>NW_026526876.1:23997458-25197458 GCF_024362965.1 Panthera pardus | reverse complement strand
TGTCCGACTTCAGCTCAGGTCATGGGCTCGCGGTTCGTGAGTTCGAGCCCCGTGTCGGGCTCTGTGCTGACGGCTCAGAGCCTGGAGCCTGCTTCTGATTCTGTGTCTCCATCTCTCTCTGCCCCTCCCCTGTTCATGCTCTGTCTCTCAATGATAAATAAACGTTAAAAAAATTTTTTTTAATAAATAAACAAATTAATTAATTAATTAATTAATTGGTATTAGGTCCCCGGACAAAGTTTGAGCTACTGATGAGGGGTTGAGAGCCCTTAGATATTCAGAAGTTGGGCTAACAAGCCGGGCTAGCAATAAATCGATGAGGAAACAGAATTTTTAAAAATTACTTTTAAAAAGATCGGATATCCTAGACCACATCTTTTTCAAGGATGCTAATCATGTAATGCACTAAAATGAGTTTTGTCCATTTTGAAGAGAAACCGTGCTTACCTGTAGGTGTTTGGTTGGTAGCAGTTCATTTCAAAGGGACCATGCGATCCTTCCAGGTTTGGTTATAGGCATAATTCTTTAGTAAAGGAAAGCCTTTGATGAAAAGTTAAGGTTGGGAAATATGTTTTGGCTAAGCCCTGCCAAGAACCAGCCTTGGTTTTTCACTTAAAAATATTGTTTTTAACTATTTGCATCCCTACTTTAAGTGTGCCGGATTCAGGCTCGCTCTTGTGCAGTTCGTGACATCATGGTTTACCTTGCACATCATTGTCTCTGGTCAAGGCTGCTTGGAAAGGTGTTGAAACATTATTGTCTTTTCTTTGTATTTATCATGTACTACTGCTGGTGGTTGAGGCAAAACACATTCCTGACAGTAGTAACTGTTAAACTAGAGAGTTTTAATCCTTTTTGTTCTTGTAACTCACATGGGAAACCACAATCTTAAAAAAAAAAAAAAAAATCCAGTTGGAAACGCCTGAAACTTTCGTGTGTGTGTGTGTGTGTGTGTGTGTGTGTGTGTGTGTGAGTGTGTGAGCTCTATGCCCAATGTGGGGATTGAACTCATGACCCCAAGATCAAGAGTCACATGCTCTACCAACTGAGCTAGCCAGGCACCCCTCTGAAATTTTTATCTTAAAAAAGTAGCAGGGCTTCTGGGTGGCTCAGTCAGTTAAGTGTCCAACTCTTGATCTCGGCTCAGGTCATGATCTCACAGTTCATGAGTCTGCACTTAGAGCTC
Source organism: Panthera pardus (assembly GCF_024362965.1). Lineage (NCBI taxonomy): Eukaryota > Metazoa > Chordata > Mammalia > Carnivora > Felidae > Panthera > Panthera pardus. The sequence goes on along the minus strand of NW_026526876.1, from coordinate 25,196,272 downwards.
GGAGCCTTTTTGGGATTCTCTTTCTCCCTCTCTGTCTGCTCCTCCCCTGCTCATTCTCCCTCTCTCTCTTTCTGTCTCTCTCTCAAAATAAACCTTAAAAAAAAGCATAAATCATCCAATTAAAGGCCTCTTAATTTCATCATGAATGTAATTTTTGCTATATATTTAGGAGCATTAATGTTTATGTTCATTATTGTACTTTCAGATTGGAATTTGTAAATAATTCTCATTTTCTCTACCCCCACTGTCATTAAGTTTCATTTCTCGGGAGAATGACCTTTTTAACAGTGGTCTTTAAAGTCCTTCAATGCCAAGAACAGCCTCTGCTCTCACGGGAAATATGGCTAGAAGAAGACACAGATGCCAGTCAAGTAAAACAATCAGAGAGATAAATTAAAGATATGATCCTGATGGGGCTACAAAAGTGAGGCATGTGCTGCTATAGGAGATCATCATAGCAGACCCGACTGGAGAGGTGGCTCTTCAAGAGGGATGTTTAGGCTGGGCACTAAAAGATGTGTGGAGAGAGATAACTAAGCATTAAGTGGCAAAATCATGCTCCGGATAGAAAGGAATATGCCAAGCCCTGTGGCAGGAGCGAGATGGCACTCTTAACAGACCGAAAGCCAGTGCAGCTGTAGCACGAGGGGTGGGCGAGGGTGGTGCTGGGTGGAGGCAGAAAGGGAGAGTGCCTGAGACTTGGTACAGACCTTTGGAATATTTTAAAGAGAAGAGGACGTGATCAGATCCTATACAGCAAATATTTACTGAGCCCCTTCTAATATGCCAAGCCCTATTCTAAAATTTTTCTTAATGTTTATTCGTTTTTGAAAGACAGAGAGAGACAGAGCACAAGCAGGGGTGGGACGGAGAGAGAGGGGGACACAGAATCCGAAGCAGGCTCCAGGCTCTGAGCCGCCAGCACAGAGCCCGACGAGGGGCTTGAACTCGTGAGCTGTGAGATCGTGACCTGAGCTGAAGTCAGACACTCAACCGACTGAGCCACCCCGGCGCCCCACCAAGCCCTATTCTAGATCCAGTCCCTGAAATTCAGTGGTAAACAGGATGCATTCCTGGCCTTCACAGGGTCTTCTAAGTAAAAGAGAAATAGAACACAAAGAGGAAAAGTATCAAATGGTAATAAGTGTTCTGCAAAGACCTAGTGTGGGATTTTGGAGAGCATGACCAGGAGGCCAACTTAGGCCGCGTGGTCGTGAAAGGCATCCCTAAGGAAGTGATGTATGATGTGCGACTAGCTACACTAAGGAGTTGACAAGGAGATCATGGAGAAAATATTCATGAAAGAAGAGAAGAGCTAGTTCACGTCTCAAAGGTGGTAATAAAGTTAGTATGTTCAAAGAATAAAAGGAAGGCAGCGCGTGGCTGGGCCGGGGAGGACAAGAGAGAGGCGGGGACAAGAGGCCCGAGGGACAGGGGGCAGCCGGTTGCGAGGGCCTTACTGGCCCCGGGGGCGTTGGGATGTTATTCCAAGTGTAGCACGAAGCCCCTGGAGAGTTTTGAGCAGGTGCGGGCCCTTTACACTCCAGGTGGGTGGAGCTGACTCACAGGTGCAGGGAGGTGAAGGGAGACCAGAGGGAGCCTTCAGGTGAAAGATGGCCGCGGCTCAGACCAGGCTGGCAGAACCAGAGGTGGAGAGAACGGCGTGGGTTGTGCACGTCGTAAGGCAGGGTCAGCAGAACGTACTGATGAATCGCGTGTGGCAGGGGAGGCGAGGGGAAGAAAGGACTCCGTGGTAACTTCTAGATAAGCCCTTTAAGTGATAACTGACTGCCGTGCGGAGAATAGACGGATAGGAGCCACAAGGAGTGAGTGGAGACCAGAGAGGAGCCTCTGACAGCACAGTCCGAGGAGGTCACCTGAGATGGCACCAAGTGGACCAAACCAAAAGGTGTTGAAGAGGTTGAATCCACAGGGCTTAGTGAGGAAAACTAGGGCCCTGGGGCAGGGGAGTAAGCGGACTGAAAGCAGGTTGTCGAGGATACCTCCTGACTTTTTTGCCTTGGATAACTTGCTGGATCGTGTGGGTGATGCTGGGGCTGTTCAGAGACGTGGGGAGAAGTCACTGGCAACGGTGAGTTGGAAAGGAGAGACCTGCGAGTCGTTCATAGCCCCGATGCGAATGAGCAAGCGAAGGCAGACAGGTGATCCAACAGGTTCAGGGGAGGGAAATTTCGGGCGTGTCCTCGAGCTTCCGGATTTGGAAGACTGGGGCAACGTGGGTTCCGTTAATCCAGACCTAAGTATAAAGGAGGATAAATAGGTTTAGACAGAGGGGTGGGATGGGTAGGAGGATAGGAGAAGAAGGTGGGAGAACTGATAATATGTCCAGTTTGTGCATGTTAAGCCTGGGACCTGCGTCATTAGCGCCCAGGAAGTAATCATGTGTACTTGAGTTTAAGCAAGTACTTGGGGTTTTTTTTGCACAAAAACCCATCTCCTTTTCACCAAATTAAGTGTAAACTCAGCCTGGCATTCAAGGCCTCTGTGCTCTGATCTTGACTCCATTTTCAGGACTGCTTCCCCCTCACAGGGGCTGCTCCTTTGAGCTGCAGGTTCTTTGCTAAGTGTGCCCCCATTTTTGTTCTTATTTATCTTTTGTAAATTGCAAAAAAAAAAAAAAATTGCAAATCCTATTTCCCAGGCAGACAGTTCTTCCCCTTCCCCCACCTGCCTGTCCAAATCACAACTATTATACAAGGTTTCCCCAAATGCCACTTTCTACCTGTGGACTTTCCTATCTCTTTGTGCTTTCTCCGCCCGTATCATTTGTAAAAATGTTTGTTTGTTTAGAGAGAGAGAGAGAGAGAGAGAGAGAGAGAGAGAGAGAATGAGCAGGGGAGGGGCAGAGAGGAAGAGAGAGAGAATCCCGAGCAGGCTCCACACTGTCAGCACAGAACCCAACGAGGGTCTCAAACCCACGAACCGTGAAATCGTGACTTGAGCTGAAATCAGGAGTTGGACATTCAGCCACCTGAGCCACCCTGGTGCCCCACCCCCATGTCATTTTAGTGTGTGTGTGTGTGTGTGTGTGTGTGTGTGTGTGTGTATGTTTATATATGTTTAAGTTTTATTGTGGAAATTTGCAAACATACCCAAAGTAGAGAGTATAGTACTGTGAACCCCCATGTATCAGTAGTTATCTAGATTTAGCCATATGTACTTTCTCTTTTCTCCCTATTTTCTTTGCTAAAATACTTTAAAGCAAATTCCAGACGTCTTGTTGTTTAACCCTGGACATTCCAGAATGCCTCTCGGAAAACGTGGACATTATCTCACACAACCACGGTGCCACCCTCGTGCCTAAGGAAATTAGCTATTATCTTTATGTGTCATCAAATGCCTGCTGCATGACTAGATATCCCCAATTGAATATAAAATTGTGCAGTTCATTTGTCTGAATCAGGATCCAAACAAGATCCAAATATTACATTTGTGCATTGTTTATTTTGTATCTTTTTCAGTCAAAAGCGGAGCCTTTCTTACTTTTTATTCCATGCTCTCGACTTCTTACAGAAACCAAGTCGGTTGTCCTGTAGAATGTCCCACATTCTGTATTTACCTGCTTCCTTCTGTGTGGCGTCACTGAGCTTCTTCCCCTGTCCTCCCTCTTTCTTTTTGTTTTCTCAATTGGATGCTTAAGACACCGCTTGGGCTCCCCTGCTTTTTTGTCCATATCGCATACCTTCTGTGATAATGTAGGCTCCTTAGAAGGTGAGACCACATCTCCCCCAACTTTCTGCTTTTTCCAAATGAGGTCTAATACATTGCGTATGCTTTGAAAACCTTCAGTGGAATTATTTAGAAAGAGCTTTGATTCCTCTTGTAAAAATGTGAACTGGAGGTATTCTCAATGGGAAGAAATTTATATTGGGATTACATTGCCAGAGAAATCTCAGTGACGTGGGTCACTATTCCCTAATTGGCATTGCAAAACTGGCCACCCAACGTCAAGTGCCATGTTCTTATATGTGAAGTTTCTTACAATTTGGACCATTATAAAACACTTACGTGAAATTTCCAAGTCCCCTCCATTGTCTCTGGGTCCACGTAGAAGTGATTTCAGAGATCACTTGTGTTGTGCATTCGGCATGAAAACCAGGTCACTCATCATTTTTCTGATCAGGAGAATTTAATTTTGCTTAGTAGTCCAGCGATCAAACTGAAAGGCCGACTATAAAAACACTATCACGTGCATCCTTTGTTGTTGATAACTAACTGCAATCCAAGCTTTAAGAACTGAGAGGGAGTAGAAGAAACTTCAAAAGGTCGCATGATAAATGTTTTTGACAATGTGTCAGCTGAACATTAAACAGGATCTTTGTAAATCCTCTCCCTCTAAGTGGTTTGAACGGAAAGTTTTAAACTTCTTCCTTCGTCAGTATTGGCGCCAGATATCACAGTATCTTAGGGTTAAGAAAGAAAGAAAGAAAGAAAGAGGAAGGTACTTTATCTGGCATATATATTTTCCGTCCCCTCTGTGAATGTGGGAGTGCTGGAAACAGGCTTACCTGAGGATCTCCGCCTCCACGTCTCAGGCATCCTCCTTTCATCGGCTTGGAACATGCCGCCGTTAAACTGGAGCGATCGATGACCTTTCGTCACCTGATATGACCGTGGACACACAATTATGGAAATGCAAACGAATAAGTGTAATAATAATGCTCTCCAGATGCCAGTTTTGGAGGAAATCTCCCAATTTTCCAGACTGTCTCACAATGAGAACGCCGTGGGTCCTCGCATGGACAAAATGGGGTCTAGAACTAGGTAGTACGGAAGGAACGTGCCTGCGTGTGCTCGTGTGTGTTTGCTTGCACTATCGTGTTTCAGAGAGAAAACACACGTGTAAACCAAGGGCAGTTCCTTGGCACGTGTGTGAATTTCCTAGGCTGCCGCAGCAAAGTACCCAAGCTCAGTTGACTCAAAACAGCAGGAAGCGATTGTCTCACAGTTCAGAAGACTAAAGGTCTGAAATCAAAGAGCCAGCAAGGCTATGCTCCTTCCGAAGGCTCTCGGGAAGAATCCTCCCTTGCCTTCTTTTACCTTCTGGTGCTTCCCAGCAGGCTTTGGTGCCCTTGGCTTGTAGCTGCACCGCTCTCCAGCTCCGGAGTGTCGCATGGCCAACCTCTTCCCGTGTTTCTCTTCTCGTAAGAGCACCAGGCGTCCTGGGTTAAGGGCCCACTCTAATCCAGCTTGACTTCTTTGCACCAAATTACATCTTCATGGCTCTCATTTCCAAATAAGGTCATGTTTTAAGGTTCTGAGGGTTAGGACTTCAGCATATCTTTTTGAGGGGATATAATTCAACCCAGAACACGGAGTTAACACCCTTCTCTTTTGACACCACAGAAACTTCTTTTTCCTCATGCTTTTTAACTTAAAGACTAAATATCTTAACACCAGACCCAGATCATTTTGAGTCACTGGAGGCTTTTGAAGGAAGGTGGCAGTTAGCATAGACAATAGCAGGTATTCTAGATAAGATGAGGAAAGGAACAGGGGCGCCTGGGTGGCTCAGTCAGTTAAGCCTCTGACTCTTGATTTCGGCTCAGGTCATGATCTCGAGGTTTGTCAGTTTGAGTCCCAAGTTGGGCTTCATTGGACGTTGCAGAGCCTGCTTGGGATTCTCTCTCTCTCTCCCACTCTCTGTACCTCCCCCACTCTCTCTCTTTCTCTCTCTCTCTCAAAATAAATGAATAAACTAAAAAAAAAAAGTTGAAGGAAGGAACAAAGGCCCATGGGGCAGTGCTGAGTGGGCCTCTTGGTAGCAGGAAGTGGAGGTCGAGAGGCAGAAGAGGCAGGTGCTCAGGCAGTGCAGTTTCCTCCTCCCGAGTCCAGCTGACGTGTGACTGTTTCCTATGACTTTCTAGCTGGAAAGCTTGGGCCACCTGTAGCAGTCTTAGCTGCCTCCCTCTAAAGTGAGGTTTCTCAGAGGGTTATTGTGAAAGGAATGGAGTATTTAGGACTCCTAGCACAGTGCCTGGTGTAGGAGCTAACGTGTTAGTTTGGAGTTCGGATGCTGAGCGCGATAAGCAAGATGGTGGAGGGATGCGGAAGTAAGGTTAACATCGACAGGGTAGGAAATGGTCAGGCACTAATGTTTTGGAGATGGAGAGTGGCATAAAAAGATAGTCTTTGAGAAAATGTTGTCTCCTAGGGGCACGCAGGGGGTCACAACCAGGAAAAACATGGAGTCGTCATGTACAAAAATGGAGACCAAAAGAAGAGTCGCTTCTAAGAGAAATGGAAGGAACCTGGCAGCTAATGGGGAGGGAGAACTGAAAGAGAGGAGACCCACAGAGGGCTGACGCGTGGAAACCCTGGTGGCCACAAGAGTGCTGTGTCACTGATCAGCAGGACGGCGGGAGGGAAGCCGGTTGAGGAAGAACATCTTGAGTTTGGTCTTAGACTTGATGCGTCTGAGGTGACGGGGAGGCCACCGTGTACGCACATAAGAAACAGTAGGAGAGGTCAACCCGGGGGACGCGTGAGATGTGCGTGGGGGTGAGCTTCAGGACCACCAGCGGGGCAGCCCCTGCCGGGCCCCGGGACACCGCCCACGGGGCAGGGAACACCGGTGTCATGGTGTGCGCCCAAACTCTAACTCTGAACTCATCCTCTCACTGCCCCCAAACGCTTGCTTCACGATTTCTCTCCTGCACCGTGCTCTGATGGCTGTCGTTAGCCTTGGATTGCTGTTGAATCTATGTCGCACGGAAACTTCTTCTTTCCCTTCCTTTCCGTATATTGTAATTCTGTTCTCTTCCCCCTCACCTTAGTTAATGACAGCGCCCAGCCACCCCTGCTGGGGGCCTCGAAGCCATTTCTTCAAGTGCCTTCTCTGTCACACCTGGCACACTTCTTCTGCTTTAATAGAAGAGAAATTCATGGTTCATTGCAAGCGAATTGGGACGAGTGGTACAGGCTCAAGGGATCACGCGTGTGAAGGATCAGCCGTTGTAGGAGAGTCAAAATTGAAATGAATGACTTATGGGTGCTCCCTCTTCCCTGGGCTTATGCCAAGGAGGGGTGGTCTGCGAGACTTTGACACTCCTCGCTCTGCCCCACTCCTCCCCAGGGTCCTGAGCATCCTAGCTGCGGTTCTTGAACCCGATCCTCGACTTCTACCACCTGCGATAGGAGCCTGCTCACGAGTTAGCCTGTCTGGAGTGGCAGAGGGGGCCGGATGTGCTGTGGATTTCCTGAGGACAAAAACGCGGGTAGTTGAAGAGGAGATATGGGTCCGGTCAGGAGGGTGGCTAGGGAAAGGCTGACGAGGTCCACCAGCAGACACCAGCTCCTTCAGATCATCAAAGTCTCAGGATAACATGATTTCTGTTCCTGGAATCTGTGTTAAGGCCAGGAAACAACTTTTGTACAGTGTATTTTTAGGACTTTGAGAGGAAATTATGCGGGAATTTTAAAAGACTGAAGACGGGTGAAAGAGAGAGAAGAGAGAGCAGGTGACAACGTATTCTCTTATTCTTTGGTGAAAACGCTACTCTTGTTTTTGTAATATGGGCTGCCATCGTTTTGCCTTTCATGTTGAGTCAGTAGCCTCCTACGTACCATAGCCATGGCTCATGTCCAAGTGCAATTTCTCATACGTGTGGTTTGTGGCAACAAGGACTAGAAACTTTCCACCTGAAAGGAATTTTGCCTGATGTGCAGGGTAACGTGTGCATGGGGTTAACACCCCCCAAAGATCTCCTTTCCTTCCTACCAATATCACCAGAGGCTGAATTATGAGGGTTAAAAAAAGAAAAAAAAAAGCGCTTGCTTGGAATGTGAAAAAAAAAAATTAAAAACCTGAATGTAAGCCATAGAGAAAAAAGGTTCCGCTGTTGTGTTTTGAATACATTAGTGGCCTCTGCAGAGACTATGGTTCTGGGTTTCTTTCGGTCTATAATATGAACCCGTTCTCCATTACTGCAGAATCACTACTAAAAACTTTTTTATGGTTTGTTATTCATCCTGGTACATCTAGATGAAGAAATCACTTCGAGAGAAATCTTGACTGGCGTTCCAGTTGAAGACTTGTTACTTTTGTTAGTAGATTTCGCCTGTCAAAAAAATAAAATAAAATAAAATAAAATCAGACAGGAGCTATAGTGGCCTCTGTAAATAGCCAGTAAGAGCGCCCAGTAAAAATGTCACTCTGCCATTGCGTCACCCTCCTTCGCTCCAGATTCGTATCTCCTCCTCTGGGAGACACGGCTTCCTGCTGTATGGTCTTCCTGCTGCATGCCAGTGGTTTAAGATGTGCTTTAAAAAAAAAGTCTGTAAATCTGACCTTAAAATAGTGAGATCTTATTGCTTGCGTTTAATTTTCCCTTAGTTTTCACTGAGCAATAGTAGAAAGAAAATCATCTGCAGCTTCTGGGTCAGGTGACACGTCCAAGAAAACGTACTCACGCGCAATATCGTCGGCACCATTTGTAAACTGAGTTGAAGTAAATGCTACGCAAGCAAACGTGGGCATTATTAAAAAGGCAGTTAAGGTTTAAATGAGAGTCATCCCTGTTTCCCCTTCATAAGTAGTGTCCCCTCCCCGTAGTCACAGTTCAGGTGTCATTTCCGTTTGAGGGGTAAGCCAATCAGTGGATGATGGTTGATACCAAGATTTTATAATCCTAATAGATGTTTTATGGCACAAACTTTGAAAGCACCTGACATGTTTTAAATGGAAGAGAGACCATTTCCATTGAAAAATAAACCTGGAATTTTACTGTATGTAAATCATATCTTAATAAAAATACAAATAAGCCTGCCCTTTCCAGTTGTCTTCTCCTGAGGTCAGAATATGAACATCACTCCTTGCTTCCTTAACTTCCTGTTCAGAATACACATGGGGAAATCCTTCTATGTCTCTCCTGCCCACGGAATGCCGAATGAGCCACGTGTCTTCTCTGAAGTAAGAGAGTAAATTCAAGCCTCATGAAAGGAACGTTAGGGTGACTTCATGTTTTTTTAAGTAGGAAAAGCTTGAAATTTTTCTAACTTTTTGTTATGGAAACTTTCCAACATACACAAAAGTAGGGCGAATAGCATGCAGAACCCCCACCTACCCGTCACCCAGCTTCACCCGTTTTCAACGGGTTGACTTCTTTCGAGCAGCATCTTTAGCACAAATATTCTGCTTCTTTGTTCTTGTTGAAACTCCTCAGCGGGGCAGAGCTTGGGGCTAACAAGTTCCTTTCTGCATCTCACCCAGGAGAGGCTCATCCTCTTTCTCATTTCATGGCCACAGACTTAACCCAAAGTCCTCAAAAGCAACGACTTTGAGGATCCCAATTTTATATTCATACAGGGCAAAACTTAATCCGTGATTGTTTGGTTTACATATGCTTTAACCCAGTTTCTTTAAATAAAAGAATGCTACTCAAGATTCCCACTTCCCAGAGACCATGTGGAACATGGTCTATGGGACAGAACCAGGGAAAGGGTCCATGTACCCATTGCCCCTCACTGTATGGCAGGCTCAGAAAAATGTGCCCGTAGGCCTCGTGGTGATTTGTGAAAAGGCCAGACGTAAGCGTTTGGCCAAGACTTGGCAACACAGAATGAGGCAGAATATAAGCATAAAATGCATTAAATTTCAAGTCTGCGAGGACTGGTTTGAAAACTCTTAAAAATCAGGGAGGCATAGTCCTGTAGCATGTGTAACAAAAAGGTAAGAGTCCACTCTGCTGACAGTGTTTTCAGAAGTGACTCAGGAGAAGGGCAGCTTTTTCCTGTTGATTCTGTTTTGAATGGAAGGTAGTTTTCCAAATTTCTCACAACGGAGGTTTGGGTAAAGATGGGGAGGTAGAGAGTTTGAGATTGTATTCTCTAGAGAGAGAGCACAAGTATTCTGAGTGATGAGCTGAGGACAAATTTGCTTGCCCGGATGGCCTACTGAAAAAGGATCATAAAGTCATAGCTCTCGTAGGCCAGAATGGACACCTACCACCGCCCCCACCTGTGGAGCTGGCTGAGAGGTGAGCCAAAGGCCAGGTCAGATATCTGGAAAGACTTCTGGTCATTCATAAGGCTCTGCCATATGCCTTGTATGCTGGGAACATTCTGATTATCTATCTATGTATCTGTCTATCTACCTATCTATCTATCATCTATCTATCCAGTCTCTACACCAGTGTGGGCTCAAAGTCATGACCCCAAGATCAAGAGTCACATGCTCTACTGGCCGAGCCCACCAGGCGCCCCAATATCTTTTATCACTATAGCGCAGTGTTTCTCCCTGCCAATGAATTTTTCCTTCATTAAATAACTTTTTAACCACTTTATAATTGAAATGAACCCTTTTGTTTCATCATTTCATGTTTGTTTAATTGCTTTAGAACTGCAAGAGAAACTGGTTTTTAATAAGACGACACATAATTCCTTAATGCATGGTTTTACAAGTTGAGTGGTTTGCTTTGAATCATGTTTATGATTTTTATGAAAATAGCATTGACTCTTTACTCTTTACTCTTTACTCTCCCCCCAAACCAACAGAAAAGCTCTAGGACTAACACAGGTGCCATTCAGCAGGCCCATTAGCTCCCAGCGCGTCTCCTCACCCTGCGAAGTCCACTGACGTGTGTAATCTTTCAAACTCTAATTTGCTGTAATTATTTTCATATTTTAAACAAACAACTCAGATTACTTTATAACATGCTCCCTTTTAAAGAGTGCGGTATACTCTCGTTGTTCTTGCAAAGCTTATTATGCCATTTACATTTTTCTTCTGCAAAGTGTCATTCTTTGTTCCCAGCGGCCACAAAGCACCCCGAAAGTCGGCAAGTGTAACTTCCTACGGCAAGCTGCCTTACGTGGCATTTCAAGGCAGGTTTAGTTGGGAGAAAAGAACTGCCTTTTCAGTAGTGATGTAAGTGAACACAGCAGAGCTGAGAGATGAGGAATAATTTTGCAGAATAAACTGTTGAACTGTTCGAGTTGGAGTTTTTTGTTTCAAATTTGTGACCCAATGTTGGACATTCTGTTCTTTCATTATCATGGGCTTTTTTTCAGAAATAAACTCCAAGTTGTGATTTTTGTGTGTGTGTATGTCAGATCTGAAGGCTTTTGAGTAAAGAAGCCACAACTTGCAAGAATGTTCTTGCTCGTTCTTAGTGAGTAATTGTGGCCACTCTTGCACAGTCCTGTGTCAGGTTCTGAGGTTGGAACTCTAATGGCCTAATAATTTTTTAGAATATGAGACCAGGAACGGCTGCCAATGTAAACGGCTGTTTTCCTTTCATCTAGTACATTTAACTTTTTTGGAAAGTGGTATATTATTCGGTTACTTTTCAATTTCTGAAACTGATTTTTTAGCAGATAATAAAAGTAATTTCTGGACATAACTGCTTTCTCCGATTAACCTTAAAAAGATCACGTCTTACGTCTTTAAACTCTGAGCACGTTTGAAAAGGGGTCCCGTTTTGACAAGCAAATGTAATTTCGCTTCTATTTTGATAACATGGATAAAATATGGCCGACTTGGACTTTCTGCCGCGTGAAGTGTGGAGAAAGCATCGGAGCTAATTCTGTTTCCTGTCCGGTTAGAAATGCTTTCAGCCACACACCTAGGAGACTGGCTTCTCGGCTGCCTCCCGGGCCCCGAGTTCTTACCGGCCCCCCTGCCCCCTCTCCCTCTGCCTGCTCTTATGTGTGGCTGGCACCCAGGAGTCAGGTTTGCAAAAGCTTCTTCGACTTTCTTCCCCAAGGAAGTGTGCCATCTGCACCTGGTCTGAGACCCCTCTCCCCTGCTCAGAACCCCCTCCCAGCGTGACCGGTCCCCTCAGAAGTCCCGCCAGTGCCTTAAACTCAACTTGCAGAAAACCATCCTGCCCCTACCGCCCCGCCTTGCTTCTTGTCCCGTCAGTAGCTCGTGGTGTCGTGTCCTGTGGCCGTTCAGTGTCAAAGCCTTGCGGTATCTCGGAGCCCCCCCCCCTTCCCCAGATGCCCCGTTTGTGACTCTACCACCCCACCCCCATCCCTGTGCCCGCTGCCCTCTTTCAAGCCCTCGCGTGCCTGGCCGGCGCTTTTGCAGCGGCCTCCTTTCCTGACCCCCGGCTTCACCCTGCAGAATGAGTTCCTCACATTTCAAGGGCAAAGACACTGGGACACGAGCAGCACCAAACGTGGCCATGGAGCGAGGGAGAAAATTGGCTTCTGGCTTTGGCATCTGGGAGGAAACCAGGGGCTGTGACGGACACGGACGGAGGAGCATGGTGGGGGCAGCTGGCAGGTGTGATGCGGCATCGAGAGGGCGGAGAGGAGATTGGGGGGGGGGGGGGGAGAGACACTGCACGTGGCCATGCCCGGGGTCCGCTGGTGGAGGAGGAGGGAGCCGACGCAGGAGGCGGGGAGCAATTTTTTGTGTAAGACAAGAGAGGTGTACATCTCCTTTATTTATTTATTTTTTTGTTCTGCGAAATAAAAAGAAAAACTAAAGAAAAAAATCAAGGGCGCGTTGTATTCTTGAATGTGGCAGACACCAGACAATGTATTATCACAAAGAACGGTAATATCATATATATGCATATATGACGCGTGTCTAGATATAGGTATTTGGAAGGTATAGTTGTATATCCTGTATTTCCAGAAACATAATAACCTTTAGTTTAATGTGCTGTATTAAGGACATTTGGAAGCCCTGATGATTGAAGTACATTTCCTCGGGGAGTGTAGTTCAAATATTTATTAGCTCCTTCCTCAAACATGAATCCGGCGTCAGGCGTGTGCCAGGCGTCGAGCTGGCTTGGCATTAGGCCTCCGGACCCGAAGAGGAGAGAGCCCTGAGCGTCCGTCGCTCTGTCTCGCACAGACCCAGACCCTGATTCCCTTAGACGCTGGATGGATAGAAGCCCAGAGGCCTCCGTACTTTGCTCTCAGGATGGATACCATCAAGCAGAGCCGGTGGGACAGCATCCAGGCAAAGGAAAAGGAAAGCAGGTACAGAGGGAGAAAGAGGCAGCGCCCGTAGCCAAATGTATAGGACTGGAAATGAGTCCGTGTTTTAACGTGCCGGTCCGGTTTCCTTCGTACTGGCCACAGAGACCCGAGCGGGCCATTTAACCTCACGGAGCCTCCACTCCGCGTTCTCTGAGGAACGTGAAGGAACACCTGCTGTCCAGGATTGCAGTGAGGGCTAAAAATAAAACCCACGGAGTCAGTGATAGTCCCTGTTGTTATTGGCACTGAGGCGTCATGGGGCTCAGCCTGGCCAGAGCCAGAAGACCCAGATCCCCGAATGCCATGCTCAGGAGTGTGAGCTGTTTCTCGGGGATGCTGGAGTATTGTGGAAGCATTTCAGTGGGGGGACTGACATAATTAGATTTCGGCTTAAGAAGATCATTCTGACAGCAGGGTGAGGGTGAAGGGGAGAGCAGGAGACATTGGGAACAGAAAAACGTGCCAGCATTCTTCCTAATACAGTAATCGTTACTCTCCCCAGTTATGCCAGAAGCGAAGCTGACGAGATCCTATTTATTGGTGGCTACCAAAGGAAAAAGAAATGCCACTTGATCAACCAACTTAGGAACAATTGTATTCACAGACCACAGTCACAGAATTATAAACAAGAATCGTTTCAAGCTCATTGGCAGACGTGCCTGAATTGTGAATTTAATAGTCAAGTGTAACATCAAAGAGCCCCCAAAGCTTTTCGCCTCACCCTCCAACCGTTTTCCTTTTTAAGCTAGAGGTTCTTAGCCTGGGGTTCATCCGTGGATGGGCTTCAGGCAGTATGTGGACTTCCTGAAATCCGAGGCAAAATCATAAGTGTACTTTTTCCATGTTGCGGAGTGAGCACATAACATGCTTCAGATGCTGGTTGGCTGCGTCTAGAACCCCAGAAAAGGTGAAGAACCACTGCGTATATCGGTATATAGAAAAGACTGGCATTGCGCTGAAAGAATGCTTTACTTTTATTTTTGTTAATGTTTATTTATTTTTGAGAGAGAGACAGAGCATGAGCAGGGGAGAGGCAGAAAGACACAGCGACACAGAATCTGAAGTAGGCTCCAGGCTCCGAGCTGTCGGCGCAGAGCCTGACGCGGGGCTCGAACTCACAGACCGCGAGATCATGACCTGAGCTGAAGTCTGACGCTTAACCGACTGAGCCAGCCAGGCACCCCGCGTTGGAAGAATTCTTAATGGACACTGACTTAGACATTCTCCCTGGACTTCAGACTCTAACATCAAGCTGCAACCCAGCGTCTTTGCTTGGATGTGCAGTGGGCGTTCCGGACTTAACGTACCCTAGGTTCCCCCATCCCTCCCTTAGCTTCCCCAACTGCATTCGTCTACCTGCTCCACCCAGAATCCCGGGGGGCTTTTTATTTTCATGCTATGCATCCACCCCTTGGGGCCGTCACTCTGTCTTCAAATGTATCAGGGATCCGACGCGTCCCTCACCCCCAGCTGCTACCAGCCACCACCCTGGTCCAGTTCCGCATCCTCCTTCCCCAGTATGTTTCAGTGGCCTCTCCCCGGCCTCCCTGCTCCTGCCCTCATCCTTCTTCCAACTGTTCTTCGCAGCAGCCAAACAGCACTTGCCCGCAGCCCTGCGGTAGCTTTCCCTCTACCTCTGAAGAAAATCTAGTTCTTCGCTGCCCCCTGAGGCTCTGTGTGACCTGATGCAACTGGGCACCTGTGACATCCCTGACGTTGTGGCTCCCCCTGTGCTCACTCTCCACACTGGCTCTTGGAGTTCCCTCAAACATGCCACACCAGGGCCTTTGCACATACAGTATCCCCGGCTTGGCAGTTTTTTCCTGCGGATAGTCATATGACTTGCTCTCCTCCTTCAGGTCTTTGCTCACGTTTTCTTGGGCCATCTGCAACATCTTCGGGGTCAGTCACCTTCTCAGTTAAGCATTCGACTCTTGATGTCGGCTCAGGTCATGATCTCGCGGTTGGTGGGATTGAGCCCCACGTTGGGCTGTGCGCTGATGGTGCGGAACCTGCTTGGGATTCTCTCTCTCCCTCTCTCTGACCCTCCCCTGCTCTCTCCCACTCGCTCTCTCTCAAAATAAATAAATGTCTTTAAAAATCGTAACATCTTTCCCAGCCCCACTCCAGAATATCCTCCTACCCCTGCTTTATTTCTCTTCTGCACTTATCACTGATATATTATACGTATTGTATCCTTATTGTCTTGCCCCCCAACATAATATAAGCTTCATGAGAGGGATTTTTTTTTTGGTCTGTTTTCTTTTACTGTTCTGTTGAGAGTACGTATCACAGTTCTTGACATATAACAGAAGGTCAGTTGTCTTCGCTGAATGAATTTTATTTTAAGACCTTTTTTGGCATCTTTGCAATTACTAGGCCATGTGTTTTGCTCACCGTAACTTTTATATATTATATCCATAATTATGGCGTATTGTTTGAATGTGTTCTGTTTCTTTTCTAATTCACCTCTTTACTTAAAATAGTCATTGATGCAATGACGATTATTCATCTTATGGTTTCTCAATTCCCCATGTTAACCTGAATTCTGTTTCCATCAGCCACTTGGCAACTGAAAGGGTTCCTCTCTGAACACTTCTGACAGGTTCCGCAAATTCCACACCATCCTTAATGACTTAAAAAAAGAAATTCCTTGGGGCACATGGGTGGCTCCGTCGGCTAAGTGTCCGACTTCGGCTCGGGTCATGATCTCACAATTCGTGAGTTCCAGCCCCACGTCGGGCTCTGTGCTGGCAGCCCAGAGCCTGGAGCCTGCTTCGGATTCTGTCTTCCTCTCTCTCTGCCCCTCTCCTATCACACTGTGTCTATCTCAAAAATAAGTAAAAAAATTAACTGTTAAAAAAAAAGAAATTCCTTTGAGGTTACTATTAGTATCATTTGGAAGACCATCATGTTGGTCCAACGTTACTGTTCCTAGCTGTCACCATACTTTTCAGAGCTCAGCGTTCCTTGAAGGTGTACTGATAGACCCGCTTTAATTAGCAATAGCTTTAAGCTTTATTGCATGCTTTGGTTCTATGCTGGGAACGTAAGAGCCATTTTTATTAAATGAATTGGCACCTGCTAATGTGTCTGTTTTGTTTTCTTTTTTCAATGTTTATTTATTTTTGACAGAGAGAGAGAGACAGAGCATGAGCGGGGGAGGGGCAGAGAGAGAGGGAGACACAGAATCCGAAACAGGCTCCAGGCTCCGAGCTGTCAGCACAGAGACTGCGCGGGGCTCGAACTCACGGACTGTGAGATCATGACCTGAGCCGAAGTCGGACGCTCAACCGGCTGAGCCACCCAGGCGTGCCTAATGTGTCTGTTTTATGTTTGGAGTTTGTTATACCAGTGATTCCTAAAGCAAAAACTGCCTGGGCGTGACATTAAAAGTCTGGTTTTGTTTGCCCGAACTCTGTGGAACAACAGTAATGGACTAGAGCCGAGACCTTTTCGATGCCAATTCAGGTGGTAAAACTTCTTTTCAAGGATGCTCATTTTTAATATTTATGTGTTCATCTTACGTTGTTTCAGGCTTTGCAAGACGAACTAGAAAACCGCTCTAACCAAGTGCGATGTGCAGAGAAAAAACTACAACACAAGGAACTGGAGTCACAGGAACAGGTACTCTCCTACTTCTGCTTGGCTGCTTGGCTTCCTAACTTTCTCCGGGTCTGGGAGCTCGTCTACTTCCTGTGTCCGCTGGGATGCTTTGGCTGCAGGTAACCGAGTACTCCACCCCTAGTTGGCATAAACAGCTTAGGTTAGGGACTGTTTACCTCACAAGACCAGAAGTCTGCGGGTAGGGCCGGGCTCTGCTTCTCTGCCATTCTCATGGCTGTACCTCCTATGATGGCTTCATCCCCAAAGCAATCCCAAGATGGCTACAGCAGCTGCCGTCATCCCATGTAGACCTAGCGACGTCCAGAGGCAGAAAGGGACTGTCTGTTTCCAGGGAGGCCTTCTGAAGAGGAAGACGACCTTTCCCAGAAGCAGCCCCCGACACACATACCTCCCTTCACGTCTCATTGGCCAGAACCGGTCACGTGCTCGGTCTGGCATGTCCAATCCCTGGCAAGAGAACTAAGGGAACCCAAACTGGCCTAGACCCATCAGGATCCATCTGCTGGCCAGGGACTAGGACAGGAAGGATAACCTGGAGCGGGAAGGGGGGAGTGTGCAGCTGACCGTGACTGCCATGTCATCATACTGATGTAAGTGGACATTATCGTACTACTCTCACAAACCAGGTTTTCTTTTGAACTTGACTTTTCTCCCTCTTTCCATTATGTTAATGAAATAAATCTAATATAACCACAATATTCTGGCTATGACAATAGCTAATGACCTATTCTATTTTCAAATGACAGGATTATTTTCATCCAGTTCTTCTGGTTGTAGTGAATTTGTCTTTGTGGCAATTTTGACGGTTTAAACTAAAAAGTCAACAACATATCGCGGCGCCTGGGTGGCTCAGTCAGTTAAGCGTCCGACTCTTGATTTTGGCTCAGGTCATGATCTCACGGTTCGTGAGAAGGAGCCCCAGGTTGGGCTCTGTGCTGACAGTGCGGAGCCTGCTTGGGATTCTCTATCTCTGCCACTACCACCCCCCCCCCCCCGGCACAAAAATAAGTAAACACTTTTAAAAAGTCAATAATGGGGGCACCTGGGTGGCTCAGTCGGTTGGGCGGCCGACTTCGGCTCAGGTCACGATCTCGCGGTTTGTGAGTTCGAGCCCCGCGTCGGGCTCTGTGCTGACAGCTCGGAGCCTGGAGCCTGTTTCGGATTCTGTGTCTCCCTCTCTCTGACCCTCCCCTGTTCATGCTCTATCTCTCCCTGTCTCAAAAATAAATAAAATGTTTAAAAAAAAAAAAAGTCAATAATGTATCGATAGAGATCACAAGTCTTAATGAAACCTTTGATAAATGCGTTGTCCTCAGCCATCACGTATAGGATTGCTAACATTCTTCTAAGTGCCACCAGCCATTATGCACAGAAACTGCTGTAGGTATTGACAGATCTTGACACTTTGGTTGTCTCGTAGAAACATTAGGTTTAGAGAATTGAACTTTTTTCATCTTTGCAGATGTTTACAAACAGGATCGAAGATAGTGGTTTGCCCAAAATGGCAAATGTAAGCATCTAATAGATGCTGAATATTAATAACTTGGTGAACTGACTTGACCTCCTGTAACTCCTTCCTACTCTCTAGTATATGTCCTGTGTAACATACATACCGCATATATATGCGTATATCACGTATTATACAATGTGCGTAAATATATATGGATACACGTGGATATATATGATTTGCAGAAAGTCTATTCTGTCAATAACAGGACTATAACCCAGGGCAATTCTAGGGTGAAAAATTTAATAGTAACTGCACGTTATCAGAGGCCTGTAAGATGACAGACACCGTCCCAGAAACATTACACATATTAGTTCATTTGGCATCATAGCCATATGAGACCAGTATTTTCATCCCCATTTCACAGACGGCACACTAAAACCCCGAGACGGTGAGCAACTCGTCCAAGCTCATACAGCTAGTGAACAGTCGAGGTGGGTTCAAACCCAGATTTATCAGAATTCCGAACCTTGCTCCTTTTTAGTTAATAAAAAGGCTGCACAGCAGTCACATACGACCAGACACCTGGCACAGCAGCCAGTGCCCTTGACCCTCCGTGGGCAGAGAACAGACTTGGCGCAGACGAAAAGGCCTCCTCAGATGGTGCTTGTGCAGTGGAGTGTTCAGGGTGGGGCCGGTGTGGGTCTACTTGTCACTGAAGAGCAGCTGAGCTCACCCTCCGTCCAGGACACTCGTCACTAGAAGCCCGGCTGCTTAAAAGGCGGAAATGGTGCTCCCTCCTGGGCTTCTCCGACTTGCGATAAAATATGACTTAAGGTAAAACTTTGTTGACATCACTGTAACTCATGGCAAAACTTCACACGGAAAATTCCATAATATATCGAGAGTGGGGAAATTAAGAAATCCCCGATGAACAATAGGGAAGGAGTCAGCAACCATTTTCAGTCTTTTTTTTATTGACTCCTTTTTGATCATCAAAGTTGCTTTCATCTTTGCAGTGACAATAGCTTTTTAGACTATTTCTTGCACTAACTCCTGATATCTTCTGTGAGGGCTACAGTTTACCAAAGAAATGTCAGGAAATACCCATGGGGAAAACTGAATATTTCATAATCTCTGCCGCCATAAAAAAGTTGAGTTCTTTCCACAAGGTCCTAGGGTGTAGCTGGAATTAAATGCCAACTGTTTCAACGAAACCGGAGAGCAAATGATGACGAATTAAGTTCTGTTCATCTAGATTTCACTTAATGTAACTTTTGTTTTATCCAGATTTGACCTTTGTCCCCTTTTGGTCTGTAACACTAATGGGAGTTGTCGAAAATAATTAGAAGTATTGCCGTGGACGTCTCGTAGGGTTTGCTCCTGTATGAGCTGACTGAGGATATTTCGGATGTCGAAATTGTTGTGTATGATTTTCCTTTATGCATCTGTCAGAACAACTGTAGTAACAGTAGCCAGCCTGACATCAGCCTATCAAATAATCAAAACAGCTTCTTGGAACTTTTCTTCTCTTTCTTTTCAACCAAATATTATTATCCCGATACTAGTTGTTCAAAGAATCAAAATTGAAACTGGCAGAATTACAAAGGACAATTTCCCGGGCTTCCTTTTTTAACTTGCTTTGCTTAAAAAAAGTTTAAACTGTTTCTGCTTTTCATTTAAGAAAAATTCCTGTGTTTTGAGTCTAGAAAAACAAAAACTGAATGAGGCATTTTAAAAGTTATGTTTTTAATTAAAAACAAAAAGCTGCTTCGCATCAGGTCTTGCTGGGTGGTACGATTTTGCTGCCCCGCACTGCCCCCCTCCGCAACTTGCCTGGGTGCTGTCGCCTCTCTCCTCCCCCTGGGCAGGTCGGTCGGCGGAGTGACCGAACGAGGCTTGCTCATCCGTAGTTCTGGGGGGTTAATTTGCTCCTGGTGCACATTCAATGTAACTCACATAAAATTAGAAATAGTAATTTTCTAAGTCAGCCGTGTAGAAGCATTCTTCCTATAATCCATAAATAACAAGGCAATTTAAAAAGCATCATCATTTTTAGCCATGCCAGGAGTTAATAATTTCTCATTCTAGATTAGATCCGAGTAAGAATCCCATAATGGCAACAAGGAAGGAGGATCAGAGCTCTGAGCGAACTTCCTCATGGTTTGAGGAAACTGAGTCGTCAAGAAGAGTGACTTCCCTGACATGTTAGTGACGGCCCCAGGGTAGGACTGCTCCCACCTGTGTGTTAGACGGGCTGCTCACTCCTGGGATATTATTATCCATTATATTGAGCACGATGTAAAATGAGTAAGTGCCACGTATCACTTAGGTTCAGGTATGTGTAAAACCAAATCTCATTTTTGGAAGCAAATGATATTTCACTCTTTGCAGTGAGACTAATTTGCTAGCCTGAGCCAAGATTGTTCAGTCTGAGAAGTTACAGAAAAGAGAGGGAAGAAGAGAAATAGTCTAACATTTTACTTAGCATTTTTAACACCGTACAAAGTATACATTTATCACAAAGGCACTAAACAATGTCAGATAATAACATACATGGGACAAGACGCCTCCTTTGAACCTAGTAGCTTACGTTTTGAAAGTCTGAGTAGCTTAGATTACATTGGTCACTGAGTTTCTCAGAAGCTTATCTTAAATAAATTAGCGAGGGGAAAAACAATACCTTCGAGATCTAATAAATAAAATACGATGCTGTGCATGTCGCTTGCAGGGTCATACTTTTTTTTTTGGGGGGGGGGCACATTTCTTTCTTTTGACAGAATGTATTGTGCCGGATAGTGATAGGTACTAAGGAGAAACAAAGATGAGTAAGTTATGGTTCTTGTCTTCAAGGAGTTTATAGTCGTGTAGAGAAGAGGACATATGTGGAAAATGGACTCCAGACACGGAATTTCAAGAGGTTCTTTTTCTTCTAAATGGCACAGAGGCTCAGAATCACAAGATGTAGAAAGAACATCAGGCTCTGTGCTGACAGCTGAGAACCTGGAGCCTTTTTCAGATTCTGCGTCTCCCTCTCTTTCTGCCCCTCCACCGCTCAACTCTGTGTGTCTCTGTCTCAACCTACTGAATGGGAGAAGATATGCAAATGGTCTATCCTCCAATGGCTAACATCCAAAGTATATAAAGAACTTACACAACTCAACACCAAAAACCCCCAAGCAATCTGATTAAAAAAATGGGCAGAGGACCTGAATAGACATTTGTCCAAAGAAGACACACAGATGGCCCTCAGACACATGAGAGGATGTTCAACATCACTCATCACTGAGGAAATGCAAATCAAAACCACAATGAGATGTCACCTTATACCTCCAAGAATGGCTGAAATCAAAAAGACAAGAAATAACAAGTATTGGCGAGGTTGTGGAAAAAAAGGAATTCTCATGCTGGTGGGAATCTAAGTTGGTACAACCACTGTGGAAAATAGTGTGGAGTTTCCTCAAAAAATTAAAAAATGAAACACCATATGATGCAATAATTCCCCTACTGGGTATTTACCCAAAGAAAACAAAAACACTGATTCAAAAAGATATATGCTTCTGTTTTTATTGCAGTATTATTGACAATACCCAAGATATGGAAGCAACCTCAGTGTCCATCAATGGAAGAATGGATAAGGAAAACGTGGCATACATATGTATGAGAGAGGGAGAGGAGAGAGAGAGTGAGGGTGTGCGTCAGGGAGAGGAAATAATAAATTCTCTCTCTATACATGTATACACATGGTGGAATATTACACAGCCCTAAAAAGGGATAAGATCGTGCATTTGCAACAATATGGATGGACCTAGAAGTGCCAAGTGAGATGAGTCA
The DNA here is from genome assembly GCF_024362965.1 of Panthera pardus. Taxonomy (NCBI): domain Eukaryota; kingdom Metazoa; phylum Chordata; class Mammalia; order Carnivora; family Felidae; genus Panthera; species Panthera pardus. Next base: position 25,174,407 of record NW_026526876.1, on the reverse strand, counting down.
GACTGAGAAAGTCAATTACCATATGATTTCACTCCTGTGGATTCTAAAACAAACAAACAAACTAACTAACTAAATGAATAAACGAACAAAAAGCAGGATCAGACCTATAAATACAGAGAACAAACCAATGTTTTGGCAGAAGGAAGGGGGGGATGGAGGGATGGGCAAAATGGGTAAAGGGGAGTGGGAGGTGCAGGCTTCCAGCTATGGAATGAATGTCATGTGAATAAAGGCACAGCATAAAGAATATAGTAAATGATACTATGATAAAGCTGTATGGTAACAGGTGGTACCTACACTTGTGAAGAACATAGCATATTGTATACACTTGTCGAATCGCTATGTGGTACACCTGGAACTATTCCCTGACATTGTGTGTCAGCTCTATGCAAATTAAAAAATGGAAAAATTATTTAAAAGTACAAAAACAAATGAAATAATCGAATATATTTATATTATACATATGAATTACATCATGTATAATATATACTGTATTGTATATAATCCATATTACTTATATAACCCGGTCACACTTAACATTTCAATCACAGCTTTGTAGCAGCCCACTTTAAGGTTGAGGCACATCAATTAATTTAAGAGAAAACCTAGACAAGACGGTCTTAGATAATCGTGTGTGTTTGGGGAGGGAGCAGAGGTTGTCCCAGAGATCTCTACCAAGACAGGGAGGGGGGAAAAGGAGAGGCTTCAAGGACAAGTACGATCCAGTGGAATCCTACTTGTGGATCCAGTGGATCAGAGCCAAGAACTCTACTGGTTCTTGTCACTCCTGGTCATGTGCTCTTGAGCCAATCACTTAAACTTTCTGGATATCGGCTTCTCAAAAGGTCAGTAATAATACCTTCCCACAGGGGTGACATGAACATCAACACAAGATAATGGGTGAGAAGTACTTCAGAACTCTAAAACATAATGCAGATGAAATGTGTGTCACTTTAGTTAGCCATAGAGTACAAGGGGACACATGAGCTTAAGGCATGAACAGGAAGGAAAGACTTTGGGAACAGAATGAGGGAAGACATGAGGCAAAAGAGGCTCAGAAGGTTCAGGAGAGAGTGAATAATATCTTGGTCAGAGGGTAGCATCAGTGAAGGGGAAAATAAGACCACAAAGTTAGCTTCGTTCATTTCATCCATTGGAAAAAAGAACAAACCTCTGTTATTATCTGTTCTTTACCAAGCACTATGCTATGTGTTAGGAACGTTGGTGGCCAATCTTGGATGCCGGGCTAAGGAGTTCAGTCGGTCAGAGAGCAGTTGTCAGCCATTGAGAATTTTTGTCTTTTCACTGGGTAGTCTTATATGATTGCATTGATACTTTAGAAAGATTAATCTGGCGGCAGCAGACGAGATGAACAAAAGATGAATTCAGAGGGTATCGCACTAAAATTCGCATCACGAGACAAAAGAAATCAGGAGAGCTTGAATTGGATATTATCAAAGGGAGTAGAAAGAAAGAGTAGATGTGAAGACTTGCTTGAAATTCACAGAACGCAAAGACTGAGAGGGCAAAAGAAAGAATAGTACCAAGGTTTTTCATTGATAAGCTCATGTATTGTCTACTAGATGTTGAGTCTGAGAGGCTAGCAGTGGGATGTTCACTTGGGGACGTGTACTTGAAAATCTGAACTACAACACGAGAGAGAGCCCAGGTTGAAAATCTGCATCTAGAACTCGAGAAAGGAATGCCTACATGTCTGAATCCTCTCGGTGGGGGGTGTAGCAAAGCCCACAGGATGCGGGTGATACTGAGAGGGAAGGGCAGAGAGAGGGATAGGACGCCCATGGACAGATGCATGGACAAGAACCAGTATGGAAGATACAAAGAGGATTTTGAAGGAATGAATGGTCAGGGAGATAAGAGCACAGGCGGAAGAATTTAGTGTCATGAAAACCAAAGAGAGTTTCCCGCTAGACTTTAGGCTCCTTGAGGGTAATGGCCCTATCTAACATCTCTGGACACCCACTAGTGCTTGTCCTTAAACTGAATTGTAAACCCTTTGGTGCCCCGAGTCTCATCCTCAAAACGCCTTTGCCCACATTCCATGTCCCTCTTTCTTCTGTGCTCTTTTGACACTTTCTGTGAAACTCTATTAAAGGTTTTCCCATCAAACCCCCTTAGTAGATGGTAGGCCCCCGAGCTGGGACTATATGTCACATTCACCCTTGTATGTCAGCATCCAGCCCAGTGCTGGGCCCACGTAGTATTCGGTGAATTCATGGAAGGAAGACAGAAAAGAGGGAGACACGATTGGCAGCATCACCTGCCTCAGGGAGTCTCAGAATGAAGAGTTCCAAAAGCCACCGAACTTGGGTAGTGATTCCAAATCTTTTGCATTGCGCCCCCAAACATATGCTAAGTAGATGCTTTCTAAACATGTTCTTGTCTAGGCTTCTGTTTGAATAAATATTCTTTTATAATTGTCATCTGGGGTGAGTGGGATCATTGAGCGTTCTCCTGGCTTATCGGTGGCCCTCAGAAGGGGTCGTACGTTGGGGAAAACCAAGAGAAGGCAAAATGCCAGCACCCCACCCTTACAGCCCACCTTTCCTCTTTTTTTTTTTCTCGGTAATTTTTTCCAGCCGTATTGACGTATAATTGACAAATGAGATTGTGTATATTTAAAATGCACAACATGACAGTTTGATACACGTGGTGAAACGATTGCCACAAGTAAGTCAATTAACACTTCCAGGACCTCGCATAGTTACCCGTGTGTGTGTGTGTGTGTGTGTGTGTGTGTGGTATGTGTGCCTAAGATCTACTCTCCTGGCAAATTTCATTATTCTTCTAATGAAAGCCTTTCATTTCTGTTTTCCATAATGGATTTTTTAAACTTGCCAGTCTTATTAACGGTAGTCACCCCGCTGTGCGGAAGGTTCCAGAACTATCTTATAACTGCAGGTCTCCACCCTTTACCCAGCTTCTCCACGTCTCCCCCACTCTCCAGCCCCTCGCAGCCCCCATCCCACTCTGTTTCCGTGAGTTCACCTTTTTTCCCATTCTTTGTTTTAAAGCCACAGAGGGGTGAGGCCGTCTGAGTTCTCTCAGCCTAATGCCCTCCGGGTTCATCCATGTTGTCGCAGACACCTTGAAGCCCACCTTTCCGCTCTTCTCTGAACCAGGCTCGATTTTCCTTGCAAGACTCTCTCTCTCAAGACGCCCTCAGAAGGCCAAAGCACGAAGGATGCCAACAAAGTCCCTTATTTTCTCTACAGATAAACGTAGCACTCTGCAGGTTCACTCCAAGGTTCCTGGGTTTAAGAATAAAATCGGATCCTTTAGGATCAGTGGTTTTGGGGTGATGTGAGGCATCTCTGAAAGTGCCTAACCTCCTTCGGTAATGTTTCCACCATTACAACTATTACCATTTGCATTCCCAAAGAATCTATTGGCCTCCCACAAAGCCCAGTGATCTACCTGGGAGTAGCATGGATATTAGGAGAAGCAGCATCAATATATTTAAAGGCTTCATTGGGTAGCACTGCTTATCTTTAAACCACCTCAGTCATCATCAAGAGGAACTAACAGATCTATAGAGTAACAGGCAGCCTTACAGAAGAAGACGCTATGTAGACAGAAAATCAATTAAGCAATAATCATGACAATTGTTAAAAGGAAGAATTGGTCTTTTGCAGATTTCCAAGCCTTTCATTTCTGTTTTCCATAATGGATTTTTTAAACTTTCCAGTCTTAGCTGCTGTTGGCTAACTCATCTGCAGTGAAATCTATTTAAAAAGTACTAACAGCTCAAAACTATGTTTTATCCCAAAGCACATTATGAAAACAGGAATAATAATTGCAACAGAAATATAATTCAAAGACTTTTATTGACTTTTCATGTCTAATGGTTATTATTCTGGCTTGTTTCGAGTAATTTTAATAACCACAGTTTATTTACAAAATTCAGACTAATTCTTTTGTTCCCATGCCAACAAAATACATTTGTTCCCAGACAGCTGGTATGATGCATCCTTCTAAAATTTGTGTTGTTATGAGGGACAGAACCACATTTAATTTTGGCCGCATCTTGTTCTCAATGAGAGTTTATTTGAATACTTGCCTCTGTTTTCTGAAAAACACTTGAAGCACAGTGTCAAGGACATGAGTATTTTCATTAAAATAGACATCTCCTCAAAATATTCCTTATAAATCAGTTATCGTGGTAGGTTTTAGCGGCAAAGCAAGTCAACACTTGTACCCAAAACCTCCGTGACAAACTATGCACCATGATCACAACACCGTTTTTTTAAAAAGCCGCTTCTCTGGGATGACTGTGCTCCGTGTTTCCTCATTGCTTTCTTGAGATTCCCTTTGTTTTTAACTTCGCTGGGCTGGTTGTGCTGGGAGGGGGGGCACGCCAGGGGGAGGAGAATGGAGGCGTGTTTTTAATCCTGTGCTTTGCTGACGCATCTAATCCAAGTGTCAGCAAAGCACCCACCGCATCATTGCAGGTGTTTTTCCATAAAGCATCTTCTGCATTGTCAAAGTGGCTCTTTGTCCAGGCAGTGACCACCAGGGGGGAACGATGGGGACTGGGCTGAGGGCCACAAAGGGGCTGCAGGGGGGGCTCTGACCTGGGGCTGCTGGCTTCAAAGCCTGGCTGTGTCTGCCTGGGGCAGGGTCTCATCTTTCACTCCTGTAATGAAGGAATGTGATCATACATTCTCACTTCTTTTGGACTGATTTTTTTTTTTTTTTTTAGGTAGTTTGGGCTTTAATTTTAGTGGGTTTTGTCAAATTATTTTTTTATTCCATAAATGATTTACTCCAAGTCAATAAATGACGAGGCACTTTAAAAATCAAGAACCAAAGCTTAAAATCAAGTTTTCTCCTATGCCACCTTTTTATTTATTTTTGCTTTTTTAAAATGTTTATTTATTTTTAAGAGAGAGAGAGTCAGAGACAGCACAAGCGGGAAGGGCAAAGAGACAGGGTGACACAGAATCTGAAGCAGGCTCCAGGCTCTGAGCGATCCACATACATGGAGCCTGACGCGAGGCTCAAACTCATGAACCATGAGATCATAACCTGAGCCGAAGTCGGACACTTTACCCACTGAGCCACCCAGATGCCCCTATGCCACCTTTTTTAATGGGTGGACAAGAAGAATTATCACAGGCATTAACCCGGGTAATGGAATACAGTGTCCCAGGAAGAGAAAAAGGAGAATATTTTCCTTTTTCCTCCTCCATAGGAGACACAGTGTCCTATGAAGGCTTACTTTTCTGGCAGCTGCTAAGCATTGAATTCATGGAATTGAGTGAAGAGCTGGAAAGAGGAAGTAAAAGAGAGAAACACAGAGACAGTAAAAGAGGGTAGCAGTGAGTCAGCATGGTTACAGGGAGAAAAGTTTGATGACTATTTCCTGTGTCTGTCACATTCAGAGAAGTTATCAAATATTCTGATGCCATTTATTTACAATTCCTTTCCTGCTTTGGTCCAGCCAGAAAAGATCTCATTCCTGTTTTGAAAGGGGCTATTTTGAGGTAGAAGCGATGGAAATTGCTTATTGTCAAACAAATAACAGAGCACAGGTATTTTACAGGCATCGGATGCATATCTGTTTAAATTAGAAATAAGGATGGAAAGGTGATATTTTTATACAAAGGAAAATTCAGAAATTTAAAAGGCCCTTTGAATATACTTTACATGTAGGTAACCTTTGGGATTTCTATACAGAACTAGAGAACAGTTCCAGTTGAAAAAAATATTGTCATAAAATGTTCAAGTGCAAAGAATGACTTCTTGAATCAAATGGAGAAGTTAGAACTAATGAAGAATATAGCACCATTGGTGTTATCAGAATTTTGCGAAATATGACCCCTTTTTAAAAAAATTTTTTTTTTAGTTTATCTATTTTGACAGAGAGAGAGCACACATGGGGTAGGGGCAGAGAGAGAGGGAGAGAATTCCAAGCAGACTCCACACTGTCAGTGCAGAGCCTGACATGGGGCTCGAACACATGAACCGTGAGATCATGACCTGAGCTGAGATCAAGAGTTGGATGCTTAACAGACTGAGCCACCCGGTCACCCTTGACCACCCCCACTCTCTTTTTTTAAGCAGACAACCTAATACCTCCTCAGCTCTCAGCATATAGACATGACATGGAAATCTTGCTGGCTTCTAGGACCTTCTGTTATTATAATAAAGGAGAACACCATTTAAAGATCCATTTCTGTCTTTGTATGTGAGATTTACACTCAGGTTTATTGAGAAAAGGTGAGAAGTAAGAGTGGAAAGCCCTCTGACAGGAGATTTTCTAATTTTAATTAAGAAGTAAAGGAGGGTTGGGGTGCCTGGGTGGCTCAATTGGTTAAGCACCCAACTTCAACTCAGGTCATGATCTCACAGTTTGTGAGTTTGAGCCCCACGTCAGGCTCTGTACTGACAGCTGGGAGCCTGGAGCCTGCTTTGGATTCTGTGTCTCCTTCTCTCTCTGCCCCTCCCCTGCCTGCACTCTGTCTCTCTCAAAATAAAAATTCAAAATTAAAAAAAAAAGAAGGAAAGGAGGATTTGCACTGTGTTGGCCACACCAGACTTAATGTGGGGGGCTCTTCCCAGCTCAGGTAGGCAGCAAGACTGGTGGAGAAGAAAGGGCCCAAATGTCAGGCTCCGGTACATGTGCTGGTTCTCATAAGAAGCAGAAGCAGAAAGGATCTGACAGGTGGGACGTCAGACCTGGCACCCCCTATAGAACAAGAGCAGCAATTTATCTTGTTTTTCTACCCTTCAGCTTTAAGATTTTATTTGAATTCCCATGCAGAAAGAATGGGCAAGAATTGGAAACTTAGACTGAATGATTCCAAATGCTTCATTCAGCTCATGAGATTTTGAAGTTTTGCTTGACTTGGTAAACAGACAGGGTAAATTAGATGCTAAATCAGAATGTGCCATGGTAACTAAATGACAGTTCAGGGTGAACTCTTCCTAAACTCCTAAGTGATACATACATTCAACATTTCAATTCAATTCAACAAATATTCCTGAGCGCCTGCTATATATCAGGCCCACATTGGCCTTGATAGACATCAATGAGCAAACAAAAATCCTTGATCTTGTGATGATTGCATTTTAGTGATAGGTTCTCATAGCCTTTTGCATTTCTCTATAAATTTTATACTCGGGATGTCAATTTCTACTAAGTCTCACAGTCCATGAACATAGTATATCCCTCCACTTGATTTAAACATTCTTTAATTTTTGTTAAGTTTTTATCATTTTATGTGAAGGTATCTTACACATCTTATGTTAGATTTATTTCTACTTATTTTACATATTATGCTATTTAAGATGGTATTACTTTTAAATTTTTTTATTTTCTCACAGTTTCTTCCTGGCATATAGAAATAAAGTTGGCTTCAATGTAGATTCCCTTTATCATATTAAGAAAGTTATTTTCTATTCTCACAAAGATTCTTTTTTTCTCTTTTAAATTATAAGTGGATACTTTTTAAATGCCTTTTTTCCCCATCTTTTGAGATAGTTATATGAATTTCGTCCTTCATTCTTCTACTACAGTGAACTTTATAGATTAGTTTTCTAACATTGAATCATCTGTGTTGAGTTTCTGGAATAAGCCCTTTTGGATCCTGATGACTTATCCCATTTTATCTTTTGCTGGTTTGCCAGTATTTTGTTTAGGAATTTTACATCTGTGTTTATGAGTAAGATTAGCTTATAATTTTATTATAATATTCTTACTAGATTTTGGTATCAAAGTTCTCTGGCCTCATAAAACAAACTAGAATGTCCTCTATCTATTTTCTGGAAGAGTTTGTGCAATGTTGATATTATTTCAACCTTAAAATGGTAGCTGAAGCCATTGGAGCCTAGAGTTTTCCTTTGTTGGAAGATGTTCAGTTAATCATGTATATATTTTCTTTTGTGCTGGTAGTATCAGATTTTCTATTTTAATGTCTGCCTAATTCTCTCTTCTCTTTTTGAGACTATAATTATATGTATATTAGACCTTCTAACTTTGTTCCCTATATTCTGTATGTGTTCTGGATTTTTTTAAAATCCAGCTTCTAGTTCACTGATTCTTTCCTTAACTCTCTTTAATCTGCTGTTAAACCCATTCTTAATTTTGGTTATTATATTTTCCAGAGCTAGAATTTCTACTTGGTTTCTTTTTAGTTTCCTATCGTGTGCTGAAGTTCACAACTGTTTTTCTTATTTTGTTGGACGTATTTATCTTGGTTCTTTTAAAGTCTAAGTCTGATCATTGTTATGTGGGATTCACGTGGATCTTATTGTTTTTGTTTCTCTTGGCTTTTGGTCATATTGTCTTGCTTTCGTGTGAGCCTGGCTATTTGTGACTGGGTGCCAGATATTTTATATAGAACTTTATAGAAATAATTTGAGGCCTCAAACAATGATAATTTCCTCCAGAGAGAATTTACCTTTGCTTTTGGGTAGGGAGGTCATAGCACTTGGTATCCTGAATAACCTTAATCCATTTTCAGGGATTGAGATGATTTGAAACTAGACTTGAGTTTTAGAGAGGGCTGGTCTCTTTCCAATTCACGCCTTCTCATAGGGTGTAGACCTTTGGGATCCACCCAAAGCATGAGATTTTACCAGGCACTCCCCTTTAGTGAGACCTGGGCTGTAGTCTGTGCCTCTGTGGGGTTTTTTGTGAGGCTGTTAAAAGATCTGTTTAGTTTTTCAGCTTCTTACCAACCAGCCTAGAATTGGCAAAGGCCACAGGCCACTACGTAAAAGTGTTCCCAAATGCCAGATTTACAAGCTCTCGTGATATCTGTCATTTCCAGGATCTTGGTCCTATAATTCTTCCCTGCCTTGTTAGTTCCCTAACATTTTGAGACAGACTTGGGAGAGAATTTTGTAAGTGTCCATTATAGAAGTAGAAACCCAGTATTTGCATTTCTGTGAGTTGTTTAATCACATTCAGTGCTGATTTGCTCTATTGATTTGTTTCTCTACTCTGCTCACATATTCTGTATGTTAGTGGTTTGGTAAATAAGTTGCAAATTCTTTGAGTTGCTTATCTTTTTAGTTTTTATTCAATATTTTAAGTGTTTGAGAACGTTATTTTTCATTCTTTCTTTATGGTTTCTAAGTTTGCCTAGGAAGGTCTTCCCTGCCCCAAGATTATGAAATATATTCTCTTTGATTTTCTTCTAGTACTTTTAAAGCTTTGTCTTGTGCATTTAACTCTTTATTCTACCTCAAATTTATTGTTACATACTGTGTGGTGTAAGGATTGCAATATTTAGAATGTTTCCCCAAAGAGATCCATTCTCTAATCCCTGGAATCTGTGAATATGTACATTACATGGCAAAAGAAACTTTGTAAATGTAGTTAGAGTTACTAATCACTGACTTCAAAATAGGGAGTAGGGCCAGTCTAAACATATGACCACTTAAGGGTAGAGAACTTTCTCTGGCAGGAGGCAGAAGAGATGTGGCAGAGATGGGGGGTGGCGGGGGTGGTGGGGGTGGTGGTTGGTCGGAGAGATTTGGAGTGTGAGAAGGACCCAGTGCACCACTGCTGATTAAAATTGAAGGGGGCGATATAGGTGGCCTTCAGGGGCTCAGAGAGGCTCCGAGCAGATGGCTAGCAAGGCAATGGGGACATCAGCCTTTACAGCTGCAAGGCACTGAATTCTGCCCAAACCCTGAACGAGCTCGGGAACAAATGCTCCCCCAGAGCCTCCAGATGAGTCTAGGCTTGGCCAACACCACGATTCTGGCCTTGAGATACCAGAGCAGAGGAACCAGCTGAGCCTCATCAGACTTCTGACCTATGGAACTGTGAGATAATGAATTTGCATAGTTTCAAACTGCTAAATTTATCGCAGTTTGTTAGAGCAACAGTAGAAAGCTAATGCGGGAATCTTACCTTATTAGTTTTATTTCCAAGTAGATAAGCCAGTTATGGATACCATTTATTGACTGAGATATTCTTCCCCCCATTTGTGTGAAATGCTACCTTTGTCAAAAATCACATTTTCCACGTATGCGCGAATCTGTGTGGGACTCTGCATTCTTTCCTGTTCATCCATTAGTTGTGCCAATAAGAGTCATTTTTATGGTGCTGAAGAGGATGAGCTCTGGAGCCACAGTGCCTGGGTTCAAATCCCAGCTCCGCCATTCCCATTTACTCGCTCTGGAACCTCAAGCAAGTTACTTTACTTCCATGCCTCAGTTTTCCTGTCTTGGAAATGGGTTAATAGTAGTACCCACCTCAGAAAATTGTGAGAATTGTCCGTTATTACAAGCAACACCTGTAAAAAAGTACTAGGTCCATGGTACCTATTATCTCTAGGGAAAGGATCCCCTTGTGATCTCTTTTTAGAATTGCCTTAGTTATACTCCAGCATTACACCTTCATGTGAATCTGAACATAATCTCGCCAATTTCCATTTTGTAAAATCTCTGTGATTGGTTGGTTCGAACTGCACTGAGGTGGTAAGTTAAGCTGGCAAGAGTGGCCATCTTTGGAGTCCCGAGTCTGCTCACTCAGGAACTTTACGTCTCTTTGCATTTCCTTGTGTCTTTTGTGTCTTGCGGTACAGTTGAAATTTATCTTTGTATGGATGTGGCACGTTTCTCATTAAATGTATCCCCAGGTATGTTACGGCATTTTGTTTCCCTTTCGTGGATTCTCCTCGTATATTCTCTAAACAATTACTCACGTTTAGGAAAGTGTTCTCATGTACCGTTTGTATATACCCAGCCAACCAGAACTATCCTCAACCTTAACTCTATTGAATTTTCAGTTAATTTCTCAAATTTATGTAAGTAGGTGATTGTATTGTTCCTTAGATAATTTTGTGTCTTCCTTTCCATCTTTCACCTGTATTTGATTTTGTCATCGCACAGGCTGGGCTTCTAGTTGAGCATTGGAGAGTAGCAATGGCAACGTGTCCTTGTCTCTGACTCATTTAAAAAACACTTTTTGATGTTTATTTAGTTTTAGATGGAGAGAGAGAGACTGAGCACGAGCAGGGGAGGGGCAGAGAGAGAGGGAGATGCAGAATCCGAAGCAGGCTCCAGGCTCTGAGCCGTCAGCACAGAACCCGCCGCGGGGCTCGAACCCACAGACCGCGAGATCATGACCCGAGCCGAAGTCGGACGTTCAACTGACTGAGCCACCCAGGGGCCCCATCTTTGACTCATTTTTAATGAGAATGCTTCTTAGGCCTCACTCAATTGTTTTGGCTTCTGAGGGTTTCTGATAGTTACTCTCTGCTGGGTTGAGACACGTGACCTTCGTTATAATTGCCTGTGTCCGTGTTTTGTCCTTCCCATTAGGCTATGATTCCTTTAAGGGCCAAGTATATATGAGATTGGGAACACATGCACACACACGTGTGTGTACATATACATATACCTGAGTTGTGCGTCTGTGTGCGTATGTATAATAGATACATCTGCCTCATAGCCAACTTTCACCATGGAGAAGACAGAATTAGTTGGGACCTGCACCAGTTAGACAGATACACAGAAGGCCTCCGAGTTCTCCTGTGTACGTGACATAGAAACACCACTGCCTTCCGCCTTCTCCTTTTGTCGGCCACAAGCGACTACTCGGCCCCCCCGATTACACCGATGGGGTCTCTTACACACTGTGCAAGACCCTCACCTCCAAGATGTGGCATCCTCCCTTTTCAGCGGTCTGAGGGGACTTCTCCCCTGACTGCACATTCCCTCCCAACTCTCCCTTCTGGAGCCCTTAGACCACAGTCAGGGGGTCTCTTTTCTAGGATGCCACCCTGTGGTCTGGCCTTCAGACGCCTGGCCCGCTGACCACGGTGTTCCCTTTTGCCACCTGCTTACGGTATCGCTCTTTTTAACCAGCTGCCTGCTCTTTGTTTTACCCTCTTCCGCACGACCAGACAACCTCAGAGGACAGCTGAAAAATGCCTTGCCCTTTAGAAATAATAGTACACATTTCCTTACATGTTCACATGTTAATATATCTATTATAGTCATCATTTCTTTATAATAGTAAGTCATTTTTTCAAGGACAGTAACATGCGCTTAATTCCCCAATCATTTACATTGAGCTTAATCTTGGTACCTCCCCCTCCCCCCTCCCCCCCCCGCCCCCCCCAGCCACAGCATCCACACAGTGCTTGGCAGAGGGTGGGTATTCAACTGCTTGATCAGGGGATATATGAAGAATACAGTCCACAAATTTTTGGACTGAGTTGGCTGGCTATCTGATTTATTATTCTGAAGTAGTGTCTACTTATTTTTCATTAACCTTTAAAACTGCTAAAGTTTGGCTTATGCATATGTTGACCTTTTTAGCGAAGCCTGCATATGTGAAAATGATGTCGGTTAATTGTGGTCGGTCCCGTGTGGCATCCGGGAGCACCTAAGTCTGGGGGAGGGCAAGGTTAGGTTACAGCTTGAAGTAGGCATGATTTGCAGTAGAGTTGGCACTTTTTGGTATTTGGTGTTTATTTATTTATTTTTCATTTCTTTAATGTTTACTTATTTTTGAGAGACAGAGTGTGATGGGGGAGGGGCAGAGAGAGAGAGGGAGACGCAGAATCCGAAGCAGGCTCCAGGCTCCGAGCTGTCAGCACAGAGCCCGACGCGGGGCTCAAACCCGCAATCTGTGAGATCGTGACCTGAGCCGAAGTCGGACACTCAACCGACTGAGCCACCCAGGCGCCCCTTAGTATTTGGTTTTGAAACAGGTGGCAAACAATGATAAAAGTTCACATTGGTGTGTTCAAAGATGTCGCCAGCAAGTAGAAAGTTCCCTGAGAATTTAAATTGTGAGTTTTAAAAATTCCAACAAAGTTGTAACAATTTGGAGTAACAAGACCCAAACAGTGAGTTGACCTGCTTGTTAGGGAAATGAAGCTATGGTACCTATGCAATTACATTAACGTATCATTGGAGTATTTTTTGGAAATGACGGAACTCAGAAGTTTTAGACGCTCTTTTAAGCATCAATAAGCCTCAAAGAAGAGATGCTTCACCGATGGGAGAAACAAGCTAGTTCTAACGGGCGATGGCTCCTGTTCGTTTGGCAAACGTTTCCTGAACACCTCCTCGGGGCCAGGCGCCATTAGCCTGGAGTGTAAGGTGAGTGGATCAAAGGAGCTGACGGGCTAATAGAAGAGATTCTTAAAGTTAAGCTGTATTGGCCTGTTGACCCAGCATAGTCCCATTTTTCTGCTCCTTTTTAGATCTGCTTCACGATCTCTTCTACTGACCTCTGGTCTTTGGCAATTGCCCCTTTTGTAGGTGACCTCTATTTTCTGGTCTTTATTTCTTACGTCTTACAAGTGTCTATGCTCTCTTCGTCAGTGGCGTCGCCTGTCCCCACGGGCATCAGCACTCAATTATTGCAGCAATTTACAAATCTCTATTCGTGGGCATCCCTCTTTGTCCAACTCTTGTCCTGCATTTCTTTCCGTGTGGTGATGACACACACATCTTAGTGTGGCCTATCAGACTCTCAAGCTTAAAAGAGAATCCCAAGCAGGCTCCACACTGTCGGCACAGAGCCTGACTCTGGGCTCGGTCTCGATCTCTCCTAAGAGAGAGGGAGAGACCCAATCCCAAGCAGGCTCTGCGCGGTCAACGCGGAACCCACTGCAAGGATCGATCCCACAAACCGTGAGATCCTGACCTGAGCAGAAACCAAGAGTCGGACGCTTAACTGACTGAGCCCCCCCAGGCGCCCCAGCAATAGGAAGTATTAATAGATTTTGCCTTCCGACTAAGCGGTCAAGCTGGTGGTGTGATTTCAGTGAGGAAGGAAGAGTCAGCTGCCCCTTTCCCCAAAATGTTTGCTCTCCTGACTGGCTGGAAACTGAAATTACGGGTCACAATTTCAGGTATCAGAGACCAGACTTTATTTTTCAATTAAAGACAGACCAGTGCAAGATACCTCGCAAAACGGTCACCTGTCACAACGTTTCCCAAAAGACATTTGGCAAGGAGAAAGCAGTGGGAAAAAACGTGAAAGTATTGGACAGCAGAACGGGCTGGGGAGGAGGACAAGATTTCTGTATGAGGAGAAGGACAGAGAAAGGAGAAACCGGGAGAAGGTGGTTTTACGTAGTGCTGGCCTGGTGGTCAAAAAAGCCCATCCGGTGATGGCGATGAAGGGGTGCTCTTGTCGTGACGAGCGCCGGGTGATGTACGGGAGTGTGGAATGGCTCTCTTGTACACCTGAAACTAATATTGCACTGTATCTTAACTAACCGGAATTTAAATAAAAACTTAAAACCAAAACAGAAAAAAGAGAAAAAAAGAGCCCATCCGACCCTGTTCTTGTGATGCCCGTTCAATTTATATAATCCCAGGAATGTTGCCCCCCAACGGCCACATGTAGTCGGGTGCTTTTAGAGTTCTCTCTGCCCTTGTAGTTGTGCATTACATAGACTTTTAGCACTTAACCACAAGCAGAAGATTTTCCAGGTAGGGCATCGGAGTTAGGAAAAGACAAATACCAAAATGCAAGTCACTGGGGTAACAAGGTCTTTTGTTGGTGTTGAAATGGGGTGACTGCCCTAAGAACGGTGTCCCGGGCGTCGGGCAGGAATGGCCGCTGTGACCAAGCTTCCCAGGCCGAGGGAGACACTGGAGGTATTCACCGCCAGGCGAGGATAGGTTCTGGGAGGTCCGTGTCGGTGCGCATTTTGTTTTTTGCGGTGGTTCTGTAAGGTTGTTTGTCCTCAGTATGCAAATAATACAAACTGACCTGAATGCCGTTTTCATTTTTGTCTACCTAAATGTATGAAATGTAAAATACACTTGTTCCTAAAATTAATTATCACTCTAATTCCCTCTGCTAAGTTTTAACCTCTCTTGGACGCCTTTCAATGGGCCTTTTGTTTTTTGTGAGAAAGCAGGAATGTTTTTAAGATGCAGATCTGTAATATAATAAACTACAGAGGCACAAGAGAAGAGAATATAGGATTTTAGAGTTTTGGGGGTTTGTTTGGGGGTCTTTGTTTTATTTGCTTGGGGTTTTTTTTCCCCCCTTCCAAGTACATCGGAGTGGGACCACAGTTTAAGTCAATCCTATGACAGATACCAACTCAGAAAATATCCCTTTATCCCCTTACCCCGTTGCCCTGAAGTTGTGATTGCTCTCTGTAACTCCTTGGGCTTCTACATTTGGTTCCCTGGGCATTTTCCCAAGCTTGTTCAACCATTAGCCTTCTGGACTTCTGGGTTTAAGTACTGTCAGATCAGATTTAAATCATGTGTTAAGGCTTGGTGGGTCCATCATTGTCCTCAATTTAAGAAGCATTATAGAGGTCACGACATTGCTACAAAGAAGGTGGCACTAATCCCTCACTTTGTAAAAGGGAACGCTGTGGTATGCATTACAGCGAAGGCACCCGCCCCCCCTCAGCCCCCAGGCCCAGAGAATCAGCCCTGCTGTCATTTCCTCTGCTCCCCTGTTCTTCCAGGGATGGGTGGTGCGAAACCAGATGTCACGTATTTTTCACGTGCTCCTCTGACTTAGCATTAAATTTCCCTTCGACCAGATGCCAGTGTTTAAATAACATCCTGGAGGGTCCAGAGACAAGGAATTACTCACCGTGTTTCATTCATAGAAAAATCTGAAATGAAAGGGAGAAGGGTGCAAAAACACCAGAGCACGTCGACTGTGTCTTGCCAGACCGTCATAACTTGCGAAGAATCTTGCCTCGCTTACGACAGCTCAGAAGGGCAGTGTGCTTTTACTTTAATTATCAGTTGAACGTCCCCGTGGCTCGTCATTAGTGCTTTTTAGTAAGAACAAAAGCAGTTTCTCCTGCCAGGCAGTTTGGTTATGTTTTGAGGAGCCCGGGCAACGCTTGTTTTAAATGGCACCCTCCTGGCTCGCTGCAGTTACCCGTTTTATTGATTTCTACCTTGCTCTCTGAAACTCTCGCATTGATGGTCTGTGCCAGTGAAGACACACGGAAAAGAACCGAGCCTCCTGTCTTTGAATAGTTAGCTCCCATGATGCTCCCTAAGTGTTACCAGAAGCTTCACCGAGCACAGGTGAATTAAGGCCTGGATTACACCAAGGCCAGTCATTGACCGGGCACCGGCAGTATCGGCTGTTAGGTACGTAGGTCTCTCGTAAGGTAGAAGTTGTGTAGAAAAAGGCCCACCGCACAGCGTAAAACAGAGGTCAGTGAAAGGCTTGTCACCAGTGGAGAAGGTCCACTGAGGAGGTTAAATAGCATGAATTTGTAGCTGACCCTATCAAAATAGTGTGTGTGTGCGTGTTGTTGTTTTTGTTGTTGTTGTTGTTGTTCTTTACTTTCTGCAGCAGCAAAAGAGAGCCTCCAGATGGGGCAAGCGAGTGGTGGGGAGCAAACCCGGAGCTGGGGTTTGGCCCAGAGGACCCAGCCACATCAGACGATAGTGCGTTAAGTCTGGCTTAAGTCAGCCAGAGAGCTCACGTGGGAACTAGCCCGTTAATTTGGAAAGCGGGGAGGCTTCGAGTGACCGGAGTTGTAACGCAGGTGACAGTGTGGAGAGTGAGGCAAGGTAGTTGGCGGTGTGGAAGTTGGTGTGCGGTTGGGGCAGATGTCAGTCGCCTAAGGATGCGGTCCAGTCAGTAGGGCGTGGTGACTTAAATAGTGGCCGTCGTTAGGTCGCTGGCTGATCGGTTGGCTCAGCTGGCCGGGTGGGAAGTCAAGGCCCTTGGAGAGAATCTTGGCCCCTGTCGGATAATCCATTAGAAATAGCTGGTTGAAACTCACACTGGTTGAAACAGTAAGAATGTTTTGGTTCCTGTAACTGAGAAATAGTATTGACTTCAGAGGCGGCTTAATCCAATTACTCAAATTATGTGACCAAAAGCCAGTTCTCTCTCCATTTTTTCAGCTCTGTGTCCCTTTTTGCTGGCTGCATTGTTGGCAGGTTATCCCCTTGTGGCCGCAAGGTAGCTGGTAGCAGTTCCTTGGCCTGTGTTTCCAGGCTCGAATCAGTAGAAAAGAGGAGGTTCTCTTCTACAGCAGCAGAAGTCTTGGGCTCTGCTTCATTGGCCCCAAGCTCTGAATCTAGGGGAGAAAGGCAGTTCGTGCAAACGAACGGGGTTCGTGAGGCAAACTGCCATCATGCGTCCTGCGGCCACTGGGGACTGAGTCCTCAAAAGTACGAGAAATCAGCTGTCTCCAGCTGCTCGGCCTCAGCTACTAAGGTGCCTCCTGTCCTTACCTGTGTTGTCTCAGAAGCTTTTACGACTGGGCTTACCAACGAAAAGGCCAAGTGACTCAAGCCAAATGGGGGTGAAAAATATCTAGAGTGTGGAAATGGTGGTCATTAAAAGTGAGGTGGTGTTATGGGTTGGATGTATCTCCCCCAAATTCTTATGTCGAAGCCCTGACTCCCCGTGTGAAGGTATTAGGAGATGGGGCCTGTGGGAGGTAGTTAGGTTGGGTAGGGGGAGCCCTTGTGATAAGTGCCCTTGTAAGAAGGGACAGGAGAGATCTGTCTCATTCTTGTGGTAAGGACACTGCACGAAAGGGGGCTGGCTGTAAGTCAGGAAGAGGGCTCTCGCCAGATCCTGGTGCTGATGGTTCCCTGATCTTAGACTTCCCAGCCTCCGGAACCATGAGAAATAGGTGTCTTCTGTTTAAGCCACCCGGGCTTGGGATTCTGTTATAACAGCCTGAGCTGACTTAACGACCAGTGGGAACCAAGAGGCCAAAGGTAATGAAGATAATCCATCAGTGAGGACACTGGGCCCTAACGGTGTTAGCAGGATTGAGAGGAAGCCTGTGCTCGACGTTGTCCT
The DNA here is from genome assembly GCF_024362965.1 of Panthera pardus. Lineage (NCBI taxonomy): Eukaryota > Metazoa > Chordata > Mammalia > Carnivora > Felidae > Panthera > Panthera pardus. The sequence continues at coordinate 25,156,640 of NW_026526876.1, read as the reverse complement.
GGACCCTGCCTCCTCCAGCGGTCACACCTCATAACCATCTCATCACCGAGTGTGATTTCTCTCTCCCCTTCAGTTCTCCTCATCTCCTCTGCCCCTCCCGGCTGTCACCTTTGTTTGAGTCCTACTCACCTCGAGTTTGGAGGAAGTGGCCTCTTCCTAGCTGGTGTCCCTGCCTCTCCTCTTTGAGTCATCTTCTTGAAATACTACTGTGGTCATGTTTTCTCCCGCTGGAAGAGACCACTGGCTCCCTCTCGCTTACCGGACTTCTCTGCCTGATTTCGAGGGCCCTTGTAGTCTGGATGAATTCTCCGATCTTGTGTCCAGTGGCCCCCGGGCCCTGCGGGCAGGCCTCAGTGGAGCAGGCTCTCAGCTCCCACGGCAGCCATGCTCATTTGCATCATGGCTCACGGGTTTGGTCTGGTTGGTTTTTCCTCAACCTGGAATTCCCTTTCACCAAAGTTCTGCCCATCCAACTGCTGTTCACCTTTGGGGGTACAGCTGACACCGCCCTTCTCTTCCTCTCACCTTCCCACACTGTTCCACACCGCAAAGATCTTTTTCCTTTCCCAAGTCTCTTTTATGCTCAGTTTCCCCATCGCAGAACGTGTGATGTTTGTGGGCTAATTCGGTTTCCCAACAAAATTGTAAACTCCTCGGAGACAGGGTTTAATTCTTCCTCTGTGTTCCCCACCAAGCATAGACTGGTACTGAGAACGATTAGGGGTTCAGCAATGATTAGGAGAGGGGAAGAGGGAGCCACTGGTACAAAATGTGTGTATGTCCAGTCCTGAGCATACAGGAAGCTAGGCTTCCTAGAGGCTTCCCACCTGACCACCCACCAGCCTCTACGCCCATAGGCGTGGAATCCGTGTGTTGTTTTTTTTTTAACATTTATTCATTTTTAAGGGAGAGATGGGGCGCAACTGGGAGAAGGGCAGAGAGAGGGAGACACAGAATCTGACACAGGCTCCAGGCTCCGAGCTGTCGGCACAGAGCCCGACCCAGGGCTCAAACCCACAAACCGTGAGATCATGACCTGAGCCGAATCCGGACGCTTAACCAACTGAGCCACCCAGGTGGCCCTGCATGGAATCCTTTAGATTGAGATGTAAAAGTTGCTCCCGAAATCCTGGCGTAGTAGTTTAAAGACCTCTGTGCCCAAGACTACTCTTTGATACTTTGCACCTAATCCTTATATGGCCACAGCGGCTACATGCCTTTCTCCTGTGCTTCGAGTGGTTACCACATGCGATCCAATAACACAGCCAAGCCACACTGGGGGTAGATTAAATTAAAACATTCTGCCGAATCTTCTGAAGTTCTCTTGCATCAAACATTTACTCTGCCTGAAGGGACATTTAAAGTATATATTAACCTAAGTTTGCATTCAACAACCCTTGTTTCTCCAAGATCAGTGGACATGATAAAGGTCACATGGCCATTTTTAGTACAGGGTCTTGGGCCACACCTGTCTATTGAAAATCTTCTGAAAGCCAGGAGGAAGCAAGATTAATTTTCTCAAAAAAAAAAAAAAAATCTCTCACAAAAAGATTTTCTTGAGGCTGGGAAAAAAATGTTAGCATAATGCAAGATAAATGGTATCCTTATCCCCCAAATCTTAGACTTTCTGCTGCCACCCTGTTGGTTTTAAATATACATGCAGGACAAAGAAGGGGGAATGAAATGACTTTGGAGTTCTGAGCTACCCACTCGGGCACTCGACACTCGAGCGATACAGAAAGATCCTATAGCAGTCTCCAATGCTCGGAAATAAATAGCAAAAACAAACCCCCTAGAATTCAATCTAAATTAGAAAAGACACTCCTTCTGTTTGTTTTCACGTATAAATGAGGGAGTTGAAATGTTTTACCTCGAAGGCCAATAAGCATGAAGAATAACATTAGTCATAGTATCAGCACCTAATGTTCGAGAAATTCTTTTTCTCATTTTAAATAGTGATTTTTCTCTGTCATTGAGGGAAAGAAAAAAGCCTTTCCGATGAGAATCCCTCAGCCACCAACGGTTGTCGAGAGCTGTTTTTTCTTTGTGTTTTGAGGCTTCACCATGAATTCTTTTCAGACATCATCAGAATATGTTTCTAGATTTCAGTACATTTTTCATATTAAAGAAATGTCTTCAACTGAAAGAACAAAATCTTCCTGCTCTTTACTTGACCTTTGTTGGTTTGATGTGTTTTAAAAAAGATCTGGGCAACGGTTTTACAAAGAATGCACCGAGACATTCCTGGAAAAGCACGCTAGTGAAAATAATAATGAAAAAAAGATTAGAAGAGGAAGGCTCTTGCTCAGGGTAACGGACGGCTGCTAATCTCCCCATAGTTTCTTAGGGTTGTGTTGGTTTTACTGAAGACAGCAATAAGAACCTAAGTTTTTAAAAGATCCTCTAATGTAACTGTTTCTAACAGAAATGTTACTTTCACGGAAGTCCAAGTTGGCCAAGCCAAGTTAATATCCCTACCAGTTTATCTGATTTGTAAAAACAGAAACCCCAGTCTCTCTCAGACTGAAAGTGAACTGCTCTCTGGCCGTTTCTCCATCTGACCTGGAGCAGGTATGGAAAACCCAGACATTCGTGGTCAGGTATGTTCTGCTCTGCGCAAACTCCAGCCTGCGTGAGCTGTTGGCAGAAATGCCTTTGTGATGGCAGAAACAATCCTTATAATGTTTTCAAACTTCAGATAGATGATGAGGTGATCTTATTTTCTTTTTAAATAGCACTGATCTCCAGTAAAGCATAGAACCTACCCTCAGGAAGCTCACTGTCTAATAGGAAAAAGCAGTGCATAAGGCAATAATTGTAATATTATGTGACAATGAAGGACAAGAGAAGCTCTGGGCTAAGGAAAACTTAGATATGGGTCCAAGCTCACTAATTAGCTGTGTCTTCCTATGTAAAGAGCCATAAAAGCACCACCTGGATTGGTGGGAAGATTGAATAAAATATATGTAGAAGGATGTGGTACGCAATACACAGAAAACACTTAGTGATTGTCAGGTGGCGATGACGACCCACCATCACAACAATCGTTAACTGTTCTGTGCGTACAACTTTGAGACATCTTAGAGGAGGAACAGTTGGCCTGATGGGCAACTGAAGAGTAGCGCCCCAGAGAAGGTCTCTGTGAGAACAGTGAGTAGTTCTCGCTGGCTGGTCAGGAGGAAGAGAACAATACGGGCAAGGGCGCAAGGCACACGGTGGCACGGGATTTGGAGAGAAGACGCCAGTCATCGCTGGAGCACAAGGTGTCCTGGAAAGTTAGGCTACGATCAGCCGAGAGGGTTCTTAGCCAATCTGTGCCAACAAGGTTGTCTTTAGTCTACAGGTTAAAAAAAAGTCACTGAAGTGCTTTCATGATGGGGGTTGGGGGTATGGGGGGAACAAGATGATCAGATCTGCATTTTCGAGAAACGGGCAACAGTGTAGATAATCAGCTGAAGAAAAAAAAAACCAAAACTAGAAGCAGTCTCCACCTGTCTCCTTCACCCCCTGCTCACCGCATGACCCCCATCCACACCTGTCGGTCCCAAAGCGTGCCACACACATTCACCTGGATGCTTCCCGCTCCTCCCCCTCATCCATCCAGAAAGTTCCTAGTCTTTCCACAACGTCCAAGTCAGATCTCTTCCCCTCTGTAAAGACTCCCATTATCCCACTTAGAAGTAATCAATCTCTCCGATTCCCCTCCTTGGCCTATTATGCTTCAATTATGTTTTTATGTCGCTCCTTTTTACACATCTGATGTCAAATGCATAAGCTTCCCAAGGACAAAAACCGTTTGCTACTCCGCACACGGCCATGCGGCGTAATCACCCGTGAACGTTGGTTCGATACACATCCCGACCGTTGTCCTCCAGAAAGCCTGAATGAAGTCTTTGGATAACTGCACGTTCCCCAACTTTTAATTGAATGAAAATTCCTTTTATCTCCGCTGTGTAAAGGTGAACAACTGGTGAATTTAGTCAGTGACTATTTACAATGGTGTTTTGAAATTTTCTGCTATGAGGTTGTGGGGTCTCTGTTCCCATTCGTTGGGAGGTAAGGGGATTCAGGCACAAAACCCTCATTAGGAGCTGCCTAAGTAAATCCCGGGCACACCAGTAGGACAATGGCCGCCTTTGTGTTCCCGTTTTGTGTTTTGTATAGAATGCCATATCTGGCAAGACGTGCCTTCTCAAACATAAGGAGATAATTGGTACTTTGAGGGAGAGGTTTAACTTATTTATAATTGTCAAGAGTTTAAATATGCAGAAAAGAAAGAGCACTCATAGCTTGCCTCTTTCAAAAAATGCCCTCGAACCGGGTCAAAGAGCTCCGACTAAATCAGCTATTTGGGATGATATTTAACGGAACGTGAGAATGCAGACACCCCTGTTGTAATTTTTGCTTTTAAAATGGGAAACAACACACTTATCAACGGACTAATCCCATCATCCCACACTCTCTTTAGTTGTAGCATGGCTGTTCACCCAAATCCCTCAGGGCTGATACGCTGTCTAGATGGCTTTGTTTCACGCGTCGTGACAACATGGGAGGCGATGATCGCCATGATCCTTGGCCTCCCGGCAGCGGCGCCTCCTGCGAAACTCAAGGCCGAGCTCCCCACTCCCCTGCCTTTCTCCCACCATTCCTGATCTTTCTCTCATTCCAGTGCTCCCGCACCTTGAATGGTGGAGCCCCTTGGGGATGAAATCTCTGCTCCTGGCAGGTTCTTAGTCTCTCCTTCCCCCTTCAGAGAGCCCGTCCGTTCCCAAGGCTTCACCTTGCTTTTCCAGCCTAGGGCTCTCGGACCTCCAATCCTGGCCTTCCTCATCAGCCCCCTTGGCTTTTCTTCATCAACGTCTCCCCGGCACCTCAGACTAAGTAAATGAGACCCGAAGCCATGTCCTCTCTCCCACACACACAGAGACGGGCCCCCGCCACCCGTTACCCCACCTCTCCAGCGCCATCGCTCTTCTGGGCACGTGGCTGAGGCCTGAATTCTCTTCCAACTCAACTCTCGCTTTTATTTTTTACAAGCCAGTTCACCATCAGCTTCTGTTGCAGGACCTTCCCACAGCCCTGCCTTCAGCCCAGAGCTCTCGCTCTCCTACATCACTACAGCCACTCCCACCGTCCCTGAGCCCCAGGCTGTCTCCCTTCAGATTTCTCTCAACGCTTCCAGATCAATCCTCCTCACCCCCCACCTCCCAGTAATGAGCGGGCCCAGTGCAGGTTTACATATCTGGCTTCGGCCTGGTTCTAGTACTCACTCACTGTGGGCCTGTTTCTTCATCTATGAGATGGGTAGGCTATCCTCTGTCTCCCAGACTTTATGGAAGGATTGAGCAGCGTCTTCATAATACACGGAGGATTATCAATTCCTTAATACAGTCCCCTAGCACCTCAGGTATTTAAAGTGTTGATCTCCCCTCATTTTCTGTTACATTCAGTTGAAACTCGTAGGGGGTGACTTTTGCTGCCCTCCGTAATTTCCAGGTCCCAGCTACCTATTCACCCACAGCTTTGTTCAGTCATTAACTCATTCAAACAACATTCGCTGAGCGTTTACTACATGCCATGTCTTCCGACCTTACTTCAGGGTACAAAGAGTAAATGTCCAGTGGACTCCAGAACCCAAACCGGCCTTACTGAATACCAGTCTCGCTCCCCAAGTCTTCCTGGGTCTCCTATTAACAACCTCCCCCCCTCGGTTGGGGTTTTGGCCCTGCGTTGACAGACATGACCTTTTCACAAGGTCTGGCCCCAACCAGAAAGAGCTGACCCAGAAGTCTGTCTCTGAGGGGAAGGCCAGGCACTTCTAGGAGCCCTGTCCCTCCCCAAAGTGTTCTCTCCAGACCCTTTCAGAGATGTACCTTTCCCAAGGCAAGTGGACCTATGGCTTCCCTTTAACTCCCGTGAACTCGGCCCTCCGCGCGGTGTCCCCGTTCTCCAGCGTGTACCTCCCCGGGCTCCCGCACTCAGCCTTTCTCAGTCCCAGCCTCCAGAATTGGCACACACGTCATAATCCTCTCAGACTTCATACCAGCCTTTCTTTGAAGCGAGGGTGTGTTCATAGTATACAGCGACCTACGCGAAGAAAAGTATCAGGAACGGTATCATCAGGAAGAAAAACATTAGGAACAGAAGCCAAAATAATATATTCCAGTGAGAAAAGAGCCAGCGTTTAATTTCAGGAGAAAACAAACATACAAGCTAAGAGGCATGAGTCATTTAATGTTGCAACCCTATAAAAAGTCTGGTAGTGAGAGGAAGGGGGAAGAAGCCAGAGGAGGGGACAGAACACGGACGAAGCCAACTCCTCTCCTTCAGGGTGAACCTCAGCAGCCCCGCAGGCCTCGTGTTTGCCTCAGATGTTCTCGGCCCTGACGCTGGCCTGCTGTGTAGCCACAGTGCCGGTTAAAAATTGCAGGCTGTGACGACAGCATCTGCTCTCTGTATTTGGGGAGAGGTTTTGTGATGAGTTTCCTCAACATTCCGAAGACCCTGTCGTCTTGAGACAGAGACTGGCTTTCAACCCTGTGTGCCGTGAGGTCGGATTCGTTCGTGCACTCCACAAATATTGACCGAGCTGCTACCGTCTGCCAGGCGGTGAGACAAATGCTGCGGCCCCAGCACTCGGCAGAACAAGTCCAGTCCCTGCCTTGGGTTTCTCAGCCTTGCGCAAGGACCAGCCGACTTTCTGTGAAGGGCTACACAGAAAATGGTTTAGGCTCAGCAGGCCGTCGGGTCTCTGTCAAGATCGCACAGCTCTGCCTGAGCGATCAATGCACGCGAAAGCAGCCGTAGATAACGGGGAAGCAAATGAGCATGACTGGGTTCCGATAAAGCTTTATTGACAAAAATAGGTGGTGGGCCACATTTGGCCTGTAGGCGCAAATTTGCTGACCCCTGGTCAAACAGACGCAACACATAGATGCAAGCTAATGTTTTACATACTCCACGTTGGTTCAGTCAGGACTATTTTGGTTGCGTGTGACAGAAAACACAACCCCAACTGAAAAATGTCAGGACGGGGCTAGCTTCAGGTTCAGCTTGACCAAGGGCCCCATTTCTCTCCCTCTCTCTCCCCCTCTCTCTAGTTTTCAGCTCTTCTTCCTCTGGATTGGCTCCCCCTCAGTCCAGCTTTCACTCTGTGGTAGCAAGATGGCGGCCGCAACCCCAGAAGGACATCCCCCTGGGTGAAGTCTAGTGGATGAGAGAGTTTGTCTCCTGACTCTTGGTGACTCTGCTTACCTGAACTTGGATCATGTATCCAGGCCCCAAATGATCCCAGCATAGGGGGAATATGATGTGATGATTGCCTAGGCCTTGTCACATACTCTATCGCTGTGACCTTGGATGGGACAGTGTGTGTGCGGGGGATGTATTCCAGTAATTAGAAGACCCTTAAATGAATGCTGAAGGGTGAAACAAATATCCACAACATGCATCTTGTGCAATTCCAAATGAGTACCTCCAAAGACCACATTCGTTTATAGGAGCCCAAAAATACAGTTTCAGCTTTTTCTTCTCCATCAGGAGGGAAAGGGTACAGCTTATGTGCCAAACATCCCCTCAAATTTTAATATTTGCAAATGTTTATTTCACGGCACAACCCCAGTCTTTTTATTAGATAGTTAAGCCTTTGATTCGTGGGCAGATTTGGGCAGTTTATTGGTAATTTTCCGATTATCGTACCTGCTTCCCGTCTTTTCTGTATGTGTAAGTTCTCAGACCCACATTTCTTTTTTGGTGTCAGGAATTTTTTCACCTACCCAAATCTGGATTCAGAGCATCCAAACCTAATTAAAGTGCTAGGTTTGAACCGTTGTCTTCATCCCCAGGCCACCATTTCCTCCACGGTACCGGAAAAGCGTTCCTTCCTCCTAAAACCAGAGCCCTTTCCAGAAACCAGTTCACGCTCTCCTCCCACCATATTGGGGTCGGTGGCTGCTTCGTTAGTCAGCCACCCCCTCTCCTGAGAGGCTCGGGCCCAGTCAGCACCAGGCGTCACCCCCTTGGGGTGGACACTGGTTCCTACGTGCGGGGCGTGGAGGCTACGCCGGTCGGAATAAAGAACCGTAAGAAAAAACCATATTGAAGAAAGGGGGGGAAATGAATATTTTGGAGACTGTTGAGAAAATTATGGTTACTTCTACATTTCCACTTTGTACTCCGGAATCAAAGTACACCAGCTTTGCTGCAGAGCGCCCTTCTTAAAATGGATCTCTCTTGGCAGTTGCTGTGGCAACACATAATACCTTAACCCCAATAAAAATGAAATTTCTTAGAAGGCAGAGCATTTTTTCTCAGCTGCACCAGAGCTTTTTTCTTTCTTTTTTTTTTTTTTTTTTTTTTTTTTGGTACCATCGTTCACTACAATTTCTTTCATTCTTATTCTTTAAACCACATTGGAATTCAATATCAAACCAATGAGTTTTATAGACTCACTCCCCTAAAAAGCCCCTGCAAAAACTTTTTGCTGCACAAAGGCCCATCACTCAGACACATCCCCCACATTTCTGTTCGCCTTATAGCGGATCCCCCCAGCAGCCTCCTTCCCTGTGTCCCTCTCCTGCCCTCCTCTTACCTGCTTGCCACTGCCTTTCGGCAGCCCACCATCTTTTTGATGTTCTGCACTTCCTCCAAACCCCCTCCTGCAGTGCCCCCCCACGTTCCCCTTCTCCCAGAGTATCTACTGTGCTCCAAATGTCCCTCTTGCTCTTTCCCTCGTCTCCAACCCTTCAATCTACTCTCAGCAGTCAAACCCACTTTGCTTTATGGCGTTGAGCTAAGCCAGGTGTTAGAAGGACACCGTTCTGAACACATTAACCCGTAATGAGAAGAAGCATCTGACAGTTTCCCCCATGCCAATATTCATCTAATTGGTAGAAATCCAGGCTGGATGGAGGGAGAGTTTTGAGCTGAGATTCTTGCCTTAAATCATGCAGCATGAAGCAATGATTCCCCACCTGTGGGCCAGGGCTGTTGGCAAGGAAGGGTCGAGAAAATTCATACATACACCAATCATTGTCAGTAGCCTGGATAAATAACATGGCTCAAAAACAGGTACTACTACTTTCCAAATGCATGTAGATGATTTTACTTATAAAATACAAGTTCACTTAAAGTTGATTCTGAATTCGTAGGAGGTTTTTGTCATTATGTACTTTCTCAATCAGTAGATACTAAAAAATGCAAAAGGAGATTTAAATGGAGCCCTCAAGTTAATTATGAATATATGCAAATAATTTAAATAATTTGTTATCAGGATTTCTGCTATTATAAATAATTAGAAATCAAAAAGTCTAATGATAGAGGCTTGGCTAAATGAAATGTGTGTGTGTGTGTGTGTGTGTGTGTATAATTTCATAACACACATGTATATAATATAATGAAATATATATGTATAGTCTCCAATACATGGTGTAAGGATAACTAACATTTATTGAACATTTACTAAGTGCCACTCTTGTAAAACTTCTACATGTGTTAAGTCATCTAATCCTCACAGCAGTCTCGAGAAGTTATAATTCCCATTTTCCTGAAAGAGAAGCGGAGGCACTTCTTTTTCCTTCCCAGGGCATGCAGTTAGGGACCCAGATTCAGCTCCAACATTCCCACTCCAGAGTCTGGGTTCTTAACTCCCACAGTTGACTATATTAAGTTAAAAGGCAGGTTATGGTCTGCCCCTTTGCACAAGATGGCTCTATGTGGTCAAGTTATGAGGCACCCCCTCTGCTCCAAACACTCAATGATGATTGGCAAAATATAAAAAGAGAAAAGTAAAATGTATTTGGTGTCAGAAGTAGGATGGACATCCGTGCACGTGACCTGGAAACAGAACAGAACCCCGGAGTGGCAAGTGAAGCCAAAACCATGAGTACAGGGTCCTGAGCCCATCAGCAGGCAGAGGCAGCCGGGACGAAAATCCCAGGGGTAACGGGGAACAAAAGCGCTGAGAGGGCTCCTTGCCAGGTAGATGACAAGAGACTGGGTCGCAGCTTTAAAGCAAGGGCTGGTGTTGCCTCCGTTCCCAAAAGGAAACTGAGGAAAGCTGCTGCCTGCCACAGTGAGGGGCTCCAACCCATCTGAAGTTGGAAGGTGGTTGCCCCAGACGCAACGTCCTGACCAGGGCCTGCCAAGGTCCCCATGCTGGGTGCCTGGGTGGATAGCACCCCTGAGATCACCACACTTCAGGACCCTCATGCCCAGAGATCTAGGTGGAGGAACAGCAAAGCCCCACGGGATGGGAAAGTAAGGAGAGGAAGATGAGAAAGGCCTGTTGTGAGGACAAGTGTCTGGGAACCTGGTGAGTGGACAGAAAGAAGCTGTCCGGTCAGGTGTCTGGAAGTGAGGGGACCCTCAAGTGACAGGAATACGAGGTGGATAGGGGCCAGACTGGACAGGACCCTGTTGGCCTTTTAAAGGATTCGATTTTGATTTTATTTTTTTTTTAATGTTTATTTATTTACTTAGAGAGAGAGCATGAGCAGGGGAGGGGCAAAGAGAGAGGGGGAGACAGAATCCCAAGCAGGCTCCATGCCATCAGCACAGAGCCCGACACAGGGCTCAATCTCACGAACTGTGAGATCATGACCTGAGCCCAAATCAAGAGTTGGAACTTAACCTACTGAGTCACCCAGGCGCCTCTGAGTTTCATTTTCGATATTAAGAAAATTTGAATCCAAATCCAAAACCAACATACCAGTATTGCAGTGGGCCAGGTACAAGATGAAGGCATCCAGACTGGACTGGTCCCAGGGGCAACGCAGAGAAGTGAGGAGACCTTTCAGAGATGCCATCAGTAGAACTGTGACTTAGTTCCCTTCTCCCTCTGCTGAACGGACCCCAGAAATGCTTGGTTGGATTGCGTAAGGTAATATCAAGCACACTCATTTTCCTGAACTGCTTCAGTCTTACCTCAGAAGACAATTACAAATGGCTGTGCAGGGACACGTGACAAAGCAACACCAGTGGCCACCAGTGGCCCTTTCCTCACCTCTTCAAAAGCGAATGCCGTATCGGGCACACTGGAGCTTTCAATCAAATACCCTGTGGCTGAGGCCCTTAAGTTGTTTGTACAAAGCCTCACACTCGTATCTGACTTGCTTTGTTACGCGACAGGAAGATGACATATTGGACATGGATTGGACATCTCGACGTGACTAGTTGATAGTGTTTTTCAATAAAAACACCACAAAATACGCTTTAGTGCTCCTTCCATATTTTTAGGAAAATTGTAAGATTTCCAAGCTTCACTTTTCTCGGCATCGCTTTGAATTTTTATCTCCGGAGACCCTACTGGTGCAAGTCGACTACCTATTCTGTACGCTCTGTGGACTCTTCTTTATGCAAATGAGTATTTGTCCGATTACCCAGGATAGACATTTAACTGAAGTGTAACACTGAACTCTAGTCATGGGTGTTCTCAGTCTTCATGGTCCATTTTAGAAATTAAAGGAAATACTGTCAATGCTATGCCTTCAAGGGAAAGGTGGGCAATCTGTTGCCATGGTGCAGAGCACAGCTATCTTTGGTCACATGGGTGCCATGTTATTCATACACCATTTCCACTGGGCATGCAGGGGTCTCACTACATTACAGGAATGTCACTATTTGTCATGATCCTAGGTTTCCTCATTTTTTTTCTGCCAAAAGGAAGAAAGGGAAGGAAAAGAAGGAGAGAGGGAGGCTTGTGTCTATTTGGTGTGGTGTGGTCGAGGGATGTGGAAGCTTTTAGAGGGAGGTGGGAGTGGTGAGGTGGGATGGAAATGAGCCAAAACGGCCGTAGCTCTTCCTTTCCAGAATTACTCAAGTGAGAGCAGTCCTCAAATGCTTCTGTATTTCATAAACTAACATAGCGCTCACTAGTGTAATTGGACAGTGTATGCTAATGGAAATGAATATTCAAGCCTAATAATAAACTAGATTTCTATGTAAAAACTTTCATTTCCCTTAGGAAAAGGAATGTATGTCCATCAAATCCTTGGCTTAGATCAACCCCGTTTCTTTCTGCTTCTTGATCTGTGGTAAGGCCGGATTCAGGTCACCAGGGAAACGTGGGAAGACAGGGAAAGGAAGGGAGATTAGCATAGGTAGCAGCTCACAGTTTGTGATTAGTTTGTAGATAAAGGTTATCACTCCCACGTTATTCCCCCTCAGACACATCCTGGGTCACAGACGGGGACAGTAAAATAGTAGCAGGAGTCAAAAGTGATATGAAGGCAAATAAGCTAATTCTTTCCCTCCCCTTGCTCATCTTGCCATGTGACAAACTTAGATACAGCCTTCACTCACCGGTTAGACCTTAAAATGTCTGCTTACGTGGGGGATTTATGGAACTTGTGGTTTAGGTCAATATGTCCATTGCACTTACATAGACGTTTGAAATTAGTCTTATTTATAAATCTTCGATTCAAGTGGTAAGCCAATGGGCGCTTAACTCCCCCTCCCCACTCTCTCTCTCTCTCTCTCTCTCTCAAAATAAATAAACTTTAAAAAATGTTTTAAAAAATGTTAAGCCAAGGGGAAAGTATGGGGAAGCAATTATTGTCATCATTGTTGTTATTATAGTCATCCAAAGAAAACCGAAAAACCCACAAAGACTAGATGGAAGTCTGGAAGGGCGGTAATACATCTGCCCCCTTCTCATAGCCCCTGTTACGTTGAGGAGAGCACTGCTGTGTAGTGGATGAAACTTCTCGAACTGGTTGTGTCTGTGACGTCCTTTTGCTTTTGGGGTGGAAAAAACATTTCAGCATTTGGAGAGATTATTTGAGAAACAGCAGAGCATAGTGCCTGAGAGTACGTACTTGAGAATCAGACTCCTTGAGTTCAAATCCTGGCTCACCTCTCTGTGCTTCCTTCCCTGGGTTGTCAGAAGCACTAACCGCTTACTAAAGCACTCAGAATTGCATCTGGCACACTGAAAGTACTCAATAAATGTTTGCTAGTAGTAACATTATCAGCCTTGTAAATAGAGCAAACAACAGATTAAAGTTTTCTGTGACTTTATTCAAGTAACGATTCTGCTTGGTAGGATGATTTTTAAATTCAAGACAATGGGTTTAAGAATGCAGGATAGTAGTATTTTCCTGATTCATAGTCTCATTCATAAGTGAGGTAATTTCAGATTTTCCAAGAGCTCATTTACTTAGATTCAGTGAAATAAAAACAAAGGACTAGCAGACAGGAAGTAGAAATGTCTGGTCCTCAGTTGAAGGTGGAAAATACAGCATGCTGGGTTTAAAAAGGGATGTGATAGGGGTGATCACAGGGCAGTCTCGTTCACCCACAGTTCTCTGCCGTCTACAGCCCAGCCTCCAATAGAGGGTGACCATCAGATATGAAAAGTGAAGTGGGGGCAGGGGAGTCCAGAGGAACAGTGAGGTTTAACCCAAGAGCTGATGTGCTTGGCCTTCACCACCAATGTACTTGAAACTGAGGAGTGATGGCCCCATGAAACTATTCTTCAAAGAACTGCATGAAAGGGAACACACCGTGTTCTCACGAACATCGGTCGTCATTAGTACCAAAACCTATCCCAGTGAAGCTCCTGCATCGAAGAAAAAGGAAATCATGTGGGCATTGAAGCAAAGAAAGAAAGTCACGTTCAACATGGAAAACAAATCAGCCTGCCTTCAGACTTCGCCATAGGTGCATGCGATGCCAGAAGACCTTAAAGAGAAACGTCTCCAGGGTTCCGAGGGAAAGGAAGTGGGGTTGGGCACTCTTATACCCAGCCCTGTTGTCTTTCAAACGTAGACACTCCAAACAAACAAGGGTACAAGAAAGCACGCAGGAATCCCTTTTAAGAGTAGCAGCTCAGAATTTCAGAGCCAGTGTTGAATGATAGAAAAATAAGGTCAATAGAGTAGCTTGTGGATCCTCAACAAATGTTGCCCCTGAGATCTGTGTTATAAAGTACGTGTTTTGCTTTGCCTGTGCCTTTCGTTTGATGTAACTATTGAACTTAAGTCCAAGAAGAGAAGGTGGGAAAGATCAAATACTGCATCCCTGGGAGAGATTATTTTTCATTATTTCTGTTTTTAGGTGTAAATCACAAGATTATAACATAGGTCAAAAAACGCTTTGCCAAAAATGGAAAAATCCCGTTCTAGAACCTTTGCTGTGCAATTTTAGTGGGCAGTGAAAAGAACTGTTAGAACACATCTCTTAATCCAGTTTAACGTAAGAAAAGGTGGAAGTCGAAGGCTGGTGATTTTAAAGTATCTTCAGTAAGTCCATAGACGTGTCTAACTGAGCCCAGGTGCATGTATTTTCATAGCATATTCCCTTCTTTCCAGATGCGTCCGATGCATCATTTATGGGATACCCTGCCGTTCAGCTTTAATATTCCGTTAAGTTAAACACAGCGCGTGCAACGGGTTTTTGTTTTTGTTTTTGTTTTTTAATTCCGTTGCATCTCAGATTAGGAGGAAGAGAGATAAACGTAGCTGGAGAAAGACACCGAGACGGACACACTCGCATTCGTGCTCACCCTCTTGTACCTCTTTACCCCGCGCAGGTGCATCCCTCCAAAGACTCTCCTTCCGCCTGTCTCACTGTGTTGAGATCTGGAGACCCGGCAGTGTAGATCCTCTTTCATTCCCATCTTCATAGTCCTATGGATTATATCGAGCGCCCAGGTGCCCAGCCAGGTTGAAGAAGTGCCTTAATCCACGCAACACCGCACCACACGTTGTCCCCAGATCACAGTGTGTCGTGATCACAGTCCACATCCTGAGCAAGAGAAGATTAGCATAGCGTGTCTATCCTGAGTGGCGAGGAGAGAACAGGTGGTTTCCTTATCAAGCGCTATCAATTGTGTTAATGGGGATTTTAAAGAAATAAAGTGTTTCAGGGACTTCTCTCCCGGACTCAGAAGGGCAGACTGAATGCCTTTTTTGGTTTGTAACTCTTGTTTCCTCTCATTTCATCTTTACGGACCACGTGTAACAAACTTAGCTTTGTGATACATCGATATTCTCCCGAGATTCCTGAAATTTGAAACGATCATTGCCGTGGAGACGTTGATAAGCTTTCTTTTTTTTTTTTTCCCCCACTTCAGATAACTTATATACGGCAAGAATATGAAACAAAATTCAAAGGATTGATGCCAGCATCTCTAAGGCAAGAGCTTGAAGACACCATTTCCTCCCTCAAGTCACAGGTAATTACTAGAATCAAGGCCTTTCCTAAGGGTTCAGGTGATGTGTGTATCTTGAAAACAGACCTTACAGATAAGTTTAATTTGGAATTGACTGCCGAAAAGTAATATCATATCCTAGCATAACGTGCAACTCAGGATGAATCGGTTTTTGGTTTGAGGTTTGTTTTTGCTTTTTTGTTTTGTTTTTGTTTTTGGTTTTGTTTTTGTTTTTTGTTTTGTTTTGAGAATGTTTTCCTTACTGGTTTTGGAACTCACTGTCTCGATAAGATTCTCTTAAAAGCACCGTGAAATTGAAAAGTTCAGTTATGGTTCCTTTTACTCATTTACAGTCACATTCTAGTACGGCCTCACCCTTTTTACTCTTGGTACCAGGCCCCAAATGCCATCCCTTGGCACATTGTTGATTTCTGACTGTGAAAGTGCAGAGAAACAGAAACCATGGTTAATTGAGAAGCATTTTTATTCTGCTGTGTTTTATGTGGTTGTTAGACAGAACAAGATGCATTTTAAATTCCAAGCAGAATAATGACAAGGTATTCAAACAATTCAGTTAAATATTTCTTGCTGAAATGTGTATTTCTTGCTGAGATGTGTAGTTCTTGGTAGAGTTTATGAAATACGAGAGATATGATTGATGTAAATTTAGATGCTCAAAATAATTCAACAACTTCCAATGTGAGTTTTTTCCACGTACTTCTGTAAACACGTTTTATGTGTCGCCAGGCCAATGAGCTTGTTATACTCTAACAGGGGAAAGAAACCACACATTCCCACTCATACACTCAGAAATTTAAAACGTCCTGTTTTAATTTACGACAATCGCATTGCCTTCACGTGTCTAAGAATCCTTGTAGGGCGGAGAATGGCGAAAAACAATAGCGAGGACCCACAGTAGTCAAAACCATCTTGAAAAAGTCAGAATGAATTTGGAGGACTCACGCTTCCCAATTTCAAAATTCACGACGAGGCTGTGATAATCAAGACAGTGTAACATTGGCAAAGGGATAGACACAGAGGTGAATGAAATGGAATTGAGAGTCCGGGGGTGGGGGGGGAAACCTTCTATTTTTGGTCAGTTAATTTTCAAGTGTTGCAGGACGGTTCCACTGAGGGACAAATAGAACAGTGCAGGGGCAGTCGGATAATTCCCATGGAAAAAAGAATGAAGTTGGAGTCCTTCCTCACGTGTTTTCCACAGGGAAACTCAGAGAAGAAAACTCTAAGAAGAAATCTTCTTAGATGAAGGAGAAAATCCTTGTGCATTGGGCAGGTGGGAGTTTTTTAGCTATGACACCAAAAACAACCAACCAGATGAACTGGACTTTACAAAATTTAAAACTTCGTATTTCAAAAGGCAACAAGAGGCAGAAACCAAAGAGACATACCATGGAATAGGAGAAAATATTTGCAAATCGTGTCTCTGTTAAGAAGTGGAAAAAAAAGGAAAACGTACTTTTTTTCCGGAAAAGCTCCAGCTCCATCAGAGAAAGAGATCTTTGCTCTCTGTGCCGAGAGTACTGCTGGTCACATAGTGAGCGCTCGATAAATGTATTTATGAAATAACGATTTTGATAATGATAGTCACATTCACTTTTTTGTAATATGTGAGACAGAGCATAGGGCAAATTTTAGCCTCCCCATATGCATTCCCCTCAGTAAAAAGCCTCTTCTCTGAAAATGAAATGTTCATTGCATCATTCCATACATGTGCTTCCGTTGGCCATTGCTTCCGCCGGCCATTGCTTCCGTCGGCCATTGCTTCCGTCGGCCATTGCTACCGTCGGCCATTGCTACCGTCGGCCATTGCTTCCGTCGGCCATTGCTACCGTCGGCCATTGCTTCCGTCAGCTAAGTGTTGCCTTGTTTGCTTCTACACAGAAAAATAAGTACCGCAGGAAAGTGTTGACATAGAAAGGTTTAAGTCATCTTTATTTGCATGAAAAGCTCCCCTTGAAGTGTGGTTTACCCATTAACTTTGTAGGAGAGCTTCCATAGGGTCAGCTATGTAGGACCTGGCACCTTCAGAAGAGGGTTTTGTTGTGTTTTTCGTTTTTTGGTTTTGGGGTTTTTTGGTTTTTTTTTTTTTTAGAAAAAAGAAAGAAAGAAATCTGATATCCACCTGCAGGGCTTCTGTTATCATTCATATCATTTCACTGTAATAAAAGCCACTTCAGCCTCCTAAAACTGGATGTTGACCCAGAAAGGGAGTGCTGCCAGCTGCGTTAGGGCCTCAGAATTGGCAGCTGCATGGGGGAGTCACAGGCCATATAGTGAGCAAATTTAGTTTGAAAGCACAGGTGCCTGTGTTTTCTGAAAATTGTTGGAATTCCAGTGGCAAAGCACGGCGGGGGGGAGGGAAGCCGAATCAGTGTAATCCTTGCATCTGTCAACATTATCAATTGTCCCATGGGTCTTTTGAGCAATTGGACAGAACTGAGACCGGGCTGATACTATAAGTAAGCAAAACCGAGGGGACCCCTTGGATATGTACCCATTTCGAAAAACTGTGCTTCCCTCTCTTGCAAAGCACGTTTGCTCTTCTGCCAGCTGTATCCTCTTGCCTGTGTTTCAGAACCAACCGTTGCCATGGTTTCAGTTCAGCCCAAAGAGGCAAGAGTAAACAATTCCGAAATGATCAAATCCTGTTGAGTCTTGATTACATCAAGCCATAGAGGTTACCCCCAGACCGTTTCTATGTGGCCGTGTAAGGTGCTTTTGAATTTATACGTGGTATAGGTATCTTTAGTGGTATATAGAAATGTATGCTTCAAAAAAAAACAAAACAAAACCAAATCACTTTGTAGAGATCTGATTTAAAGCCTATGCTAAGCCACCAGTTTCCTCTAGCCCTCAGCCCCCCTGGGAGTGGGAGCGGGAGGTGGTACCGGCTGTGAGCTCTGCACGAGGCAGTTTCTATCAGTCATTTCACGTTATCCTCATAACCTTGGCAAGGAGCTGTCATTAATCCCATTTCACAGATGAGGCATCAAGAGCTTAAGTAACTTTCCTAGAGCCATAGAGGCCAAGCCAGGAGTTGAACCCAAGGTGGCCCAACTTCAGACGAAGCTTAGGCCCTTTCCACTACAAAATATTGTCTCTCCAAACTCAGGGAATCCCCAGGATGGCTGGAGGTTTCCAGAAGACGGTCGTTTTCTTTCTACCCACTCATCCATTCCTTAAATACTAGTGAATACCAGGTTCATGCCCAGCCCTGTGAAAAGAGACTGGGGACACAGAGACGGAGAAACATCCTCCCTAACCCAGAAGAGCTCTCAGGTTGGGGTGGGGGGAGAGATATGAAAACCCAAACCCACAAGGCTATGCTAATAATGGAGCTGTTGACGATCTTGCCCGGGATGCGGTGGGCAGCTGGGGAGGAGTCGAGGAAGTCGGTAGGGGCAGTGACATTTGAACCGAATAGCGGGGGACAAATAGGAGAGGGTGAGCCAAGCTTTCCAAAGGGAGAGGAGGCCCCACGCCAAAGGGCAAAAGGGTGGGGAAGACATAGTGGGTGGGGAGGGGTGGGGGAGGACGGGAGGAGAGGTGGAGCCTCGAAGAGAGGCCGGGGCCAGGTCCCGATGGCTCTGCGACAGGAGTTCAGATGGATTCTGTGGTCTCTGATGGATTTTCAGGAGGGATGCAGTGTGACCAGACGTTAAAAACGCAACATTGGCATGCAATGAATCTTCCGCATTTGAGCCAGGCAACTGCCAGAACTGAATAAAATTTGACCACGTTAGTTGCACACTACTGCCACGGAAGCCATATTCACCTCTGCTCACACACGGTGTCTTTTTCTAGGTTAACTTTCTGCAAAAGCGAGCGTCCATCCTTCAGGAAGAACTGACCACCTACCAAGGGAGAAGGTACAGCCCATGCTCCGAATGCCTGCTGATTAGTTTGTATTATTTGCCCCTGGGAGTCAGTCCCCCTGGCTTGACGTTAAGGTCCTTATTGAAATGCTTAAACGTGGGGGTGCCTGGGTGGCTCAGGTCATGGTCTCATGGTTCGTGGGTTCAAGCCCCGCATCCGGCTCTGTGCTGACAGCTCAGAGCCTGGTGCCTGCTTCGGAATCTGTGTCTCCTTCTCTGTCTCTACCCCTCCCCTGCTTGCGCGCTCTCTCTCTCTCTCTCTCTCTCTCTCTCAAAAATGAATAAACACTTAAGTAAGGAAGTAAATAAATACAATGCTTACACATAATATCCATTTGTGGGGGGGGGGAACTTATTTCTAGTAAATAGCCTGTCTTCGAGAAGCCGCCCACTCCTTGTAATCACGGTGCTTAGTCAGTACGATCAGAACAAACTGAGAGAATCTGCAGGTGCCTGACAAGCCTGGGCCTCACCTGCATAGTCATGACAAGACATTGTCTTGAAGCCCGGTTGCAGGGTTAAGGGGACCAGCTTTCTTTTAAGATGACGCAATTCTTAGCATGGCGGCCCACATCTTCAAAGCCCCGTGTGCCCTGGGGGTTTGGCGCTCCTGCAGATGTTCTCTAGACCAAAATAGATAAACGGCTGGGTGGTGTGGCAACACTGTGACTTCACCGTGTGCTTCTCAAGGGTGCCTTTTCAGTCCACGGTTCCCAGCAACGTCTCTGACATAGATCATGTAGCTGTCTTTCCAACAGCTTCCCTCTTCGTGCAGTGAAAGGCCGAATTACTGATTTGGCAGTGAATTAAAAGTTAAAGACTTTGTGAATCATTCACTTTTCAAAAGATTCTGTTGCCTGGTGCAGATGGGATTTGATCGTTTCTGGGCATAAATGAGGAAATTTTGATATCAAGTATCCTTTTTCTTAATAAGCTTTTTAAAAATGTTTATTTATTTATTTTTGAGAGGAGAGAGAGAGAGAGAGCACGCGAGCGAGGCAGGGGCAGAGGATCCAAAGTGGGCTCCATGTTGACCGCAGAGAGCCCGACGTGGGGCTCGAACTCATGAACCAGTGGATCGTGCCAGGAGCCGAAGTCGGACGCTCAACCGACTGAGCCCCCCGGGCGCCCCTCTATTCAGCTCTAACCTCTGGCCAGCTCCTCCTGAGTTAGAACATATTTTATCTGTGGCATGCCCATCAGACCTGCAGAAAGTCACAACTGAGACTTTTGACTTTCAGGTAACCGCACGGAGGCTTAAAGGTGGCAGACGCACCCGGGCTTATACTGTGGACTTCTTCCAGCAGGTTTGAAGATTTGGATGTTGTAGAATAAACTGTGAGATCAGTGAACGTTTTTTAATCCTTAAATGTAATTAAGATCATAAACACGTGCAGCACTCGGACGCTACGGGGTGGTTTTTATTTGTGTCTGCCTAAGTTATTATTTTTTTTTAACCTTTCTTTATTTCTGATTTCCATATTTGCATGCATTTGAGCGTGGACTGAGAGTTGCTTCTGCGGGGAAAAGAAATGATGGCTCATAAGATGCCTCGTTGACGCGTTTGCGTAGGATTTTACCAGTCGCATACGATCAACATCACGTTTGTAGTGTCGCGTCCCAAATTTGAACATGCTTCCCTTGTTTTCATGTTCATGTATGATTAAAACATTATATTTTGTACTTATCAGTTTTATTTCTACTTTTCATTGCACATCATTTGCTACAATAAGTGTGATACATCCATGGTATTTTTCCCCTGGACGGTAACTGCCGATCTCAAATTGTACTCTGGGGGGAAATCCCTTATGTCATGTCAGAGATCAAATCCATAAGCAGTGCGTTTATTTAGAATAACAGTCACTGGATCATCTGACACCCGTGCAAGTGGGTGTCCTGTTGGTCTCCAGAGGCAGAACAGTTTAAGGGTTTTATGTAGCAGCTCTGGTCTTCTCGTTACTGACTCTTTCTGTGGTTGCTGTTTTCATTCTGATATCGGTTGGTATTCCTTAAGAAAGCCTAAAAATGCAGGGGTGCGTCACAGGGACCCGCCAAACGCTGGCAAGTGATGGCAGGTGCGCTGCGATTGGTCCCGTTGTCCTCTGAGAATACGGTGTTGTTCCCATGCTTGGGTGTTTGTCTCCAACTGGTGCCAGGAAGCAGTTCTATGTTGATTGGTCAACCCCATTGGCCAAGGAAATTTTGAATTGCACTGGACAGACGGATGCTCCGGGTTCTTCCGACCGCATTGTGGCGTGTGCCACGGGCCCTTCGAGACACTCAAACTCTGGACCGCCGCCGGGGCCATAATCATCCGGTTTACCGTAAAAGGACAGGACAGAACATTTTTGTACACTTTTTCAAAATTCTTTTCTGTTTCCCATACCCATCTGTGTTGTTTGCTGCCTAGGGATTAATTACCCTTTTTTGCACTGTAATGGAGACCCAGAGATGATGAGGAAGTAATAGGTTTTACAGCCACTACCAAAGCCAGGACCAGGATTGGCATAAACGCCGACTTGTGGTGACCATCGATAGAAAGCCTTGCCTTTCTGGGGTGCCTGGGTGGCTCAATGGGTTGAGCCTCTGACTTCGGCTCAGGTCATGATCTCGCGGTTTGTGGGTTCGAGCCCCGCGTCGGGCTCTGTGCTACAGCTCGGAGCCTAGAACCTGCTTCGGATTCTGTGTCTCCCCTCTCTCTGCCCCTCCCCCGCTGGCGCTCTGTCTCTCTCAAAAATAAATCAACATTTTTTTTAATTAAAAAAAAGAAAGAAAGAAAGAAAGAAAGCAAGCCTTGCCTTCCTGCTCTAGCTCACCTCTGCCTGGTAATGTCTGCCCTGATGCCTCTTCTGGGAATAGAGGACTGTCCTTTCAAAGCTGAGGTCTTTCTTGCATCTACAATAAATTAGGGCATTGGCTTGAAAAATATTCAGGAAAAAGCAAAACTGAAGCAGATGCTATTAGAAGCACCTAACGAATGAGGACAGTTAGTGCTCAGCCTCTGATTTAGTGCTCAAAAGGGAAAGATTAAGGCTATGTGATTAATTTTAAGTGCTTCTCTACAGACCGTGAAAACAAGTCGAAGCCGAACAGATTTCATTAGGAAGGTTATTAGCTGCCTGAAGTGAAAATGCTTTGTGAACTGTATGGTGTGCTGGAATTGGAACTCCCACTCCGGAATATTTGTTTTCCATGAGTAAATATCAGTAGGTGTTTTGGAAAGTTGCCTGCTATTCTTTCTTTTCCTTATTTCAGGGGTTATGAAATTACAAACACTGGTGAACCTTTGACATCACCCAGATCTCGTTCCCTTCTGATGCGTGTCACATACGTGTGCTGTGTGAGTGTGAGTGTGCTGAGTGTGCTGAAACTCTAGGTCGGTTTGATCGTATGTGATAGGAGTAGATGGCCGACACTAATGTTTCTGTGAACGTTCTCCGATAAAGGAAGAGAAAGAAAAATTGCGCCTGGCACGTTTAGAATTCCTTACTGAATTGAGCACCGAGTCTACACATGGCTACTGGGAGAGAAAGCAAGTGCTCAGGAAATAAATTATACACGTCGCGCCTTATTATAAAATCATCTAAGATCTCATCCCCTCTTTTATCTGGCGGAAGATCGATTGTTCATCGCGAGTACCTAATTTAGTTACCTTTCAAGTTATTATTCTTGGCTACTGCACCGTAGCCATCCACCTGTGCTTTTGACGTGTCAGCGTGCGATCATGAACAGGTAGTGGGTGATAAGGCAGTGGGGACAACCAAGCAGAAGGAAAGCACGGTGTTCTTGGTGCATGTTTGCACCCCGCCAGAGGGTCGGGCAGGAGAAGGGTTAACGCGAAGGCCGGCCGTCAGTCATCGGCACATGTCATGGTTTTGTTCAGGCTCCACCGTTTCTGCGTCACCAGGCAGTGAGCCCTTTCAGGGGTCTGACCCCTGATTTTGCAACCTCCCCACTCAACAATCAGCTCCTCGGAGGGCAGCCATCCAGGGGCACAAAGGAGGACAGAGAATGGGTCGACTTGCTCCATAGTTTGTACAAAAGAACCGGCCGTGACTCCAGGGAAATCGCTCCGATTCAAACGTTACCCTGTCATGTCACACAGTAACAGCGAATTCCTCAGAAACGGGCATATGCCTGCAGTCGTGAGCAACCTCATTAAAGAAAGTGCAGACAGAAGAAACTATGAGTTTGAATTAACAATTAACAGCTCTCTTATTGAAGTGTATCACCATCCACGGCACGCGGTGGTGTTTCAGCTTTCTTTCTAAGAGTAAAAAGGGAAGGAAAAACATCAAAAATGGCTGGAGAAAAGTTTCAGAACACAAGGTCATTTTAATTCATAGTTTCCTTAAAAGCGCCATCCGTTCTGAGCTTTCATATTTTGTTCAGAAAGGTCGTCTCTTTTAAGCCTTGTCATTAAAGACAGTTTGCTCTTTAAAGTGAATTATCAAAGTGTGTAGAAATTGCGAGTTACTGAAACTAAAATGCATGATCAATTTTAAGTCTGCTAACTAAAGCTCACTTAAAATTGGATGTGCTTTTGTCCTGGCAGACCCTTTGATAAAACCAAAAAAAGATACATGGTTGGTCAATTCAAAGGAGGAAAAGAAGATAATTAGAGAAAACCTCTTTTCAGCTGTTGAAGTGGTTCTTGGATTTGGAGACCCAATGGGCAAACAGTGGCACAGGCGGGAATGGTCCTTGAAAGGTAAAAACCGAACATCACACATTTTGACTGGTATTGACGTTCTTCACTGTACTGTTTGCAGAACTGAGTCAGACTTCAGATCCTACCATTTAGCTCTGTCATGGAGGAAGAGAGGTGGGATTTGGAACCTAAGACTAAAGGAATTGAGAACTCTGGATCCCTGACCAATGTCTAGGTCACTTGAACATTCATTCTCCCAGATTATTTCAGTTTTAAGCAAGCATTTCCATCAGGCAAGTGTTTTAAGACCACAGGCCCAAGATGTCGCTCTAGACTCTGCTGTCTTTAGAACTGACCTTAGTCTAGACGTCAGGCTAATAAGTACCCTTGTATCCTCTTTGGGAGTCTACATTTAGGAGAGGTCTCCTGGAAAACAGCTAGCTGGACACAAGGACCTGATGAGCGAGTAGAAAGACAAGGCTACCTAATGAGAAGCCCAATATATTTAATTAGCTGAATGTGTTCACGTAAGTGAGACCACGTCGTCCATACCCCTTAACTTCAGGTAGGAAAGGAAATGAGTTCATAGGTGGAGTCTACCAATTAGCATTGTTTCCCTATGTAATTCCCTTCCCCTGTCTGGGCCTCACTTTGGCAATCTGCAACACGAAGGGGTAGAGCGACATTTCCCAAACTCCACCATTTCAGTCCTGTAATTCAGGGTTTCCCACACGAGTATTCTATCAAGCTCTGTTCTGTATGACTTGTCTTGACGTACACAGATGTCATATTTAGGAAACGTGGCATGCCGTATCCCCCTCTTGAAGGTTCACGTTCATATCACCCACTCAGTCAGTCATCCGTCTAATAAATGCTGAGTACCTACTATGTGCTAGACAGCACATTAGCCACCTCCAAAGTTAGTGGCTTAACGGCAACGTAGCATCTCTCTGGGTGAAGAGGGTTGACCAGGCTCAGCAGGGCCGTTCTCACTTGGGTTTCAAGCAGGTGCCGTCAGATGTCAGCCGGGTTACCACCACGGGAGGCTCAGAGGGCTGGAACCCATGATGAATCGCTCACAGGGCGGCCGTCAGGAGCCCCCAAGAGCAAGCCCCACGAGAGACCAGACGTGGAAGCCACGAGCCACGGGCCCAGGAATAGCACAGCGTCTCTTCTACTGAACTTTGTCTGAGACAGAGCCCACCCAGAGTCAAGGGTAGCGGACGCAGCAATGTCAAGGGATCCGTGGCTGTCTGTGGCCTGCCACACCCTTGGATAAAGCGACCTATCTGTCTTTGACCTGGAATGCCTCCTTAAACAAATTGACCCGTGGAAGACTTTCTCTGTAGTGCACCTATTTTATCGACCAGGGTTCTGCGAGACGCTGAGAAGAGCCCGAATCTAGGTGGTTGCTAAAAAGTTTCTTCCTGTGCAACATTCTGTTGGTCTGCACTTTATTTCTACAATCACAGGTGACACAAAATTTGGGAAGCCCTGAGTTAACGAGTATTCACTGAGTCCGTGCCTTCCTCTGTGATTCTTTGAAAAGGTGATAGTGGCCACAGTTTGAATGTTTCTCTCAACTCTTCTCTGTTCGGGGCTTGGTACGCATTGTTTGCTATAATTATCTTAGCAAATGTATTATTATAAAGGTCCGCCGAAACACGTACCCTGTGCTTAGCGTGGTTTTCCCTTCTTTCGTGGAAATATCAGGCGCATGGAAGGGTGTGGTCTTGATGAGCCTGTGAGGGAGAATTCCCTGAACCACAGAGCACTCAGAAACTACTCAACTAATCATCCAGATAAACAAATGAATCAGCCTCCTAATTGCCCCGTTAGCTTTCTCACCACTGCCGGGTTATCTCGATTCCTGCCACTTATCCCAGCTCCCAGATCTCACCGTCGGAGTCTGAACCCGGGTGGGGGAGGCGAACGTGTAACTGAAGCCAAGTTACCGTTCCTCTGCCTTCTAACTCCAGATCTTACCAAACACTGCAGTTGATGGATCGGTCCGACCTGGTGATCGGCTTGTGTTTCGGAAACATCAGAAGCGTTGGTTTGCCCGGAGTTCAGCTCTGTTCAGCAAGCAGAGCCTGACACAGTAAGGGGGGGAAAGGAAACTAGAAAAGACATCGTCTCCCCAGGAAGAGGAAGTCTTTTCCTAACAGGGCGGTAGAGAGTCCGGAACGTCTTGCGCTTCTTGCAGACATCGACTTGACATCGACAAAGATGTCTCAGAAGCGAGTCTGCGTTCCCCGGTTTGGCTTCACGCACGTTGACTGAAGCTGTCACTTACCTGACATCAGCCCTGATGTCGCTCTTCAAGTTCCCTGCAAAGTCAGGTTGCAGTCCAGCGTCCCGCGAACGTCTCGTGTTTCCCAGCTACTGCAGTGTCACAATCCTGTGTGCAATCCTTGTCAGAACTGATAATGCGGCCCATTACATACCATTGTGTTTGTAATAAAAATATTTATCCAAACCGGGTGCGGTGGTTACCGCGTGAAGCCTGGGCCACGACTGCCGCTTCGTGTCACCACCTGCTCCTTCCCAGAGTTAAGGATCTGGTCGCCGCTTTCTGCCTAGAGTGGTATTTCTGACGATGTTAGGGAACCTTTGTCTGACTGAGTTCCCACTTGTGTTATCTGATTGTCTTCTTCGGTATTTTTATTGATGCATTTGGGCGGGTGAGTTTGGAAGCTGCTGGAATACAAATTGGGTTGATCGAAGGAATTTTTTTTTTCTTTCAAAATCATTTCTGCGATATTATTTGGGGTGTGGGTGTGTGTGGGTGTGTGTGTGTGTGTGGAGTTTTTTTTTTCTAATTGGCTAATTAAGACCGCAAACCCAAGTCGACCACCTACTGCTGGCCCCTGCTATCAGGCGCTTTCCCTCTGACCATCTAATGGTCACCGTCTCTGCCTTTTTATTGGTAAAGGAGAAAGATTAATTGGCCTCATCTCTCTCTTGCATTGTAATTATTGTGTCTCCGTGGCATCACCTCTAATGTACGAGGAACATTTTTACTTCACGCAAGCTCTACATCGAGCTCAGCCCTTCAAAACTTGAATGCTTTTGCTCCCAAATTAAGTACCCTGCAGACCTTTGCTGAGTGCCTTGTCTGTTTCAGATGAGACACGCAAAGATAAGTAAGATCTGCTCCTTGCCTGCAAAGGGCTTGTAACCCATAGGGGAAGATAAGACATCTAGAGGAAGGAAAAAACAACAACAACAACAACAACGATAAGACAGAGCATGATCTTTGTATAAGAGAAATGCCAAGTATTCTGGGAATTTGAAGGAAGTAGTAACATTTTGAAATCGCCCCTCAGGAGGAGGTGACATTTTAGTCTGGATGTTGGGGTAAGAGTAAGATTTCAGGCGACGGCAATGTGGGTCGGGCGTTCTAGATGGAATCCTAGCCAAGAAAGTCCTTCACGGGCTCTACAATCACGTGCTGGGAGAAGAGTAGCGTGAGAGATTTAAAAGTGTGTTGGGGGCGCCTGGGTGGCTCAGTCGGTTGAGCATCCGACTTCGGCTCAGGTCACGATCTCGTGGTTCGTGGGTTCAGGCCCCACGTCCGGCTCTGTGCTGACAGCCCGGCTTCGGATTCTCTGTCTCATTCTCTCCCTGCCTGCCTCCCTCTCTCTCTCCCTCAAATAAATAAACATTAACAAATAAATAGCTAAATAAAAGGAGCTGGAGGCAGATTGTGGCAGCCAGACGGAAGTCAGTGACCACCGTCAGTGCTGAGCAGGCCTCCCAGCGCATGTGGTGAAGGGCCTCGGAGTCCGAGGGGTCTGGATCCGGGCAAGTTGCTGAGTCTCTTGAATCTCTGTTTCCTCATCTCAGAAGGTGGAGGAAATGGTAGAAACACGATTGTGAAGATTCACTGTGATAAGTGCATTTTAAAAGTCATGCAACAAACCTTCAATAAATGAAGGCTAAGTTTGTATTTTCTGCCAATCCTCAATAATTTCATGAGCTAAGTATGATTTATGCTGGAGGATACGGAGGCAAAGAGAAGCTTGGGAATTTGCCCGCGGCCTCACTTCTAATAAGTGAAGGGAGCAGAAGTTGGAACCCCTGTCCCTGTGATTCACTCTTTGCCCCTCCTCCTATATGGCATTGCCTCCACGGATGAGGAGAGGTCCGGACTTTATGTTCTAGAAAAACAGGGAGCAATTAGAGTGTTGAGCAAGGGAGTGACACCAGGAGAAACTGCTTCAGGAACACGTGTCCGGACGGCGTGAGGCGGGGTAGTCTGAGGGTGGAGGCAGAGAAGAGGACAGGACGTGCGCGGGAGTCCCGTAAGTGCCACCACATCCCCAGGGAGAGGAGCATCTCTCTGTGAACAGAAAGTAGGTCAAAGATTCAGGAGCTACCGTGGCACATGAATGAATAAGATGATTGTAAAGGAGAAAGAAACAAATGTAGGACCAAGGTTTCCAGCCTCAAGAGATGCGGGGCACCAGCTTTGGGAGTGGGGGTGACGAGTCTGGGCGTAGACATGCTCACTTCATCAGGTAGCTGGAAGCCTGGGTCAGGACCCAGGGATTAGTCAGTCAGGAACGCGTGGGTGAGAGTTGGTGCTGAGAGAGTTGATCGGGTCACCAAGAAGGGGAGAGGTTTGGGGGAATCCGAAGAGGAGACGGAGGGGGACAGGCGGGGACCAGAAGGGAGCACACAGTTGCACTGACAGCTGAAGAGTTGAAAAGTAGAGATAAGGAGAGGGCTGGCGGCAGGGTGAGGCACAGGGTGCTTAGTCCAGGACTGAGAAGATCCGAGGTTTGCCCCTGAGGACAGAGGCGGGAGGGGTGTGGATTAGAGGAGCCCTGTAAATTCCCTGGAGGTCCAAACTGGAGGGCGCGGTGCCTCTCAGACATCCACAACCCTGAGATAAGAGGGGGAGAGCCGGGTGCGGAGTTCTGAGGGCTCCTTGGGGATCGGAGGCCGGGTTTCGTCCTTCGATCCCAGATGGCAGCTGGCAGCTGGCAGCTGGCAAAGGTTCCCCCGGACACCAACCCCGCAAAAGCCCTGGAGCTGGCGTAGGCCCGGCCATGCGGATGGGTGTCGGGGACGGTCTGCGGAAGTTTAGGGACGTTGTTTTGGAAAGTTCAGCTCTCCTGTCCTCACACGGTCTTCGCCGATCTGTCCATCTTGCAAAGTCACTGAATGAAGTTAGCCGTTTTTGCAAACCGGCCCTTGGGATAAACCATGACGATAAAATTGATGACGTTTACTGTACGTTCAAATATTTTTTGTTTCTGGCCCCCACCGATAGGGACTTATTGTTGGTCTTCAGGCAATTTTATTTTTACAACAGCGACAACGAAAAGTCAACTTGAACTCGACATTCAGGTAGAACTTACAAACCAGAGTTAGAATACTTGATCACAAAATTACACTCTTTAATGTCCCATTCCCCGCCCTCCCCCCCACCCTCCGCCCAAATCCCAAACAGTTAAGAAAACTGAGTGGATACGTTTTGAGGGTAAACAAGATTGCATTAAAAACTGAGCAAAATATAAGGGCAACAGAGGGAATTTAGAGTGGAAGACCACAAGATGAAACAACTTTTTAAAAAGGGAAATTAAACAGGGCGCCTGGGTGGCTCAGTCGGTTGAGCGTCTGACTTCCGCTCAGGTCATGATCTCGCGGTTCGTGAGTTTGAGCCCCACGTCGGGCTCTGTGCTGACAGCTCAGAGCCTGGAGCCCGCTTCGGATTCTGTGTCTCCCTTTCTCTGCCCCTTCCCTGCTCATGCTGTCTCTCTCTCTGTCTCTCAAAGATGAATAAACATTAAAAAAAATTTTTTTAAGGGAAATTAAACTTATTAATATTCTAGAAATATGGGTGAGACTTCCTTACTACCTAAAGCTATTTATTTATTTGTTTTTTGGGAGAGAGAGAGAGAGAGAGAGAGAGAGAGAGAGAATGACTGGGGAAGGGGCAGAGGGAGATGGAGGGAGAATCCTAAGCCATCTCCACGCCCAACACGCAGCCTGACATGGGGCTCAATCTCATGACCATGATAAGTTCATGACCCGAGCCAAAATCAAGAGTTGGATGCTTATCCCACTATGCCACCCAGGAGCCCCCTAAAAGCATTTTGATGCCCTAAATTTCTTTAATAAATTTTGTAAATATTTACCCCACAATGTCTAAAAACCATAAATGTCTTCCTTTACTTACTTTGTAATAGGTTAGCACCAAAATTTCCTTCATGCCAATTAGCTCTGGATTTCTTTCCTCCACCCACTCCCCACCCTGCACGCCCCCCCGCCCAACTCAAGCTACAAAAAAGAGAAATTGGAACCCAGTCTTGACTTTAGAGAATGTCAATATTTGTCTTGTCCGTTGCAGAGATCAGCCATATAGACAGTGAGAGGGAGGTTTGTAGACATTGACTTGGGGTTTTTCTGCTGCCAGAAGTGATGCCACTTTTCTGCCAGATGGCATCAGCCAAAGGCAAACTGAGAAATGCCACGAGTCATTAGCAACTTGATTTTTGAATACTTACCACTCTGGATGGATAGGATGTGCTGTTCACCCAGGCACTTCAGGAACAACTCGAGAGGATCCCGACAATACTGAGGAAAGCGTTGAGTTGTGCTCCTAGAAATATGTGCAAAACTGGGAGTAGCATTTACCTCTGAGAGGAGTCTTTGAGCCAAAAACAAGTAAAGCCTTATTTCAGGTTGGCTTGACTGTAACACCATCTAAATAATTCCATTTTATATAAACTTAGATTTTATACTCTAATTCCTACTTGGTCATAATAGTTTTATCTGTGATTACACCCCCAAGGGTAGTTGAATTTTACATTATGCCTTCCGACCACAGGAAAGAGAAAGTATAATTCGACTGTGTCTTCAGGCGAGTTATTAAATATTTTATTGTGCAAGGATAGTTCACGATACTTTATTTAAGGCGAGAGCTTGTACTGGTAGACAAATTTAATTTCTAACACTGGTGGAAATTGGCCTTTAGGCTACCTTCTTAAACTCTGTGTGCCTTACCTTCATTATCTAGATAAATAGACAAGGAATAATGACTATACGATTATCAAATTAGTGATGTGTTTAAGATCTAGAAGTCATACTGGAGAAATCACGTAGGCCATCTTGAAAGGGAAATGCCATCGACAGCGGCTGCGGACAGCAGTTTCACATTTAGCAGCTGGTCTTGGCACGCATCGCTGCCCTAAGGTCTTCTGTTCACCTGATTAAAACCGCGACTTACCACCAACACATGTATTCACTGTGGCCTAAATATGTCAGCTATACAGTCTACCACTCAAGGTCAAGGTTGGTAGTCATTCATCTGACTCCATCTGCCCCTTAGAAAAGAAGAACACACCCTCTTTGCAACACTCACTGGAAAAAAAAAATCATCAAGTTGGGGTGCCTGGGTGGCTCAGTTGGTAGAGCGTCCAAGTCTTGATCTCGGGGTTGTGAGTTCAAGCCCCACGTTGGGTGTGGAGGCTACATTAAAAACAAAAAAAAAAAATTCATCAAGTATTAAAGTGTTTTCAAAGCACATGTGATGTGTGGATTCTTGAATCAACAAAAGAATAAACAAAGGCCATAGTTTTGGAAATAAAGCATTTCACGAAAATGGAAGACACCAAAACGTGAAGCATGTATAGTGCCGATTCTTCAGTTGTAAGAGAATGTGATAGGCTCGTTTATAAAGTAGAAAAGAATTTTGATGGCAAAATAGAAGCCTAACGAACCCATATGCTTCAGAATCCAGCAGTAGTTCAGACTAAAGCATCCCTTTTCTCCCAAATACATACGAACAGGAAGGCCTTTCCAGTGCCACCAGAGCAGTGTCTCCTCACTTCTGGAAATGAATTTGTTGGTTTGATGTCAAAGTACAGGCAGGAGAAAGCCTTCAGAACCTATTCCGAAGCGTCCAAGAGTTCGACAGAAAAGTTAATAAACGGAAGCAATGGAATCTTCTCTCCCCCGGCAGTCACCACTTGATGGTTTTTCTAGAGCATCCGTGCGCATTATAGCCATAGTACCTGTTTTCTAGACATGACCCTCACTTTGAACACAGTTCCCAGGCCCTCCAAGGCAATGAAACATCCTGAAACAAAGATGCCATTGTCGGCCCAACGCCATTGGACTCCTGTTTTAAGAAAACTCATCCAACAAAAGCCTTCAAAAAGGAACATTACGATCTAGTGTTTATGAGCGATTTACCTGAGGTCAAAGATCAACTACCAAGTGGCCAGATTCAGTCTAGAACCCAAGTTTTTGGTTTCATAACCCATAATTCCCCACCCCCCTTATCGCTTGTCCCTTCCCGTCCTTCGCCCATAGTGTATTAGACACATTAATTTAGCTCTGAGGCAAGGATTTTTTTTTTCATAATGGTCACACTTGGGCCAATATCCATTTTCTAGTTTCTTCGGTATTTTATGTGCCTCGTGATCTAGAAAGGCTAAAAGGTCTGGCTAGACCTTCCTGGCCCTGGCAACAGTGTCTGTTTGGAAATGTGTTATAAGGCATCAAAGCTTAATTTCATAAACCATCTGATAAGATATTTTACAGAAGAACCACACTTGCCAGAGAAGCGGCATGTGCAAGAGTCTGCTGTTGGGCAAGAGTATGCGAAATGAAGAGGGGATTGCAAGACAGGAGTCCTGGCATCACTTCCAAATGCTCTCTGGCCTCAAGCAAGCCTCCTTCCATGCCTGCTCTCCGCTTCCTCTCTATTCTCCAGAGAGATCCTCTCCGGGCAGTGGGAAAAGGGTCCACAAGGAAGCCTCTGCCTTCCAAAGGCAGCCAGTGCTAGAACTGAGTAAGGCAGTTCTTTGTCTTTGCAATTTCATTTCTTTCCCTTTATTTGCAAGGTTAGGGTAACCATCTTAGATAGGCCTTCAATTCTCCTGGAAGCTAGTGGGTTCTCATTCCTGTAAGCCTTGGAGCAGTGGTGTCAGGGGAAGAAGTAGGGAAAATGAGAGAGTGCGTTGTGCAAGCCCTTGATCTGTATCTCGTGGGTCCTTTGTAACTCCAAGATCCTATGACAAAATCCTAGGATGCAGATAAGTAGCGGCACTTGGGCAATGGGAGGGAAAAGTATGAAGCAACCAGGCGGATCCTTGATTTCCAGCCATAAATCCTCACACGGGGACATTATTTTTAAAAGGCTCTAACGCATAAGGATTTGGCCTCCCTGTTGCTGCCATGTCCGATTTCCATCTGGAGATGGTAGAAACACAAGCTAAGGATGTGAATGAAATGTTGCTGGTTTCTGGGGCAGCCGAAGACGTCACGCAAGAAGGGAAGAAGCAGAGCTTCCTGTTTTCCATGTTTGGGTCTCCCTGTCACTGAAGACAGATTAAAAATCTCTCTCTCTCTCTCTCTCTCTCTCTCTCTCTTTTATTTGCTTGAGACAAAATGCTTCAAGACAGCATGATATGCAGATCATTTCCCATGGGGCCAAGGGCTTCCGGACCCATCACAAGTCGTCGGGGCACAGGATTACTTCAGAATAAGCCTGGAGTCCCCATCTCTTCTCTGGGTTGCACACAGGTTGCAAAAAAAGGGTGTAGGCAATTCCTTGAGAGAGCCTGACCTCGGTCGCTGGCTGTGTTTACCCTTGAACAGCATAGGGCGTACCAACTTTGAACTAAAAAACACTCTCATGTGGGCCGATTGGGAACAATCTATTTTCTGAGGGCAAAGCCACTCTTCCAGGCCTTTCTCCAGAATCATCACAACCACTCTGTGAGGTGGACGCCATCGGCTCTTCTTGACAACAGCTGAAGAAGTGAGGCTGAGAAGCTCTTTCCCAAGGAGAGGCAGTCCTGGTGGTAGAACAGGCACTCGAACCCAGGTCTGTCTCATGAAGACCTTCCCACGGACCCAGCAAGAGTAGACAGTGGTCCTCACCTGTGCTGCACATTAGATCATCTGGGAAGCTTTTAAGACATGCCCAGGCCCGTTGTTCACCCAAGACCAATTAAACAAAAAGCTCAAGGCTGGCGCTGTGGCCTGCTGATGTTTTCAAAGCTCCCAGATTATCCCAACACTCAGCCGGGGACAAGAGCACTGCTCAAGGACCTTCAAGTCCCAGACTTGATAGACACTTACAAGAATCCCCAAAAAGAATGGAGAAGGAAGTCCGCTGCGAAGAGGGATTCCACCCTACGCGTGCCAAAATTGGCCACTAGGCGAAGGCTTGGTTGATGCTTTGAAGCATTTTCTGTCGCACAGGCGTGGCCCCAGTGCACTGTGGTGTGAAGGGTCCCGTGGAGTGTGCGAGAAGCACATCTCTGCCTCAGCTGTTGATATTGGGGAAATAAATCGGTGAAGATAGGAGGTCCCCTCTGCACAGCTTGGCCATCGGACTGCCTGTGGGGGAGGAATGA
This sequence comes from Panthera pardus, assembly GCF_024362965.1. NCBI lineage: Eukaryota > Metazoa > Chordata > Mammalia > Carnivora > Felidae > Panthera > Panthera pardus. The sequence goes on along the minus strand of NW_026526876.1, from coordinate 25,122,560 downwards.
CTTGGGGGGTGCTGAACCGCTTCAAAATCCAGGTGCCAGGCAGGGTGAACTTGAAGCAAGCCGGTGGGGTCATCTCTCCTGCAGATGCTTTCACTGCCCTTGTTGCTCCTTGCATTGGGAAGGAGTCCAACACACCCTCCCATCTGCCTCTCCCAGCCTGAGCTGGGGCTTCTCCGAATGCCCCCTCTCCCAAGAACCTGCCCGTCGTGAGAGCAGAGAAACAAAGGCATTCAGATTCCCTATGCCCACCCCCACCCCATCCTCCACTTACAGGGACAGAAAAACCTGCCTCCTAGGATAGCTATAGAATTAAAGACAGTAATGCAAGTAGTGTGCCAAGCCAGAGCCAGGCACGGGCAAAGCACCCCGTGAATGGTGATGGAAGTGATGGTGACAAGGAGGAGGAATCCATGTATTGACCCGTTTTCCTCCCCTGTTTGGGTGCCCTGCCCCTCTAGCCAACCCTGGTGCCTCAATGCCATGTTCTTAGGAACACATGGAAAAGCACTGAGCCCAGGGCCCCTCGCACTACAGGAAGGGAAGGGTCCACTACCTACAGAGAGCATCTTGCAGCCCAGACTTTTCCTGATCATCCCGTTCATTCACAGCTCATCTTAGGACCAGCCAATTCGTGGCCAGGGGACAGAGGGTGCAGAGGACTCTGCCCTTCACAGCACACCTGGGCAGGACAGAGCATGACGAAGGGACGGGAGCCTGACCCTGAAGCTTGAGTGGCTTCAGATCCCGGTCCCGGCATTTACTAACTCTGTGACCTTGAAATATGACTTGGTCCCTCTGAGTTTGGTTCCACTGAGTTTAGTCCCCTCTCCTGTATAACAGGATACAATGCATACCTTGCACAGGGTTGTACTGAGCTAACCCCACCAATCCCCCTGATATGTTATCCCTCCAAGGTGACGCATCGCCCCAACCCAGACAAAATAGTTACCTCTCCAGTGTCCCAAGATGAACAGAAGGCTGGCGTAGGCGGATTAGCTAAGCAAATATGCCTTTTACCAAAATCCCTAAAATTGAGTCCTGAGTCCCCTCCTTCCCCTTCAAGGCCCCTACCTCCCCGCTTGTCCTTACTTCCACTCCAGTGCACATCCTGTCTCCAAATGTAAAGAACGATAGGACCCATCGCCAGTTGTTTTCAGATCCCAGGGAGCATTGGATCAACCCATTCATTCAAAGGAGGATCCCATTATACCGTGCCCATCCATTGTGTCTTCATAATGACCAAAGAGACAAGGGGGTAAAATGAAATTTTCTAATTGAAAATCAATAGGACTTTTCAATCTTCATTTTAAAGTTCTGTTTTGAAAAGGCAGCAAATGTTATACTAAATCTACAACATATGTAGCCAATTCAGATGCCTCCCCTCCAGTGGCAACCTCTGTCATGGGTGACCTAAGAATTGTGGTGGCTCCCCAGTAATAAGTTGTCCTTGTCCTTATGGGGTTGGCCAGTGCTAGCAAGAGAGAGGAGAGGCTAAGAGTCAGTTCTACTCCAGCCCACTCACTATGAGACTTAATCCTCACCATTTTGTTCTTCGGGAAATGAAGAGCACTGCCCACAAACACCACGGAGGCAGAGTTTGAGGAATTTCATCCCTCAAAGGGACCACAAAATGACAAGCAACCCAAGCTCTTGTGCTTCTGTGAGAGGTAAAGGAGGGAGATTTGCAGACAGAAGAAAAGCAAAGCTGGAAGCATCTCAGGATATCCTTAGGCCTAAGCCAGTTGGGATGGATTGGGTAGGGCAGCCATGTTGAACTTCATGAAGGAGGAATTTGCCCCAGTTCACCAGACTGGAAGATTTCAGACCTGAAGCCACGGTCTTGGGCATTCATCTAGCCAATGACTTAGCGGACAACTCAAATGCCTTTTCCCTTCATTTGTTAAAAACAAAGGGAAATTAAGGCACTGCTGTTATTAGGATGGGCTGACTTAATTAGGCCTGGAGACCAACTCAGATGGGGTAAGATTTCTTGATGGAGTCGAAGCGGGATGTGAGGGAGAAAATGCAGATCACTCGAAATTGTGTGGCCTGAGCAACACAAAGCAAGCAGTTGCCCTGAAGTGAGATGACAGAACTGTGTGGACTGCCAGTTGGAGGGAACGGTCAGGAGCTCAGCTTTGATCCTGATACCTCGGAAACACTCATCGGAGGCACTGGGGGGCCAGAAGACAATGGATCATCTAGAAACTGCTGAAAAGATGTCAGCATCCTTTCAGATTGTTTTAGAACTCTCTTTTAACCCCTACTCCCCTCTCTGACAGCTTCTGCAGCTTGGCTTGGAGAGCATGGGAAATGCACGTATGTACATGTGTGTGCTCAGTGCAATTTTATCACACATGTGGCTATTTTGTTTCACTGGCTTTTTTTCTAATAGGTATTTATTAGCGTAAGACATAGTTTTGTGCTAAAGAAGTTATAACCTGGTTAAGAAGATCAAGGAAACACAAAAGCTAAAATATACATTAAGCAATGTTTTTGTTTTATTTAGATTTTTAAAAATTTTTTAAATGTTTTATTTATTTTTGAGAGAGAGAGAGAGACAGAGTGTGAGCAGGTGAGTGGCAGAGAGAGAGGGAGACACAGAATCCGAAGCAGGCTCGTGGCTCCGAGCTGTCAGCACAGAGCCCGATACGGGGCTTGAACCCACGAACTGCGAGAACATGACCTGAGCCAAAGTTGGATGCTCAACCGACTGAGTCACCCCGGCACCCCTATGTAGCTTTCTGTATTGAATGTAATTTATATACAGTAAAGAACACAAAGTTTAGGGGCGCCTGGGTGGCGCAGTCGGTTAAGCGTCCGACTTCAGCCAGGTCACGATCTCGCGGTCCGTGAGTTCGAGCCCCGCGTCAGGCTCTGGGCTGATGGCTCGGAGCCTGGAGCCTGTTTCCGATTCTGTGTCTCCCTCTCTCTCTGCCCCTCCCCCGTTCATGCTCTGTCTCTCTCTGTCCCAAAAATAAATAAAAAAAAAAAAAAAAAAAAAAAAAAAAAACACAAAGTTTAAGTGTAGAGCTTGATTGTTATATATGTGTACACTGTTATAAGCATCACTTAGGTTAAGATGTAAAACATTTCCGTCACCCCAGAAGGTTCTCTCCTGCCCCTTCTCAGTCAGTGCCCACAACCAGAGGTAACCACTAGTCTGACTTCTATAACCAAAGTTACAGTTTGCCTGTTGTTACACTTAATACAAATGGACTCATGTAGTATGTCCTCTTTTTTGTGTTTATTTTTATTTTCGAGAGAGAGAGCAAGCAGGGGAGGGGCAGAGAGAGGGGGACAAGGGATCCAGAGCGGGTTCTGACACTGACAGTAGAGAGCCCGATGCGGGGCTCAAACCCATGAACCATGAGATCATGACCCGAGCGGAAGTCAGACGCTTAACCGACTGAGCCCCCCGGGCGCCCTAGTATGTCCTCTTGTACCTGGTCTCTTTTGTTAACCAAACATCTGTGTGAGTTTCAGCTATGTTACTGCTCGTATTGGTACTTAATTTTTTTGTTGCTCTGTAGTATCCCATCATATAATATCCCACGATTTATTTGTCCATTTACCCACCGATGGACATTTGAGTTGTTTCCAGTTTGGGGCTACTAAGAATTAAAATGCTGTGAATATTATTATACATGTCTTTTGGTGGGTGTGTGCAACATTTCCTCTGGATATGGACCAGAAGTAGAGTTAATGGGGCATAGGGTAGACAAATATTTAGCTCTAGGAGATACAGCTAAACAATTTTCCAAAGTGGTCGAACCAATTTACGCTCCTATCGATGATGTTCGAGAGCTCCCGTTGCCTCACATGCTTGCCAACACGTGGTATTGTCAGTCTTTTTAATTTAAGTCATTCTGGTGGATGTGTACTGTTTCACTTCTTGTGGTTTTAATTTGCATTTCCCTGATGAGTAATGTGTCATCCCAGCACCTCGCAGGGCCTAGGGCAGATCGTAGGTACTGTGTTCGCTGAATTAAAGTTGAGTCGCCTCACTTCCTGAAATGTAACTATCCCCTACCTTAAGGCCCTTGGAAATAGGGACAGCGTGCCTACATCATCCTTCCAAGGGAACTAGAACTGGGCACGGTCCTAGAATTTTTCCCAGCTTCCCTGGACAGTAAGATCACTGAGGACTGCCCCTCTAAACAAAAAGGAGAGTGGCTCCAAGTTCGTTCTATCGAGATGGTGGCACAACTAAGGTGAGAACTCAGGTCACCTGGCTCAATCTAAACCCGTGGCTGATCTCAGGCGAGCTGCACCTGATGCTTCCGAGAGGCCATCCGGGCCGGTACTGTTGCGTTTAGGACAGTAGCCTGTGGCCAGGTGGCAGATAAGTGGAAGACAGCTGCCTTTGCCTTGGGCCCTGGATTGAGCCGACAGCTTTTCATCCCCACCTAGATATTAATCACTTTGCAAACTGCATGCCTGTTGCCAGCTGCATTCCTTGACGGCCCATGTTTTAATAAGGCCTGAGCACTCCTGGCAAGCCGGAATACAATGTGTGGATTCACCAGACAGGATTACAGAAGGGGCTTTTCTTTGCTGCACTAGGCCTGGGAGTCTGTGTGCATTTCTGTCCCAACACAGCATCTCCAAGGAGGCTTTCACTTTCTAAGAAGGATGCGACCCACTGCGCTATTCAGAGTGGGTAAATGAGAAAATGGGTTAATAAAATACATGCTAGAGAAAAAGAAAATAAGATTAAGGGGCTGATGTTTGGGCTGAGAGTGCTTTTCTGGGCTCCAGGAAAAAAAAGAACAAGATGATTTTTTTTTTAGTATTATTTTTGGCCCAAAGGACGTCATGCCCAGAACACCACCGCTAATCCAATTTTCCCGCTCTAACAAGTATTTTATCAACATTTCTTTAAAAGTTCAATTCTCATCCTGACTAGTCACTAGTTATTGATATATTTATATAGCTATACTTTTTCAGTTCTTTTGACAGAACTACGCACTGCTTCTTTGCCTTGACACGAGAAGAGTGGGGTGTGTTTGATCTCCCATAACCACAGACTGGGGAGAGGGTTCTCACTTTTAATGGTCCCAGAACCTGTGAGTTAATTAAGAGTCATTTGGACAGTATGGACATTGAAAGTCAGCAACCAGCACTGAGCGTCGGGCCCTTCCCAGCCTGATGACAGTTCACTTTGGTGAACAGTCAGTAATAATCTTTTCTCCTTAACCGGGGAAGGGGGGGCAGGGAAGGTACAGGGAAGCTAAGAGCTGAAGGTTTCGTCAGTTAAGACTCTTTCCCAAACTTTCAAGCTGAAAAGGTTTTTGAAGAGTTTCAAGCATGTTTTTGCAAGACATTAAAAAAGAAGAAAGGTTAAATATAAAAATTGAAGTTTGGCAGGCAGTATTCCCTGAACTCAATGCATTGCTTGTGGTATTTTGAAAAAAGAAAAGAATTTTGCTTTGAAAATGTCATACTCCAAAGAAGTTTTTGTAAGTTATTTCTAGGGGAGTTGACTCCTATTTAGTTGAATGGATGATTTGACTGTTCCTTTAAAGATATTTCAAACTGTTCCAAACAGTTTCTCTTTTTTGAACAACAGAAGACCTACCCTACACAGTGTTCCAGTAAAACAGGGTAGGAGGGAAGCCATTTCCATTTCAATGGAGAAATAATTACAAAAATGTGAAGATGCTAAGGCTCACACCTGATAATCTTCTCAAAAGATATGGAAGCATATGCCGTTCGGCTGGCCCCAGAAAACCACCCCAGATGTGAGCCCGGCAGTTGGGGGACTATTGGAACTTCAGGAACGCGGTGCCGCCCTGCCATCGACACGACTGTTCTAGAAGAAGATCTCCGCCTTTATTCTTCCACCTCAGATGGCCCCATTCCCTCCTCCCCTTCGGGAGGCGCTCCGAGAAGAGTGGATGGGCTGTCACGCATATGACTTGTTTCCCTTCGCATCAGGGACGGGATGGCGTTGAGGGCTCTGGCAGTTCTAATCAGGAGCCCACCAGAGGTGGATGGCACCAAGAATCACAAGGCACTCCGTCGGGAGGGAGCAGGCTTTTGATAGGGGAGAAAACATCTGTGTGTGAAGGGAGGTGATGGGGCAGAACATGATTATGACAGACAGCGAGAGGAGCTATGACCACGCTTTTAGCAACACTGCGATTATACTGCGTGATGGCAATTACCTGTTCTTTTCCACACGGATCATGATGCTTAGAGTATTCTTGCCGAAAGAGACTCTGGAGATGGTCTAGGCCAAACCCCTCACGTCACAGAAGAAGCAACCAGGAGAGGGAGAATCTAAATGGCTTGGCCGAGGCCGGGTGGCCAGCCGGTGGTAACCATGAGCTGGTCACGTGGCCCTGACACAGGTGAGCACTGTACATGGGGCACCTGGCACACCCACGTTACGCGACTCTAGGGGGGCTTTGGTCTGAGCACGGTGCCCGGCACCCAGTAGGCGCTCAATGAACGTTAGTGGAAATAAGTAGGGAACAACCTCATCAGGTGAACCACACGTCCACTCCCACCAAGAGCAAAGGCCAAGGCACGTACGCAAAACGAACGGGTTCCAGCCACGATCACTGTAAAGTGAACCCTATTTTCCCATGGCTTCTATCGGGAGACCTGAGTTACTGTCATTCGGGTGGTGCAGGGGAACCTCTGTGATTACTTCAGTCCATTAGAGCGTGCATCAAGGCCATGGTTTTGATCCCCCCGTGGCTCTTTCCATTTTCTTTGTGCCAGCATTAAAGATCGTGCCCTAGTCGGTCATTTTATGTTTGTGATGGGCCACGGAGCCCAGACAAGATAGCTAGGGTGGACGGAGGCAGAGCCTTCGCAACTGCTAGATGAACAGAGACATTCAGTAAGGAGCGGAGTCCACCGGGGAATGAAGGTCTGGGTGGCATGTTGGATGCGTTTCGTCTCTGGGTGTGATGTCTCCCCAGCAATTTGAGAACGTGGTGGCATTTAGACTCTTCTAAGTTAAGAATGTCTCCTTCACTTTCATCGCCTCTTCGGTTGCCTCTAGGGCCAAAGACCCCCCCCCCCAACTCTGAACTTCCTCCTCCTCTTCCTCTTCCTTAGGGCCAATGGCTGGCAATGTCTACTAGGCACAGGTCGCATTTGCAGGCTTTACCAGTAGGTGCCCCCCTTCAACACACGGGGGACTTTCAACTTGCACCTGAGGTCGGCCACTTCCATTCGGCGAAACTAATCAGCGTCCGATTTTTGACAATCCTGTAAGATTATGCTCTTGTAAAGCAAAGGTGACTGGAGTTCTCCTCGCCGCCCCCCTACCTCTGACCAACGGCAAGTCTGCCGGGGTCCATGACAGCAACCACAACCGCTTACTGGTGCCCATGATGTTACTGGCAGAGTGCTAGGACCCGAGGATACAAAGGAAGACACAATCTCTAAGAAATTTAGCGATTTCAGTGTTTGGGGCTACGTGAAATCCACTCATTCTCATCCGGTTTTGTGCACACTGAACAATTACTGGGTAAATAAGAGCGCACTGAACACCTGCTACAAGGTGCCAAAGACACTCACTGCCTCTGAAAATCACGGCAATTCTCCGAGACAGGGATCCCCCCTCCGCCCCATCTTACACGGTAGGACTCTGAGGCAGGGAGAGGTCGGGCAACATGCAGCACAGCGAGGTGTAGACTCAGGCCAAATGATAGATGGGCCATGGGGCCCAGACAAGATAGCCAGGGTGGATGGAGGCAGAGTCTACGCAACTGCCAGGTGAACAGAGACAACGCCAGCTTCCGGGGACGGCAGGTGTAACTCACCCTGGGTCTGCGGATCTTCAGTTCATTCTTTACTTCCGCAGAAGCGAAAAGCATTCTGGAGTGTTCTCCCCCCTCCACCTCCCCCACCTGCATGCGAACACACACAGACTCACACATGTGTGGACACACACACGCATACACACGTGTACCTCATGTCCTCTCCAGTGGGTGACTGGGCGCCCAAGGAAGGGGAGCCATGCATCCTTTGGGTGCTGACCTGGGGCCTTGTCTCTGCTTTGAGGGCAGAGCCCGGTGGAAGCTTATTAAGAATGTCCTTGGCTTTGGGCCCTTCTGCTGCCTCCAGCAAAGCCACCTCTCCTAGTGCTTGTTTTGACACCTACTCTGATCACATGGGAAGCCTTCCTCTCTGAAAACAGCATGAAAAGACAGCCTTTTACTTGGTTCCTGAAGTCAGACTCTCTCTCAGGCCTTGCAGCCTCTTTTGGAGAAGCTTCTTAGTAAATACGAGTTTAGCTTCACTTAATAATAAACATCCATTTTCTCCTGCTGCAGAAATATTTGTCACATTAAAAAAAAAAAAAAAAAAAAAAAGGCAAGATGAGAAGGGGAAACACTGGCATACCCAAAAGCGAGATCTGGACAAGGGATGTTGAAGAATCAAGCCAACCCCTGACCCCAGTCCCCCAAAACATCCAGGGCCACTGTTCCGGACTCCCAGGGTCTCTGTGCCAGCCCAGAGATCTCTCCCCTCACCTTACAGCCCAGCCCCATCCAGCTGAATTTTATATCAGGAGCACGGACAAGACTTTCCCAAAACCAACTATTAAAAATAGACTTCATAGCACACCTTCCTTTTGTGAGGAAAGAACACTGAAAGAAATGTTTCAAAAGTATTCCAGAATAACCCAAAGCACACTAGAGCTCTTTAAAACAAAAACAAAACAAAACCCAGGCCCTCCGTAAGCCAGGGACATCCACCACCCTCTACAGGGGCTGGAGTCCCCCTGCTTTTCTGTGACTTCTCATTGGCTGGGCTGGCGTTACCTGCCCTTCTCGACTGTCAGGTCACCACCCAGGCCCCCTCCCCCGCCTCCCCCTCCCCACCCCTCCCCCCCCCCCCCCTCCCCGGCCCTTTTCACACACCTTCATTCCCAGAAGCAGACCGGCCCAAGCCCTGTGGCTGCTTTTGAGTGACGTGCCCACATTTGTGACCCTTCTGGTTCCTTTAAATCCAAGAAATGGAAGAGTGACCTAAAAGAAATGAGGGCTGAGGCTTTAAAGGATTACTCTCTCAGAGAAAAAGTTCAGTCCCTGGGAGAGAAGAGCCATAGGCCTTTGGAGAAAGTATGAGAAACATTTTGATCTTTGCACGTAAACGACTCTGCTTTTCAAAACCTCTGCTTTTTTTTTTTTTTTTTTTTTTTTTTCCCAGAGTGCTAGCTGAAGTGTGTGTCTAAATAAGATAGAAGAAATAAAAACCCAAGGCAGAGGTATTTTGAAACAAAACCCAAGACAGGCTCATTTCAAATCTCATCAGAAGCATGTGCACTGGGGGGCTCAGAGCGGTTTGCCCCACTTCTTTCTGGCTCTGGCAGGAGGGCCTGACCAAGTCATTCCCAGGAACAGGAGAGTGTGAGGCCATTGCTTCCTGTCTGAACAGACTTGGGGAGCCACCAGCTGCCTCCCTTAAACCATGAGGCGCAGGCCCCGGAACCCAGGCCCAGGGGTCCAGCTCTGGCCCTGAGTTTAGAAAGCCCCGGCATCTCGCAGGCAAAGGGCAGGTCTGTTTGTCTGACCCACCTCGTCCCTGCCCAGGGCTTCCTCTGTCTGGGCCTCCCACCCCCCCCACCCCCCTCCCTGAGCTCTATGACACATTTACAGGGGGAGAGGTTGGCTCTGTGGTTGAAAACACTGTCAGGGCCCGGCAGATGGAGAAGGGAGCTTTCCAGATGTTGCGCACAATAAAGCGAGTTTTTATTTTATTATTTCTTTTTTTAATGAGGAGAGGGGGAGTTGTAACAAGGGCAAAATGTGAGCCTTCAAATCCTCGGTCGGAGGTGCCTGTGTGTGTGTGTGTGTGTGTGTGTGTCTCGGGCAGAAAAAGAGGTGTGGGCTGCACGGTGGAGGGGCAGGCAGACGCTGGCAATGTCCCGTTTAAACCCGGGGCAGGGCTGCTTCTGGTCACAGGAGACAGCCCCTTGCTCATGCACTTTCCCTATGTGTTTTCATCTTTTCTGTGTAGACAAGCGTTCCAAATGGGATTCAGTGGAATGGAGAAATAAAACACATTTCCAACGTTAGTTAGCAACCCCCCCCCCCCCATTTCTCTCTCTCTCTTTAAACAGGGAGACAGGCAGCATAATGATCCTGAAAGAGCTCCTGCCTCCAGGACTCCAGGAGCCCAGAAAGACTTTTGCAAAAAAAAAAAAAAAAAAAAAAAAAAAGGAGTTGTGATGTTTTTCCTCCCGATGCTGAGGATCTGTGTGAGACCAACTTTCCTCCTCGGTGTGAGAAGCCAGGATGAAAGTCCCCTCTCCGAGGGCCCCTTTGGGGGACAGATCTTTTTAACAAGCCATTTCCTGGCACATGAATAGTTTGGTCCCCTTCCCCCTTGAACGGTGTTGTGCACCATGTCAGACATCAAAGCCCTAATTAAACCCATTCTTTAATTGTGTCTTTTTGCTTCATTACTTTCTCTCCTCCTTTTGATGAGGGCTGCACCTCTCTGAGAGCCCCCCAAATGATCCCTTCCTCTTTATTTTCCAGGGAATCTGCAGATTGCTCACTGGGTTGTTGTTTTGGGGTTTCCCTGCCTCTTTTTTTTCTTCTCCAAGCTGGGGGGGGGGGGGCGTTGGTCCTGCGCCCGCCCCATCCCTCCCCCCCTCCCAGGCAGGCCAGTGGTTAAAGGGATATTCACACCTTTTCCCTCCCGGCTCTTCTATTCTTAGGAAGTTTCCATTGATTATTGTCCTGAGATTCCTTGGTCCAGTCGTAGATAAAAGGGTAATGACTTCAAAGGGAAGAGTTAAGAGTTTAACCCCAAGCTAAGAGAGTGGACAACTAGATAATTGAGGGTAATAACCCATCACAGACTCGCTTTCAAAGGATCCCCGGGCGAGCTCTCAGGTGGCTTTAATTTTATTAACATTTGTAGCCTCTGACTTGAGAAGACAGTCTGGAGTCCTTACCAGCTTCAAAGCTCCAGGTAACCCTCCGTCCGGCTGGGGAACCTGACATCAATTTGGGCCTGAGCGCTCCGCTCCCGGGATGGCAGTGACTGCTGCTAACCCCGAACCTTTCTGCCAAACCACAGACCCCAGAAACTGGCGGGGGAGGGAGGGGTGCGAGAAGATCAAAGGTCCCACTTGGCCCCCACCTCTTCATGGTGGCACTTGAGAATTCAAATCAAATGAAGACACATAAAAAGCACAAGGTCTGGGTGGGGGGGGGGGGTGGGACTGAAACCGGGGTAGGCTTTACTGAGGTGGGGGTTTGGGGGGCAGTGGCCTTGGAGCCCAAATCCAGTCTGCACTGGTCTGGGGGGGGGGGGGGGTGGGCAGTGGGTGGGAGGAGGGTTTGAACCCTCAGGGGCCTCTGGGGGGTGGCATGGGGCCCCCTGTGGGCCCCCTTCCTCAACCCCGCCTCCCAGCTGAGCTCCTGGCATTCTTGGAGAGAATCTGGCCTGGCAAACCAGGCCAACGTCTGTTTTATGGTGAGGAAACCGCATTTCTGAAAGGTGGGGGTGACTGAAATCACCAGCTAATTGGTAGTAGCAGAGTCAGGAGCTCTACCTCCCATAGCTGACGATGAAGGAGCAGACAAGACCTGGGGAAAATGAACTAGAAAATCGCCCAAGGGAGACTCAACCTACGTTTAGCGTAGACGGTTGCAACCTCCCTCGATAGCATCTGTGAAAAACCTCTGTGTCGCCGCCGTCCTGCTCTGTGCACCTGCATGTGGCCCTTCAGTAAATCCCAGAGGCCAGAAGAGGTCTCCTCCTGGTCACTAAGGCCTCTCCGACCCGCCCCCTGATTTATGGCGCTGATTACCCAGCTCCCAGCTCTGCTCCCCGGGTTGGAGGGGAGTTTGATAGCCTTCCAGGTCACTGCAATTGGAGGACTTCCCTGTGCGTGGCTTCGGGCTGTCCTTTTGGCCGTTAGAAGTTTAACAATAGGCCTTTGAAATGGATCGACACTTGAACAGCTGCCAGGGCGGCTGTAGCCCCTCTGCAGACTTGGGGCAGAGCTCTCGGACCAACCGCATTCTTGAGCCGGTCCCGTGCAGGATGCTGGGGGCTGGGGGAAGTTACTGGAATACCTTCCCCGCTGAGTCAACCCCTCCGGGGCTTCTATAGAGAGCCACCTGAGTCCCCAGGGGGACCAGAAAATGCACCCTGTGCCACCAGGACCTATGCACTGTTTGCCACCAAGTGGTGCGCCCTGTGAAGGTCCCTGAGGGTGCGCAGAGCGCGCAAAAGGACTCTGCTCTGCTCTGCTCCCGGGTGGGCCTGAGACCACCTGACGGCGGCCCCATCCACCTGCAGACTTCACTCCAGTCCTTGCAAAAACCTTCCCTCCAGAGGCGTCAATGCCCCAGGGGAAGCAAACTCCCGAAGTGAAATTGCAGACTCAGTCCTCCCATGGAAGAGAATCAGGGCCCAGCAGGAGAGAGCTGGGGGTCCTCCTGGCACCTCTGCGGTCACAGCAGCGGCCACCCCCTTGCAGAACTGACTGCCACGGAGGAGGCGGGGCAGCAAGAGGGACCAGGGAGGGGAGCTGGTGGCGTCCTGAGGTTTAAACACAAGTGTCGCAACAAGACAGGGCCCTCCCCCGGTAGACTCTCCCCAATCACACAGGGGTGTTGTACCCTCCAGCATAGGCCAGTCAGGATTGCCTGGCCAGTTCGTCGCATTTGGTCTGTTCTTAGAAAATTCTGATGCATTTTCAGGGTAGCCTAATAGGGAGAAATGATCTCGATGATTTGCTCCACTCCAAAGTTTTCCAAAAATCATCTGCTAATTTAGGCTCCTCTACTATAGCTGCGTACTCTATAGAAGAGAGCTCTTGGAGGGAGCTGAAACCACATTTAGGAGGAAGGAGCTGAAAACATATGAAAACATATTTATCCCCGGGAACTGCGGGGATACCTTCTGCCTTCTTGTACCCAGAACCCCTTGTCAGCAAAGATGTGCCTGAGGTCAGGGCCGCAAGTCCTTGGCTCTGGGACAGAACAAGTCCATGTGTGAAACTGGATGCTGGGAATGCGAGTATCACCAACCTTTGATTTTTATGATGTTGTAACCCAGATGTCTTGGTTTAGACGCACGTGAGGTGTATTGGAATAAGCCCAGGCTTTGAAGTCAGACAGACATGCGTTCGAGTTCAGACTCTGACATTTACTGACCAGCTCAGCTTGGACAAGCCCCATAGCCTCTCAGGTCCTCAGGTCCTTGGATGGTGTGCGAGGAAATACAGTCACCTGTGAGCCAGGCATCAAGGCCACCTACCCGTGCTGGGCACCTGCCTGGGTGAGGTTCTGGGGATGTGAAAGTGAATGCATTTCATCCTTGCCTTTAAAGGGCCTAGCGTCCAGAGCTACGGGCACATACAGCCTGCCTTGCCATCCAGTAGAATGAGAGGACTTGGGTGTGGACACAGACGTCCTAGGAGAGCCTGACTACCTTGTAGTACCAGGGTCCCCACGGTAAGACGGGGCACAAATCCTAACAGAGAAGCTCTCCAAGTTTATACAGGTGCTCCCTGGCACTTCAGATGGTACAGTCACCCTTTTGATTTTTTCCCTTCAACCTTGAGGGTCCAAGATACGTGGGCTTTGTAAATGGGCCTGAGGCACAGACTTTAATGTTTTAGAGGCAGACTTCTGCTTGTGGGTCTAGCAGGAAGAGGATGTGGGGGGGCCAGCAAGGGAAAGAGGGAGCAGGATGGCGTCCCCAGGCCGTATCACCCACAGGGCTGATTTTCCAAGAGAAAACCAATGACTTCTCTGCCGCATTCTAAAGGAGACGGGGTTAACTTTGGAGCTAACTGGCTCTGGAGCCCCAGGGAAGTCTGGCCTGGCCTTGGAGGGTGGCCGAGTGTGTCTGGCTGGATGGGGAGGCAGGGCCGGGAGCTGGCTCTGGACCTGGTTAAAGGCTTATCAAAGCCTCCCTGGCTGGCCGACTTTGATCTCTATCCTCAAGTCTGAAGAGGTAACTCAGATGCCTGGTGATTAATTGCATTTAGGTAGAGATCACATGACTTAGTGGTATCCGTGGCTTGTAGGGACAGACCAAGGTCTCTGTCAGTATCCCGCCTGAGGGTCAAAGTTCTGCCCTCATTTGCATGAGACCTGCAAGGGCAGCCAGCAGCCTGTAGGGGATGTTGAGCGAATGTCACTTTCCTCCCTGCCTGCCCACGGCTGACATTACTCACCATTTAGGAAGTGGAGTGTGCTTGAACATTCTTGGAGAACTTTCCCAGGGTGGATTCCTATTTTTATCCCTATAACAATCTTAGAAATGGGCAGGGCAGGTAGAGCCATCCTGGTTATGGGAATAAAGGGCACTGAGTCACCAATGGATGGGGACGCACCCTTGCCCCACATTCAGATAACCAGTCAGTGGCTCCCTGGCTCTAAGAGCCCCACTTTTGGCCGTGCAGCCATGTTGTAGCCAACAGTGAGGTTCATAGTTAGCTCTTGGCTCAATATGGGGCCAACATTCCTTTCCCTGCGTGTCCCTTGCCCCTTTCACAGCTGGGAGGAATCTTCTAGAGCCACAAGATCCCCACAATCCTGGCGACAGAGCTGATGCTTCAGTCCTGCTCTGGACTTTTCTTGACCTTCCAGATTTGAACCATCTAAGTTCTTCCAAAGCAATAATTCCTGGCTAATTCTGATGCTCACGGGACACAATGGGAGTCCTTGGGAGGTCTCATAACCACCCATAGCGGATAACCAAAACTCAACACTCTGCCAGCCTCCCCCAGCCCCGACCCCTACTTCCCTGCGGCTCCGGTTTCTTCCTGCCTTCACTCCCAGCTTTCCCTCCTGCATCTCCAGTGGAAGCTGCTGGGACCCACTCTGCCTGCAAGCTTGGAGAGCAAGAATTGCCTGTACCCCCTATCCTCTCCCTCTAGCCCTTAACCGTGTGTCATACTACAAATGCCAGGGCATAAATTCTCCAGCTCCTTTGTCCCCGAGCCAGGGTGACAGTAAGCCATAGTTACCCTCTGAGGGACACTGATGGACATCGCACACTCACCGGCCTCCTTCCCTTCTCCAGGCCACCTTCCTGCCACCCTACAAGTTTTCCCTGAGACTGCTTCCTAATAATCCACTCGAATTCCAGTCTCAGGAATCCTGCTTCTGGGGAGCCCGACCTAAGAAAGTTGCGGAAATAAAATGTAAATATCTAACCAAATACAACCTCTTAGATTATCAGGGACTCCCACCGGGGTCCCTGCTTCCTGAATCTCACCTGTCGTTAGACCCAACTCCCCACCCCACAAGCAGGTACTTCCTGAAACACAGTTGATGGCATAGCTCGCCCGCTAGCTGGTTTCTCTATAAAGTCAAGGCCATACTCTGGACCAGAACATTCCATTTCTCCTTGCTCTGGCCACACCAGCTCCGCTCTGGACGCCCGCTCACCTGGCACGTTGTATTCTCCTAAGGTACGTTCCTGCGCGCAGCTGTGCCCACGCCCAGGACTATGTCTGGTGTCTGGGCCTTTGCTCGTGTTCTTCTGCCTTCTAGGGCTGGCCTTCTTGGCTTCCTTGGACTCGTTTCTGCCCCTTTGTCGCCCCTCCCCCCAGCATCCCGTGTCCCTCGCCGCTTTGGCTCTTCCCCTGTTATTGTTATGTTGTCTGCTTCTGTGTTTACCTCCCAGACTCTTAGAGGACACGACCTATGTCTGACCGTCGCTGACACTGTCCCTGAGCCTAAGACAGTGCGTGGCACATGGCAGGCACCTGCCGATGGGGGTCAGGTTGACCTGGTGACGGTCCTCCAGACACGCTGCTGTGGGATGAGCTGTGCCCCACCCCCATTCCCATGTTGAACCCCTAACTCCCGAGATGATGGTGTTCGGAGATGGAGCTGTGGGGAGGTACTTGGGGTCAGACGAGGTCATGGGGGCGGGACGCCCACGATTGGATCAGTGCCCTTATTAGAAGAGGAAGAGAACAGAACTCGCTCACTCTCTCTACCGAATGAGGACATAGTGAGATGGTTGCCAGTTACCGGAAGCCAGTAAGAGAGGTCTCCTCAGGAACTGAATTGGCTGGAACCTTGGTCGTGGATTTCCAGCCTCCAGAACTGTGAGGAAGAAATTCCTGTTGCGTAAACTGCCCAGTCTACGGAATTTTGTTATGATGGCCCGAGCAGACCAGGATACATAGGCACGGTCAATCCAAGTATATATATTTCCGAGTAATACCAAAGCACCTATCCTGGAATCCGGCACTGAGACCTGTTAGAGGTATAATTGTTTTTAATGATGAAAGAAGGAATTAGAGCATTTCTGCCCATTAATTTTATCTGCCTGTAATGACACTGTTACCATCCATTTGCTTTAGATTATCTCGGTCCAGCCTAGTGTGAAAATCAGTGGACTAGCTCCCTGATCCCCAAAGCTGGCCTTCTGCGTCTCCTGAGCCGAGCCCCGAAGCTCCCTAAGGATTCTGATGCAGGTGACAGGTGCGGCCTGTGGCCAAGGCCACATCTAAAACCAGACTAACAAACGCTCTTGCTCTATGATCCTGCTTTATTTATCTGTGGTGTTCCCCCCACTTCCTGTTTCATTTTTAAGTTTTATGTATTATTTGCATGTGATAGATTTCAATAGTGAGGCAGGTATCCCCAAAGCTGAGTAGTGTCAGTCCATCAGAGATGAAAGCGGGGAGAGAGAGGCCTGCAGAAGCCATTCTCAGCACCCCCAAGGCTGGGTGTGGACATCGGCTTCACCTTCCCGGGGGCCCAGAGTCACTGCTTCTCCCGGTTCTCTGGGGGTGGGCCAGAGGAGTGGGTGTGAACTTTCTCCATTCCGTCCTGAGTGGAGGGATTGGGTGAGAAGAGCCTGTTCCATCTGTATCCCCGGCCATAGAGCAGCCCTGACCGCCTCCTGGGGCCCGCGGGTCCCCTGGGGGCACCAACCACCCTTTCAGTGCCAGCACATTGGCCTTGGCTTGGCCACCCCTGCCAGCAGCCAGTTCAGCCCTTGCCAAGAACTCTTCGCTGTGGTCCCAGCACCAAGGATTTGTAATTGCTGGTGGACAGAGGCTGTGTGGCTCCCCTGTAGCTCTTCCTGGGCTTGTGGGGCTCCTTTCCTTCCAAGGCTATCAGCCCTTAACAAAGCAAGTCCTTCTCTGGTGCGTACGGAGGGTTCTCCCAGGGCCCGTGGAGGCAGAGACCCAGCGGTGCAAGAAACTTCCCCAGCCTTCCATGCAGAAAGCCTTTGGGGCTGGAGCAGAAGAGTTAAGTTCTGGGCTGAGGCTTCAGTGTTCAATTTCTTTATTTCCTGTTGATGACATTATTGCCTTCCTACAACCATTGACACATGTTGCTTTCATCTGTTTCATTTCAAGACATGAGTACATTCGCTGGAAACTATGCTTAATAGCTAAACTCAAAACATTTGGATTTCCTTTCCTTCTTGACTCTTTGCTGGTATGCCGCGTTCTCTGGTGGGTTGGTTTTTTGGGTGGTGGTGGCTTTTTTTTTTTTTTTTTCCAGCCACCATTTTTAACCCAGCAAAGAGAAGCCGGTGGCTTCCTGGCCAAGTGGCTCATCCAGCCCCCTTGTTGTGGTGGTTAAACAGCACCTCCTCGCCTCCTCCTTTGCCCGGCTCCTCCCCTTGTCAGGGAGAGAACTGGCCCGTTTAACTATAGGATGGGCCTTGGGTTCTCCGGAAGGTTGCTGCTTCCTTGAGCTCCATGACTCATGGTTTGGACCTTCTGGAAGGAGCCTCCTGAGCAGAGAGGTGAGCTTCTCAGTCTGGACCCAAGGACCCTGGGGAAGCAACAGGCCTGGCTTGCCTGGGGGTGGGATCTGGACGAGCCTCCCTCTGGCTGGAAGCGATGGAAAGTGGCCGTTGGAAGCAGGCCAGCCTCATCTGGTTGGAATTGGGTTTGACATGTGTTTCTAAACCTGGTTGCAGCCACTCACCCTTCCCTGGGCCAGGACAGCATTGCGTGCTGACAGAGTCTGCGAAACGAGCAGTTGGTTGGCTCATGGAAGAATCTCGAAGGTGCCTGGCCTGGGGTGTCTGCCCTGTGCTCTGCATGCCCAGCCCCCACCAGTCTCTCCAGAGGCCCTCGGACCTCTTTCCGGTGGAGGCACAAGGAGAGGGAGAGGAGAGGCGGCCGCAGCCTAGTTCCCGAGGATGAAGGGAAGCCAGCGTTCACAGGACACCGACTGGCCACGTGGACCTTTACGCCCATTTTCTCATCTCAGCCTCCCTGTTAACAGTTCATTCCCATTTCACCGTTGAGAAAATTGAGGCACAGGAAGGGCAAAAGCTTTTGCCCAAACCGCACAGCTTTGAAGTGGTGAAACCAGGCCAGGAGCCCGGGGCTGGGGTGTCCCCAGTAGCTTTCATCTGGCTGCGTCATCCCTGCCTTCTCCCCTAGAAGCTCAGGGTGCTTGGAGAGCCCATACACCGCCCCTTCCCGTGTCGCCCAGCCAGGGCCTCACCTGCCCAGCAGTCGGCACTGCAAACAGGGAGGAAGGAGGTTCACAAAAGCTAATATAGGTGAACGTGGCCTTGTGCATTGTATCCAGGAGGAGAGAACGTTTGAGGCCGTTCTGCCGGCCCTTTCAAGTCAGCAGGTCTGGCCAAGAGTCTGAGATAGCAGGAAGTGTGGAGAACTAAAACTTCAAGGGGAGAAATGTTGGAGTGCAGGATTACAGGGCCAGGAGCTGATCACTCTTATCTGTTCAGACTTACTAACAAAAGTCCCCTCGCGGAGGAAATGGACCTCAGATTCTCAAAACCAGGTTCCACATTGTCTCCCATCTTCTTGTCCGGTATTTCCAGGCCGTTCGCTTTCTGGCTGGCGCGCGTGAGTGGCTGTGTAATGCAGTACAGATGAGGTATTGTGCGAACGCAGATTCACCGACTTACCTAAAACCGTGGTGGGCGCGAAACAAGCGATGCCAAGCTGCTTTTCAGAGATGACATTTCTGAGAGGGACAAGGCCCTCTGGGCCTGTCAGGTTGTCCCCAGCAGGCCCTGGCTGGGAGAGTCTGATGCCAAGGCCCCCAGCCGAAGATCTGCGTTGCCCAACGTCCAAATGGCCTTGACGGGCCACTGTTCCATAACCCTGGTGAAATGATGCGAAGCCAAGCTTATGTAAAATATTTGACTCAGTAGAAGGCACTCCAAAATGGCAGGGTCGCCGAGGATGCCACGGAACCCCTCTTTGGTAGTGAATTATTAAAAGGAATATAATGTCATTATAGACATTTTGGAAAATACAAAATAATAATATTCCATTTCAAGGACCAGAGAGGCGGTCAATTGACCCCAAGGGAAAATAGGGGTGCATTGCAAGAACAGGGCCTTCGGGATCCCTCAGGGCACGGCCCCAGCCTCTGCCCCTCATAACTTCAGCACCTCCCAGGCCATGGCTACTGTTTCCTCAGCCTCGCTCTCGTTTTGTCTCCCTGCTCAAATTTCTGAGCTCAGGAGGCAAACTGAACAACCCAGCTCCTCTCTCTAGGCCTCACTACTCCAGTCAAGGGGCACTGGCTAGCCAGTGACGGGCCGCCCATGAGTGACATGGCCGCACACAGTTCAATCAGCTGTGCCCAGAAAGGGATAGGGTCACACGGCACAAAATGTCACCATCCAGGCCTGGCTGGGGGTGGCCGAGAACCTATAAAAAGCCAGAGAAAAGGGATCCGCAATCCTGCCATCTACTATTCAATTCGTTTTTCTGTATGTTTTACCTAGTTGAATACATGTTTTATGCAACTTTTGCCTCTTGCTTTTTGGAGTTGATTTCACATGTCCTTCCAGTATCATTACAACCCCATTACCTTTTAAAAGTTCATATAATGTTCCTATACTGCCTGTGCCGTGGGTATGATTTACTTAATCGCTCCTCTTACACACATGGATTCCTATTGTTCTGCATAACCCTGAATGCTTCGGAATGCACAAGATGGCTTCTTGGACTCATCATTAATTCCAGGAGAGTTTGGGAAACTTGGCCCTTCCTCCCCAAACAGAGGCACAATGGCCCTTTGGAAGAGGCCACAGGGACAGAAGGAAGAAGCAGGTCCCAACCTGTCAGCGTCTGCTTGTATCCATGTTATATCATTCTTGAGTGCCGCACCTGTGATCAAGACCAAAGGTCACAGACCAGCACTTCTCTGCTCCCTCCAGGGAGCCCCCCACCTCCCCGAGCTGCACGTGCAGAAGAGGAGCAAGTAGGTGACAGTCTGCTGCCTTCTGAAGTCTTCGTTCCTCTTTACCCGATGAGCCTGGCCACAGCCCAGGTGAGGCTGTGCCTATCTCCTGTGGGTGCAACGTGCAGTGAGCAGGGAGAATGGAGTAGAAGAGTCTGGAATGAGGGGTGCCTGGGGGGCTCTGTCGGTTGAGCGTCCGACTTCGGCTCAGGTCACGATCTCGCGGTCTGTGAGTTCGAGCCCTGCGTTGGGCTCTGTGCTGACAGCTCAGAGCCTGGAGCCTGCTTCGGATTCTGTGCCTCCCTCTCTCACTCTCTGCCCCTCCCCCACCCATGCTCTGTCTGTCTGTCTCTCTCTCTCTGGGAGAAATAAATAAACTTAAAAAAATTTATTATTTTTTTTTTAAAAGAAGAGTCTGGAATGGAAGAGTCAGAGACGCTGGTATCCAAGCCCTTCCTTGTGCAGGTGAGAACCCTGCACTGCCCAGAGTGACCTGGGCCACTGAGCAAGTTGGAGCCAGGACTGAGATGTAGGTGTGGGCGCTGGCCCCTAACCCTCCCTGATTATGTGCTTGATCAGCAAGAACACAGAGCCAACTGGAAATGCAATAAAACGCCTCTTCAGTGTGATGGCTATTGTTCTTAAAACTAGCGGGTCAGACTAGATGCCATCAGATACTTAGGCCTATGGGAGCCGACACCTGTCATTCAGAGAATGGGAAGCTAACACGGGACAAGAGTTTTTATGAGAAAACTCCATCGGCTAAAGCACCAGGCAAGTGCCCAGTAGCACAGCCCTCACGTCTGTCCTCAAGGGATGTTTACGGGGCGCCTCCTTCCAGCTGGGTGCTTCCACTGCCCCCAGGAGGGTATCTAAGCAAGTGGAGATGGACATCTTACAAGGCAATGGCAATGGCCTTGGGGTAAAAGGGCTGGGAGGAATCAAGGAACCAACCCAGAGCCTTGTTCTTTCCCAAGTGCACTGTGTGACTGCCGTGTGACCTTCACCGAGCGTCTGGAGCCCCCTAGATGGGCTAGCTTCATGGGCAGGTGATCAGTGCAGACACACAGTCCCCATGCTCAGAGGCGCCATGGTGGCGCCATCTTGAAGTACCTGATGTTGGACAGGGGGCCTGCATTCAGTGTTTTTAGGCTGTGTCCTGCCCCCAGGCCTGTGTTTCCTGTGAAATAGATTGATAATAGTAGTGTCTGCCACAGGGAGTGGTTGGGCAGGGGAGTTGATGAGATGACCTCTTCTCAGAGAGCCTGGCCCACAGGAGGTGCCTCCTAGCCTCAGCCACTTTGCTACTGTTATTACCCCAAACCCTCTACAGCCTGCCTCTTGCCCTCCCGGTGTTTCCCGTCCCCTCGGAGGACTTCTCCTCAATCTCCTCTGTCTCTCTCTGTGGACTCTGACCCAAGGACTCAAATATGTGGGGCGCAAGGACCAGACTTGGAAATCACAGCAGTCTTCTCGGGGCCCTTGAAGCCCTTATCAGAAAGGAAACTGCTAACGACTCTGTCTCTGGTTTATGGCAGCTCGCTCTGTTTATGGCCCTTTTACTGCCCTGGGCCCTGGGGGTTCAGACAGAGCCGCTCTTTGTGACGGAAGATGGCACCAAGGAGGGAGCCACAGACCCACCTTCCCTCTGGGCCGCAGGCCTTGGATTCCCTGCAGCCTGGGCAGGGTCAGCCAGGAAAGGTCTATAGTAATGTCTGACTGGGCCCAGAAGCCACGAGTACAGGACTGAGTGTGATCATCCTGCCCAGGTCTCTGGGGTCAGCTTCCTGGACTGGACAGATGGTACCATTAACAGCAAACAGCGGTCACTCTGCTCTCTCCATGCCAGTGACTATGGCTGGCACTTTGCGCATATTATCTCGATTCCCACAGCCTCTGGGGCCTGTTAGCTCGGGACTGGTAAGTGGGAAACATTAAAAAAAAAAAAAAAAAAAGATAGCTTGAAAATTATTTCAGTCATAAACAACCCTTAAAAGTGGTTCTTTATCCTTAGCTCTCTTTTATGGATGAGGAAATCAAGGCTTCAAAGGATATGTAACTTCTGAAAAGGATATACAACTTATTCCAGGTCAGTGGTGGGGTGCGGACTTGAAACTTGATGTATGTCCAACTCCTGAGTCCAAAGGATTGTATTGCTTCTCATTCATTAATTCCCCTGCTCCTTCCTTCATTATACTTGGCTGGATGAGGAAGTGGTAGGCTTGGTCCCAGCCACTGATAGCTCTGTGCAGGTCGGGTTGTTCAGATAAGCTTCCCTGGGCGAGTCTGGCACCTTATATATGCAAGACAAGCATATATGCAAGGCCAGCCCAGGCCTCGTGCAGAAGGGTGGGAAAAGATATTTCTGGGGTGCGAGTAGCTGTAACTTCCTGCCTCTGTGTGTCTCTCTTTTGTCCCCTTCCCCCGTCAGCCTTGGGTGCCCTGAATGAGACCCACCTCAAAGAGTACGTTTAGAGAGAAAACAACTTCCAACTTCGGGCGGGGGGTGCTACTAAAGAGCACCCCCTTTCCCTGCTCCAGGGGAGGGCTGAATGAGAGAAGACACAGGCGTCAGGCAGGTGGAGTCACGTAGGTCAAGGTTGCTGCCGATCGAGTAAATGCCCGGCAGGAAGCAGTAATCGCCGGCTCCCTGGAGCTGGATTCCAAATTACACACGCTCACTTGACACTGGTTTGGAGAGAAAACTCGGGGTCTTCCCGGTGGGGTCTGCCTGTGGAACTTAGGCCCTGGGGGGGGCAGACGGAGATGGGGAGACGGCAGGCCAACTCCAAGGAGGGATGGGCAGAGTTATATACACCCTGGTTAGTGTCCTCCTCTCCTGGGGCCAGGGGTCCCTCCCTCGCCTGGGGACTACAGGAGTGGGAGGAGGCATGCTCGTGTGCGGGGCCAGTGGGGGAGACCTAGCCCCCCAGCCCCCCGGCTGACCAGCAAAGGATGGAGCAGTCCTGTGTCCACGAAGGGTGGTCGGAAGACGTGGTCAAGGAAGAGATGTGCCCACTTTACTGAAAGTGGACAAGGCCAAGTAGTGAAGGGCCAGCAGGAAAGCCCCAAAGTGTTTCCATTGCCCTTCCCTGCCCCCACACATTCATCCAGCCTCAGGAAACAAGGCCTAGGAACCCCGTGCTGAGTGCACTGTACCTAGTAAGCTCATCCAGGCTCCTTCGTGGGCCACCAGGGGGGGACCAAACTCACCTCTCCCTCTCCGCCTCCCCTCCTACTGCCTTCAGCACTGAACGCCTGCTCTGCGGGGCACTGTGTGCTGGGGAGACACAAGGGGACTCGCTCGCCCCTTCAGTGTCGTGTGATGAATCCCTGCCGAGGGGGCTCTGGGAGCCGTGGGTAAGTCGCCTCCGGGACACTGTAGATCCGTGCCAGGCACACACAGCGTGAGGATAGCCCAGGTAGGGCAAAGGGTACAGGACAGCATGTTAGGCGAGCATTGAGTCAGCGTGCAGAGCGCCAGAGGGGCGGAGAGGTTCCGGGAGAGGCTCCTTCTTGGACTCTTGTCATCCCCTGAACCTCTCGTCTGCCCCGGGGTGGCGGGGCAGGGGGGTGGGGGGGCGCCCGACATCACGGCAACACCAAGGTCACAGCTGGCTGCATCTCAGAGACACACAGAAGCCTCGTTGGTGAGCAAGACGGGCCCGTACCCCCACACACCAGCACTTTAGGAACCCCCTGGCCGGCAACAGAAAACGCACCCTGGCAGGAAGGCTTGACATGTCTGTGGCCGTCTAACACTCGCCCGGAGGACTGTCTTTGAACAAGCTTTCCTTCGACGCAGAGTAAGAATAAGGGATGGAATCCATAGAGAAAAGGATCGTTGAAACGCAGCACCTTGCAGGATTTACAAAGAGAGGAACAAATGTGCCGGGGGGAAGGCATCGCCAACTTGGTGGTCACATCCAGATCATTAAAAAATTGTTGAAACAAAAAGAGAACCAGCACACCGTGGTGTATGCCTGTTGCCAATTGGGCGAAGCTCCGTGGAAGGCCCTGAGGGAGGGGTAGCTGCTGGGAGGTTTGAGGACAAGTAGGGCCAGGGGTGGGCACACCCTTCTCTTGACCTCACCCCCTGGGGGCCCACCTCACGGCCCTTGGGAGGAACAGCAGAATCATAAAACGCACCAAGGCCGTTCATGTGGGAGCCCGGGGAAGGCATGGAGGGTGGAAGGTGGTGGTGATAGGAGGCAGCACGGCCGGGGGTGCCAATGCTGGACAAGGGTTCATGCCCTGAAGACGAAACGGCTGGCCCACTGTCATGGCCGCAAAGCTTGGGGGGTGCTTTCGAGAAGACCCGCATGAAGTTAGCTGGCTGCAGCCATTAATTACCCCTCGTTGAGGACTGGGGTGAGCACAGAGAAGACAAAACGTGTGCCAAGACCTCAGCTGGCCTTGGCAAACCGTCCGTCCCAGAAGGCTGAGCACCAGCATCTTCCAGAAGCGGAACTTACTGGCTAGAACGTTTCCCCTCAGGCTCCATCTGAAACCTGCCATTACTTTATTCCCGTTTTCTAGTTAAGGGAAGGGAGTCTCAAAGAGCCCAAAAGACTTGCAGGGTGTCCTTAGCGGGGGAGCCAGGCCCCAGTCTGGGTTGTTCTCTTAGTTTTTTCCCCAAGACGGTTAATCCTTGCTCGAGGGTCAGCAGGGGGGGTTCCAGCCACTGTACTGCATCATCTCATTTGATCTTCAACCCCCAAGCCAGGCACCGCCATTCTTCCTAATTTATACTTGGGGGAACTGAGGCACAGAGAAAGGACAGACTCTCTCTGTAGGGGGCCGGCCATCCCTTCTCAGAGCCTGGATTCTGGGCTCTTCCTCCCACCAGGCTTTCCCGTCCCAGGTGGTCAGAGCCCCCACTTGAGCCCTCCCACCCCAGTAGATCTCTTCCTCCCCACCTTCCCCCTGACAGCTAGCTGCAGAGGTCAGGTACTCTGGCTTTTGAATCCACGTTGGGGCCCTAGTGCCCGCGGCATTGGACTCCCACCTTCCACTTCCCTCCGGGCCCCTGGAGAAAAGGTCCCTTCTTCTGGAGCTGAGCAGCGTCCCAAGTGCACACCAGGCCCTCCATTGTCTTGTAGAGTGTAAGGTTGACACCTTTTCACAGGGGAATTCAGAGCAGGGACCCCCTGGGGAGGCTGGAGTGGGGGAAGCGGCCTTTGTCGGGGTAGAAAAGGTTAAAGCTGGGATGGGGGTTGGGAAGGTCATGTCTGTTACTGAAAAGCCAAGTTGAAGCAGCTGCTAGACCCACAGGAAGTGGGTGGTCACCTAAGAAAGCTGAGCAGGGGGCGGAGTGGGGGTGGGGGGGAAGCTGGCGGCCATTGGGCGCCCGCGCCCTTTCTGGGTGGCAGAACTTCTAGGTCTTGACCTCTGGAAGCTGTCCTGCACCTGGGGCTCCTCCAGGGCTCCCTCTGAGCAGCCACCAGGAAGGCACTCCACTCGGCAGGCAGCTGTCTCACACCTGCCCTTCACACCTGGCTCACTGCTCTCCTCTGACCTTGGCGTTGAGAAAGGGAGGAGGAGGAAGCCCCTTACCCACTTCTTGTGACCCCAAAGTCAGGCAACCGGATTTCGATTATTCCTTTATTTCTGAATTAATGGATTCATGCAAAAAGTTGTACCCAGGGAGATACACTTGACGCATTAAACCAATTGACCTTGAGAAAGGTATTTAATTCTGCAAAAAAGAAATACTCATCAGTTCAGGGAGAGAGGAAATGGTATTTTCAGCTTAAAAGACTGGCCTTCCCATCAGGGCATCTGTTGAAGTTCGTGGCATCACGAAGAACTCCAGTCTTCCTTGTCTGGAGAGCCGGGCTGGTTCAAGGCTGACTTTTTCCACTTAATTTTTTCCCCTAACATCTCCCAAGTGTGGGGGTGATTCGTTGAGATTATCAAGACAGATTTTGTGGTTTCAATGATTACTGTATCTTTTTTCTACACTCAAAAGTTATTGGGGCAATTTTAATGCACAGAGCATTAGTAATAGGAGGAGAGGCTCACTCCGCACATTTTAATTTGGGGATGTGACTCGCGTTTTTGCTAAGAAAACCATTAAATACGTTCAGCCCATACCTGATGTGCAGTCAGTGATCACATCCACAAAACAAAAACAATAAAGACGTCTCCAGAGTTACTCTGGGCCACCCCAGTCAGGAGTTTACTCCCCTGCATCTAAGTTCCTGGATAGGAATTCTGAAGATTCCTTTACAAATGTCTTACAGAGAATGAACCCCAGCCCCTGCTACTTTGGGTGACACATTTTAATCCCAAAGATATCCTCATTTGCGTCTTTCTTCCAGGTTCCCTACTGCTCCAAGGGGAAAGATTCCTTTCCCTCCTCTAAATCTGAAGCAATAAACGAACAAATAATATTCCTATTTACCTTCTAGATAGACAAATAAGTTCTGTCTTTCCATGTAGTTGGGGGAGAACCCCGATAACTTGGGAAAGGTGGCAGCAAAGTCAACGTTTTTGGGTGTGATCAAATGTCACTGGCCTGCAACTCAGTAAAATCTCAAAACGATTTTGGTTTTTCGTGTCGCAACCTATTTGGGGAAATTGGATATGTTTTTACAGAAACATCCAGTAACCTTGGAAGAACTTCAAACGTTGTAATTATTGCCGGTTTACGCTCTTCGCCATTCCCCATCAATGTGCTGTTACATAAGTGCAGAAAAGACCCCTGGGACCCCCACGTATTGCAAGTTGGTTCTCAGCATCAGCAGTGTGAGTTGACAGGGCAAAAGTCTCACCCACAGGCCTGCCACTCCCCTTCTGAAAGGACGCATCTCAATTTGTGGGTCCAGAATCTGGGCTTAGCTGGCGCCTCTGGCTCAAGGTGGGTTCATGCAGTTGCAGGCAAGCTATCAGCTGGCCTCCACGGGGCTCCAGGCTTGGCTGGGTAGGAATCACCTTCCGGGATCCCTCCCTCCATTGGTGGAAGCCTTGTCCCTGGCCCCCTGGGCCTCTCCCTTCCACAGGGCTGCCTCACGAGCCTAAAAAAGCACCTAAAATAAAAGTCACCATCTTTTTATAATCCAGTCTCAAAAGGGACGTCCTGTCCTGTCTGCCGTATTCCGTTTGTGAGGTGCAAATCACTAAGCCCCACCGCGTTCAAGGGAGGGAATGACACAGGGCAGGGTACAGGACACAGGGATCTTTGAGGGCCACTTAGAGGACACCAACCGCAATTCCCCAAGCACAGCAACTAAAGGCTTGCCCCCGGTTGGGGGGGACTTCGTGACCCAGCCCCGGGACCCAGGCTGGCATCCGTGCTGGTTGGCCCACGCGTGTGGTGCACCAGTTCAATATTTCACCTATCACCTGTGTCCACAATGCGTTCGGCCATGGACTGGGTTGAGGGAGGCCATGGACTGGGTTGTATCAAAAGACAGGGCCCCTTCTTCAGAGTCCCCGGGTGAATGGCTGGTAAAGAGAAGTAGGTCAGCAGAGGTGTTTTGCTAGAGGTGAGGCCCTGGTGCCCTGGAAAGATAGAAGAGAGGAGCCTCTCCCAGTCTTGGGGGGACGCGGCAGGGGAGGGATTGAGGAAGCCGAAGAGGGTGGCCTGCTGGCCAAGGGAATCTCTCAAGTTCAAAAGCACGAAGGAATAGCAGATGGGAGTCACCATGCAGGACCGCCCTTGGCAGGGGCTTGGGAGCCAGAGGCAGCAGGAGACGGAGCCTGAGATTGGCCAGGGCCAACCACCTTGGGCACCGTACAGCCGGCTCTGTGTGGGCCTGGCTCGGAGGCCGCATGTGGCCAAGAGAGGATTTGAAGCTGGGAATGATATGGTCAATCTTGGAGTGCAGAATGCTCTCTCTATGGTGGCAACATGTCGGGGACCCAGGGGCAGGGGCTATATACACTGCAGTCCGGGAGAACAGAATGTTGCTGTTCCCGACAAGAGAGAAGAGCCGGAGCTTGGCGGGTGGTTGTGGACATGGAGGGAAGGCGGTGATTTTAGGAGATGTTTCAGAGGCAGAATCAACCAAGCCAGGTGACTGAATGGGGATGGATGAGGGAAAGGAAGGATCTAGAAATGGCCCAGGTTTCTAACTGAGGCAGCGGGGCCTGGTGAGGTCGCTGCCTGCCAGGAGGATGGCTGGTTTCACCAGGGACTAAGTAGGTTCCCTTTTAAGATGCGAAATGTGAGACAGCTGTGGGCCCCCCCCCCCAAGGTGAGGCTGATGAGGGAGGTAGTGAGAGAGGGCAGGGCTGCAGGCCTCTAGGGAATGGGGCTTGGAAGGCTGGGTGGGGCAGGAAATGGCCCAGAAACCATTTCAGGGGGAAGGAACCAGAGGAAGAGCAGGGTGTTAGGGCTGGGGAGGAGTGCGGAGCAGTGTGAGATACAGGTGTTCCTGGTAAGAAAGTCCTGACAGATACGGGAGAGGCTTGAACTACAGCGAGAAGAAGGAGCCAGGCTGCTGCTTAAGTACAGCCCCAGCCAGAGCAAAACGGGCCCATGGGATTCACCAATCAGGATGGTTTTTAAGTGGCTGAAAGTGATTTTCAAGGGGGGAAAGACAATTGAGGGTTGAGGAGACAATGAGAGAGGAGGAAGTGTAGACAGCAAGTGTAGACTCCTCGTTTGCCAGCATATTTCTGGAGCACCAGCCAGGTGCTAGCGAAGTGTGGGATGCGCGGTGTAGGCAGCATCCAAGGCAGTTTGCATAATCAAGTGGCATGTTGAGAACTTGACCTGGGGAAGGTTCTTTCATGGGGAGCAAATATCCAGAACCATTCTAGGTGTGCTGGGGCGGCCTGGGACTCTGCCAAGCATCCTTTCCTCCCACCACCCCCCCCCCACTTGCTGTGGCCAATCCCCTGGAGGCAGAGAAAGCAGGCCATCAGCTTGTGGGAATGTTCCAAGCAAATCAAGACACTGACACGACATGAAAGAATAAAGGAACGGATTCCAAGCTTGGCAGATCCTCACTTTCCAGAAGTTGCTTCAAATGAGCAGGATGAGACATCAGGAGCAGAAAGCAAGGTCTATGGAGAGAGCTTGGCATCACAGACCTATTTATAGCAACGTTTCCCATGCTGCCGCTTGGGTGGTACTTCAGAGATCCTTTTCCTACCTCTTCCTTGCGTCCTTTCCTGAAAACAACCTTTTTCGTGTGTGTCCGCTTGACGCTATGGAGAAGAAAATTTCAAAACTCAGAACCTCTTTCTGGATTTGTGTTCGTACTGATGGTCTCCTCTGGCTACAAGCTCAGGCCAACTCTTAAAAGATGCTGAATGGCGAGATGCCAGAAGCCCGGCAGTTTGTAGCTCCATTTATAATAACTATTAAAGGCCCTTGGAAGTAAGTCAGATTAGGAAGTTTTACATTATTAGCTCTGTTTTCAATTTAACATTTAAATGATGTGTTTCCATTAATTTTATTAACGAATAAGTTTCCCTGACACTTCTATGGACACGATTTCTTCGAGAACCCTCCCCTTTTCTCTTGTGGCTTCAAAATTTCCACCTGGGCCTCCCAGTCCCCCCTCCGCTAAGGAGAGAGGAAGTAGGAAGGGGGAAGGGTGGGAAGTTGGGATGGCCTTTTCCTCTTCTCTTCTTCCTCTTGGGCTCTGTTAGAGTCAGTTTTCCCTTAGGTGAACCAGCCCCCCCACCCCCCGATGCCCCCGGAAACACCTGCCACCTTAAGAGACTTCGTGGAATAGCCTAGCTCCTGGCGGTGCGGGAGGTGGGGGGGGGGGCGGAGATGGTCCACAAACAGGGGCAGAAGGAAGTGTACTCCAAATTTCAGGCTGAAGCCCTGGGGTGATTCTTTTAGCAAAACATCTCAAAACATGTTTATTAGTCAGGGACTTGAGAAACTCAGGGCCCCCCCCTCTTAGCCAGCCCTCCCCGGGGTCTCCTCCCAGGAGGATGGACCAGGAGTCAGAACCCTCACAAGGTGTCAGCTCAGCTCCAGCATGGGTGGAGTGATCCTGGGAAAAATCTCTTCACCTCTTCCTAGCTTGAGTTCCCCACCTCAAAATGTGGATTGGATCAGATAACACTTTAAGTGGCCCCTGGCTAGAAAATTAGGATGTTTCTTTGGGGGGTACAGGAGAGGACTGTTTCTGAGAGACGGCAGAGGCACAGCCCCCTTTCCCTCTCCACCTGCTCCTCTCTGCAGGGAGGATGGCAGGGTGGGCTCACCTCTGTAGGACCTCCTTGGTAGCATCCAGCACCCCACCCCCAACCCCGGGCATGACTCCTGACTGGAGGGCATCTTTGGTTTGGAGACAGTTTCTTCCCAGGCTACTGGGGGGCCAGTTCGGAGTGTCTACTGTGTGTCAAACATCTTGCTGGACACTTATCTTCTTGCTTATCCTCATAATGGCATTCGGAGATGTTTCCTCCACTCTACAGATGAACACACAGAGACTCAGAACGACTCGGTAACCTGCCGTCTTAGGAAAGGTTACCTCTGCCTGTCTCCGCCTCCCTCCTTAATCGGAGGTACGTTGTCCAAGGTGGCACTTTTCCAAAGAAAGAAGGCAAAGTCTCTGAATCTTAGAAAACCGTGTCCTCCGAAGTCTCAACTGGTGTGACTTCCACTCCAGAAGGGTTTCTGGGGGGCCGACTAAAGTTTGGAGATCTGGCCAGATGCTTCCCAGGGAGTCCTGAGTCCTTGTTTTCTGGGATTCTAGGATTTCAACCCAATACACAATTCCAGAAAAGAATTATACTCTCTGCTTTATTAAACTTGTCTGCACTTAGGCAAAGTAGGTGGTTTATCCTCTGTAGGGTTTTTCTTTAAAGGAGGGGGGAAAGTGAGCATGTGCAGAAATCCATCACCTTGCTTTCCAGTTTCCAGGCAACTGTGCAGGATTACAACAAGTCACATGATATCCCTGCTGCCAGGGAGAAGGGGAAAATGGAAAACTGTGCTATCTTGAGAAAGGGGCTGGGTATAAGCAGAGGACTTTGGATTCTCTTCCGGAAATATTATCAACAAGTAGTCAAAGACCCGGAGGCTTGAGAGGGCTCCTGGCTTCTCAGCACTCGGCCCGGCCTCCTACTGAATGGGAAATGTACCACCAGATCTGAAGTCAAGGGGGAAGGAGAAAGGGCAGGGGTGAGATGGAGGGGGAGTCATTGGGCCAAGGTGACCAAGCACCTGTTCTGGAAATCAGGCTCTCAGAGGGGTCATTAAGGAGAAGATCCAAACTACACCAGGCCTTGTGTCTGTGTCCCCCATCCCCATTCCCTCCTTCCGGCTGCCGCAGCGCCGGGATAATGAGGGAGCAGGAGAATCTTCCGTTGAAGCAGAGCCTGCGATGATGAAGGCTGGCTGGGGGGCAGCGAAGGGTCAGTGGGGACAGCTGGGAGGGGAGGAAAACCACCCATGAAGACCAAGTTTCCACTTCCTTTTTTAAAGCCTCCTCTTTCTGATCATTGTTTATTTTGATTTTGGATGTTTTGCTTTTTCTATCTCCCCTCCCCCACATGGTGTGTGTGTGTGTGTGTGTGTGTGTGTGTGTGTGTGTGTGTGTGCACGCGCATGCTACTGTTGTTTACGTTGTAGACACTGCCGTGGCAATTTACTCCCCTCTGTATACAACTTCTGTTCCTGTAATGACACCCTCTGTGGCCTAAAGACTCCCTGGAACCACAGGGACGGCTTTGCCCCCAGCTGTCGTGGGGTCGCCAAAGCGGGTGGGTGTGCCCTTGGCCATAGGTCCCACGCACCAGCATACCGGAAGGCCAGGCTCTTAGACGGAGCCGACCTGAAGGGGACTGGCTGCCAGGCTCCTCACACCCAGCAGTTGACCCAAGGCAAAGATGAGTCATCCGGCCACACTGTAGCCCCAGCCTTCCCGGTTTGCCCTGAGGTAGCCATAATCCGTAGCCTGGACTGTTGGCTGGCTGTCAGCCTGGCTGCCTGGGGAGGTGAGCCATGGACACAGAAGGGCAGGTATTGGGAAGGGAAATGTCACCCGCCTGGGCTCTCGGGAGCGAAAAAGTCTGGCAGCGTGGTCTGCAAAGGCCTCTAGTCCCTTGTTGCAGCCCCACCGGCTGGGGGCAGCAGGGCACAGCCCCCCACTGCTTATTCTTTTCCGGCACATCATGGGTGTTTCACCATCCTTCTCTTTTCCTACAGAAGCCTAACGAGACCCATTTCTTGCATCTTTCAAAGTTCCGAAGGTCTCATGATAGGCTACAGGCCCTTCTGCATTGAAAAGCGTTGTCATCCATTAATTCAACAAAAAAAGTAAATAAGAAAGTGAGTAGAGCTGGGGACCCCAAGCCTGGCCCAGTGTCTGCGCTGGGCTTCCCTTTTCACTTATTGAAACAATTTGACACCTTTAAGATTTTCAAGTTAATAGCGCATCATACGAGGGACCATTCTATAGCAATAGACGTTCTAGGTTTGTGGCCTGTTTTCTTGTTACATTAAGTGAGAAGAGACGGTTGTGCCTCATCAACATTACTGGCGGCATGTGGGGAGGTGACATTCAAAGGTGACAGTGGGTGAGGAGTTTTCAATACATCCACACTGCAGATCAAGGAGAAAAAAGACATTCCATGTCTGTTTAATACGTAACATATGGCAGCATAGGCGACGCCGGCAAAAGCGCGTTGGGAATGCGGTTGTTACAGAAAGATGTTCTCTGCGCGCCCAAGAAGGGTTCTGGCGGCCAGGTTGGTAAGTTGGGAGTTAAATCTTCAGGGAACTGAGGCATGCTCCCTAACGAGGTGTCAGAGCCCATCTCCAGCACTCAGGCCTGTGCTGGCAGATTCACACCCCCCATCTTCACACATCCACAAACGCACCACACTCAGAAAAACGCGCGCAAGGGCACACACATGCCTTCCGCGTCCAGGCCCGCGTTCGCCCTATGACACTTGGCCAATGGATCCCAGGACTGGAACTCCCTTTACAAGATCCTGGCAGCCCAAATTCCCAGGGAAACTTGAATAGAGGTGGAAAAGTGTTTGATGATAGAAAAAAAAAAAAAAAAAAATCTGCTTGCTTGCAGTTCTTGCGACGGCCAGAATGCTACAATAAACTGTTGCTTTCCAGAGCTGGGGAGGGCGAGGGCAGGCAGGGGGAGGAAGCTGGAGCAAAGAGGCCGGAGAACTTGAAAGACGGAGTTGGAACTCCGGCTGAGAGCGCCCCCGGGGCGGCGGGGGCCTCGCAGGGGGGTGGAGGAGGACCCTGGAAGAGTTAACGCGGGAGACGGGCGTGCGGCGGGGGCGGGCCGGGCCGGGCCGTGCCGGCGCGGGGCGCTGTCCCTTTAAGGCGGGCGGCGCGGGCCGGCCGAGCGCGGCTGTGATTGGCGCGGCGGGATCACTGGCTCCCCAAGCCCGGCCCGGGGGAGTCGGCTGGAGCCGGCTGCGCTTTGATAAGGTCCTGGCAACTCAGTAACAACCCGAGAGCCGGGAAATAAAAATAACCCTTCACAGCAATGGACTTCGCGGCCGCCCGGCGTCCGAGGCGCCCGTCTCCCCCGCGGAAAGCCCTGCTGTAAAAGGTGGGGGTGGAGGCGCGGCCCCAGCGGAGCCGCTTCAAAGAAAGCCCCCCTTGGACGGGGGGCGAGGTCGCGCCGAGCCGCGTCGCGGGCGCCGGGGACGGGAGGGGGTCCGACCGGGCCGAGCCCGTGCTCGGTGGGGTGGTGCGAGCCGGACGGCCCTGGGGAGGGGCGGCAGGGGCACGGGGGGGCGGCCCGGGGCGCGGCCGGCGCGTACCTCCCTTTCAGGACCGTGCGCTCGGCTCGCGCCTTTGAAGTGCACAGTTAAATCCACAGCGCAGTTTTTGTTGGAAGCGCCCGGAGGACATTTGGTGCGCGGAGTGACTGCTGGAAACAGGACCTGTGTTGAAAGCCGGGCCGGGCGGGGGCCGGAGGGGCCGGGGGCGGCCGCGGCGGGGGCGGAGGCCCACTCGGGTCTTTTGCATAAAAGGGGCGGCGGAGCGCGCCGCTTCACCCTCCCTCCCGGTGGATCTTGCTCTAATCCCGGGATTGTTGTTTCCCCGCACCCCCCTCCCCTGCCGCGCGACTCCCGATGTTCCCCGACGCCGGGACCGGCCCGGGGGGGCCCGGGGCCGCCGCTGCGAGCCGATCCGGGGGCCGGGGCCGGGGCCCTGCCCGGGGCGCCTGCGAGGTCTCGCCGCGGAGCGCGCGCGCGGATCAATGGTGAGTGCCGAGGCCGCGGCGGCCGGGCGGCCCGCGCGCTTTGATGTGCCGGCGGCCCTTTGAAGTTGGCAGGCCGGCTATTTCGGGGCGCTCTCCGGGCTGGCGCGGAGGGGAGCGGCGGGCCCGGCGCCCAGCGCTCCGGGGGGCTTGGCCGGGCCGCCCCGCGCGCCCTGCGCCCGGGCCCCCTCCCCAGCGGGTGGCGGGGGGCCCGGCCGAGAGACTTCTGCAAGTGGCGGCTGCGGCGGGGGCGGAGAGGGGGCAGATCCCCCCCGGGGGTCGCGTCGCAGGCGTTGTTATGGATGTGAGTCGGGGTGTGAGTGTGCGCGGGAGTGCCTTTGGAAGGTGGGATGAAAGGGTGGCGGCGCCCCCCGCTTGCCCTCCCCCCCGCCCCCTCCCACCCCACCCCCCCCCGCCTCTCCCTCCGCCCCCTCCTCCCCTCCCGCCTCTCTCCCCCCCTCCCCTCCTCCCCTCCTCCCTTCCCGGCCGCTGGTCCGCGCTTAGGGGCCCCGAGCGCTGGCCCGGGCTCAGTCTGCGCGCAGGAGCGGCCCGAGCCCGGGGCGCCCGCGTCCCCCGCGTCCCTCCTCCCCGCCCGGGCCCCGCGCCCCCGGCCGCCCCGGCCCCTTTTGCGGAGAGGCAGAGACTCCGCGCGTCGCCATTTCTGGACTAGGCTGCTGCTTTCCGTGCCTTTTCTGCGGGCGTCTCTGCGAGCGGCGGCGCCGGGGACCGACCCGGGCTCGGGGTGCCGCGAGCGCCTCCCGGGGCTCCTGCCCCGCGCTCCGCGGCCCGCTCGCCGGGGCTCTGGAAGCGTTCGGTTGGATTTGGGCCGGGGGGGTGGGGGGCGGGCCGGTGGGGCTCCGCGGAGATGAGAGCCCGGCCTCGGGCCGCCTTCGTCTTCCAGGTAACGGGGCCGCCCCACCTTCCCTCCGCCCCGGCAGCGCGGCGCTACCCGCGGCCCCGCCACTCCGCCGGCGGAGCTGCCCAGCCCGGCGGCCTGGGGCCCCTGGTTCGGGGTCGCGCCCCATCCCCCCCGGCCCGCCCCTGCCCTCCTTAGTTTGATCCTTCCAGTGCTAGGGAAAGCGGCTTGTTTATTGGTCAGATAAGACTTTTTTCTTTTGGAAAAAAGACAGGCTTGAGGTCAGTAGAGTTTGGGATTCTTGGCAGAGGCAATGGTAGCGTGAGACGGTTTCTGATCCGGTTTTGTAGGGTTTGTGGCTCCGGGAGGGGAGCTGGGGGCGGAAGTGGGGGGCGTAGGGGGCGGCGGGTCTTGAGGCTTCTCTGCTCTCTCGCAAAGTTTGGAGATCAAAGTCTTGCCTGAATGAGTTGATTTCTGGTTCTGGCGAACGGGGAACACCGAGGTGTAGACTGAGCCGGATTCTTGGCGGGAGGCGGGTTGCGCAGCGAACATTTACATCTGGGTGGAGGGGGGCGTTTTCCAGCTGGGAGCCCATTCCGCCCCTTGCTGGGCGGGCTTCTTTCTCGGTCGAGGATCTTCTGAATTTTTAAGGAGTGGGAAGGGGGAGCGCAGAGGGAAGGGGTGGGTGGGGGGAATGGGAACCAGATGCCGGGGAAGGGCACGTTTGGAGCTCGAGTTATCTGTGCGGAGAGCCGAGTGGGGAAATTTACCGAAATTGGTTTCACCTGCACACAGCCCGGCGGCTCGGGGTGCGCGTCTTTGGAGTTGATGCTGACGGGGGGGGGGGGGGGGGGGGTAGCGGAGCCCAGGCAGCACTGCGTGCGCCCAGGCCGAGTGGGTTTTTGGAAGGCTCGGTCTTACACCTTCCACCCCCCCCCCCCCCCCGCCCCCACCCCCAGCTCCCACCCTCCGAGCTCACAGCTCACCTTCCCCGCCTTCCCCCTCCCAAAACGTGCTGGGAGCTCAGATTTCGCCTTTGAAAAAGCAGCGTCGGATACTTTAGATGAGCACCTCGCAGATAGCTGGGTTGCTTGATTTGAATTTGAGGAGTTGAAAAGCCTGTTTACTTTCTTGCTTTGATGTTGGGTAGATCTGGTTTTGATTAGATCAATACCCCTTTCTCTCCCCCTACCTCCCCCCTTCCTTTTCTTTCCAGAAAGGAGGCTCAGATGAGCCCCTGCTGACTTGAGAGAGAAAGAGAGACCACGCTGATCGCTGACAGGAGCTGGGGGAAGAGAACAATTCCCGAACTCCGTGCGCAGAGCTCCCTCGCCATGAGCAGTGCTGTGCTGGTGACTCGCCTCCCAGACCCCAGCAGCAGCTTCCACGAGGATGCCCCCCGGCCCCCCGTTCCGGGGGAAGAAGGGGAGACCCCACCGTGCCAGCCCGGGGTGGGAAAGGGCCAGGTCACCAAACCCATGCCTGTCTCCTCCAACGCCAGGCGGAACGAGGGTGGGCTGGGAGAGCCTGAGGGGCGGGCATCCCCGGACTCCCCTCTGACCAGGTGGACCAAGTCTTTGCACTATTTGTTGGGCGATCAAGACGGTGCTTATCTCTTCCGCACTTTCCTGGAGAGGGACAAATGCGTGGATACCTTGGACTTCTGGTTTGCCTGCAATGGGTTCAGGCAGATGAACCTGAAGGATGCCAAAACTTTACGAGTAGCCAAAGCGATCTACAAACGGTACATCGAGAACAACAGCATCGTCTCCAAGCAGCTGAAGCCTGCCACCAAGACCTACATTAGAGATGGCATCAGGAAGCAGCAGATTGACTCCATCATGTTCGACCAGGCCCAGACTGAGATCCAGTCGGTGATGGAGGAAAATGCCTACCAGATGTTTTTGACTTCTGATATATACCTCGAATATGTGAGGAGTGGGGGAGAAAACACAGCTTACATGAGTAACGGGGGCCTGGGGAGTCTAAAGGTCGTGTGTGGCTACCTCCCCACCTTGAACGAGGAAGAGGAGTGGGCTTGTGCCGACTTCAAGTGCAAACTGTCACCCACCG
Source organism: Panthera pardus (assembly GCF_024362965.1). Lineage (NCBI taxonomy): Eukaryota > Metazoa > Chordata > Mammalia > Carnivora > Felidae > Panthera > Panthera pardus. The sequence goes on along the minus strand of NW_026526876.1, from coordinate 25,085,319 downwards.
TGGTGGGCTTGTCCAGCAAAACCCTGAGGGCTACAGCCAATGCGAGGTCCGCGGAGACCGTTGAAAATGGATACAGGTAAGACCTGGGCCGGGGAGGGGGCCGGGGCTGGAGGAGGGTACGGACCTTGCAGATGTTTGGAGTTGAGTGGGGTGGATGGTTGGATGGATGTGCCGCTGAGGCCGACAAAGGTCTGTTGAGAGCTAGGACCGCTGGCCACGAACCCTTTGATCTTGGCTTTTCGTTGTTTAAAGTGGGGAAGAGTGTGCTCCCACAGCTGCATACCTGCAGTCTTCCAGGGCTAACTTCAAACAGGGGCAAGCAGTGTTCATTAATGCGGGTTACTTATTATCCTGGGCCAGTCTTAGAAGGGAGAGAGAAAGAGGGAGAGAGGGAGAGGACAGCAGCTTTTGATGCCTCTGAGTCACCAAATACACTAAACACCACTTTTGGAAGGGGTCATTCACCACTAATCAGTGGAGAGTGGAATTAATGTGGTTGGGGAGGCAGCTGGGTCGTGGAGGCCTGGGAAATAGCGTGTGCACCCATCGGACATGGGGGTAAGTGGGGTCTTTGGAACTTTTCTGTTAAGATAAGAGCCAGCAGTTGCCTTAACAACTCTGGCTGCGGTTCTCTTTGGAGAATTAGGTATGTACCCGCCAGGAAACCTATCCTAACTAGGCAAGGTCCTGTGACTTCCCTGAATAAAAGGACCCTTAGCTTTGGAGCCCGCTGGTATATGAATCTAGGTTTTAAATGCTTGCAGCCCAAGGGTCAGACCTCAGCTGATCGTTGTGTTGCTTGGTGCTGGCAGAGAAGAGTCTTGGGCGGAGGGGACGGGGCCCTGGAGTACTCTCCCTTTTAGAGGCTTCAAAGATCAACAGCCCTTTACAGAAGGAGAATGGCCAAGTCTTAAGATTCTTGACCTTTGCCAGCAACTTCAGACCTCCCGTTAGAATGAGTCTTTCTGTGTCTCCCCCTCTCTCCCCTTCCAGCTCTCCAGAATGAGCCTTTTTCTTTGAGGTCGTTGCCCTTGGCGTGCCGTGGAAGGGGCGGTGGGCACTCCATAGCTACCTGAATGGTTTATCTTGCTCTCCATTGTGTATTTCTTCATGTGTTTGGAACCGGGGATGCGATCTGGTGGCTGCCTCCGTGGAGATTGCCCTCTCCCTGTAGAGAGGGGCCTTCAGTGTCAAAAGCGATAGTACGAGGGGGCAGGATAGTGATGTCCGAGCCTAGAAGCAGTGACTTAGGGGCTGGCCAAGAGCTTTTTGACTTTCCATGGGGAGCGAAGAGCTTGTTCTCCAGCCACCAGAGGGCGCTCCTACAGCCTTGAGAGCGAGTTTACTCACACTCAGACATCTGGTCTACACCTAAGTAGCGCTGGATTGGCTTTTGAAACGAAGCATGGGATCACGTGAAAGGAGTTGTTTCAGCGTCTTGAAGCTTATGGTTTCAGGTTGTTTGAAGGGAAGCTACTAGGTCTGGCGCCTGTGGCTGGGCAGTCAGTGGGCACCTGTTACTGCCCCGTTCCGTTAGGCGGACATTCTGGTAAATCTCTGCTGGCCTCCTTGCCCTCCAGTTTGGCAGCTGAAGCTGAGACTACTTAAGCCCTGTGGTAAGGCTGCTTCTCCAGGGGCTTTCCAACAGTGGAGCTTCTGTGTCTGCCCGAGTCAGGACCCAGAGTGCCCCCTTTGTAAACTGCACCTGGTTTGGTGGTTTGGGACTTTTCACCCTAAGAAAACGCTCCCAAGCAGGACCCTTCGTGACCCCTCCCCTTTGTGGGTGGGCAGTAGAGACCCAGCCTCGCTGTGCCCCTCCCCTTTCCAGAGCCCTCCAGTGGGATATCACCAGGATTAAACTTTCTGGAGATTACTCTTGTGAAGCTTTTTAGATCCCCAGGGGCAGCGGCCAAAGATCCTTTGTGTTGCCAGGGCTTGCCTTCTTGGTTGTGAACCCCTGGCATCGTTGATCTATAAAGACACCTTTTCATCCGCCCCTGAGGTTTCCAGGCTCTATTTGTGTGTGCTTTCTCCCAGCGTTGGGTTGAAATGAAGTATTTTACCTGGATTACATGAAGCCCATGTGTCTTAACCGGGCATCGTCACAGAGAACTTAAGAGCCATCCGATTTCATTTTCACATACGAGATATTCAGGCGTGCCTATGATGTATTGGGCGGTGTCCCAAATTCTTCCAAGGCCTGGGTCCCAGCCCTGTCCACTGCCTGCTTACCTGGGCTGAAGTCTTATGAACCCCATGTGTCCTTCTGTGCAGTGACAGGCACCATCCGTCCTGTTCGTGTCCTAGGTTGCTCTTATGGGATCAAAACAATAGACCCGGGAGCCCTTCGTAAAGGGAAACGTTCTGAACAGTCGTAAAGCATTAGAACTAGTATAATTTAATCCTGATGATGAGTACATGTGTGAGAAGGGCAACCAGGTGAGGATGTCCCTTTCAGAGAGTGAGTCCCGGCCTCCAGCCCGCAGTCACCGTCAAGTTTTAGAGTGGCCCCCCTTCCCGGGCCTCAACTTCCTCTACCTGTTGGGCTTAAGTCTGTCTTTTCAGCCCGTTACTGGGATGGGGGATCCTTTCCCGCTCTTCCAGGTCTGTCCCTCCTTGCAGTGCACTCACTCATCGAGCGAGGGACGGGGCTTCGGGGATGGGCTTCATAAGTTAGTAACGTGAATGAAACAGAGACCGGGAGTCCTGCTGAGGGTCCCCATCAGCTGTTGAGGAGCAGCCCCGGCAGCTGGGTGCCTTCCAAGCCCTGCGTTCTCCTTGGGCGCTCAGAGGAGCCTCATTTGTAACGACTTGTTTGTGTCCTTACTGATCTGGTGTCAGGTTTAATATAAATAGTTGGAACGGAAGAGCAGGAATTATCCTCGGAGGGAAGGACTCTGGTTTGTGGGTGCTTGAGTGGGATGCCTGGGCTTTTGATGGTCTCTATAAATAACTTAGAGCAAGAGTGACCCGTTGGTAGAGCACGTGTAAAACCCCAGCACACAGACATATCCACAGAACGCTGAGGTGTGTGTGTGTGTGTGTGTGTGGAGGGGCTGTGGGATTAGGAGCTCAGCCCAGCATTTATTTTGGGAAGGAGACAGTGCTAGGCTCACAGAGTGCTCCCTGTGCCCTTCCCAGTCTGCCCTGGCCCTGGTGCCATCCTCTGGTGCCTGGCGGCTCTCCTCCGGCCTCCCTTGAGATAAGTCGGGCCCAGCAGATGGCCCTCTGCTGGCTCCAAGTGCTTCCTGTTCTCTGAAAGACCTCACCGATGAGGCCTGCGAAGCCACCGGCATCCAGCTTGGCTGCAATTATCAAAGAAACTGATGCCATAGGAAAGATACGCTGGAGGCAGGAGCCCCCAGTTAGAGGACGGAGCCTCTGATGGAGGCAGTGTGCCGAGACTCACAGGTGAAAGTTTGCCTATCTGATGGCTCTGGCGCTCAGTGCCACTCGAGTGCCAGACCCCTCCCTGAACGCCCTCTTGATCTTGCCTTAGAAAATGCTTCTTGAAGAGAGGGCTGCCTTTGGGCAGTGACTTTGTAAGTACACTGTCCTAGGGCACAGCTTTTAGAAGCAAATACTTGTTAAGTTGCGTTGTTTTGGTGGTGGGGGTGGGGATCCGGAGGGAGATCCCAAAGGTCAGGTCTGTTGTGCACTGTTGTGCTGGGGGGGGGGGGGGGGGTGCGGCGGGGCCATGGCACCTTCGTGGAGATAAGAGATAAGAATAAGCTGGGGAGGGGCGACTGGGTGGCTCAGTCGGTTGAGCATCCGACTTCCGCTCAGGTCATGATCTCACAGTCTGTGAGTTCGACCCCTGCATCAGGCTCTGTGCTGATGGCTCAGAGCCTGGAGCCTGTTTCCGATTCTGTGTCTCCCTCTCTCTCTGCCCCTTCCCTGCTCATGCTCTGTCTCTCTCTGTCTCAAAAATAAATTAAAAAAAAATTAAGAAAAAAAAATTAAAAAAAAAAAAAGAAAAAGAATAAGCTGGGGAGAAAAGGCCAGCAGTTTCCCTCCCCTTAAGGTCCCAGGACTTCTGCTCCCTGACAGCACATGGGGGTCCGTGGACGCACGCCCGGTGCGAAGTCTGCCACACAGGCCCCCACTCTCTGTAGGAATTTAAAATCCTTGCGGCAACTGTGGGAGCACCGGAGAAATAAAGCATCTGGGTACAATTACTGTAGCGTGGTTGAGTTTCTTTTCCTGTTTTTTAAGATACGAGAAAAGAGCTCTAATCTGTGTTCTTAAAATTATGTGGCAATTCTGACAAAGTTCTGGGTTCTTAAAAGTGGAGTTTCCGTCTCTCTCTCCTCCACAACCCGGCCCCTTCCTCTGCTTTGCCCTCCTTCCTCTGTCACGATCGTAGGGAAATCCAAATACTTTATTGCCGCCAAGTGAGCTGAGAGCGGTGTATTCTGTTCTTAAGTACGGGTCACACGGGAGCCCTCTGTTTTGGAAGTGACGGAGGACGAGTTTCTTTGGGGATCCATGTGTTTTGCGATCCACTCTGGTGAGCGCGAGGCCGTGCGCACACACGGATTGGAGTCTGCTGTCTTCTTAGTCGGGGAGGGAGGGATTTCTAGTGAGTTCTTTTTCTCCGTGCAGAGGTTGAATCCAGGACCTTGTCAGTGCGTTGATACCACAGAGATGGCAGCACTGGAGGGGTAGAGAGGGTCCGGATGCTCTTTAGGGCTATCTGGGCTCTCCTGATCTTGTACTGATGTCTCTTAGACTAAAAGAATTTCCAGCCACCCACAGGATGGTCCCAGGTCTTTTAAGGAGGTTCAGCAAAGTCTAGAGCGCCTGCCACGCTCCGCCGCCCCCCCGCCACTGAGGGGCCGCACGCAGAGAAGACCGATCCGGTCCTTGCCCTCGTGGAGTTTCCAGTCTGGTTGCACAGGACAGGCATCCAGCGTGCAAACACACCGGCGCCGCGTGGTTAGAAGTCACCATCAAATCGTTGTTGCACCATATGCTAGCCGATTTGGACGTAAATTAAAACAAATAAAATTGAAAAAAGGAGAAGTCACCACAAACCCTGCAGGAGAGTTGCGCCCGCTCAGTTTTCGTTGGCGGTTGGGTTTTTGGAGTAGGACTATCATCTCCCCAAATCACAGTGCTCTGGAGTCTTCAGAGAACGCAAGAACTTGGTGCCGCTGGCCAAGTCTGACCCGTGTGCTTCTTGGGTGGAGACCCCACGTCAGTGGAGGCGGTGACGTGACTGGTCACCTGCCGGCCGGGGGGCTGAGCCAGCAGCGGTTCTCGCCTCTCCACTCCTGTTCCCTGTCCAGGGCTGAGAGCGCTCACCTGCCCTGGGCTTCTGAAGCCAGGAAGGGACCCTGGAGACTTTCCTCTCGTTTGTTCATCCTGCTTCGAGGCAGTAACCCTGTCCAGGCCCCCCGGAGAGCTGGGTACTTGGGACGGTTTTCAAGACTCGGGTGATTCCATAACATCCATGGGTCCGCTCAGACCAGCGGGCAGCACTTTCTTCGTTCTGACTTAAGAGCCCAGTCTCCTCTTGCTCTGCCGTTAGTGACGATGCCAACACAGCTATCCTCTGCCATCCTCTGCCTCCGAGGATTGTTACTGAATCCTCCTCATCCCGTCTCTTCCCCAGGAAAAGTCATCTGCCTCTCCTCTGCTCCCACCGCTTCTCTCTCTCCAGCCCTGGTGTCTGGAAATCCCATAGTGATGCAGGACCAGCTCTGAGGCCGGGAGGACCTTCCCTTCTTATTTAGTTAGCCTGGCATATCCTGGGGGGATATCCTGAGACTCCTTGCCCTCTACAGATACAAGGACAGGGCCAGTGTCCCAGTGCCCGTTCAGTGGACCATCCCTTGGTCCAAGGTATTCGGCAGATTCAAGGGTGACATTCCTCATGTGTGCTTTCTGGTTCATTCTGCACCCACCTGCCATTTCTAAGATGGTCCCTGCTGATGTTGAGCACCTGTGGGAGTCTGGATGTGGGCTCCCTGTGTGGCCAGGTCTCCAGCCAGGTGGCCTCCGACCAGGCTTTTGGCCCCCACCTGGGGCTCCGCGCCTCCTGCCACGGTCGTGAGGCTGCATGACGCCGGGGCCGCGGACGTTCCTTGAGCACCTACTGTGTGCTGGGCACACAGCTGCGCCAAAAACAAGGGCCCGCCTGGACTAACCGTGCCGTCTGTGGAGATGCTTCGTTTTTAGTCACATTTCTAAACTGAGGGGCTTGGCCTAGGTCCTCTCTGCTAGAGGTTCGTTCTGGCTCTAACGTGTTAAGACTCTGGATGTCACTTTTCTTTTTTCTTTTTTTCTTTTTTAAATGTTTATTTATTACTGAGAGACAGTGACCAAGCATGAGCAGGGGAGGGGCAGAGAGAGAGCGAGACACAGAATCAGAAGCCGGCTCCAGGCTCCGAGCTGTCAGCACAGAGCCCGACGCGGGGCTCGAACTCACACACTGCGAGATCACGACCTGAGCCGAAGTCGGACGCTTAACTGACTGAGCCCCCCAGACGCCCCTGGATGTAACTTTTCTTGTTCGTGGTATCAGCTCGAGCTGGAGTTCAGGCCTTAACGACAGGGCCCTGACCCTTCCACGTCTTTCCCATCCCAGCTGCCCCCGTTGACTCCCTCACACCAAACTGTGGCCACAACTCCCTGCCCACACCCGACCCTCCTTCGGTCCATCGGTCCAACCTGGGCGCCCGGCCTGGGTCACTCATGCTGCTAGAACTTTTTAAACTGTTGAGGCCGGTCTTTGTATTGGGAGGCAGGACGGGTTTGGGTGAGAGTCCCAACTCTGACCTGGGGACAGGCTGCTGTCCTGCAGGGCCACCACCCGTGTGCCCAGAACGCCTCCTCCCCCCAGGTGGCTGCAAGCATGGGCTGGGGATGAAAGGATGTGTGTGAAGTTGTGCCCCTCTTTGTGGGCCAGTGATGACGCAGTCTGCCTCCCCAGTGGCAGCGCCCCCTGTTGTGACCAGGCCCTGTTGTGCCAGGAGACCAGAGACCCGGGCTGGGTCAGTCCAGAGCTCAGAACAGTGCTGCACACATACTGGTGAATAGGAGTGCCGCGATCACGCGTGGAGACTGCTTTGACCTTTCACGAGTGCCTTTCATGTGCCACCCCCAAGGCCATCTTTAGAGACCTGTGCAATGGCCTGCTGGAATAGGTTCTCTCTTCTGGGCCTTCCGCTTCTCCTCCAGCTGAGTTCTTTGCTGTTGGCGTAGACTGGGTGGGCCCAGTTGAGTGTGCTAGATTGGGTGGGCCCAGTCGAGTGTGCTGGGCTCTTTGTCATTGAGGCCTCTTGCAACTTCAGGCTTGACAGGCCCCCCTTCCTGCAGCTCACGGACCACAGTGGCCCCTTCCTCACCCCCCCCCCCCCCGCCCTCCCCACTATGTTCCTTGCTGGTGACACAAGAGGAATGCAGCCCAGCAGGGGACAGGGACACTGGTTGTTCTGGGAGATCAAGAGAGCAGAATGGGGAGGCTGAGGCCACTGAACAAAGGGCAGGAGACACTGGAGGAGGGGCCTGGACCTTCCTTTGAAACAGCGGCGCTGCTCATTTTAATCCTGTGGGGCTTGGTCTTAGCCTTAGCCTAGCTGCCCAGGTGGGGGAGGGCGCGGCAGAGGCCCAGCTCCGGGTGGGGTGGAAGCCTTGAGTGTCTCTGTCCCATCTGACCAGTGTACTGGACCCAGGTTGAAATGAGAAGGTTATGCCAGGCCTTTGGTTGCTCGAAACCTGGAACTACGCCAACAGACCCCAGACAGGGAGTTGGGATGCGAAAGACCTCTTGGGGGCTCTGGAACTGTGTTCCTCCAGTGTAGGCTTGGGTATGGTGGTGGGGAGGGAGAAGACCCTTCACCCGTATGGACTAATTCTCCTTTTTCACTCAGTAGCCTCCCCTTTTCCTTCCTCTATCTGAGCGTGTATTTAGCACTTGGTAGGGTCCCCTGGGCTGCTTATGGCTTCCTGTCACCCCTGACAGACTTGCCCTTGGCAGCACGGGATCCCGGCCTGCTTTCTCCCCAGGGCGAGCCAGTGGCCCCTGCCGTCTGCCCAGATGAGCACCTGGCCCTGGGCAGCAGGTTGGCCTGAGCACATGGCGGGATCATGCGCTCGCGGGTCCCCGGATTGCCTGGTTACCTGGGTGTCTGGTGCGAAGCCGTGACGCACTGCTGTTGTACTTTCCCCGCAGGTCCTTCAAGAGGAGCGACCCTGTTAATCCATACCACGTAGGTTCTGGCTATGTCTTCGCGCCAGCCACCAGCGCCAATGATAGCGAGATATCCAGCGATGCACTGACTGATGATTCCATGTCCATGACGGACAGTAGTGTGTAAGTATCCTGCTATCCCCCTCATGTACGCGGTTGGCAGTGACTCACCAGGCCAGCTGGGCAGAGTCCTCAGCCGGCCATCCTCAGCTGGCTTTGCAAACCCCGTGTGTGTGTGTGTGTGTGTGTGTGTGTGTGTGTGTGTGTGTGTGTGTACACATTTGCTTGGCGGGAGGGGAGTGTGCCAGTGCTGGTTTGGGGGGGTGATGTGGTAGCCTGGGTGGAGTCAAGCTTAGAGCCTTGAAAGGAAAGTTGACTGGTAGGAAACGAAAGTAAGGTAGAAGGTTAAGATGCTTCTCCAGAGGTTTCGTGAGTTGAGAGACCCATCTTCTGGGGTGGCATCTGAAGGGTGGCACCTTTTCTGAAGGAAAAGGCATTGAAGGTGGGGGTCAGACGTCCAGCGCTCTCTGAAGGCCCACTGGGTGTAATGTTGCCTCACAGGTGTGTTCAAATGGACACGATTCAGTTCACTGAGTGTTGGTGGGGTGCCTGCTACGCGTCAGGTTCTTCCCCTAAGTAGGGCTTCTCTCCAGAGTCTGATCTTGGATCTTTTGCAGATGGCTGCACTTGGCATACTAAGAGTTTGTTCCTTAAAAAAAAAAAATATTGAAGAATAGTTGACACAATGCTTCGTTAGTTTTAGGTGTGCAACGTAGTGATTCGACAATTCTATACATTACTCAGTGTTGACCGCGTTAAGTGTAGTCACCACTTGTCCCCATACAATGTTGCTACGGTGTTCTTAACGATATTCCCTTCGCCGTACTTTTCATCTCTGACTTTCCTATTTCAAAACTGGAAGTTTGTACCTCTTCGTCCTCTTCACCTATTTCGCCCGGCCCCCCACCCACCTAGCGTTTGTTCCTTTGCTTTCTAAACCACAATCCAGGTCCTCGGGGTGGAAGGTCTGATGATGTCAGCAGGCCGTCAGGTGGGGGTCACAATATGCATTGTAAGTCATTTGAGGTCAGGCAGTGGTGATCTCCGGGTAGAGAGCAACCATTCTGAGTCTCGTGTGTGTGTGTGTGTGTGTGTGTGTGTGTGTGTGTGTGTGTGTGTGTGTTGAGCTGGGTGTCCCCATCTCTTGCCCTCCTTTGAGGTTCTGATTCAGGAGAGGCAAGAGAGGTAGAGCCTGGGATCGGGCAAAACTCCCCCAAGAGCTCACCCAACTTCCAGTTGAGAACTACCACTCCAGAAATGGTCTTCAAAGGCTTTCCCACAAGTATTTTGCAGTAGGAAGTTCTTTTGCTAAGGGACCAGTTTGGAAAGGCAAACCCACTGAGCCATGTATCATGGCATGTGTAGAGTTTTCTCCTTTTAGCTTCCTAAAACTGGACCATCTACTCTTCCAGTTTGTTTGAAATCACCTGGTTTCCGTTGGCCAGTGTCCTGTTTGTTGGCCTGTGGCATGGAACCAGTTGGAAGAGAAGTTGATGAGGTTGGTGGATTTGGGATTCTGCCATTGATTTTCCCCAGCGGCTTTCACTGTGTTGTCTCAGATTCCCCTGTTAGTCAAGGGAGAGAGATCCACCAGGGGAAAGGTTCCGTTTTAATAAAAGACGAGTATTTTGGCAATAGTAAAAATAGAATAAGGGTACACCTCTTCCATCCAACATAGAGAAATGAGGGGTTCCACTGAAGTTAGTTTTTCATATTGACTGAACTCTTTTAGTCTCTGCACCTGAGAACAATTATCGTTTGATCGCCATAGTTCTTAAAAGAATACGTTTTTGGTTTATGTTGGATAGTATTAGGCATAGCCCACTTCTTTTTTTAATTATTATTTTTTTAAATGTTTATTTTTGAGAGAGAGAGACAGAGCATGAGCAGGGGAGGAGCAGAGACAGAGGGAGACAGAAGCAGGCTCCGGGCTGCTGTCAGCACAGAGCCCGACGTGGGGCTCGAACTCATAAAACACGAGCTCGTGACCTGAGCCGAAGTCGGTTGCATCAGGGACTGAGCCACCCAGGCGCCCCAGGCATAATTTATTTCTTGATCCCGATAATTAATACAAAGATCTGTTTTCATGCTCTACTGTAGTATCTCCTGGAGTACAAGGTTAGGTAAGGCTGTCTGCCTCTGTACACACATACTGGCGTTTTGAAAAAACAGTTGATTCTTTTTTCTCTCGGTCATGCTGCCCGCTGTCATTTTGCTGCTCCTGTGTGTGTGCTCGCCTCTAGCAACATGACCCCTTTAGCTTTTATTTGTGGATTGCATGGGGGCCTTACTTTCTGAGTAAAATGAGAGTAAGTTGGATTTGAACGAGGGGGTTGAGTGAATCTCCTAAGTCAGATGCAGTTAAGACTGTAAAGGCCTCCGTTTAGTTTTCTTAGAGACTGTTTTTGGCTTGCTTCCTGGTCCTTGTCTGCATTTCAGTCCCCACCATGGATGGAGGTGTTACTCTGGGTACACGGTAAGCTAACTTGGTGGTGTAGTCCCCGCACATGTTTGAGCCTCACAAGACCCACGCAGGAAGGCAGGCAGTCACTCGTGACTTTCACAGATGGGACAGAAAGGCCCAGTGCTGGCCCCGCAAGACAGAGCTCAAATCCAGACCAGACATAGGTCCTTGCTCTTTGCCTACTACTCCCCTCCCCACAAGCATGTAAATTGCCAGCATGAGATGTTAGTAGGACCAGTTGATAATGAGACCTTTGAGCCACTTTGCGTTTCTTTTATTTATGAGGGAATCACACTGCTTTCTTTTGTAATGGGTTGGAGGAGGGGTAGGAGGGAGCACATGTGCAACTTCTCCCCTGCACACTGCCCCCCACTTCCTTCATGCTTTCCCAGAAGAACTTTCTCAATTTTATTTAGAGACGACTTGAAAGTTCTCTCCCTTCCCACTTTAGCTAAGACACTTGTGGACTTGGCACACCCACTAGCCCCCGTCTGGGATCAGAGAAGTTACCTTGGCCAGCCGGCTGTTCTAGGTAGCCAGGGGCTGGGTGTGGGCCAGGAAAGTCCACTTGGATATAGAGACAGCAAAGGGCAAGCCCTTGATGAGCAGCTTTCTTTTTGGGGCACTGGGTCCCAAGAGGCAGGACCTCAGTGTTGTCCACCCCTCCTGCGGTGTAGCTGTCTGGGATTGGTGGTGAGGACCCAGGACCCCAAGGCCAAGGGAAAGTGCCTGGAAGGCTCGGAGACCTGGGGCCTCCATGTTGGGTCTGAGCTTCTTTTTTTTTTTTTTTAAAGTTTATTTATTTATTTTGAGAGAGAGAATGAGTGAGCAGGGGAAGGGCAGAGAGAGAGAGAGAGAGAGAGAGAGAGAGAGAGACTCCCAAGGAGGCTCCATGCTGCCAGTTCAGAGCCAGATGTGGGGCTCAAACCCATGAACCTTGAGATCATGACCTGAGCTGAAACCAAGAGTTGGACACTCAACCGACTGAGCCACCCAGGCGGTCCGGGTGTGATCTTCTTGACGGGAGTGTTAGGTGCTCTGTCTGAGTCTTCTCCCAACCAAGTGGGCAGGCTATCCTATGCAGCCGTCACATCTGTACCCCCCTGGGCATGTTCATACCAACTGGGGGCGAATTGCTCAGCAGTGCGGGGTCCTTCTCTCTGGGGAGATGTTTGTCCAGGGCGGTTTGCCTCATGCTGCCTACAGCGGGGGACAGAGAGGTCTCCGGATCAAGAGCCCATCGGATGAGGGAGGAGGATGTTCCCGAGGGTCTCAGGCCGACAGGCGCTGGGGGTCCCTGGGCCCTCCTGCTCTCCTCAGGCTTGGCGTGAGGGCCCGGGCTGTGCGAGCCGCTTTCTGGCCGGCTGGCCCTGGGTGCGTGTGATCTGCCCGGTGCTGGGCGGGTCACCCGGGATTCCCAGGGCTGGGATTAGACCCCTCTTCAGAGCTCTGCCAATTGTGGGCCTCGCACAGATGAGAGCACGGAACAGGCGAGAAATAAAATGTGTGGGGGATGAAAAGCTGAACTGAACCGCTTTCAGCCCATTGTTCTTCTGGGGAAGCTTAGCGGGGATAAGAGGGTAGCAGGCCCCTTTGAAATTTCCTTGAACAAGTGAATAGGAGCGCCCCATAAAGCGTGAAAAGAACCCTGGCTGTTTCTCCCTGTCACAATGGCCGGCTCTGGCTGCCAGGGGGTCTGTGGGGGGCTGGGGAGTGGGGCCTGGCCGCCCCGCTGGGAGCTGGGGAGGGGACCCGGCCAGGGAGGGGGAGAGGGGGTCACGGGCGGCCTTCAATAGACTCCAGAAGGTTGGAGTTCATTAGACACAAGCCCGAGAAGCAATGGTCTCATTTGCCCCAGGACCAATTAAGTCCTGGGGGCCTTTGCAAAGAGGGCCGAGTAGAAGTTGGGCAGGGCCGGCCTGCACTTGGCTGTTCAGGGAACTGGGCGCCAGGGCCCACAGGTACAGAGCTGGCAGGGGCTCCAAAGAAATCATTGCCTTCTCCCACAGCCCACTGCTGACTTCTGTTTTCCTGCTAAGTAGAAAGCCCTGTTAAAGATGGCTGGGGATTGGGTCTTCATGGTAGGCCTCTGAGAAGGCTGTTTTATGAGCCTGTTACTCTGAAACCTGCATTCTCAGAAGAAATAGCTTGCTTGCTTGCTTGCTTTTCTTTTCTTTTCCTTTTCTTTTTCTTTTTTTTGGGGGGGAAGTTAGCTGCCAGACTGCCAGCGAAGTCCTAAAGCCCAGTCCTTGGAGTGTTGGGCACAGAAGATTGTGGGGACCGTTCTAGGGCATCAGGCCTGGGAAGATGCAGCCCATGGGGGTAGGCGGAGGCGGAAAACATCACCAGCAGCAGGTTCTTCGCCGCCTAAGCGCGGCTTCTGTGTTAGAGGCTGCCCGGAAGCGTGGAAGCTTCGTCTGCAGCGTGAGGGCATCTGTCTTGGCTGTTTGCGCAGAGCAGCCCTCTCTAACAGTCAGGATCAGCTCGACATTAGCTTCCGCCCAGGGTGTCACCGAACCAGCGCAAGATGCTTCCCTCGCGTTACGTGCGGAGGGGTGGCTCAGGTTCTTTTCCTTATTTATTTTTATTTCCTTGTATCTTATTTATGGGTTTGCTTTGGACACCAGGGAAAGCATCTGAGTGAACTTCAAATATTATCTTATCTTACAAACCAGGCTTTTGATGTTGGCTGCCATCAGAGGCTGCCTTCTGAGTGGTTGCCAAATGGGAATGCGAGTGGACGCGTGTACGAGTGAGTCGTATATGGCGAAGCCCGGGAGGACGACACTTGGGTTAGGCGGGGCACGGCGGAGTCAAAAGGCTAAGCTAATTGGCTCGGCTTAAATGGCAGCTAAGTGGAGCCCACACTTCAAAACCACTGCTCCCCAGAAACAGCTGGGCCCCAGCAGCGGGCTCGTTAGCTAAAAGGCTCATAATCAAAGGAGATGGTATAGGGACCAAAACTCGGACACTCTTGAGCTCACAGCGTTGAGCGTCCAGGAAATGGATCGTAGACTTTTAGGGCCTGAGCACAAAGAAGAGTGGCCCTCTTCTGGAATGAGCGGCTGTTTTGGAAGAGGACTCTTGGCTGGTGGGGAGGTAAAGCGCCATTTCCGTGAAGGCACCGGTTACGCCTCTGAGCCTCTACAAGTTGACGTCTCTTGTCTGCCCTGGTCACGAGTTTCCTGTCCCGCTGTTGGCATCTGCCCCGGGTGTGGTGGGGGCGTGCATTGGTTGGGAGGTGGGGGTGCTGGAATCATTTGTTCCTCTTGCCTTCGATGGGCCAGGGACCTGCTTCCCCCGCAGAGAAGCTCTACGTACTTCCTCCAGTTCTCTTCTTCCTTCTGTCCTGTGTGGAAGGAGCAAAAGAGGTATAAAAGAGCCCGCTAATTTGCATCTGTGTGGAAAGGGGAAGAGCAGAGGCTACTAGCCGGCACCCGAGGACAGAGTCTCAGAGGAGGTGGATGGGGACCTCCTCCAGGACTCTTGAAGCCTTGCCTGTGTCACGGCAAAGTCTGGGGGGTGCTTGATTCCTTCCCCCCGACGTTGTCAGGAAGGAGGCCTGGGGCAGAGGCCATCTATCCTTATTAAGTCCCCAGAGGAGTTGCTGGTCAGGAGAGAAAGGCAGGGACCTTGTCTTGCAGCCCTGGGGCAGTAGAAGTTGGTTATACCAATGTGAGACCCAGTCTAGGGGACCCCCGTGGTCACCCCCACCCCACAAGGAACGTTAGGTAAGAGACAAGGGGATCTTCACTGTGCCTTGGGAACCACCTGGCATGCCCCGTAGCCAGCGAGTGCTGAGTGGTGGGGTAGGATGTCCAGAATGTTCCCCAGGTCTTCCATTCGCCCCTTCAGAATGTCACGTGACTTCACAGGGCTTAACGAATGGGCCATCAGGAAGCTTGGCACCTCCAGGTGGGGCGGGAGGGTGGGTTGCTGAGTTAAGGACGCCTGTTCTGGGGCCCAGCAGTGGCTCAGATTTGTACCCTGGGTCTAACTGCTACTGACTGACTCTAGGAGAGCTGCAGAGAGTCCCTGACCATCTTAAAACTTGGTGAATTTGGGACTTTGTGAGAAGAAAGTCGGATTATACGTCACGTGTGTCTGACCTACAGTGGGAACCGGTACGTGGGGGCTGGCAGCCTCGAGTTAGAGTCAGACCCCTGGTGTAGAATCTGGTTACTGGCCGAGCCAGTAACAGCTGGTCAAGCTCAGCTCGTGAGCACCCAGTTTTCTCCCGTCTTGGAGGTGATCCCATAGTGAAAACATGGAGTTCCGGTGAATACATTCCAGGTGGTTCAGTAAGTTTCTGAACCTAGAACCTTTTATCCTGCCTGGCCTTCCGGGGCCCGGTCAAGCGAGTGAGAAGATGTCTGGGACTCTCAACCTGCGCTGGTCAACTGGCATGCTGTCTCTGGCCCTCTTGGCCTTTCTCTGGGACGGGGCTCACCCTGTGTGTATGTCCTTGCTTTAGATTAATCCTGTTTCTCCCCTTGTGTCCTCAGTACAAGGCTCCTTCACGTGCTAATTCCTAGCCAGAGTTGGGCTGACATACCTCATTGATGTATTGACCTACCATGGTCCATCTGTGTCATCCCCGCGGTGGCCCTGTGATCTGGCCTAGGTCAACAGACTTCTGGAAATTTCAGCCACTTGGAATTTTAGGGCATTACACATGAGGAGCTAGAGGTCAACCAGTTGCCCCCGTGTGCTCCCGGGTATTTTTAGGCATTGCTGACTTTCACCCACTGCTGATGAGCCCAGATGTTTTTCTTCCTTCCACCCTGTGATGAACAAAACACCGGGAAAAGGGAAATAACCAACTACCTAATCTCGGTGTTTACAGCCTCCAAGTATGATTCAGTATGGGAATGTTGGAACCCTGGCGCTTTTGTAAATAAGTGGCCTCCAGAAGGGACGGCAATGGGAAAATAGTCACACCTTGAGCGTTTGACGACTTTCAAGCTCAAAGTTCTTTTTAAAAGAAATCCTACGAGTGCCAAGTCATGTTTTAGTGCAGACTAGCCGGGGTGGAGGCTTTTCTTAAGTCCACTTGCTTTAAAAGATGAAGGACATAGGGGCTCATCCTGCCTTCAGGTCTTTGCTCAAAGGTCACCCTCACTGCGAGAAGTCCATCGGAACTCCCCCTCACCCCCCACCGCATCCTTTCTTCCCATTTCCTGCCCTGTATTTTGTCCTAGTGCTTACCACTTTCTAACCTGCTGTAGACTTTGTTTTTGTATTTTTGCTTCTTGCCTGCCACCCATTAGACCTTAAGCCTTGTGAGGGCAACTGTCTGCATTTTTGTCCCCTTCCTTCACTGCTGTCTCACCCAGTGCCTGGAACAAGGTCTGACACATAGCAGGTACTCAAACATTTGAACGAATTGCACAGAATGCCACATAGTAGGGGCTTTCTCTTTATGCCCACATTAATCGTGTGTCCTTGGCACTTCCTTAGTTTGGGGGTGGGAGGGTTTGGAGCTGAGGGAAGGAAGGAGCCCAAAAATACTCTTGTGGTGATTTTTTTTTTTTTTTTTTTTTTTTTTTTTAACATTTATGTATTTTTGAGACAGAGAGAGACAGAGCATGAACGGGGGAGGGTCAGAGAGAGAGGGAGACACAGAGTCCGAAACAGGCTCCAGGCTCTGAGCTGTCAGCACAGAGCCCGGTGCGGGGCTTGAACTCACGGACCGCGAGATCATGACCTGAGCTGAAGTTGGACGCTTAACCGACTGAGCCACCCAGGCGCCCCTCTTGTGGTGATTTATAAAAGGAAGAAATTTGGAAACAGTCGGGAGCTTGACTGTTGGAGAATTACACACACCTTCATTAATGCCTGGCTCAGTCTTCTGCGGGCGTGGTCCCTCTTCTTACAATATTTTGCCCTGGTGGGCTCCATAAGGCCCTGGTTTCCTGATTTGGGGCAGTACGACAGACGGTTGGGAGGACCAGAGGGGCCTTAGATTCTCCTACTTGGGACGCCTGTAAAATAAAATAGGGGAGCCTTTACTTTGGGCTGGCCGGAATGTAATCCATTCTAAGGCAGAGCTTGAGAGATGAGCTTTACCAAGCTCTTTCCAAGTCCACGATCCTGAACCTGAGAGGGAGTTTGGCAGTTTGATCTTGGATTGATCTTTCAATCCAACCTTGGGAACAGCCATGGCGCCCAGGACGGTGGTACACTTGCATGGAGGCGGGTGGCTCTGACCTCTGGTGGGATCTCAGAATGGCTTGTGAATCAGCCCACATCCTGAAAGC
Organism: Panthera pardus; assembly: GCF_024362965.1. Taxonomy (NCBI): domain Eukaryota; kingdom Metazoa; phylum Chordata; class Mammalia; order Carnivora; family Felidae; genus Panthera; species Panthera pardus. Next base: position 25,068,338 of record NW_026526876.1, on the reverse strand, counting down.
ATCCTCGTGAGCCTGTGGCTTCTGTCTTTTCCCTTCCCTTAGAGATGGAATCCCTCCTTATCGTGTGGGGAGTAAGAAACAGCTCCAGAGAGAAATGCATCGCAGTGTGAAGGCCAATGGCCAAGTGTCTCTACCTCATTTCCCGGTGAGTACAGTCTGGTGGGGAAGGCAGATGTTTTTAGCCATGTTGAGTCTTGAAGAAAAGGGATGGGAGGTGGAAGGAGGGAGGTCTAGGGTAAGAGGAGGAGCAGGGTCTGGGAGGGGGGGTCCACAAGGGGAAGGGAGGAGCCAGGCAAGAGGTGTTACATGCTTCCTTGAGGTGTGATGCTGAGCAGAGTAGAGCTCAAGATGACCTCCTTGAACTTCTACGTTTTCTCAATTCAAAAAAGAAAATTCTCCATGAGAAAACCATACCAGTGCTTTTCCAGAAACCAAGAAATGGTAGGAGTTAGTCCATGCTTCTCATCGGGTTCCCGCTAGAATGGAAGTCCCCTGAGGGCAGGGAGTTGTGTCTGTGATGTTGAATGCCCTGTCCACAGAGACTAGAACAGCGCCTGGCACGTAACAGGTGTTGACTGAGATGTATTGACTGAATCCGTGAATGAGGAGACTAGAGAAATCTCTGCCTCCTGCAGAAGGAAAATCCTGTCCCTGAGACCTTCTCCTCGTGTTGACGGTACAGCGCGATCGTTTCGGTCCTCCATTCGTCTATGTACTTGGCCATTTCTCCTGTTGACTTCCCAGGCCCTGGAGGGCAGCTGTTCTGTCCTGTCTGTTCCCAACCCCAGAACTTGGTTTAGTACCTACAGTTGGATCTGCACCTAATGAATGCAGAACGAGTGAAGTGTTTGGAAGCAAGGATCTCATAAACAGTTTCTCCCTGCGACTGATGTGAGAGGCCACCAAAGCGTGAAGACGCTTTCCTGGCCTCTCCCCCATCTGTTTCCACGTCGCGGAGGGCAGCCAGCATGTGGCCCCCTATACTCCGCAAAGCCTCAGAAGCCTCATGCAATCCGCTGAGACCCAGCCTGCAAGAAAACTGCTCCCTGGGCAGGGGAAGAGAGTGCCCGCCTTTGAGCGGCATCTCTGTCTGTGAATCCTTTCTGCCGGCTTCCAAGAATTCAGTTGGTTCATCAGTTAGGTTGCATTCAGAAAATTAACACGTCGCATTGCTAATCCCACATTGCATTAGTGCACGGGGTGTTGGTTGCTAGAGCAACTCCTCTCCAAAAGCCCCTCCCACAGGGCAGACTTTGTCCTAAAATTGGCCTGTTAGGATGCTTTTCTGGGGGACCTTCAGCATCCCCCTCCCCTCCTCAGTAATATTACCCCCCAAACACAACAGTATCGATGATACAGATTTTTTCGGCTGGGCGTTGGGGGATGCAGGGGGCGAACGTGTGTTAATAAAGAAAAGTTCTGTGGCCCAAGCTTGTAAATTAGATGATTTGGTCCTGGGGTGTGCAAATCGACTTTCTCCACAAGGCAGCGCTTTGATCGGGGCTGCGCGGAGCCAGCCTGCATGAGAAGGGCCGGCTCCTACAGGGGGTGGGGGTGGGGGTTGGGGTCGGGGGGCCTTCTCTTTCCCCCACTCCGTTCTGTGGCTAAGTGGTTGCCGGTCACGGTGGTGAGGCCTGCTCTCTGCAGGGAAAAGCCGGCTTTCGCAGGTTGGCTCTCCAATGCCCCCGCCTACCCTAAAGCAAAGGGCAGAGCAAGAGGGGAGTGAGGAAGAGGGAGGCAGACAAGCCAGGGGAGGGGGTGGCGGGAGGACAGGAGGACAGAGAGCCGGGCGGTGGGAGTTCTCTGTTTGCTGCTCTTGGCAGGCATCCTCGATGCCTTTTTATATTCTGTACTTGATTTGGAGATGTTCCCTTTTCCCTTGATAGATCAGCTTCAGGCAGCCAAGCTCAGCAGTGTTCTGCTACTAGCCCGCAGCATCTTTCTTCATTTTCTGTACAAAGAGACGGGGAGGAGGGGTGGAGAGAACCAGGGAGATCTAGGACAGTGTTGAGACAACACCACCTCAAAGGTGCGCAGTGTGCGGCCAGGAAATAAATTACCACTTCTTCTGATCCGGCCGTGTGACTCCCTTTTTTTCCCCCTTTTCTCCCTCCCCCACCCCCACCTCCCTTCCAATCTTATTATTATTATTATTTTTAATTTCCAGCTCCCTTTCTGTTTAGACTCTACTTTTTATTCCTTGAGTTGTCCCTCTCCCCTCCCCACCTCAGAGGGCTGCCTTTTTTTTTTTTTTTTTTTTTTTTTTTTTTTGATGTTTGACAACAGTCTTTGAAGATTTTCTACTTCAGAGTAGCTACTGATGGGCTGGTTGTACTACAGAGAGAACAAGCGGGGCCTCTCGGAGTGCGACCAACTGCTCCTGCCCAAGGCAAACGCTGGTGGGGACCATGGCTCTCCATGAGGTCGCGGCGCTGGCGCATAAAGCTCCGGAGCAGCCGGGGCGCCGCGCCTGCCGCTCTCCGCCCGCCCGTGCGGCCGTGGCCGTGGCCGTGGCCACCGCGCCCGGGAAGCTCCGGCGGGCGCCACGTGCCGGCGCTCCTGAACGTGCATCGTGTCTCCCCTCCCCGCGCCCCGTAGAGAACCCACCGCCTGCCCAAGGAGATGACCCCCGTGGAGCCCGCCACCTTTGCGGCCGAGCTCATCTCCAGGCTGGAGAAGCTGAAACTGGAGCTGGAGAGCCGGCACAGCCTGGAGGAGCGCCTGCAGCAGATCCGAGAGGTAGCGCTGGGCCCTGTCCCTCTCCCCGCCCCCACCCCCCACCCTGGGGCTGGCTGGCAGGTGCCTTTGCTGCGGCCCCACCTCTGTGCCGTGGCCCCGCCCCTCCCCCCCCCCCACCCTGCGCAGCCGTGGCCCCGCCCCTCCCCCCGTCCCACTGGAGACTTGGCCGTACCCTGCTGCTTGCTTGTCCGCTTACCCCCCCCCCCCGCCCCACCCCTGTGCTGCCTTTCCCTCCAGGATGAAGAGAAGGAGGCCTCTGAGCTAGCGCTGAGCTCCAGGGAGGGGGGCCCCACCCCGCACCCCCTCTCCCTCCTGCCCTCCGGCAGCTACGAGGAGGACCCGCAGACCATTCTGGACGACCACCTGTCCAGGGTCCTCAAGACCCCCGGCTGCCAGTCGCCGGGCGTGGGCCGCTACAGCCCCCGCTCCCGTTCCCCCGACCACCACCACCACCACCAGCAGCACCACCCCCTCCTCCCGCCCGGGGGCAAGTTGCCCCCCGTGGCCGCCTCGCAGGCCGGTTGCCCCCTCCTGGGAGCCAAGGGCTTCGTGACCAAGCAGACGACGAAGCACGTCCACCACCACTACATCCACCACCACGCCCTCCCCAAGACCAAGGAGGAGATCGAGGCGGAGGCCGCACAGAGGGTGCGCTGCTTCTGCCCGGGGGGCTCCGAGTATTACTGCTACTCGAAATGCAAGAGCCACCCCAGGGCTCTGGAGCCCGTGCCGGCCGAGCAGTTCGGGTAAGTGTGAGCGCAGACTGGCGATTCTGGAGCTTCCCGGTGGGGGGTCGGAGGTCACGGGCACTTGGCTTCCGGGAGGGAGGCGCGGGGGGCGGGGTCTTTGGTGTCCCCCTGCCCCCTCCCCCCCAACCCGCTGAACCCACCGGTTCGAGGGGTCCCAGAGGTGTAACGGGGCCCCTGGGATGGGTGTGGTTCTTGGTTCCCCGCAGCAGCAGAGGTGGTACCCCGCCCAGACGGACCGGGAAAAGCGTGGAGCCGGGCCCGGCCCTGCCAGCCAGGGAAGGAGGCCCCCCAGGCGGACCCGGGGCCCTGCAGCTGCCCGGGGAGGAAGGAGACAGGTCGCAGGATGTCTGGCAGTGGATGCTGGAGAGTGAGCGGCAGAGCAAGCCCAAGCCCCATAGGTAAACACCGCGGCGGTGGCGGGGGTCATGGGCAGTCACCACAGAGGTATCGTGGGGATGGCTAATTTTGCAGCGGGCCGAAAACAAATATGACTGTTTGCTCCTGCCGCCTTAATATTAAACGTTGGACTGAGCAGACCACAAAAATGCCATGTTTTGGCAACACCCCCTGTGCGTGTTATGGTAGGGGTTTTTTTTTTCTCTCCTCTCTTTGAAGGCAGAATAGAGAAGTTTCTATTGAAGTCATATTTTCCAGTTTCTCTAACCCAGTTTCTTTCCTTCTGCTTTCTCTCTCCTTCCTTGTTCAGTGCCCAGAGCACAAAAAGGGCCTACCCCTTAGAGTGCGCCCGCGCGTCCCCCGCCGAGCGAGCCGGCCGGCACCACCTGCTGGGGGGCAGTAACGGGCACCCCCGCGCTGCCCCCCGAGCCCACCCGTTCACCCAGGACCCCGCGATGCCTCCCCTGACCCCACCCAACACGCTGGCGCAGCTAGAGGAAGCCTGCCGCAGGCTGGCCGAGGTGTCCAAGCCCCCCAAGCAGCGGTGAGTGCAAGCAGCACAGAGGTGGAGTGAAGGCAGAGGCTGGGACCTGGCCTCTCACAAAAGGGCCTCTTGCCATCTCTACCTGGGTCTCTGTCGCTCCTCAGGGAGGAGGGGAGGCTTCTGGCCATATAACGAGTCCCCTTCCCACCTGCTAGAAATTGTTCCTCTTAGTTCTGTTTGTTCCGAAGAGCCAGCCGGTAAAGGATCTGTTTGTTAGGCAAGTCAGGCCTTGCAGGAGAATGAATTTCAGTAATTCCTTACAAATCCCGTTCCCTACAGCCGCCCTGATCACGTGAAGCCGGTTAGATGAACACGTAAGAAGCCGTGACTGGTGGTGAACTTAGAGCTCAGCCCTTTGCCTGGGCCGGCAGTGTCCAGTCCCAGGCTCCCAGGGAACCTAGGATAGGATGGCTGTGCCCCATTGGGATGGAAGTTGGCTCTGTGTCTCTTTAGGGCCTACAGGGCACTCCTTTTCTGTCTGCTCCCCCTTTGCCAGGGGACAGCAGGCTTCTCTCTCAATCCTCCGCTCTGGCTGTGTGCCCTCAGGTGCTGTGCGGCCAGTCAGCAGAGGGACAGGAACCACTCGGCCGTTGGTCAGGCGGGAGCCACGCCCTCCTCTAACCCAAGCCTGGCTTCAGAAGAGTGAGTGTCTTTACCCCGACCTTCCTGGGATCCGCCTCGTGGTTTACGTTTCAGGGCATCAACTCTCTGGCGTTGGGATTTTTTGGAAATTTTTTCTAGTAGGTTAAAATCACCTCGATTTTAACATTAGCAACGAGGACCGGCAGATGCAGAGGTGGCCGTAAACCAGGATCTCGGAAACTCGGCCTTTACCGGGAAACGCACCGTGGCTCGTACACAGGTGTTGTTTCCCGAAGAGGTGGGTGGCTCAGGGCTCCTGGGCACGCCGTCATCAAAGAGCTGAGATGTGACGCCGTTAGCAGGTGGATAAAAGGGGTCCCCGGACCTGGATGGAAAAGTTGCCTTCGTTCAGCTTGAAGTTAGCAAGTTGGAAACTTTGAGCAGGAAGAGGAGTCTCCGCCATTGCAGAGATGGAGAGAGGACAGTCTTTGTTGTTTTGCTTTGTTTGCTCTGTTGGTTGCCTTCCCCAGTCGGGCCACGATCCTTGTCGTCAATTTACACTGTTGCAAAGTGGACCCAGAAGCTTGGTTCGTTTACAGGCTGGTGCAGTTAGAAAGAAATCTGCAGGGGTGTGAGATGGGCCCAGTGATTCAAGGTTTCTTGGCTTAACTTGTTCCTCTTGAGCGATGAGCAACGTTTGAGGTCCTGAATAAGCCACCGCCCTGGACCCTTTTGTTTTCATTGGTCGACCTTAAGGGTACCAGCTGTCTTTTTCCTTCTTAATGCCACTCTACAAACTCCGAATAAACGAGGGAGGTCACAATGCCTGGGCTCGCCTTCCCAGGGGGCTCTGGCGTCCATGCCATCCCAGGAGATGCTCTGGTTTGTCTCCACAGCATTCCCATGGCTCTGTGGTCGCTTGCCCTCCCGTCTTCATTGGCTGGCACCCCGTGTGTGCCATCCTGAAGGAGACTGTTCTGTCCCCACCCCCCCCTCCCTTTTGGAGCTAGCGAGGGAAACAACAGCAGTGTCTACAACCAAAAGGAAACTGTCCCTTCCTGTGTGCGCCATGCAGGTGACCCGGAGGTGGGCTGTGTGCTCCCAGAGGTGGCTGCCTCTGTGATCCAGGGGCCCCCCACACCCAAGGCCCCTTTGAGCTTCTAGCTACAGCCCCACTTCATCTCTGGAGACTGTTTGAGAGCCTGTGTGTGTGCTGGGAGTACTTGCTGCCTTCGGATGCTGAACTCGTTGCGTTCCATCCTATTTTTCAGTCACAAAGAGCCAAAGAAGCTGGCGGCGGTGCACGCGCTCCAGGCCAGCGAGCTGGTCGTCACATACTTTTTCTGTGGAGAAGAAATTCCATACAGGAGGATGCTGAAGGCTCAGAGCTTGACCCTGGGCCACTTTAAAGAGCAGCTCAGCAAAAAGGGAAATTATAGGTAAGGGCCTTGCGGCTTCTTGCCGCTCCAGAGTTTGTTTGCTCAGAACCGAGAGCCAGAGTCGCTTCCCTGGCCCGGCCGGACCCGGGAGGGGCTGGGAGGCAGGCGCTTCGGGAGGCCATTGGGCTGCCTGGTGCTTGGTTCCTTCTCATTTCCTCTCTCCCCTCACCACTGACAGAAATAACACAGCAGCAGGGAGGCCTCTGGGAGGGCTCTGTGGGGACCGGGACGGGCTTTTTCTACCAGGTGAATGAGACTCTGAGGAGAAAAGGGGCTTTGCCAGGAGAGCTGGGCCTGGGCCATCTTGTGGACGCCCTACCTGCAAGGGAGAGGAGGGGTGTGTGTGTCGGGGAGAGACAGACGGACTGACCAGTGAGGGAGGCTTGGGTCTAGGAGAGACTGTTCACGCTGAAGGCTTGGGGAAGGGCAGGGACCATCGCCTAGGAATCTAGACAGCATTCTCCTTACTCAGCCTTTCTGCCTGAAGAACTACCTCCTGTGGTGAACGGGCCATGTGAAGCAGGAATGCTCATCAGAGAAGGGGCAGGACCCATGGGTGGGCACCAGGCGGACAGGGCTGGCTACTCTTTCTGCTGGGGCCTTGGCAAGGGAACCTGCCCCCCCCCCCCGCCCCCAACCCAGGCTTCCTTTCCCTGCCTGCTCAGCGGAGATGCTCCTCTGGCCTCCTACGGCCCCCGAGAGGATCCAAGAGCAGGGACCATTTTCTTGGTGACTTTCCCCTTAACTTGGGGTGGGTGATGACCCCACCCCCGTTTGCCCGGAGGCCTAGCCGCCCCTCCTCACATGGCCTTCATCCCAAGGGAACGTGTGGGTTCTGCTACAGCTGTGTCTGGGGTGCCATGTGCAGGACCAGGGCAAGGGGGAGGCAGGTGAGGTGCCCGGGCGCACACAGCTTCAGGAAGAGCACAATTCGTGCTCGGAAGGTGCCCGCCCATTCCCGCCGCCAGCCCAGGATGGGAACGGAGAACCCGAATAGCACTTAGCAACCTGCCGGGTGGGCGCTGGCTCCCGGAGTCCACCTCCAGGACCCCGAGACCTTGTCCCTGCCAGAGCGGGCCTTGCGTATCTCTCCCAGGCACTCTGCCTAGCAGCTGACTGGGGCAGGGGCCCACCGTGCTTTCCTTTTGCAGGGAAAGGATAGGGCTCTGAGGCCAGGACCCTGTAAGTGACCGAGAAGCAGGGTGTGGAGCTGGGCTTAGATCTTTCCATTTTACGGCGGGGCAGAGACAATGCTGCAAATGTTGCAGAGGGATTGGGGCACGGGCCTGGCTGCTTCCGCTCCTTCGTCGTCTTCTTTCTTTTTTATCTTGAACAGACACAAGGTGAAACTAATTACACAAGTGTGCCCCTCCAGGGATTCATTTTGATCTCAGCTTTGACTCGGCTGGACTTTGAGTGGAGCTGCAGGTGACCTTCAGGGGAGAAAGGGCCACGGAGCGCCGAGCTGAGGCTGCAGGGGAGGGTCCGCGCTCAGCCACTCCGGCCACATCTGGCTCTGATTTTTTTTTTTTTTTCCTAAGGCACACTTAATAAGCCTGGCTTTGAAGCCTCGGCCTCCCCTTTAATGCACAAAGACTTGCACAAATGGTTGACTCTCGAATTCTTTACTGATTGGATCAGGCTGTGGCCAGGCCCTTCCCAGCCGCCTTATCTCTCTGTACTTGCTCTCCTGGCTCGTGGGGGCACAGGGTGTCGTGCCTGGCCCGCCCGGCAGGGGTGGGGCTCCCCCTCAGCAACACCCCGCCCCCAATAAAAAAGCCCAGCGGGGATGGGGCCACGGGAGTGGGGGACCTGGGCCGCATTGAGTCATCTCAACATGGCAGGGGTTCAAAAGGAGAACAGTCTCTCCAGACGTGCCAGACGCTATCGGTGCCAGATGTCAGAAGAAAGCAAAGTTTGCCACAGAAAGCATGTTGCAGTGGAAAAGCCCGTTTCTTGGAGAAAATGAGGGCAGCGCAGTGTGTTTGAAGTCTTGGGGCTGGGGCCGAGGGAACTCGGCCTCTCTCCTCTCTGGAAGAGGTTGTATTTCTGTGAAAGGTCACTGTGTGTTTGCTCAGAGGTGCTCAGAGAGGGCCCAACTCGGTAGACCCGGGGGGTCAGAGCTGGGGGGCCGTGGGGCCCAATGGAGGGGGACGTCAGAACGGGAGACCCTTGTGGGAAAGGTGGCCTCCCCCCCCACCCCTGTCTGGCATCTCCTGTGCACAGTGCCCCTCCCCCCCATCTCCTCTCCAGCCCCCCGAGTGTTCCGATCCCCTCGATAGGAAGCGCTCTCCCCACTGACCCGTCCGGGCCGTGCCGTTCACCCCGGTGCTGTGGCCCAGCTGCGAGGGCTAAAAACCAGGAACCTTGACTAAACCCAGCTGGTTCACTTTATTCAGCCTTATCTCCTATGAAAGTATTTGGCTTGCCTTCATTAAAGAGGAAAGAAGTTTAGCTCTAACCAAGGGGAATTTTTTTTTTTTTTTTTTTTTAATGAAAAGACAGAAACAAAAACCAACTGTAACCCTGAGACACAATTGCATTTTTTAGAGAGCCGGCCACCCCCCGCCCAACCCCCAGAGGATCGTGACCCTCCCTCCGTGAGTGGCCTTTATTGGCTGGAGGTGCCGGCTTGCAGGGGCGAGTTTAATCCGCCTGAGGGGGTCTCCCTGGAAGGGGACCGGGGAAGGAAGGGGCTTGGGGGTGAGCCCGCCTGGAGGACAAGCCGTCGTTTCTGAATGTGGCTCTCCTGAGAGAGGCCGGTCATTTGCGTCCACACAATTAAACAGCCTTAGAAGAAAGGAGTCTGGGGTGGGATAAAAGGAACCTTTAATCAACGGGCATAATAGAAGGGTCTTTAGTGTTTGACCCCGGAGGGGTGGGAGGGAAACGGGGCGAAGAGGGGAGAGCAGCGGGGCCGGGGCCAGTCTGCAGCCCTGGGAAGCAAGGTGGGGCTGGCCAGCCTCCCGCAGGGGCCACTGAGGAGAGCAGCCTGTCCCATGGCTGAGCCAGGGTCGGGCCAGGAGAGCGGGGCCTGTGGGCAGCGGAGGCTGGGGTCTCTGCCTTCTCCGGACTTCTGCAGTTTCGGGGGGGCTGGGGCTGGGGCCTCTCTGAGGGGCCCATCTCAGCTGCTACTTCAGATGCACCAGGCAAGTTTTGCCCTCCCCATGCCCCCCTTGGTAAAAAGGGAGAAAGCAGACAGCTCTGCCCGCAACGTGCGCTTGCCCTGGTGTGCGTGCCGGGCCGAAGACCGCAGCCTCGGAGCTGTCCGCAGGCGGTTGGCCGCCCGGCCCGCTGCTCCCGGGGTGGCCTCCCGTGACGCCCCAGTGGCCGTCGTCAGTCGGATGCGGGCCGAGGTTTACATGCACGCCAGCTGCAGCAGAACCCTCAGGACCCCTTTGTCGTCTCGGTGTTGACATAACCTCTCTTTTAAACAAAGCAGAAAATGCAGTCTTACCAAGACGCGTTTTGGGTTTTCCTTTTAAGGTATTACTTCAAAAAAGCAAGCGACGAGTTTGCCTGCGGAGCCGTGTTTGAGGAGATCTGGGACGATGAGGCCGTGCTCCCCATGTACGAAGGCAGGATTCTGGGGAAGGTGGAGAGGATCGATTGAGCCCTCGGGGTCGGGCTCTGGCGGACTGTGGGGGCCGACACCCACGCCCCGGCCTTGGCCGTGACGGACCGCGACAAGACCTTTTGAAGGAAAACTAAACCAATGAAGAAGACGAAGTCTAGGGGAGAATTGGCCACTGGCCACTTGGGGAGGAGGGTGGGGGGAGGGGGAGGTTGGTTTTCATTATTCACGAGCTGGGTACTGAGATAAGAAAAGCCTGAACTATTTATTAAAAACATGACCACTCTTGGCTATTGAAGATACTGACTGTATTTGAGAGACTGCCATACATAATATATGACTGCCTAGGGATCTGAAATCCATAAACTAAGAGAAACTGTGTATAGCTTACCTGAACAGGAACCCTTACTGCTATTTATTGAACAATTGATTCCCCCTGTCCCCAGTTTATGGATATGCTGCTTTAAACACAGAAGGGGGAGAGAGGAGGTTTTAATTGCCCTATCCAAACTTAGGGGTTGAGCTAGGACTGCATGAATGATTTCTTCATTAAAAGAGGATTTCTTATGCTTTGCCCTGCCCTTCTCCAAGCGAAGATAGACTTTTACAAATGGTGCCCTACCATTGACACACGCAGAAATTGGTGCATTTTTTTCTTTCTGTGCTGCTCTATTTTGTCGTGAAGGCCCTGATTTATGTGGCAACGTCACCGCCATGTAGTGTCATCACATCGGATGGGGATCCATTGTGGGGTGCAGGGTGGGAAGCCTCCCTTTTGGGACCCCAGATTTACTCAGTAACTTTTCTAACCCCACCAAGGTCCGGCGCCCCGTGGCGGAGGCTTGCTAGAACCTTGGAGTTCAACTTGTGCTTTTATTGAGATAACGACTCCTTGGAGTTTGGGGGAGGGGGAGGTTTTTTGGGTTTTGTGGGGGTTTTTGTTTGTTTTAATTAGTCTTTGGACCACCGCCGTCCTGGAAACCACCCCGGCCCCCCCCCCCCCCTTGCCCTGCAAAGAAGCGGACAGTTGTGGCAAGACCTAGCAGCACCCTTTCCTGCAGACACCTTCATTTTGACGTTCGGGTTTTTGTGTGAAGTTCATCTGTACATTCTGTTTGCCATTGTTCCTTGTACTATATGTCTGTATATATTGTATGACAAGAGAGTATTAATCCACTATCTCTAGTGCTTGACTTTAAATCAGTACAGTACCTGTACCTGCACGGGGTCCTGCTCCGTGCGTCGCCCTATATTGAGGGCTCCAGCTTTCCCTTGTTTTTTGAAAGGGGTTTATGTATAAATATATTTTACGCCTTTTTATTACAAGTCTTGTACTCAACGACTTTCGCCATGGCATTTTGTTCTACTTATACTGTAAATTATGCACTATAAAGAGTTCATTTAAGGAAATCTACTTGGTACAATAATTATTGCAATTAAGAGATGTAGCCTTTATTAAAATTTTATATTTTTCAAAACGTGGGCCTCGTCTTTGCATCCGCGGGGGTGGGAGCAGGGCAGAGGCACCCTTCCGAGTGTGAGCAGCTGCCCTTGATGTCCCGTCTTGCTTGAGCCCAGCTCTGACTGTCCCCCACGTCTTCTCACCCCACCTGGGGGTTTTGAGAAACCAGTGCTTCAAAAAAATCACCTGGTTACTGGCTGAGGATTTTCTTGTCCCGGAGCAGGCCGTAGACAACTTCTCCATTTCCAGTGCTGCCTCTTCCTCTGATCCGGCCAGGCGGGGACCGGAGATACGGAGCTGAGATGGCCTTCTCCCAGGAACCCTTGCGTTTCCAGGAAATGGTGCGTGGATCTGGAATGTCTAGCGGGAAGAATGACCCTTGAGCTCGGGGCTAACCAGGCACCCGCTCCGTGGCTGTGCCAACTCGAACGATACCTTCAGCAGGCGTCGGGGCTGCAAAGGTGGTGGGAAGAAGGTGGTTCAGCAGGAAAACTGCACGGTTCCCTGGATAGTGTGCTTCGTGCAGCCGTGGAAGCCGGCCATCGGTGGTGGTTCACTCCACAAACTTCAGGTTACCTCCCGGTGTGTCGGGCATTCGGAGGCTGGGCTGTAATTCCGATCTGGGAGAGCGTGTCTACTTTCGAAGAGTCCTATAATGGACCCATTTTAGGAAAAGAGGATCTGCTGGACTTGACTTCTCTTCTACGGAGCTTTCCTGAGATGGGGTCTGCAGCAGATCCGGGTGGCTTTCCGTCCCTGCCGCAACATGTGACAGGGGAGGGGAGGGCCGGCGTCCTGGCCGCGTGGGGTTAGCGGCCGTCTTGAACCGGCCAGCCTCAGCGTGGCAGCGTGAGGAGGCATCGGGGGCGGCCGCTGGCGGGGCCAGGCCAGGGTGCCGGGGAATCGGGACGCCGGGCCGCAGGAGTCCTCGATCTCGGTCCTCGTGATGCGGCCTGACGCACCCTCCCCTCCCGGCTGGAATGGGGGCTCACAGCGGACGGTGTCCCAAACCCACTGCCAAATTGTGAGGTTCTTTGCAATCCAAAAAGACAACGAGACATAACCTGCTGTGTGTGGTGCGGGTAGGAGCTTCTGGCTTTTAATCTTCAGGCCTTTTGATTCATCCCACAAGCATAACGCGCTACAACGCAGGCCTGGGGCTCAGACGGACCCGGGCCCGAGTCCCTGTGCCAACCCTGTCTGGGGGTCCGTCGCACCTGTGAGGAGGCAAGCAGGCCAGGCGATCACTCACATGTGCGGCTCCCCTCGGAGGTCCTCTTTCTCTGCCTTTTGTGTGTTAGCTGCCAGCTGCTCTTTACCTGGCCTGGGTGGCCTTCCGGGGTTGCTGTGCCAGCGGAGTGAGGCTCAGGGTCCCAGGGAAACCTCAGCTCCCTTCTGACGTCCTGTATTATTATCAGCTCCTCGTTTGGAAATCCCACCCCGCCCCATTCCTAACGCTGCAACATCTGGGCTCCCACGTCCCCCTTCCCTTGCCCCGGGTGCAAAACCAAAAGGGCGGCGGACAAATGGGCTGTTAGGCTGCTTGATGGAGGGCTTTCAGCTTAGAGCAGAGCTTTGGCCCCAGAGCATCTTTAAGTTTTCTTTTATTGGGGCGCCTGGGCGGCTCGGTTGGTTAAAAGTCCCGACTTCGGCTCAGGTCATGATCTCACGGCTCATGAGTTCAAGCCCCACGTCGGGCTCCGTGCTGACGGCTCGGAGCCTGGAGCCTGCTTTGGATTCTGTGTGTCCCTCTGTCTCTCTGCTCCTCCCCTGCTCACACCCTCTCTCTCTGTCTCTCAAAAATCAATAAGCCTTAAAAAAATGTTTTTTTTTAAAAAGAGAAATGTTCCTTTTTTTTTTTTTTTTAACCTTTAAGAAAGAATTTGGTTGTACAGGAACTTAATTTGGTTGTACAGGAACTCCCCAAATTGCGTAGATGATTCAAAAGAGTGATCCACACCTTCCTTTGCATCATTATTCTACTTTATCAACCAGAGTTCCTCAAATTCTGATATGAGAGTGAACCTATGCTGTATTCTGTGTCCCAGGAAGGGGGTCCTCCATACGGATAATGCCTAATTCTGAAAACATAAATTCCTGTGCGTCATCCACACCGACCTTTTAGTGTCCCTAACGTGCTCTGCTGCTCAGCGTCTTTGCATATGCTGTTCCCTGTGCCGGGCTCGCCCCCTCCCTCAGCCCTTCCTGAGGTTGTCTGCTTTTCAGCCTCTGGGTGTTGACTTAAATGTCAAGAGATCTTCCCTGACCATCGGGGGCCCCTGTATGTCCTCACCTGGCCCTCTCCGCCACAGAACTTCCTTCACCCTTTCACTGCACATTCTCATTTGTACCTATACAATAATGATTTCATTGCCCACTTACTCGTTCATGAGGCGGGGGGTAAATATCCTTTTATTCACCATTATGTATGTAATGGCCGGCATGGTGCTTGGCACTTAGTAGGCATTATAGAATGGAAGGAAAAAAGAAAACAGAAATTGCCTCTGGTAACTAGAGTATAACCTATAATGAAAATAATCACTATTAACACTTTACAGTATCTGTCTCTGGTTAAAACACACAGACATGGGGGCGCCTGGGTGGCTCAGTCGGTTAAGTGTCCGACTTTGACTCAGGTCATGATCTCGCGGTCTGTGAGTTCGAGCCCCGCGTCGGGCTCTGTGCTGACAGCTCAGAGCCTGGAGCTTGTTTCAGATTCTGTGTCTCCCTCTCTCTCTGCCCCTCCCCCGTTCATGCTCTGTCTCTCTCTGTTTCAAAAATAAATAAACGTTAAAAAAAAAATTAAAAAAAAAAACACACAGACATGCACACAGGCACCCATATGGAATACACTATTTTGTAATCTGTATTTCTCATTCAGTAATATGTCATTGGCATACTTCCATATCAATAAATACTTTTCTGTATTGTTCTACAACACGAGCTGAATGTATGGCTGCATTTATTTAACTCATCACTATGGTTGGACATTTATATAGTTTACAAATTCTGCAATTATAAGTCTCATTGTAGTGAACACTTTCCACCTAAACCCTCCCTCGGTGTGCATCGCTAAATAGTCTTTAATTATTAGGATGTAGGTTTTTCATGTAGCATCTCTAGATCAAAGTTCCTTTTTAGGGCTTTGGCCACATCCTGCCAGACCGTCTGAGAGAGTGGCTTGTGTTTGACTCTCCAGTGACTTGCCCACAGTTGGCCTTCAAGCCACGTTTATGCCATCCATCTAGTGTTGTTTTTTGGTTGTTTTTGTTTTTGTTTTGTTTTGCTTGAGAGAGAGAGAATGTGTGTATGTAAGCGGGGGAAGGGCAGAGAGAGGACAGAAGAGCCAAAGCAGGCTCTGTGCTGACAAGCTGACAGCAGTGAGCCAGAGGTGGGACTCGAACTCATAAACCACGAGATCGTGACGTGAGCCGAAGACGGACGCTCGACCAACTGAGTCATCCAGGTGCCCCTATGCCATCCATTTAAATCTCAAGCCTAGGGGCGCCTGGGTGGCTCAGTCGGTTGAGCGTCCAACTTTGGCTCAGATCATGATCTCATGGTTCGAGAGTTCGAGCTCCACGTGGGGCTCTGTGCTGACAGCTCGGAGCCTGGAGCCTGCTTCGGATTCTGTGTCTCCCACTCTTTCTGCCCCTCTCCCGCTCATGCTCTGTCTTTCCCTCTCTCAAAAATAAACAAACATTAAAAAAAAATTTACATCTCAAGCCTGGATAGTCAAGTCTCTGCCCAGTCTGAGCCAAGCCTGCCTTCCTGGTATTATCTCCATTTACAAGCTGAGTAGCCTTGAGCAAAGAACGTCCCCGTTCCTGGGTTTGACTCTAAACTGAGGAGAGTCACTAACACCTTCACTGTGCTGATGAAACTTGCGAAGGTGTGCGGAGTTCTTGGCGAGTCTGGCCCGTGCTCAAGGCCTCATACACATCCATTGCCATTATCACCTGCTGATCCCCACCATCCAGTCTTTATACCTGACTCTGCTCAGCCTTTTCCCCTCCTTTCTCTCACCTGTGATATGCAAGCCCCAATGTGGCCCCCGACACCCCTCCCTGCCTACCCCCGGCTTCCCCTTCAGAATCCAGGAGGACCTGACTTCCTCCAGTGCTCAGCCTGTGGTGACTTCCTCCCTTCCTCCTTTTCTTCTTCCTCCCCTGAGTGGCAAACCACTCTGAGAACAGGGAACAGGGTCTGTGGCTCAGACATTGATGTACAAGAGCATTATGGGTTTCCCGGCTGGCTCAGTGCACAGAGTATGCACCTCTTGATCTCGGAGTTGTGAGTTCAAGCCCCACCTTGGGTGTAGAGATTACTTAAAACTAAAACCTTTAAAAGAAAATAAAAAGAGCTATACAGAAAAAAAAAGTCACCCTGAGTGATACACAGAGTGTTGAGTAAGACTCTTCCAGACATCCTGTGACCACACCACCCTTCTTAACTCTCCATCTGACTTTGCTTCATTTTCCCAAATTCAACTTTGGACCAAATTATGTTATTGGGAGCCCCTGAGACTTTCGTGCTATCTGTATCAGACATGGGACATGGAGAGGAGCAGGGGAGGATCCGATGGTCACAGGGGTTGAGGTTGGCTTTCCCTCCCACCATCTCCCAGTGATCGCAACAAGAAGAAACTGGAAACCAGCCATGGATGATACTGTGGTTAGAGTCACTCGATTTAGCAAATTAAAATACAGGACGCCCAATTAAATTTGAATTTCATATAAATGATGAATAATTTTTTTAATATAAGTATGTCCCCTGCAGTAGTTGGGACATACTTATACTAGAAACATATCTGTTGTTTATCTGAAATTCATACTAACCGGGCATCTGGCATTTAGACGGGCGACTCCAGTTGTGGTCGATGCTTTGGATTGCCCATTCAAACTTCCTTCCTCTTTGTTCCCAGTGTGCTGTCTCAAATACAGAGATTGGAAAGCTAAACTCTACATTTTCCAGACTGCTTTGTGTCTAGATTCAAAGTGGGTTCCATCATTGGGGTTTGCTCACTGGGAGACGGAGACATCTTCCTCGGGTTTGTGTTTGCCAACAAAGTCATGGAGTCATAGGGCTTTATTGCAACCACGTGGGCGTCTGTTCCCAGCATCCTCGGTACTGAGGGGCGTGGATCTGGGACAGATGTCCGGACTCCCCATTTCGGTGTCCAGCCACTAGCTCCTGGATATGTGGCAGCGGTGGCTGCTTCCTGATAACATGGCTGTGCCCATGGCACATGAACACTCCTAGGCCAGATGAGCCTAGGAGATTTGGAAGTCATGGCCAAAGGCTCAGTCTATTCCATTTGTTGACCCTTAAACGAATGCCTAAGCGCCTCAAACCTTGTATTAATTTACTTTCTGTTAAAAAGTGAAACTTGTTATGGGGTGCCTGGGTGGCTCAGTTGGTTGAGCGTCTGACTTCAGCTCAGGTCATGATCTCTTGGTTTACGAGTTCAAGCCCCACGTTGGGCTCTGTGCTGACAGCTCAGAGCCTGGAGCCTGCTTCCCAATTCTGTGTCTCCCTCTGTCTCTGCCTCTCCCCTGCTCATACTCTCTCTCTCTCTCTCTCTCAAAAAGAAATAAACATTTAAAAAAAAAAATTTCTTTAAGTTGTACTCATTTGGGGCTGCTGTGACAAAGCACCACAAACTGGTGGCTTAGAACAACAGACATTTATTGTCTCAGTTCTGGAGGCTGGACATCGGAAAACAAGGTATCGACAGGGCCGTGTTCCCTCTGAAACCTGGAAGGGAAGGAGCCTTTCCTGTCTCTTCAGGCTTCAGGTGGTCCCAGGCATTCCTGAGCTGTGGCTGCAAAACTCCAACTTTAAGAGTCTTCTCCCTGTGGGTTGTTTTTTTTTAAGTTTATTTATTTATTTATTTTGAGAGAGAGAGAGAGTACATGCAGGGGAGGGGCAGAGAGAAAGAGAGAGGCAGAGAGAGAATCCCAAGCAGGCTCCACACTCAGCACAGGGTCCAACACGGGGCTCAATCCCACAACCGTGAGATCACAACCTGAACCGAAATCAAGAGTCGGACGCTTAACCCACTGAGCCACTCAGACGCCCCTCTCCCAGCGTCTTATCCCACAGTCCTTCCTCTGTACTCGTCTGTGACTGTGCCTGAATGTCCCCTTTTTATAACGGCACCACTCATACTGGATTAGGGCCCAGCTGACCTCATCTTGACTTACATCTGCAAAGGCCTTATTGCCAAAGAAGGTCACATTCTGAGGTCCTGGGTTAGTTAGGACTTCACTATACCTTCTTGTGAGGACCCGATCCAACCCCTAACAAATGCTTAGAGTGGTGTCCTTCTCCCGACTGACAAAATTGCGACTCCTATCGTTTGTCTGTCCTAACAGGCAAAGAAAAGCACAGATCTTTCAAGGACAAAAACTTCAATAATCACCTCAAAGAGAAATGCCCCGTGACCAGGTGCACGATCTCCTTTTTTCCATCTGCCCGCCGGTCCCTTCATCGCTACCTCCCACATCACTGCATCCTCCCTGCCCGCCTGCCCTCACGGCCCCGTGCAGACTAGGCCAGTTTATCCTGGGCACGTTCCGTCCTGACGACTTCACACGCCTCTGGTTTCATCTCCACTCAGCCTGGGTCACGCCAGAAAATCCAGGTTGCCCGTCTTCGGCCCTCCTGAAGGGGAAGCTAGAATCTGAGCCCTTTCCCCCGGATGCTCATGGTAGAACCGTAGGAAAAGCAGGTGCAACCATCTCTCCAAAAGCTATCTTGGCTACCAGGATATCAAAAAACCCTGGAAGAGGTCACTGGGAGAAGTTATGAAACGTTCTTCTCCAAAGATTTCCAGGTGGAGAACAGAAAGCCAATATACCTTCCATGGCTTTTGGGCCTCTTCTGGTCTGGAGGCTGCGCCCTTACTAGAGGAGATGTCCAAAACGCCTCCTCTCTGGGATTCTGAGTGTGGCACAGGCCGATGGGGGCAATTCTACCATATTTTCCCAAGAGAAGGGATCAGCCCACTGGTCACTGGCGAGCGGGCAGTTCTTACGGACTTTCAGGGGAGGCTTTGTGTCCTGGCAGGGACCTTCATTGGTTAACCGAGCCTCGGCTCCCATCCCCAGCCAGGCAGTGGGTGCCCGGGTGTCTGTTTCCACCAGGGTAAAATCTCTCGGCGATAATCAATTGTATAAACGATTCGTGAGTCGTGGCGTGTCAACTTGAAAGGTTTGGGCTGAAGCGTCCTTCACATGACACCCACTTCTTGGCATGCCTGAGATGGCCACACGCCTTTGTTGTTCATTCATCCAGACTGAAAGAGCCCAGGGGGCGAGGGGAGGGGGAGGGGCGCGCTCTGGGGGAGGGTCACAGCTGCCTTCCATCTGAGCCGGTTCCCTCGCCAGGCTCAGTGGGAGCCCGCCTCGGCCCCGGAGAAGCCGCGACCCCTCCCAATCTCACTTTAGAGGACAGGACTGCTTGAGCCACCTGCTTCCCAGTCGGCCGGAGGCCAATTATCCAGACTGAGGGACAGCCAGGTCCCCAGGGCGAGAGACAGAGGGACGGTGAGAAAATGAATTAAATGGAAGAAGAGTGGATTGTGGCAGGAAAAGGTTGACTTGTTAGAGTGTTTTCCCTTTAGAGGTTTTTTGGTTTTTGTTTTTGTTTTCCGTTTAGTTTGTAGTTTTCTCCCCCAACCACAAAAATAAATAATCATGGTAAAAAAAAAAAAAAAAAAAAAAAAAAAAAAAAGGAAAAATACATAGAATTACACAAAAGGCAAAGAAACCCACCTATAATCCCACTACCCAGAGATACCAATTGATAACATTCTGGTGGGTCTCCTGCCAATATATGGCATGCTCTCTTGCTCAGTAAAGAGTTCTGAGCCTCTCATCATTTTTTAGGGTAAACCTCGACATGTGTGAATATTTTCGTTGTTTCCGGCAGACTTGGTGGCCATTTCTGCAAACCGCCCTGGTCACTGTGCAGATCTGTCTTGATTCTTCTAACCGGAACCTCCTTTTCCAAAGTGAAGCATAGCTCAGCCTCTCCTCTACGGAGGCAGAGAGGCAGGTGAGGTCCCGCATAGGCTCCTGATGCTCTAGGAACTGTAGAATACCCTCTGTACCCAGAAGGAGTAGTTTGGAGTTCCTGCCTACCTCGCCCCACCCCCCCCAATCTGTTGGGAAGTCCTGTTCCTGGATCATGGCTGCTTGATTCGACTGCTGCTTGTCGAGCTTCATCGCTCCCGCCTTTGTACCACATCGGATGAAGCCTTGTCCTGGTTTATCTGCGCCCTTTTGCTTCCAACACACAGTGTTTTCCCAGTCACCGTCTTCCAAGAATCTCCATAAATGACACCAGTGAGATTTGTTCTTGCAGTGGTCATCTGTTATTTCATTGGGGCCAGGATCCACGTTTTCGTCTCCTGATAATAGCACCTTGGTTTTCTTTCGGGGAAGAGCACTCACCTAAAAGAATGGCACATGATCTGGCCAATTGATACAGTCCATGGCTTTGGCTACCATGATTGGCTCAGGGATGGACACGTGACTTAAGTTGGTCCGATGAGATTCAGCCATGGAACTTGGGCCAGCAATTTGGAGAATAGGGTGCTCTCTTTCTACTGGGGCTTCTAAAATGGTAGGGCAAAATCGTGGAGCTTTTGGGGGCCAAGGACTGGAGAGAGCTTCCTTGCCAGGGAAGCCGACGAAGAAATTCAGAGCCACACGATGGAGGGGGAGGGAGAACAATCACCCAAGTGATTGTCAGCATCCCTTGGATCCTTAGATTCAACTGCCCAGCCTGTGAGTCAGTAAATCCTGTCATCTCTTTTTTTTCTTAAGTCGATTTGACTTGGGTGTTTTGTCATACTCAACCAAAAGAATTTTGACTAATAATACAGCTCCTGTCCCGGGGGGGGGGGGGGGGGGGGGGAGGGGAGGGGGGGGGAGGGGGGGGAGGGGGGGGAGGGGGGGGGAGGGGGGGGAGGGATAATCTGTTCTCAAGGCCAGTTTGGGTGGCAGAGTCTAGGCTCCTGGAGTTTGAGGTGTGTGCCTTACATGGCCTGAAATGAGGGGCGAGAGATTCAAGAGGAGAAACCGGTGGCTTTGGGAAACAGCTGGATGACGGAGAGATAACCTCAAGTTCAAGTGATGAAGAATGCCATGTTTAGATGCTGGCAACCAAAGGCTTAGGTTCTACGATGGCCTTTGTGTAACGTGACTCGTGGGACCCGAGGCCACTTTCACTGTTCTCTGATGAACATCCTCATCACCAACACCTACTGAGAGGTACCATGTGCCTGTGCCAGGAGTTGGGGGCTGGGGGGCATACAGACGATGAAGACACGGCCCCCAACCCGGAGCAGCCCCTGGTGAAGGCATTACAGTTCACTGTGAGAAGTGCCTAAAGAGAGCTGGTCTGGAGACCCAGAGGGAAGCCACTTCTGGGCTGGGACTTTCAGGGCCCCGGGGAGTGATCAGACTAATGGAAGGGCAGTCTTGGGAGAGGCAAGAAGGTGAGTAAGGAGAAGGTGGGGGGCGGGGGGTGGACTGTGGAGGCCACAAAGTGGAGCAGGTGGCAAAGAGGACCTGGGGTCTTCACTCCAGCTGAAAGTGGGGGCCCTTTAACCTGGGAGAAGCTGACCCTGGTGGAGGCCTGAGAGACACAAGACCAGTAGCAGACGCTACAGAAGCAGATTGTCCCCTGGCCCTCCCCTCCCCAACGCTTCCTTCCCTGCCCTGCCTGCTCCTCCCCAGTCCCCCTAGTTCTCCCCGTCCACATCCTCTCACTCTCCCCACTCACCTCCCTCCCTGTTTCCCTCTCTTCCTTCCTCCCCCCTCACCTCCCCCTCCCCTCACTTCCTTCTCCCCTTCTTTCTCCTTCCTCCTACTCCCTTTCTCCTCCCTTTACTTTCCCCTCCCCCTCCCCCCTGTCACCCTCCTCCGTCTGTCCCCCACCTCCCAGCCATATTAGGGGCAGAATCACCTGGGACCCCTGGTGAGCCCCGCTCCCTGCCCTCCAGCAGCCACAATCCCTCTCAGGCTTATTTTGAGCCAGAGATGCCCCCACAACCCTGGTCATCCCCCACCCCAGAAAGGAACTCTCTTGGCCGGGCTGCCCCCTACCCCGCTCTCTCGCTCTCTTTCTCAGAAGGGAAGTCCTGGGCCCAGAGAAGCTGCCAGAGCGCAAGGGAAGTGAGGACTGAGCAGACTCTCTTGTTATTATTTTTCTCCCCTGGGGGTCATGAGCAAAGAATTCTGGGCTCCGAATCTTTATAGATCCTCACTCCCTTGGCAACCCAGCACTCCTGTCCAACCTGGAGTGTTTAATTACCAAGGAAAAGAATGATTTTTTTTTTTTCCCTGAGAATCCATTTAATTATTTGATTGCACAGTAACCAAAGAGTGTGAGCGGCCCGTAGCCAGAAGGGACTTCAAAGCAATACCTTGATGTTGCTGAGTGGGGCATTAATGGGTTCTGAAGGGAGGAGGTTGCTAAAGAGAGGGAAAGTATTCAAAGCAATCCTGCCAGCAATCTCAAAAAATGCATAAACACTGGAATGCTCCGCCGGAGAGGGAAGGCGAGTTCAAAGGGATGGGAGAGTTTTCATGTAAAGTTTAGAGTTTAAGGCGTGACTGCTGGCTATGGAGCCTCAGCGTTTGAACTCTTGTTTATTAAAAACAGTTTCCCAGCCATTCAGCGGGTTCCCAAAGACAACAGAGAAATGCAGACTTTTTCAGTGTGGAAGGTTTAAAGGCTTCATTGATTTCTACCTAGGGTTCCCCCCACCTCCCTGCTTTTGTGCTTTCTTTCTTTCTTTTTTTTTTTTCTTTTTTTTTTTTTTTGATCAAGTTCTTAAAATCCCACTATCAGATGGTGACGGCAGCAGAGAGAGAGAGAGAGGGAAAGGTCTGCCCCCACCCCATCAAATCCAGGAGACCAGGTCGCCCTTCCCCCTGTTCTGCTTGGGTTTGGGGGGGGGGGGTGAGTGGGGGGGGTGGTACTGACATGCTGATGACTCCATTCTGGTCTGTCCTGAGATCCGTAGGAGCCCAGGGTTCTTTCAGAAGCAGGCAGGGAGTGGGGGCGTGGGGAGGGTGGCAGTAGGGTGCTGGCCTAGATTCTGGGCCCAGCTCTGGCTTTGGCCGGCCCAGCAGGGCTGCTGGAAGTTGGTTCTCTACCTCTCTCTGCTCCATTTTGTTACCCAGGGTAGCGGAGGGGGGTTTCCCAGCATCAGAAGGGGCTCAGAGAAGGCCTTCAGTTTTCCAGGTCTGATTTCCAAGCCCAAGGACATAGATGAGTATCTCGTAGCGACCCCATACTGTTCCTTGATGGGGCGGGGGGTGGGGGGGAATCACATTTTAAAGGTGGTTTAAATAAATTCTAGGAGAGGCTTCAAACCACAGGACTCTCTGGCTCCCCCATCCAAGGCCTCAGTTTTACTGATCTCGATGGAGCTGTGCCTGGGATATCGGGGGAGTCTCTTTGCTCCCCATGCCAGATGGAGGTGAGCTTTCTCTCATGGGCCAGCTCAGCACCCAGAAAGCTAGAGGCAGCTCAGGGCAGAGCTACAGCTCACCAGAGCCTCTGGTCTTTGGGAAATGTTTCCCTCCTTCTGCCCTGGCCTTCCTGGCTTGGAAAAACAGCCAAGGATTAAGGTGATCACTTCTGTCTTGGGCTCCACGTCCTTGAGGGATCATGAAACACGGGAAAGCACATCTATCAGGCAGAAGCCAGTCCCTCCTTTAAAGTTTATTTATTTATTTTGAAAGAGAGAGAGAGAGAGAGATTGAATCCCAGGCAAGGCCCACACTGTCAGTGCAGAACCTGACACGGGGCTGGAACTCACGAACTGTGAGATCATGACCTGAGCCGAAGTTGGACGCTTAACCGACTGAGCCACCCAGGAGCCCCTAGACCCTGCCTTTAAATTACGTCTTCTCTGCCCTTCCGTTGAGGACATGGTCTAAGATCTCACCCAACTCTGTACCTCCAT
The DNA here is from genome assembly GCF_024362965.1 of Panthera pardus. Lineage (NCBI taxonomy): Eukaryota > Metazoa > Chordata > Mammalia > Carnivora > Felidae > Panthera > Panthera pardus. The sequence continues at coordinate 25,044,864 of NW_026526876.1, read as the reverse complement.
TCAGCTTTATCCCCAGTACAGGTTTTTAAAATAAACATTTTGTTTTGCTTGGGGCGCCTGGGTGGCTCAGTCGGTTAAGCGCCCGACTTCGGCTCAGGTCACAATCTCCCAGCTCATGGGTTTGAGCCACGCTTTGGGCTCTGTGCTGACAGCTCAGAGCCTGGAACCTGCTTTGGATTCTGTCTCCGTCTCTCTCTGCCCCTCCCCTGCTCACACTCTGTCTGTCTCTCTCTCTCTTTCTGTCTCCCTCAAATATAAATAAACATTAAAAAAATTTTTTTAAAACAGCATTTTGTTTTGCTTAACCAGAAGCCCCCTATGCTACCAATTATGATGTTCTTTTAAACCACCAAATGGAATATATCCAGGCTCCGCCCCCACCCCCACCCCCTCGTTTTACAGAAAGATCGGTCTTCAGGGCGGTTGCAACTGTGTTTATGACATAAGAGGAAACATCATAAATCCATGTTTACACCCACGTGCATTCTCTTTTTGTACGAATTTCCTTTCTTTCAGAGTCAGAGGCCGTAGCTTGCTGGCAAATGGTCGAACAACCTGCTCTCCAGGCAACCTGCCCTCATTTGCAGCATTTGCCAATATCCCTGGTGTAAATGCTCCCATCTCCGTTGATTTTCGGTGGAAACAGCTAGCCACGGGACACCACTGAAAAAGGCCCCAACGTTGTCGTTAACACGCCATGGAAGCCGCCTTCTCTTCATGAGGGCCTTGTTCCAGAAGACCGCACCTTAAGCTAAAAGGTTAAGGAGTCTTTTGCTTTATGAAAGCATCAGTGGGTGTAGAGCTGAAAAGCAGAAAGAGTGTGGGGTTGGGGCGAACGTTATTTTTTTTTTTTTTTAACATTTATTTATTTTTGAGACAGAGAGAGACAGAGCATGAGCAGGGGAGGGTCAGAGAGAGAGGGGGACACAGAATCCAAAACAGAATCTGAATCTGAGCTGTCAGCCCAGAGCCTGATGTGGGGCTCGAACTCACGGACCGCGAGATCACAACCTGAGCCGGAGTCGGACGCCCAACAGACTGAGGCACCCAGGCGCCCCGGGGTGAACGTTATTAACACTTAGTATGTGTCTCTTTGTGTTGGGCACCATGCAAATGGCACATGTGCAGCTAAATGGCTGTGTGCCTGTGTCTACACACACACACACACACACACGTGTATGTAGGAAATACTATCATACTGTTGACTGCCCAAGGGACATCTTTGTTCTTGCCCCTTTCTTTGTTCTGTCTCGTCATATTCTAATTAGAAAGCAAGTACAGTAAAACCTTGGTTTGCAAGCATAACTCATTCCGGAAACATGCTTGCCATCCAAAGCTCTCGTATTTCAAAGCGAGTTTCAAGAACCTCTGGCTCAGTTGTGATCATGGGACGTTGGGCATCACGTACGACTTGTATTGCAAGACATTGCTCATTTATCAGGTTAAAATTTATTAGAAATATTTGCTTCTCTTAAGGCACACTCGCGGAACAAGTTACTCACAATCCCGTGTTTTACCGTATTCAATTTTGTAGGACGTGAGGGGTAGTATCTCCAGTCTATTTAAGGTGGAGAGATTTGCTCAGCGTCATTTACGGTAAGGATTATGCACTTTTAAGTTACCCGACCGATGGGAATGACAAGAAAGATTTCAGTCGTTTCTCTAAAACAACCCAATTTTACTGAGGTATATTGTCCATAAGATACAATGCTTCATTTGACCACAATCAAAATATAAACCATTTTTGGGGGGCCCCTGGGTGGCTCAGTTGGTTAAGCCTCCGACTTCGGCTCAGGTCATGATCTGGCAGTTTGTGAGTTCGAGCCCCACACCGGGCCCTGTGCCGACAGCTCAGAGCCTGGAGCCTGCTTCCGATTCTGTGTCTCCCTCTCTCTCTGTTCCTCCCCTGCTCGTGCTCTGTCTCTCTCTCTCTCTAAAAAAATAAAGATTAAAAAAAGAAAAAGATATAAACCATTTTCTTCACTCCTTTGCAGGCAACCTTCACTCTCCCACCCCCAGCCAGTGCCAATCACCGATCTGCTTCCTGTCACTGTAGGTTAACTTAGCTGAGGCTTTTCAGCTTCAGCACTAAGGACATTTGGGGTCATTCTTTGCGGTGGGGCTGATCTGGGCAAAGTAGGATATTTAGCGGCTTCTCCAGCCTCTCTACTCACTAGATGCCGGTAGCATTCGCCAACTTGTGACAGACCAAACATGGTTCCAGATATTTCCGAGTGTCCCCCGAAGGGCAAAATCACCCACAGGTGACACTTCCAGAATTTCACATACATGAGTCCTACAAAATGTGCTCTTTTGTGCCTAGCTTCCTTTGCTCAGTCCAGGTTTGGGGATTCGTCCCTGTTGTTGAGCGTCTGAAAAGTGTTCCTTTTTCTTGTGGAGTGTTAGTCCATTGTGTGGCTGCATCATAACTCATTTTATCTGCTCACCTGTTGCTGGACATTGGGGCTGTTTTCTTTTTCCTTTTTAAACTTTTTAAAAAAATATTTATTTAATTAATTTATTTATTTTGAGAGAGAGAGAGAGAGAGACTGCACCAGTGAGGGAGGGGCAGAGAGGGAGGGAGAGAGGGAGAATCCCAAGCAGGCTCCGTGCTGCCAGCAGAGCCCCACTGGGGGCTCGACCTCATGAAACTGAGATCATGACCTAAGTCAAAACCGAGAGTCGGATACTTAATCGCCTGAGCCACCCGGGTGCCCCTAAAGCTTATTTTAATGTTTTATTTATTTTTGAAGGGGGCGGGCAGAGAGAGAGGGGGACAGAGGAGCCAAAGCAGGTTCTGTGCTGACAGCAGAGAGCCCCATGTGGGGCTCAAACTCACGAACCTTGATTCCATGACCTGAGCCTAAGTTGGACCCTCCACTAACTGAGCCGTCCGGATGCCCCTGGGCTGTTTGCAACATGGGGACACGGTGACCAAGTCTACTAGGAACATCCGTTTACATGTCTGGTGAGCGTATGCTTTTACGTCTTTTCGGTAGGAAGTGAAATCACGGAGATGAATGTGAGCATATTTTTTGAACTTTACAAGAATGCCCAACTCTTTGCCAAAGTGGTTTTATCATGTTATATTTCCACTGAAAGCGTGTGAAAATGTATGAGAGTTCTAGCTGGTCCACATCTTCTTTGACATTTGGAAGACAAGTCTTTTTCATTCTAAACCCGCTCGTGCCTGCATTTCTGACGACTAGTGACATTGATGACCTTTGTGCACTTACTGGGCATTAATATATCTTCTTTTGGGAAATAGCTGAACACATCTTTTACCTATTTGTAAAATTAGATCAGTGTTTTTCATATTACTGAGTTATAAAAGTGTTCTTTATATATTCTGGGTACGAGTCCTTTGTCAGACATTTGTATTTGAAAGGTTTTCTACCAGTCCTTAGCTTTCTTTTTTAATTCTTTAATGGCATTTTTGAAGAGCAAATATTTTTAATTTCAGTGAAGTCAAATTTATTCTTCTTTTTCAGTAGTGCATTTTATGGTTTTTCTCTAAAAAAAGTTTTGTCTACACGAAGGTCTAAAAGGTTTTCTTTCTATTTCTTATCCAATTTTTATTTTTATTGTTTATGATTTTAGCTTTTATAAAGTAGAGCTCTGTGATTGATATTGGGTCAATTTTTGTCTATGATGTAGGGTAAGATTTAAGGCTAATTTTTTTCTCATATGGATATCTGGTTTTTCTAGCACCATTTTTGTAAAAGCTATTCTTTCCTTGTTGAATTATCCAAGCATCCTCATTGGAAAACCAATTGCATACGTATGTGTGGGTCTATTTCTGGACTCTCTCTAGCCTGTTCTATAAATAAATTTATCTTTCTTTATGCCATACCACACTGTCTTGATTGCTGTAGCCTTATAATAAGTCTTGGAATCAGGTAGTGTAAGTCTTCTCAATTTATTCTTTCATAATCATTAACAATGTTTTTGGCTCGTTTAGGCCCTCTGAATTTCCCTACAAATTTTACAGTTTGTCAATTTCTATCAAAAAGCTTTGGAGTTTTTATTGGGACCAAGTTGAATCCATAGGTCAATTTCGGTAAAACTAACATCTTAACAACACTGAGTTTTCCAGCCCGTGAACACAGCATATTTTATCATTTACTTAGGCCTTCTTTAATTGTACGTTTTCAGTGTACATATTTTGGGTATATTTTGTTAAATTTATCCTTAAGTATCTCATGGGGTTTTTTTTTGACGCTATTGTAAATGGTATTTTTTTGTAAGTTTATTTATTTATTTTGAAAGAGTACACAGGAGAGGCAAAGAGATAGAGAGAGAAAGAGAGAGAGAGAATCCCAACCAGGCTCTGCACTGTCAGTGTGGAGCCAGGTGCGGGGCTCGAACTCATGAACTGTGAGATCATGACCTGAGCTGAAATCAAGAGTCAGATGCTTAACTGACTGAGCCACGAAGCGTCCCATAAATGGTAATTTTAGGTGTTCTTTCTTTCTTTTTTTTTTTTTTTAATGTTTTATTTATTTTTGAGACAGAGAGAGACAGAGGATGAGCAGGGGAGGGGCAGGGAGAGAGGGAGACACAGGACCCGAAGCAGGCTCCAGGCTCCGAGCTGTCAGCACAGAGCCCGACGCGGGGCTCGAACTCACAGACCGCGAGATCATGACCTGAGCCGAAGTCGGACGCTCAACCGACTGAGCCACCCAGGCGCCCCTAGGTGTTATTTTCTAATTGTTCTTTGGTAGTATATAGATATATCGTTGATTTTTTATTTTTACCTCGTATCATATGCCCTTGCTGAATTCACTGATTTTTGTTAGCTTTTGAAAAATACTTTCATAAAGATTTTCTATGTACACAATTATTTTGTGCACTAAGACCTGGTATAAAATGTTAAGTAAAGGTTATGAGGTCAGATATCCTTGCTCATTGTCAGTCTTAAGTGGAAAGTGTCCAGTCATTCATGATTCGGGTTGATGATGTTCCCTTGTGTTGCTGTTTCCTCAGAGTTTTTATCGTGAATGTAAGTTTTACTTTGTCAAATAGTTTTTGTTTTTTTTTTTACGTCTGTTGATTTGACCATCGAATTTTTCCCCTTTATTATGAGTCAGATGATTTACATTGGTGGATTTTTATTTTGTATTTATTTTATTTAAGTTTATTAATTTTTTTTAGTAATCTCTATACCCAACATGGAGTTCGAATCATGACCCTGGTATCAAGAGTTACATGCTCTACAGAGTTACGGCCAGCCACCCCTACGTTGGTTGATTTTAAAATGTTAAACCATTCTAGTGTCTCTGGGGTAAATCCCAGTTAGTCATAATGTGTAATCTATTTTAATTATTGTTGGCTTTGAATTGTTAGTGACTTGAGAAGTGGTTCCTTCCCCCTCGATTTTCCAAAAAATTTGTGAAAGATTGACATATAACTTCCTTAAAGTGTTTGGATTTACCAGTGCAGCCATTTGGCCTAGAGTTTTCTTTTGCAGAAAAAAATCGTTTTTAAATTTTGACAAATTAAATTTCTTTAATAGATTAGGGCTCTTTCTGGTTGACTATTTCTTCTTGGGCCAGTTTTGTAAATTTTTGCCCAAGTAATTCATCCGTCTTTTCTGCCCTGTTAAGGCATAGCCCGAAGTGGGGCTTGAACCCACGAACCACGAGATCCAGTCAGTACACCTGAGCTGAAATCAAGAATTGGATGCTTAACCGATTGAGTCACCCAGGCACCCCAGTAATTTGTCCATTTTATCTACATTGTTGAATTAATCAACAAAAAATATTTATATTATTTCCTAATTATCCTCTCATTATCTATAGGATTTGTAATGATGTCCCTTGTTCATTCCTGATAATGATGATTTACATGTTCTTTCTCTTTTTTTCCCTTTGGTTACTCCAGCTGGAGTTTTAGATATTTCCTAAGAGTTAGCTTTTTGGTTTCACCGAGTTTTTCTACCGCAAGTCTATTTTCCATTTCTTTACTGCTTTTATTGTCCCTTTTTCCTTCCTTCTGCTTCATTTGCTCTTTTTTGTTCTTTCACTAGCCTCTTAAGCTGGAAGCTTAAATAGTTGATTTCAGATCTTTGGTCTATTGTAAAACATTTAAAGCTATACATTTGCATCCAAGCATTGTTTCAGGGGCATCTTCCAAGTTTTGATACGTTGTGATTTCCTTATCATTCAGTTCAAAATATTTTCTGATTTCTCCTTTGACTTCTCTTTTGATTCATGTGCTATTTAGAAGTATATTGTTCAGTTTCCTAATGTTTCAGGATCTTCCAGATCGTTCTCTCTTGTTTTTTATTTAATTCTGTTGTCAGAGAATATCGTCTATGGGTTCAACCCTTTTACATGTATCGATAGCTGACTTATGGTAGAGCAGATGGTCTACCATGATGAATGCTCCGTGTGCATTTGAAAATAATGTATATTCTACTGATGCCAGGTAGAGTGTTCTATTAATGGCAGGTCAGTATGGTTGGCAGCATCATTCAAGTCTTCTACGTCTTTACTGCTTTTCTATCTATGTGCTCTACCAATTTTGAAAAAGACGCTTAAAATCTCTAGGTACAGGGGCGCCTGGGTGGCTCAGTCGGTTGGGTGGCCGACTTCGGCTCAGGTCATGATCTCGCGGTCCGCAAGTTCGAGCCCCGCGTCGGGCTCTGTGCTGACAGCTCAGAGCCTGGAGCCCGTTTCGGATTCTGTGTCTCCCTCTCTCTCTGCCCCTCCCCTGTTCATGCTCTCTCTCTGTCTCAAAAATAAATAAATGTTAAAAAAAAAAAAAATCTCTAGGTACAATTGTGGATTTCTTTTTATTCCTGCTTTAATTTTGTTAGTTTATACACATTTTGATCGATACGTCTTGATAAATTGACCTTTAAACCATTAAGAAATATCTCTCTCTATCCCTGATCATGTTCCTTGTCCTGAAGTTCCTTTTGTCTGATATCAATATAGCTAACTTCCCTATGTATGTTGTATTATCTTTTTCCATACTTTTACCTTCAATCTATGTCTTTATATTTAAAGTGTGTTTTTTATAGACAACAAATAATCGGGTCTTTTTAAAAAAATCCATTTTGTTGATAATCTCCGCCTCTTAATTGGAGTGTTTGGGCCGTTTATGTTTCATGTAATTATCAACATGATTGTGTTTAAATCTCTGCCATCTTGCTATTTTTTTTTTTTTTTTGATGTGCTGTTAATTCTTTTTTTTTTTTTTTTTAACTGATCACATCTACCTTAAAGAATTTTAGGGCTTCATTTGCAAATCATGACATTTGCTGATTTACTAGACGTGAGGATGAATGGGAGAAGAGACTGTCAAGGATGCTTCTAAGGTTTGACAGTGGGTGACTGGGAGAAAAGCCAGTAGCCAGTATGTATGTGAAGGTCATGCAGTGGTGTATTGGAGCTGGCTCATACCAGCTCAGGAGAACTGATTCTGTGCATGTCTTCCCAACTCCATGTTCAGTAATGTTATGTTAGAAGCTTGAAATCAGCCATCCTGGAATATTTACACGGAGTTGGCACATGCCACGAGGCAGAGCCTTCTCTTTAGGAAAGCTGGTTTACCAGCACACCTGTGGGCTCAGGCGGGCTTGCTCCTGGGAACCCCTCACGGGAAGGGCTCTGCCATTTTGTTTTCATGGCACAACACGTAGCCACTCTTGTTTATTGAGTGCCAACGAATTAAATGGGAAGATAATGAATTTCTTTTGAGACTTTGAGTTTCAGCAATCAGAAATACATGGCTGGAAATTTAGAGAGAAGTTGGGGCTGAAGATTTAGCTTTGCATGGCACCTGAACTTGCAAGTGGGCATACAATTTGGGGAAAAGAATGAAGAGCTGGAATGAAGGAGAGAGGCCTGAGAGGTGGGAAGCGATCCGGATGAGCCAGGATAAAGATTTCATGGTGAGCTGTGTGGGTTTGGTCACCAGCATTCAATGGGGCAGAAGGTCAAGGACGGAGACTAAGAAAAGATCAATAATCATTAGGAGGTTGTTGGTAACTTTTGAAAATCTAGTTAGCAGAGAGAGAGAGAGGGAGATCTGAAGCCATTGCTAGGGTTGTTTCTGAGGGAATCGGTAAAGAAAAGGAAGAGCGAAAGTCATGAAAATGTGTCAGTGAAAGTGGGGGTGGGTGGGCAATGGAGGAGATTTAAACTTGGAGGCAGTGGGGGGGGGGGGGGTCAGGGCTCCATGGTGGAGCCAGGTGGTGTAGTAAGTGGGAGGCTGTGGAGAACAGGTGAGAGAGATTGAGCCCTGCTTCTGCAGGTGAGAGGGAAGAGGGCATCCTGCGTCCTGCTCCTGTGTCAGAGTGGAGCAAAGTGGACCCTCTTTTCCCCAAGTGTGATCCGTGGACCGGCAGTAGCACGTCCACGGGGATCTGATGAGAAATGCAGAACCTCAGGTGCTCCCCAGACCTGCTAAATCAGGCTTTGCAATGTCACAACATCCCAGTGTTTCTTAAATGTGCCTATGAGCCAGCGGGGATTTTGTGATGATGAGGCTTCTTAATCCCCGAGCTCCACTTTGGGTAGCAGGAACCTAGACTGTGTAGGATGGAGCTTAGGCTTTTAGGATCTGGCATCTGACTGGGTTCAAACCTCATCTCCACTCTTTGCTGTGTGACCTTTGGCAGTGGCGTAATGCCGACAGTGGGGTTGGGGTTGCAGGAAGAGGCTGCTGAAAAGTCTGAGGTGATGGGGATTCTGACTGAAGAAAGCCGGACTGCAATGTTTAGCCACAGGATCCAGTCTAGACAGAGGATCTTGCCAGAAGAAGACACTGTTCTAAGGAAGACAAGGATAACCTGGGGAATCCTTCATCTGTGAGAATAGGCAGAAGGATTCTCCAAAGGGACTAGTGGATTTTTTTGTGCCCGACTGGTCAAGTGCATCATTCTGACCACCATCTTTAAAGGGACTGAAGCCTGCCTCAACAACCATGGTGTGGTAACTTGTATAATGTTCCCTCCAAATTCATAATCACCCAGAATCTTAGAAAGTGGCCTTATTTGGAAATAGGGTCTTTACAAATGTGATTAGTTAAGGATCTCAAGATGCAATCATCCTGGATTTAGGGTGGACCCTAATTGCCATGACCAGGGTCTAAATAAGAACAAAGAGAGATTTGGACACACAGAGACACAGAGAAGAACATCATGTGAAGACAGAGACAGAGATTGGACTGATGCGGCCACAAGCCAAGGAATGCCAGGAGCCACCAGAAGCTGGAGGCAAAGATGAATCTTCACCTAGTAGAACTTTTGGAGAAGAAGGAACTTGGTCCACTGACACCTTGATTTTGGACGTCTGGCTTCCAGAACTTTGAGAAAATTAAATTCCTGTTGTCTTAAGCCACCAAATTTGTGGGATTTTATTACCGCAGCCCTTGGGAATTGATACACATGAGAAAGGATGACACTTTGTCCAGGCCACAGTGACAAAATGGCAGAGTCCCTGCACATCTCTTACTTTGTCAGGCAACTTCCTGTCACTATTGTTCCTTAGCCCTGAGGACCTTGGGGAGTCGTGGACAAGGAGTAGGGCCATGGCCAGAGGCAGCAGAGTAGAGGCTAGGAGCTTCAAGCTTGAGAAAACTGATCTGCCATTGCTAGCCAGGTGACCATGGGTGCTTCTCTGTGAGCCTCCGTTTCTTCATCTATAACATGGGAATGAATACAACAGAATCTTCTTCAGAGGGTCAGCGTGAGGACTGCACAAGATGGAAGGTCTTCATCCATTGGGGCTGCTAACAAAATACCACAGACTGGGTGCCCTTATAAACAACAAGCATTTATCTCCCACAGCTCTGGAGGCTGGAAGTCCAAGATCAAAGCACGGGCACATTTAGTGTCTGGTGAGAATCCATTTTCTGGTTCAGAGATCATATCTTGTAGCTGTACCTCACATGGTGGAAGGGGCAAGGGAGCTTTCTCAGGTCATTTTTATAATGGGCACTCATCCCATTAATGAAGGCCCCACCCTCATGACCTAATCACCTCCCAAAGTCCCCACCTCCTTACACCATCTTCTTGGGGGTTATGTGTCAACATATGAATTTTGCAGGAACACAAACATTCAATCTATAGCAGGTACTATGTCAAGATGAGCATATACAAAGTACCCAATGATGGGGCACCTGGGTGGCTCAATCAGTTGAGCGCCCGACTTTGGCTCAGATCATGATCTCATGGTTCCTGAGTTCAAGCCCCACATCGGGCTCACTGCTATCAGCACAGAGCCTGCTTTGGATCTTTGGTCCCCCTCTCTCTCTGCCCCTCCTCCACTCACGCTCTCTCTCTCAAAAATAAAACATTACAAAAAAAAAAAAGAAAGTGTCCAATGGATGTTAGCTACTTTAATGGTTATTTTTGTTCTCCTACTAGCTGAGTAAATCATTTAACAAGTAGGGAGGCAGAAGGAAGTGAGTTTTGAGGCCCAATCGACTTGAATTTGAACTTAACCTTCCCCACTCACTTTGTATAATGTACTAATCTCCTCTGTGCCTCCTTTCCTCATCTATAAAATTAAACAAGCAAAACAAAACCCAGGCTGCTGTCATATGCAAAGAATATAAAGTCTTGTACATAGGATGTACTTAATAAATGTTTATTTCCTCCCTTCCCTTAACTTTGGACCCAATTCCCTTACTCTGAGAAAGAGAAGAATCATTCCAACCTCACGGGAATGCTTTGAGGATTGCATGAGGTCCTAAATGTAAATTCCTGGTACAAAGCCTCATACCCAGCGTGCCCGGACACAAGTGTATCGTTGTGTGAAAACTTGGGTTTTCTGACCCCCATCTGGGGGGCTTTCCCTCGTCTTCTCTGCTGCATCAGCTGACTTCAATGCTTTTAGCGCATCAGGACCTGGTGGTGGGGGTGGAATGAGGGCTGTGGGGGAGGCGTTGGCATAAAAGCTACACAGAAGATATGGAGGCATACCCTCCTCAATCAGACACAAGGTCCTCTGAGCCCCAGTTCCCCATCTTGACTCTTCATTCCCACTTTGTCCTCTGGGGGTTGTACTGAGCTCTGGTCTGAGAGCCTTGGCACTCTGCCAGAGACTCTCCAGACTCTGTATCTCCTCCCACCCTTCAGTTCCCCAGGCAGGAGGGACCAAGCTCCTCTCCTCTGGGTGGGCTGGAGATCACCCCCTGCCCAGCAGTCTGGGGGTGACACAGAGTGATAATGAGCACCAGACTACGACTGTGCCCCCTCTTTGCCCCGCCACATTTAATCCAAAAGAAAAACAATACTAAACCACAAATAAACTATAAGGAATAGGTAAAAGGAAAACAATACTAAACTGGCAAATAAATAGAATGCTAAACTACAAAATAAAAATAAGGAAATCAGTAATTTCTGGTTTTCCCTTATTTTGAAGCTTTTTGGAAACATTTAAAAATTAGTTTCTTGTACCCTGCTTTGTAGGTGGCTGTCCAAGCACATGGTTAGAATGCCATTGGGAATTCCGGCATGGCAGACGGCACCCCCTCAGTGTCCCTCCGCACCTCCCCCCCCCCCCCCCCCCCCCGCCCACAACCATCACCACAGCCAACTTCCACAACTGCAAACATGTGGACGTATTTGTCTATCTTGCAGTCTATCCCTTGGGTTAATTCCTTGCCCCACGTCTTGTGATTCTGATGAGCTGCTAATCACAGAGCCCTACCTCCTGTGTCAGGGGTAAAATATCTAAGGGGAAGCACTCATATAGTCTATCCATCTGGCCAAGTATTTGGCTCAGGGATGGGCATAGTTTCCCAATCTCCTTTAGTTTTTTTCCCTTTTCTTTTTTTAACCATATTTGTCTTCCATCGCATACAAAGTATTGTGGTCTGCTTTTTTTTTTTTTTTAACTTAATGTTACATTGTGAGCGTTTCTGTATGTTCTTAAATGTTCTTTGAAAATATGATTTTTATTGGCTGTATAGTTTCTATCCAATATATTTATGTCAAACTATATTAATCCAATTCCCTATTTACAAACATTTAGGTTCTTCTACAAACATTTAGGTTCTTCTTAATTTTAAAGTATATGAAGAACTCTGTGATTAATTTATTTATATGCAAATCTTCATACACAATTCTAATTATTGTCTTAAGTGACATTCCTGAAATGAACGTGGTTAAGTCAAGGGATTAAAAAGGTTTAATTCATATTAGCAAACTGCCCCCAGAAATGTTGTATCACTTCATATTTTCACTAGCTTTGAATCAGAGCTCCTGTTTCCCATACTCTTAGCAACATTAAATGTTGGTTTTTAATAACTGACAGTAAAGTAAGTGGAAAAAAACGGAATTTCATTGTTATTTTAGTTTGGACTTATTTTATTACTTGATAGGATTTACTTTTTACATGCATATGTCTTCATTTGTAAATTACATATTCATATTTATTGAACTTCTTTTTAAACAGGGATTTGGTTTTTTTCCTTATTGATTTATAAGATCTCTTTATATATTAAGGATATTGACTTTCTCATATATGTTCAAATACTTTATTCTTTAACCTGTGTACTTGTATACATTCTTCTTTCTACCCATAGAAATTATTCTCTTTAACATAGAGAAATTTTACATTAAAAAATGTATTCAAATGAATTAAGAACAATATATATTCTGAAGATATTTATGCTTAGAAATGTTTCCATAGCTGAGCTCATAACTTTTCACTAATATTTTTTGTGTTTCTCTTACTAAATTTTTTAAGACTATGGATTTAGCCATTCCTTATCTTTCCTTTGCCTGACTTTTATAGGTGTTTCATTTTCTTAGTTGGTGTTTTCTTCCAGGGCTGTACATCCTTAAAACGGAACAATCAGGCTACCAGCTCCGTTGCAAACTAACCCCAAGTCTCCAAAGGAAAAAGAATAGGAAAAATTGCTTATTAAAGGAGCCACTGGGAAGACTGGGGCATCACGAGTCACTTCTAACTCAAGACCTACCCATCCTGACTTCTGGTTTTGCTGCTTCTTTGGAAAGATAAGGAAGGGACAAACTCACTGTCTCTCTCCACCCCAAGGATGGTGGTCTTCAAAGAAGGTGGACCAAGGAGGTCAGGGATGGCTACTTTCATCAGGCCTCAAACCAATGCCGAGGAGCTGATTTGTCCCCCCCCGGCATCTCCCTCCTATAACCACAACTGCAACGTGTGGAGGCAATGCCCAAGGCAGCTGAGATACTGGTCAAGAGGAGTGGAAATGTCCACGGAATGTGGGTCTGGGAAGTCGTCAGACAGAACCACCAGTGGAAGGACTGGAGCATGAGCAGAAGGTGAGGATCCCAAAAGAATAAGTGAGGTGGGAGAGGATAGGTTGACCCTGTAGAGAAATGGACACGCACAGAGGCAACTTAAGAGTTAAGAGTGAGCCATTAAGGGGCACCTGGATGGCTCAGTCAGTTGAATGTCTGACTCTTGATCTCAGCTCAGGTCAAGATCTCACGGTTGTGAGACTGAGCCCTGCATCAGGCTCTGTGTGGAGTGTGGAGCCTGCTTGGTATTCTCTGCCTCCCTCTCCCTGCCCCTCTTCTGCTCATGCTTACTCTCTCAAAATAAATATATTAACATAAAAAAAAAAGAACGAGCCATTAAAACTGCAGGAATGAGAAGGGTGATTAGCAGTGTCCCAAACTAAGGCTTGGGGGTGTCAACTTTTTCTGGACTGCCACTCAGTATTTCCTGCCCCCAAGGCTGCAGAGGGTAGAGAAGGTGGAGTCAAATGCCCCCTTCACCCCTCACCCCATTCCCATGACCCAAGTCCATTGCAAGCACTCTCTTCCTATTCTCCCAACCCAAGGGGATTGGGATTCGGGACCACTTCAGACAAGCCAGGTTTCTGCCTACCTGAACGAGCATCCCGGGGAACAAAGTTGGGGAGCAGGACACTTGAGAGACCCTGGCATTGACAAACAGAGGTATTCCCACTGATCAAGTCTGAATTAGGCAGGTTTATCTCCAGTGGAGCGAGGGAGGGATGGGGGTGGGGTCTGTGGTTCACTGCCTGGAATCCTAACAGAGTACAGGGGTCCTGCGGGGTGAGCGGCTGGCTTTCAGGTCAGAACGAGGTGGTTAGAGACAGCAGGGATGCTGCCTTTGGAGTCCTCCAGCCCAAAAGCCCCACTCCGAGGCTCCAAGGCTCTCTGTGTCCTAGATGGGGCAGCCTGGACTCCCGCTCTAGATCCTAGTAGCCCAGGGGCCAGAGAGCTGAGAAGCCTCTTCTTAAACTCCAAAGACTTCTTTGTTCTATAGCTGAGAACTGAAAATTCAGGGCAGCATCTTTTGGCTGGTTGCTGGGAGGTTGCTGGGAGAATCCCTCAGCGAGAGAAGAAAGGGTTTGGACTGAGATCACAAGGAGAAGCCAGTTCTTTCCTGCTTTCTGTTCTTCGCCTGGAAGGAGGCTGTGGCCACTTCCATTTTTCCTTCTTTCCCTCCTCCTCCTCCTCCTCCTCCTCCTCCTCCTCCTCCTCCTTCTCTTTCTCCTTCTTCCTCTTCTTCTCCTCCTCCTCCTCCTTCTTCTTCTCCTTCTTCTCCTTCTTCCTCTTCTTCTTCTCCTTCCTCCTCTTCCTCCTCCTCCTCCTTCTTCTCCTTCTCCTTCTCCTCCTTCTTCTTCCTCTTCTTCTCCTTCCTCTTTTTCTTCTTCCTCTTCTTCTTCTTCTTCTCCTTCTTCCTCCTCCTCCACTTCTCCTCCTCCTTCTTCTTCTTCTTCTTCTTGAAAGAACAGAGCCTCAGCTTGCCTTTCATGCCCACCAACACAGCAGCCCTGGAGAGCTTTAAACCCTGATGCCAGTCAGGGCCCCATCCCCAGAGATTCAGACCTAATTGGGGTGAGGTTGGACACCCTACGGGGTTCTAGTGTGCCACCAAGGCTGAGGGCCACTGGCTTGTAACTGTGCCTTTACATGTTTACCTTTAATGATGATCGTAAAGAGGGTGGACACCGCTTTCCACCTTGGCAGAGTTGAAGCGGGGTATGTAACCTCACCTGGAGATCAAAAGTCTACATGAGCTGCCCTTGGTGACTGCATCCCTCCATGTCCTCCGGCCCAGAGGGGACTGTGTCTGCAATCAGGACCCGCGAGTGCAGGGTCCGAGGGTGGAGGATGCAAATATGACTCCAGCATCTTGACTCTGAATCCTGATGGTTTCTCCCCCCGACGCCTGATAGCAAACGTGATTAGAAATTTCAAGGCCGGGCTCACCAGCAACGCTTTCCCTGCCCAGCCCAAATCCCTTCCTTTCCCACCTCCCTTACCCCCAGGCTCTCTCTGCCCTTTTGAATTTAGAAAGCCTTTATTGGAACTTCCATTCTAGCCCAACCAACAACACCAACCTCTCCAGGGCAGGGAGGGGACTTTAGACAGCCCTGAATTCTCTAGTGCCTCTCACTGGAGAGGTGCTCAATCAAACATTCTTTATGTAGCTGATTCCATGACACACATTCTTTTTGAATTGATTGTCTTGGAGCCCTGAAGCCCCAGCTGCTTTATCTGTATAATGGAGACAATAATACTCACTTTGAGGAGTTGATGTGTTGGGTAATAAAATGGATGGAACTCTTTTTCTGCACCAGGCCCTGTCGTCAGTGCCTTGTAGGTGTTAATCCATTTAAGTCCCCAAGTGATAGTGGGGAAGAGCGTCTGTTCCCCCTTCCTTCTGGCCCCGGAAGGGCCCCGACGCTAGTAACTAAGGGCTGGGGTTTGGGGGCACTCTCCAGATTCAAGGGCGACACTGCTCTAGAAACAGGGCGATCCACAGTCCCCTTCACAGTGGCAGACCCTTGTGGGGGGCTCCTTCTCTCCTGTCTCCCTTTCCATCTCCGATTCTGAGATCTCCACTTCGTTCCTCCTTCTCTGGATTAGACCCAATGGGTCTTGTTTTTCTCTTCCCAGAAAGCCCATCAGGGAATCACTAAGGGTTTTCTTAGACATCTCACCTCCAGGATGGATCATGTCCCCACCCTGGAGACCAGGCTGCTGCGGGAAGTGTTGGGTTTGGAAAGCACTGTCTTCTTTCTACTAAGCCTGGAAGGTCCTTGACACAGAGGTGACACTCAATAAATGCCACTCTCCTTCCTGAGAACCTGGTCCTGCCCCTGGAGGGGGTTCAGATCCTGCCTCCACTTGTTCTTCCTTTCTGCCCACCTTCTTCCATCCACGTGCAGGTAGAGAAACCGTGATTTGTGAGACACCGGCCATGCGGGAGGAACACGTCCGGGAGGACTCACACCCTGTCCCCGTAGGATGACCATGCCTAGTATGATCAGTGGAGAACAGAGGTGCTCGCCAACGGCTAGGGGTACAAATCAGAAATTCAGGGAAGACTTCGCTGAGGTGGTCACAAGTGTAGGAAAAGTCAGCGGACAGAAGAACGGACATCCAGTCTGTGCAAGGAATTTGGGCAAACCCCGGAGGCGCAGAAGAACTAGAAGAATTCTAGAACCATCTGGCCCTTGCTGGAGCGTGGGACCTCGGCCCAGCAGAGGAGAGGAGACGACCCAGGAAGCCAGGCCAGGGCCTCGTCTCCTCCAGCAGCTAGGTTTTCCAAAGGAAGCCGTGGTGGAGAGGTGAGACTGAGGTACCAGGCTGCCACCCGCGTTACAAAAGAGTGGAAAATACGACTGCGTCGCCCGTGGCGGCGGTCAGTGCTGTTTTACGAGGCTTGAGTTTTATAGGTATGGACGTGGGCAGGAGTGACCTGGGTCGACACAGAAAATGCGTTTCCTACTGAGGGTCACTGCGGCCGGAGGCACGCTGCTGTGGGTCACGGCTCCGTGGAGGAGAGTCCAGGGAATGTTCTTGCAGCTTCTCGGTCCATCCCGTGACCACTCTGCCCGGGTGCGGGATTGCGGGAGGGGCCCTGCCGCGCCCGCACCTGTGGGCGGCTGGCATTTCCTGAGGCTGCTGGCTGTTTGAAGGCTTAACTGCCAGCCGCTGGGAAGCAGCTCTTGCTGAGTGCAAAGCATTTTTGAGGGAGAGGGGGTGGGCGTGTGGACTGGCTGCTTAATTAAAACAGGGAGAGGTTGACATGAGGGACCTTTAGTGGTTTTTGATCTCTTTCTCTCTCTGCCTGCTTCCCAACTAGGGGGTGGGGGGAGGGGAAGTAAACCCTCCTCCTACTCTTTTTTCTTCAACCTCTTCCATCTTTCAGAGACCTGACAGGTGCCACCGGGCATCCGTCCTTCCCGCGGCCTCTCCTCCTCCGTCTCGAAAGGTCTGGATTCTGGGTGTGGTTTACACGCAGGGTGTCGTAAGTTGGGGGCTCAACCACTCACCCTGTTGAGTGACTGTAGTCTTGGCCTTCTAAAGGGCTTTGGGAAATATAGCTGGCTGCCCTACAAAACAACGTAGAAATATTTCATTGCAAATTTGGAAAACCTCTGTGTTCCCCGCCAAAAGAAGGAGGAATGCAGGTGTAGAGGCGGGCAGGCCCAAGTTCAAGCCCTGGCCCGTCGTTCATTAAGCGTGGCCCGGGGAAGGCTACCTTCTCGGATCCTCTCTTTCCTCGTAGACTAGGTTGTTGTGGGGATGGATAAGCTGAAGCACAGGGCTTCCCGGGGTGATTCAGTTGCGCTCGGACAGCGGTGTGGTTGTGGATGTCGGGGTCTGTGTGCCTCAAAATCTCACGTCTGTTAGTAACCATGGAAAACCAGAGAGCCAACAAGTAGATCACCCCACCCAGGCTCCTTCTTTATTTTGTACATGGAGAAAGTGAGGGCTGGAGGCATGAATGGATTTTTCTAGCATCGTGTGATGAATAGATCAAATAGATTATACCTGTTTTGGGGCCTCCTTGCTGAGTTTATAACTCGTCTCTCTGGAGGATGGATTTTGAGCTATCAGAAGGGTATATCCTGCCCCTGTCCTTAGTCCTCAGGAACACGCTTGTGAACACACCCATTGTGTGCAATCAGTAGGCCATCTGGTAATGATGGTGGGGTTTGCAGCAGAGTCTGACCCTTCACAAAGCTCTTCCTTGTCTACACCTCTTATTTCCTCCCAGGAAACCAGGTGTAGGCAGGACAGCCAGCACCAGCATCATACCTATTTTCAGAGAGGGAAACTGAGACTCAGAGGACTAAGTGCCCAGTGCCAAGTTCAGATAGCTAATAAGTGATAGTTATGTGAGCCTCCAACTGATAACTACTAATGGGCAGGTAGTCTATCTATCCCGATGGAGACAGCAGCTATCAGTTGAACAAAGGAGGCAGCGGCCATCAGCTAAACTGTTGAGCAGCCATCAGTTAAACAATTTCTCTTGATGAAGGCTGGCCAGGTCTGAGGGCCCAGAGGGGACCCTGCAGGATAGAAATCGAACGAGAGCCAAGAGCAAGTGAGAGCAGATAGAGAGAGTGCAGATACAGAGTGTCTGGGAGACGAGGAAGGAAAGGACGCTGAGTCTCGTCTTTGCTTGGAGTCTGGGGCTTTTACTGAGGATTGTGGTCCAGGATACGTGTCTTCTCAGGCATCCGGGAACCAAGACGAGTGTTTAGGTGTTCCGCATAAGCCACTTATGCCCTGGAGCCAGGGGGCTTTGGTGAGTCAATGGTCTCGGAACAGGTTCCTGAGGAACTCGCCCGGTCCCTCCTTAGATGTTATCTCCTTTGCTGGAAGAGTCCAGAGAAATCATTAACTCCTTGACCTTTACAAGGAGGACAGACGCTCCCCGTTCTAGAAGGCGTGTGTAAGGCGGGGGTGCAGTCCCAGCAAGAATAGAAGCAGGAAAAGGAGCAAAAGCAGTTGTCTTTGAAGGAATCCCTCTGGTTTCCCTGCCTCGGTGTCAGCAGTGGTCCAGATGAGGAACCCTCTGCCTCCTGATGGGTATCAGTGCCCAGTAAAGATCAGTTGTTGGTGATACGGACCTTGCCCCGTAGAGGCACTATGCTGGATGGAGTGCAACCGGAGAAGTCACCTGCCATTGTGTCACATCTCTTTAGGTGACAACGAAGATGTAACACATCAAGCGCACGGATCGCACCTGCCGAAGAAGAGCAGAGCTCGGCCCTCAGCCATTCCTTCGGCCAGCGCGTGTGTTCAGGGCTCACGGCTCTAACGGAGCCGTGCTCGCCCCCTTCCTCAGGGCCTGAGGACAACAGATGGAGTCATCCACTCGTGCTTGTGTGACGCTAAGGTGCATTAAGGACGCAAAGAGGCAGGTCCTGGTGTGCTCGGGACAAAAGAGGCCCGTCCTTTCTCAGACCCTTAGGCCTGGTTTTCACCGTAACCTAGAACTTGCCACACACTGAGCTCGGCTTCCCGAAGGTTTCTATTGGCAAAAGCCTAATATTTCTTAAGAATGTCCTAAGGCCCAGGTGCCCCACTGTGGGCAATCCCACTCTTCTATAGTTCTCCCAGGAACCCCGTCACCTCCTTTTGTCCGCGAGGACCTGAGACTCAGGTTAATCACTTGACCAAGGTTTACGCAGCCAACGGGTGATAGAGCCGAGGTGGGGAAGGGGTGACTCTGGCCAACCGCACGACTGGAGGGATGGAGGCACCCTCCTCCTTTTGACTGGCAGCGAGGAGGTGGTGACTCAGAGTTAAGGGACCGGAGAGGGCGTGAGGTTGGCGGGGCGGATGTGGAAGGCCAGGGAAGTCATTTGAAGTTGCCAGCTTGTTAGAGACCCAGGCTCCTGGAATTCTAGATGAAGTGTTAAAAGTCTGGGGAACAGCAATGCCTGATTCAAGTCAGCTCACAGAGGTGGGAAGCCTGGGAGGCAGATGTGAATGTGGGTAGGGGGGTGGGGGCCAGTGAGGCTTATACTTGTCTGGGAAGCCATGGTCCTGGACAGCCTGCACACTTTGTGGCCGGAAAGGCCTGAGCTCCAATCCCACCTTGGTTTCTGGCAGACTGTGTAGGTTTGGACAAATTTCTAGAACCTTCTGAGTCCCTGAGCTTCTGGGATACGGTGAAGACACACAGTGAGGTGGCAGGGAAGACACCAGGCACCCAGCATACATTCAGTAAATGTTACTCAGTCCTTCTCCCTCCGCACCACGTTCTGAGCACCGGGTGGAGAGGAGCTGTTTTTCTTGGGAAGACCGTCCACATACCTGAGAACCTTACGACCCTTGGAGATCACTGAGCTGTGTTACTTTCTCCTTATCCTCTGTCCCGAGACCCGACTGTGTTCCAATACTGATAGGTGCTTGTTTCATGAACCCCTTCTCAGCACAAAGGGTGAATATTGGGGCGCCTGGGGGGCTCAGAGAGTTAAGGGTCTGACTTGGGCTCAGGTCATGATCTCACGGTTTGTGGGTTCGAGCCCCATGTCGGGCTCTGTGCTGACAGTGAGAAGCCTGCTTTGGATTCTCTATCTCCCTCTGTCTGCCTCTCCCCTGCTCACATTCTCTCTCTCAAAAACAAATAAATAGACATAAAACAAACAAAGGAAAAATACTGAGCTGAGTACAGCCAAACACAATACTTCCATTTCCTTTGCCAGTGATGGCTTTCCTATTTACAAAGGTTATAAGTTAGCTGCCTTTGAGCGTGGTTATGTGAGGATGTGTGATACATGGAGCTACAGCAACTATTTTGTGACCATGAGGGAAAAGCCAGGAGAATCACAGAAACATTCACTGAGAAGACCTGACATTGATAAACCAATTCCTAACTGTATTAGTTTCTTATTGCTATTTTTTTAAGTTTGTTTATTTATTTGCAGGGGGGGGGAGGGAGGGGGATACAGAAAGGGCAGAGAGAGAGGGAGAGAGAGAATCCCAAGCAGGCTCCATGTTGTCAGTGCAGAGCACAATGTGGGGCTCGAACTCACAAACCGTGAGGTCATGGCCTGAGCCCAAACCAAGGGTCAGACGCTTAACGGACTGAGCTACCCAGGCGCCCTGTGTTTCTTATTGCTATTGTAACAAATTTTCACAAGCTCAGTGGCTTAAAACAACACAAATATATTCTCTTACAGTTTTAAAGGTCAGAAGCCTGAAACTGGTTGACTGGGCTGAAGTCAAGGTATCAGCAGGGCTGTTCCTTCTGAAGGCTCTGAGGGAAGGATCTATTTCCATATCTGTTTCAGTTCACAAGCCTTCCTGCATTCCTTGGCTTGTGAGCCCGGGATCACCATCAGAGCATCACCAAAGTGCATCCCTCCAACCGCCTCTGTCACCACGGTGCCTTCTCTTCTGACTCCAGCTCCTTCTGTGTCTCCCATAAAGGTCTTTGTGATTGCATCGAACCCACCCAGATAATCCACCGTGGTCTCTCCTCTCGAGGCCCTTAATTTAATCACACGTGCAGAGTCTATTTTGCCATCTAGGGTCCCATTCACAGATTCTAAAGATTAGGATGTGACTATATTTGGAGGGCCATTATTTACCTTACCACACTGACCAGTCCTGGGACCCCTGCCTTATAGGACCTCGTTTTAGATGTTGATAAGTGTCTTTAAAGTCCAAGATGATTCTGGTCAGATATTCTCAACAGCGTACAGGTAAATATTTAACCATGGGCTTTCTGAATTAAAAAACCCAACAAACCGGAATGTGTAGCAGTTGCCAATTTCTGCGGTGTAAATACCCCCACTCTGACTGATTATAAGCTACAACATGACTCACTGAACTTGAAGTTGAGAAGAAATGTTACGCACCGGCTCTAGCACACCCCTGGACCATTCTGTTTCAAAGTCACCCAACAATACATTCAGCCGGTGGTGTTTTGTTTTGCTTTAATTTTGTAACATCCCACTGGCTTTGGGGCCAGGGCAGGCGCCCCCAGAGTTGAGATGCTGGCTGAGTTTCTGGGACCTTCCCTTCCCGGCCACCTCCTCTGCTATCTGCCAAAGACTTGATTAATTTATAAGACCTTAACTGATACAATTATAAGACCTTAACCTAACAAGTGTTAGCCCTCCCAGGAACACCTGGGTATTTAAAAACTTAACACTTTGAAGTACAGATCCAGAGGAAATTGCAAAACCAAGCGAACAAAAACAATGACAACAACAGTAAAACATTGGTAGGAGGTCTTGTGTACCCTTCATTCAGTTTTCCCCAGTGATAACCTCTTGTGTAACTTTAGTACGATTTCAAAAGGATATAGTACAATATCAGGGAGTTGACGTTGGTAAAATCCATAAAGCTGTTTACATGCCCTGACGTGTGTGGGCATGTGGTTCTATGCAGTTCTATCCACATGTGTAGATTGGCATAACCACCACCACCATCAAGATACAGAACTGTTGGGGCGCCTGGGTGGCTCAGTCGGTTAAGCATCTGACTTCGGCTCAGGTCCCGATCTCATGGTTCGTGAGTTCGAGCCCCACGTCGGGCTCTCCGCTGTAAGCACACAGCCTGCTTCAAATCCTCTGTCCCCCTCTCTCTCTGCCCCCCTCCTACTCTCTCTGTCTCTAAAATAAAAACAAACCTTAAAAAAAACATCATTAAGATACAGAACGGTTGCATTACCCCCCAGGCTTTCTGGTGTTACCCCTTTATAGCCACGCTCACTCTTAACTCATCCTTAACTCCGGGCAGCCACTAGTCTTTCCTCCACCTCTGCAACTTTGTCCCATCAAGGATGTTATATAAATGGAACCAAACATAGGTGACTTTTTGAGATTGGGGTTTTACTCAGTAGAATTCCCTTTGAGATGCACCCAAGTACTTGTGCATAGGCATGGTTTGTGGTGTTGCTTCGTAGGTGGACCATTCACCCACAGGGAATGACCACAGTGACGGGCATGGTGACCGTGGTGAAGGAGTTGTCTTCAGTTTGGGATTGCTACAAACCAATCCGCCGTGAATGTTCCTGGACAAGTGTTTGGGGCAAACCTAAGTTTCGTTTCTCTGGGATGAGCGCCCAAGAGTACAACTGCTGGGTTGGGTGCTGGTATGTTAACGATGAGAGATACCTTTGGAAGCTTAGGCGTGAATCCCTGGGGCAAGGAGGTCGGCGCAGCAGGGCAGGGAAGGTATTTCTGAGCACTTGGATTCTGCTGGAGCTTCTCAGATTACATCACAGACTGTAGACTTCCTGAAGATGGTGGGAGATGCCTAGAATGTTCTGGAACCAGGGTTTGGGAATGGCCATCATTGGCCCTAAAATCTGGCCTTGCTACACAGGGGACCTCACCAGTGAGAGACCAGAGGGACCTTCTGGAGGATGGAGTAAGTTCCATCCCCTCAAACCAGATCCCCTCTCCACACGTCCGTGTTTTCCGACAGGACTCTTGCTCTTACCTGAGAAGGTCCCTTGCTGTCCCACAGCCACCTGGCTGGTGGTCACCCCACTCCTACCCAAGGCCCCTTCTCTTCTTCCCTCTCCCCACCCAAATCCGGACCATCCCTCCCGGAGGCCTGCCCCAGCTTTCCCAGCCATTTCTGATTTTTCTTTGCCTTGATCTCGTACTGGAAATAGTAAGTGCCTTTCAAACATTCTCTTAGTCACAGATCCCTTTGTTCAAAGGAAATTGTACCCAGAAATATATACAAATAAAAGCGATAAAAGCAGAGACCTCGGATGAAAGCTAGGGTGGAAATGGAAGGAGCTGGAGCCCTCCCCACCCCCACCCTCCCTGGCACAGGCTCCAGTCTCCCCTCCCCCACCCACAGCCCCTGCCAAGCACTGGGCCTTCAAAGCTCCGGGCAGAATGGCAGAGCTTAGCCTTTAACAAGATAGCAACGCCTCATTCTTGCTCAGTACTTCTTGGGTTCTCTAGAATTTCCTCTTCTGTCTCTCTTGCTCAGACAGCAGTAGATTTTTTTTTTTTTTTTTTGGCCATTGACCTTTCATCTCATTCGTGAAAGGCCACATTCCCCCATCCTTCTGATAATGGAACAACATTCTTGGGTCACTGGGTACCAGGGGATACGAACAGCACGTCACTTGAGGGCCGATGAGCGAGGCTGGAGCCGGGCGTCGGGGCTCTTCTAAATGGTTGTGTGGCCCTGGGCTCCGCCCACACCCTCCAGGGACCTCAGGGTACCCCGAGCTATACCGAGGCACTTCGCTTAGGTGGCCTTCATAAACTGTCTACCTCTATCTCACTGCACATTAACAAACATGTTGGATGCCTGCTGGTACGAAGCGCCTTGTTAGCTTGGGATGGAGGATGGGAAGGCGCGAGATGTGGTCCTCGCCCCAGGAAAGAAAGATGGGCAAGTGAGCACGGGGGCGAGAGCAGGAGACACAAGCCTGAGCTGAAGGCCAGACCAAGATGTGGGGATGCCCTAATCTGGTGGGGCACAGCCCCCTAAGTCTATGGGGCCCCATATTATCTTCCCAACCATACGCGGAGTCCCTGAGGGGAGAAACTGTCCCCCTCATACCTTCTGTCCCTCACGGCTGCTAACGCGACCCTGCTCCGTCACGGCAACGGCTACCATGAAGTGCGTCCTCCCTGCTGAGCGGTTGACGTTCATTCCTGACGTCGCACCAACCCAGCGGGGAAGGAACGATCATTAGAGCCCATTTTTAGATGGAAAAGCTGAGGCTCGGCGTCATCAACCAACATAACCAAGGTCACACAGTACTGACTGGCGGTTGGGATTTAAGCCTTCTGAGTTTCTGACCCACGCTTAACCCTGCGGGTTATTTGGGCTCATTTCGTGGTAGCCAGGTGAAGGGGCTAAGGGAAAGAAGCTGTTGTGTTTTTTTAATTTTTTTTTTAACGTTTATTTATTTTTGAGACAGAGAGAGACAGAGCATGAGCAGGGGAGGGTCAGAGAGAGAGAGGGAGACACAGAATCTGAAACAGGCTCCAGGCTCTGAGCTGTCAGCCCAGAGCCCAACGTGGGGCTCGAACTCACAGACGGCAAGATCATGACCTGAGCCGAAGTAGGACGCCCAACCGACTGAGCCACCCAGGCGCCCCAAGAAGCTGTTGTTTTAACCGTCGCTCACTCCTGGTGCAGCCCTCCCCCACCCTGCACCCCGCTAGAGGGTGAGCACCCCCGATGGTGCATTTTCAGCAGCTACCATGCGGCTAAGAACGCGTGTTCCTGCTCAGGGCAGAGACCGGTATTTCCGTCTTTCCCACAATAAATCAACAGGCGGTTGTCTGTCATGTGGCTGGGAGTTTCCAGCAATCACCTCCCTCCTCTTTGGCCTGATGATTCTTTATTATTTCTTTACCACTGTGGGGAAGCCAGACTGGCTCGCAGAGCGGCTGGAGGAAAAGAGGCCCAAAGGAGGTGACTTGGGAGGGAAGCAAGGTGAAGAGGTGTCTCGACTCACACATAGGAACCCTGAAGCGGGGGGACAAACCCAGTATGTGCTCTGCCCCGGTCCTGTGGGTAACTGGGAGCGGGAGGCCTTTCTGAGGGGTAGTTGCGGACAAGAAACAATGGATAAAACAAACCAGTAATTAGTGTGTGAGTGCAACGTGGAAAACGGAACAAGTGGAACAGAGTGGAAGAGTGGGTGGCGGTATTAAATAAGGTGGTCGGTATTATGGTTGCCACAGAGGACAAGGGAGAATGTTCCAGAACCTTCTCACGGAGGAGGTGTCATCCGAATAAAACTTGACAGCAGCGAGGGAGTTGGCCTTAGGGATATCTGAAGAAAGAACATTCTAGAAAGAGGGGACGGCCAGAGCAAAGGCCTCAGGGGCTGCTTCTTCCTGATAGAGTATCAGCTGCCCGAGGGCAGGGATGTTGCTTTCTTTCGCTGGGTGACCCTGCAGCCTGGTTGGGACGCCTGGGGTGCCTGGCTTGGGGTGGGCATGGGGCATTTGCTGGAGGAACCAGCCGTTAGTCTCCCGGGGCCAAGGCCTCAAGGAGCCTGCACGGAGAGGCCCCCCCCGCCAACTCCGTCCCTCCCAGGGAAAGCCGACCCTGAGCTCTGGGACCCGGTTTTTCTGAGGCACAGACCCCACACTGGGTCAGCCTCTGTTTCCTCCTTCCTCCCCATGGGTGGGGACCCCTCCTGGTCGGCCACGGTCACAGTTCTCCCGCCTCCATGTTGCCGCCTCCAACTCGGAGCCCTTATCACGTCCCCCCTTTGTGTGTGAGCCAAGCTAAACATATTTGGGGCCTGTTGTGCTTTTTCCATATTTCCTCGTGAGACGGCCTCTCCAGCTTCTTCATCGTTTCTCCCCCGTGAACGGTTGGTGCAGAGCAGGGGTCCGGTTCTCGGCTAAGAGCTCACAGGCACAGGCTGGGGCCAAATGGCCCCCCATCCACCTCTCTGGGGTGGGAGGCCACCTGTGGGGTTAGGGAGCCCCTACTCTGTGTGGCACATTGCCTGAGGGCTGGGGAGTCAAAGA
This sequence comes from Panthera pardus, assembly GCF_024362965.1. NCBI lineage: Eukaryota > Metazoa > Chordata > Mammalia > Carnivora > Felidae > Panthera > Panthera pardus. The sequence continues at coordinate 25,018,650 of NW_026526876.1, read as the reverse complement.
CACGGAAGGCAGAAACACAAACAAATAATTGTGACGGAAATATTAAAAGGTCTGTGAACAAAGTTCTCGGCACAGTTCTCCGAGTAGGAGACAGTCCCATCTGCCTTGGTGCCGAGAGGGATGAGCAGGGTTTATGGGGCATTTTAATGTGAGGTTAACAGCAGCGAATTTCGGGACTGGGAGATCTGGGTTCAGACCCTGGCTCTTCAGAGTACTGGTTGTTTGACCCTAGGCAGTTTCCTGGCTAAAACTCTGTTTTTTAACCTACAAAATGGGCCGATGATGCCAATCATCTGGGGTCGCTGGAGGGATTAAATGCGATTTTACTATAACTGGAGGTTGTCATGATGACAAAGTCTTCACCCAGCAGCGTCTACCTCACCCGGAAGCTTGGAGAAATGCAGATTCTCAGTCCACCCCAGACTCCCGGAGACAGAGCCAGCATCTTAACAAGATTTCTGGGTGACTTAAATTTGGGAAGCCTTGCCCTCTGCGTAACGGGACTTTGTGAACCCCTTCAAATTCTGTGTGAAATTGTGTGCTACGTGCCCAAGGACGTTTTCCTGAAGCTGAGGATCTATTTTTTTTTTAATTTTTTTTCTTAATGTTTGTTTATTTTTGAGAGAGAGACAGAGCACGAGCAGGGGAGGGGGAGAGAGAGAGGGAGTCATGGAATCCGAAGCAGGCTCCAGGCTCTGAGCCATCAGCACAGAGCCCGATGCGGGGCTCGAACTCACAGACCGAGAGATCATGACCTGAGCCAAAGTCGGACGCTCAACCGCCCAGGCGCCCCGGATCTGCTATTTTTACGATTTTTATTTTTAGATTTTATTTTTTTAAGTAACCTGTGCGCTCAACATGGGGCTTGAACTCACATCCCCGGGATCAAGAGTCACAAGACTCACACGCTGTAGTGACTGAGCCAGCCAGGTGCCCCAAGGGTCCGGTACTTTCCAGTGCTACCCAAAGGGGTTTGGGGAAGGCCCGGGGCCAGTTTGACGTTTTAGATTATTCCAGTGGAGAGTGGATGGGGGATGGGAAATTTCCATAGGGGGGCAGGTGAAAGGGGGCGAGACGTAAGGCAGAAATGAGAAGGAGTGGAGAGAAGGTGACGGGTGTAAGAATAAGCACGTAGGAGACTGTGAGACTCTCAGGTTTGGAGCTGGAGGAAGTGGGGGCGGGGCACGAGCCGTTGAGATTGACCCTCAAGTTTTTGGCACCAGCGATGGTTGAACATGCGGCTGTGCTGTTTGCCCACACGGGGAATGTGGGAGAAGAAGCAGCTCGAGAAGGAGGGAGACGGGGGGTTTAGAAGACATACCGAGGTGAGAATGTTCTGGGGGAACTATGTAGTTAGCTGGGTTCAGTGCTGGCTAACCCAGTGAGCCTCTGGTCATAGCGTCGATGAACACAATGTGTGCGGTGGGTTCAGTTGTGTCCCCCCAAACACATGTCCACCCAGAGCTTCCGAATGCGACCGCATTTGGAAGTAGGATCTTTGCAGATGTAATTAGCCAAGTTGAGATGAAGTCGTAGTGAATTTGGGCGGGCTCTAAATGTAATGGCTGGTGTCCTTCTAAGAGGAGAGGACACAGAGACACGTGGAGAGAAGAAAGCCATGTGAAGACACAGAGAGAGATCGCAGTGACACGGCTAAAAGCCAGGGCACGCCCAGGATGGCTGGGACCACCAGGAGCTGGAGGAGACAAGGACGATTCTCCCCTAGAGCATTTAGAGGGAGCGCGGCCCTGTGACATTGCGGTTTCCTACTTCTAGCTTCCAGAACTGTGAGAGAATACATTTCTGTTGTTTTAAAGCACCCAGTTTGAGATTGTTACCGAGGCCCCAGGAAACTGATACCCAATGTAAACCAAACACAGTAAGGCTCTTGGAAGCATGTTTTCGCTGGAAGGTATTCTGATCGTGGGCCTTTTCCTCCCTTCTGAAAGGCTGGGAACTTCTATTTTTTATTTCCAGCCCCAAGGCTGGGAACTATTAAAAGAACAGGAGGATGGGGCACCTGGGTGGCTCAGTCAGTTAAGCGTCCGACTTCGGCTCAGGTCGTGATCTCACGGTTGGCGAGTTCGAGCCCCGCGTCGGGCTCTGTGCTAACAGCTCAGAGCCTGGGGCCTGTCTTCAGATTCTGCGTCTCCCTCTCTCTCTGTCCCTCCCCCGCTCACGCTGTCTCTCTCACCTTCTCCCAAAAATAAATAAAACAAAAAATTTTTTTAAAGAACAGGAGGATGAACTTCTCTGATCCTATTACCCAAAAACAGCCATAGTGAAAGAATAAGGGAATGAGTCACCTTTGTTTGCCTTGGGCCAGAACTCCCAATGCCCCTCAGAAGCTACTGAAGGTGCCACAAAAGCCAAGATGGGGTCTGTGTTTCCGGATCAAGGGGGAGGCCTCCAGCAAGTACGTGAACTTCTTCAAGCCCAAGGCCCTCCCCTGTCAAATGGGGTAGATAATCACGTTCCCCCACCTGACTCCCTGAGCCGCTGGGACAGCGGATGGGAATGGAGGTGGCGCTCCTTGAAGAGTGGAGGGCACTGTCTGAGAGAGTACAAGGGGGAGGCATGTAGCATCCAGGCCCAGGACCACCAAAGGCAACTACCCCGCAGATGAGCTCTGATATTCCCAGCACCACCAACAACGCTGGTGAGGAGACCCCAAAGCTTTTTCAAAGGCTACTGGTTTAATTGCCTTCTGGTCATCCCATTGGTGAGGAAGGGATTCCCATCCTCGGGTTATGGCAATGGCAGAATGCACAACACGTGATCAAATGCACCAACGGCGGGCTATTAGTCACACAAACTCACACCCCAGGGGAGGAGGACAGTGCACGTGATGCAGGGCCACGTGCAGGTTGCACACGGGCACCGGCGGAATAACCAGGGGTCTCGGGAGGCAGGTCGGTTTTTAAGTATCAAGAGGGTGAAATGGCCCCCAGTTCCCGTGGAGAATACGTGGGCTCTTCTGAATAATCCCCTGGGTGGGCAGGGGAACTGAAACCCGCTACTCAGGGGTAATCAGGAAGCGTGCCTGGTCCTCTCAGTCAGGGGGTTGTTTGGTGAGGGGGATGTTATCCATGGGTGCACCCTGGGCAGGGGCCAGGTGAGGCCATGCCACACCCTCTCAGCTTCCCCAGATGTCAAGGCAACACGTGCAATGGGGCCTTAATTTCAGCCCTTACTCTACAGCCAGGTAAGAGGAGTTGCACAGCAAGGGTTGTATGTTCTGGCCTCTTTGATGCCAATTATATCCCCATCCCTGGAAATGATAATGGGCCAAGTCTCATGGCCCCATGTGTCAAAGCCCCGTTGAAATTCACTGATTGCCCTGGAATTCAGTATGTGGGTGCTTGCCAACGGGTCTTGGAAACCTCACATGACATGGAGATTTTGTTGTGATGGGATTTGTGGTGCACATATGTCACGGGCACATCTCGAGTGACTGGAACTTTTTAATGGACTACAGCTTTTTCCAGTTCCTGCTTGCTTCTGTCCTGATGACGGATCCCTAGTGCCTGTGGCTGAAGGCTCAGCTCAACCTTAGGGCACCTGGGAGTCTTGAGCGCCCTGACACTGGTTCGGAATCTTGCAAGTCAAAGAAATCCACGTGAACCAGCGTAAGCCAGGGTGGAGGCTTTGCTCTAAGGATAGAGGGGTATCTTTCGCGAATCGAAGACAGCGCGTCATTGTTCCAGCGATCTCCTGCGGCCTCACCAACCACCCCAAAAGGTAGTGACTTCGAACAACAACCACTTCTTGTTCCTGATTCTGCAGTTCAAATGGGGCTCAGTGAGGAAGTCCCACTGCTGGTCCATGTGGTGTTGCCTGGCCTGGTTTTGGCAGACTGGGGGATCTGCTTTCAAGATGGCACACTCATGGCTGGCCGTGGGCACATCTATCACTCGGTTGCTCAGCTAGTGCTTGGCTCTTCTTCACGTGGTCCTCTCCACGTGGTCTGTTTTTCGCGGCCTGGCCGGGTGCTGTGGACAAGTGTCCCGAGAGATAGAGCCCCGTGAAAGCTGTAAATTTAAAGGTAAATAGCTCCGTGTGGCTGGTGCCTACTGCTGTCCCACTCTCTTGGGGTCCTCCGGGCCGTTCTTCTTAGCTCACAAGTCCGGGCCCACAGAAGTGGGGGAACTCTGCCCAGGTGGGGGGTCACGTTTGACCCCATGGGCAACGTTCACCTCGTTGGAACCACATGGGACGTGTTCCCAGTAGAAAGAGGATTCCTGTATGAGAAGAGGGAAGGACAACAGTGTGGGCTGTCCCAAACGCCCCACAGCCGACCCCCAACGTGCCAGATGCCTCGCTGAAGGGAAGTGGGGGTGGGGCTGGCAAGAAGGAGCATTCACCTGACAAACATCCCTGGAGACCCTCACTTTCCTGGCACCGTGTTGGCTTCTGGGAACACAGATACAGAAATCATGACGACAGTGAGGGAGTAAGGCCCCGTTCTTTCCCAGGCTGACAGGGGGAGGCTGGCTCTTGAAGACACAATCGCAAAAGAGGGTGAAAATCCCAAGACAGAAATGGATGACCACGCTGTTGGCGGGATAACTCATTTTGTCTTAACTTAGCAAAAGAGAAAGTCCTGATTTTCCGTAGTTTGCAAGCTGTTGATAGGACGCGGAGTGACCTCTGTCCATTTCCCCTGTCTGAAAGGAGCATGAAGAAATTGCTTCAGTGATCATTAACAACAACAACAACAACAAAAGTGGTTAAAAAAAAAATTGGAAAACAAAGTCCAGTCTCGGAGAGGGGCCAGCGTCTGGCTGATGGCTAGGCATGAGCTGTCTAAAAATAGAGTGGGAGAGATTAATGAATGTCCTTAAAACAGGGATCAAACTGGAGGATGTAATGACACCGCTGACATGTGCTCCTTTGGGACTTTGTATCCCTTTAGGGAATTGCTCAAAACCAGGTTACCCAAGAACTTGGGCTGTGTGCCCACCATTCTCCTAATGCTGGACAGGAGGCGCCCCATCATGTAACGCCGGGCTGATGGCGGCAGAGTGGGGGTGGAGGGCCGGCCTCCAGTCTGCTGGGTCTTCTCTCTCTGTCCCAGCCCCTTCCGGTCACCATCCAGTAGTGCCTGTCTTTGTCCCCAAGCCCTCTGTGGGGTCAGGGTCAGGGGCGCTCGCTCCTCGGCCGGCTCCTTCCATCTCCCTGTGCTTGGTTAGCCTGGGTCTCTGTGGCACGGGCACCCCTGGGCATTGGGACGTCAGAATAATGGTTCCGCTTATTGATTACTAACCCATTTAACTCCTCCCAATAAGCCTACCCTGGACCTTATTAGCTCCAGTTGGCAAATGGCAGAACTGAGGCGCCCAGATGTGGATAGCTTACCCAGTGTCACAGAGTCCATACATACAGAACTGGGATTTGAACCCTGGCACTTGGTTCCAGAGTGCACATGATCAGCCACTACCCACACTGGCCTCGTTTGTCCCTACAGATCCCTTACAGATAGAGAGTAGCCCCAGGCCCATTTTACAGATGGGGACAGGAGATGTCTAGCCAGTTTAGAGAAATAAATGGCAAGGTGTGTGGGGATCTGGGGCCTGGTCTGGGCTCTGTGACCTTGAAATGGCCTCTGGGCCTCAGTTTCCTCATTCTTAATGACAGCCGTTGTCTTTGAGCTTCTGTCCCGCGCTGGGCCCTGCATTGGCCATTGCACTTGTTATCTGTTTAGTCCTCCAACAGCACTCTGGGGTTGGGGACCACAGGGATTCATCCCACTGACCCAGGGGAGCCCACAAATTTAGAATTGAAATCCAAGTCCATTTGCCAAGTCCATTTGGTTCCAAAGCCCCAGGTTCTTTCTATTTTACGACGTGAGACTCACTCGAAGGAATAGGTTTAAAAGCTCTCGGTGAGGAAGCACGCCGTGGACGGCGGCTGGGCTCCCATCGTCGGCCTCAGGGACATGCTGGGGAGTTGTGAGATCTGCGAGGTGTCCTTTCCCCAAGCAATGCTAAGAGAAGGTTTTTACTGGGCATGGGGAGGATAGAGAGGGGAGGGGTGAAGACAGGAGACCACAGACAGACAGACAGACTGACTGTGGCCACCGAAGCCGAGGGCAGAAGGGCTGAGATGCCCACTGACTCTGCCCTCCCCGCGTCCCCTCCTCCTTGGAGTCAGATAGACCTGGATTCTCGGGACAGGGCTGGGCGTCCAGGGCCCCGCAGCCCCCACGAGGCTTATAGCCCCTCTTCCGTCCTGGGTGATAGATGTTAACTTTCTGACCGGTGCCCAAGCCTGCCCGCCCCTCCGATTTCCTATTTTGAAGCTTCCTAAATAGCAGAGAGAATTCACTTTGTCTCTTGGGGACACTAAAACCTGGGACAAACAGTCTCTGATAATAAATACTTTTTCTTTCCTTTTTTTCTTTTTTTGCAGAGGATCAAAAGCTCCCCAGACGCTTTCAAAGCGAGCCAGGGTGCTTTGGCCATCTCACAGCCCAGAATGCTGGCTGGCCCAGGGGAAAGGCTCTGGGAGCACTTGGCTCAGTGGTTACTGGGCCCTTCCCAGAGGAGAGGTCAAGTGCCCTGCTGAGCAGAGGGCAACTGGGAGCAGAGAGAAAGAGGCTGAGGGGTGGGAAAGGGCCCCTTGCCTTCCCCCGAGCAGAGCTCCTCTAGGAGGTGGCTGTGCCCAGCCTGGGGTGGCTCTGCCTGGGGGAAGCTGGGAGCCCTAGGATGCCGGAGGGCACATCTGGACAGCAGTGGCTGCCTCCTTGGGCAGCTCCCAGGCTTAGAGGAAGCTCTGGATGCCGAGTGTTGCCACAGACACTGGCCTGAGTCGGGGCCTTCCAACAAGATGAACAGCCCCTTCCTTAGGTCCTCAGCAAATAAAGAGTACGGCGGTCAGCCAGCTGCACCCAACCTGGAGGCGGCCCTCAGTTCTGCTCCTGAATCAGGCTGGGTCCGGCTTTAGCCTCCAGCGCGGTATCTTTCTGAGCCTGACTCTCCAGCCAACTGGACTCCGGGCGGACAGGCCAGTACAGGAGGCAATACACCTCCACCCAGAATATCCTTCCCCTTCTCTTCTACCTTGGAAATCACTCCTTGACCATGATGTGGTGGGTACGGGCACGGACTGGAGCCGGGCAGACCTGAGTTGAAATCCTGTGATCCAACTCGCTCATCTTCTGCGTTCATTATAATCTTCTGTATAACCCCAGAGCGTAGAGACCCCCCCCCCCCAAAATTGTGTCGTCTTACAGTGTCTGTGTTTCAAGGGTTCAGGAGTGGCTCACCCGTGGTGCTGGTTGCAGATCTCCCGTGAGGTTGGTCAAGATGTCAGCTGCAGTTGGAAGATCGGTGGCCTCAACAGCCCCTCACATGTTGGTGAATCAATGCTGGCCATCGGCAGGAGGCCGAGGTTCCTCCTCCTACGTGCATGACACGGCCACTGGCTTCTCCCAAGCCGGGGGATCTAAGAGAACAATACAGAAGCTACCACGTGTGTTTTCAGACCTCAGAGGACACACGCTGCCATTTTCACAACGTCCTCTTGGTTACGTAGATCAGCTCTATCTTGTGTGGGACAAGGGTGTTCAGGGCTATGACCACCAGGAGGGGAAGGACACTGGGGTGCTGTCGTGGAGGCCAGCTACCGCGTCCTCTCTGGGTTTGAGTTTCTTCCGGTGGGGCAGAAAAGCCAGTGAGCTGTAGCGATGATGTCCAGGGAACCATCCGACATGGCACCCGGCACAGGACAGACGCTCAGCAAGCAGATCGCCATCATCCTTCAGTAGTGATACCAGTGGGCTGAGATTAGTATCCTTCCATGATACGTTAACACCATTATTCCAACTGCTTCATCTTCATCGACTTACTTAATTTCACAATAGTCCCAAGAGATAGGTACTATTATCCCCTCTGTTTTATAGGGGGAACCTGAGGCTGTGTGGAGATAAGATTCGAACTCAAGCAGCTTGGCTTCCAAGCCCATACTAAGATTATTCCAAGGGCGAGGGACCCCTCCTCAGAGAAGCCTTTCCAGAAGCGTCTTTGTCCCATCTCCCCGGTCTGTAAATCTGGATGGTATAATGACCTGGATGGAGAAGATCTGGCTTTCCCGCTGCCTCCCCGCGTGGCCCTGGGCAGGTTCCTCCTTCCCCTGATCCTCGGATTCCGCATCTGCGAAGTAGGGATACAAACCACATCCCAGAGAGGTTGGGAGGAGGGAATAAGAACCCGTGAGACAACTGGTCAAGCGAAGCAGCCCAAGAAGCTTGATCCGTGTTGACTTGGAATGACTGGCTCTTGTCACCATCTCACCCATTTTCCTGCAACAGAACTTGTACCGATTTCTTCAGGACATTTGGTGATGGGGATCAGATGATTCAGACTCCCAGGCACTCCTAGCCCGGGACCTTGGGTCGAACTTGCTAACCCGCACCAGTGGCTGAGTGTAAGGGTTGGGGTGAGAGAGACTGACTCTTCAGTCTCTGAAATCCCAGGGTGGTGGGTGGGTGGTACCCAGGGCAGGGTAGCTGGAGGTGGGGCCCCCAAGCTCTGTGAACATCCTCCTTCCTATTCAAGCCTTCGTTCCTCCCTGGGCTTCAAGCTGGTGACCTTGCTAGAGTCATTTCGGTCTCTCCAGCCATGGCTAGCAGAGTCTGATGTCTAGAGAGCACTCACACAGGATGGCACTGGGGTCACTCAGGAAGGCTCCTCGAACCTCAGTCACCAGGTCTGCCGAATGGAGATGTTAAGGTAGTTCAATCTCACATCAGGTTGTCACGAGGGTTCAGTGAGACAGTGCTTCCTTGGCGAGGTGCTGGGCCTCAGACCATGTACGACAGAGGTCAGCCAATCATAGTAATGACGGACATCAACAAACGAGCATCTGGATCCTGCTGAGTGTCCAGCGAGTTGGTGAGGAAGCGAGGGGTGACTCTGGCAGCCTCAGTTTATTGCCCACTCTCCTCCTTCTCTTTCAGCCTCCCTGGAATCTTGAGAACAAAGTGTCCCTTTCTTTGGATAGAAAGCCAGTTGCCCTGGGCCTCACAAGGGCAAGCAGCCCCCAGGCCTCTCAGCAGGAATCCCCCCTGGTAGACAAGGCCTCCTTGTAACCTTTCACCTTTTGGCCTCTGGGTGAAGGACCATTAACCAAACTGCCTTCTCCAGTCTTTTGTGGAGGAGAGTCCTTTGTCCAGCTGTCCTCTAAAAAGAACACAAGTGGAGTGATGGTTTCTCTCCCCGGGCTCCGTCTGAACACTTGGGCGGCCATTTTTGTTTGCTCACCCTTTATACTTTATGAAATTCTTTCATGTGTGCGATCTCATGAGGTCTGCAGAGAGGTTACACTTCTTGCCCAAGGTGACCCAGCTAGCAAGGGGCTCCTGGTCTTTTGATTCTCTAACTCATGTCCCTCAATTCCACCAGACTTCCAGGCAAGAGGCATGATGGTGCTGGAGACTGTTTGGACAGCCAATTCAGACGTGCCCCATTTCTGTCCCCACATTCTTTACTAGGCAGGACTTGTAGACGAAACCAAAGGGGAGAGAGTTACTATTTATATTTATGGAGCCCCTTCTTTTGCCAGACACTTTCATAAGTTGTCACATCGGTTCCAATTCAGTCCTCCTGGGACACATTTAAGATAAGTGTTCTTGCTGTTTGCAGAGGAAGAAATGAATGTCGAGAAGCCAAGGAAGGCGTCCAGGGCTATAGAGCTGCTGAGTGAGGGCAGTGGGGATTTGTATCTTAAAGCCTACCTATTTCTGCCATATTGTGCATTCTGGATTGTGATGGGCTCTGGCATGGGCAGAGACTCAGAGCAACGTGAGTGTACGTCTAGAAAGGTGCAGCTTTCCCAACAGCAAGGAGGACACAGAGTTGGGAAGTTAAATAGGGTTTTGGGGAGAGCTCAGATTTTGGAGCCTTGCAGACTCAATTCTTGACTCCATAGCTGTGAGCCTCGAGCCAACTGGCAAGCATCATCCGCTCAATGGGAGAAGTGTTCCCTGGTCTGCAGGATTACTAATCATGCATATAGACTGTGTTCAAGAAGAGTGGCCCTATTATTCTGGAGAGGCTGGGAGACAAAGCAGAATGAGCAGCAGGGGCTCAAGAGATTGCATCGCTTTTTCTCTATTCTTTTCCCTTGCCCACCTCCGTGTGCTCACGGAGAACAAACTACCCCAGTGGGCCCTCAGTAACATGCTCTGTTGTGCCCGGAGGGTAGCAAGGGTCTTATTCTGAGTCACGGACTCACCACTACCTGCACAGGGACATGGGATCCAAGGGAGGGGTGCCAGCCTCTCCACTGCCCACCAAGGAAACACTCAACCCTGAAGATTCAGAAGAGTCGAACAATGAAAGCTTGTGAACATGAATGTCTCAGACTCCCAGCAGCAGCACATATGTGGCTCAGTCCAGCAAATGTGTGACGGTCACTTATTCCAAACCAGCAAAGGGAGCCCCTCATATCAGTTAGGATTAGGCTCAGCCACAAGTAAAGCGACCTCAAGTAACAGCAGCTTAAACAGGATAGCAGTTTATTTCTCTCGCCCATAGAAGTCCCGAGGCAGATAGTCCATGGTTGGTATGGGAGCTTTGCCCTGGGAAGTCCGGCTGGACCGACCAGGCTCCTTCCATCTTGCAGGTCCACCATGCATGCCCTCCATTCCCAGTGTCACCGCATGGTCTCAGACACCTGCTCTGGCCATCAGGTCCATCAGCAACAGGAAGGTGGGTGAGATGGAGAAGAAAAGCAAAGTGGGGGCCCTGGCTTTCTCTTAATGATGATTCCTGGAAGCTCTCATGTGATACTTATGCCTAGATACCATCGGCCAAGCTTGGTCACATGACCACACTTAGCAACAAGTGGAAGTTTAGTGGCCATATGCCCTGCTAACCATTGAGTCTTCATTACTATAGAGAACAGTGGCCATTACCATTCTGCACTGATGTGTTTAAGTTTTCACTCTGGATTAAGCACTGTATTTTATCTTCTTATCTCAACAACTCTGCCATTTGATTCTTTTCGTCCCCTTTGTGTAAATGACAGGGGCGCCTGGGTGACTCAGTCAGTTAAGCATTCGACTTCGTCTCGGGTCATGATTTCACAGTTTGGGAGTTTGAGCTCCACATTGGGCTCTCTGCTGTCAGCACAGAGCCTGCTTCAGATCCTCTGTCTCCCTCTCTCTCTGTCCCTCCCCTGCTTGCCCTCTCTCAAAAATAAACATCAAAAAATAAATAAATTAGAAAACTGCTCGTCAGAGGGATTATGTAATGTTTTCTAGGTCACCCAGGAAGGAAATGGTGGAGCTGGGCTTCAGGGAAAGGCCTATCTGATGCTCAAACCTCTGCAGCTACTTTTTCCATAAGGCCTGTGGTAGGGGTTGGAGATCCCCCAGATGATAGGATACCCCCTCTCCCTGACATTATTTAAGAAATATCGGTGCTGGGGCACCTGGGTGCCTCAGTCGGTTAAGCGTCTGACTTTGGCTCAGGTCATGATCCCGTGGTTCGTGTGTTCGAGCCCTGCATCGGGCTCTGTGCTGACAGCTCAGAGCCTGGAGCCTGCCTCAGATTCTGTGTCTCCCCCTCTCTCTCTGCCCCTCTCCCCACTCACTCTCTGTTCCTGTCTCTCAAAAATGAATAAACATTAAAAAAAAGTTTTTAAAAAAGGAAATATCGGTGCTATTTTCTGGCTTTTCAAAATGAAAGGAGAGGACGAATGGAGATGCTGGATGCTATTATGGGTTGAATATATCCCCCTAAACTCATATGCTGAAGTCCTAATCCCCTAATACTTCAGAATAACCTTATTTGGAAATAGGATCATCGCAGGTATAATGAGCTAAACTGGGACGAGGTCATACCAGGATAGATGGGCCCCTGGTCCTATATGGCTGTATGTCCTATATGTCTGCATAGGAAGATGGCCATGTGAGGGTACAGAAATACAGGGAGAAACCCATATAAGACCATGTAACAGTGAGGGCAGACATCAGAGTGACAGAGTCAAGCAATGCCAGAGATGGCCAGATGTCACCAGAAAGGGAGACACATGAAACAGATTCTCTCTCACAGTCCTCGGAGAGAACCCAGCATACTGACACCTTGATCTTGGACTTCCAGCCTTTGGAACTGCAAGACACTGGGTTTCTGGTGTTTGAGCTACTCAGTCTGTGTTACACAGACTGAGTAGGTTATCATGGCGGCCCTAGTAAGCTAATACAGATGCGATATTTTGTCCGGCTTTGCCATGGAGAGTACTTCAGCTATCTGCAAATCTGTGTCAGATTCTCGGCAAGGGGGTGCCTTGGTTTCCCTTATGAAGAGACAGAAACACTTACCTGTGGGCTGATCCCAGGTTTCACCCAGGACTCCCAAGTCCAATGCAACTTTATCAAATCTCTTCTAATGTTCCAGGCACTGAGTTAGATATACAACCCAGAAGAAGCCAGTTTAGACTCAGAAGAGTCCAGGGTGCTATCCTTAATTAATGCAAAGGGAAGCCTTGGTCTTGGCACTGGGTCTCCTATTTTAAGCTCAGACTTCCTGGTCACTTGCTCCCTCGTTGTCTTGGCCTCAGGCAGGGTGAGAGGGGAAGGCCCCAGTCTGTTCAGCTTCTCTGCCTGAGGAGATCAATGAGGCCAGTATGGAGGCTGGTGTGCAAAGACCAAATCCTCTCCCAGTGGGTGGGTGGTGAGCCAAGTTGTCTCGGTGTTTGAATTGCTTCATCTGTGGCCACTTATCTCACTGGGTTAGAGCACGCTGCTCTCAGGAAGCCAGTGTCTCGATGTGCTCGAGTTGGTTGGAGTATTCTGCCTAGGTGGGCAACCTGCCCCCCTGACCCGAGTGGCTGAATCCCAGGCAGGTCTAGGCACTGCTGTGGCACTTTCTTGCTTCATATTTCAGAGATCTGTCCCAATGCTCCAAGTCCATCACATGGTCTAGAGTGTATTTGGGTAAGTGTGTGAGTGTGTGTGTGTGTGTGTGTGTGTGTGTGCACGTGTGTGCTGGATAGAGCTTTCTTCTTAAGGATATCTAGTACTGGGGCGCCTGGATGGCTCAGTTGGGTAAGCGTCCTACTTCCGCTCAGGTCATGATCTCGTGCTCTGTGAGTTCAAGCCCCGTGTCAGGCTCTGTGCTGACAGCTCAGAGCCCAGAGCCTGCTTCAGAATCTGTGTCCGCGCCCCCCCCCCCGCCCCTCCCCTGCTCATGCTCTGTCTCACTCTGTCTCCCAAAAATAAATTAATGTTAAAAAAAATTAAAAAAAAAAAAAAGAATGGCTAGTACTCCTACAAGTCAGCAATGATAAAAACAACCCAATCAAAATATGGGCAAAGGACTTGAAGAGATATTCAAACCACAATGAGACACCACTTCCCAACCATTAGGGTGGCTATTGTTAAACAAAACACAAAAAACAAAGCCATAAAAGGACAAATGTTGAGGAGGATGTAGAGAAATTAGAACTTTTGTGCATTGCTGGTGGGTATGTCAAATGGTGCAGCCACTATGGAAAAGCAATATGGCGGTTCCTCGAGAAAATAAGACATAAAATTATCACATGGTCTAGCAATTCTGCTCGTAGGTATACACCCAAAGAACTGAAAGCAGAGACTTGAACAGATATTTGTACACCCATATTTATAACAGCTTTAGTTACAAGAGCCAAGAGGTGGAAACAACCCAAGTGTCCATCAGTGGATGAATGGATAAACAAAATATGGTGTATCCGTACAATGGAATATTGTTCAGCCCTCAAAGGAACGAGACTCTAACGCACGGTATAACATGGGCAAACCTTGAGGACATTATGCCAAGTGACGTAAGTCAGATACAAGAAGACAAGTATTGTATGGCTCCACTTAGATGAGATCCCGAGAGTAGTCAAGTTCACAGAGGACAGAAAGGAGAGGGGTGGTTGTGGGGGGCTGTGGGGAGGAGGAAATGGGAGTTCGTGTTTAGCGGGCACAGGTTTTCCGTCGGGGATGATGAAAAAGTCCTGGAAATAGATGGCGGTGATGGTTAGACAACACTGCGAATGTACTTAATGCCATAGAACTGTGCCCTTAAAAACGGCTAAAATCTTAAATTTTGTGTTCTCTGTTTATCACAGTAAAAAAAAGAATGGCTGGTACTAACAGCTGCCATTTATTGAATCCTTATTATTTGGCAGTCCCTGGGCAAAGCACCTTACATGCATCAGCTCCCTAAGCGTCATTTTAAGGATGTACAAGCTGAGGCTCAGAGAATTTCAGCCATTTGCCAAGGACCATAAGGCTAACAGTAAGTAGCAGATTTGAATCCAGGGCCTCGACTCCTACCTACCCTACCGGACGGCCTCCCAGCTTCACCCTTGTGTCTCAGACACTGCCTGGAACACATCAGGCACCTGCCGGCCTCCGGCCACCCTGGAGTGAGGGATAGACCCCAGCAAACACCCAGACCTCACCAGAGTATGGCCGAATCAACACTGACAGTATAACAGGTGCTCATAGGTATCAAAGTTTAACTTCCAGGGGCGCCTGGGTGGCTCAGTTGGTTAAGCCTCTGACCTCGGCTCAGGTCATGATCTCACGGTTTGTGAGTTCAAGCCCTGGATCGGGCTCTCTGCTGTCAGCGCAGAGCCCTCTTTGGATCCTCTGTCCCCCCGCCCCCCTCTCTCTCTCCCCTTCCCCTGCTCGTGCTCTCTCTCTCAAAAGTAAATAACCATTAAAAAAAAAAAAGTTTAACTTCTAAGAAATTAAGAACACGACTCAGGTTCATATAGCGAGAATGGGTCCAGGGTGGGGAATAGGGGGAGGCAAAGATGGCCCCCTCCCACTCCCAGTCCTCCATGGGGCAGAGATTTATTTAATTCATGAACCAGGAAACCAGCAGGACAGCAAAGCTGGTTCACAGGAGTGTGCAAGAGGCTGACGTGTATGTTGTCATGGAGAGAAGAACTATTGGGAGCACCTGGGTGGCTCAACTGGTTGCGTGTCCGACTTCAATTCAGGTGATGATCTCAAGGTTCGTGAGTTCGAGCCCTGCATCAGGCTCTCTGCACCCCCCGCCCCAGCAGAACTTCCGCTGTCTCAGAGTTCAAGTCCAGGAGGGCTTGTTAAATAATGATCTAGTATCATTTTGCAAGGGCATGGAGGAATCTTTTCGTCCTATTTCCAGGTTTGGGGATATTTTCTTCTTAACAGAAGTTAGTAAAAATCTGTGGCATGAACAGACAAGAGTGGGCAGAAAAGACTCCGTGGAAACCGTCCCCCACACCTGGAAAAACAACTCTGGGTCGGCTGACAGAGGGCCAGAAGCAGCCTCCAGGCCCCTCGAGGTGTTGGGAATTCAAAGGGGTTGTTCCCTGGCAAAGGTGAGAAATCTCACTGGTCCGCAGTTGGTGCCTGAGATCACACGAGATTCCCCACCTCTGGGAAAGAGCGGACGCGTGCTTAAATCCTCGGGAACTTGTTTTCCGTTGAGTAAAACAGGCTGATTGAAAAAACGGCAGGGCCCTAGTGCAAAGCCAGAACGTCCTCTGCTTAGAGCCCACCACCCTCCCGGGGAGCCAAGTTAAGCTCACGGTGAATCAGAAGACTTCGGCTCCTGCCTCTGCATTTTCCTTTCTGAGACAAAAATAAGGTTCTGGAAGGTGCAACTTAAAATAGACCTTTCATAAAAGATTCATTCCCGAACAAGAATGTCACGAAAGCATGAAATGTGCCATGGGGCTCCAATCTGAATTCCACTCAAAGTATTTGGCGGTAATTATTTTTAAATTCCTCCCCCTACCACCCCCCCACCCCCCGCCCCAAAGCACTTTTCAACTACAGAAGAGCAAGAAAGATCAGTAGGGATCAGAGCCAGAGAGTTTCTTCATTTTGGGGGGGGGGGGGGGAAACTTGATTCAAGTTGCAGATACTGATCTAAGGCATTTTGGAGAATAAGCATGAGTATTAAATGGATTTAGTTAAAAAAAAAAAAAAAAAAAAGCCCAGAGCTGTGGCAGAAAACTGCATGAAGAGCTGAGATCCAAACGAGATGTAAATTATCTCTAGGAAAAGCCTCCTGAGCCCTTAGTAACCACTCAGTCACGGTCGAGGACGGACCACCAATGGTTGCAGAACTAGTGACCCTAGCACTCTCATCAGACTTGGGGAGGGGGTGGCCCCCGTCTGTAGAGGTGTCTTGGGGGGACTGACTCCAAAACTTACTCTTCTATGGGGATCCCCTCTTGGAACAAATAGACTTCCTTCCCATCAACACCGCATTCATCCGCAAACAAATGCAAGTTGACAAAAGCAGCTTTTCTGGTTTTCTTCCCCTCGTGTTTTTCCTCCCCAGATCATTTCCCCGTGATGCCTGGCAAAGGGTAGGGGTGGGTGTGTGTGTGAAGGCACGTTTCTCTTTCCTTTTCCTTGAGGACTTGGTATGATATCAAAAGCATAGTTAAAATTTTAAGCATAGTTAAATTTAAAAGCATAAGTTAAAATTGCAGAGGGGTTCCTCAATCTTCTATCTCCATGGGGACTGCTTGGGGTCTGTCCCGTCTGGTGTCCTTGCCCGGGCTTGTTCCCTGTGGCCAATTTCAGAGCTATGCGATTTTTCAGTGGGTCCAATTTCTCTGCCTCTAGGAGAGAGGTATGGAGCAATAAATTTGAAAAGTGGCACAGTCACGTATACACACACGTACATATACACACAAACACGTATACACATATACATATACATACACATAAACACAAACACACATACACGCATAGACATACGTACACACGTATACACACATACATATACATACACACATATACACACACATGTACACACCTATATACACATACACATATCCATACACACACACACAACTCATACACAACATATACAACTCATATATACATATATCCTCTCCACACCCTCTCTGGATCAGAGGAAATAAAACAAACCCCTCGATGTTTGAAGTGGTTATGGCTCTGATGATTCACAACAGTCATTGGGTTTTATTTGTGATTCTTGATGGATCATAATGTTAATGGCTGCCCTCTTCCACAGGTGTGCTTTCTGGAAGGTTTGGAGGAAGGCAGAAGAACACCGATAATACCCTCAAGTCTGATTCCAGTGTTTCTCTTTAGGAAGAGAGACCCAGTGTTGGGAGCCACCCAGGGGGAGGCAGGGGAGCCCGAGGGAGGGAGCAGGGGGCCCTGTGAGCACCCACAGGGGACCCCAGCACAGGTGGGGGCCGGAAGGTGCCGGTGGCTGGGGCTGGCACAGCAGAGCCCCTTCCCAGGGACAGGCTTTGGGAGGCCGCTGCCAGACTCCAGGACACAAAGGGCAGAACGGGAGCAGGGCGGTAGCCGGTCATGGTGCCCACACCCCTGCTGGGGCTGAGGGGAGCCAGGGCTTGCCCTCAGTGTAGCTGGGGCCGCTTGGAAGGCATCTCTCGGTCTCCCATTTCACGTCTCCCTCTGGGAAAGGGTTGTGGACAAGGAAGGATCATCTTAGCCGGTAAGCCCGTAATCGAGACAGGAGTCCAAATGGAGTCCCAAACTCTCACCCAGGGTGACCACCTGACTCTGGGCCAGGACTTTCTAGCTTCCCAGGACCCCCCTCGGTCCTGGGCAAACCTGGACATTGGCTCACCCTGCCATCAGGCACACCGCCCCACTGCCCGCTCCCCCAAAGGGGCTGCAGGGGACGGATCAGCTGCAGAAGAGCCTTTTAGGAACACAAGGTGGCCCTCGCAGCGTCTAGAGCAGTGGGGTTGGGCCCTTGGTAGTAGGACTCAGTTCTACTGTCCTCTCACTAACCCCCATTTCAATTTTTTTTAACGTTTATTAATTTTGAGAGACAGAGAGAGGTAGAGAGACAGAGCATGAGCTGGTGAGACACAGAATCTGAAGCAGGCTCCAGGCCCCGAGCTGTCAGCACAGAGCCCGACGCGGGGCTCGAACCCACGAACCGCGAGACCATGACCTGAGCCGTACTCGGACCCTTAACTGACTGGGCCACCCAGGCGCCCCTCACGAACCCCCATCTTAAAAGAGAGAAAGAAGGGGCGCCTGGGGGGTGCAGTCAGTTAAGCGTCCGACTCTTGATCTCAGCTCAGGTCACGATTACACAGTTCGTGAGCTCAAGCCCCTGCTTGGGATTCCGTCTCTCCTTCTCTCTGCCCCTCCCCCACCTGTTGTCGCAAGAATAGCACGTGGCAGGAACAACACGAGGTTGGGAGGTGGGGGTGGGGGGAGCTGAGCAGGCAAGGGGAGCCCGTGGTGTCGTTAGAGTGCGTGCAACTAACCCTGTGTCCGTGTGGGGCGCTGTTCGAAGTTAACCACGATGAGCTCATCTCATCCTTGCCATCACCCTAAATACAGATGCTCTTTGCTGCCATAAACCTGAGTTCTCAACTGGATGTAATTTGGCTCCCCAAAGGGCATTTGGCAAAGTCCGGGGACATTTTGGGGTCATTAAGCTGCGGAGGGAGGGGGAGGGGGAGGGAGTACCAGTGGGCATCTGTCAGGTGGAGGCCAGGGTCGCTGCTAAACGTGCGACAGGGCCCGGGACAGGGCCCCCAACACAGAATGACCCAGCCCCAGCGTCCGGCACGGTGCAGGGCTGAGAAATTGCCCCAACTGATGGGAACAGGGGGGGCCGCGGAAACGCTGGTCTCCATTGTACCCCAGCACGCCCCCCATCAGGCTGGGGCGGTCTGTCCTTTGCGTGGCTTCTTGCCCTTCACGTAGGGGTCCCCCCAGAGTTTCGGATCCGCCTCTCGTTTGGGGTTGAAGCCGCTGTACCCTTCTGTGAAAGCACGCTGCCTGGCTTCGTTCTGGGTTTTTAAGACAGTGGACTGGGTTTTACAGTTAGTGCCCTTGAAAGCCCTGTAAACGGCGTTCACCGCCACTAGAGGGGCTGGGGCTTGCCAGATCAGTAGGGTTGACTTCACAGGATGGCTAGGACGCAAATACCCTCCAGGGTTCATCTTGCCGCCGAGTTGCCCAAGCCTCTGCCAGGCTGCGGAAATGTCGGCCAAGAACAAAACCAGAGTTCAAACAGGCACGAGGTCGTTCCCGGGAACACCTCTGAGCTTGTGCGGGCGGGCCCTTCCCTGCAGGCCAGCACCTGCTCCGAGCCGGGCAGAACGGGTAAAGCGACAGCCCGGGGACCCCAGGCTCCCTCCTTCACCTGATTACCTGCTGCCACTTTTAGGTCCAGGGGATTTGAATCAGCCGGGCTTAAAACCAGAACTTACCCTTCGCGGGCCCAGAAGGGGGCTGCCTTCGCCTGGAAGGGGGCTCGGAGGTCATGCCCTATCTGCTTGCCGTACCGCAGGATCCTCCCTCCAAGACCAGTTGCATAATTTGCGAGGTGCCCTGTTCAACAAAGAATTTCAAGATGGCAACAGCGAGAGCCTTCAACCATGCCCGGGGCTCTATGTGTGACGCCCTTGTTGCTGAACAGGTTGCACACCCATGAAACGGGCCTGCTCCCAAGTCATTCTGCGGTCCACGACCCGGTGACCCTCTGTCCCGGTTTCCTACTGCTACCCCCGTATCATTGGTAAGAGTTTCCCTTTCATGCTCAACACCATCCTGGTTTGGACAAAAAATTGTACGGTTCCCTCCTAATTATATGATCCCCTCCTAGATAATCGTTCCCTCATCTTATTTATTTATAACGTTACACAAAGTCTAGCCGCTCCGTAATGTTGTTTGGGGGACAAAGTGAGAGTAATGCTTTGCACTGACGGTCAAGGTTCCCTCAGCACCTGTTCACATGCTCACCTCACCTCACTTCACCCTGACGACTAGATCTGCAGGACGAATGGCTGATAAGCAGCAGGGCCACAGGATCCAAGCCAGGGTAGTCAGTGTCGAGTTAGGGTGACCTATTGTCCTGGTTTGCTTGGGACTGAGGGCGACCGCTGGGCAAGGGAATTTCCGTTTTCAACCTGGGAAAGTTCCAGGCCAACCAGGACAAATTGGTCACCCTAGTTACAGTCTGCCGTAATGTGGACAGTTTGTGAATTTTTTTCTTTTTTTTAGTTATGCTTCTCTTTTTTTTTTTTTTTTTAAGTTTATTTACTTTGAGAGAGAGAGAGAGAGCAGGGGAGGGACAGAGAGAGGGAGAGAGAGTGAATCCCAAGCAGGCTCCTTGCTGTCAGTGCAGAGCCCCATGCGGGCCTTGATCTCACAAACAAGTGAGGCACGGCCTAAGCCGAAATCAAGACCACCCAGGCGCCCCGTGAATAAGTTTTGAACGAGTAATTTTATGTTAAACATCTTATTACCATCTTTTCTGGGGCCGCACTTCCATTTAGTACTAAAAGAAGCCTTTGCCATGGCTGGCTGTTGAGGCCAGAAAGCAGGATGTTCAAATCAAGAATGCTTTGTGGATCACATTTTGTTGTATATCTTCCTAGACGTTTGTCTCTATGTATGTACACGTACATAAAATACAGTTTTGGCATCCTGCTTGGTGATACGTTTTTCATTTATAGCAGGGATCAGTGCAAGCTTTCTCCGGAAAGGGCCGGTTTGTAGATATACTGCGTTTGCACCCTGCACAGCCTCTGTTGTAACTGTTCGACTCTGCCATTGTTGTGTCTGTGTCCCAATAAAACTTTATTTATACAAATAGGCAGCAGGCCAGATGTGGCTCACAATCCATAGTTTGCCAATCCTTGGTCTGCCGCGTACACGTTTTTCCATGCCGGCTATTAAGAGGTAATGTTCAAAAAGGTGAAATTGTGACAGTCAAGCAAATATAAATGGACACATCAAAGATTCTATTTAACTCCTTAATTAACGAGGGAACTCCGCTAAGACGTTACAACCTGTTCCAAGGAGAACCTGAAGAACAGACACATACGTAGGTGATCAGAGGCGAGGAAACGCATCTGTTAATACGAGCAAATGGGTTAATCTCTTTACGGCAATAAAGTGTCGTACTTGGTATGATCTTTTCTGTAGGATGGACAGTAAATAGGGCAGTAAAGTGCCGTGGTTCAAAACATTGGCCTTGAGTCAGGCCAATCTGGACTTCCATCCCGGCTCTGCCCCCTGCTGGCTGTGCCACCTTGAACCTGCTACCTCCCCTCAACGGGTCTCGATGTCCTCAGCCCCAAAATGGAGGCGGCAATGACGGTAACTAATGGTAACACATGCTATTCTTTGGATCCCTGGAGAAAGCCCATGTAAAGGCCTAAGCGCAAAGTCAGACCAGAGGGACCCTCAATAAATGTTAGCTCTTGATATTATCACCGATAGGGTACTTGCTCCAGACTGCTCCCTTTCAGGGGACCGACTTTCCCTCCACCCCACTCCCCTCGCAGAATGTTCTATTCCTATGGTAGGGGGACCATTGGCTAACCACCCTTATTCCCTCTCCATCCTCAGCGGATCTGTTTTGGGTTTAGAAGGACAGACAAGAATGTTGGCCTGTTGCTCCCAGCGGAAGACACACACCCAAACCACCCCTGGTTTATGCCGGGGTTTTGGTTCTTGGCATCCATTTTTTTTTTTTAATGTAAAATTCCATTCGATCTTAAAATATGTTTTTACTCATTCCCACTGCCCAGCCTGAATTATTGAAAGAAAAAAAAAAATAGAAGTCAGGGTACATTTGGAAAAGCTTAACGTTCAAGGACTTTGAGGAAAACAATCCAGGTTAAGAAGTGTCGTCAAGGAGGAACTGTGCGGACCTACCTCCAAGAACGCGTAACGTCTTTTTCCACCTTTTTATCACTTGGGCAGTCGATGGAGGCCGCCCACATCCTTGAAAAGTGCGTTCCCTTGAGAGTATTAAATAATTTCTCTCCAATTTTATTTTACTGTCTTTATCAGTTTGACTAATTCGTTCTATATAAGTAAAATATTTCAGCCCAGCCCCCTTGGCCTGGCCACAAAATCCAGATCAGAAGATCGGAAAACCATACACATTGGGTTGCTCTGGGGCACAAGGGCTCAGAGCTTCAAATGCAAGGGTCCCATCACCGCTTGGCTGCCTTTCTTGATCTCTCCAGTGTTGCTCGGAATCTTTACCACCATCTCCAAGCCCAGCCTGGCCCCCCTTCTGGCCCCTGACACTCCTTCCCCTGGTTCTTTGACCAAAAAAATCTGGGTTATTGGGCTGACATCTCTCAAAGTCTTGCCTTCACACCAACACATTTACCTAAATCTTGACTTGCCCTCCTCTTCTTTCTTCCAGCATCAGAGGAAGGCACTTATCCCGTCCTCCGAGTTCAAGCCCCACCCTGGGATCTGTGCTGACAGCTCAGAGCCTGCTTCGGTTTCTGTCTCTCTCTCCTTCCCCCTCCCCATCCCCCACTTGTTCTTTCTCTCTCTCAAAAATTAAAAAAAAAAAAAAAGGTTTCCCTTCCCGTGGCTCCCAGGACACCTGTCCCTCCTGGGTTTCTTTGTACTAGTGAAGTGTTGTCTTCTGGGAGTTTATAGTTGGGTCTGTTTCTCGTGGATAAACTTTCTCGTGGATAAACTCTTCCCAGGCCATGGCATCCAATCCCAGAGGTGCTTGCATGCTGTACCAATGCTTATACCATGGATATCTGCCATGGATACCCCGGGATGATTCTGGTCCCCGGTCTCTGCCTCGATTCCTGCAGCGGAGGGATTTGCTCTGCTTTCTGGAAACCACGCGGTTCAGACTTCTCAGCCTCCCCCTCGCACATGCCCCTCATCCCCCTCACAGACCGTGTCTCCGGGAGCATTCTGCCCCGATCCCTGCCTTCCTCCCCACCCCCCACCATACTGCCCTGGCTCCAGAGGCCGCGAGCCTCACCGGGACGATTCCACAGCTCCCCATCCGTTCTGTTTGCCCGCTGACTTGCCCGCAGCCAACCCATCAGAGGGAAGTGAACGTCCGTCCACTTTGGAGACCCCTCTGGCCTGCAGGGTTGCGTGGCTGGTCTCCTTTTGTACCCATTTTGGCCTTTCCAGAATCACCAGCCTTGCCTCCCTGACTCCCTTCATTTCTCTCTGCTTCCAGTTCACGTGAACATTCTTTCTTCTCAACCCCGATAGCTGGCACAGCCCACAGTCTCTCTACCCAGCCCCCTCCCCCCCCCCCCCCCCCACCAAGGCCTCCTCTTTCTGGAAGCCTTCTCAGCTCCTCTCCTGGCTCCCGGGGGCTGGCTGTGCATTTCTTAACCACCGCATTCACTGCAGGGCTTCGTGCTCTCTTTCCGCCTTCCCAGAATGTGTGTTCCTGGAAGGCTGGGACGCATTCTGTCTCGATAATCCCAGGGCATTCTAGTAGCAGGCCAAACAAACAAAAAGCAAACAAATGCTGTTGATTGAATGAATTCAGGTGGCGTCAGGCTTACAATTTTACACATGTGGCTTGAGTAGTACAGGATAAAAGGTGACAACGTGGGCCTTAAGGGGCTTCTGGCTCTGCTGTCTTGGGACAACCTCTTGTTTGTACCTCTGGCCTCCTTTGTATCCAGGTCGAGCAACAAAGTTTGTGACTTCTTTCTGGTTGCGACTTCTTTCTGGCAGGTTCCCGTGGCTTGGGGTGGGGGTGGGGGGGGGCGGATTTGAAGTTTGAGCATAACCACCCTGAAGCTGTGTGAGCCCCTGTGAGTCACCCAACCTCTCTGAGCTGTTCTCTTCTATCCGTAAAACGGCCCCTAAGAACAACTCCTCGAGATATCGGGAGTCTCAGACGTAAAACTAAGCGTAAGCTGTGTGTTGTTAACTGTCATTAGTTACAATTTGGGGTACGAAATGGGGGCAGGGCAGGTGTCTTTCCAAGAGACCTCACTGAGGAACCAAGGAGTTCCATGAGAAATGTAATATTAATTTGTTTAATATTAATATTTCTCCCTTCAGGCCAACGTTCTCCTAAACCTTACTAGAGCGTGGGTTTCCACATGATATTTCTGCATGATAAGTCCCTTTGTGTCCCCGCTTTCCTAGGATACTGCATCGTCAAGGCAGGTGTCGATAGAGCTTCTTATTTGGATGATACATGACGTCGATATTTAGGCACCAGGTAATAATGCTGTTACTTCCTATTCTGTCGTGATGGGGGAAGAATCGCGAAGGGGAGTCGTATTCAGGGGACAGGGCTGGGTTGTGGAGTTGTGGACTTCCCTTGGCGTTGATTTCCAGCATTCATTTACCTCCTCCCAAAGATGGGAACCCACTTTTTCGGGAGAAACTCTCATCTCGGTTCTCAATCTGGGGATGGAGTTGACTTTACTACCTGTTCTAAGTACAGGCATGTGCCCCAGCTCAATCAGAGCATCATGTCCCTCTTGCTACTGAGCTGGGCTTATGACCTGATTAGGGCCAGTGGGTCTTGATGAGTCTTTTGCTGGGACTCTTTGGGAAAGAGGTTTGCTGGGCTCAAACCTGGAAGGACACAGGCTTGAAATTTGCCATCGCATCTCTACGTGAAGCTTGAGAATGAAATAAATATGAAGTAGAACAGAGAGACGGAGTCCAGGTAGCATCTTTTAAACTCCTGGATCAAACCATACCTGAAGCTAGAGCATCGCTTAACATTTCAGTTGTTTGAGCCAATACGTTTTCTCTAAACGTATTCTGCTGGATAAGTTTCTGCTAAAGTCGGTGTAAATTGGGTTCTCTGTCATCTGAACTGAGACACAGTGTTCCGATCCATGGTACAATGAGGCATATGAAGCTGGCCAGGGGCATTGTGTCTTCAATCCCCCTACTGGCTTGCTGACCTCCCTGGTCTTTATGGAGGAACTCATCATGACAGGGTCTGTGCAGATTCAAGCACTGGTCACCTCCAAGATTATTTAAAGAGAGAGGTGAGCTTAGGAGACTGCTGGGGGGACTCTTTTGACCCCGAGGTCCCAGAAGTCTACGAAACCACTCAAAGATGGTAATTTCATACCTCCATTTTAATGCTGCAAAAATCTCATCTGGATATGGGTCAACTGCCAGCAAAACCTTAAACACTGGCTCCACTTTGGTGTCAAATTGAAATTCTCTGCTTTCATCTTCCCCGGCAGTTCCTTCTGTTTTTCATTTCTCCTCATTTCTTTCTTTGGGCTTTTGATCTGTTTTCTATTGTTATCGTTCAGGCATTTCATGCCGGAACTTTCCAAGTCCGTGTAATCCAACCATAACAACATCTGGGATCTGTGGTCGTGTATTAATGTCAGCTCGTCTTGATGCATCGGGACTGGGCGCTTTGCTGGATTATTCTATACCTTTGTTCCATGAAGCTGATTTTCCTCCAAGCCTTAGCCCCAGGATTTTCCAAGGAACTTTCCAAGGTGGGCAGGATATAAAAGAGCTCTTTGGGGAATTCGCTTTACTATCTTGTCTTACTTCTTCGCCACCGCCGGTGGTCTTCACGCCCTTTGCCTCTGATGATTGGCTCCTTGGGATCGTGCTTTGGACCCTGGGATGTTATTTCAAGGCAGTCAGGACTTGGGTTAGGGCAGTCAGACCTGGCTCGAATGACAGTGGACAAGTCACCTAAGTTCTCTGAATTCCGGTGCCTCTGCGGTAAAATGGGGTTGATGGTTTTGAAGGGTGGGGTTGGTGTAAGGGTGACATTCAATGCAATACCTTATAAAAAACCAAGATGACAATCACAACCGTTTTCTGGGCCAGGACACTTCATTAGACAGGTTGCTGATGTCATGCCATCTAGGCCCAGGAAACATTAGTATTCCCATTTGACAGATGAGGAACTGAGGCTTGGGGAAGTCAATCCTGAGGTTTGCTTCTCTTCTGTCCCCCGTGCTGTCTGACACATGGTGAGACACACAGATGTCACTTCCAGCAGAGGAGTGGATGCGACACCAGTCTCTCCTCTCTCCCCACCAAAGTTGCTGTGGCTTTTTCGATGATGCTGTCAGCACCTGTACTAGGAAACAGCAGCTGGTCACAAAGTCCCCAGACCATCTTCATACCTGTGATAAAGGAGACTCTGCGAGGAACAGAACCCAAAGTCAAACTAGGGGAAGACGTGTGTCTTACGTAAAGGACAGGTCCAGGGCTAGATCTGGTGTCTGCCCAGCCGGCTGTGAGACTCAGGGGGTGCCCTGCGGCGGCGGGCGGGGGGGGGGGTTCCTGTCTGCCTCTCCTGGCCCCTCTGTGTCTCCGTCCTCTCCCTGTCACCTCTTAATGGTGGCAAGATGCTCCTGGCAGTGCTGGGCTTTCCCATTGTGCCGGCAAAAGCCCCGGGAGGCCTCGGCGGCTGATTTGAATCACGTGCCCCTCTCCAGGGCACTCAGTGTGGCCAGGCCCGGGGGGCCCTGGATGGAGTTACCCTCGCCCAACTGCGTTGACATCGGCAGGGCGGGGACTGTGGGGGTCAAGGACCCACCTTGTCTGTCAGCTTTCTGATTCTGTGTTCTGAGCTCAGTTCCCAACTCTGATGCCACTATCCACGGTGGTCTCATCCCATACAACAGCCTTGATATCACAGGTTTGGGGACATTTTGTGTATATATGTAGGGATCAAAAGACAAAGAGAGAGAATATTTATCTGTTTTATACACACACACACACATATATATACATATATTATATATATTAAATAGATATGACAAAATATATATAACAATGAAAAAAATGTCTATCCGTATATGACCCCAAATAATCCCTTATTCCACCAGTAACGACATCACGCCCTGGGACACAAACGCTGATCTAAGTCCATCCTTTTTCCAGCTGGGGAAACTGGGCCCAGCAAAGCCAAGCCATCTACGTAAGGGCAAATCGAAAGCGATAGAAATGGGACAAGAAGGCCGATTCCAGCTTGTCCTCTGCTTTGTAAAGATTCTCCAAAGTATCACGACATGGGGCCCGGCCCCTACCAGCCGTGTGTCCTCGGGCCCTCTGCTTTCCTTCTCTGTGCCTCTGTGAGGCCGCTTACAACATGGGGACCAGGATCGTATTTACTTCACAGAACTATTATGAAATGGATTAATATTTATGAACCACTTAGGGCAGCACCTGGCCCGTCATGTTCATTATATGCATTTATTAACTAAACAGGACGTCCCTTGCAGGAACAGTAAATACAGGCTTGTGGCCCATACTCCAGATTCCCCCGGGGAGAGGAATTCAGATTATTTTTTTCTGCGAACCTCACTTTTGTTCATAGGTACAGCTGGAAAAGCCACAGGTAACACAATGGGGACGGGTATCACTTTACACAAAGTCGACATGCGTAAGAATTTCAGAAATGCCGCCTTCATTTCTGACTAATCTTCTAAGCTCCTCTGCAGCCCAGACAGTCCGTCAGGCTAATAACACCAAACACAACTGGAAATGTTCTACGGGGCTTCATTTCAAGATATCATGAGATGAATTTCTTTTTTTTTTTTTCCTTAGAAGAAAAAGTTCCCTTACTTTATCTGTTGGGTAAGTTTGTGAGAACTCCTGCCCACCCAAGGGCCATTTTAAAAGCAACGACACCGTGGGGCACCCGGGTGGCTCAGTCGGTTAAGCGTCTGACTTCAGCTCAGGTCATGATCTGGTGGTTCGTGAGTTCGAGCCCCGCGTCGGGCCCTGTGCTGACAGCTCGGAGCCTGGAGCCCGCTTCGGATTCTGTGTCTCCCTCTCTCTCTGTCCCTCCCCCGCTTGCGCTCTCTCTCTCTCTCTCTCTCAAAAATAAAGATTAAAAGAAATTTTAAAGCAACGACGTTGCAAATGTGCCATGTGACCGACCATAACAGCCTGTCTTGTGTAGCGCGTTCTTTCTAGATATTTCAGCACTCGAAGCTTTATCTTTCCGTTCAAGTTCCAACAGAAAGAACGATGTGCCATCCCTAGAGAGGTCCCTTTATGGGGAAGCGATCATTTGGGCAGGAGCTCGGTTGAATCCTACTTCAAGTGAGCAGATGCCCCCCCCTTCACTCCCCCCCCCCCCCAAATCAATGGTTCTCAGACTGTGGGGTGGCAGTTTTGCCCCCCCGGGGGATGCCAGGTAGTGTTTGGAGGCATTACTGGTTGTCACAACTGAGGTGGGGCTACTGCTGTCTTCTAGAAGGTTGAGACCAGGGAAGCTTCTCTCCATCCTACAAGGCACAGGACAGTCCCCGCGACGGAGAATGAGTCACGGCACATGTCAACAGCGCCCAGGCAGAGACGCCCTGCCTTAAATCAACAGCGGCAATGACAATAACAGCACCATGTTGCAAAACTGAAGAGGGAAAGCAGCATATTTAAAACGGCTTCTCAGGATCTGCAGGCCCCGGGGAACGTGGGTGAACCTACTGACGTACACGTGACGTGCGGAAACACAGAATATTTGTCTTCCTTGAAGCAGATTCTTGCTAGTCTATCCTGGATTAGCCTAATTTGATTTACCTTTTGGGCTTGAAGGCAATGAGTGCCCTTCTTAAGGAACTGTTGTTTATAACAACATCTCCTTGCTAATTAATTCTGGCCTCTCCTCGGTGAGCCTCTCTGTAGGTGGGATTTGTCCGTCTTCTCATGGATGGAGGACACCTGCCAAGAGAGGAAAGGCTAAGAGCCGTCATTGTGATTCTGAGCCTCCCAGTTTCAAACCCCTTTGAGTCCAGTGCCAGCCCTGGCAAAACCCCCTGTTCCCTGAACAATGCTGTTAAAAAAACCCGAAGGCAGCTGCTCGGAAGACAAGTCCGAGATGGCGGAGAGGGACAGTGGGGCTCCCGCTGGCTTCCCGTCCTCTGTGTTTTGATCAAAGCCCTGGTTCTCGGTCCCTTCTGTGTGCAGCCAGATGAAAGGCATTGTTGGGCACCTGTTTGCAAAGAAGTGGTGTTTCCTCACAGGACGGCTCACCCACGCCTGGGACTGCTCAGTAGGGACGAGACTGACAAGTCCACCCACAAGTTCAGGGACCCATCCTGGTGAGTCAACCATGGGTGAGTGTCGGGTCCCACTGAGGGACTAGACCATACCCTTGGGTGTCATTGACAGGACTGGGGCCACGCAGGATGAAAGAGAGGAAGGGCACAAAAGAGAAGAAAGGAGGTGATGCCACGTGGGTGGTTGAGTGGGCTCAGCAGAGAAGCAGACTGGCTGGGCCCCAAGATTGGAGCCTTCCCTCGATCAGCCACAGACCAGTGAGGCCAGGCTCCGTGCCCTCTGGGGTCTGAATCCCATCTTTGGTAGAAATCTCTTGAATTCTCCACTTGCCTTCCTCAGCGTCCTGACCTGTGCTCTTCTCTGAGGCTGGGAACCTCAACTTGCTGTTTGGACCTTGGATGAGCTCTATCCTTAGCTCTCAGGGACCTGGACCCAGGGCTGCCTGCATAAGGGGGACAAGGGCTGGTTCTGTCTCTGGATGGTGAGGCCTCTGAGGGTTCTGCCAGCTGTTCCTGACACGGGGCAGTCATGCCCCTGTCTGGGGAGCTGGAAGATTCCCTTACATGCCATTCTACGAAAGAGGCAGGAAGCCCCTCCTTGCGCGGGTCTGGGGTTGGAGTCCCCCTTTCACAGTCACAGCCACTGCCTTCATTAGGATGCATCGAAAGAGCTCAAGGACATTTTCATCCAGCCCTAACGCGTGAAAGAAGCCAGGGCCATAACCCCACGAATCAGTCATATACATTATTTACATTTCTCCATTTTTCATCTGTAAAAATATAAGTTTTTGTGTAGCCATAATTGTGGAGCATAAATATTTCATTCAGCGTTATTTCCTGTGTATTTTCCAACATTCTACCTAGTGACCATATTTATTGCTTTTGCGTTCGCCTAATAGACCGCTGAGTTAATCACACTGAAATTTACCTCTTCACTCTTCCACATTCGACATTTCTTTTGCCTTTAAATTCTTACTATTACAAAGAGGTAACAAACATCTATATACAACTAGCACTTTTCTCCTGCTTCTCCTTCTCCTTCTCCTTCTCCTTCTCTTTCTCCTTCTCTTTCTCCTTCTCTTTCTCCTCCTCCTCCTCCTCCTCCTTCTTCTTCTCCTTCTTCTTTTCTTCTTCTTCTTCTTCTTCTTCTTCTTCTTCTTCTCCTTCCTCTTTTCTTCTTCTCCTTCTTCTTCTTTTCTTCTTCTTCTCCTTCTTCTTCTTTTTCTTTTTCTTCTTCTTCTTCTTCTTCTTCTTCTTCTTCTTCTTCTTCTCCTTCTCCTCCTGCTCCTCCTCCTCCTTCTTCTTCTCCTTCTTCTTTTCTTCTTCTTCTTCTTCTTCTTCTTCTTCTTCTCCTCCTGCTCCTCCTCCTCCTCCTTCTGAATTATTTCCCTCAAGTAAACTTCTGGGAGTGGGATTACCGGATCAAAGGAGAGCAACATTTTTATGGTTCTTGATATATGTGGCCAAATTGTTTTCCAAAACAGGTGTATCAATTTTCATAGCCAGAGAGATGTAGGGGTATGTTGCAATGGGGGTGGGGGCAGGATTTAAAATTTTCAAGATAGAGTTTATTTGTTGTTGCTGTTGTTTTTTCTTCCTCCTGCCCATAATGGGGGATTTTCAGCCCTGTGGCAATCCTCTGGCTATGCTTCAGGTGGTTTTCATTTACAAATGCTATGTTTTTACATTCTTGTAGCCTGTTATTAGAAGATCCAAATGTGGGCATGGGGGGTGGAGAGGGGGCACTCACTAAGAGATAATGGGATGGGAGCTGGGGTTCGATGATGGATTAAAGATGGGTAGGGCAGGGGCGCCTGGGTGGCTCAGTCAGTTACGCGTCTGACTTCGGCTCAGGTCACGATCTCACAGCTCGTGAGTTCGAGCCCCACATCGGGCTCTGTGCTGACAGCTCAGAGCCTGGAGCCTGCTTCCAATTCTGTGTCTTTCTCTCTCTCTTCCCCTCTCCCACTCATGCTCTGTCTCTGTCTCTCAAGAATAAGTAAACATTAAAAAAATTTTTTTTAAATATTGGGTAGGGCAAAACATGGAGGTCAAAACTCATGGGTCTTTGGGTGGGATGCCTGGATGCTGGTACCTTGCAGAAGACTGGGACTAGGGGAGGAACCCACTGGAGTAGAAGTGAGTCATGATGGGAATCACAACTATGGTGGTAGTAAAGGGAAACACATGGATTGTGGAAAGCGATTCGGAACGCTGTGGTTTCAAATCCTATTTCTACCACTCAGAGACTGTGTGAACTCCGCAAATATTTCATATCTCTGATTCTCAGTTTTCCTTATTTGAAAAACAGACAGAAGTACGTACTTCATGGGATTGTTGTGAGGATTACATGAGATGGTGTATGTAAAACGCTCAGCTCTGTGCCTATCATTTAGCAAGAACATGATGTGGGGTAACTACATTATGCTACTGTCAATAGGTTGCACTGAATAACGAGGTGTTTTTCTATTAATGCTTTTCCAAGATGTGAGAAACGAGTATTCCCTGGGAGAATAAGAGTTGTTTTTTTTGTTGGTCGGTTGGTTTAAAATTTGGACTATTATTTGCTGCTGCGTTAGAAATCCTGCCTTCACCATTGATGCATTCAGCTGTGGGTAGACCAACCTAGGTCTCACCAAGGTTGCGGGATGGCTAATTTTTTTAAAGCGAAGGTTCATGTCCAAGTTCTGCATAACTTAAATGGCGCATTGAATGTCAAGCACGCAGTACGGCGCATTACTTACTGGTCGCTAAGCCAGTTCTAGCGATTAGTAATATTATCGTTTCTTCCATTAAAGTGGCAGTGGAGAAGCAGGGACAACTCATGCTTTAAAGACTGATTCTACAGACTTTTTGAAATTAGTTCACCTTCCTGGTTACGTGTGAATTAAGCCAAGACCAAAAACATTTGGTATGTGTGGAATCCTACTTCAGCTGATGGTTGAAAGTGGCATCCATGAGTGTTTGTTTTCAACTGCAATGACTACTTTAGAATGAAAATGGTTATCGGGGCTTTTTGACGCCCTGCTCTCTAGATTGGCATGGATACAGGAGCAAAGGATTGGGACGGCACCCTGAAATGTTCATGTTACCATTCGATACAAACAAACAGGGGCGCTTTCTCATCTCTACTAGGAGAGGCGTGAATTCTCACACTACGGTTCAGTTCTTTCGCTATGATTTCCTTTCATTCTTTTTTTAAGCTGAAGTATAGTTGACACACCATATGACATGGCTTTCAGATGTGCAACTCGGTGACTCCACAGCTCTATGCATTATGCTGTGCTCACCACAAGCACAGCCACCATCAGGCACACTACAGAGCTATTACAATAATCAGATCATCAGTTCTTAATATCAGCACCGGCCAATAAGGCAGCCATCGAGAGTGTGTTCAAGAGAACCCACCCAGGTGGGTTTTGCCCAAATATTTCCACCTGCTTTGCCACACCCGCCCAACAGCCTAGCCACTGGATAATCAGGTATCAGGCAAGAAGCCCCCACCGACTCTGGCGGTTGGAGGGAAAACAGAAATCTACTGGAAGATGCATTTTAAGAGGGAAACAGTAAGCGATTTAGTCAAAGCTGATGGGAACTGTTTTGGGTTCCTTCCCCGCCACGCTATTTCCGCCTCTGTTCCTCTCACCCCAGATTCCAATGAGAACAGATACAAGGACCCAAGGCCAGTTAAATTTTCAGAACAGAAGTCTCCTTTGGAACTAGGCTGGAGTCACCACCATCCATTTCTCCTTTGGATGGGACTTATGTCGAGGACTTGAAGGGTTTGCTGCGGGAAAGGCATCAGCCGAATGCGTGTGCAGCTGCTATAACGTTATTAGCCACGCTCCTAATTAATCCCCCGGAATCCCAGGCATTTTTCCTTCTGTCCTTGGCTCAAATGAAGGTGTGTTAACAACTCCTTGCCGCTGAGTTCCTAAATGAGCCCCACACCCTCTTCCAGAGCTGCTATAATTTTATCGAAATGGGACCCATTCCCTTTGATCTCTTCTGGTTCTTAAATCCGGCAGTTGTATGTTCGAACTTCAATAGAAATGGGGTTTCAAGCTTCCTCTTTCATTATCTTTCTCAAAGATAAAAAAAAAAAAGAGCAAAAGGGAAAAAATATCCTAAGCTTTGTAGATGAGGCAATATTTTTATAGTAATTTCTTTATCTGACTTAATCGGATCAACAAAATGTGTTGGGAAATATAGGCCCGCTCTCATCTCTCCATTTTGAAGGTGGCTTTTCTTAAAAGTAAATAAAAACAGCAAACAACTACCACCACCTTCTGCAAACACTGGAGGCTTCCTGCTTGGTCCATGACTGTGGGTGAGGGGAGGTTTCTGTGTGTTCTCAAGCTCTGGGGGTCTTGGGGTGAGTCTGAGAGCTTTGTGATCAAGGATGAGATTCAAGCCTTCCAATGAACTATCCTAGTTTTCAAAAAGGAACTTTGTGTTCTTGGCAGGGTGGGGAGAGTAGACTTCTAGATTAGAATAATTAAATATCTGACCCACGACTCCCCAAATGCCTGTGGCTTCTTGGGCTTTGATGTGGGCAGCTTACTGTAGAATGGAAAAGTACAGCTTCTTCTCAAGGCCATCAGCATCTGGGAGTGAGGAAGGCTAACAGTGAAGAACTCCAGGGTCTCTGGCTTGAAAACAAACAGACAGGACCCCAGCCAGAGTATCTGGGCTTTAGGAATGTGAGCATGCACGACTCTTGCAGACATAACTCTTTTGCTTGGCCAGTGGTTCATATCTCTGCCACCCTCCATAGCCTTCTTCTGAACCCCACTGTCGCTCACTCCATCCACCCTCGTTGGCCTTTTCCAGTTTCTCCTTCTCAACGTCTCCCTCCCATCAAAAGTCTTTGGAAAGGGCCATTCTCTCTGTCCAGAATGTTTTCATCTCCTCTCTCTTTATATATTTAACCCCTATTCCTTCTTTATCCTTTCTTATCCCTCTCTGCCCA
Source organism: Panthera pardus (assembly GCF_024362965.1). Classification (NCBI taxonomy): domain Eukaryota; kingdom Metazoa; phylum Chordata; class Mammalia; order Carnivora; family Felidae; genus Panthera; species Panthera pardus. Next base: position 24,984,914 of record NW_026526876.1, on the reverse strand, counting down.
ACAGTGTATCAGTTAGGGTAGGATAGGCTAAGGTGTGGTAACTCAATGGATTAACACGACAAAGGTCTGTTTCCTACCACCACTAAAGTCTGCTGTGTCTCTCAGCTCTCCCAGGTGACTCCTCGAAGCAACCACTCGGAGATCCAGAACCTTCCCGTCATCTGGCTCCGCCATCTTGGAGATGGCCAAGTGACAGTGTAGAAGATTGCATGTAGGATATTTGCTGGAAATGGCTTCCCTCATTCTGCCTTTATGCCATTGGCCAAAACCTAGTCACATGGACCCACCAGATGCAAGAAAGGCCAGGAAATGTAATCTTCTTATGTGCCCAGGAGGAAAATGGAAGTCTGATGACCACATAGCATTGTTTCTGCTGCAAGTATCATTTCCTCAGTAAGCCTTTGTTACCTCCCCGATGGGATCACATCTCCCAAGTTTGAAGCACCTATTTACTCTGGTTTTTCTTCTTCAAAGTACTTGCTACAACTGCAACGTTACATTAGTTTGTGATTATCTGGTGAAAGTCGATCCCCTTGAATGTACTGTAAACCTCATGAGGGCAGGGTCCTGTCATGGCCTGCCTGGAGCACAGCAAGTGCTCAGTTAACATTTTTTTGAATGAGGGAATTGGTCCATCCAACTGGCCACTCCTTAGGACAATGGTAGGCAGAGCCCAGGACCCCACTGCAGATACAGCCTCTGCCTCTGGCAGTTTGGGGTCTATGCTAGAAACCAGATGTTTACACAGCCATCTTTTACTAAACGGATTTTGTGCTGGGCCTGATTTTTGGAATCACTCCTGCATCCATGTCCCATGAAGGTGTTTCTGATTGGCTGAGCCTAAGTCACATGACCTTGTTGCCTAGAAGGATGGAGCCTAGGATACGGTTTGGCATGATGTCAGGAAGGCATGGAAGGCTTCTAGACTTCAGAGACTCCTGGAGTGACCCCCGATTGCACTAAGGGCATGCCAACGTTTCTTTGGTTCTCTTTTTCAAAGTATGATGAAAGTTTCAAAGTTTTCAATGTTTGATGAAACATGGGACCATAGAGCTAAAGATGGCGAAAATATATTTAAAAGAAATCGGATTCTAAACACAAATTGTTCCCACCTTTCATGTTATTTTTTCACTAATTCGCTTTGTTTTTTTCTCTCTTGAACTTAGCCAGATAGCAATAAAACCCTTGAGGGGCGGATGTCAGTGGGGGAAGGGCTCGGGCTAGCTCCAGCCCCACCCCCCCTTCCACCAGCCCCCAAGGCTTGGGTCTCAGCTGCTTCTGCCTGGACTCAGGCCCTCTGTTTCCATCAGGCGAGGTGATGGTCTGAACCAGGCCCCTTGATCATTGGCGGGGTGCTGGGAGCTGGGAACCTAGCAGCACAAAGCTTCCCCTTCAGCCTGCCTGGCAAAGCACACTTTCAGGAATGCCATGCATGCTGGCTGTCAGCCCCGGGCATCTTCCAAAGGACACTCAGTGAGCGGGGGGCAGGGGGAGCACCAGTGGCACTGCATTGACAAAGACTTGGCGTCTTTGCTGACCTGCAGAAGACAGAGCGTGTGGCTGAGCAGACCCGGGGCCGAGGGTAAGTGAGGAGAAGGAGGCTTAGAATCTGAGTCTTGAGTCTGGCTCTAGGCCAGTATCAAAGTTGCCCTTCAGACCAGATCCATGTGAAAGGGAACAGATCTTGCTGGAACAGGTTAAATCCAAGTGGTAAGGGTCAGGAATGACAGAGAACAGACGGTCCAAGCCGCTCCCCCCCCCCCCCCCCCCCGATTAGCCTGCAAAATCTGGAAGAGAGGCAGAAGAATCTCACCATAAGAAGGTCATAGATTTCACAGCAGCCAGAGACTGTGGCCTTGAACTGCAGAAATGTGGATTTATTTCTTCCAATCAATCTCTTTTGGATCCATTCATAATGCTCCTTGGATGTTCCTTCTCTTTCCTTTCTCCCGTATCAGTTAGGAAAGGCTAGTTTTTGCTGCAGTAACAAAAATCCTTCAAATCTCAGCAACTGTCTGTGGCTCACTCACCGCGTGTGTCCATCACGGGTCGGCAGGTGTTCTGTGGCAGGCTGACACAGCAGCCACCGTCATGAACATTCCCAGCCATTGTAGCAGAGGGAAGAGAGAGCCCTGAAGGGTCTCTCGTTGCCAATTAAATGCTCCAGCATGGAAGCAACACCACTTCTTCTTGGATTCATTGGCGAGAACTACCTACCGGCTCCCACCCACAATAGGCGGGCCGGAAAGTACAATCTCAGATGTGCAAGAATTGGAAACACAGGGTAGAAAACCCTGAAGACTACTCACTACCCTTTCTCTTCCTCCACCTCCAAAAGAAGTCTCTTTTGACCTCTCTGGCCTCTTCACAAGGTCCTAGTCCATGAAGGAAGCTCAGGGTCAGGTCCTTTGGGCTTCAGGTATATCTCTTACTTCCAGCCCTCAGTATCCGTGGAAGAGGACGTCTGTGGGTTGTCAGAGTGAAGCGTTTCCAACTTAGATACATCTTTCTTGTGTTATTATTGATGGTGTCTCACAGCGTTCCTTTGGAAGCATTGCTCTCCACGGCACGCTGTATGACGGGGTACAAGTCTACCCGGGTGTAGATTCGAAAACTACATGCCGGGGCGCCTGGGTGGCTCAGTCGGTTAAGTGTCCGACTTCAGCCCGGGTCACGATCTCGCGGTCCGTGAGTTCGAGCCCCGCGTCGGGCTCTGGGCTGATGGCTCAGAGCCTGGAGCCTGCTTCCGATTCTGTGTCTCCCTCTCTCTCTGCCCCTCCCCCGTTCATGCTCTGTCTCTCTCTGTCTCAAAAATAAATAAATGTTAAAAAAAAAAAAAAGAAAAGAAAAAGAAAACTACATGCCAACAGTTCTCAGAGGGTGATCACTGGGCCAGGATCATCGGCACCATCTAGAAACTTGTTAGAGATGTGACTTCTTGGGTCCCTTCCCAGACTTATTGAATTGACATCTCCGGGGCTGGTTGTCCAAGGATGAACTCACTGAAGTTTAAGAGCCACTGGTATACACCATCGCTTTCTGTGTGGCCTTGAACAAGTACCCGAATCTCTCAGAGTCTCAGCCTTCTTATCTGCAAAATCAGAATAGGCGTCCCCACATGGTAAGGTCGGTGGCTCTTGGTACAGAGAATCTGATACAGAGTAGGCTCTCTTTGAGTGGTTTTTTGTTCCCCCTTCTTTACCTCCCTGTGGCAAATTGTTCTTTCCCGAAAGAGCTACACCAGCCTCTCCCATCCCACGTGTTCTTTATATACTGTGACAATCCTCCCCTTGAGCGGTGGGGTCCACATACTCTCCCTCAAACCTGGGAAGACCTTTGTGACGGCCTCAACCTATTGAATATGGCAGAGGTGATGTCCGGTGACTTCTGAAGTGAAAACACAAAAATGCATGCCTGTCCCTCTTGCTCTCTTTGGGCTTTTCTAAAAAAAATTTTTTTAACGTTTATTTATTTTTGAGACAGAGAGAGACAGAGCATGAACAGGGGAGGGGCACAGAGAGAGGGAGACACAGAATCCAAAACAGGCTCCAGGCTCTGAGCAGTCAGCACGGAGCCCGACTCAGGGCTCGAACTCACGGACCGTGAGATCATGACCTGAGCCGAAGTCGGATGCTTAACCGACCAAGCCACCCAGGCGCCCCTCCTTGGGCTTTTCGAAACCTAGCCACGTGCTGTGAGAAAGCCCAGACTAGCCATGTGGAAAGGCCACATAGAGAGGCCATGCGTAGGCCAACAGCCCCGCTGACAACTGATATCAATCATCAGAAGTGTGCGGGACGACACGTGCAGACGATCCCAGCCCCTGCTGGATGTGCCACTGCATCGTCTTCCCTCCAAGGCACCCGACGTTGCGAAACAGAGAGAGCTACCCTCACTGTGTCCAAGTTGCTGCCCAGAGAAACTGTCAGGATAACATGGTGGTTGTTTTACCCCAGTATGTTTTGGGCGGTTTGTTTTACATGGGTAGAAAATGTGCCCCCTACGTGTCGACCTGGGATTTCAGCCACGCTGGCCTAGGGCATCTGAGACTGGAGGGGCAGAAGCCAGTGACAGTGGGCTGGAGATGTGGACAAAAGGCCAAGTCCCACCAACCCTGTCCTTGCAGGAACCCCCTGAGGCCATAGAATTCTGAAGAGCATACAGTAAGGACTTGAGATGGAAGAGAATGTTCAGCTGCTGTTCACCAAGAGCCGGTCTCTCCTGGAGTTTCCACCAGGCTGGCCCCTAGTGTTTGCCCGGCTCAGAACCCTCCCCACCACAGGCCCAAATAGCTAGACATTCAAAGCAATCAAGCCAAAACACTGTGAAGTGAGCCCCATCGTCTCATCATGACATATGTAAGTTCAGGATGACCTGGAAGGCCAGGTTCAGGTTCTAGGTCCCTAGGAACTTCTTGTTGGAAGGTGGTGACATCTGAGGATCCAGCTCCTAGCTCGTGACCTGTCTCCCTTCAGTCTCCGCCCTCAGCATCATCCCACATGATCTCAGGGTCCTCGCTGGTAAACGGAGGCTCTGCACACTATCCCCTTCTCAGCATGCAGTGAGAATTAAAAGCAACGAACGTGCGCTGGCTTGTAGTCATTGCTCAATAAATAGGAATAATAATAACAGTATTTTGATGTTAAATATTTTAGGTGCTATCATTTGGAAGAAGACTTTGATCTATTTTGTAGAGCTCCAGGGTATATAATTAAGAACCAGTTGTTGGAAGTTATAAGAAAGCAGATTTTTGTCTCAGCCTAGAAAGATCTTTCGACAATAACATTCTAAAAATGGGTTGAAGTCCTTTGGGAAGTAGAAAGGTGCCAGATGTGAACTGGATTAGGCGGCCTTAAAAGTTTGCTTCTAACTAACTCTGTGTGAAATCATCTTTCGACTTTGGATGTGTGCTTGGGTTTTATCTTTGGGATTCAAGCATCACCCTGATGGTTAACCTTCAGTGTTCAGGAACCATGTGCCCACAATTTACACATCAGACCGCACATTTAAGTAGAAGCCCCGTAAAGCTCTTTGAAAGAATCAACTTAGCATCCTTTGCGGTTATAATAGGACTATTCTATTCAAGCTACTAACGTCCAACTAGCTCAGCAAAAAGAGAGACTTTCCTGGAAGAATACTGAGGAGTAATATGAAGTCCAAAGAACAGTAAGAGAGGCAGAGAGCAGGGGAGGGGCTCAGGACCACCTGGAACCAGGAACTGAGACTTTGTTGAGATATCTCTACCCCGCACCTTTCCGTCTTGCCTCCACCAGTCCCCCTCTCCTCTCATGGGCTTTGTCCATACAGTGGACCACATGTAGCCCAGCCACCCTGCTCCACGGGCTCATACACACAACTTCAGCCACCAGAGACCTGGCTCTCTTTCCGGGCTGAGTCTCACATTTCTTAGGAACATAGTGTGACTGGCCCAGGCCAGCCCAGGCACCTGCTTTTGACCAATCACGTGTGACATAAAATGGTTTCTTCTGTGACAGTGTGGGAGGGAAGTGATGAGCGTGGAGGGGACAGACTGGGGAAGCCGGACTGGGCAGGTGCACATATTGTCCAGTCGACAGATGTTGGCCCTCTCTGCTTGGCCTTTGGCCTTGTTGGTTGAGACTGGTGGAATGTGTTCTTGAACTTGGCTGGACTCTCACTGCCTCTCAGCTGGGGAACTCTGTTAGGAGTTACATGTCCTCCTAAATATGCTTCCCAAGATGAAAGCTGCTTCTGGACCATCCTCTAACTTACTGCTCCGATAGGCCTGTCTTCTGACCGGTGTCCAATGGGTGTCCAAGAGTCAGGCAGTGTCCCATCATCCCACTCAGTGGCCAAAACACTGCTGTAATCCAGACATGTGGACGGAAGGGGTCAGGGCCAAGGTTTCAGGAGGGGGCCAGGTGGCAAGAGGTGATCTGAGGTGCTGCTTGCTTTCAAGCCTCAGGGTTGAGTCTAGGATTTTCCTAACACGGCAGGACTTTATTCTCACGGAAAAGTTTAAATCCCAATCGTGCCATTTGAAGACTCAGAATTCTCTGGGAAGTCTTTGGAAGGAGGTCTTGGGTGAGGTCAGGCCTCAGTGGAGCTTGCTAGGATATGGGATTGTGTTCACATCCTTGTAGTTTGGAATCTGTCTGGAATACTCCACACACACACTATAAAGGTATAAAGGTATAAATATATATATGCATATGTATATGCACATACACATACTATTAACACATATACTTACATACACACATGTACACACATATATGTGGGTGTGTGTGTAGATATGTATTTTTTTTTTTTTTTAGAGAGAGAGAGAGTGAGTGAGGGAAGGGGGGAGAGAGAGAAAGAATCTTAAGCGGGCTCAGTGCTCAATATAGAACCCAACGTAGGGCTCGATCTCACGACCCTGGGATCATGACCTGAGCCGAAATCAAGAGTCAGATGCTCCACTGACTGAGCCACCCAGGTGCCCCAGTATTTCTTTTTTTTAATTATGATGCTCTTGTCTTAAGTCATGATGCCCTTTTCACACTTCTTTTGCCCTCCCCTGCAGGTTGGCAGTCCTTACCTTTCAATCACGTACTGCTTTCTTCATGGTGGATCGCAGCCAACCTAGGACCCAAACAAGACACGTGGGTGGGGTGGGCAGTGGGAGTGGGGTGTCATTTGCCTTCCGCAGACCAGGGGATGTTTTCACAGTGGGGCATATCCCAGCATCTAAGAGTGCCTCTGGGCTAGCCCTTTCTCTTGGGGAAGGAAGGAGGGGCTGTATTCTTCTGCCTGGGGGCTCACTCACTGTGTCCTTGGGGCTCTGACCACTCAATCCTCCAGGGAAGGTGGAAGGAACAAAGAAAGGGGAGGAGGGAGGGTCAGCAATTTCCCCCTCTCCCACTTGTCCTTCTGGGTCAGAAGCGTCTTCCCCACAAAGCTTCCCCCCACCCTGACCTCCCCTGCTGCAGCCACCCCTCCTGGTGCTTACCTGTGTTTACCCCAGCAGGGGGCTCTCCTGGGTTTCATGGCACCTGAAATTTCTATACATTGGGGGAGATCTTCTTTAAGAAAAAGAATCCAAATTATGAATGTAGAATTAGGTATAAAACCGCATATTTAATAAGAAGGATTGAATAAATTGCAAAAATTACAAACTTTTACAAGCTGGCAAATACTACACGTTTACATTAAATAACTCCCACCTTTATATTTTATTCCTACATGTTTTGACTATATATTCTTTTTTAAAGGTTATTTATTTATTTTGAGAGAGAGAGAGAGAGAGGACACATCCAGGGGAGGAGCAGAGAGAGAGGGAGAGAGAGAATCTCAAGCAGGCTCCACGTTGTCAGGACAGAGATGGATGCAGGGCTCGAACTCACGAACCGCAAGATCATGACTCGAGCCGAAACCAAGAGTCGGACACTTAACGGAATGAGCCACCCAGGTGGCCCGTGATCCCATATTCTTGAATTGCCTCTTCATAGGACGATGATCTTGCAATGTTATTTTCCATAGGAAATTAGAAAGATAATGAAATCCTTCCCATTAGCAGGTTGAGATGTGTTTATCATTTAATGTTGGGACACTTCAAGTATGCGACCTCACATACTTGAGGTTTGTGGTCCTGCTACAGGTTTGTGCCATCCAGACTCAGGATTCTGATACATCCTGCTTTATGCAATTGCCATCAAAAAATAAGACAAATGGGGGCGCCTGGGGGGCTCAGTCAGTTGAGCGTCCAACTTCGGCTCAGGTCACGATCTCACAGTGTGTGGGTTCGAGCCCCGCGTCGGGCTCTGTGCTGACAGCTCGGAGCCTGGAGCCTGCTTCCGATTCTGTGTCTCCCTCTCTCTCTGCCCCTCCCCTGCTCACCCTCTATCTCTGTCTCTCTCAAAAATAAATAAACATAAGAAAAAAAAATTAAAAATAAATAAATAAATACATACATACATAAATAAAACAAATGATAACTATACTGGAATTTAAATTTTTTGTAATGCTTAACACTAAAAATGTGTGTAAGTTAATACATAAAAGAAAAGAATGCGTTTATAATTGTATAGGCTACATCATCAGGTTATTCCCATCAGGAGGTAAGAGGACTTTTGTTTTGACCAGACATTAATGAGGATCAGAGTTTCTGCTTCAACTGTACGTGGCCCATGGCTGGATGGACTTCCCCTAGGCTGGCTTCTGGCTCCGCACATTTCAAATCTCGTTTGTCGTCCACTCTCCACAATTTCTGGGGCTCATCACGCTGAGTGGATTAGCACACGGACTGTAGGCTTCTTCCTGGAGACCACTGCTCCACTATAATGCCTACTGTTGACTTCCTTACCTGTGGACGTGACTGTGAGTGACATAAATACATCTCATGGAACCCAAACTAAAGGCATCCCCCATTCAGGTTCTTGGCTGGGTCCCCCAGAATGCCTAGGCCACTCCAATGCTAGTGGACATGGGGCACGGTGAAACAGAGGGCGAGTCAGACTGGAAAGAGGCCGTGGCCTGACAATTACCAGTCAGACATCTTTGTGAATTTTACAAAATGTTTGATCCCATGAACACAGAACTAGGCCCCTCCCAGGTGGGTTGATGGGTCCAGAAGCCCAGCTTCACGCTAAAGCTGCCACCATAGCTCTTCACACCGGAAGTACCGGTCGTCTGGCAGTTTGATGGGGACAGGGCCTGAGCCTTGCCCGTGCGTAGGTCTACCAATGGTGTGTTAGTAAATCAGGCTTTCAAAAAAAAAAAAAAAAAAAAGGCATACGTAATAATCAAGGGTACCAACATAAAGAACGCGTCACGCACAATTAAATAAAATACAAATTTTTTGAATTGTACATTCCATACAGCCAGCTGATGCTTTCATAGATTTCTGTCACGCTCTTAACGTCTGCAGCCAACCCATGACTGCGGGTGAAGAAAGATAGTCCTGACGCGCACGTTGACTGATATTTTCACTTACTGATGTGACAAGGAAGGTGAGAGGGAAGTGACATAGATGCATGTAGAATTTCCTCGTTAGTCAGCGATGGGAGGGACGCCTTTCCTGAGTTGGATAATGGTTTTCAAAGCGGGCTCCACGCTGACAGCAGTGAGCCCAGTTTGGGGCTCGAACTCATGAACGGTGAGATCATGACCTGAGCCAAAGGCCAACGCTGAACCGACTGAGCCACCCAGGCGTACGGTATTCACCATGGAAAAAGTGACGTAAATGACACACTATTAGCCTGAACCTGCATCATCAACGCTTTCCCTCTCTCTTCCTTAAGTGCGGATGGTCCAGAGGGCAACAAATCAAGCCTTGGTCCGTAGCGCTTGTCAGTTTCCGTGGTGTACCTGCTCTGACCGGGACTGATTTCAGGTGACCAACGTGAACATCACTGAACAGGAAATCGGGGAGTGACACCCAAGAGCACACCACACGATGCCATTTCCACCTTACGGATACTACAGGTGTAATTAACCCAACGAGCACGGATAACAGTAAAACGTAGCGACGTTTTGAATTTTCACCGCTTCTGTTTTCAACGTAGTTTATTTAATGTTACACCAATACCATTGAATTTTAAATAACGGCTTTGTATCACAGCTGGTTTACAAAATTCCCTACAGTTTCACCACAGGCACTTGTGAGCCTCGCCAGCCCCAGCCGGGGTGTCTCTAGCGCTTCGCGAGAGGCATGGACAGATGTGGGTCTCGGGAATGAATGCTTTCACAATGACTTGTCTCTGACTCTCTGAGGGCCTGGGCCGGTCACTCACCCTCCTTTGTCTCTCCATCTCAGCCAAGAGGCTATTAATGCCTACTTCATAGAGGTGTTGGGAGTTAATTAAGGTTCGCTAAGTGCTTTGAAATCCACGGATGAAAGGCCCAGTGGGGGAGAACTTTATTATTATTCCATGTATCATCTTAAGAAGTGTAGGGTGATGATAGCCACCTGGCACTTTTCATCTTCAAAGTGTTCTCCAGACGTTATAGCCAATTAAACGTCACCGTTCCCTGCCCCCGTGAGTGGGTGTCCTCTAGAGAGGGAACCACGTGGTGAGTGGGTGACTCTTTCACCCTTGGCCACCAGGGACTGGGGGTCAGGGTGAGGATCTCAGGTCTTCCAGCTGCGGTCTGCCCCTTGGGCTCTGCTTCCTCCCACCCAGCCCCCATCCTCTCTACAGCGGTGTGGTGGTGAGGCCTGTCCAAGCCCCGAGATCTGGACAGCCCTTTGCTTCTTCCGTGATGCGTGTGATGCTACTCATCAAACGTTGTCCATTCTAGGATGCATTTTTCCTCTCTCACGTTTGAACATCCCTGAAATCTGTAGGCACCTTCCAGTTGACGAAGGATCACAGTTTGGTCGGAAGTACATGCAATAAACACAGAAAATAATAGACAGGGGTGTGGTCATAACAGTTGTCATCAGCAATTGTCGACATACGATACTGTTACACGTTCTAGAACTCACAGCTTTGTGGTTTATTTCCCGCTCATTTTTAGAAGAAACTCTTTTCCCCAGACCCTTATCATAAGTAACATATGGTCACTATATGAGGTGGAAAACGAGATAATTCAGGTAAAGAAAAGGCAGCAAAAATCCTAAATCTCAAATTTCTGCTGTTGTAATGTCATGGTGACAGAAACGACACACTTTTAACCTTGACCTGAATAAATTATTAACCTTTTTTTGGTCACTTCCTTCAATCGAGAGAGTCAAGAGAACAATAAATCAAGCCTGGTCTGGAATGTTTGCCGATTTCCTTGATGCAAATACCCAGAGATCAATGGCAGCAGCATATTACTGTATTTCCTTCCTGTTTTCTCTTTTTATTATTGGGAACATTTCTCCCCTCTGGTTATAAAAAGTAAGTTATGTCTATTGCAGAAAATCAGAAAATATAAAGCCCAGCGTAATATAAAATACAGGTCGCCATTAATCCTATTGCTCAGAGTGGCCACTATTAAATTTGTAGTAAGTATTCTATTTCTATATTGCATAAGTAAGTCGTGTTAATTACAGAAAACAGACAAAAAGAAGAAAAATCTGCATCAAGCTTTCTGAGGAGTTTCCTTCTACCAATGATTTATATTTGCCTTTATTTCTATCTGGAAATATTGGTATCTATGTTTATATCTATAAACACACAAAACGTGTGTTTATAGACGTGACGTGTGTATAGTTTTTCTCGAGTTTTCAATTGAACTCACATGCCGTTCAGAACTAGTATTTACCAGAATGAATACATACCGACAGTCCCCAACTTACGATGGTTTTTCAACTTTACCTTGGTGCAAAAGCGGTAGGTATACGGTAGAATCTATATTTCCAGTTTCGAATTTGAATCTTTTCCCAGGCTACCGATGTGCGATCCGATCCTCTCTTGTGATGTTGGCTGGGGGCGGTGAGCCACGGCCCCCAGCAGCCACACAGCCATGAAGGTCAACAAACACACCGACAATCATTCTCTACCCACACGACCGTTCTGTCTTTCACTTTCAGCGCACTATTCAATAAATCACGTGAGACATTCAACACTTAATTGCACAATAGACTTTATATCACACGATTTTGCTCAAGTGGAGGCTGATATAAGTGCTCTGAGCACATTTAAGGTAGGAGAGGCTATCAGCTACGATGTTCCGTAGGTTAGGCGTATCCAATGCATTTTCGACTTGTAATATTTTCAACGTAGGGTGGGCTTAGTGAGACCTTAATTTCATCGTAAGCGGAGGAAGATCTGTGACCTGACAATTCCATTCTTAGGTGTATCTATGCCTGTATTCGTTTGCTAGGGCCGCTGTAACAAAGTACCACAGGTTAGGTGGGTTAAACAACAGAAATTTATTTTCTCACGGTTCTGGAAGCTAGAAGTCCAAGGTCAAAGTCTACCGGCTTTATTCCTTCTGAGGCTGGGAGGGAAGGCTCTGCTCCAGGTGTTTCTTCCTGGGTTTAGAGATGGCTGTCTCCCCCCATATCTTCGAATCACCTTCCTTCTGTTAATGTCTGTGTCCAGATTTCCTCTTCTTTTATTTTTATTTTTTATGTTTATTTATTTTGAGAGTGAGAGTGTGAGCAGGGGAGTTGCTGAGAGAGAGGGAGACACACAGTCTGAAGCAGGTTCCAGGCTCGGAGCTGTTAGCACAGAGCCCGACGCAAAGCTCGAATTCACAACCCGTGAGATTATAACCTGAGCCGAGGTCGGACGTTCAACCGACTGAGCCACCCAGGTGCCCCCAGACTTCCTCTTCTTGTAAGGGCACCAGGCATATTGGATTAAGGTTGACCCTAATGACATCTTTTTAAATTAATTACCTCTACAGAGAGCCTGTCTCCAAATACAGTCACATTCTGAGATACGAGGAGTTAGGACTTTAACACATGAATTTAGTGGGGGCCACAATTCAGCCCATAACAATATCCAAGTGCTTATGTGAATATATGTGTAAGAATGTTCATGGCACCTTTACTCATAATAACCACAAATTGAAAATAAACCAGATGTCCAATAATAGTAGTAAGGATTAAAAAAAAAAAGTGCTCTGTTTGTGCCATGGGATACTAACTGCCATAATAATAATATTTTTAAAAACTACAGCTAAGGGTACCTGGCTGGCTTAGAAAAACATGTGTCTCGTGATCTTGGGGTTGTGAGCTTGAGCCCCACATTGGGTGCAGAAATTACTTAAATAAATAAAACTCAAAAACAAACAAACAAACAAACAAACAAACAAAAACTACAGCTCCGGGCACCTGGGTGGCTCAGTCGGTTGAGCTGTTGACTTTGGCTCAGGTCATGATCTCACATCTCATGGGTCCAAGCCCCCTGTCGGGCTCTGTGCTGACAGCTCAGAGCCTGGAGCCTGCTTTGGAGTCTGTCTCTCCCTCTCTCTCTCTCAAAAATAAATAAACATTTAAAAAAAAATTTTTTTTAAAAAGCTACAGCTACACGCAACAATATGAATGAATCTAATAGAGAGGACGAAGCCAAACCCAAGACTCCATACTGTTTGGTACCATTTATATGAAGTTAAAGAAGAAGAAAAATAAATGCATGGTGATAGAATAGTAGTTACCTCCTGGGTGTGTGGTGAATAGGAAAGGAAGCTTCTGGAAATGTTCAATATCTTTATCGGTGGGGGAATTACATGGTACTATATATATGCAAAAACTCATGAGCTGTACATTTAAGATTTATATAATGTTACCTTCTATAAGTTATGCCTCAATTTAAAATAAAAATGAACTCAAATAAATTCCCATTTATCACTAGGTATTTTCCCCAAACACACCCTGTAATGGCTGCAAATGCTCCATCTTCTTAAAAACATTTAACATTTGCATATACCAGGGACTGCCCCCAAGACCTCCTGTACTAACTGAATTAATCCTCACAAAAGCCTATAGGGTAAGTTACTGACATTATCCCCATTTTACAGAAAAGGAAACTTCTTCAGCTTACACCATGAGTAAGTGGTAAAGCCAGGATTCGAACCCCCACAATCTAATCAAAAGGTCTCATGCTGAACCGCTCCGCCATATTGCCTTTCTAGTCAGCTATCATCACTGTTCCCATGAACAAATTGTGATTGATTGGCTTTACTTCTCTGTCTTTCTGTTATTGGGCATTCAGGCTGGTGACCTGCCCCCCCCCCCCAATTTATATTTTCGATGATAAATAAAGCAACAGTGAACACTGGTGCATATACATTTTTTCTAGTATCCTGATTTTTAACTTGGGGAAGAAGATCCTAGAATGCACACCACTAGATCCAAGCCTTCCAACGCGTTAACAGTTCTTGATGGGTGTTACTAATTTGTTCTCCTGACCGATCCAACTAGCTCATACACCTGCAATAATTAGTCCCTCATTTACATTTCTCCATGAACAGTTCCCACTGCTTTTAGGCCTTCCAGAAAAGTCTTGGTCGTCATCTTTTCTCCGTCAGTTGATTTGTGTTCAGGAAAATTAAAAGTGAAACGCTATCTACCAATCCATCTATTTGTGTGTTTAGGTGTGTTTTATATGTATATTCATTATACAAACAGAAACACAAAAGCACACGTGTGCACGTACACACCCATAGATACGTACCATACACACTGGCCGTCTGACTGGTTGGAGTCGATCTCGGAGTGAAAGACCAGAAGAAATCCCTCTGTGCATGGTCTTTACCAGAGTTCCGGTGCATTCTGGTGGATTCTTGGAGCTTTAGCGATTCGTGAAGAATGGCCCTTCGGTAACGGGAAAGACCACGATGTGCCAGGGACGCATAGGTTTTTCAAGGTATCTTGTCTTTTCTAGCGGTTCACTTTCACGCCTATCTTTTAAGGCAGTATGATCTTACTTTTTGGCTGGTGGGCCCTGGGAGACTTTGCTCCCAAGGAACTCTTATTTGCATACATATTTAACAAAAAGACGCGGAGTAGTAGCCACATCGGGGTTCAAACCACATACAAGTGCCTGATATACAATCCGCTTAATTTAAGAGCTTCTGTATATTGGCCTGAGCTCTACAGAGCACCAAGCAATCTTGTGGTGTTTTGTCCAATGACTTATTTAATGCATACATTCAGTGAACACATATTATCCGTCTACTGACTCTTGGGCAGGTGATAAACATCTCGTGGGCTGGGCTCCTCTTGCTTTGATAGCTGATGGTTCCTGACCGGTGCTAGTGCCCACGTGAAAAGGGGAATTGCCTGACTTTTGAGGGGGGAATGGCAAAATCCCCAAATACGTGGCTTCAGCCATAACTGGCAATTCCCCCTGTACCGTGCATTGTAAAAACAGCTGCTTCACCACCACTTGCTTCAAATACACAATGCCTCTTTCTCTTTTCCAAGTTCCAAAGGGGGTGGAGGGAAGAAGGAGAAAGAGGAGATAGCTGGAGATAATCAGTGATACAATCTGGATTAAAAGGAGTGGCCACAACGGGCTTTTCCAATAGCTCACCCTGAGTTGGACACCCCTACCCACTCCCACTCTGGTGGAGCCGTGGACCCCTCCTGCCACGGCAGAGAGCCATCCATGTGGCAGGGAAGGGATGCGAATGTACTGCCACTCTGTGGCCGAGGTGAGCGCAGGAGGCTGAGTGGAGCAGGCCTAGTTCTCCTGCCAAGCTCACTGATTAGAGCAGTCGGTCTGCTCTGGGGGAGCAGGGAGGAGAGGCGGTGGGAGGAGAGGCCAGGCATCACTCTGGTAGGAGCACAAAGCCAGAGGAAGGCAGGTTCCTCTGACGGAGGCCCTTAGGTATTCCTGACATCATGTTTCCTGCAAAAGTCAAGTCTTGGCCGAGTGTCTCACAGGCCAGCCACCTTTCCACCCACATCAACACCGTCTCATTCGTCGCATGTGCAATTTTTATGCCTCTTGGGCCTTCTCTGAAATTGCCGGACAAATCTTGGGATTCTGTCTCTTCCTCTCTCTCTCCCTCCCCAATTCGTGCTCTCTCTCTCTCTCTCTCAAAATAAATAAACTTTAAAAAATAAAGTTTCTATTTACCTATAAGAACTTTCACATTTCCACTTAGTTCTTTTTTTCTTTCAGGGCTATGTCCCACCGAGAAGTTGGTGGTGGTGAGGCCGTGATGAGCTTCCTTTTCATTTTCTCATAGGAGTAACTCACATAAGACGAGATGAGCTTCAGCTGCTGGGCTCACTCACTACTCCACCCTGCGACCTATACCCCCCCGGCCGTGCAAAGTGGGATTCGGATGTGTTCCTAAATAATAGTATCTGGACCATTGGGGCGTCTCATGAATAGTTGAAACAAGAAATATGCCATCTGCAAATGTCAAGGGTCTAGAGCAGGAATTGAATAACTTTTGCTGCACAGGATCAGATAGTAAATCTTTTCAGCTTTGTGGGCCATATGGTCTCTGTCCCCACCACTCAGTTCTGCCGTCATATGGCGAAAGCAGCCACAGACCGTGTGTAAACAAACTCACGTGGCTGGGTTCCAATAAAACTTTATTTACAAAAAAACCTGACCTGCCAGTTTGGACCCGTTGCCTGTAGAGTTTGCCCTCCTTGGTTTGGGTGCCCAGGGGACCTTTCCTGAATGAAGTGGATGAGAAAATACAATGGACTGGGGTAGCGAGATATGGTTTTAGTCCCAGCCCCAGCTCCGCTGTTGAGCAGCCGCGGGGCTTCAGGGGAGTCCCCCGCCATATATCTGGACAAGTTCTGTCCCTCCTTGAGTAGAATTTTGGGGTGGATCTGTATCGGAGGTGGCAAACCGGTGCTCCACGTTTGCATCTGGCCCCCAGATGTGTGCGATTTGGCCCATGTAGCATCCAAAACATTTTGAATTCGTTTCCAGCGTTTCAGATGGGGAGATTTCATACAGAAATCCAGATTTCTGGCTACCCTTGAAATAGCAGAGAATCTGGCACTCCTGGGCCCACATTCTCTTGTGGCAGGCCTTGCCCAAGGCTGAGAGCAGGGTTTGGTGGCTCTGGGGGCCGCACGTACCCTCAGAACACAGCAGCCTCCCGCTGGCCTGCTCCGGCCATCGATGTGATTACTGGACACTGAGCATCTTGGTTTCGTGGCCCCGGCAGGAGACCTTTGGTGCTTTTGAGTTTAACAGTCAAGCATTTGCTGATTAGTCCAAATCATGATGTCACCACCGTGCAGCAGATGCTTGCATTCTCCAGTTTGCCCTTCCCCTCCCCCAAAGCCCATGGTCTGTTTGGAACCCATGTGGTGTTGGGGAGACAGCCGTCCCTTGGGCTAGCCAAATGGGCGCATTCTGTCCCCTGGCCTCACAGCTGGTTCAGGGCTGGGC
The DNA here is from genome assembly GCF_024362965.1 of Panthera pardus. Lineage (NCBI taxonomy): Eukaryota > Metazoa > Chordata > Mammalia > Carnivora > Felidae > Panthera > Panthera pardus. The sequence continues at coordinate 24,968,145 of NW_026526876.1, read as the reverse complement.
GTGTGCCTCCACCAAGGCATCAGGGGGACTCTCGGGCGTGGCGAGGAACACTGGGACACTTCTCTGGGTCGGGAGGATGGTGTGGGAGAGGTCTCTGACTCGGTTTGCAGCTTTTGTTACTGTTGGAACTACCCCCCCACCGGGGATTCCCTTCTTAGCCCGTTTGGGGCGGCCATAACAAATGGCCACAGCTTGGGTGGCTTAAGGACAAAGGACATTCATTTTTTCGTGCTTTTGGAGGCTGGAGGCCTCCCCTGAGGGTGCCAGCATTGTCAAGTTCTGGCGAGAGTCTTCTTTGGGGTCGAAGGCTGCTGACTTCTTGTCTTGACCTCACATGGTGGAAAGGAGGGCTAGAGAGTTCTCTGGGGTCTCTTCGTAAGGGCACTAATCCCATTCACAAGAGCTCCACCCTCATGACCTAATTGCCCCCCAAAAAGGCTCTACCTTCTCATACCACCTGAGCCTGGGCTCGCCACAGAGCACGTCAGCTCAGTGACAAGCGTGTCAGGGAGAGGGCACGATGCACAGAAAGCTGCTGTAAGACCCCGGGCACGCCTCGCATTTCTCTCCGACCCAAATGACGTCTTCCGAGGACCAGGAGTAATCGGAGGGCTCCCCACTGGAACGTTTGCAGGGGTCACGGCCAACACCAGCATGTAACTCCCCAAGGACAGGGAATTCGTTCTGTATTTGTTAACAGTGGGATCCTCAATGCCCAGAGCAGGGCCCGGCCCATTTTAGGTGTGAATAAACGAATGTATTTGTTGGGCTCTCCCCGTGTGACGCAAACTGTGTTGGGAACTTCGTATGTCGTATCTCATTTAATCCTGGCAACATTTCCTCCCAGGTCAGGGCCGTTACTGTACAGGAAGGGGCCAGGAAGGTAGAGCAGAGAGCTAAGAACTCGCCAGGGTCGAGGAGCTGATCAGTGGCCACAGCATACCTGATCCTTGGACTCTGTGTTTGTATCTATGTCATGTCCTGATGGATGGGAGCTGCGTGGTCCCAGGAAGGGAGGTGAGTTCAGATTGTAAATACCGCCCCAGTAGTGAGGAATCACACAGGGCAGACCTATGTCTTTGCAACTTGGTTTCAACCCCAGCGGTCCCAGGCAAGGAGAAAGGCTCCGCCTCTGGTGGCAGTGACTTGTACACCTCTCTAAGCTGCCACTCTCCCTCTTCAAACAGCAGGGAGAACAGAACTCGGGCTCAGCACCCTCAGCACCCAGAGAGGATCTACTTTCACAGCGCTTTGTTCCCATTTTTAAAATTTATTTTTAATTTTTTAACGTTTATTTATTTTTGAAAGAGAGAGGCAGAGCGTACGCAGGGAAGGGGCAGAGAGAGAGGGAGACGCAGAATCGGAAGCGGGCTCCAGGCTCCGAGCCGTCAGCACAGAGTCCGATGCGGGGCTCGAACCCACGGACCGCATGATCATGACCTGAGCCGAAGTCAAATGCTTAACCGACTGAACCACCCAGGTGCCCCTCCACCCCCACATCGCTTTTATTTTTACAAGTTGCCTTCACTGCCTGGCAGTCCGGCTTGTTTTCCACTTAAGGCGACGATACACAGTTTCCTTGTAAAATTACATACTTCCATAATTTTAGCAGTGATAATAGAATACTAGCAGTACATCTTTGGGTGAAATTTCTTGAGTCTTGCACATAGCAGAAATCACGGAGGCAGCACCACGATGCATATGGAATCAGCCTTCGTTGCCCACTGCAGAGCCCATGCCAATAGCAGTTCTGGAACGGGGCAATCCGAGAGCTCGTGATCCCAGGCCAGCTTGGGTCGTTAGTGTTTACCTGGTACAAGTAGGGCCCTCCAGAATCGGTCTGGGGAGGCGGCGTGGCTGGGCCGGGCCCCGGGAGGGGCTGGGGGCAGAGCAGCCGGAGGAAAGATGTGGTCCATAAGGGAGGGAATTGGTGGACGCTGACTCGAGAAAGGGAAATCCCAGGGGGCGTTAGGAGAGGCTCAGGACGGCAGAGGCGCTAGGAGGGGGAAACCATCGCCTGCTAGTGTGAATTTCTCCCTCCCTTCCCCAAGCTCGCTAACGACAAGCGGCTCAACCCCAGCGCGGTGTTTCTCAACCTTCGTCAAGGCGCAACTCCGCAGCCGAGGCCCCGTTGGGCTTGACTTCGTGCGGTCTGTGTTATGGAAATCACGTCTCCCTCCTGAATTCCGGTACACAAGAATGTGGACCGCGCTTTTTGAGCATGACCGCCCAAGAATCCTTGACAACAAATTCCAACTCTTTCCCTCATCATAGGAACACTCTCGTGGAGTCTGTGTGAGTGGTTGGGAGTGCTCCAACCGTTTAACTCCATTTCAATAAAAAATAAATAAATTAATTAATTAATTAAGACTGCTTTAAAAACTCTAGTTAAAACCGACAGGTCTACTGGTGGGTGCTGGGTACCAAGTTGTAACGTATCAGAAACCATCCATGTCTTCACTTATTACTGTCTCTGGGCATGGATTCGAACTTTCTGGCAATGTGTCATTGATTAGAAAGGATGAGCTGGTCTTTTTTTAATTCAGGCTTGGCTTGTTGCTCACATAAAATTATGCACTGCCGCAGCAAAAGTCGGCAGAATTCAAGCACATCTGCTCAGCGCATGTTCTTGGCAGAGCCTTATCTTCGGTTACACAACAAGTAAACTTACAACATGTCGTCCTGCTAATATTTTATTATTGATGTTTTGGGGGTTTTGCTCTAAGTGAGGTGTGCTTCTTCTCCCGCTTCTTTATCGATGGTCAAGAATTCAAGGCAAGGCTAGAAAGTGTGTGTGTTTCAACTTGGGAATAAAACGTCAGGCGACTTCTTTTTTGAGCCTTTAGGTCTGTTTAATTAAAGAGTATTCCGAAATTGCAAGGCGCGTTGTATAAAAACCAAACCTCTGTCAACCTCTTACCTGTGTGTGTCAGAAGTTTCACGTTACTGTTTAACCAAAGTGAAAATATAGGAATAACCGATGCTGAGAACTCAGCATTGGATGCTGAGGCTGGTTTAAGGATGGGTTGTCATCTGGGGCTCCTGGGTGGCTCAGTCGGTTGAGTGATGAACTCTTGATTTCGGCTCAGGTCGTGATCCCAGGGTTGTGGGATCGAGCCCCAAGTCAGGCTTGTGCTGACAGCATGGAGCCTGCTTGAGATTCTCTCCCTCTCTCTCTGCCCCACCCTGCTCTCTCTCTCTCTCTCTCTCTCTCTCTCTAAAAAAAAGAAAGAAAGAAAGAGTGAATTGTCATCTAAAATAGGGGCAGGCAGGGGGTCCTGGGTGGTTCAGTTGGTTAAGTGTCTGACTTCACCTCAGGTCATGATCTCACCGTTCTTGGTTCCCAGGTTCAAGTCCCATGTTGGGCTCTGTGCTGACAGCTCGGAGCCCGGAGCCTGTTTCCGATTCTGTGTCTCCCTCTCTTGTTCTACCCTTACCCCGTTCATGCTCTGTCTCTTTCTCTGTCAAAAATAAATAAAAACAATAAAAATTTTTTTCGAATAGAGGCAGGCAAACATTTTCTGTAAAGGCCCAGATAGTAAATCTCAGCAGTCTTGTGGGACATATGATCTCTGTCACAATTACTCAACTCTGCATGGTAGCACAAAACCAGCCACAGATAATATGTAAAGCAAAATACAGCTTTATTCTAATAATTATTTGTGGACCCTGAAATCAGAATTTCATATATTCTCACATGTCACAAAATATTATTTTTCTGATTTTTTTCCCAACCACTTAAAAAATATAGAAACTATTCTTCATTCAAGAGAGTATCCATACCTCTCAATTTCACATTGTTTTCATCCACTGAAACAGCCCCGTGGTGGTGGTAACCTCTGGGAGATGGTCGGAAATGTGATTGGAAAAGGACAGCAGGGAAGGGGAGGGGATCAGAGGAGGGAGTGTCTCAAATCCTGACGAGTTCAATTTCTTAACACCCGGGTGCTGGCATTGAGTTAGGAGAACTAAAGGAATCCCATAAACAACTACTCTTTTTGAAACTTTTCCTGTTTCTATTCTTGCTGGGACCTGCACCCCTGCCTTACACATGCTTTATAGAACAGGTAAGGTGTCCTCCTTGTAAAGGTCAAGGAGTTAATGATTTCTCTGGACTCTTCCAGCAAAGGAGATAACATCTAAGGAGGGACCAGGTGAGTTCATCACGAACCTATTCCAAGACCATTGACTCACCAAGCCCCCTGGCTCCAGGGCATAAGTGGCTTATGCGGAACACCTAAACACTCGTCTTGGTTCCCGGATGCCTGAGAAGACACGTATCCTGGACCACAATCCTCAGTAAAAGCCCCAGACTCCAAGCAAAGACGAGACTCAGCGTCCTTTCCCTCCTCGTCTCCCAGACACTCTGTATCTGCACTCTCTATACCTTCAATAAACTCTGTCGTCACTTCTTGGCTCACGTATGATTTCTACCTGCCGGACCCACAGGACCCAGCCAGCCTGCATCATTTACGTGGATGTTTACCTTATAATTATTCATTAAACCGAACATTTATGTCCTATGCTTTGTGCGTGCACGCAAAGGTAATATTTCACAATGAAAACGTTTGCAAGTAAATTACATAAATAAACATGTATAAAACATGATTCTCACTGACTGTGTAATTAGCAAATGTTAACTTGACTTTATAAAATGCATTAATAATTTAATTTATTCTATTTATTTTTATTTTTTTAGTTTGAAAGAGAGAGAGAGAGAGAGAGAGAGCGTGAGCAGGGGAGAGGGGCAGAAGGAACAAGAGAATCTTAAGCGGACTCCACGCTCAGTGCGGAGCCCAACACAGGGCTCGATCCCACAACCCCAGGATCATGACCTGAGCTGAAATCAAGAGTCGGAACCTCAACCAACCGAGCCACCCAGGTGCCCCAATAATAATTTAATTTAAATGACACTTTTGTTTATTTGATACTTTGAGGTTTCATGTAAATTTTTATTAGAAAAAAATAATTCCACTGCTAAGAATGTTTGATAGCTACTGTTTAATCAGCACTTAGCACCAATAGAATTTTCTGCGACAATGGCAATGCATTGGTTCGTGACTACTGTATTGGACAGCACAGGTTTAGATTTTTTTTTTTTACTTGTCCTTCCACCTTATAATTTGAAATGTATGCGTGTTTGTCTGGGTTCAAATCTCAGCTGAGGTTTGGGTAGCTGTGTGACCTTGAGCACCTGATTTAACCTCTCTGTGCCTTAGTTCCTTCATTTTTAAATATAAATAATAACAGTACCTACCCTATAGTGTAGTCGACGGGACTAAATGAGAAAACTGACAGTCCTATGCCTGTTCCATACTAAGTACTCAGTAAATTTGCCATTATAATGACTGGGAACTTCACCCCTGCAGCAATCCTACGAGGTTTATAAAAGAGGAAATTAAGGTCCTCTCTGCTGGTGAACGACAGACTTAGACTGAAATCTTGGCCTGTCCACGTTTTCATGGGTCACGTTGATTCCCCAAAGTAACTGACATGGCAGCATAACGTAGAGAATGATCCATTGCATTTACGATTCTTTGAGGGGTAGAATATTACACTCATGCAAAACAGGGTGCGTTCTGAACTCTATTCGATGCCCCTCTGTGCTCTGGTGAAACTTCTTCAAAATACTCGTTGAGTAAAGGAAATTAAAAATAACGGTACCAGACAGCCGCTTCTGGCTTCAACCCTCACAAATTTGCCCATTGCCACCTCCCTCTTGCTAAAAGTTAAGTTACAAGGAAGGAAAAAACTAAAAGCTAAACTACAGAGCTACAGTTACACGCAAGCCTTTAAAAATTGACTTTGACAAGCCTGTTTTCCCTTGAACTTTTCCCATGGCTGGCTTCCACAGATGGGAATTACACTTGTCCTGCAAGTCGTCCCCGGGTCCCCACACTCCATTTGTACATACTTGCTTGTAATGGGTGGGGTTAAGATCGAGGGATAAAGGTCTTGGGGGTTTGAGATTGATGTTTATGACTCGGTCTGTCCGTGGTGCCTTTGATCTGTTATCCTGAATGGATGGTGCAGGCTGCATTGTTTGTGGGAGTGATTGAGTTTTTGTTTTATCAGATTCCTACACACAGAATATAAGGGCGGAGAGATTACAGGGCAGGTTTGGAATTCGGATGGGCTGGGTTGCTCGCATTGTGGGAATTTGTCAAGTTTGAGTTTTGCTGGTGGGGGCTAGACTCTGGGCCTGGGAGGGGGGAGGAGGGCTGTGTGGACCATCCTGGGGACGGGAGACTCAACTCTGACTCCAGACCATCAACATTGCTCTCACGTAGTCCCGGCTCGTAGCCATGTGGTGCACTTGGGCCGGGCATAGTTAGGCCTCTGTTGGGGGCCAGAGGACTAGGGAAGAGATGAAAAAGACAGAATATCTCTCAACAAAGCACGAAATGCCCTCCGCCCCCCAGCTGCTTCCACAATGAGCTGGAGGGGTCTTGATGGGCGACCGTTGGCTGATTCAGCCTTCACATATGGCACCGCCCCAGCCATGGCGCTGATCCCCTGTGCCCTGGCCACCAGTGTCTGGTTTGCCTGGATACCCCCCCCCCCCCAGTCCCCGGCACAGAGGCCTGTCATGGCAACAGCTGGGGGTTGGGGAAAGACACTGCCTGGCCCTTGCTGATGGGCTGAGATAGATGGGTTGCCGGCAATGTGCCAGAAGACCCCCTCCCCACCTCTTTCTAAGGTTTGCAGAGGAGCTGGGGTCAAGGCCTGGGGAAAAGCAAGAATTCCTCGCTGGGTGGGTGGGGGGTGGTGCTGAGAGCTGAGATACAGGAGTGGTGGGGAAGCCAGTCAAAACTGTGGGCCTCCTCAGCCAGGAAGTCCTCTACTCACCTCACCCCCATCCTTCAGGGAGCAGGCTGAACTGAGAGACTGACCATGGGATACTGAAATCTGTTGGAAATGCTTTGAAGGGAGTAATTATTAAACCGACCCACTGGGGCTCCAGCTAAGCCAGGCCCAAACTCCTCCCTGACTCATCCTCCCTGGTGAGAAGGAGGGGCATAGACAGCTCATTAGGTGGCCCATCTCCTCTGGCAAGCTCCAAGGTTATCCTCTGGGAGGAGGCAATGGGTATATTTGATTTGCAAATGTTGGGAGTGGTCCCTCCCAGCTGGGAGGTGAGGGGAGTGGGGAGGAGTCAGGGCAGGATGGGAGGGGGGGTTGGGTCCAGGGTGGGGATGGGGGGGTCAGGCGCGGGAGTGGGGTGGGGTGCAGTGCTGTGTCGCCCAAGTCAACAGAAAGACTTTCAGCACCAGCCTGCGTCTGCCATTGAACAATTTGCCTCTGGTCTCTGTCTGTGGATGTCCAGGCTCATGACTGTCAAAAACAGTTAAGTCCAGCTCGGAGCAGGGAGAAGATTGGATTCCTTTTCTTGGTCATTTGCCGACGTGGGAATACCAAGAGCTGTTTTTGGCACCTAAAGCAGAATCTCAAGGGCTGTACTACTTAACAGTTCGTACAGGAAGGACTGTTTCTTGCGGTTGCCCCCAAGGTCACGCTCTGGTGAGAAGCCATGGATCCACGCCTTCCTGGGCTTTGATTGGGCTTAAGCTATTGGAGGCACCAAGTATTTTCACGGACAGGTAAACTCGCCTTCGCTTGGCTGTGGACCTGTACATAATGGCCGGGTGCCTTGCCAGACTCTTTTCCATTTGTGATTCTTGTGCTCGTAAACAAGGCCTGCACGAAAGTAGGCCAACTTCGGACAAGCTGATCACTTCGAAATGAGAATCACCTAAAAATTAGGACATCAAAACAGCCTTGCAACCAATGGAGGAAGTCACGTTGGAAAGAAGGTGCCGGGATTCAGCAGGAGTCCTAAGACATTGTCAGGGATCTCTTTGATAGGGCAACTTAAATGGAAATTATCAAATGGCTCTTTAAAACATGCACCCTTTTGTTTGATTAGCCTACTGTAGATAACCTTTATTAAACCTGATCTGAAATTACAACCATGGCCCATGCTTCTTTGATGCTGGGGCTGTTTCATTTCCTGTTTATACTATGATACACGTTGCACTAGGAGATAAAGCACTTCTGAAGGATATTAAGATATAAAAGTCCCTTGGCTATTTGCTGGCACTGTTTTGATGTTTTCTTGCTCCCTAGAAATTAGCATATCCTTTTCAAAGGCTGCCTCTGATGAGAGTAATCCTTTGCCATGATGTATTTGCTAAAAGTCATCAATGATAGTATATTGTGTAAAGAAATGACACATAAAAGGCATGATGTTAGATTATTGATAATGAGGCAACTTGTGTAACGGTTGCTTTTGGCTTTTCTAAAACATATTTTGACACCATAAATACACTGGGCTTATATTAATGAAGATTTAATGCTACTGAGATTTTAAAGAAACTTGCACAGAGCAACTTTGCAAAGGAAAGCGCTAGTAGGGGGCAAGTTTAACATTTTTACTAATTTTACTAAGTTATGTTCTATCAAGACATTTTATTGCCTTGGAAATAAGAAACGATTGTAAGCTTTTTGTTTTCCTTTAGTTTCAGAGCTTAGAGTTAATGAATAAGTACTGCACGGAGCCAATCTGGGAAAAGACTTTTGCACACATAGCCAGATTTATTTATTTACTTATTTATTTTGCTGAAATAAGGAAAGAGAGGATGAAAGAAAGACAATTAGGAAAGAAGAAAGAGAAAGAATAGAAAGAAGCCAAGACAAAAAAAGATTTTTAAGAAAGTGAAGGCAAGATGGAGAGAAATAAAAGAAGAAAAAAAGGAAGAAGGAAAGCAAAGAGAAGAAAAAGAGAGAGAAGGAGGGAAGGAAGGAGGAAAGAGAGGAAAGAAGGAAGGAAGGAAGGAAGGAAGGAAGGAAGGAAGGAAGGAAAATAAGAAAGGGGGAAGGAAGGAAGGAAGGAAGGAAGGAAAATAAGAAAGGGGGAAGGAAGGAAGGAAGGAAGGGAGGAGGAAAGGAAAGAAGGGAGGAGGCAAAGAAAGAAAAAGAAAAGAGTGGAAGAAAGAAAAGTTAGAAGGGAAGAAAAGAGACAGAAAGGAGGAGGACAGACAAGAGGGAATGAGAGGGGAAAGGAAAGTTCTGTGGTCTGCATGTTGATAAATTATTCAAGGGAAGGGTCATGGCAAACTTCACTTGGGTTCAAAGGACATTTAAGAGAAGCATTTTTAATTAAGCTTATCTCAATCAGTCAACAAATTTAACCTTAATTTAAAGTTAGTTATTCTGGAGCTTTAAAATTTGAAGGAAGCCTAGCTACCTACCACCTTCTGAGTCCTCCCATTTCTAGGCAGCACTATATCCAAAACTATGCCTGCAAGAGAATTCTTGAATTTTTATTCTTTCCATGATGATCCAACACTGAGAGATACTTAACTCTTCTCTCACAATCACTGAAAGTAATGAAGGACAAAGCAGCGGGTAGCTATCCGGCTGAAGAAATGTTCCTCAGACCATTCTCCTCTCTTGGATGTGACTGCTGATTAATCTTAAAAGCAAATATTTAAGATACCTCTAGCAGGAACATTTTCTTAGACGTCCGTGTACTTTTAAAAATGAAATGTGTTAAATGTTCACATTCCTTTGTCTGTTTCTCCGTGCATTTAATATGTGTTGGGCTTTCCATTTACAGATCAAAAATATTTTCTTAATTACGGACTTTCTATTCTTAAACTGTGGTTTAGAACATTTTTCTCTGGGAAATTTGGTTCCAACTTGGCTTTTGGAAGATCCAGGGGCAAAATAGGGGGCTAAGAGGAGGGTGTGGAGAATGGCACTGGGTACCATACCTCCAGCCATCAAAGGTTTCTGGACACCCTTTAGCAGCATGTCCTCTAAATGAGTTAATCAACACAAACTCACTCTTAAAAATATAAACCTAGGAAATAATCGAAAAAAAATCCGCCAACTGAGGGATCAGGAAGAGCTCTTTCTGTGCTCACCACCACCATCACATCAGTATCAGGCAACGTGAAACTTGTTCTAGATGAGCAAGCTGGTTATGGGCATTCTTTAGCCACTCAATGACAAACAAAAAAGCCGGACTCAATCTTCTCTCTGATGGAGTGTTGTTCCTAAAAAGAGTTCTGTAAGGGAAGAGCTTTTGCCTTGGGTGAAGACTTCCAGCAGTGGGAAATTGGGGATCTGGAAGCAGTCAGGGAACTAAACTGGTTGGCCTTAGGACTGAGTCTAGATGATGGATTCCATTCATGTTCTATTTACTGGCCTGGCAATCCCCAGGGCAAGGCTCAGATTCCTCTCTTCCAAACCAACTTCAGTTCTCTCCCAAATGCCTGCTCCCCAGGTTGGAAGGACAGGTTTGCCTGAGGGGCCTCTCTTATTAAGAATTCAAACCTCTACACTCAGCTCTTTTCATCAGCAAGATACCTCTACAGAGGATAAATGGCTCCCACTGGTCCCACGATTAAAATGGGCTACTGCAGTGCTTCTCAAACTTTCTGTGGCTATTTTAAAAAAGTCTTTTTAAATTTCATTTTGTTTTCGTCTTAAGTCCATCACAGACCAATACATGGTCCTACTGCATAAGAATAGTAGGCAACTGTCCCCAGTGCGACCCACCATGGGAGTAGGACAGGTCAGAAATTCTATATGCTGTTCGGTGAGACAAGTCCATTGATCGTGTGCTTGAATACCATGACAAAGTCAAATTGCTATAAAAGCTTCTAAATGTTCATTCTCAGTTTCTGTACTTATGCAATCAGGAAGAGTAACAACAGTTCGTGGACCGATATCAGTTCAAGGACCATGCTTGGCCTTGGTTTAGAACAAGCATTCTCAATAGAAGGTGTAATTATTACTTTAAGGATCACCAGTTACACTGTTACTTATAATAAAATGGATGCTCAATGTCGTTGATGGTAGATGCAGTTGTCATGGTAGAGAACGCAAGAGCTTATGATCTTGGTCTCCATTTTTAAAAAGTGTTTATTTATTTATTTATGAGAAAGCGAGCAACCAGGAGAGGGGCAGAGAGAGAGGGAGAGAGAAAGAATCCCAAGCAGGCTCCGCACCATCGAGTGCAGAGCCCAACGTGGGGCTCAATCCCCCGAACTGTGAGGTCATGACCTGAGCCGAAGTCAAGAGTCAGACATTTAACCAGGCATCCATCTTGGTCTCCATTGCAATCAACGGATTGGTGAGGATTCCAGTCATCTCTGTAAAGGTGTCAAGTTGGCCATGAACTCCAAATACAGATACATCATGGAGAGTTGCGGCAATGGTGAATCATTATGCTACTTGGGGTTTGTAATTGTGAAAGACATAGCTGGGTTTTTGTTGGGTTTTTTTTGTTGTTGTTTTCGTTTTTTTGTCTATAAATGATTCTTTTAATTAGGGAGAAGAAAAGGAAAGACAAAAAAAAGTGCAAGCAAGAGTAATGTTATTTGTACTTTTTACTTATAAATTATTATTTTTTAATTTAAATTCTAGCGAGTAAACATCCGGTGCAACATTGGTTTCGGTAGAATTCAGCGATTCATCGCTTACATACAACACCCAGTGCTCATCACAAGTGCCCTCCTTAATGCCCATCCCCCACCCACCTCCCTCTATCAACCCTCAATTTGTTCTCTAACCTTAGCAGTCTCTTGTGGTTTGTTTCCCGCTCTCTTACCCCCACTCTTCCCATAGGTTCATGTGTTTTGTTGTCTTAAATTCCACACATGAGAGAAGTCGAATGGTATTTATCTTTCTCTGATTTATCTCGCTTCACATATAATGGCTTCTAGCTCATCCACTCATTGAAAATGGCAGGATTTCACTTATTGATACCTGAGGAATAGTCAACCATGTGTGTGTGTGTGTACACACTACACCTTCTTTATCCATTCGTCAGTTGACAGACATTTGGGCTCTCTCCGTAATTTGGCTATTGTTGGTAATGTTGATAAACATTGGGGTGTATGTACCCCTTAGATTCAGCATTTTTGTATCCTTTGGATAAATACCTAGAAGTGCAATTGCTGGGTCATAGGGTAATTCTATTTCTAATTTTTTGAGGAACCTCCATACTGTTTTCCAGAGTGGCTACACCAGTTTACTTCTCCACCAACAGTGCAAAAGTGTTCCCCTTTCTCCGCATCCTCACCAACATCTGTTGTTGCCTGAGCTGTTGATGTTAGCCATTCTGACAGGCATGAGGTGGTATCTTGTGGTTTTGATTTGTATTTCCCTGATGATGAGTGATGTTGGGCATCTTTTCATGTGTCTATTAGCCATCTGGATGTCTTCTTTGGAAAAGTGTCTGTTCATGTCTTTTGCCCATTTCTTCACTGGGTTGTTTGTGTTTTGGGTATTGAGTTTGATAAGTTCTTTATAGATTTTGGTGTTGTTTGTATTAATATCACATTGGACATTTGTAAGTTCTATGTATTATTTTAAGCTGAAACACCAGATTTATCCTTGCCTATTCTTCAATAAAACACATTCTTACCTTGCTGAAAGTATCTGTGGGGCAGTGATATGAAGAAAAACTCAACACTCATTTTTTGAAAAGTTTATTATTCTGAAAAATTATGCAAACCTACTTTATAAGTTTTCCCTTGTAATATGACCAATTTTTCTATCTTTAACTTGACTATTTTGTTACTTATAAAATGTTTTTGTGAGTACCACACCCACCCCCCCAAAAGACTGCCCTATTTCTATTTCTTTCCCCCCCAACTCCAGCACTTAAATGGCTCCATTGTGGGGGCACCTGGGTGGCTCAGATGGGTGAGCGTCTGACTCTTGGTTTTGGCTCAAGTCATGATCTCACAGTTTGTGAGTTCAAGCCCCACATGGGGCTCTGTGCTGACCGTGAGGAACCTGCTTGGGATTCTCTCTCTCTTCTCCCTCTCTCAGAATAAATAAATAAACTTAAAAAATTAAAAAGAAACTCAATTGCAATCAGGGGTGGATGATAACACTCGAGCGTTTCCCATGGCAGTTTGTTGCAAGCTATAAACGTCACGTTATGTTTTGGAGCAGAATATGTCACACTGGATTTGGGGGGCAGTCATTTTCCCAACCACCTAGAGCCTTTAGAGGAGTATAAATAGCTTGGTGGTCCTTCCTTCTCTTCGTCTATCTTAGACCTCCTGAAAATACCTTCAGAGAGGCTGGAGGGACCATTGAATGGGTCTTAATACTTCTTCCACAGGGGTACAGGACGAGCTGGAAGCCGGCCAGACCTAGACCTGGCAGGTGTTTCATGAATCTTTACATACCTCGCATCGCGGAGGAGAGAGCTGCAGTAGGTTCTGCCCCGAGTATAACTGGTGTCAGACTCTGCGACAGGAGGTTCGTGGTGGGAGTAGGGCAAGAGGGTCCCAGCTGGACATTCTGATTTGGAGAAGTTGTTTCTCTCCTCCACAGAGCTGCCCCTCTCTTGCACATGCACAGCCAGCTTCAGGGGAAGCTGGAAGGATATTGACGTGTTTAGGGTCCATGGAAGGCTTAGGGATGCTTAGACCGGAGCCCTCAGAGGCCGACTGAGTGGACGCTCTGAGAAAGGAAAACACTATACGGTAACGATTGGCAAGCTCCTTCCTGTTTCAGCCTCTGCATCTGCAGAATGGGGATAATAGCACATATCTCACCGCGGTGTCGGGGAGATTAACGCGAGCCCTGACCTTCTTCGTGCTTTCATATTCAGGAGCATTTTTTACCAGGCAGTGCAATTCCACCGCAAGGTGAATCCCGTGGCTGAGACTTTTCATTTATGTCTCCCCTCATTGTGGAGGTTAAAGTTAGGACATTCTTGCCTAAACACTGACGAAGGAGAAAAAGGAAGGCCTTCCCGGAAAATTTTTGTCTTTCTCCAAATGCAATTGTTCAAATTGCATGCGAATGTACGTTGTTATTTTTAGCCCCTGGGGAGGAAAGTCGGAGGAATAGGGCCGCATTCACAGGGTGCATCCCACTAAACCTCCAAAGAGAGTGTGCTATGTAGGACTTGGTTGCTCACAAGGGACAAAAGGCCTCAAAGAGCGGCATTTTCAACAACGAAGATTAATTTAATTTTTCTCCCATGAAGAGTCTGGAGGTTGTCTCTGTCCGAAACAGTGTTTACTAGGTCCGCAAATTCCTCCGACGCTTAGACACCTTCTACTTCCCTGCGTTGACCTCCTCAGGGAACTTGAGGTCCCCAAGACTCTTGAGGTCCCCAAGAGTCCTGTGAGATCACAACTGTTTTTTATGTGACACTAAGATGTCTTTTGCCTCTTCACTCTCATTGCCTCAACTGTGGCATGTTCTAGAGGCCCCATGATGTGTGCTGATGTTGCTCTGAAAGGTAACGGAGTATGTGCTCATGCACACTTGAGTTTTTAATGTTTCTGCTTTCGTTTCTAATACTATAAATATCAATAAGTATAAGCTACACAAGTAAAAGCTTTTGGTTAATCTTTAAAAATGTTTAAGAGTGTAAAAGGGGTTCTGAGACCAAAAAGTTTAAGGACCACTGTCCTATGGGGTGACCTTTGTCCTCAGGGACCAAAAGTGTCGCCTTGGTTCTGGTCATCACGTCTGCATTCCAGCAGCAGGAAGGAGAAAAGGGGAGAAAATAAGCACACACTCCTTTCCTTTAAAAATGCTCCCAGCGTTAGCACAGACCACTTCCTGTACCTCCTTGACTAGTGCTTGGCCAACTTGAAAAGGAGGAAGGTTGGGGCCCCTGAGTGGCTCAGTCGGTTGAGCGTCCGGCTTCAGCTCAGGTCATGATCTTGCAGTGCGTGAGTTCGAGCCTCACGTCAGGCTCTGTGCTGACAGCTCAGAGCCTGGAGCCTGCTTCTGATTCTGTGCCTCCCTCTTTCTCTGTTCCTCCCCCACTCATGCTCTGTCTCTCTCTCAAAAAATCAATAAACATTAAAAAAAAGTTAAAAAAAAAAAAAGAAAAGGAGGAAGGTCAAAGTAATCATTAGGCCACATCCCCAGTTTCTTTCTCTCTTTTTCCTTTTCTTTTTTAACATTCATTTTGAGATAGAGACGGAGCGCGAGCAGGGCAGGGGCAGAGAGAGACAGAAGAATCCCAAGCAGGCTGTGTGCCGTCAGCCCAGACCCTGATGCGCGGCTTAAACTCCTGAACCGTGAGCTCATGACCTGAGCCGAAATCAAGAATCAGATGCTTAACTACTGAGCCACCCAGGCGCCCCCACGTGTCCAGGTGAAAAGACAGGGTGGGGAGAAGATCCTACTCCTGAGAAAGTGGGTGAGAAAGTCTATCGGCAGCGTGCGTTACAAGCGAAAAGTGCCACAACAGTATTCTTGCTCTCGAGATGCTGGCCCGCCGTCTGCAGAGCACGGATGGGTGTGAGGACGCTGTGTGTCCTAAAGCCCTAACGCCCACACATCTGGCCACACGTGCTGCTTCAGTTTCCACTCTTGCCCAAAACTTGGCTTGAGCCGTGAGATGGTCACGACGGCTGAGCTCAAGAGACCTTTGTGGCTTAATACAGATGTCCGAGTCTCTCCAGCGAAGGAAGGGCTGAAAAGGAGCTGTTGTTTCTGAAAGGGGATCAAAAGAGAGCATAGCGAGAAAGAGCTGGAGGTGAAAATCCTTTTGCGTCATAAGACGCCTGGAAGAAAAAGAAAAAGCGGCAGACCAACCAGATCCTGAGGTGGTTAACAAGCGAGAACAGCATCAGTGAGGCCAAGACTGAGGGGTTCCTTTGGTCCAGATGAATTGTTTTGCTCAGACTGAGTTTTTAGCCTCTCAAATAACTGCTGTTGATCACAAGACAATCCGGATGGAGAAGCACGGGCGGCTCAACTCAAACCATCTGCACGTTGGAAAATCACCTAGTCTGTGCTCTGTTGACAGCGGGTCCGGAGAACTATCTCTGTCTCCACTACTCCGGCTAACCAGAGGGTCTGTTCCAGAAGTGACACAGGGCTACAGGGGTCACAAAATCTCATATACAGAATTCTCTTTCTCCTCATGGATCCCACTCAAAGCCCTTAGTCCTTTGACCTGGAAAGAAAACTTAGTTCACCCATTCATTTTGTTTCCTTTTGTTAATCTTCTCTCTTGAGGTTCTCGTGAAAAGTGGCTAAAATGGATTTGGTTCTTTGCATTATGGACCATACTCTTTGGCACGGGATAGGCATTCCCGAGAGTATTTGTGGCTGTGAATGGATGTTTCTTATTTTGCAACCCTCCTCTGCTTTCTTTTTCTTTTCTTTTCTTTCTTTTTTTTTTTTTTTGCCAAAGATGAATTGGCTTCCCTGAACCTCTGGACTGGGAGGTGAGTCTTCCCAAATGGTCCCCAGGGGCCCAGAGCAGGCCGTGCCACACGTTCAGGTAACATGGCTTTCTTTCCACCAACCCGTCCTGGCGTTGATAGGCCCTCCGTGGTGATTTTGAGCCAGCTGTCTGCAAAACGATGAGATTTGAGCGTGGGTCGTGTTGAGCTTGACATGATAGGGGCGAAACCCTCAACGCTCTTAAGAAATTCTAAGCTCGAGCTTGCACGACAGCGGGTACGGGCTGCAAGAAACACAAAAGGAAGACAAAAGCAAGTGGTTTCCTTTCGGCTTTTGGAAGGAATGGGAATTAAACCACCTCCCCCTCCGTCTCAACAGCGTCTACACAGCGCTGGGCCTCTTCCTCAGGTAGCACGCATTCCACCTCACACACCAACCCCCGACTGGGGGCTTCTAGCCTGTTTCAAACGTTTTCTTTCAACCTGGACCATTCAATTCTGTCTTTATTCCCCGGCTTTTATCCATGTAACTATGGCAGTGCTCTCTGGAGAAGAGAGGGGAAAAATCAATGAGCGACCTGCCTACACACCACACTCGGTTAACCTGGCTTGAAAGGGAAGAGCCAATTTCTCTCAGCCTCCCCTTGGCTGCCACTAACACTTTACTTCTCTCCAAAGGAAAACATGCCAGGACTTTGCAGCGCACAGGGAAAAACCCGGGACCCGTCTGATAAAAGCACATCCCCCAGGGCCTTGGCTGCTTTAGGAAACACACTCTCTGGCACAATGTGGAAAATGAGGTCACATCGGCTTTCTGGATGGCCCAAACCTTCACAGCCCGATTGGCCATCGCACCCAGGAGTTGCTGCTGGGCCGACAAAGCAACACAGTGTCTGCGTTGTCTTGAAAGCAAGTGATACCTCACAGACTTGGTGATCACTCCTCTTCCTAATTCCTTTTATGAAGATGCCTGATTGGGAGGCCACAGCTCTTGTCACCACCCTTTTCCTTTGTACATCGACTATTGTATTAAAAAAAAAAAAAAAAGCAGCTGGTGCAAAGCTCTTGACCTCCAACTGAGCTAGGTGAACGACCACTCACACACCTTCCTGTGCAGTCCACCCTCCTTGCCTGTCCCCTCCCCTCAGCTTGTTCAGCAGTAGATACTCTCCCCACACCCCGTTTCTACTCCCATCGCCTCTGTCGAATCATGCCATCCTTCTGGGATGACAGTACTCCCTTCCCCCGAGGAGCTCCCGAGCGCCCATTCCTCCAGGGAGCCTGCCTGGATTGACCCCTGCTTTCTCTTATCCACAGTTGTAACTCCCTTTCCCACTTGTCTGCTTCACACCGTCTTGGTTCTCCGTCTAGTCTCCTCCCTAGAGTTGTTGCCTGTGTGTCTCGGATCACGAACTCCTGGAGGGAACGGCCTGGGCTCTGTAATTCCCTGGGTTAACCTTTGATGATGGGGATAAGATGGTGTGGCCTAGAGGGATGTTTTACTTTTGATGAGGGAAAATGAAAAGCCCTGTCCAATCAGCAGTGGTTTCCATGCCCGTGCTTACTTCTAACCGGGGCACCTCTAGGCCACCCTCACTTCTGCCCTTTCTCCTCTACTCTTATTTCTTCCAAACCACATACCCGGAAGCCCAGACTCCCTGAATCCACCTGGCCCTCTCACTTGGTTTTATGTACCATTTCCTAGAGCAAGGACCTGTCTCGGATCCAACTTAATTACCGCTAATCACTGGGTTCGCTGGCCAGGCTACATAAAGAACCACTCTATCTCTGCATCTCGGGCTCTGAGGTTCAGCCTTCCCTGTTATCCACCCACCTGAGCCAAGAAGTTGATTGTCTGGCTAGGGAAAATGAGTTTAACAATGATATGAAGGGAGCACCAGCCAAGTAGGGGACATCACATTAAAGGTGGTTCGGCACGACGCCTGCCCCCTCGCCTAGGACAGAGATGGTGTGGTGGCCCCCAAACGCTTGGTCATAACCCTTCACCCTTGCCTTGGTCCTATAGTAGGAGGGGCATACTTCCTGCTCCTTAATTTTGGGCTCAGTCGCATCGCTCGTTTTCACCAGTGAAATGTTAGTGGATCTGACATAAGCAGAGACTGAAGACTTGCTCGTGGGGCTGGTCTTTCCCTTGTACGCCCCTAATCTCAACATGAGAAGAGTATTCTCTGGCTGCACTGCTGACGCTTTAGCAGGGTCCCCAGAAAAGAAACACACTGAGCAGCCCTGAGCCCAAACCATAGCAAGAACCAAGCTAGACTGCAGGTTGAAGCAGAGCACGCCCAGCCTCCCGATATTCCGTAGACCTGCCAAATCCTAGGTGCCTCCAAGGTGAACGAGCAAGAATAAATGATTCTAGCTTTAAGCTGCTGGTTTTGGGGGGGGGGGGTGGTTTGTTATGCAGCATTATTGTAGCGGTTGCTAGCTGAGACGGACGGCAGATAGGTTTACTCTTGCCTGTCAACTCTGTTCAGTTGGTAGAGACTGAGAAGGAGGCTCCGCTGAGTGGAGGGTTGTGAGACCAGTTTGGGCTCAGAGTGAAAGAATTCTGGAATTGATTAGTGATGTCTGCCATAGGAGTAGCAGTGGCTCACGTGTCACATGTCTACCGTCTCGGGTCTAAAGCCTCTCCTGGTGACTTACACTGTCTCCCACGGACGGGGCAGGATGCAGGAATGTGGCCTATTGAAAAGCACTCGTGTGAGGCAGGTAGGAGTAGATGACACATTCTGGTGTTTGCGTATTCATCTTTCAGGCTATCGCTAGCACACAAGGGCACCATAGCGCGTACAGTCTCTTAGAAAAATGCACTCCTTCCAGACAGATGCAGCCCCAAGGGTGCCAACTTGGTGACCAATAAGCCCTCTTGGGGGATGGGGGAGAGAGGTGTCTCTTCTTCCAGGTAGCTATGCCCCATGCTGGGATACATAGCTTAGCAAGCATAGCATGGGCTGGATTTCAGCCCCCATGCACTCCTCTGGCTGAGCACCTTTGTCTCGTGTACAAATTGTACCAGTGTACGTGATAGGCTGACCAGTACCGAGATGGGAATAAAAGGAAAAGGAAAGAAGATGAAAAAAGAGAAAAGTCTGCCCTTCTCTGATGTCAGTTCTGCCCAACTCCTGTGCTTTGGAGTTTTGAATGAGTCATCCTAGCACTATGTGACCTTGGATTTCAGGCCCACACTGCTTGTATATACTGAGTCGTCAGAAGAATAGTTTAATTGAAATGGATAAGCCTACTACCGGACAGACATGTTCTATTCCAAAAGAGGAAA
Organism: Panthera pardus; assembly: GCF_024362965.1. NCBI lineage: Eukaryota > Metazoa > Chordata > Mammalia > Carnivora > Felidae > Panthera > Panthera pardus. The sequence goes on along the minus strand of NW_026526876.1, from coordinate 24,948,657 downwards.
CTTCTCTCCCACTGAATCACTAACCTGCAAATGTTGCAAAGTTCTAGGCTGAGGACCAGCTCTCTGAAATCTTTTGCCCACTCCTGCGTGTCAGGTGCCTTGGAAAAGAAAACACCGTAGGGAAAAAGGATCCCCTTCTGCAAGGTAACTGAAAACCCGAGTAACGACTGACCCTGGGAATTAGGTTGCTCGGGTTTGAAGAGCCAAATAAAAAGGAGTCACATCTGGTTCCATTTTTCTTGTGAAATTATCTCACACTGACCAAGTAGGTCCTTTCCTGAGCATATAAATACAGAAGACACACACATGGTTGTTATCAAACAGTATTGTGCAAAATTAAATTGGCTACTTTATGGTGAAATGGAGAAGGATGGCGGGCATTTCAAACACATGAGTTTCTCTTCGTTGAGTCTGGAAGCAATCACTCATAAAGACAGCTACTTTATCTCCTTGAGTATGGACCATTCTAGAAGGGACATCAGGTTGGGTTAAAACCAGTGACATGGCCAAACCTGCAATGGAGCCAAGGCACACCGAGCCCTGATTGCTCGATTATTTGAGGGAAGATAGTCTGAGTTAATGACCGAAATCACCCCCACTCTATGTCCCAAACTGGTCTTTTGGACAAGGTCTCTAATGTGCTAGCCATATGTGAACTAAGGGCCAGAGGGAATGGACTTACTGGGATTTTCCAATTATCATTTGGTCCCAGAGACATGCTGCATTGTTGCTACCTGGCTCTCATCTCCAGATGGTTCCAGGGAATGCACAATAGACAGGCAGCAGCAATCAAAGAAAGACTTCAAGCCCTAGCTGTGGTGAGCCTTGAAATTACTCCATATTGAACCAGAAGAAGAGAATATTAAAGGGGGAGTTGATATTCCCAGCCGGGTATTTCATTGAGACTCTCATTGCTCAGCAGTCGTTCCAAAAGATCGTGAATCACACCCCCCCCCCCCGCCCCCGGTGGAGTTTCCCACAGTTCCTGTGTGAACAAAAGGATGGTGGTGGGCGGTGGGGGAAAGAGTGAGACAATGAACTGTAAAGCAATAAAAGTTACGAGGTCGGGAGAGGGAGAGAGCCCATGAAATTGTTCTCCCTACCACCCTGCCTTGGTATTCCCAGATGTTCTTATTTTTAGAGGCTGGGTTGAAGGGTAAGAAGTTTGAGCTAAATTGGGATCCATGAACGGTGTGTAAGTGGGCCAAAATGAAAGATCACTGTGAATTGTCTTAGGGAGGAGAGCGGAGTCCTTGTCCAGAATTCCCTTCTCTTTAACCTTCCTGTTTCCAAACTTATTGTACTGGTGAGATCTTGTTATAGGGCAAACCACGCACCCCAACTCTCACACAATCAGACAGACCCAAGCTCTTGCTAACTGTCTCCTGAAGCCCTGTTCAAGGAGGATTACAGCCAAGCCAGTAGCCTCTAAGAGTATGGGAGTCAGAGCTTGAATTCCATTCTTGGGAAGATATTTCTGTCATATACATCCTGCGGCACGTTCGGGAAGACCGTATCCAACAGGGAAAAGAATTGGAGAGGAGGATCTTTTCTTCTGTCCCTGCCCAGAGGATGAAGATGGCCAAATAGGGTCCTCCCTTGAAATAAAAAGCAAAAAATAGAAGTGTGTCATTTAAGCTCTGGGGGAATCATAACGTGGCCCACTCTCTCGTACTCGAAAGTTGGAAGACATGGAAAAAAATTGATTTAGTGTAGTTCAGACTTCTCTGAATAAAAGAAGGTGGGGCATCTGAGAGGAGAAAGTTGTTATTTTTTTTAAAACGTTTATTTATTTTGGAGAGAAAAAGAGAGAAAGATCGTGAGTAGGGGAGAGGGAGAGAGACAGAATCCAAGGCAAGCTCCAGGCTCTAAACTGTCAGCAGAGAACCTGACCCTGGGGCCTCAAACTCGTGAACTACGGGATCATGACCTGACCAAAGGTGAACACCTAACCGACCGAGCCACCCAGGTGCCCCGGGAGGAAACTGTTCTAAGGGATGGGGTTTTCCACCTCCAGCGACAAGGGGTAGGAGTGGCGGTGGGAACAGCTGTGGGTCTTGTTAGGCAAAGCGATGTGAACTTGAAAGCTCACAGTGCCACTCTCCTATTATTCTGGGTTGGGGTGGTTTGAAAATGAGGGGCTTGGGGCGCCTGGGTGGCTCAGTCGGTTAAGCGGCCGACTTCGGCTCAGGTCACGATCCCGCGGTCCGTGAGTTCGAGCCCCGCGTCGGGCTCTGTGCTGACTGCTCAGAGCCTGGAGCCTGTTTTGGATTCCGTGTCTCCCTCTCTCTGACCCTCCCCTGTTCATGCTCTGTCTCTGTCTCAAAAATAAATAAACGTTAAAAAAAAAAAAAAATCAGTGGCTAAAGAAGAAACCGTAGAGCAGTGTGCAGTCAGCTGACACGAGCCTATGCCTTTTAGTCCCCAGTGGTCCACAGACAAACATCATCCAGCCCGGAAGCCCCGGACTTCACCTATCCCCTCCGCAAGTTGCCTTCTAGTGGGCCCGGAAGCCCTGGCCTACTTGTGATCATCAAGTGCCCTCACCTTCCACATCCTATTTTAGGGCTGGCCCTGAGATTCCTTGCACATGCGTTCTCCCATCTGGGGAAAAAAGAAAAAAGAAAAAAAAGGAAATGACAGCACAGGGTTTGCTTTTCTTTGGAAATTAACGCTTAAATGTGCGCTATTTTTCGAAAGCTGGCAGCTAGTCCCAATGCAGAGAAGGGGTGGGTGGGGGGGACATCCCGTAGGTTCTAGCCGAAAGGGAACAGGCCGGTGGAACAGAGGAAGGGTCAGACAAGAGGGCCCGGAGGTGGGGGTGGGGGGTGGGGGTGGGAGGGGTGGGTGGTGGGTGGGGCATGGACCGTCTAGTGCCCGACACCGGCCAGACTCTGGGCACCAGCTCCTGCCCCTGCCCCTCCTTCCCCAACCTTCTCTCCGCGTGGGTGAGACCCGAGTGGGCTCCCCGCGCCGCTCAGCGCGAGGAAGGCAGGAGGCTGTGCCTGACGGCCTTCCGGATGGCCCTGCGAGCTGGACGCTACTCCAGCACGGAGAGGAAATAAAGTCCGGAATACTTCGGCCAGAAAAGTTGCAGGTTATCCCACCTCGTGTCTTCATCCTCTTCTGGGCGCGCATTGGAGCCCGTTCGCTCGGTGGAGCTGCAGGTGTCTAAGGAGGCCTTTGAGTTTTCTGGGCATTTGCGATTCTCTTTCATGTATACGGTCGAAAAACGGGCAAGGAAATCGAAAATGTAAATCTTGAAGCAAACGCGTGCGTCAGGGAGACGCCAGACTCCCTTCAGAGGAGCAGAGTCTCGTGAGGGACTCCCAGGGAGGAGAAGGCAAGGAGCGTCTTGCCGGGCAGGCAGTGGAGGCCCTTCACCGGAAGAGAAGGCCTTGCCGGAAGGGGCGGGGCTTGCCCCGAGAGCCAATGGGATGCCTGGGTTCTCCCGGGCCAAGATGAAGGATGTTCCCGAAGAGAGGGTTGAGGTCCTTTTGCTCCCCGTCTCACATTACCTGACAAACGGTTGATTAGAAGGGTGGGGGAGAATTGCATCTGGGTCTTCTGTCCTCGCAGTCTGGGAACTCATGTCCCTGAACCTATGAGTTTTCCTTTAGGGACATCACCACGATGAACTGAACCTTCTCTGGAAGAGACTCAGGGAAAACTATGACACTGACCAATTTGTCTTTGTCTTTGTCTCTTCTACTCCTGCCTTCTTCCTTTTTTTTTTTTCTTTCTTTTCTTTTCTTTCTTTTTTTTTTTTTTTTTTTTTTAAGATTTTACTTTTTAAGTGATCTCCACACCCAACATGGGGCTTGAACTCACAACCCTGAGATCATGAGTCCCATGCTTTAGGAACTGAGCCAGCCAGGGGCCCCTTTTAATAAAATACCTCATACATGTCCAAACAATAACCAAATAGAAAATACAGCGAAAATGAACGGAATGGGGTTGGGGGAGAGGAGGCGCCTGGGTGGCTCAGTAGGTTAAGCGTCCAACTTCAGCTCAGGTCATGATCTCATGGTTGGTTCTTCAGTTAGAGCCCCACGTCAGGCTCTGTGCTGACAGCTCAGAGCCTGGAGCCTGCTTCAGATTCTGTCTCTCTCTCTCTCTCTCTCTCTCTCTGCCCTTCCCCTGTGCACACTCTGTCTCTTTTACTCAAAAATAAATAAACATTTAAAAACATTTGGGGGGGGGGGTGCGCTTGGGTGGCTGAGTCAGTTAAGCAGCCAACTTTCGCTCAGGTCATGATCTCACAGCTCCTGAGTTTGAGCCCCATATCGGGCTCTGTGCTAACAGCTCAGAGCCTGGAGCCCGCTTTGAATTCTGTGTCTCCCTCTCTCTCTGCCCCTCCCCTGCTCATGCTCTCTCTCTCTCCCTCTCAAAAATAAACATTAAAAATAAATAAATAAAAACATTTTTTTAAACGCCAGGAACAAATTTAATAAGAACTGTTCAGCACTTACATGAAGAAAGTACTTAGCTTTACTGATAATCATAAATTTAGAGTATGACAAATGGAGAGGCATCCTTTGATCTTGAATAAACAGATACAATAGTGATAAGCGAACTTTGCTCCCTAAATTATTTTGAAAACTTAACCCAACCCTAATTAAAAGCTCAACTAGAGTTTTGGGTAGAATAATTCTAAAATTCATCAGGAAAACAGAAAGGTAAAAATAACCAGGAAATTCTTTAAAAGGGAAAACAAGAAGGTAAATAGTCTTTCAAGTAATAAATCATGTTCTGAAATTATAGTGATTTAAATGCTGTCGTACAATGAAAAGAACAAATTGGAGGTCCCAGAAATATACACATGTAAATCTCAGAATTCAGTATATGATAAAGGGCATTTTCAAGAAAATGGGGAAAAGATAATTTATTGAATGCTATGGGGACAACTGGCTAGCCATTTGGAAAAAAAAAATGCCATCATTCTGCCAAACAAATTCCAGATGCTTTAAATGTAAAAACTAAAACCATAAAAGTACTAGGAGAAAGCAAGGGTGAAAATGTGTATGATTTTTGGACGGAAACTTCTAGGCATGGCAAAAATGCTATAAACAATAAAGAAAAAGATTGGAACATGTGACAACATAAAAATTAAAAACTTCTGCACAACAAACCTCATAAACAAAGTAAAAAATAAAGCACAAATAGGAAAAATATTTAGGACACATGTCAGAGGGTTAACATCCCTAATCCAGAAAAACCTATTATCAATAGCGAACCAAACGACCCAAGACAACACTACCTGTGTATCAGGCTTCACGGTTGATAAAATCGTTTCAAATTCAGAGTGTCGGTCAAAACGATATTTGGGACATGCTTACACTAACAAAAGCGTCTGTTGTTTTTCTGAAATGCAAAGTTCATTGGGCATCCTGTGTTTTTTTGCTAAAGCAGGCAACCTTGTTTCAGACACATGAGTTCACTGTGGCCCTGCAGTAACTCAGTGAGGTATGGAAGAGGGGGTCAGGTAGCTTTTCAAACAGGTTTCCTCATCTCTCAAGTAAGATGTGAGAAGGAAATTGGATACAAAATGTATAGAATCTGGTATAGGGCCTGACACATAAAGAGTATTGTTCAATACATGTTGGTTTGGGTTTGCTTTCCTTTATACACACACCCATTTTACAGATGAGAAAACCGAGGTTCAGAAAGGGGAAGTGACTGGCCCAGGTTTACCCCGCTAGTAAGACACAATTGTCTTCACACTCCAGGCCAGACTACCCCATTCTCTGCCCCCCCCCCCCTTACCCCATGTCCACTGCCTTCCCTGAGCCCTCTCATGCCTTGATGTGCCCAGTTCCTGGGTCCTACTGAACTCGATCGTCCTTTCCCTATCCAGGTGTCTGATCTCGGTCCTCTACCCCACCTCTCCATCTGAGAAACTATGCTAGAACAGTGGTTCTCCACCCTGGCTGTCTGTTAGAATCATTTGGGGAGCTTTTTAAAAAAATCTGAATGCTCGGACCATATCAGACCAATTAAATCAGAACCCCGGGGATAGGACGCAGGAGATTTCAGTGGGCAGCCAAAATTGAGCATCACCGCGATGACGTGAGTATCTCTGGCTGGTCTCGATACTGCGAAACGTTTGCCGATGAGATTTTGCTCAACACTCTCATTTTGTAGATCGGAGCACTGAGACCCCGAAGAATAGAATAACTTGGCTTGGGTGGCCCTCTCTGATTAGGGAGGCAAATTAGAAACTAGAGCTCAGGCTTTCTAATTCCTCATCTGTTGCTTTGTCTGCTGCGGCGTGTTCAGACAATTTTGTTTCTTCTCCAAACACATACAACCTTTCTCAGCCACCTTCAGCTACCGAAAGAACAGGACTTGGATTTCAGTAACAGAGGTATTTGCCTATGGACTTCTGCACCCCCCCCCCCACAAGTTTTGTTCCATGAATTGAATTCCATCCACCTTGACCCCCATTTCTTCTCTTCTCGAGTCCTCAGCTTGATCCCTGGTGACCATTTCAGGCCTTTCCCTCAAGTGGACACCTCTCCCCGCGTTGGTCCCGCAGCATTTCTGATGCATCCCTGCTCCCGAGGACAGCTCCCTCCTCCGTCTGGCAATGCTGTTGCCCTCCAATGGGCCAAGCCTTGTTTTCCTGCTTCAGTTTCCTCTAGACTTCGAGTTCTCCCTCAAAGCTTACCTCGTCTTACCTTTTTTTCCGAGTGCCGCAGGGTGAGAAGAACTAAGCTGATGAGCTAATTTGCCTTGGGGATATATCATTGTTCATGGCTTAGCTTTAGAATAAGAACATATTTCTGCTTCCTCTTCACGAGCTGTTTTCCTGCTCCGAAAACCCGTTTGGCTTCTGTTTGGGACCTTGTGGTCAGAGATTCTCAATCTGTGGCCCGTGGACCACCAAGAGGGCGTAAAACGCAAAGGGTCCAATGAGCATGGCAGGTAAGTAATCAACCAGGCACGGGAGTTTTTTGTTTTTTTGTTTTTTTTTTTTTAACGTTTATATTTAAGAGAGAGAGAGAGAGAGCACGAGCAGGGGAGGGGCAGAGACAGAGAGGGAGACACAGCATCCGAAGCAGGCTCCAGGCTCGGAGCTGTCAGCACAGAGCCCCACGCGGGGCTCGAACTCACGAACCGCGAGGTCATGACCTGAGGCCAAGTCAGACGCTTAACCGCCTGAGCCACCCAGGCGCCCCTGGAGTTTCTTGATGTGCTAATTAACAAGGACACAGAGCGCTATGTCTCAATGGTAAAATATTCTGAGAACCGTGTTCCATTGCGATTGCTTGTGGTTGTACTCCTTTGTATTTTTGCCTTCTTGGTTTAGAAGCATTTAAATCACTTGAAGGCCGTATTCTGAGAAGGGCCCTTGACACCAAAGCAGCTCAGCACCCTCGTGGCAGCATCCCTGGGTGACATGCGCACGCGCAGGGGGTCTTTCTGAGCCTTTAAGATGCGTGAATGGCCCCTGCGTCACGGGCTGTGTTAGGCCAGGGCTGGTGGAAAGTTGGGCTCTTCTGCAAAGCTCGCTCCAGACCTGTCATCTTTGGGGCGGCTCCACGTTTGAGAGCACAGCTTCCTTCCACAACCTTGACGGGGAATTACGTATTCAAGAAATACAACTGGCAGGCATGAGTCAAAGTTCTTCTGGTATTGAGAAACAGGGATCCATTCACGCCGGCTCAGAGCAGGGCTTTGGCACGCTGACCCGGTCTTCTCGTGAAAACCCAGCACAGCGGGGCCCCTTGGGGAGCAGGAAGCTGCCCAGGACCGAGACACCTTCTTTCTGTGGCTCTCGAGGCCCCCCCGATCTCTGCCTCCTTCTGCACGCCCGCCACACTTTGTCTTTTTGGACCGGCCTCCTTCATTATCTCCTGAGATCTGCTCTTCCAAAATTTCAGTTCTGGCTCCTTCTAGTGCCCACTCGAGCCCTGATGCCTCATGGCCGTGCAGCCCAGCTTCTCACAGCTAACTTGCTGTGGGACTTCTAGCGCACGCACGCCTTTGGTTCTCCTCTTCTGGGTTCTTGGGACGACTGCACATCCCTACGCCATGGCGGTCAGGTAGGGCCGGGCGACTGGTCATTGCCAAGGTTTCTCAACAGGGATACTGCTGATGCCCCTCCTGAATAATTCTTTGTGGGGGGGGGCCTGGTCTGTGTATCGTAGGATATTTAGCAGTATCCCTGGCCTTTAGCCAATAGATAAAATTCAAAATTGCCAGGGCGCCAGGGTGGCTCAATCGGTTGAGGGTCCGACTTCGGCTCAGGTCATGATCTCATGGTTCGTGAGTTTGAGGCCCACACAGGGCTCTGTGCTGTCATTGCAGAGCCTGCTTCCGATCCTCTGTTCCTCACTCTCTCTGCCCCTTACCCTCTCATGCACGCGTTCTCTCTCTCTCTCTCTCAAAAATAAATAGACATTAAAAAAAAATTTTTTAAATTTCCCTCCACTGAGAACCACCGCCCTATAATTTCTGGGACAAATCGAAGCCATTCTCCCCCATTGTGTCCATCTATACTCCTTGTCATAAGACCACTTACCTCCATTTTTGGTTCAGAAATTCAAGTCACGTGTATGGGGAATTTGTTACCTCGGGGATGAGCCCATCACCTGTTTTGGTCTTTATTGTTTCCTCTTTTTCTCTATTACTTAAAAAAAAAAAAAAAAAAGGAAAATGGAGGACCCCTCCTACCTTTGTGTTCTAGCACCCGCTCGAAGCTACCTGTTTGGAGCGGGGTCCGTATGTAGACTCTACTGGGAACTCTGCAGGTGACCAAGAATACACTGGAAATTCAGTGGTTAAGCTGAAAGGAAATCAATGGCTCACCCTCATTCCTCGTGCTCTCCCTTCTCTAAATCAGTGTTTCCTTTAAATGGATAGCAGCAACCAAATTTAGTTTCTCCACGAGCCCTCTCAAGTTTGTCAGAAGTTCAAGTTTGTCAGAAGAGCGTAGGCCCCAGCTTTCCTCCACTTCTTCGCGAGGCCGCTTTCATTGGAAGGGCCTCCTCTCTACTCTGCCTCAAGTGAGAGAGAAGGAGCCGTTTGCCACATGTAAACAGAAGAGGCATCATGTGAAAACAGTCACCCAGCAAACAAGATCCTCAGAGGGCCCCTGGTGTGTGACCAGTTCAAAGTGGCCACTCGCTGACCAGTAATTAGCTTGGTTGAGGGCTGCAGCGCAGACCCAGTGAACTTCAAAAGGCAACTTTTGGGAAGAAGCTTCTTTCCTGGAGGAGATGTGAGGAACCTTTCTTAGAGGTACTGCCCGAGTCTATCCTGTGATCTTGCACAGTGGAGCTGAAAAGTGGATTAAGGCAGGAAATAACAAGCTATGTGTGTGCCCGCGCGCACTCACACGTTCGCGCACAGCTTTGCTCATTTACTTTCTATATTAAAAGGCCTGCTGACCTCTGTGATTTCCTCCCCCTCAAATTCAGAAGCGATGAATAGGAAGCATTCTGACTTTAAATGCGACGGAGAGCTTTGAAAAGATGGAAAATTAGCAACATCTGGGCTGAGGAACCCAAAGAGACCTGAAAGGGAAGGAAATGCCTGAAAGAAGTTTCAGATGTCATTGTGATCCCCGGGGCCAGTGTTTGGATGGATAGGTGGCTTCGTGTGGCTATGAAAGGGGGTCGGGGCCTCCGTGCCCACCCCAGCTTGGCTCCCTGTCTGCATCTTTTGTTTTTCTTCTCTTCTCCGGGATCTGCCAAACAGGAACGAACATTCTTCTGCTTGGGAAATGGTTTCCACTGAGTCTCTTGGACATTCTGACCGATGCCATGGAAATCGAGGAGACCTATTTTCTCAAGCATGTTTCTTTCTCTTTTCTTCAACACGTAACACTGCCAGCCCTTGATCTTGTCCTCAAACCTCCCTCAAAAAGGACGAGATGTAGGCAGTGCAGTCAAGTTTGTTCCCAGATGCCTCTGCTCTGCCTGGGGGAAATGGCAGTCGCTCTCAACTTGTTGTATTAGTGTGAGCTCTGTCGGTAGCAAGGCCAGAACCCAGCTCCAGCCAGCCTGGGCAGAATCATTAAGTTTCGTGTCGCAAACCATAGGAATGGTGGCACTGGCTCTAGGTTCGACAGCATCCAGAAATTTGCACACTACCGGCGTTCTCTCACTCTTGAACTTGGCTTCTTGCTTCTATTTCCTTTTACATTTTAGCCTCATTCCTACCTACCTACCGTGCCTGGGCTTTCTCCACACGGCAGGTACAGGTACCCCCGGTGGCTTGGCTTGTTCGCGCACCAATTTCACAACCCCAACAGAAAAGGAAGTATGACCTTTGCCTGCTTAGTAATACAAAAATCAGGGAAGGGCTCTGATTGGGCAGGCTTGAGTCATGAGTCACCCCCGGACCAATCACTGCCACCCAGGAGTTGGGGCTCTCTGATTGGCCAGTCCTAGATGACAGGCCCCTCCCTCTGTCTGGGGCCAGGATGGGCCACCAGAAGCACGCGGCAGGAGGTTGGTGAGCACGTCTCTCAAGGAAGGGACGATTTGGAACCGGGATCAAAGAAAAAGGAATGCTGAGGAGACATGAGGGCAATGTCCATTAAATTGATTGTCCCTTCCCTAACGTATAATTTCCTAGTGTGGCCATAGCAAGTTACCACAAACCAGGAGGCTTAAACCCAGAGAAATTCATTCTCTCATAGTTCTGGAGGCTGAAAATCCAACATCAAGGTGTTGGCAGGGCCCAGCTCCCTTCCAAAGCTCTAGGGGGAGATTCCTTATGTTGTGCCTTCCAGCTTCTGGTAACTATCAGCGTCTCTTAACTTGTGGCTGCTTGCTCCCAACTCTGCCTACGTCTTTACGTGACCTGCCCTCGTGTCTGGGTCTCCTCTTCCTACGAGGACACTTGTGGCTGGATTTAGGGCCCGCCTGGATAATCCAGATCAAGATCCTTAACTTAACTGCATCTACAAAGACCCTTTTTCCAAATAAGGTCACACTCACAGGTTCCAGGGATTGAGACATGGACATGTCTTTTGGGGGTAGGGGGGTGGCCTTTCAACCCATTACGCCCAGTGGGAGGTGCCCTTTCAAGGTGGCAGGGATGGCCGCTTCGCCACCCACACACCATTTCCGACAGGTGTCCAAAGCTCAGCCTAAACTTGCCAAGCCCCCAGTCAGGTTTCCGGGATGATGCCAGCACGCCCTGGGAGGACGTAGATTGGGGACCTCAACCTAGCCTTGTTCCATATTAGCCTTCTGTGGCACCTCTGCTCTCACTCTCCCGGCCTATCTTCCTCTCTACAGGAAAACACTTGCCTCTCTACAGGTCTATAAGGCAGTGAAGATCCTCTCCTGGCTCTCTTTCTTAGCTGGGTGACTTTGGGTCAATAATTTAAACTCTCTCCTCTGTCAAATGGGGATAGTAAAAGTAGCTACCTCAGAGGGTGGCTCAAGGGTTCAAATACATTCATGTAGAGTATGATCGTGTACATGTACAGCAATCTCCCCGCACCAAGTAAACACTCCATGAAGTTAGCTATCATTGTAAGATACAGGCAGATCCCATTTTTAAAGTTCCTTTATTCTCTAGATTTTTTTCTGGCTACGTTTTTCTTTTCTTCTAGGTTTTCTCTTTCCAAGATCTGCTTGATTTAGTAGAGAGACTCAAGGACTCTGGTGTGGACCGGAATCACCCGGAGGAAACTTACAAGTGCATATGGCTGGGCCCCACCCTGGAAAATTTGATTCCATGGGTCTGGTACCCCAGATCCTATACCTCTTTGATTTTGACAAGTGCCCACATTGTTCCGATGCAACTAGACGTTGAGACCCCTGGTCCTGGGAGAGATGCCAGGTGAAGAGGTTCTCGTCCCATGATTCTTCGATTTACCAAACAGTTGTGGGCAGGTGAACTGACCTCAGTTTCTTCAGTATCCCTTTATTTTTTTTAAATGTGTATTTATTTTCGAGAGAGAGAAAGAGACAGAGCATGAGTGGGAGAGGGGCAGACAGAGAGAAAGACACAGAATCCGAAGCAGGCTCCAGGCTCTGAGCTGTCAGCACAGAGCCCGACACGGGGCTCAAACTCAAAAACCGTGAGATCATGACCTGAGTTGGACGCGTAATCAACTGAGTCACCCAGGTGCCTTTCAGTATCCCTTTAAAAGGGGAATAACTGGGGCGCCTGGGTGGCTCAGTCGGTTCAGCGTCTGACTTCAGCTCAGGTCATGATCTCGCAGTCCGTGAGTTCGAGCCCCGCATCGGGGTCTGTCCCGACCGCTCAGAGCCTGGAGCTTGTTTCAGATTCTGTGTCTCCCTCTCTCTCTGACCCTCCCCCATTCATGCTCTGTCTCTCTCTGTCTCAAAAATAAATAAACGTAAAAAAAAAAAAAAAAAAAAAAAAAGACTGCAGAGATTAAATCTCCAGTTAAAAAAAAAAATAAACAAAATAAAATAAAACGGGAATAACAATACTTTTCAGCCAGGGTCAAATAAGAGGGTGCTCACAGTATCTAAAATATCATACGAAAGAATGGAGGGATGATAGGAACCGATATTTATGATGTAGTAAGTTTCTGGAAACTTACACTTGTTCAGAGAGCTTTTAAGTTGGGGTCCAGCTTCCATTATACAGATGAACAAACTGAGGCTCGTGGGATATCAGGAGGCTCAAATGAGTTAATATCAATAAAGAATATGGTAAGCAGGGGCGCCTGGATGGCTCAGTTGGTTAAGCATCTGACTTCAGCTCAGGTCATGATCTCATGGCTCGTGAGTTCGAGCCCCGCATCAGGCTCTGTGCTGACAGCCAGGAGCCTGGAGCCTGCTTCGGATTCTGTGTCTCCCTCTCTTTCTCTGCCCCTCCCCCACCCCTGCTCTGTCTCTCTCCTCAAATTTAAATAAACATTCAACAAATTAAAAAAAAAAAAAAATGAACATGGTGAGCGGTTTCTCCTTCATTCTAACCCTTGGCCTTTTCTGCCCCGTTGCAGCTACCTTCATGCAAAGGTGGCTTCGTGTGCGGGAGTGACACATTCAGCCCTCCTTGCCCCGCTTTTTCTCTGATGGAAAATAGGGAGTCTCAAGACCAGCCTCTGGCGGGTGCTAAGGACTTCCCGTCCCTGGTTTACAGGTTCGCTCAAAGATTCAAGTGTCTCAAAGCACGGGGCTCAAAATCCATGAAGCAAACCCTCGCTGACAGAACTCTCTTCAGGTGGTCAGAGGGTTTCACCCCCTTTCTGTGGTCAGCAATCCGGGCAGAAGGGCACCCAAGAGAACCAGGGCATGGCGCGTGCCCTCAGAGCCGGCCGCCAAGGGGTGGAGCCGGTCGAGGGACGGTGGGCAAGAGCAGGGCCAGGCAGCTTGAGGGAACGGAGTGGTTTTCTTAAAAGAAGAGAGAATCCAGCTCCGTATGGCAAAGTCTGGTTTCCTTCGAGTGTGTGCTCCTCCCCCACCCCATTCCCCCTGCACCTGACTTAGAGGTCATTACTAGAGGTGGACGGACTGCTCGGGCGCCACTCCCCCCTTCCTGGCACACCTCTCTGGCCTCCTGGCCTCCCGAGCCGGATGTTTGCCCTCCGTGTGGGCTGCGGGCCTGGCTGCCTCGCGCCTTGTTCACCCTTGAAATTCCTGCCTTGCCCCCAGCTCGGAGCTGCTACACGATCTGCACGTGAGTGTGAACATGAGCGGGTGCGTGCGTGCGTGTGACTGACGGATGGTAACCCAGCCAAAGCCTTTCAAGAGCCGCTTTACTGAGACAAAGTTCCCACACCATACAATGCGCTCGTGTAAAGGGTGCGATTCGGTATTTTCTGTGTGCCCCACCGAGTTGCATGACCGTCACCACAACCTGAGAGCATTTTCATCACCCCCAAAAGCAACCTCGTGCCCTTGAGCTATCGGCCCCCCGAGCCCCGCTCCGGCGCTCAGCCCCTGGCAACCACGAATCTATTTTCCGTCTCCACAGATTTCCCTGTTCTCAACATTTCGTGTGAATGGACTCGCATAGGATACGGTCTTTTCACTTAGCATCACGGTTTCCAAGTTCACGCAGGCCAGTGGCTCCTGCTAGCACTCTGCTCCTTTTTATTGCCGAATAATATTCCACCGTGGTCGATGAGTCAGGCCTTGTCCATTCACTCACCAGTCGGTGGATGCTGAGGTTGTTTCCACCTTTTGGCTCTTATGAATAAAGATGCTGTAAACATTTATGTACGAGGTTTTATGCGAACGTATGTTTTCAATTCTCTTAGGTCTATCCCTAGGAGTGGAATTGCTGGGTCATACGGTGGCTCTGTGTTTAAAGTAGCTGAAGCTTTTTAATGTGTTAAAGACACCCAGATCAGAGCTGGAGCAAGGCACTGGAGGTGAAAGCCCCGAGCTGCACCTGAGCCGTCTCAAGAGAGATTTATTTTTAGGCTGCGGGTATTTTATACCCGGCGAGCAGCAAGGGGAGGGGGAGACCGGGAGCCAGAGACATGCTGACGCGCTTGCTCAGGCTTCAAACGAGAGCAGGGTGCCTGGACCAGTCTGTTTTCTCACCATTTAGCTGAGTTGGGAGATAATGGGATTTGGCTTTTCCCATAAGAGCCTGACTCTACAGGGACGGGAGAGAATGGGAAGCTCTTTAAGGAAGCCATGGAGGAGCCCCAGAGCGGGGGTGGCCTGCCCTGGGGACAGTGTAGGAACCCGCCCTCTGTCGGGGAAGGATCCCCTCCAGGGACTCCCTGCACGAAGCCCGCTGCTTCTGAGAGCGTAGTGGCTCTAAAATTTTTAGTACGTATTTATTTTTAGCATACAGTGACTATATATATATATATATATATATATATATATATATATATATATTATAGTACATTTGGAAATGAAGACCAGATGAGAAAAAAATCAGACTTGGTCCCACCGACCAAAGATGGGCATTGTTAGTAGATAGGCATTCCATTCCATTCTTCGGGGTTTTTTTTTTTTTTTGTCTGCTTAACGCATCGGTTGTTGGCTTTCCCCCCTCTGCAGGGAAAAAGACTTCACTGCTTATTATCCCCTTCCCAATTGTCCATATGGAAGGAACTTGAGGGCATCACTCTGGTGGAAGGAAAGGCTGCAGGGTAGGAAAGAAGCCTCTTGGCAAAACAATATTTGTGTCAACTCAGCACTGTGCTAACTGGGGTGGCTTTGGGGAACAGCCACTGGAAATTGGGGGGATGTCAACTTCACACTCACCATCAAAGGGGCTCCGGAAATGCCAGGCCCACACTGCCACAACCTGCCGACCAGCGGCTGGCAGCTCGCTCTGCCCCGGGTTCTCTCAGCCCCGCAGCCCAGCCGTCCCGGCCGAGCGGTGCTCCTGGCTCGCTGCCCCCGGTGTGGGGTGCCTCCCAGATCTTGCTCTAGAACCAGAGAAGATCAGTGAGCAGTTCATTCTTCGCTGCAGCCTCTGCAGAGCTTACCTGCGCCAGGGCCGATGAGCATACGGCCCTTGTGGCTACTTGGTGTGACCTAACATCAGAAGCCGGAAAAGGAAGGAGCCACAGGTAGAGCTCCAGGACACAACATACTGGTTTCTTTCTGAATAGGGGTTTTTTCAAGCCCCTTCTAACCCCGAAGCTCTGGCCACTCTGCCTAGACTGAGCAGAGAGGACACAGATCAAGCACGATGTACCACAAGGTCCACCAGTCACTCCTGATGACGGGAGGAGCTGTCGCGGAACCGTGTGGCCATCAGGCCCAGGTGACAGCATTCTGCTTCTCTTAATCGTGGTGGTGCTGCAGCACCAACACCTTTTGACTTCTCTCATTGGATTAGGTCTCCCCAGCCGGCCCCACAACCCGCACAAATGACCAGGGGTGTTCCCGAGGTCCCACGTCAGTCATCGGAGCCTGGTATGTTCGCCCTTCTCCTTTACCTCCTGTCCCAGCTCACCCTCTTTCCCAGACCCGCCCCTCCGGTCCATGAGGACCCCCCTGTCCCTCCTCAGAACACGGCCGCGGCTGCAAAGGCCACACAGACACCAAGGATCGCCTGGTCACCCTGGCAGGGCGGAGGGAAGGAGAGAAATGGGGAGAAAGGGTTTTGGATCCCCAGCACCAGCGGGCCTGGGACCAGACAGCTTTGCTGCTCCCTCCCCATATGACCTTGGGAAGTTCCTCCCCCCCGCCCCCCTCCTGGGCTTACTTTCCTTGTGGGGGGTGGGACACGACCACACCGGAAGCCCCTTTCGGCTCTCACAGTCCGTGACCGGAAGTGGGAAGTACAATAGGCCCAAGCACCGGAAGTGTTTCTGAACAAGCAACAGGATGGAGAAACCCTGGAGAGAGGAGTCAGGAGTTCCACGTGCTCTGTCAGCCAGTGACTGGTAATGACCTTGGACAAGCCTGCACCTCACTTCATTTGTCCCTAAAGGAGAAATAAAAATACGCATCTACGTTCTTCTCGGGTTAGTGGCAAAAGTCATGAGACGGCAGATGGGAAAATGTAAAATTTAAAAGCAAAGAATGTGAAGGTATTCAGCGGCGCTGAGTCTGCAGGTTGGGGTGGGGGCAGGGGGCAGGGAGTGCCTTCAGGTCACTGTACCTGCCCCAAGGCCCCGGGAGCACAGGCTGTTATGAACCAGATGCCCGGATGTCCTGGTGTTTTACAGGCAGCTGTGAGGCCCAGGCAGGGTGGGGGGGACAGAGCCACCTCCTAACCGTAGGGAAGCGGCCTCTGCGGTCAGTGTGCCACCCCGGTGGGGGGCTCTGGGAAGAATGGCAAACGTGAGGGGCAGGATGTGACATTGGTCTTCGGCCCAGTCTAGAGAAGGGTGGTAAGAAACAAAATGGCGTATTCTTAGAGTTGGTGACACCAGGAGTATTCTAAGAAATCACAGGAGAAAACTAGGCCACCTGTCAGGCTCTTTTTGAAGAGCTGTTAACACTCAAGAAGGGACATGGGCAAGGCCACCAGCCAGGGAGCACACGTGGCCACCAGGGCCTCCTGGTCTACCAGGAAGGACACCTGGCCACCTGGGCTCCAGGCCAAGGGAGGAGAGGGACCGAGACTCCAGGGTTCCCATGACTCTGTTGGTGCAGGCTCGGCCTCACAGAAGGTCATTGTTCTCCACACCCCTTTGTTGTCCTTTCCCAGGCGCCAGGCGGGTGGAAACTGGGGAGGCACGGGCGACCCAGAGATAAAGTCTTTTTATGAGCTTCCTGATTTAGCTGAGAGAGGAACTTGGCCAACTGGCATGGTCGATGGACAATCCCCTCTACCCGGTGCCTTCTGTGAGAGGGACACTCTTCCCGGTTCAGATGGGAGGGTGCTGGCACCCTCAGGGGAGGCTTGTGCTGGGTTGCCTGGGGACAGAGGTCCAACCCAGGAGGACAGTAGCAGGTAAGAGAAGAAAGCTTTGCTCGCCCTTCTGTGCCCAGCCCCACATTCCAGCAAACGCATGCTCAGAAAAAGAAATCTGGCCATCACTTTTGGTGCTGTATGGACTAGTAGATCATTTCTCAAAGTTCTTCTGGAAATGTCTCCTGACTTCCCCAGGGAAAAGGAAGGTGAAGGAAGCTAAAAGGAAAGCCAAGAAAACAGCCACATAATGGGTCTAAATTCCAAATGTACAGGAGAGATTTGGAGGTGAACCCTGAAACGTCATTAGTCAGGCTCAAGGGGTTTTAAATGAGGCAGTCGGAAATGCCTAATCTGGGAAATTAAGATGGGGAGAGCCAGAGGGAGAGGTGTTGAGATTTTAATTAAAATAAACATTTATTTATTTATTTTATTTTAGAGGGAGGTGCAGGGAGAGAAAAAAATTAATTTTTTTAACTTTATTTATTTGGGTTGGGGGGGGGGGGCAGTGCACGAGCAGGGGAAGGGCAGGAGAGGGAGAGAGAGAAGGAATCCCAAGGAGGCTCCAGGCTGCCAGTGCAGAGCCTGACTCAGGGCTCAAACTCACAGCCCATGAGATCACGACCTGAGCCGAAACCAAGAGTTGGATGCTTAACTGACTGAGCCACCCAGGCGCCCCTAAAGCAAACTTTTAACACAAGACGTACATGTGCTTGATTAAATGGTCCAATAGGACAAAAAATACGCAGTGAGACGTTTACCTTTTTCTCCCTATCCCTCAGTTTCTTAGCGCTCCTTCCAAGAGGCAACTACTCTTGCTGACGTCCTAGGGTTCCTTACTGGATGGTTTTTAGAAGTTATTTCTTACAGATCCATATGAGGCTATAGTGTTTGATATCTATGTGAACGTTATCTCCAAGGAGGGAAGGATGCTTCTCTGATTACCTCCAACGCGAAGGGAGCTAAATTTATGTCCCGGCGGCAGGGACGGCGATGAGGCACCGGGCTGGGGGAGACCAGCGGTCAACAGATGCGCAAACAGAACTGGAAAACATCAGATCCTAGAGGTGCTGTGCAGAGAATTAAAATAGAGGGACGCACTAGGGAGTGACTGAGTGGTCACTCCCTATCTCCCTCTGAGGAGGTCACTTTCAAGGTGAATAATAAGAATGAATACATCTCCTCTCTCTTGGTCCACTTTGTGGCGTCTACAGTATTCAGTGCTGAGGGCCGCCCTGCCGCCGGTGTGTTCTCCTCTCACTGGACACTCACACACTGATGTTCGAGTGTTCGAGTGTCCACCGTCCGGGCTGGACTGTCCACCGTCGGTTGCCTATTATTCCCGCCCACCTGCTTCCTTATACCAGAACTGAGACCCCTCACCCCCGGCCCCACCTCGCCCCGAGTCCCTCATCCCACTCGGGGCATCTGTGAGTAGCGTGTGGGCCATCTGGAAGGTGGAGGAGGCCACCCTAACTTCTGCCAGCCCTAGACCATCTTCTCGATGCTGTTTTGTTTTAACAGATCCCTGGCGTGAACCACCTTCGTCTTCCTTGGTTTCTCCAGGGGACCGTAGAAGAAAATATTGCCAGTTCAGGGAGCACTGTGGTTAGCAAACTCTTGGCACCTACTAACCACATATCTGAACAATAAAGGAGCTCGTAAGATCCTAGATCACCCTCACAGCCTTTTACCCCCGTGTCCAACACACCAAGCCTGACCCCTGTTGAGATGGGGAGAAACCACCTCTCCAGGAACGAGAGCATTCCCGTTTCTTCCCTGCCCTCTCTCCTTCCTTCTCCATTGTCTCCTTCCTCCCCTTCATGGTTTCAATACTCACGTATGTGTGCTCAGTCAACATACTGTTTACTGTTGCCTGTTTTTTGTACTTTATATTAACAAAGTCACATGCATGTTGTCTTCTAGAATTTGCATTTCTTTTCTTTTTTTAAGTTTACTGATTTATTTTGAGAGAGAGAGAGAGAGCGTCCGTGCACTGAAGGGGCAGAGAGAGAGGGAGAGAGAATCACAAGCAGGCTTTGCACCATCAGTGGGGCTTGAACTCACAAACCGTGAGATCATGACCTGAGCCAAAATTGAGTCGGGTGCTTACCCGGCTGCGCCCCATAGAATTTGCCTTTCTTCATCACATTTTGGTTTCGAGATTTCTTTTCAAGTTCACGCTCACAGCCGTAGTTCGTGTTTGGCAATCAATAGTGTTTATTTACATTAAATGACCACAGTTTGTCTCTTCCGCTGCTGCCGGACTTTGAGGCGGTTTTCCTTTTCTTACTATTGGGAACAGCGCTGTACAGAACATTCCTCTCCCTGTCTCCTGGTGCACGTGTGGGAGATACCAAGGAGCGGAATTGCTGGCCCGGAGTGCTATGAGCAGATCTGACCTGTTAGACAAGACAGAACTCTTTCCCGTGGGAGGTTTCATTTGAAGAAAGTTCTCTGTAAGGTTGGAGAAAAGGAATACAGGGCTGGGTGGGCTCAGAAGTATCTTCTGTAGTCATTATGAAGGGAGCTGTGAGTTTTTGAAGAGTAATTCTGCAATTCTGATAAGTAAGAAGCAACATAACGTGATGCACTTGGGCAACTGCAGAAGGAGCTTACCCTGCAGGATGCATTTGTTAATACACAGCACTTCTGCTGCCATGGAATAGAACGCCCTAAGTAGAGTAAACCGTGACCCACTTAATTGCAAAAAAGAGAGGGAGGTGGTCGGCAATCTAAAGAAGACCGGCTTGAGCACTGGGTGTTATATGCAGGGGATGAATCACTGAATTCTACTCCTGAGATCATTATCGCACTATGTGCTAAGTTGGATGTAAATTTTAAAAAATATTAAAAAATAAAAAACACATGTGAAAACAGAGTCAGGGAATCCTAGCCTGTCAATGGGACTTTTCAAAGTGCTGAGTGAAAGCCAGGGGCGAGGGCCCAGTTATCCAATGGAACAGTCTCTGAGTGGGGGATGAGACACTCTCGCTGCTCAGTCCGCATGAACTTGCTTGAGGGACCATCAGTCTCTCAAGGCTTTATCTCGCCTCCTGAGCAAACTGACAAAAATCCCCCTTTGGAACCCACCTGGCTAATACGTAGCCATAGGGACTATATTGAGGGGTATTGCTCTGCCAGCCACCTGCTGGGGCCTCCCTGTGTGGGGAGGCCTCCCTCTCTTACTCTCACCCTCCTACCTGCAGCCTGCCTATTCCATCATTTTATTCATAATAATAGCAATTAAAGCTACTCCTGTGGGTTTGATTTTTCTTGTTTCTGTTCATTGGGATGCAAATGGGAATACATAGACTCGTACATACACACAAATGAAAATCAAGGCCATTGTTTACCCCAGTGGATTTTATACACAACATAGGCCAAAGTGCATCCCCGTGGATGCACGTCTCAAGATGCAGATCTGTCATGGGGTGCCCACGTGGGTGATGCCATAGCTTTCCTTCACCTGTGTCTACCAAGCGTACATGTGACAAGATGGCTTCTTTCCATGCTTCCGTTTTCCGATCGAGTCGCAGAGTGCTTGGGAATCTGTGAAATATTTTCATCAGCCTCGTTTTATTAGATTTGTACAACCCACTGAGCAAGCAAGAAAGGATTATTTCCAGGTATGCAGGATGAAGAAACTGAGGCCCAGAGACGTTGATGGATTTGCCCAGGGTCACACAGCCAAGACCTGCCTTTGCTCTTCTCCCATACCACATAAGCTGGGTCACCCCCTCTCTGATGCTGATACATGCTTCTCAGGAGTTCAAGTGTGATTCGGGCAGAGATTCTCTCTGTCTGGGGGGCTCCACTTGCTGAAAGTCACCAGGGAAAGTCACCCCACAGAGCGTGACGGCCAACCTATGCCATCGGGGCCCTGGCCCCAGCTGTGTCCTCCAAGGAGCCAGTCCTCGTCCTCAGAAACCATTCGCATCACCAGGGTGATAATGACCGTATAGCAGGAACGAATAGTAGCTTCCTACCTTGCTCTGATTTTCAGGTCTCTGCTCCGTTGCTGAAGGTAAAGGTCCTGAGAAAAACCAGCATCGACCGCAGCTGTCCTCAGGGATACGTGTACACTCGAGATAAGGTGAGTGGCCCCAACCATTTTATGATACTAATTGTTGGGGAACAGGATATTTGTCCTCAAACACATCAACGTGACCCTCCCAGCCTCCCTCTGCGCGGATTAAAACAAAGCCATTTGCTTATAAGAAGCGCGCCACCCCTCCCTCCCAGAACTGTAGCGTGTATAGTCCCTTTTCCCCCCAGAAAACCGAATTTCCAGACGGCGTGCCTTGCCCCAGCAGGCCTCTGTGTGGCTTGAACAAATAATGCAAAACCTCCAACCGCCCCTACAAAGAACCCGCTCCTGCCACATGGGCTCCGTTCCATTTCATTTTCTTTTCTTTTGTTTTATTTCATTCGGGTTTTTTATCCGACTAATGATTTTTGGTTGTTTTGTCTCCTACGCTCTCCCCCGCCCCAACACCTCCGGTTGTACACAAAGTAATTCTAAACTGTAAGCTACTCCTGACTTAACTGCTTATTAAAAACACTAATACGCTTGGCGGCTTTGATGTCTGCCCAACAACAAAGGGAGAGAGTTACTCTGGGTCACTGTAATCCTTGATTTGTCACTAAGTTATGACACCCAGCAGAGCTGTGTGACAGTGCAAATCAATCATCCTGTGCTCTCGGCGGGGCCTTCCCTGCCTCCCGCCAAGCCTCGGCAGTGTAATTAGCTTTTTTCACACTACCATAATGTACATCTGCAGTCTCAGCAAGAAAAAGAGACGGAGGAGAGCTCACTGGAAAGCACAGGCCTTAAAAAAAAAAAAAAAAAAAGTTCGTATCATGGGAAAAAAACAAAAAAAGTCTGAAAGAGAAACATCAGAGACCTTTGTAAGTTTTTGCTTCTGAGACATTATACCTGAAATACACAGGCGCGGGGTACTTCGAATTGTTAAATGTAGACGTTAAAAACAGCTCCATGAAACCCTTTACGGAAGGCATATCTGATGGTGTTTATGGGGCTTCTTCTTCTGTGGGGATGGTCCGCGTCCTGTGTTTCTTCTCCAGCCCCTCCCCGCCCCTCCCACCCGCCACCGGTTGGTCATGCGGAAATTCTTGGAACCCCAGCCTTCCCTGAGCTGACCAAGATCCAGAAGGCAAGACCTCGATTGCAGCCAGGTTTTGCAAAAGTTTGCTCAAATTCTTCAGGTGGGCTGGCGTCCCTGAGTGAGAAGCTTGTTACTCTGTTCATTTTGCAGTGGTAAATAACACCAAACAAAGAAGAAAGCCAGGGAGGAGGCTGACAGCAGGGGTGAGAGCGATTCAGGCCTGGTGTCAGACACAGAGTGACGCTTTTGTCTTGGCCCAGGAGGGAGGCAGACAGATGAGATCCAGCAACTCCGCGCATATTGGGGGTGCTCAGGAGGCTGTCTGGTTCCTCTGGAAAACCTTCTGCCAGGGATGGGGGCGGGAGACAGCCAGGCGGCTTTCGGGCTTTCCTGGCCGGGCTTAAAATGGGCTGGGGGTTGGACGTTCTCCTCCCAGATTCTCCTTCCTTGCCTGGTTGGGGGGGAATTGGGCAGGGCGAGGAGTCAGGTGCAGACGGGTCACCGTGTCACCACGCAGTATCTCCTTTTCAGGTGATGGCTCGTGTTTCCCGCAGGGAGGGAAGCCACATATCCCAGGAGGCCGGAGCCCAGCTCTCCCGTGGCTCCTTCCACCCATTTTGGGTGGGATTTCGTAAGAACCCGGCCCCTGTTTCTTACATCTCTGTCCCTAGCTCCTGGGCACGCTGAGTGAATGGACAGGCTCTGACTGCACAGCCCTTCCGAGACGGTGCTGCCGGGCTCTGGGGGTGTGGGGCTCCTGCGAAGGTCCTGGTGCCGCCGTCAGGATCTTCTGCTCCCCATCAGAAGCCCGCCAGGTCAGCCCTGCAAGGAAAGGAGCTCAGCAAACTCTGAAAAGATATGGAGGAAACTGAACTGCACATTGCTGAGTGACAGTCTGAAAAGCCTGCATACTGGATGATTCCTATAGTTGGAATCATCTGGAAAAGGCAAAACTACAGAGGAAATAAAAAGATCGGGGGTTGCCAGGGCTTGGGCGGGAGGGACGGATGGATAGGTGGTACACAGAGGGCTTTTAGGGCAGTGACACTCTCCTGTGTGGTGCTGTAATGATGGGTACATGTCATTCTACGTTTGTCCAAACCCATAGAATACAACACCGAGAGTGAATTCAGATCGACTTTAGTTAATAGTGGTGTATCCATACTGGCTCGTCAGTTGCAACAAATGTGCCACTAAGGCGAGAGGTTAATTACAGCTTAATAACAGGCGAGGGGCGCCTGGGTGGCTCAGTCCAGTTAAGTTTCTGACTCTTGACTTCAGCTCAGGTCATGAGCATAAGGTTTGTGAGATCGCGCCCCTGCACTGTCAGCACAGAGCCTGTTTGGGATTCTCTCTCTCCCTCCCTCTCCCCGATTTGTGCTCTCTCTCTCTCTTAAAATAAATAAATAAACTTAAAAAAAAAAAAAAGAGGTTAATAATAGGGGAAATTTCCAGGGCAGGGGTGGGGTATGGTGAGAATTTGTAGTTTCCACTGAATTTTGTCTTAAACCTAACTAAAACTGCTCTAAAGAGGAAAGTCCATCAATTTAAATTTAAAAAAGGGTCACGGAGGCAGAAGCCACAGAAATAGGAAGAAGGGAGAGGTGAGCTAGGGGAGGCTTCCCTGGGCACCTGTGATGTTTATTTTGTAATGAGCTGCCAGAGGGCATCCGCTGAAACCATGGTTACCGGAGAAACTTCCTCTCTTTCCACGACCGGCCTCCTCCTGACCTCACTCTGAGCATTTAGTGCAGGTTACCTCCCTGTCAGTGACACGCAGACCTGAGTCAGGCCCCCATTCCTCATCAAATAATTCCCTGTTTTATGTAATGGATGGATGTCAGCAACATCTGAAAAGTCCCATCGTCTTTTCAAATATATGAAGAGAATGTTCTCTGGTGAATCCTGGGGAGGGAAGAGGTACCCCCATTTCAGAGCAGAAAGTGTTCTTTGAGACCGTGTGGTTGGAGGCCCCCAGAGAGGTTCAGCTACCTGGCCAAGGGCACACAGCCAAGCATGGGCAGAACTAGGATTCACTTCAGGACTCCCGACCTTCTGTCACGTCCGGCGTCCTTCCACCGGGCCAGACTGCTAAACGGTCATAGGAGGTGGTGAGGTCATGGAGGTGGTGAGTGGAGTGGGGCACTTTCAGGAGGCCTGAGTCTCAGTCCCACATCTATGCTACTTTATTAAGTCTCACACCCACCCGTGCTTTGGTCCACTCTTCTGTAAACCTCTCCCTCCACCAGCCCAGATGGATTTCGTCTCCAACATGGCAACACTGGTAATATTCTGATTCTCACCAGCAGTTACGAGGCTGGAGGCATTTTGTAAAATAGAAAGTGTCCCGTGCCCATCGGACTCCAGAGGCGGGTCCTTTATTCTTCCCAGAGAGGGACAAGGGGGTCGTCGCTTAGTTATTCCCGGCTCCGTGGGCCTGGGGTGGGGCCCATGCTGCCGGCCACCCTCCAAGCAGCAGGTCGAGATCCTTCTGGTGGTTTTCTCTTTCCTACGAGAGAAGGATGCTCGGTGCCGGGCCCAGCCTGGCCGCCTTCTCGGGGTCCGGCTCCTGCCACAGAAGCTGCAAGGCCTCGGCCTCCTCAGCTCCTGGGGATCAGTGGCCGGGGTGTTCAGAGCTGGGCGGCGACAAGGACCTGTGGAGTATTCTCTGGACCTTTGCTTGTTTGGGCTCCTGTTCAATCAGACAAGGAGCTGTCAGTCTCTCCCTCCTCCCCTGCCCCCCCCCCCCCACGTGTCTGACTCAGGACAGTCGGCCCCTTAGAGGCCCAGTCTCACCAGACACTTCAAAGGCTTTCCCACCAAGGGGCTGGGGCGTCCCTCGAAGAAGCCCTCTCAGCGCTCAAGGGTTGGCTTCAAAGGCAGAGTGTAACCGGGGCGGGTGGGGGGGGGCCGGCCCCCCTTCTGAGAGGCCTTATCACTTTGGGGGTGGCTCCCCTCAGGAAGGGCCTCCTCATCACAGAGGGGAGGGACGTCCCCTTTGCAGGAAGGGCCTTGTTGCCCTCCCTCCGCGGCCCTCCCCCACCCGTCCTGGGCCGCTCCTGGCCCCCCTCGTGTCATCTTGGCTCCAGGAAGATGCAGGTGAGGTGGAGGCCGGGAGAGGTAGGGCACAGGCCTGACTCCCCCGTGCGTGGTCACCCCGGGTCTACTTGCCTTTGCCCCCTGAGACCACCAACAGAGGCGCCCACGTTCTCTGAAGACTGGTGCCCGCAGGAGTGTCTCGGGGCCAACATCGTTTACACTCTCCACAGGTGGGCCGGGGACCCGACGTGCCGTGAGGACACTTGGGGCTTAGGGGGTGCCGATCACCCGTCCCCCCCACCCCCGGCGTGCTGGGCGGGGCAACTGGCCCTGTGCGGGGCCGTTGGGCACCCTGGGCAAAGAGGCCCACAGAATGTCCTCCCTGGTCAGGTGACAGTCAAGTGCACACCTCCGCCCCAGTTCGGAGCGCCCCCTGGCCTCCAAGGGGCTCCGTGGTGGTGGAGACGCCTCTCCAGCCCAGTCAGCCGGGGAGACCCGCCCTCTGGGGCTACACACATGGGATCCTGGGACGCAGCCTAGTCTCCTTCCTGTGGCTCTCCCGTGTGGCGGCCTGTCCCCCCAGGACACCAAGGCAGGGTCACTGTGCTTCCTCCTGTCTTGCCCCCTCCTCCTCTGGTTCCCAGATCCCCGACGCACACAGACGCACCCGCACACACACTCTCTCTGGCACCCACACTTAAATGCACTCATTCACTGCACACTCCACACTCACACTAACGTATGCATGCACGTTCACCTGCCCACACACACATATACGCGCCCCACACCTTTACACACTCGTTTACAGACACTCACTTCTTGACACGTACACTCTAAACACACACACCCAAAGCCCAGGTTTTTGACACAGGCCCTCTGAGGGGAGGCCCCCACCGTCTTATGCGGGCTTCCGGCCCCCTCAGCGTCCTGGGAAGGGAGGCAGGAGGGCGCCTCTGTGCTCTGGGGGACAGAGAGCCCAGGGAGGGCGCGCGGCAGGGAGATGCCTGTGTCCCCTCGAACCAGCCCAGACGGGAGCATGCGTCCGCGGGGCTAGGGACTCAGCTAGTCACGCCGGACGCCCCAGACGGTTTTTGACCCGGTCCCCACCCCCTCACCATGTTGAGAAGAAAGGTAATCAGGCTCACAGAGAAAATTTAGAACGTACAGAAAAGAGAAAGGAAAGGAAGTAAACCTCACGCAGTCTCACCGCTTTCTGAGAGAGAACCGTCGTTAACATTGCCGTGTGCACTGGGCAGCCAATTTTCCTACCCCACCGTCGCGGTTAGTTTTATGCCTAGCTGGGCCGTGGGCATCAGTCACGCCTTTTCCTTTCTTTATTCCGATGCTTGACCGTCTCGGGGCCGTGCTGGCCCTGGGGTGACTGCCTGGGCCAAGCGTGGCCGATTTCTAGCAAGAGCACAAGACTCACCTGCACTCAGGCCTTCTGAATGCAAGCCAGCCAATCGAGAGCCCACGCCCTCAGCGCCCCTTTCGGACCCTCACCATCCTTTGCCCTAGTCACCACGGAGCCAGGTGTCAGGCCAGCAGAGGCAGCCCCGTGCCCCGGGGCCCGCTGCAGTTACTCAGACCCGCCAATCCCAAGTCTGTCTCCCCACCTCACCCGTTCCATCCTGTGGAAACCACAGTAGAGACTCTCGCCCGTGCTCTCCCCTCGGTCTCTCGGTCTCTCTGCCTCCTGACCAACCCTGGTGCTTCCCCACCTGCCCCCTCCATGCACCCTTCTCTCGGTGGGGGGCCCCCCTCTTGTGATGTGTGAGTATAACCGCCATCTTTTCTATGGCGGTCATCTCCTGATCTATTAGCCTCGCCATCCCTGAGTCATAATAGAACCCATGCTTTTAAAACACATTGCTACAGTCTAAATATTTGTGTCCCCCCCCACACACACAAATTCATATTTTGAAATCCTAAACCCCCAAAGTGATGGTATTAGAAGGTGGGTCCTTTGGGGAAGGCGATTAGGTCATGAGGGTAGAGCCCCCAAGAATGGGATTAGTGCCCTTATAAATGAGGTCCCAGAGAATCTGCTCACCCTTCCCGTCTTCTGAAGACACAGCGAGAGGTCAGCAGTGTGCAACCTGGAAGAGGGATATTCACCAGATCCCGGCTGTGCTGGCACCCTGACCTTGGGCTGCCCAGCCTCCAGAGCCGTGAGACATATACGTCGTTGTTTATAAACCACCTGGTCTGGGTATTTTATAGTAGCAGCTCAATGAACCAGGATTACGACGTCCCCAGCTATTCAGTCAGATACCAATCTACGTGTCGCCATGGACTGTGTTTTGTAGATGTGCTTAATGCCCACCGTCAGTTGGCTCTAAGTAAAGCAGATTGTCCTCCGGCATCTGAACGATCCGCATCCGATCCGTCAGAAGGCGTTATGAACAAAACTGAGGTTTTTGAAGAAGAAATTCTGCTCTATTGGCTGCCCTACCAACTCCTGCTTATGTTCTGTTTCTCTGGAGAAATCTTTCTCTACTCGCAGGTCATGGAGATATTCCCCTGTGGTGTCTCTTTCATATTTAAATCTAAAATCTATCCGGAATTGATTTTTTTTAAAGTGGTGGTAAAAATGCTTAACATAAATGAACCACCTGAACCGTTTTTATTTTTTATTTATTTATTTATTTATTTATTTATTTATTTTTTGACAGAGAGAGAGAGAGAGAGAGACAGAGCATGAGGGGGGAGGGGCAGAGAGAGGGAGACACAGAATCCGAAGCAGGCGCCAGGCTCTGAGCCATCAGCACAGAGCCCGACGCGGGGCTCGAACTCACGGACCGTGAGATCATGACCTGAGCCGAAGTCGGACGCCCAACCGACTGAGCCACCCAGGCGCCCCGTGAACCATTTTTGATTGTACAGTTCAGCCGTGTTAACTGTATTCACACCTGCTGGATCATATCTCTAGAACTTGCTTCCACCTCTTGGCTGTCGTGAATAATGCTGCCGTAAACATGGGTGTGCAAATACCTGAGACCACGCTTTGAATTCTTCGGGATATGCATACCCAGATGTGAGCTTGCCGGATCATTCGGTAATTCTATTTTTAATTTTTTGAGGATTCTGTGCACTCTTTTCCATGCCTGCTGCACCACTTTATATTCCCACCAACAGTGCCCCAGGGTTCCAATTTCTCTGCCTCCTGGCCAACGTTAGCTAGCTTTATTTTTTTTTTTATGTTATTATTTTTTTAAGTTTACAGCACAAGCGAGGGAGGAGCAGAGAGAGAGAGGGAGAGAGAGAATCCCAAGCAGACTCCATGCTGTCAGCACAGACCCCGACGTGGGGCTCAAACCCACGGACCTCGAGATCATGACCTGAGCTGAAACCAAGAGTCAGATGCTTAACTGACCGAGCCACCCAGGGGCCCCTATTTTTAAGTTTTTTGATAGCAGGCATCTTAGTGGGTGTGAGGCAACAGGTCACTGTGGTTTCAATTTACATTTCTCTAATGATCCGTGAAGTGTATCATATCCTTACTGGCTATTTTATCTTCTTTGGAGAAATGTCCCTTCAAGGCCATTGGCCATTTGAAAATTGAGTTATTTGTTCTTTTGTCCTAGAGGTGTAGAAATTATTTGCCTATTCTGGATATTAACGCCTTCTCTGATAGGTGATTTGCTAATTTTTTTCTCCCATTCTGTAAGTTGCCTTTTCACTCTGGCCATTGTTTCCCTCGATGCCCAAGAGTTTTTGAGCTCGACGTGGTCTCGTTGGTCTGTTTCTGCTTTTGTTGCTTATGCTTTGGGCGTCCTCTCCAACAAATCATTACCAAGTCCACCGTCATGAAGCTTTTCCTCTGTTTCCTTCTAGGGATTTTATAGTCTTAGGTCTTACATTTAGATTTTTAATGTTTTGAGTTAATTTTTATGTATGGTGTAAGGGAAGGGCCCAGCTTCGTGGAGTTGATTTTTGTATGTGGTGTGAAAAAGGGTCGAGATTAGGTTTGTTTCATATGTACGTCCAAAGGACCTAGGGCTGTTTATTGAGAAAAGTCTCTTTTCTGTAGTGCCAGCTTTCTAATAAGTCAGGTTTTCATACATCGGCATCTGTTTCTATTTCTGCACTCGCTAATTTGTTATTTTGCTCATTTATCTAACAGCTCGCTGTTACCACAATGTCTTAATTATAGCAATTAATATCTTCATATCGGAAAGACCAAGTACTTTTTACTTCGTCATTCTTTTTGAAGATTGTCTCATCTATTCATGGCTCTTTGCATTTCTATATACATTTTAGGATCATCCTGCCAACACACACACACACACACACACACACACACACTGTCTGTTGAGGTTTTGATTGGGATTCCACTGAATCTAAAGAATTTGGGGAGAATTGACATCTTTATAATATAGAATCTTTCGATGGATGAGTGTAGGATATTTCTCCATATATTGAATCTTTAACTTCCCTCAAGAATTTTTTGTAACTGCTGATACAGGTCGTGAACAGTTTCACCAGTTTGAGGCCAACCTAGGTATTGAGTGACTTTGTATGTTATTTTAAGTGAAATGTTTAAAAATTTTGTTTTCTAATTATTAGATGTTTGCATATAGAAATACACTTTATTTTATGTGCTGACTTTATATATGCAAATAATTTTCTAAGTTCTTTTATCATTTAAATTTCTCAATATATTTTTAGAATTTTCTACAAACCGAACTATGTTGTCTGTGAGTAATAACCCCTTATGCTGCTATTCCTTTTTCTTGCCTTATTTCACTGGTTAAGGTCTTCCCAGTATAATGCGAGTAGAATTGTTTATAGTGAACACCCATGTCTCTTTCCTGACCTCAAAGGGGTGATTTTAACACTCACCATGAAATATAATATTTGCAGTAATTGTGGGGGTTTTCTTTTGTTTTGATTTGATTTTTTTAAACACTTTTATCAGGCTAGGTAAGTTCTTTTCTCTCCCTAATTTATGAAGACTTTAAAAATATATATATTTTTTGAAAGAGAGAGTGAGAAAGAGAGGGGCAGAGAGAGAGACAGAGAGGGAGACAGAGAATCTTCAGCAGGCTCTGTGCTCAGCGCAGAGACTGACTCAGGGCTTAATCTCACAATTGTGAGCTCGTGACCTGAGCCAAAATCAACAGTTAGATGCTTAACCGACTGAGCCACCCAGGCGCCCCTGATTTTCCTTTCTTATAAAGACCTTGTCAGGCTTTAGTGTCAAGGTTGTGTCGTCCTCATAAATCAAGTGGAAAAGCATTTCAGCTTTCCTGTTTACTGTAGGAGCTTGTGTAAAATTGTTGTTATTTCCTCCTATACGTCTGAGCCTATATGTTTGGGAAAAAATCGCTAGTGAAGCTATCTACACCTGGATCTTGCATTATGGGAAATTTTAAATCACAGATTAAAAACAGTTTTTAAACTAGATTTAGGACTATTTCCAGTTCTCAATTCTTCTAGTGTCAGTTTTAGTAAGTTACATTTTCCAAAAATTTGTGCATTACATTTAAATTTCTTGGCATAGACTTCTTTGTATTATCTTTTGTTATAATTTTAAGTCTTTATGATTTGTACTGATATCCTCTATTAAGTTTGATTCCTGACACTGGTTATCTATGCTTTCTCTTTTCTTAATTTTTAATTTTTAATTTTTTTAATCTTTATTTTTGAGAGCAAGAGAGAGAGAGACAGAGCATGAGCAGGGGAGGACAGAGAGAGAGGAAGAAACAGAATCCGAAGCAGGCTCCAGGCTCTGAGCTGTTAGCACAGAGCCCTACGCGGGGCTTGAACCCAGGAACCGCGAGATCATGACCTGAGCAGAAGTGGGACACCCAAACAACTGAGCCACCGAGGCATCCCTCTTATTTTTGAATTTTTAAATAAATTTTATTAGTCATTTTAAAGAATCCACTTTTGGTTTTATTGACGGTCTCTGTTTTGTGTTTATTTTCTATTTCATTAATTTCTGCTCTGAATTTTATTTCTTATTACCTTCTACTTTGGCGGGGGGTGGTTAATTTACTATTGTTTTTTTCTAACTTGTGAAGTTTGGTACTTAGATCACTGATTTTCAGATTTTCTTTTTTCTAATGTATGAAATTGAGGCTATGTAATACCTCTGAACATCACTTCAGCTGTATCACGCAAATTTTGTATTGCATTATATTTCATTATCACTAAGTGAAAAATATTTTCTTGTTTCCATTATGATTTATTCTTTTACCTATGGGTTATTTAAAAGTTCATTTTGTTTAATTTATAAACATATGGGGATTTTCTCTCTGCTGTTTTTTTTTTTTTTTATTGATTTCTAGCTTAATTGCCTTGTGGTCAGAGAATTTATTATGTATGATTTCAGTACCTTGAAAATAATTAAGACTGGTGTTATGACCCAGCATATAATCATTTTTTTAAATGTTCATTTATTTTGAGAGAGACAGAGAGCAAGAGAGGGGAAGGGAGAGATGGAGAGAGAGAATCCCAAGTAGATGACTCAGGGTTCCATCTCATGACCATGAGATCCTGACCTGAGCCAAAATCAAGAGTTCAGTGCTTAACTGACTGAGCCAACCAGGCACCCTCAGCATATAATCATTTTCTAAATCACTTTTTTAATGAATGTTTGAAAAGAATGGACACTTGGAGTAGGTCAAATTTTTCTTGTTGTTCAAATCTATTATGTTCTTATTGATTCTCTTCATTTTACTGTAACTTCAGAACTATATTAAAATATCAATGGTTGTGGACTGATCTATTTTTTTCTTGTGGTTATGAAAATTGTAGCTTGATGCATTTTGAAGGTGTCTTATTTATTGCATGAAAATTTAGAATCATTATATGATTTGCTAATGAATTTAGACTCTTAGTATTTTAAATGTTTTTGTCTCTAGTAATGCTTTTTTCTCCCTTAAAATCAATTTTGTTTTAATATTGTTATACAAGTTTCCTTATGTTTCATGTTTGCACGGCATACTTTGTTCTATCCTTTTACTGTGAACCTTTCTGTGTCCTTGCATTTTATATTCATCTATTGAGAAAATCAGATGGTTCTATTTCATAAAAAATAACTTATTTGAAATATTTGCCTTTTAGTTAGAAAATTTAGTCCATTTACATTTGGTGTAATTACCAAGGTATTTGGGTTGAGATCTATGGTCTTACTTAGGAACAACTCAGTTTATAGACCCACAATAAGCCTTAAATTATGGGCAGAGGAATAGTGTACCTGATATAATTTGTAGAACAATTTCTCTCTTTCCCCACCTTCTTGAAGGTTTGCTCTGGAATGAGGAAAAGAAATCTTGCTACTGATACTCCTTTCTCCTGACAGAGATAGGGTTGAGTGTCGATAGACCTGTTGAAGAGTTTTATCTAGCTAAAGTAGAAAAAAAGTGGAATTTCAAAACTGCTCAGTGTTCATGTAACTAAAATAGACATGAAGAGTACATGACTTTGTATGTGGTGGCAATGTTACCAGTCCACTTTCTTATACCTGGATAGATGAGTGGACATGTTCTAGAAGAAGAAGGATAAGCAAAGAAAGGAAAATAGAAGCTGCTCCATCTATATCTCTTTCTAAGAGACCAGAAATCTTTTGTCCAATTATGTTGTTTTTAGAGAACTTATATTATTCTGGATATGAATTTAGGCTCTACTGTCTCTGAGAATTATATCCATGGAAGATATATGTATTCTGTACAAAAATTTACTCACAAAGCTTGAAGACTGTAGAAAGAATGAGGGGGTATATCTTCCCTATATCTTCCCTTGCTCTGGACTGTCCCACTGGAGACCCTCAGAGTTTCATTCCAGATTGAGTAACTCAGATGGTTGGGGGCTCTATTTCAGGGATTGTTGTGTCTCATGGGTTGCACCCATGGGTGGTGACATAGCTCCCAGAAGAGACAAATATTTTTGGTAGGAGGGAACCTTTTCCCTAAAGGGAGACAGAGATTAAGGAAGTGACTGTATGTTTTAAGAAAGGAGAAGACCTCAAGGCAGGGAAGTAGAGCTTGAAAGTTTACCCTACTTTCTCTTCCCCCATCTCCCTTATGGCTCTGGAAGCATTCATATTTTATTTTCAATTTGAGATGCTTTGCTTTACATTGATTTTTTTTCCCTACTTTTCTCTATACTGTCAGTGATGTCTGTTGCACAAACAACAGCCAGCCCTATGTTGGTGATGTATATATGCTGGAGGACTGGAATGGTCCGGGGAAGAAGGGTCTTCCCCCAGCATCGTTCCCCCTCCGAGGCCAGCAGAACAGCAGCAGCACAGTATCAAAGGAGGGCAGCATTCCCAGAGTTACAAGTGACAACCGGCAGAAAAACTAACAAGCCCTGACCTCCCCCCCGTCCGCCCCCACCCCCATGTATTAGAAGAAGATGCTCTTTGAAGAGGAGAAGCACATGCTTGTGTTACCCTGAATGGTCACTCAGAACTACCCACGTTTATTGAGCCCTCATATTTGGGCTGGATAGAAAGGGAAGAGGATCCGGCAGGGGCAGGATGAGAGCAAGGTCATGGAGGTGAGTCGTGCAGGTGGCGATCCAACCCTGCCTTTATTTTAAGTGTTGCTATTTTTTTTTTTTTTTTTTACTCGTGGACTTTTTGCCTTAACTTTGAGTTTTCAAACCCTGAACAGAATTTTATGAATCTTGATGACTGAGTCTTTTAGTGCCCCCTTAAATTGGGGCCCTAGCCAAGTGCCTCACTCACCGCACTGCAACACGGGCGCGCGCGCGCACACACACACACACACACACACACACACGTAGCCTATGTTCTTTCTCTACAAAAAATATCACAGTTCTCTGAGCATGGCTCCATGCTTTGGCACAAAATGCAACTACGGGCTCTAACGCCATTTTCTCCCTTCCCCATCTGACTATGAAAGTCCTAAGCTATTTATCAAGACCTAAAGTCAGCTTTAATGACCTCCCTAGAAAGAAGTAATCCGTTTCCTCCATGTTGTCCCCTCACCCTGCACACGCCTCTCTCACTGCACTCCTCACACCGGATTTTAAGGATCAGTTCGTGCGTCTGCCTTCCTCCAGTGGAGTGAGCGGTCTTTGTAGGCAGACACCTCGTCACCTTGATATCTTTCTGTCTCCAGCCGCCAGCACATAGTAGGTGCTCAAGAAAATACACATTCGATGCCGAATGAAGACGAGGACCTCGTTGCCACTTTACCAAAAAGGAAATAAAGCTCAGAAGGTTGGGACGGCTTGCTCGAGGCCACACTGGGTCAGCCGGGCTGCAAGCCAGGTCCTCCGCTGCCCACATCCAGTGCCGCGTGCACCACCCAGAATAAGCAGCGTCCCTTGTAGCGCGCCAGCCCCCACAAGCTTGTGGGGAGCCAGTGCCCCCACCGACCACTGCCGCTCTCTGCCCAGAGCTCCGCACCGCCCCTGACCCACCCTTGGCGGCTCTCCAGGGCCCCGCTCCCCCCACCTCTTCCCCCAAGGAGGCTGACTCATGTGGATCCCAGCAAAGTTCCTGGACGCTGCTCCTACAGGAGCTGGCCACCACTTAGACTCTGATCAGCATGGCAGGGTCTGCCCAGATCAAAGACATCCCTCATCTCCGGAGCAGAGCGTCAAGGGTGGCCAACAACTCTGGGGACGAATAGCCAACATACCCGAGGTGTTGCCCTCAGAGGGAAGATTTTACAGCATGAAATGGTCTACTCTTCACAGGACGTTTTTCTGGAAAGCCTCAGGTCCTGAAAGGGAGCCACTTCGGCAGTCAGAAAGAAGGCTTTTGTGGGTTTCTCTTTCTTTCTTTCTTTCTTTTTTTTTTTTTTTTTTTTTTTCCTCGCTTCTCTTGTCTTTTTTAACCTTCTGCTTCTGACTCTGCCAGGCTGTGTCTCTCTCTCACCCCTGGAGCTTTCTTTTCAATACTGGTCATTCGTGGAGTCGGCTCTGCCCTCTCTGCTTGTGACTGGTGGGAGAGCGGGGCCGCCTCCCTCTAATGAGGGGCCCTCCAGGCCCCACTGCCCTCATTTTTGATACCTGGGGAGAGGATGTACGGGCAAGGGGCAATTGGATCAGAAAGGCCCCACTGAACAGACATCACAGCCAAGCTCAAAGAGCACAGGAAGTAGAACAAAGAACAAAAACATTTACAGAAGTGCTACAGTGTGAGGGGAAAATGTACTAGCAAATCTAACAAGGTCAATGGTGAGGGAAAAAAAAAAAATTTTTTTTGAAAGGAATTGCCGAGGGGAAAAAAAGAGAGAAACCTCAAAAAGGGGGCTGACAACTCGGAGTAGGGCCTGCTGGTCGGCTCCTGGAACATTTTCCTTGATATCTTCCCATGAAGGCACTATTTCTACAAGACTTCAATACACTGGAAAAGTTTATGCAACTGGTTAGGAGGAGGGTTAGAAGTTGTGAGTCACCATCATGAGCTCTGTGTGTGTTTGCTTTCAACACGGGCTTCCTGTGGGACCACATAAATGGAGCCTTTTTGGTTCCTTGGCATGTGCTGGGGTGGAGTGGGGTGGGAGCGCCAGGCCAACCTATTTCAAGGGAGCGTGGGGCACCGAGCCTCCGTGGCGACTAAGGATGAACGGACGACTGACCTGCCTGTGTGCTCGTCCTCGATGTCAAAGGATAGCAGGAAGGATTTAGGGGGCGCTAATGCTAGGTCCTGGGACTTTGGGCGAGCTTCTTAAGGACTCTGGGCCTCAGTTTCTTTGTCTGTAAAATGGGTATAGGATCACCTCCTTTGCAGGATTATCCGGAGGACCGTGAGGCCCCCGCCTGACGTCAAAGGGGCTCCATAAGCAGTTGCTACTCTTTTATGGCTTTCTCTCTCTCGTGTTTTCTTTTTATTTTTCACTGATAGCGGGAAGGTTGAAAATAGATCTTCTCAAATCTTGGACTCCTGAGCAAACGGACTGACTTCTTATAAGCTTCCTTCCTTAACCTGGAGGTTGTTAAAGGGCCAGGCGGCCGTAGGTCTTAGGTGTGCTGCTAAATTCTACTTTCTCATTTTGTGGACTGGCTCCAACAAGTACTTTAATGTGGCTTCGTCTTGCAACCCAATGAGCTTTAGGGCTGTTTCCCTTCGCCCACCATTATGTGTATTTTATAGAACACGATTCACTTGAACATCATCCTAACAAAAATATTGGCAAGGTAGGGCGGCCACATACATAATTGCATCGAAGAGAAGGATGGCCATGATTTATTGAGCACCTACTAGGCACCAGCCCTATGCCAGCCCTTCATAGACTTTAGGAGTTAACATTCCCTTCCCCGCTCCTCCTTCCCTTACCCTGCCCTTTTTTTTTCAGGGTATTTATTCCTTTTAACATACCTGATAACCTACTTAGTAGCGTACCTTTCTATTATCTATCGTTGGTTGTCCCTGTCCCTTGCAACCAGAATGTAAGTCCATGCGGGCAAGATATGTTTTCAAATACAGTTTTTTAGTTTATTTTTAAAAGTTCTTTTAAAAGTTAGTTTATTTTGAGAGCAAGCAGGGGAGGGACAGAGACAGAGGGAGAGAGAGAGAATCCAAGCAGGCTCCACACTGTCAATGCAGAGCCCCACGCGGGACTCGAACTCACTTACTCTTTTGTAAGAATACAGTATATTATACATATAACATGCAGAATATGTGTTAATTGGCTGTTTATGTTATCAGTAAGTCTTCTCGTCAACAGTAGGACATTAGTACCTAAGTTTTGGGGGACTGGAAAGTTCTACGTGGCTTTTCAACCATGCAGGGCATCAGTGCCCCTGAGCCCTGAGTTGCCCAAGGGTCAACTATAGTTTTAGATTAACAGCAAGGGCGCAAAAGTAGTACAGAGAGTCCCTGTGCACCCCACCCCCAGTTTCCTCGTGGGTAACTTCCTATATTACCATGTACATTTGCTACAACTAAGGAAACATTAAAGGTACCCTGCTATTGATAAGACTTCAGACTTTATTCACGTTTCACTAATTTTTCTCAAATCTCCCGTTTCTGTTCCAAGGTCTCATCCAGGATCCCACGTTGCTTTCAGACACCATGTGTCCTTAGTATCCCCTGGTTTGTGATGGTTTCTCAGACTTTCCTGGGTTTCGATGACTTTGATGGTTTTGAGACGTCCTGGTCGTGTGTTTCGTAGAATGTTCCTCAGTATGGGTTTATCTGAGGATTTTCTTGTACTTAGATGAGGCTGAGGGGTTTTTTGGGACAGAAGACCATGGAAGGAAAAAGCCATTTTCACCATCATATCGAGGACCAGTGTCAACATGACTTATCACTAATGATCTTGACCTTGGTCCCCTGGCCAAGGTCGTGTTCACCAGGCTTCCCCACTGTAAATTTACATTCCCCCCTCCTTTCTTTTAGTCTACTCTTTGGAAGCAAGTCACTAAATAGAGCAGTTATGGGTCAAATGTACCCCATCCCCAAAATTTATATGTTGAACCACTAACCCCCAGTATTTCAAAATATAACCGTGTTTGGAGATAGGATCTTTACAGAGGCAGTTGAGTAAAACCGAGGCCTTTAGGGTGGGCTCTAATCCAACATGACCGGCGTCCTCGTAAAAAGAGGGAATTTGGACGTGACGCGCACCCACACAGGGGGAGGCCGTATGAGGATGCAGGGAGAAGGCGGCAGCCATCTGAAGCCAAGGACAGAGGCCTCAGAAGAAACCAAACCTGTCAACACCTTGATCTTGGACTTCCAGCCTCCAGAGCTGTGAGAAAATTAATTTCTGTTGTTGAAGCCACCCAGTCTGTGGCGTTTTGTCATGGCGGCCTTAGGAAATGAATACGACGGCCGGCTCTCCGGATAGCCGAGCACCTACATAAATTTCATGGAACTATGCTGGAGGCGGGGTTGCTTCTTCTCTCTCGGTTAGTTATTTGTTCAGTCATTTTGTCCTATCCATACGGATTCATGGACTCATGGATATTTATTTTATACCTTAAACTACAATCCAATACGCCTTGTTATTTAGATCCTTCCAGCTTCGGTCATTGGCAGCCCTTTCAGGTTGGCTCCTCCTTAGCTCTGAGGTGCCCCCATCATTTGGTTTTCTGGGCGCTTCTTCACTTTCTCTCTGGCATTACAAGCTGCTCCACGTTTATCTCGTGCATTCCCTGCCCGATCCCTGGAAACGGCCACGTCTCTGAGAAGTTCCGGCTCCTTGTGCTGCCGGATGGTGTGAGAACCAAGATCTGGGCGCTGGCCTGCTCGCTGCGACCGAGGTGTCTTTGCTTCCGGGCCCCACGCAGGCAGGGTTTTTCTCAGTTCTGTTCACTGATGCATCCCACGCAGTCTGGTACCCGTCACAGAGCAGGTGCTCAACAGTATTTGTTGAATAAATTAGTGAGTGGATAATCTTCAGGCCCATTCTATCAACTCAGCGTTATTATTATTACTGTTTTATAAACAATAACAACTCTAATAACTCGGTGTTATTATTATTACTGTTTTATAAACAAGCAGCAGGACCAGGGATGCTAAGGGAAGTTGCTCGTCGTACAGGCAGAACACGACAAAGCAAGGATTCAGATCCTGCCTCACTCAGTCACTGAGTTTCTCTGACACTCTGAATGACCTGCCTGAC
Source organism: Panthera pardus (assembly GCF_024362965.1). Taxonomy (NCBI): domain Eukaryota; kingdom Metazoa; phylum Chordata; class Mammalia; order Carnivora; family Felidae; genus Panthera; species Panthera pardus. The sequence continues at coordinate 24,909,653 of NW_026526876.1, read as the reverse complement.
GATTCCCTTCGTCTAGCGTGGTAAGCTGAAGATCTTTGAAAACAAAACAAAACAAAGCAGTGTAACCAGGGGCACCTGGATGGCCCCGTCGGTTGAGCGTCAGACTCTTGATTTCGGCTCAGGTCCTGATCTCACAGTTCGTGAGGCTCCGAGCTGACAGAGTGGAGCCCGCTTGAGATTCGCTCTCTTTCTTTCTCTGCCCCTCCCCCCACCTCTCTCTCTCTCTCTCTCTCTCTCTCTCTCAAAACTGAGTAAATATTAAAAATAATAATCCTAATAAATAAAAAAACAGTGTAACTCTTCATCTTTTTGTAATGTTGCAGCCTGGGGGTGGGGGGCGGTGAAAATAGCTTGGATGATAGATTAAATCTGGGCTCCATCCTTTAGTAGCTCTGTGACCTTGGGCAAGTTGACCTAGCCTCTCTGTGCCTCAGTTTCCTTACCTGCAGTAGAGGGGACACGATTAAAGGAAAAGACGTATACGGCCCGCTTAGAACAAGTTTGGCATACAGGAAGTGCCAATCCGTTCCCTACTGCTGCTGTAACAATTACCACAGACTTAACTTCTTAAAACAACACAAATCTATTATCCTCGGGAATTCTGGAGGTCGAAGGTCCGACAGTCGAGGTGTCAGCGGGCCTGTGATCTTTCTGGAGGCTCTACAGAAGAATCCATTTTCAGGGCGCCCGGGGAGCTCCGACGGTTAAGTGTCCAACTCGGTTTCGGCTCAGGTCACGGTCTCGTGTTTCGTGAGTCCGAACTCCGCGTTGGGCCCTGTGCTGACAGTGCAGAGCCTGCTTGGGATTCTCGCTTTCTCTCCCTTCCCCTCCGCCCCCCTTTGCCCTCTCTTTCTCTCTCAAAATGAACAAATAAACTTTAAAAATTTTTTTACAAAGAAGAAGAATCCATTTTCTTGTCTTCCTCAGCCTCTAGAGGCCACCTGCATTCCTTGGCCCCTGCCTTGTCACTCCGCCCCCCGCTTCCTTCATCACGTCCCCCTCTCTGATTCTGACCCTCATTCCTCCCCCTTATGAGGACGCTGACATCGCATCTAGGGCCTACCAGACGATCCAAGATAACCCCCACTTCAATATCCTTAACCGCATCTGCAGTGTGGTGTGTATTGTAGACTGATGCAAGGCACAAGTCTAAGAGTGAGCCTTTCTTGAATCTCCCCTGGGCCAGAGAGCAGGAGGCCTCTTGTGGAAAGACAGCCAGTGTGCAAACTACAAGGGGCTTTGGGGTATTAATCAAGCCAGTAATAAAGCTAATGGGAGATGCCAGATGTCAATGAACTGCCAGGTAAGACTTGGCCGCAGTTAAATGTTACGCTGGTGCACACCCGGTATACGCATAACAAAGGCATTGCATTCAGCCTTTAAAAAAAGGACAGTCTGACACCTGCCACATCACGGATGAAACTTGAGGACCTTACGCGGAGTGCCATGAGCCAGTCACAGACAAGACACTGTGTGATTCCCCTTCTGTGAGGTACGTAGAGCTGTCAAACTCGTAGAGACAGAAAGTACGAGGGTGGGTGCCAGGGGGTGAGGGGACAAGGGAACGGGGCGCCTCGTGTCGAATGGAGGCAGAGACGAAGAGTTTTGGAGCTGGACAGTGGGGACAGTTGCACAACCCCGTGAATGTACTTAATGCCACTGGACTGCTCACTGAGAAATAGTCACGATGGTAAATTTTACGATGTGTGTATTTCATCACAGTTTTTTAAAAATGAATAAGAAACAGGGGTGCCTGGGTGACTCAGTCTGTTGAGCGTCTGACTCTTGATCTCGGCTCAGATCATGATCTCGTGGTTCGGGAGATCAAGCCCCACGTCGGGCTGTGTGCTGGCAGCTCAGAGTCTGCTTGGGATTCTCTCTCTCCCTCTCCCCCTTCTCTCTGTCTCCGCCCTTCCCCCACTGGCACTCTCTGTCTCTCTCAAAATAAATAAATAAACATTTTTTTTAAAAATTAATAAGAAACCAAGGAAGGTAATAGGGATAATTCTGCTCTGGGTAAAGGAGATCTGTACTGACTTTTTTTTTTTTCTTTAATTTTTTTTTTAATCTTTATTTTGGAGAGAGAGAGACAGAGTGTGAGCAGGGGCGGGGCAGGGAGAGAGAGGGAGACACAGAATCCGAAGCAGGCTCCAGGCTCTGAACTGCCAGCACAGAGCCCGACGTGGGGCTCGAACTCATGAACCGTGAGATCATCACCTGAGCTGAAGTCGGATGCCCAACCACCTGCACCACCCAGGCGCCCCGGTACTGACTCTTTAAGGAAGGAGAAGAGATGTAGCAGAGGGATCAGCCTGTGCAGAAGTGGGGTGTCAGGTGGGGCCCCATGACGGCCCGAGCGGCCAGCTGTAGGCGGGAGTGGAGCAGGCCCCACTGCGGGCCTGCGGCTGGGAGTGAGGTCGGTGGGGTGGCTCCTGGGCCCCTTCCCCGTCCATCTGGGCTGTTCTAAGACTCTGACTGTGTCAGCCCGTGGTGGGCCAAGGATGTCACAGAAATTCTGTCGCTCTTCCCAGAGCCTGTCCTTCCCATTCCCACCCCAGGATCAAAGCAAGCCTCCCCTTCCCAGAAGCCCTTTGTTTATTTCCTCGATTTCCTGGCGACCTACTTTCTCGTCCCTGCTCTTTCTTTCTGCTCTCCCAACAAATCCTTCCTCCCGCTCCTGCTGTGTTGTGAGGAGAAGAGGCTGACCTTCCAGCCCAGATGGTGGCCCTCGGGCGGCTCGCGGCTCCTCACGCTGGTGGGAACCCGGCCAGGCCTGAGCTCCTCAGCAGGCCTCACTGTGTGGCTGCAGGAGATCCCCAAGGACCTGTGGGCACTGGGGTCCCTTTGTTCTTCCAGTCCCCAGCAGCAGGGTCAGCTCCCCAAGCCGGAAGAGTCAGCCTCGAGTCAGGTGTGCCCTGTTCTCTCCCTTTTGAAAGAAATCTCGCTTTTTTTTTGGTAAGCCATGCACAGATGTTCAGCGTAGACATTTGGGTAAGACAGGACATTAAAAAACCTAAATTAAAAATTACTCGTGATGCCCCACCCAAAGAGAGTTATTAGCATTTCTTGTAAAGTCCCCTCACTCTCTCTCTCTCTCTCCATCTGTTTACAACTAAGTCATATGGAGATGTATTTTATGATCTGTACACCCAGCTATAAAGCACATATTAATACGACAAATAATAACAGATATCGCCTAATATATTTGCTCCAGTATACTTGCGGTTCTGTAAGCTCTTTTCCTCTTTTTCAGTTAACAGTATATTATAAATCTCTCTCCTGGCCATATATCGCTTCCTCTACAACATTCCCCCTGAAAAATCCATTCAGCAGTTCATCATGTGAGCATTCCATCGTTCTGGGGTTCTTGAACTGGGGGCCATAGGCCTCTGAAGACCAACCACACGTTCACTCCAGGAATTTTGGGGTTTTTGCATTGTCACCTTTTGAGATATGAGTAGAAGTTATCAGGAGAAGGAATTAGGGAAGAACCTCCTGGCCAGGGAAAAGAGCCTCTGTCATGGTGCAAGGGAGTAAAGGAACAGGTTTCAAGCATCTGGGGCAAAGCCCCTCCACTCTGTTCCCACCCTTGGCTCCACGTTTCTGTCTTTAAGGGTAGAGTGGGGGGCTGATTTCCCTTCTGGGCAGTTCCTCCCCTCCCCATAGATGTGGTCGAAAGGTGTCTGAACGTTGAACTGGACCCTGGCCTCCTGAACCATTGCCCTTGGCCTGAGTCCAGACATACGGAACGAGTCTGATTCCCCATCCACGTGACGACTCCCCAAACATTGGAGCCCGGCATCTGTGAATCTCTAGGGCCTCCCTTCTCTGAGCATCTCCAAGCAAAGTAGCCCAAACGTCTTTAGCCATTCTTTAGTTGAATAGCTTCCAATCCTTTCCCCGTCCTGGTTAACAGCCTCCAAATGTGCTCAGGTTTCTCCGCGCCCCTCCTTGAGTGTTTTCTGGAACTGAAGGTGGAACTCCAAATGCAGATGGCCTGAGCTGTGCAGGATTTGCCTCTTTGGTGCTCTCTAACACTGCCTTTGCTTTTTGGCGACCGCATCACATTATTGCTTCATACTGATTTCGAGCCACTGAAACTCCACAGTATTTTTTTCCTCAACATGTGTTCTTGTTAAGCCATCCTGTACTTGTACGACTGATTTTTGGGGGGCCCAAGTACATGAGCTTATATTTGTCCATCCAAGAGCTCCTTCTTGTGTGGTTCAGGTCCCGTCCTAATCTGTTGAACTCAATCAGAATCCCACGTGGTTCGTCCAGCTGTCCCTCTGGCTCTGGGTCAACAGCCGATTTGATCCGCATGCTTTCTAGAGCTTAGGCCAAGTCATTGATAGAGATGTTGAATAGAACCGAACCAGTGACATAGTAGCACAGGGCTATGCTACTAGAAATCTCTCTTGGGGTCAGAGGTCACATACTGACGATCCCGTTGCCAAATGCGGCTCGCAGATATGTTTTGTTTGGCCTGTGTCGTGTTTTCTTTTTTTTTTCAACTTTGAATCAGCGGCCAACATCTGGATTTCTAACTTCTCCTGAAAGATTGAAGATATCTCGGCACTGGATCCACAGTCCAACATGGCAGCGACCGGCTGGTGTGGCCGGAGCAGCTATGGGTGGTTGTAGAGGTTGTAACTGCAAGACACAGGCGTTCCATTTTGTCTCTGTCCCTACCACTTTCTAGTACCAAGCACCCAGCCCACTCCCGCTCATTAATGATAATAGCTGTTTCACTCCCAAAGGCATTGGGTTAGCAGTCCCTACTCCCTATTTATCAGCACGCTTTGAGTATGATCTATCAACCTCTCATAAATCCACCTAATTTACCACCTCCCAGCCATATCGTCTCCCTTGGAATTTGTGAGAGATCTTGTCCAATTCTGTATACCACTCAGTTAGCAGGGTTCACTGTCTTCGATTAAGAGCATCGGAAATGAAATTGAGATCAACTTGTCCTGTCTTGGTCTCCAGAACTTATTCTGGCTCTTACCTGCCACTACCTACCTTTCTAAGAGCATCCAAACCATCCTGTAAAACATGGCTTTTAGGACTTTTTAGGACTGAACACGGAATTGGTAATCAAACCACCAAGCAAGCATGCGTGAAGATACCCTCTTCTTGGGATGACCAGGAGAGCATTTACTCATCTTTAGTTTTCAAGGATTTTGTTGCTCTCATTTTCACAAATCCCTTGTGATCTCTGGAGTAGAACCATCCAGGCCAGGAGATTCAATCCATCGGGAGTCAATAGCTATTCCAGATAGGGCTAGGATTCCTTTTTGCCGATGTACCTTCTGTGCTCTTCAATCTGATTATCTTCTTCCTAAACAGAGAAATCCCAGGCAGAGAAACACTAGGAGATGAGGAATTTCATATTCCCCACTCTCTCCAAAGCACTCCACCATTAGACTCCAAAAAGCAGGTCCGTTCCTTTCTTGATTATATTCTTGTTTTAACTATCACTTAACAGTTTTTAGCAGAGATGGCAAGATGTCCACCAACAGTTTCTGCTTTCCCTCTCACAGTACAGGGTTGTGTCTGGGAAGGGTTGCCCTGCCAGGGACTACATTTCCCATCAAGATGGCGCCACATGACTAGTTCGTTCCAGTGGAATCTGGAAGAAGTGATGAGCATCACTTGCTGGCTAAAGAGCTTAGGATACGAGTGGTCTTCTTCACCTCTGCTTCCCCTGCCTCCACCAAGTGGTGGCAGAGGCTCTGAGACCCTGGTGGAAGGTGGAGACACAAGATGGGAGGAGCCTGGATCCCTGCATCACCACATGGAAGGCTGGCTGACAATCAGGACCCACTCCTTGAACTGTTACATGAGTGAGAAACTAGCTCTAATTTCAGTACACCCTGTAATTAAAAAGACATACCCTGTCTTTTTCCATGGCAAGCCATGCCCCAAATAATATAGTTATCTGAAATATTTTTCAGAAGTCACAGCTGCCCACCAGTATCGTTCCGACTCTGCACTATTTCCTTATCTTCGTCTCATGAACTCCTTTCCATCTTGGGTTGTATGTGTCCTTTAAAACCTCAGCTCTCCTGAAATCTCCTTTGCAGCCCGTCTCTTCAGGCATACCCCCCACTCTGCTTCCTCCCTGGGACCATTTGAAATTGCCTCGTCAGAACTGCATTTCTACAAGCTTCCAATCCTCTTGATTGCTCGTTTCTGTCACAGCCATGGCTGTGGAAGAGGGTACAAGACTCTAGAACGACACACCTGGGCTCCCGCCCCGGCATCACGTGGCCTCCAGGAACCTTTCAGATCAATGGTATGAATTATATGGGGGCTGAATGTTAGTTAAGACAGCACCAGATGCTAACTAACCCCCAAGGTGTGCAATGGCTCAAACAAGATAGATGTTGATTACTTCCTTACATAAAGCCAAAACAGATTTACCTAATTGGAGATAGGCTTTCTTCTGATTCAGGGACACAGTCTCCTTCCATCTGATGGCTCTTCCATCTTTAATACCTGGCTCCCAGATGTTTTGATGGCCAAGCTTCGTGCTCATTGCTTCTGTGCTGCCACACCTGCATTCTTGTCTAGCTATGGGGCCCGGAGAAAAACAGTAACCAGCTAATCTCTGCCACAACGTTTAAGGTTTCTTATACTTAACCACTTTCGTAGATGTTACTCAAATTTTTCTTTATTCAATCACTCATAACATATTTGTTGAATGCTCACTGTGTCCTAAAGAGTTTAAGATGTGATGGGTCTTCTGGTACTCCTTCCCCCACCCCCACCCCGCCGCCCCCCACCAAGAAGTATTCATGGGGGATTCTTCGCTTGCATAATTTCCCACTCTTGGGGGAGCCTCTGGCCAGGCTGGTGAGAGCTTGCTCCTCGTCTGCTACCAGCACAGTGAGTTGGCCATCTCTCAGGCCAAGCGGTTTCAACCTCCAAATCGCCATGGATTCTTTCTCCAAATGCATCTCGTTGCCAAGCACTGCGCAAGCCCCAAGGACTACAGTGTAAGCAAGAAAGGCAGTGCCTTCAAAATAATCCCGTGAGGTAGGCAAAGCTCCTATCCTTATTCCCATTTGCAGGTTGAATCAAACAGCCGGCCTGAAATTGCACACGCAGTCACTGGCCGTGGAGGGTTGGGGTACGGGTCTCCCGACCTGGGGTCCTGCTTTGCTCCGCGGTCACAAAGGACAGCACATCCCCAAGTTTGCGTTTACGCTTCCTGCCCGTTTGGGCAGATTAGTCTAAATCTGCAGACCTGGCACCAGAAGGAATCTAAAGCTTGGGAAGCAACACTAAGTACTGTGGAAACCTACATCTTGACCTTGATGCCTTGTTAGGGCGGTCAGGTAGAGCGACCCCCACCTTCTCTGCTTGAGGGTGCCGGAGACCCAGCGGTAAGTGGGGGGTCCCCCTCCGGGGCCTCCCACATGGCAATCACACCTCGAGCTTTGGCCCCCAAGCTTAGACTGTTCCAGTCTGGTGAGTTTCTCCTTCCAGACATTCACGCCGTCTGTCGATTCGTTGGCGTCCTTCTGAACAAAGCCCCAAACATTTGGTTTGGGCTTTGTTTCTCAAGTTACCCCTTACCTAATATGCTTTGGTTCTGGTTCTAGGTAGCGTGGCTTCAGCAAAGACGCCATCTACCACGGTCCCGGCCACCGCGTGGCTCCTACCAGGCTCTCCCCGAGCCCACAAGGCCAGCTGCACACTCAGGCCTGCCGGGAGCCCGCCATGGGAGAAGCTCCTATCTGGACCCTCCTGTGGCTGCTCCGAGGCACAGGGACAGGCTGTGTCTTTATGAAATAACCCCAGACGTGGAGCAGCAGATCTGGCAAATTTGCTGGAGGTGATGCCTTCAGAAGACATCTGCATCGGACGGGTTGAAATCACCGTGAGCCAAAAGTCTGAAGTTTAGGAACACTTTCTTTCCCCCTTATTATACCAAGTAAGTTATGCTTCTTATGAAAGTTTTCAAAAGTAAAGGAACTAAAATCTACTTCCATCATCACCCTTTGGATATAATTACTCTTAACATTTTGGTCTCTGCTACGGATCGAATTGTGTTGCCCTCAAATCTTGTAGGTTGAAGCGCCAATGTGACTGTATTTGGAGATGGGGATTTTAAGAGGTACTTAAGGTTAACTGAAGTCATAAAGGTGGGGTCCTAATCAGATAGGATTGTGGCTTTAAAAGGAGGAGACACCCCCCCTCCACCATAGGAACACACTAAGGAAAGACCATGTGAAGAAAGCCAGAAAGAGAGTCCTTGTTAGGATCCTATTCATTCAACACCTTGATCTTGGACCTCTTAGCCCCCAGAACCATGAGAAAATAATTTCTGTAGTTTAAGCCACCAGTCTTAGAGTATTTTGTTACGGCTAATAGAGTCACAATACCCTTCTTTCTCTGTGAATGCTTATTTTTATGCACCAACATGTGAAATCTCAATTTACGTATATTACTTTGTGAATTTCTTTCTTAATTATGTAGTAAAGAATTGTGTTCTCTGTCACCGATCGTTGTTCCAAATGTCACAAGTAATGGCTGTGACATGTTTAGGGTAGAGCATTCTTGGGTGTGGATCTACTGTGAATTCTTTAAGCACATTTCTTTTTCTTTTTTTTCTTTGTTTGGGCGTTTAGATTGTTTCCAGTTTTTCACTTTATAAAAAGTGCTAATGAGGAACATACTGATTGCATGGGCTCTGGAGCCTGAGTGCCTGGGGTCAAGTCCTGGCTCTGCAGCCCACCAGCTCTGTGTCTCAGCTTCTCCACCTGTAAAATGGGGATAATCCAAGAATCTGCCACACAAGGCTGTTGTGATGATGAAATGGGCTAATCCAAATAAAGCACTTAGAACAGAGCCAGTGTAGAGTAAATGCTCAATAAATAAGGAATGTGAAAACAACCCTCCATACGCACACACAAACACACACGTGAAGAACAAAACCAAAAACAAAAAAACAAAAATACAATAAAATACAACAAAATGAAAATAAGGAATGGATTAAGAGTTATCTCAAGGCCAGGGGATGGTTCTCGTGGCCTCCCAAGACCCTTCCAGTCCAGGTGAGCTGTACCTTATCTTCCCTAGAATGGTTGCGGCAGGGTTCCCCCTAAGCCCCTTCCTGTCCTTCACCTTTCGACCATATACGTTTGGCTCCACTCCCACCAGTGAGAAGGAGCTGATACCTGGGACCACCCAAGAGCTACAAAACAGTGTGTGGAGGCACCTGACCTGCTCAGTCAGTAGATTATGCGACTCTTGATCTCAAGGTCATGAGTTCGAGCCCCATGTTGGCTATAGAGATTACTTTAAAAAAATAAAACAAAAAACAAAAAAAAAGAACTGTGTGTAGCCAGCTCCCATGCCCGTCCGTGTTCCCAATCAAATATTAGGTTCTTGAGAAAGGAAAACAGACTGCCCCCAAAGAGGAGAGAATAACAAAAACCACTCTGTGGTTAGTATCGGAAAAAAATCTAACCCAAGCATGCTAATAGATGAGTGTGCTCCTTGTCTGAGAGACCCAGTTGAAGAGACTGGATTCCCAGTTAAGCCCTATTGTCCCCTCTATTATTAACAGCAGTCTGTGTCTGGGGAAAGAGAAGAAGAGAGAGGAGAAAAGCGAGTGGCAGCCTCACTCACTCAAAAAGGAAAGAAATCCAGATTTCAAAACGCTCAGACTTATTTCTCTTTCAAAAGGCAACTTCAGAAACCTGTCCACCCCTCCATCAAAGAGCAGAGCCGTTTGAAGCCACCCTGTCCCCAAGCCTACCTGCTGATTATTCAGGAAAAAAAATTATATTGACATGACTCTTTAGAATATAAAGGCTTTGCAGTGTTTGGGTACAACCCCGTGACTATCTTGCGCCCACACATGATTAAAAATTTAGATGGCTAACTTTGAAACAATCAAATGCATTAGAAGCTCCTTAATGAGCCGCTATCTGAACTACAAACTTCAGAAAAGTGTTTCTGTGGAGATTCCATTGTCTTTGATCCGGTAAAGTCACGGCGGGGTGGTTTTATTTCAAGTTTATTTTTTGGCATACTGGTCCTCCCGAAATATTGGGAGATATCTTTCTGAGCAAGATGCGGGAGAAAACAATGGTGCCGTCTCTTTCATTTATCTGCAATTTGACAGGAGTGCAGTTTATTAACTTGAAAACAGGCAGAGACATTATCTGAAGCTCGGAGACTCTGGTGGGGACCGCCTCCCTTTTGTACCAGTGGGAGTTGGCGACATTTTGAACCTGCTCACCATTAAATGCCTTCCCGAGTGGGGGAAAAGCCTTTAAAAAGAAAGCCGATGCATTTATGATGTAAATTCGTTATTTTGACAGTCTTTGAAATCTGTCATATTCACATCCAATTTAATGCCTTGCAAAAAAAAAAAAAAAAGTCCCTTTTCTTTTAAAACACTTTTAAGATTTTCAAAGCCGTTTTCATGTAGCAAACTATTGTTATACCTAATATATCCTGAAAGTATTTTAGCAAAGGAACTTACAGGATTCTGTTTTAAGTCATGTTGAGTTTTAAAACATGGCGGTCTTCAAATGCGCTTTGAGCAGGATATCTCTTTTTGATTAGTTAAAAGCTGATCTTGATTTCCACGTACACAATTAGCCGGCCCACATGCACTTCCCGGTTTTGATGATCATTTATCAATAACAGAAGATGGCCTCGTGAGTGACCACGTATGTTGTTGTATATTCTGGGTGACGGAATCTTCTAGATCATTGGATGCAGAGGTCTCCTGTCAGCTATCCGGAATGCAGCAGAAACCCCGGAGCAAGGGTTCTCTACCGGGGGCCACTTTGCTCCCTAGGAAGAACGGAACCGTGTCTGGAAACATTTTTGGGTTGTCAGAGCTGGAAGAGAGGTCTGTGGCATCTAGAAGGTGGAGGCCAGAGCCGCTGGCCTCTCAGGATGCACAGGCCAGCCTCTCACAGCAAAGAATTATCCGCCCGCCAGTGTCAGTAGCGATGAGATTGAGACAGGCAGTGAAGGTCTCTCTCTGCAGGTCTGTGCTGGGTATCCCCACGCCCCTGCAGTCGGCTAGCGGTTACCAAACTTGCAAACTGCTTCTTGACAAGCAGAAATTCTCAGAGGCCACTCCGCACAAAGAAAGAGAGAAAGAAAGGCAGGCAGATACAAATACCCAAAGCACAGCATCCTCATTAGGGAGCTGAGCTGGACAGACAGACAATAAACAACCGAGAGAACTAGCAAGCAATCACACCATCTGTTAGTAGTCAGTGCTACGCAGAGAATTCACATAGCATGACGGAGCGAATGCTGGGTAGTAGCTACGTTAGTCTGCAAGGTCAGGAAAGTTCCACTGACGCGGAGATCGGAACGAGAAGAGACCCGCCACCGGGAAATAACTTTCCAGGCCGACAGCTGATCTAGGGCAAAGTCCCTGAGGTAGGAATGAGCTTGGGATGTTCCAGGGAAGAGAAAGAAGGCCAGAGGCTGGTCTGTGGGGGCCCAGAGGGAGAGTAGCCTGAAGTGAGGTCAAGGTGTCTTTGCATGCCCCGACAGGGAATTTGGGTCTCATTCTAAACACAAGAGGAGGCCACTGGAAAGCTTTAGGCAAGGTAGGGACATGATCCGATTGTTTTAACAAGAGCACCTCGGCGGCGGGTAGAGAATAGATTGCAAGGAACGAGAGTGAGAGAAGAGAGGTCAGCATGGTAGGTAGGCGATGGCAGTGGACTCTGGGGGTGGGTGGAGGAGGCAGAGAGAAGCAGGTGGATCCCGGACGGGTGGGCAGAAGTCGCCAGTGGAACGGACACAGGTGATGAGGGAAACCAGAATCAGGGATAAGGTCCTCGACTTTCGGCTTGAGCAAATTAGTTTCAGGAGAGCCACCCACAGAGATGGGGTAGGCTGGGGACAGTGTAGGGACCCAGGGGCTCTGTTTGGTCTTTGTAAAGTTTGAGGTGCTCCTCAGACATCCCCGTGGAGGTGTCAGTCGACCACGAAATATGCCTGAAGTTCCAGAGAGAGGAAACCACACACCGGCAACCATTGGCACTTGGGTACGTGGGTCACCACTCCGGGCCGGACAGGAGAAGGAGACAACATAGAGAGGAGACCCGGAGGAAGCAGCAGACGAAAGGCAAAGCAAGAAAGGGAAGAAGATGCCACAAGCGGGAGAGAGTGGCTAGCGATGTCCCTGATGCGGCCCATCGAGTATGTGCACCGGGCACCGCGAGCTGGGGACGATGGTGCCAGACAACCCCTTTGTGTAGGGAGGTAGTGAAGATATTCGGCACTGGTGAGACTCTGGCCAATCAGAGCAGACAGTGGGCCTCAGCAGCAGGTGTAGGGTCCCCGAGGCCCTCTGTTGGGTGAAGCGTTAAGCTCTTTGGTGTCTGAATCGTGGAGGAGTCCGGGAGGTCCTGGGGGACAGAAGGGCAACTGAGGCAGCAGGTGGCACTCAGAGGACGTAGGGGCCGTGGCCGTTTATGAGCCCATGATCCCTAGTAGTTCAGTATTTTCACCACCAGCCCACCACAGCCCTGCTGTTGTCAGCTGGGTCGAGAGCTAATTTTTTTTTTTGGTCTAGAACTATTTTTCAGAGTCAGGTCTTGATCACCTGCATGAGAAGCCCTTGGGGTCTTGGGGTGCCCGGGTGGCTCAGTGGGTTAAGCGTCCGACTCTTGGTTTGGCTCTGGTCGTGATCTCACAGTTTGTGGGTTCGAGCCCTGCATGGGGCTCTTTGCAGACAGCGTGGAGCCTGCCTGGGATTCTCTCTCTCTCAATCTCTGTCTCTCTCTCTCTCTGTCCCTCCCTCGCTTCCTCTCTCTCAAAAATAAATAAACATTAAAAAAAATAAAAGAAAAGAAGCCTTTGGGGTCTTACTAAAAACCCAGTTCATGGAGGTTCACCTTAGGCTACATAAATAAGACCCTGCGGGCGACAGAATCCCAGAATCTGCATTTCACAAGCTCCTGGAGTGATCTGTGCACCTGATTAAATCTGAGAACCACATCGTAGAGGAAGAGCCCTAAAGAGACCGAAGGACTTTCCAAGTCAGAAGGTGGGTGCCCTCCCAGTGTCGGGCTGGGCACCCCCATCTGTGGGATGGGGGTGGGGGGTGGGAGACCAGTGTCTGGGTTCGTTTTGATTGAATCCAAACCTCACATTTTTCATATCCGTCTTCCATCCAAGCACGCCGCGGGTTCACTAATCCCTCTTGCGGAGTGGATTTTAGCTGGGTCCACACTTCTTTATCAGTTGGCAAAGACATTTTCATCTCGTACAGAGGTCTTCCTGCCGTTGTACTTCAAAGTAGCAAACCCAAGAAGGCTGGAGAAAAGAGTTTCACAGTGTTTACAGATGCCTTATCGCTTAAGGGGTGGGGGAGGGAGAGGCGGCAGGGAAGGGTGTGGGGGGGGGGGGGGGGTAAAGGAACAAATGTCTCCAAAGCACTTCAGAGCCAGCCTAATCTGTGGAGGCGATCAAACGTTCCTTAAAAGATCTCTCTTACAAAGAGGGAAATTAAGCTTAAGTTTTCTGGCTCGTCGGTCACCCGAGATCTAGGCTGGTGTTTCCTGACATGTAGAATCGTCCTTTACCGGGGTGCCGGTTACGGGATTCTGGGAGCAGATGGGCGAGGGTGTGCAAACACACACACATGCGTACCATCTCGCGTGCCGGTATCAATGCATGTGAGCGGGTGTCCGTGTCATTAAGAGGAAGAAATGCCTTTCCTCCGACTGCCCGGGGAGAGGGAAAGGGGTCGCTTTGGAAACCATGATCTCTATTTCTGAGCTGAATCGGGGGCGAGGGGCAGGAGATCGGTTTTTCCAAGTAGTCCACTAATTCCTCTAATTGCCTGACAGGAGGAAGGAAGGGACACACATACATTCTCTTCTTTGCTCACCGAGGAAGATTCTGTTCCACCCGGGATTTCTCCCTGGAGAAGGAAGCCTGAATGTCTCCGAGATTCAGAAAGCCTGGCGGCGAGGTTAGAAATACACAAAAGAACCCCGGGCACGGCCGGCGTTTGCCCACCCTCACCCCTCAAAGTGAGCATGGCTGGGAGACGGGGGCCTCCGCATCTGGCCTTCTCCTTGACTTAAGTGAGGCCCAGGCTACTAGGGAAAAAAAGAAAAAAAAAACAAAAAAACGTTTGGAACGTGGCCTAACAGACTTGGTCCCAGTTCAGAACATAGTAGGCCACATAAACCACCGTAACAGGGCTGGGGAGAGAGAGGGCGCCCCCATGTTTGGCTACACCATGGGGTATTCCCTTTCCAGAGAGCGTATTTAATCACGTTAAAGTATAGGTTTGTTGTGGTGGGGGCAACAGTCAGTACCGTCCTTGCTTCTCCCACAGAAGGGCTTGGCTTTTCCTGTGTCAGCCACTAAAGCACCAGGGGGTTCCCCCGGACCAGCCTCCCTCCCTCCCTCCCGGAGAAGCCAGGCTGCGGCCCAGTCACGGCAGGCCTGTCCTCTCTGTCCTGACCACCACGGGAACTGTTTGCATAGCCCGATGGCGCACCCTGGTCTCTCAGAATCCACGGCCTTTTCTCCTCTCTTTCACGTGTCTTCCTTTCCTGGCTGGCCTAGTTTCTGAGGACGCACGCCCCGTGGTCTGGTCAAGAGAAGCCTTGGGCTGCCGTCAATCGCTGCCCAGAGCTTTGACCTTGGTCTCCTGGTCAAGAGGAGCCTTGGGCTGCCGTCAATCGCTGCCCAGAGCTTTGACCTTGGTCTCCTGGTCAAGAGAAGCCTTGGGCTGCCGTCTATCGCTGCCCAGAGCTTTGACCTTGGTCTCCTGGTCAAGAGGAGCCTTGGGCTGCCGTCAATCGCTGCCCAGAGCTTTGACCTTGGTCTCCTGGTCAAGAGGAGCCTTGGGCTGCCGTCTATCGCTGCCCAGAGCTTTGACCTTGGTCTCCTGGTCAAGAGGAGCCTTGGGCTGCCGTCAATCGCTGCCCAGAGCTTTGACCTTGGTCTCCTGGTCAAGAGAAGCCTTGGGCTGCCGTCTATCGCTGCCCAGAGCTTTGACCTTGGTCTCCTGGTCAAGAGGAGCCTTGGGCTGCCGTCAATCGCTGCCCAGAGCTTTGACCTTGGTCTCCTGGTCAAGAGGAGCCTTGGGCTGCCGTCTATCGCTGCCCAGAGCTTTGACCTTGGTCTCCTGGTCAAGAGGAGCCTTGGGCTGCCGTCAATCGCTGCCCAGAGCTTTGACCTTGGTCTCCTGGTCAAGAGAAGCCTTGGGTTGCCGTCAATCACTGCCCAGAGCTTTGACCTTGGCGGGGCCATGAGCTCTTGGCACCTGGAGGAAGCTTTCTCGAGGTGGGGGGCAGGATAGGGTCGGACAGGGCGGGTCTGGGGGCTGGCCAGCCCCCCTGGCTCGCTTGCTCTGTGTGCGTGTGACCTGGGGGAAGTTCTCAGCCACTCTGCACCTCGGTTCCCCTTCGGTGCCGTGAAGGTCATCACAGCGCCGCCCTCCCAGGGTTGTTTGCGGCAGAGACAAGCGCTAACACACGTGCCCGGTGCGTGGGGAATTCTCCGTGAATTCTGTCACCGGTGGCGCCCCCGATAACCCTGTGTAAGGGGATTAATCGTCTTCCAAACTGGCTCACGGTGGGACGCGGGGCAGGAACTCACAGGGACCTTCAGTCCAGCGGCCCACGTCAGGGCAGAAGCAGGGACGGTTCCCTCGGCCGCTGCTGCACGAAGGGTCACCCGGGAAGATATGTCCGGCCAGGAGGGGCTTCAAGGTCCTCGAGGGGCCGCTTCTGGAGGTGACTCTAGGGTGGGCAACAGAGCCCAGGTTGGGCCATCTGGGTAGCACCTACAATGACCTTATGAGCACGTCACGCCCAAGTAGGATGGGCCCCATCCTAGCAGGCTTTCTGTGGCTCGTCCAGCTGCTTCTGGCCTCAGCAGAGCGTCGGCACCTGCACGGGAGTCGTACTCTTTATTTTTCCATAAGCCTGGGGCTCCAGACTCTCTCCTTCCCCGGGGAAAGGGGTGCTGGCCTCTGCCCTGCTGTTCCTCCCAGCTTCCGCCCTACCGGCTGCAGTCCAGGGCTCACCATTTACAGCAGGAGTCAGAATGTTCTACTCCCTGCTAGAATCCCTCCAATAAAATACGACCTCAACACCATTCACGACTCCCCCAAGGCCCCTCAGTGAGCACCCCCTCCCTGCCCCAGCCTGAGCTCCTTCCTCTCCAGCCACAATAGGCCACTTTCCCACCCCCACCCCCACCCCCTCCGCCACTTGCCAGGCTCCGTCTTGCCTGCAGGGCTTTGCCCTTGAGGGACTCTCCACCCCGATGCTGCTTCTCCCAGCCTCTTCAACCTTCGGTTCTCAGCCCAGAAGTCACCTCCTCAGAGGGGTCCTCCGAGATCACCTGAGCCAGAGGGGCCCCTCCCCTGCCAGATTCTCTCTTCATTCTGTGCATTCACTGACCCACGCAGTGACCTCAGATGTGGGGCCCCCGTGAGCTGTGACTCAACCTTGAACTCCCCAGGAGCTCACCCGCCTGACACACCCTGTTCTCCTACGTCCAGGATGGGACACGGTATGTGCTGTCATGTGCACATACACGTTTTTTACTTGATGGACGAAATGCTGTCCCTGGACTATTTGGGGGGGGGGGGAGCTCTTTGAAGTGGCCGTGACTCAGGATGAAAGGTCTGGGGTGGAGATTGTGAATGCTGCTAGGCTACTCAACCAGCAACAGGGCCTCGTATATGCTACGTTCACATGACAGGGCTCAGCCTCGATTTACAAGACAAGACAACACCGGCCTATTTTAAATGCTTCGGGACAGGATCATCATGGTGCCCGGCCTGGAGTAAGCACTCAGTGACCCACCATTGCTCTTGTGGTCCTGGTCCATGTTATTACGGGCTAGGGAGGCAGATGTTTCCAGCACATCTCTTGACCCCACCCCACCCCCCACCTCATGCCAATTATCCTTCCCTCAGCCTTTACAGACTGTCACAAGATCTAAATTAACCACAAGCATTCTGTCTGGTAGGGGGACGACAGTCCCCTGTTTGCTAAAGTCGACCTCAGTATAAGTTAGTTGGTAGTCTGGGAGCCGAAGAGCTTCAGGGAAAGGAAACACAAGCTTGTTTAAGAGGAAGAGAGGAACGAGATCGTCCAGTCTAGGATGGGCCACCTTATGAAGGTCAGACACCTTGACTGCCCAGAGACATCAAAGTAAGCCCAGTTGGTTAACCCAGATGGTTAAGACAGGACTTGAGCCCGAGCCTCTGGTCCCTCCTGCTGGAGGAGCCTGAGGGGGTCAGAGATGGGTGGAAAGGGAGGAGGCAGAGCCAGAGGTGGGACAGGAGGTGCCACAGAGTTCAGGATGGAGGGCATCCACTTCTCAGTCTTGACGTTGGTCCACGGCCATCATGGCACCTTGCGGGAGACACCCCAGAGCCCCAGCTGGCCCACGCTGTCCCCTCCCAATGCCTCCACCTGTCCCAGAAGCCCTACTCCAGCCCAGCTTCCCAGGAGCACCTGCAGGTTGGTCAAAGCCAAGACGACGTGTCCCAGGGACGGCCGGGCCTTGTCTTCCCCACTCCCAAGCTAATCACTGTCATCATCTGTTGCCTCATGCAGTGATTGCCAGGATGAAAGAGCTGGAGTCTGAAAACCGCTTTGATCTGGGTGAATGAGAGGGTTGGAAGAAGAGAGCTGGAAAAAAGCAAACTAATGGGCGGAGGGGGAAAAGTGCCACTCGGTGCTTCGAGGAAAGTCATATCACTTCTCTGGGCTCACAGCACCCTTTAATCCAACAGTGGTCTTTCTGCAACCACCACATTTTCTCTCCTCCTCCCTCCTGGGGACATACAGATTGAGCCATGTGACTCCTCATTGACCCCCAATCACTCGGGAGTTGCTTTGGACTAAACAAGTCAGGCTCAGTGGGGTTTTCAGTGACTCGGAGACGTGGAGAGAAGGACAGTCAGAGGATGGGAGATCACACCTGAGGTTCACGTGGCAGGTGCCCCCGAGCCTTTGCTAAGAAGACAGGTGCAGTCAATCAATCTCACTGGCAGGTGCAGACCTAAGTCCTTCAACTGGGAACCAGCCCCGAAGACACCGGGACAGGATGGGGGGAACTTGCTTTGTGGCCTGAAGACGGTGGTTCCTCGGAGGAGGACGACGATGACATCACCAGAACCGAAGACTCTTTTTAAAGGGGTTGTTTCCTCATCTTGTGGTCTCGACGCCTCAGGAACGGGAGCACAGAGCAAAGGTCTGGAGCACCCCGCCTGCGTTATCTTGAACAACGGTTGCAGGTTGGCTCTCGCCAGTCTTCCAGAGCCTTCCACCAAGGCCACCTTGACAGGGGTGTGAGAGAGAGACAGAGGGAGGTGGGGCTGGGCTGGAGGTGACTTCCAGCCAAGCGGAGGCTGCAGCTGAGCCAGTGGAAAGTACTTATTTCCGATTCTAGAAAGTCTGTGATTACCCTTTGCTGGCAACACTCTCTCTTCTGAAGCCCAAAGTGTTTGGATTGCAAATGACAAGAAGTCAGGGTTGGATGAGAAATATTGAGGTGTTCCTCCAGTGGATTAAGAAAAGCCTCCAAAAGAAAATGCTTAAAGGCTTAAGCACTTGATGACCCAGATGGGAGTTTTAGATCTATCTCGGAGCCAGAGGAAACGAAGACCACGTCTGATTATCCAGAAACCGTTCTTTCCAGAACAGCTCTGAAATTCGGTCTTCTCTTAGCATTCAAGTAGGAGTGGGAGGTTTTTTTTGTGGCCTGGGGAGGGTAGGAGACTGGCGGCAAGAAGAGGGAGCGTTGAAGGCAACACAAAGTTGCTTTTCGAGATTCCCTTTTTTTCTTATTAATATTTTATTTATTTATTTATTCTTTTATTTATTCTTTATTTATTTCTTATTTTATTTATTTATTTATTCTTATTATTTATTTTTTTATTATTAATATTTATTTATTTTTGAGAGAGAGAGAGACAATGTCACTAACAGTGAGTGAACCATCCTAACGGTGTAGAGCCCCATGTGGGGCTTGAACTCACAGACTTCGAGATCATGACCTAAGCGGAAATCAAGAGTCAGACACTTACCCAGCCGAGACACCCAGGTGATACCCTCCTTGTATCCCTTTTAGTGTGCATTTCCTAAGAGCAAGGACATTCTCTCACATAACCACAGTAAATTACCACACTAAGGAAATTTCCATCTAAATTTCCATTAAGATAATGCTTTTATCTAATCTATAGCCTCCATTCCAATATCATCAAGTATCCCCATAATGTCTATTACAGCAACGTTTTTTCCTTCTGCTTCTGCTCCATTTAAGATCACACAAAGCAAGGATGATTTTAGGTCTTAACTGAACCGCATCAGTGTTCATCCCATTTTGTGGATATATTCTCCACTGGGTCTCGGAAAGGATTTCACGCAGCATACAAAAAAGCCACACGTATATAATAAAATGAAATACAAATTTTAAATGTCGGATGAAAAAATAAAATTAAATCAAATTAAAATAAAATAAAGTAAAATAAAATAAAATAAAATAAAATAAAATAAAATAAAATATCAGACGAAGGAAATGAAACAGAACAGGAGAGAAGGAAAGAAAAACTAAAGCTGGGGGCAAGAGTCCTTCATAAGAGACATTTGTTGTTGGAAGTCAACCATGTTTCTCCTAGAGCTTTCCAGTGGCCAAGGCAATGAAGGAAAAAAGATCGGATAGACATGGTAAGGGGATGGTCCCAGGTGAGGGTTTCTGTCTTGTAAGGTGGGTTGTCTTTTTCACCTGAACGCCTTTTGTGTGTGATTGTGGCACATGCCCCGTTTCCAGATTCTTCCCCAAGCTCACGCCTCCCTGAGCTCCTCGGTGGAGGCAGACGGAAGGGAGGAGGCGACCCTAAGACCCCGGTAAATAAGTACTCCACAGGCCCTCCTGTGCAGCTCTTATGTTCTAGTTCTTTCTTCCATAACACCGTCACCGTTTGGCATTTTATATGCGTTGATCTAAACTAACAGTGTTTCACACGTACACGTGGGTCCGCAGTTGACTGTTGCTTCTTTCCTGCTGGAGTGTAAGCGCCCGAAGGGCAGGGATCCCATCTGTTCTGACCCTCAGTGTTTCTCGAGGGCCTAGAACAATCCCAAGCTCCTGATGCGTGCTCAGAAGCTTCTGTGGAATACATGAGCGTCCCCAGGAACCCGCTTTCCCCCCTTTGCGCGCACACATGTGCGTGCCACGCCCCTCTCTCCTCCCCTGTGAGGTCTGTAAGTCCTGAAGGAGGCAGGAAGGTGGCTTGAACCCCCTCCCTCTTTGCTTGAACGTGGAATCTGAACTCTCACGGGCCGCCTGGGCAGCTGGTGGACACTCGCTGACAGATGGACACTGGAGCTGGCCGCGCGGGCCGGGGACGGAGGCCAGCGCTGGCCAGGGAGGTGAGGACACCCGCCCGCCCCCTCTGTGCGCTGCGGCCGCACAAAAGAGCCATCTGGGCCGCACCCGGCGGGAAGGGGGGCCCAGTGGCGCCAGGGTTTCTCGGGAGCCCCGGGCAGCCCTCTGCCTGGGCCCCCACCGCCCTCCTCCCCCACGGAGCTCAGAGCCTTGACAGGCGCCCCCTGGCATGCGGGCTCCCAAGGGTGCCCCGCCACCCGCACCACCCCCTGGCACCTCAGCGGCCACTCGGGGAGCCGTGGCCTGTCCTTCCTCCACATCCACATCCCCCCCTGCATCCCGGGCTCCGCGTTACCGCCACCTCCTCTCCCTCCCTGCCACCCCCACCCCCCGACCCCGCACACGAGGCAGGCTCTGGTTCCCCAGGATTCACTCAGAGCCTCCCAACACATCTTTTATTAATATTAATTCTAAAAAAAATTGTTTTCAGTGCTATTTACCATCTGTTTTTTCCCTTGGCTGAAAATAATTGGAGACGAACGGCCCGCTGCTCCGGTCCCCCGCGTCGTCTCCGAAGGAACAATGGGAACACACAATGCCTGCATTTTTTTCTCCCCCCCAGCAAAACAAGCTCGAATAAACTCTCCTCTTCTCCTGGGTTGCAGAAGCTGCACTAAATCCGGTGGGTCTCCCATCCCCGCATCTCTTATCATCTACCTGCTCAGAGCCTCGTGCATCTTGGGCCCAGAAAGCCTTCTCCGGGGGGGGGCTCTTTGATTCCTATCAGCCAAGTTCACTAATTTTCCTCTGTCCTAACAACATCTGGTGCATTTGATGTTCCCCTAAAGTCTGCACCATCTGTAAATATAAATAGCCCGGTCTTGATTCCATTAGAGGCCCATGAATGGAACAAAAATATTCCAAACTGACTGCCGTGAGGCCAGGGGCCCAACAGGACTCGGCTCCCGCTTTGGAGGAAAGAAGGCAAGGCTGTGTGGTTTCTTCCTCAGGACGGAGCCAGGCCTCTTGGCCTCCCGGCCGATGGGCCCCAAGCCTCCTTAGATTCCTCCAGAATCAAGATTCCTCCCACATGCCTGTTGAAGGGAACATACAGAGAGAGGGAGAGAGAGAGAGGTTCCCTTGGCAGAGAAAGTTCCGAGGACAGGACAGGCCGTGGTAAGTGGGAACCCGAGTGCGCTTTCAGAGGGGAGGTGCCTTGGGGCTTCCCGTCCCCAGGAAGCAGCAGCCCAGACACCCAAGTCCCCAGGGACACTAGCCCTCGTCACTCGGGGGCACCTGTGGGCACCTGGCTGATGTCGAGCTGAGCCCTGGTCCTGCCAGCCTCGTGCAGCTCCATCTGTAGTCACCAGGACCAACTGTCACTCCAGGGCTTGGCACCGGTGACAGCCGAATCCCAGTTCCTACGGTCACTCACTGACAACCCCCTCCTCCCCATTTTCTGCCTCCTGCCCTGAGCTTTGGGGGTACACGTCTTATCGGGTCATTTTACACCTGCCTCTAGGCCAGCCTGAGCTATTCAGTCTGCAGTCTGTCTGTCTCATTCTCTCCCTCCCCTCCCAATCTCATAGGGGAAAACCAAAATAAAACCAAACAGGATCCTTTTCGACCTAAGTGTTATAGACTACACGTTTGTGTCTCCCCCCAAATTCATATGTTGAAGCCCTAAGACCCAAAGTGATGGCATTTGGAGGTACCTCTCTGGGAGGTGACTAGGTCACAAAGGTGGGGCTCTCGGGATGGGATTAGTGCCCTGATAAGAAAAGACGGGAGAGAGTTCTGCCCCCTGCCCTCGCCTCCCCCCTGTCCCCTTGTGAGGACACACAGAGAAGACGGCCAGCCAGGAACCAGGAAGCGGGCCCTCACCAGACTCTGACTCTGCCAGCACCTTGATCTTGGACGTCCCGGCCTCCAGAGCTGTGAGAAGTCAACGTGTGTCGTTTCAGCCCCCATCTGTTGTATTTTTGTGAGAGCGCCAACCCTCCCTGGGCCTCTTGCCACCTCAGCTTCGGGCAGAAACTGCTCTTGCCAAAATCTTACCTCGAGTTTGACCCAGGAATGCCCCTGAGCTTGGCCTGTGGCCTCCTAGCCAAGCCCGTCTCAAAGCTGCTGTTTGCCTCTGACCCCCAACAGGCCCAACGGCTCCTGCAACGTGAGCGAATATCCTCCCTAAACCCCACACTGGCCCTGTGTCCACTTGCCCCGCCTACACGTGTCAGGACCTGGCACGGGCGGTGGGGGGGGGGGGGGGGGGGGGGCTCACCCGCAGTGCATCGTCACCGGGGTCTCCTGTCAGACAGCGTTAACCTCTACCAGCCTTTCTGGAAATACATACGTCCTCTAACGCCATACTGTGGTGTTACGCACCATTAAGGAATTTGCTAGATAAATAAGATTGAGATACTGGGTGTTATGGACGGAATACTTATGCCCCCCCATCCCCACCCCCATATTCATATATTGAGGTCCTTGACCCCAGTGTGGCTATATTTGGAGATGGACCCTCTAAGTAAGTAATTAAGATTAAATGACGTAAATTTAGGGCCCTGATCTGATTAGTATTCTTTTAAGAAAAGATACCACAGAGGATCTCTCCCTCTTTCTCTCTCTCTCTCTCTCTCTCTCTCTCTCTCTCTCTCTCCACACACGTACTAAGGAAAGGCCACGTAAGGCCACAGAGAGAAGGCAGCTGTCTTCAGTCCAAGAGGAGACATCTCACCCAACATGCTGTCACCTTGATCTTGGACTTCCAGTCTCCAGAACTATGAAAGAATTAATTCCTCGGTTTTTAAAAATTTTTTTTTAATGTTTATTTAATTCTTGAGGGAGGGACACAGTGTGAGCAGGGGAGGGGCAGAGAGAGAGGGAGACACAGAATCCGAAGCAGGCTCCAAGCTCCGGGCTGTCAGCACCGAGCCCGATGCGGGGTTCAACCCACAAACTGAGAGATCATGACCCGAGCTGAAGTCAGATGCTTAACCGACTGAGCCACCGAGGCGCCCCAGCCTCCTGGTTTATGTTCCACCACGGCTGCCAGTTCATCCAGCAGAACTGGGCCCCCATTCTCAGTACAGAGTATCACGCTGAACGCTGTGAACACTGAAAAGCAGAGAGACAGCAGAGAGGTGGGAGAAACCCAGTGGATGGGAGAGAGCAGGGGCCTGGGAATAGGTTGGACCAGGGTTCGAGACTTACACTTGCTATTTATGAGCTGTGTTACCTCTGGTTGGTTACCTGACCTCTCTGTGCTTCTGTGTGTTCTATAAAATAAGGCTATTTTGGAATGTTGGCGATGCCTCAAGACAGAACGGATATAAAGCACTTGGTACGCGCAGCAGGTGCCATAGACAGCAGCCATCATTAAGTCTTGTGTTGGCGGTGCCCTCGGGGGCAGGTTCCGTGAGCAAATCCCCCAGCCCCCTCCAATGCCACTTCCCCGTCCTTTCGGGAAAGCCAGATCCCAGTTGTCTCTGAGTTTCCCCTCGGCGCCCCCGGCTCTGGAGGCTTCTCTCTCCTGCAAGCCCCATCTCCCACTTGGCCCAGGAACCCCAAACGAAGGCCTGTGACACTTAATCCCCTATTTTTATTTATTCAGTGGTAATCACTCCCCTGCACTTAAGCAGAGGTCTAATTACGAAGGCCTAATTCCACGTCTTCCCTGGCAGGACGATAGCCAGCGTGTTCTTTGATCTGCGAGAACTTCACTAGAGTTCAAGATGGCCTGGATTCGTGTTTCCACACTCTGATCCATTTTATTATCCCCCTGAGGGGCTGGCCAAGCTTTCTCAGACTTGTGTTTTAAGAGCACCTTGCCAGGCCCTCAGCCCTGTTTGTTTTGCAGTCGTCCCCGCCCCCCACCATTTAACCTCACTATTAAAACTCTTTGCAAATCCCTATCAGGCATGGCAAGACCTCTGCAGGCCGAGATTTAGAATCAGAATATGGCCTGTATCGGCCGAGGTTTGACCTCCCAGGTGACGGTCATGCAATATCAGTGTGGGGATGAACTCCACCCACGTTCCCGGTGGGTTTTGCAAGGAACACGGAACTTCAGGTCATGAGAAAGGGGCTCGGATCTAGCCCTCTCTTCTGAAAAGTGTTTAAGGATTTCCTGATGTGTTTCTCGTTCGGTAGTTTAAAGGACAGACATGTATTTGCTCACGGTTCCGGAGGCTGGAAATCCAAGATGGAGGTGTGGGTGGGGTTGGGTTCCCCGGAGGCCCCCCTCCTTGATGTGCAGACGGCCGTCTTCTCCCTGTGCCCTCGCACGGTGCTCGCTCTGTGTGTGAAATCAGTGCCCTGATCTCTTCTTCGCAGGGGACACAAGTCACGTGGGATTAGGGCCCATCCTAAGGACCTCATCTTGCCTTAATTCCCTCTTTAAAGGGCCTGTTTCCAAATACAGCCACAATCTGAGTCCCCAGGGATTAGGACTTTAACATATGAATTTGGAGGAGACACAATTCAGCCCTAAAGAAATAAGGGGGAGGTGGTTGTTTCATTGTACAGACAGCTTAGTGCCTTCGTCATTTGACAAGTTTTCCTTGTTAGCAATGACCTCACAAGTTTCCTGCTGTCCAGTGGGAGGTGAGGGTGCCCTCGTGAAGGGCACCATAAGAAACATTTGCCTCTGGAAAGGAGGCCGAAGGGGCATTAGACTGCCTGCCTGAGCTCGAACCCCACGTCCACCATTCACCGACGCCATGAACTCGAACACCCGGTGTAACTTTTCTGCCGGGCCTCGTGTGAAGGAGGGGCCATCCCAGGACCCTGGTGCCCCCCGAAACGACGTAGCCCCGCAAAGCTCTTTAACGAAAAGCCCAGAGCATAGTGCGTGCCCCGTCTCTGGGAGCTCTCAGCACTGCTCCCCGCTGTCCCTTCCGATGGGAGCAAAGTCGGGGCTGACATGGGGTTCCTGTAGTTCATTTCTGGACTTGGGTTTTGCAGACTCTCCCTGGCTTTTTCCAGGCGAAATATTTCCAATTCCTTTAACCTTGCTTCACAGAGCCTCGTTTCCACTGCTTTGATCATTTCTGTGGCTCCTGCTGGGACACCCTCCAGCCTCTCCCAGCCCTTCCAGGAGGGTGACACAGACCCGATCCAGCAGCCTAATGAGGAGCTGACTAACGCGAACCGGTGACGGGGGGTGACTTGGGGGCCGGGGCACGTCACGGGCTTTTCATGTGTGCGGAATCCAGCGGCTTGAAGAAGGCAAGGCGCTCTGTTGACTACGACCAGATGCCCCGGATTTTCCAGGACGGGCTTCTTTGGAGATGGTTCAGATTGCAAATATTCGATTTGATTGTCCCCAGAAACCAGTAACCTGTCCCAGAAGTTCTAACTTTTCCGCTTCCCCGGGGCAAGCCCCAGAGCACCTCTTACACGGTTCTAGGTAGTTTGTCCAAAAAGCATCCTTGCCACAAGCATTTTGGTCTCACAACTAATTGGCCCAAAGGCGATTTTGCCGGAAATGATTAAAAAAAAAAAAAAAAAAAAGAAGAAGTAATCAGTTTGACAGTTTGTTGGTTTAATCAACGGGCTGACAGTTTGGTTTCATTTCTCCTGGCTGTGGTACTCCTGTTATCTACATTATATAATTCTTAACCTTCGTGATGGTCTATACAGCGACACAGGATTTTGAACCCACGCTTCCCATAGAACTTTGGAACATTTTTCAACAGACACACAACAATACGCCGAGAACAAACAACAGCATAGGAGGCAATAGGGTTTCACAATGTAGTACAAAGCTCCCTTGCACATACGCATCCCACTATTTGGAAGCTGATACCTCTCTTAATGAAGGAAGGAACGTCAGCAAACAAACGAACCAACAAACGAGGAGACCCATCAATAAACGACAACAACAAACTGTATGATACTAGGAATAAAAGACTCTGAAAACAAGCGCTCAGGTACAACCCACAAAATACACACCAGTTTCTTGCACGGCTCTGCCATGAATCTACACACGCTCGAGATGTGTTCACATATTTTGCATTTTGCAGTAAAGTCTTCTTAGTTCCATTCATTTGTGTGGCTGTGTTTTGTCGGGTCCTTTTTAACGAATGTTCCCTCCTTCACCGGATGTCGTGATTTTACCTTTTACGGCAAAATGGCCCTTCCTCCAATCAGTTGCATCGCAGCAACGATGATCGTGGTAAAAACACTGGATGTGGTCTTACACTTGGACGTGACATCAAAATGAATCCCCTAGCCTGGCAGGGAACAGATGACATCCTAATGGAGGGAGGGCACAGTTCTAGAGTGGAAGGGTTGTCCTGATTTCAAAGACCCTTCCCTTTTGTGAACGAAAGAGTTAGACTTCGTGCCAGACCTGCCTGTTAGGATTGTGTAGGCAGAAAAGGTGATTGCGGGGACGATCTTGCTCGTTTTTCCTCAGCCTGTGGACTGCGATCACCACGAGGTCTTTTTCTCCCAAACCTGTGTGTGTCTGGCCCCACGTCGTAGCTCAGGGTCAAATACCTAGTAAGGGCTCACCTGGTAGTCGGGACCCATTGGAAGCTGATCCTGTCTTCACCCTAAACATATGGTGGCTGCTTTTAGCCCTAAATATATCACCTTATAATTGCGCTATTGAATTTCATCTGGTTTCTTTAGAGCCGTGTTTTCAATTTGTTACGGTTGTTTTGAGTTTTATTCTTGGCTTTCTGAGTGTGAGCCACCCCACCAAATTTAGTATCATGTGAGGATTTGATGAGCACAACCTCCCTTCTTTTGTTTAAGTCATTAGTAACGATGGGCCCGGCAGTCAATCCCCAGCGGAGCGGCATTCTTTCAAATAGATGCCACAGCACTGATTACCCAATAAAGAATGGCTTTTCCTTCTGGCCATAGACACATGTGTTCATCAGAGAACGTTTACAAAGTACAGATAAGCACAAGAAGGAAATAAAAATAACTTGTAATCCCACCAGGCGGATGTAAACGCTGTCATTCCGTGTGGATCCTTCTTGTTAAATATATACACATTCATCGGCATGGATTAGGTGATAGGCATGGAATTAGGATGCGCTTCCTTGTAGACTTGATCCTATAGCATGACCCGAGAGCTACCTATTCATACTCGACCACTACACAGACATTCCAAATCAGAAGATTGTATGTGTAATGTGTACACGCACACACACGCACACGCACACACGCGCACACACACACACACACACACGAATATATTTCATGAATACTAGCACCATGAGATGATCCAAGAAAACAATGGCGGCATTGTCATCTACTGAAATACGCTTCTACATCCACGAGATTCCCAGCGTGCCGAGATGCAACAAAGGACCTGACAAGTCCTGTAATGAAAACAAACAAAATCTACAGAATTTTTTTTAACGCAACCCTCCCCTAATTTAAGTATCCTTCAGATAATTTTCTGTTCCTTTGAGAAGAGAACATTTGTAGAAGTGCTGTTATGGATTAAATCTTGACATCAGGAGGAAGAGGAATTATAATTTTTTTAAAAACACCTGCCTTGGAGGCAGGAGACCGGATCCTTCCTCTGCCTTCAATGAGCTTAGTTGGCTCAGTTACTTTTGTCTGGGCCTTGGTTTCACATAATGGTGGGACTCTTCTAGGAACCCCGACCTGTCACATTTTCCCCGTAAAGTGGAGATAAATTAAAGTCAAATTGGCCCGGGATAATGTATTCTTTACAACACCATCCGGGGATCTCCTCTTGTCTCACAGGAATGGTCATCATTTAACATTTCACACAGGGGATCCCACTGGATCCTTGCAACATCCTCATGGTGGGTGGTAACTGGAGGGGGGATTGAGTCACCCTAGGGCCACATATCCAGGCACAGAATTCCAATTGGAACACGAGGGTCACAAAGCTGCACCCCCCCCCCATGCTTCTCCCCCAGTCGGTCTTCTCAGGAAAGGTTCGGCCGCAGGCCATTGGCTAACTGGGCTCATTTGCTTAACTTTTCCTTCTTCGGAGGTGAGCAGTCATTTGCCACCTAACATCCTTGGGACTCTCCTGGTCCCCCGATGCCACTACAGTAACAGTCCCACCCTTCGGGGTGCACCAGTCCCTCGGGGACCCTCAGGTGCCTCTCTACAGGGCCCGCCACTTAGAACAGACCCGGCCTTCAACTGCCTCTCTCCTCCAGGTGGACCTCCCCTCACGACGGAGAGGTCACCCAATCACCTCGTGGTATCAGCTCTCTGTACAATGGAAGGGAAAGGGACGTTCCTGTCCACTGCCCTATTTTATTGGTTCCCTCTTCCTGTCTTTAACGGGAGCAGGGGTGGGGAAATGGTGCAAGGGCGGTATGAGTTTGCATCAGCCTCTTCCACCTGCCTGGTCTGCTGAATAAGAAATCAGGAAGATTTATTGAGCGCTTACGATGTAGCAGGCCCTAGGCATGTGTCTCTCGGGGCAACAGCCCTCCGAGGTATTTATTCTATCTTCAGTCTACAGATGAATCCCTGGAAACAGAGAGGTTGAGTCATTTGCCTAAAGCCACACAGCTTGTAAGAGTTAGAGAGCCAGGATGCAAACGCAGCCCTTCCCCCGGGGCTTCTCTGTGACGCTGTCCCCCACCATCCCGGGGGGTCCCTCCTCACTGCCCCCTTCCCACCCACCCGCTGCGGAGGGACAGGGTGCCCCACCTCCACGGGACCCCTTCCACCCCGCGCAAACGTGAGCTTCCTCCCGTTCCTCCACCCCTTCGCGTTTTGCCTTGCCTTCCCAACCCCCTCCTGCTTCCTCCCAAGAAGCCAGGGCCCCAGGAAGCCCCCAGAACATCCCTGGACAAGGCGGGCAATGCAGCTTGGGCGGAGAGGGAGGGAGGCCTAGAAGCACCTGGTTTCGGGAGCCGGTCCTGCAAGACGGGGGCACGTGAACACTGTGTAACAGTGACACCTACTGGCCGCTCCGAGCACAGGACCCAGGAAAACCGGGGAGCCCGGCCCACCCTGCAGTGGGCCAGGTGGACATAGCTATTTAGCAGGGTTTCCCCTGGGGCCAAGCTGGACAGGTCCCTGAGAAGGCCTGAGAGGACCCTGGTCTCTTTCTCTCATCCTGCTCTGGGGACAAAGCCAAAGGACAGGGGCAAGTTTTATTGCAAAGCGTCAGCTTCTTGGCGAGGCTGCTCCCGGCTTGGCCAGGTTGCCAGGAAGGAGGGGACAGAGCAATCCAGAGCCAAATGAACAAAGGGTGGCTTTTCTGTAATGCAAATGGAGGGCGTGTAATAGCTCAGGCAGGTTGGTTGGATATGGAGCGTGTTATTCAGGAAGGACCATCCTCCTGGGCAGGCTGTCTCTCTCTGAATCAGAGTTTACAACCCCGTATCCAGGGCCCGGCACCTTTTGATGCGGAGAAATGAGGCCCACCATTCTGGTGAATTGCCTTAATCTGCCAGTTCAAATATTGAGCTAAAAGGTGGCTGGAGAAGAGAGGAGGCCATTTCCCAGGAAACCATTGATCCAGAAGATAGCCGGACAGATTGTTGCTCAGATGTTCAGCCAAAGAGCGGGATCAGCACTGCCAGCAATGCCCCCTCCCCCATTACCCGCCCCCCCACCCCCCACCCCCGCAGAAGGACGTCAGAGCTGGGACAGATGACACATAGGTATGGGGGATAGTCGTCTCCAGGATGTATTCAAAATACTTCCAAGGTTCTATCCTGCCTTAACCGCTCTCCACCGCCTTTGATTTGTTCTGAATGGGAGCCTCATTCTCCATTAGATCTATCAACAAACATTTATGAATACCCACGCGCCGTGTTGGGGTTTTAGGAAACAGCAAGACGCTTAAATATGATCGCCGTGCATCTCCAATGTGAGAGGGAGATCCCCAATTTTAAAACACCCTCTCTGGGGGGCGCCTGGGTGGCTCAGTCAGTTAAGCGTCCGACTTCGGCTCAGGTCATGATCTCGCGGTCCGTGAGTTCGAGCCCCGCATCGAGCTCTGTGCTGACGGCTCAGAGCCTGGAACCTGCATCGGATCTGTGTCTCCCTCTCTCTCTGCCCCTCCCCTGCCGAGCTCCGTCTCTCTTTCTCAAAAATAAATAAACATCCTAAAAAATTAAAATAAAAAAAAAAAGTATAGCTCCACACCAGAGTTTCCTCAAGACCATTCAGATAATTGTTCCCAAGCACTCGGTGCAGACATGTTCAGATTAGAAAGCTGACCATGCATAGTGTTAACTCTGAAGGCTTCTCGGAGGAGGAGGGATTTCAAGAGGTCTTAAAGGACAAGTAGATTTCAACAGGCAGAACCGAGGAGGGGGAAGTACTAGGCAAAGAGAACATGCTGGAAAATATACCCAAGTGTTTGGAACAGGAAGGAAATCCCCTTGACAAAAAGGCCCCAGCAGTGGACTGTGGCCAGTTTGCAATAGGCTTTGAAAACCGGGTGTCACGGGGCCACCACTGAAGCTTCTCAGATGGGGACGAATAGACTCAGAGCAACGCATTTGGAAAAGTGCAGCAGGAGGGGGTGAGGGTCAGGAACAAGGGTCAAGGACCAATGTGGTGGTTCTAGAAGGGCCATGTGGCTGGTGGACTCAAAAATGCAGGGGGCAGGGGGGTGGGGGGAGCGTTGTGCATGATTAGCTAGTAGAGAGGAACAGGTTTACCAGGTCTTTCTTCCCAGGGGGGTTTACGAGGGTGAAGTTTCAAGCCTGGGGCTTTTTTAAGGGGGGGGGGGTGGGCCCCAGCATGGTCTGTAGGTGTTCAGATGCAGCAGAAATTTCTCGGGAAATGCAGGGAGGGGCAGGCCCAGCAAAGTGACCTCGTGATGCTCCCTAAAGAACTGAATGCAGGGGAGGGGACGCGCTGGCCGGGAGGGGACGCGCTCGCCGGGCACCGTCTGAGAGAAACAGAGTTACAGATCCTATGTGACTTTACGTTTTCTAGGGGTCACATTTTTAAAAAGTGGAAAGAAAGCAGGAGAAATAGATGCTGCGTTTTCATTAGTGCCACAGACCCAGGCTATTTCCATTTTCACACGTGGTCAGCCCTTCACACTTAGTGCAGATGCTTTGCATACCCCGCTTGTTTGTCCTGTCCTCTTTGAAGTCTGGCGTGTATTTCATACCCTGAGCACATCTCAGCTGGGACCAAATGACATTTCAGGGGCTCGGAAGCCACAGCTGCCAAACTAGACCCCTAGAGAAATGCTTCTCCACCCTGGCCGTTTTGTTCCCCGGGGGACATGGGGCAACGTCTGGGTTGTTACAACGAGAGATGGGGGCACGAGGCAGCCCCCACGACAGAGGGCGATCCCGCCCAAAATGTGGACAGAGGCAAGTCAGGGCTCTACATGACACTGGGAGGAAGTGGGCACTCCATGCCAGGTTGTCAGGGTGATGCCACGGCACCCTCCCGCTAGAAGTCGAGCCTCGCCTCAGACAGGGCAGGCTTCCAGGCGCCAGTGTCAGAACTTCCTGGTGCTTTGTGATATGGCATGGGCTACACCCTGAGCCACTCAGATAAGCCAGATTGTGTTTGTAATGATTATAGTCCTGCAATTACCCTCCCTCTACCCCACCCAAACCTCAGCTTTGGGGTTGCCGTATAGCGCGGTTCCTGCTCAAGGCAACTGTGCCATGGGCAATCATGTGAACAGAAATCCCTACAGTTATGCAGTGCGCAACCTGGACGACCGTACGTGGCAGCTCTACTCCCAGAAACCAGGATACCATGTCTCATCATCGCAGGGGCCTCTTCTGGTTCTCTGCTTGGCCATCCCTGTGTTTAGAAGCCACAAAGAAACAGAGCAATTGATGATGATGTACGAGGTAAAAGACTTTCTCTTTCAACGTGGGGGCCATAACCAAGAATCAGAAGTGCCACGGAATTTCCGTCCGGCGTTCCTGCTCTTAAGACAGAGAACTTGGTCTTTTTATAAGGACAACCTATCCCTCCTTTTTTCCTTCCTTCCCTCCCTTCCTACAAATATTTATTGTAGTGCAAAGCTGTGAGTTCATAAGGAGGTTGGGCTAGGTCTCTGAGCAGATAAGGGCGGAAGGATCACTGCTCGCTGCACTGACATCCCTACAGGAAATCAAGATAAACTCAGAGCAAACTGTTTCCAGTAGAACCAGCTCAGTCGATGTTAACAGGTGATAGGGTTTGTTTTTTTTTTTTTAAATCGTCATCAAAAAATAAGGGCAATACTGAGTTAAAGCAAGAGTGTATATATACGGCATTATGATTATGGGCACACCCTGAACCCAGCTTCTCTATTCGCTGACCCTGCTCTTTTAGGCAGCTTATTTCAATGCTCGGGGTCTCAGTGTCCCTGTTTGTAAAATGGAATAAGGGTTACCTCGGGAATTTTAGCAAGTGAATATATGTAAAATGCTTGCGATCCTGTTGGCCATAACGTAAGTGGTTAAACAACGGTAGTTTGCAAGGCAAACAGTTTTTTCGCTCGTTTGTTTTTACTGCAGAACTTCTCAGAGTCTTTGATATGGCGACACGCCCTGAGACTCTCAAAGTGGGGATCAGGATAAAGTAGGTAATATTTCCTGATTTTATTTGGCCTCGGTTTTCGACCGGGCCCCCTAAAACACAAATTCTAAAGCAAAGGCGAAAGTGCCAATGTTCTCTTCGTCAGGTGTGAGCCCAGGCCAGGGAGGGTGAAGGGGTTGGGGGAGAGGAGGTGGCGAGAGACAAGAAGCTATGTCCATCCGTGTCTCACCTCACTGGCTACTACTTTACCATGACGTTACCCCGCTGGGCACGCAGGACTTCTCCAGAAGGGCTACAGGGAAGAAACACACTCCACTGGAGTCCCCCAAAGAGAGAAAGAAGGAGGATTTCTCTGCCCGGCTCCCTCCCATGTCCTGTTGGTCAAATTTCCCTCCGTGAGGAGGTGATTCCACTGGCTGTGCCATCTGGCCCCTTGGCGGGTACTCCAGACTCCACACCTGGAGGTGTGAGTTTCCATCGGAGTCTGGAAGAGGAGGAGTCTCCCGCCAAGGGTGGGAACCAACCCAGAGCCGGGAAGAATGAGGGTAGTCGAGGGGGTCTGAGAAAGCACATGGGGTCATGGCGAGCACAACCACAGAACCCATTCAGAGGAAATGTCTTGGGAGATGCTCCGGGGAACTTGATTCGATGTGCCTGGAATGGCTGGGAGAGCCATACCCCGAACCCTTGTCTTCAAGGAGCCACAAGGAAATCGCTACATGCTGGAAAAACTATAACATGTTTGGGGACGATCCCACCTGGTCCGGAGAGGTCAGACAGCGAGGTCTGATGCAGTGAGACTGAAGGATCCATAGGAGGTGGGTGGTCAAGGTCAACAGATGGAGGGAACATACGATCGGACAGCACAGAGGCAAGCGTCCATGACAGGGAGGTATTAATTTCCTGGGTCTGCCACAACAAAGTGCCATAGACCAGCGGCTTGAAACAAGAGAAATTTATTCCCTGAGTCCAGAAGTCCAACATCAAGGAGTCAGCAGGGCTCTGCTCTAGGGGAGGAAACTTCCCTGCCTTGTCCTAACTTCGCATGGTTGCAGGCAATCCCGGGCATTCCTTGACTTCTGTCTGCATCACTCCCATCTCTGCCTCCGTCCTTACATGGCGCCCCCCTTGTGGGTTTCTATCCCTCTTCTTGTAAGAACACCAGTCATATTGGACCAAGAGCCCACCCTACTCCGGTATGACCTCATCTTAAATTACACCTGCCAACAACCCTAATTCCAGATAAGGTCACATTCTGAGTATCTGGGGGGCCACGAGTTTTGGGCGGAATGCTGTCTAGCCCTGTACTCAGGGAGAACAGCATGGGCAAAGTCCTAGAGGAGGAAAAGAGAAGGCCAGGCCAAAGAAGGTGGCCAGAGTGCTCCTTGAGGCCAGGAGTGGCAAATATGAGGCTGGAGGAGAAGTGAGGTGGGACCCCAAGAACGCCAAAAGCCCAGGGGCTTATCCTGAGCTGAGGAGTGAGGGCTTTCTTCACATCTGTGCTCTAGAGAGACCCTTGGCCCCCCACCTGGACTACAGTTTGGAGAGATCTGAGTCCGGCCATGTGATATTGTGATTTATATGGAGAAATATCCATTTGGTCTTGGTCCTGTTTCTGGCACAGAGCCTCTGAAACCCTTGAAATTTCCTAAGTGATGAGAGCCATTAAAGTGAGTTTTGTTATGTTCATGAGATGACTCTGGACTGAGCCCCAGGATGGGGACCGGCTGCCAGGAGACCCCACCAGTGATTAGAGGGTTGGAAAGATCAGTCCCAACCACCACCCCTTGACCTCTCCCACCTCTGGAGACGGGGAGAGAGGGGCTGAAGGTTGAATCTATTGCCAATGGCCCACAATTTGGTCCATCACGCCTAGGTAACGATGCCTCCATTAAAACAAAGAAAGAAAAAAGTCTGGATTCGAAGAGTTTCCAGGTTGGTGGGCACTTGGAGGTTAGGGAGAGCAGCACATGTGGAGAGGACACAGAAGCTCTACGTTCTTTCCCCCGCACCAGACCCCACACACCTCTTCCATCTGGCTGCTCTCGAGTTATATCCTTTCCAACAAACCAGTGATCTGGTGGGCGAAATGTTGCTCTGAGTTCTGCAAGCCACTCCAGCAAAGTAACCGAACCCAAGGAAGGAGGGGGGTGGGGTGAGGGGTGGTCATTGAAACTTCCGGCCAGAAGCACAGGTGATCATCCGAGACTGCTGTTGGCATCTGAGAGAAGGTGGACAGTCTCGCACGACCGTGGGCTCTGATGCCTTCTCTGGGTGGTGTCAGAACAGCGAAATCATAGGACACCCAGCTGGTGTCACAGACAATTGCTTGGTGATGGGAGAGACGCTCCCCCTCCCCAACACGCACACACACACAAACACACACACACACACGCACACACACCCTGGAACCGGTGTCAGAATCCGAGGCAGGTTAACCGGGGAAGGCTTCAGGGTGGATTTGAGATTCAAGCTAGGTTTTGTCCAGGTTGGCAGGAGGGTGGGACGGACCTGCCTAGAGCCAGGAACAAGCTGTACGTGGGTTCCACGAGCAACTTGCAGCTTGGTTCCAATGGAGATGCCATGGCAGACTGGGAAGCAATGATGATGGGACACGGAGGTCCGGGGTGCAGGGGCCCCCTTGTGTGAGTGCAGACCATCCACGATGGGGAGATGACTCCGCTGGCCTGTGCGGTGGGCCATTCCTCCGAGGCTGGGCTAGCATGAGCAGAGCCACAGTGCTGTGGCCCCTGCTTCCACCCCAGACGTCCTTTGAAGGACCTCAGCCTCTCATGGCAGTTTCTGGATGCTTTCCTAGAGATGGGTTTTCGGAGACACAGCTACAGAGGAGCTACCGCCTTCCTGTCCCTGGTGGGGTGGCTGAAGCCTCCCGGTCGCTCCCGCCCCGTGCTCCTTCCCCAGTGCTCCGCTAAGCACAGAGGTGGGAATGCAAAGGGCGCTGCGCAGCGAATGCTGGGGTCGGGAACTCCGGGAAAGAATGTCAACTGTGAGAGGGGTCTGTCGATTTTAAGACGTGGGTGGCTGGAAGCTGCAGGGGACTCCAGATGAAAAGAGTTTCTGAAGACGCTTCTTCAAGGTCAGTGACAGGAGGATCCAGGCACGTCTGGTGCCTCCTGCCGAGAATTCCAGAGGCCAGAACCCTCTTCTGGGAGCAGAGGTTGGAGAGTTTCCCATGGAGCCCCCCTGAGGGGGGACAATTCCGTCTTTGCCCACACTTTCCTCTTCTAGAAGCCAGAGCCGAGGGATGCCTCTGCTTGCGGTGGTGGAAAACAGGCAGGCGCTGGGACAGACAGACACAGATTTGATTTGTCTCCGCCCTTATGAACTGCGTGATTTTAGACTACTGACTCAACCTCTCGGAACCTGTTTCTTCACTGTAACAGTAGCTGTGAAGTGAATGGAGGCACCCACATATATGGGGAGTGCTCACTCTCATTTCCCTCCTAAAAAGGTGGCTAATGGGGCAGGACTGAATACATGTAGCTCACTGCCAACTGGGGCTAACCAGTCAGATTTCAGCCATTCACTGGTGCACGCATGTAATGAAAAATTATTGGGAACCACTAACCCCCAGTCGTTATCATGCACCCTAGGGATTCGGCGAGGAACAAACCAGTCCTGAGAAGCTTGTACTCTTGGTGGAGGAAGACAGAAACAAATATTACCAGAGAAATAGATATAGAACATCTCAATTAATGATAAGTGTTAAGAAAACATAAAGCAGGCCATGAAGCCAGAAGTGCTGGGAAGGGAGACACCTGAGAACACTGGAATTTTATTTTATTTTATTTATGTTATGTCATGTCATGTCATTTTTTTTAATGTTTATTTATTTTTGAGACAGAGAGAGAGAGAGAGAGAGACAAAGTGCGAGCAGGGGAGGGGCAGAGAGGGAGAGACAGAATCCAAAGCAGGCTCCAGGCTCTGAGCTGTCAGCATAGAGCCTGATGCGGGGCTCAAACCCATGAACCTCGAGATCATGACCTGAACCGAAGTTGGACGCTTGAGTGAGTGAGCCACCCAGACACCCCCATGGGATAGCATTTTAGAAGGGGATGCCAAGACCGGTCTCAAAGCAGTTGGCCTTTATAATTTTTTTCAAGTTTCGGGGCATCTGGGTGGCTCAGTTGGTTAAGCGTCCAACTTCAGCTCAGGTCATGATCTCACAGCTCGTGGGTTCGAGTCCCTAGTTGTGCTCTGGGCTGACAGCTCGGAGCCTGGATCCTGTTTCAGACTCTGTGTCTCCCTCTCTCTCTGCCCCTACTCCACTCATGCTCTGTCTCTGTTTCTCAAAAATAAATATCAAAAAAAAATTTTTTTTAGGTTTATTTGTGTATTTTGAGAGAGAGAGAGCCAGCAGGGGAGGGGCAGAGAGAGAATCCCAAGCAGGCTCCGCGCTGTCAGCACAGAGCCCAACCCGGGGCTGAAATCATGAACCGCGAGATCATGACCTGAGCCAAAACCGAGAGTCGGACACTTAACCCACTGAGCCACGCAGGCACCCCAAAGCAGATGGTCTTTAAAGAGAGAGCAGAATCAAGCCAGGAAGAAAGAACTAGAAGCTAAAGGGCCCTGGGCAGACACAGGGAACAAACACAGGGTCAGAACAGCTGAAATGCAGAGAACAGAGGGACGAGGGGTCAGCAGTGAGACCAGAAGGAACTGGGCCCGTATCATGGAAGGTCTTGTCGACCACAGCAAGGCTTTTGGGTTTTAGTCACAGTGAGATGGGAGCTATGTTATCAGTTGTATCTGTTCACAACTGATGCTAACAGGGCTCCTTCCAGGTGCCAGGCACAGGGGCTAAGCACTTTACATACGTTTCACTCTTCCAAGAAGCCCCTAAGTGTGGACCATCCCTCTCGCCACCTTCCAGACGAGGAAGCTCATGTGTGGAAAGTCTGGAGTTGACTGACTGCCCACCACCCAGCCTGGAAGCACCTGACTCGAAACCATCCCTAGGTGACCTTAGATTAGCCTTCCTGCAGGGCCTCCAGCTCTCCAACTTATATCCTTGGTATCAGAAGAAGGAAGTCATGTTAAGGCCCATGTAAAGACAAGCGTAGATTGAAGAAGTCACCCTCAAGTTAACCAACACCAAGGATCGCCAGCAGTCACCAAGAGCTTGGAGGGAGGCGTGGGACAGATTGTGCCTCAGAGCCTCCAGAAGGAACCCACGCTGCCAACACCTTCATGTGGGACTTCTGGCCTCCAGAACTGTAGGAAGAATAAATACCTGTTGTGTTAAGTAACCAAGTTTGTGGTCATTTATTATGGCGGCCCAAGAAATGAAAACAGATTTGTGTGGCAGAATGGAAAGCTGTATTTAGAGTCAGGTGACCTGAATATGAGCTCTAGCACTACAGCAACCCGCCAGTGTCCTCAAACAGCTCTTTGACTTGTACCCAAGCCGGTGTCTTCTTCTGTAGAATGGGTACACTATGACCTGGCTTCCGGGGGCTATAGTGGGAATGAAGTGAGATTGAGGACAATGTCAATAAAGCATCTGGCAGAGATGAGACGATGAGCTGGGATCCCTAGTGCTCAGGACAGGACTCAGGACAGGGCTTGGAAGCAGCACCTCCTGGGCATTTGCTTCCAAGCGCTCCAGCGTGTTGCTGGCAAAGCGACTTCTTCCTGACATCACCTCCTGAAGAGAGAGAGTCTAGCTCCTGGGCCAGGCAGAGGTGACCATTTGGAGAATGAGTCAAGGAGCCCTGGCAGTTGGATACTCAGTCATGACGTCCTGCCAGGATTCTGGGTGTGTGTGTGGACAAGAAAGCCCTATGCCAAGGGGAGTCTTAAGACTTCAAAGCCAAAAAAAAGGCAATTAAGTTTATAGTGGAATTAGTCAGGAAACTGTAAACCTAGGCCATTACCCCTGTACAGTAGATCCTTTTAGCATCATCTCAGAACACACTGAATAGTCTGAGATGTTCCAACAAAACTGTCTCTTAAAAATAAATTTAGAGTCTAGACAAAGTTACCATGCCCTCCTTGCCACACCTGGGTCTTCATATGTCACCAGGTTGGGGAGTGTGCCCAGTGATAGGCCAAGATATTCCAAGTCCTGGACCCCCAGCCCCAACACTGCCCCATCCTGAATGGGGCTGCCATTGGGTCCCTTCCAATGGAGAAAACATGGGGAAATAACCGGAGACTGTGTGTTGCACAGCCCATCAGAACAGGCTAGGCATGAGTGTGAATTGGCTTCCCACATTGGATTGGACTCACCCCAATCCCCACAGTCTTAGGTGGTGAAACCAAGTTTTCAGCAACCAAAATGGGGACTTGTAGGCTACAGACCAACAATAAACAAGCTCCTTTCATAACAATGAAGGGATCATTTAACCAAGAGGACATAACAATCCCAAACATTTATGTTCTTAATAACAGAGCCTCAAAATACATAAAGCAAAACTGGATAGAACCGCAAGGAGAAAATTACAATCGACGAAGAGACAAATTACATTTGTGATTGGAGATTACAATACTCCCCTCTCAATAATTGATAAATCATGTACACGGAAAATCAGCAGAAATACAGTAGACTTGGACAACTCTATCAACCAACTTGACCTAACTAGCAGAAGTAACCCAAATGCCCATCAACAGGGAATGAATAAGCAAACTGTAGTATACGCATACAGTGGAATACTATCTGCAATAAAAAAGAACAAACTATTAATCACTCAATGACATAGATGAGTCTTGAAATAATTATGCTTAGTAAAAGCAGTAAACCAGGAAAGGAGTACATGCTATATGAATCCATTTATAGAAAACTCTAGAAAATGCCAACTTATCTATGACGGAAAGCAGATCAGGGGTTACTTGGGAGAAAGGTGGGAGCACGAGGGGGAGGGATTGATTAACAAGGAACACAGAAAACCCTAGAAGGAAAGAGACACGTTACGTTCACTCTCTTGGTTGCAGGGATGGATTCACGGGTATAGACATCTGTCAAATTTTTACATTTCAGGGACAGCGTATCATACATAAAATATACCTCGATAAAGTTGTCTTTTAAAATGTCTTCAGGGGCGTCTGAGTGGCTCAGTCAGTTAGGCGTTCAATTCTTGATTTTGGTTCAGGTCATGATCTCATGGTTTGTGGGTTTGAGCCCCGAGTCAGGCTCTGGGCTCCGTGCTGTCATCGCAGAGCTTGCTTGGGATTCTGTCTCTCCCCGTCTCTCTCACCCCCTCCCCTGCTAGTGCTCACTCGCTCTCTCTCTCACTCTCTCTCAAAATAAATAAACTTTAAAAAATAAATTAAATAAACAAATAAATAAAAATGTCTTCAGCCTCCCCAGAAGGCAGAAAAGAAATTCCCCTCTTGGAGATCTTTTTTTCAAGGTTGCACAATTTGCCTGGTGTCCAGGCTCATGTGTCCCACTCCTGAGACATCAGCAGAAGGCATCAGACCCAGCTCGGCGTTCTCAGTTGGGACACACCATCTCTAGGATCCCAAGGGAAAGTGCCAGTGGTCTCTCTCAGGTAGAATCCCTTCCAAGAAGGGAAAACGAACACAGCTACTTTGTAAGCAACTACAGAGATTTTACCAGGGCAGGGAGACACAGAGCTCTTGTCTGGTCCAGGGCTGGTCCTCCTGGTCTCCTGATCCTCTTGGCACCTGGAGTTGCCACACCCAACCTCCCTCCCCACCGCACCCCCATGTCTATTCCACCTGGGTCTGTGGAGGGACCTCAGACCTGCTGGGGAAAAGCCTTCTGGTATACAGCCATCGTTCAGCCATTCACAGACGTACTTGGTAAACTTTGGGTGGCAGTACTGGGAGGGACCCAAGTCATCTGAGAGAGAATCGGTCATTTTGGGAGAAGGAGTTTGGCCAGAGGGTGCCGACTCCGCCACCGGACCCGAAGATCGGGGCCGAGGGTAGTTCTAGGCCAAGCTTGCAGCTCTGTCTTGGCCCAGCTGAACCTTGGGGAGGAAAATGGTTTCTTGTGTGAACTAAACCATCCCACTGACACCAAAGCCTATGCTCTTAACTTATATACCATATCGACCCCCCAGACCTGGGGTCTGCGGACCACTAGCCGTAGGCCAACCCAACCCTCTGCCTATTTGTGTAAATAAAACTTTATCAGAACCCAGACACCTCCATTCATTTATGTCCGGCCATATGGCTCATAAAGCCTAAAATATTTACTATCCGGCCCTCACAGGCCTTATGTTGTGAATAATCTGTTATATATATACATACATATATATATATGTGTGTGTATGCACACACACATGCACACACACACACACGTGTATATATATATATGTTTTTTATGTATGTATATGTAAACATATAGAGTAAAACCTTGGTTTGCGAGCATAATTCATTGCAGAAACATGCTTATAATCCAAAGCCCTTGTATCTCAAAGCAAATTTCAAGAACCATTGGCTCAGTTGTGATCACGTGACACTTGGCGACACATACTACTTGTCTTGCAGGACGCGGCTCGTTTAGCAAGTTCAAATTTATCAGCAATGTTTGCTCGCAGCACCCTAAGTTACATGCATTCCAAGGCTTTCCTGTATATGCTTTATTCTATATTTATATTTATATTTATTTATTTATCAAATGGAATGTTGCTCAGCCTTCTAAAGAGGGAAATTTTGACACACGCTACAACGTGAATGAACCTGGAGGACATCAGGTTCTGGTGGACATCTGGCTAAGAAGCCAGACGCAAAGAGACGAACGCGATGATTCCGCTCACGGGAGGTACTTACATTCATAAAGACAGAAGGTAAAATGGTGGTTGGCAGGGGCTACGGGAGGGAGGATGGGGGAGTTACTGTTTACTGGGTAGAAAGTTTCACTTTGGGAAGATGAAGAAGTTCCAGAGATGGTCGGTGGTGATGGGTGCACAACAGTGTGAACGGACTCACTACCACTGAACTGTATGCTTAAAAACGGTGAAAATGCGGGCGCCCGGGTGGCTCAGTGGGTTGAGCCTCTGACTTGGGCTCAGGTCATGATCTCTCGGTTTGCGAGGTCGACCCCCCCCCACACACACACACACACCACCGCGTCAGGCTCTGTACTGACAGCTCAGAGTCTGGAGCCTGATTCGGATTCTGTGTCCCCCTCTCTCTGCCCCTGCCCTGCTCTCTCTCTCTGTCAAAAAGTAAGTAAACATTTTAAAAAATGGTTAAAATGGTACATTCTGTGTTATATGCATTTTACTATAATTTTTTTTAACGTTTATTTATTTTTGAGACAGAGAGAGACAGAGCATGAACAGAGGAGGGGCAGAGAGAGAGGGAGACACAGAATCTGAAACAGGCTCCAGGCTCTGAGCTGTCAGCACAGAGCCCGACGTGGGGCTCGAACTCACCGACTGCAAGATCACGACCTGAGCCGAAGTCGGCCGCTTAACCGACTGAGCTACCCAGGCTCCCCTATAATTTTTTTTAAAGAAAGGAAAGAAACAGATATGCCATGAAATAAAATGTAATTTTCCACGATTTTTTTTTTTTTTTTTTTTTTTAGATAAAATGGAACACGTCAAAGAATGTTCGACATCTTCGGTGGCCTCCGCTGTGGGGGGACACACGGGTGGTGGCAGTCAGAAGCCCTGACTGCGACTGCACACTCAGGGCCAGGCAGCCTTGGCAGGTGTTCCGAGGGACTCGTTCGATCAAATCCCTCTTCGGCACCGTGACCCCCCCCCCCCCCCCCCCCGCCATGTCTATGCTGCAAAACGAAGGCCTTTTTAAGGGCCTGTCTCAGGAGAGGGTGGCTACCCACACACTTGGCGGGCGCTGGCTGTGCCACGGCTGGTGGGGTCCCCTGGGGCAGGGACCAGAGCCAGGTCCGGGGTCTCCCCACCCCCCACCCCCCATCTCAGATCTCCTGGGAGAAGCAAACAAGGTAGCGGAAGGGGACACGCAAAGGCTTTTATGAGTTGAAAGCACGCGCTGACGGCTGGACGTCTCCTGGGTCTCCAAGGGGTCACGTCTGTTGTTGCAGGTGGCGCGGGGGTGCGCGCCGGGACCCAGAGCTCGGAGGCCTCGGCTCTGCGACCTCCTGGCTTTGCGACCGCTGGCGTGAGCCGGCTCCCTGATGTGTGCGGTGCACCACCCTGATAGGTGAGGCCTTGCGCAAAGGAGCCAAGCGCTGTCTCAGCGTGGGCTCAGGTCCCCGCGCCCCAGCCGGCCCCAGGGCACCGGGCAGCCAGCCGGTCCTTCCAAAGCTTCTCCTAAGCCCGGCCTCCAGTCCCCCAAACCCGAGAGGGGGAGGGGGCTCTTCACGGCGAGGGTGGTCTGAGAGAGGTTATCAGACACCTGCTTGGCGCCGGGGAGGCCAGCATCTGTGTAAACCCGCCCCATCCTGCACCCACAGGCCTGTCGGAGTGTTGAGTGAAGCTGTCGCGAGAAATCCCCCGGTTCCGCCGACTTCTAAGCCAACGGGGCAGGATGGCGGGGACCCCCGGGGGTGGCATTGATTATTGTGACAAGCCG
Source organism: Panthera pardus (assembly GCF_024362965.1). Taxonomy (NCBI): domain Eukaryota; kingdom Metazoa; phylum Chordata; class Mammalia; order Carnivora; family Felidae; genus Panthera; species Panthera pardus. The sequence goes on along the minus strand of NW_026526876.1, from coordinate 24,866,309 downwards.
ACCCAGGCTGAGTCGTGGAGTGACCACCACTGACTTGTCAAGATGGGGCCTTCTGGGCGTGGAGAGGGGAAGGAGTAACAGAGCTACGGGACCCGGAGACCAGGGCCTCTGAAACCCGAGAGGCCCTCTTGCTGGCCTCCCGCGGGACGCACCTGTCACAGAAGAGTCACCACTCTGAGCTGGCTTTTAAGTGCGGGGCTGCTCAGTCGGCCGGGTTCCCGCAGGACTCATGGGACACTGCCCTCAGACGCAACCAGGACCTGGGGGACTTGGTTGTGACCAGGTCCCCCCCCTACTGTTGGAGCTGGGGGGGGGGGGGCGCTGCACAAGGTGCTGGGTTGGACGTGAGAGATGGATAGAGACAGACACCCCGCCTGGCTGGATGCTTCTGTGTTAGGAGACACAGACACCACGGTCTTCTTAAGAAAGCTTGTGTGGAAACACAAAACAGAAATTAAAGTGGAGAAGCGAAAACAGTAATGTTTCTGTGGGGATTTTTCAAACTAAATAAAGGGTGGAAGCAAAGGAGACCATCCGCCCCTCAGTCCGGTCTGCGTGTGCACGAAAGGACACTCTTCTCCTTCATTTACTCTTCTCCTCTCTCTGAATGCGGCTGGATCGTCAAAGGACACCCCGCGGAAACTATTAAAACCTAGAGGTCACGCCAAACCCAGCTTGGAAGCGAGGGGACGGTCTTCTGTCTTAGCACAAGCGCATACTTGGAATTGTAAATGCAAATTCTGTAGAGACAAACTCGCCTCCCTGGCCGGTGAGTACAGACAGAACATTTGAAAGCAGGTCTCGCTTTAATTTTTGACAAGTGTCGGGAAGAGATCCCTTCACAGCTTGACAGAGAAGGAGAACACAAACCGGCTTGCAGATCAGAGTGTGCAGAGGGCGGGTGAAGAGAAGGGGGCTGGCTTCTGGAAGGGACCATCTGACTCAATTTCCGCCTCTGTTGAGGGCTCTGTCTGATGAGAGGGTGGCAGGGACATCATAGGGGAAATCCAGTGACGTCATGGCAGCCAGCGCAGTGGGGGCAGGTACCTATGAACCTGGCAAGCAATCTGAACTTTTCCAGGGGGGAGGGAGAAGGGAGCACCAGAGGCTCAGGTTCCCAGAAACTCATCGTAGTCAACTTGGCTTATGGTGATTTGCCAGCCCTGAGCCTTTTGGTCCAGCTGAACTCTTGTAGGGCTCACGGGAAGTTGCCCTCAGACAAAGTCTAGACCCGAAGGGTTTGGCTGGGAACAGATTCTCTTCCCGGTAGAGCCTGAGTGAGGGCACACGGGGCAGTTCTCTCTCGTGTGTAAACACCAAACTTTCAGTACTTTTAGTGCTCTGGGAAGACGAGGAGAAGGGAAAGCAAGGCATGAACATTGACTGGATACAGACCAGGTCGCAGAGAAGGAAATTCAGATCGATGGGGGACAAATAAACTGCCCAAGATCTGGCAGTGAGCAAAGGGCAGAACCAAGATTCTGGCTCTGAGGCGCGTGTTCTTTCTTCTATGCCAAACTACCCACATGCGTAAGAGAAAATCAGGAGATGTCCAGCGACCAGATTAAAATCACTAAGCAATGGAAGAAACAAGACCAAAATATGCATGTCCCAGTCGCCTCGTCTGGGCCACTGTCACTTTGAACGAGTGACCTCTTGCACACCTCAGTCGTGTTTGATGATTACGAAAAGTGCTAATGTGGACAAGAGAGATGAGTTTTGATGTCACCTATGCTCTCACTTGCCCCCTTCACTCTCCTAATCCATTTCCCAAATTCATCCCCACAGTCTTTTTAAAAAATTGAAATATAACTTACATCTCATAAAACGCACCCATTAACAGCATATAATTCTGTGGGCTTTGGTGTTTTCCCAAAGTTCTCCAACCATCACCACTGTGTAATTCCAGAATATTTTCACCACCTCTAGAAGAAATCCTGTACCCATTAGCAATCATTCCTTCCCCATCCCCAACTCTTAGCCTTTGAAAAACACTACTATATTTTCCGTCTCCGTGAATTTGCCCACTTTGGACATCTATATAAATGGAATCCTATCATATGTGGCCTGGGTGTCTGGCTTGTTTCACTCAGCATCATGTTTTCAAAATTCCTCAATGTCGTAGCATATATCAGTACCTCATTTCATTTAACGGTGGACAAACATTCCCTTGCAGGAATATTTTTATCCATTCACCAGTTGATGGGCACGTGGGACGCGTGTACCTTTGGGCCATTATGAATAATCCTGCTGTGGACATTCATGTACCAAGTTTTTGTGCAGACATTTGTTTTCAGTTCTCTTGGGTGTATACCTAAGAGTGAATTGCTAAGTCTTGTGGTAACTCTATATTGGACTTTCGGGGGAACTACCAAATTGTTTTCCAAGGTGACTTCACCACCTTACATTCCCACCAGCCATTTTTTTCCACATCGTCACCAACATTTGTTACGGTCTTTCTTTTTGATCATAGCCATCCCAGTGGTTGTGTATCACATTGTGACTTCCACTTGCGTCTCTCTGATGATTAATGATGTTGAACATCATCTGCTTATGGCCACTTGTAGGTCTTCTCTGGTGAAATGTTGATTCACATCCTTTGTCCATTTTTATTTTTGTTAATGTTTATTTTTGAGAGCGAGAGAGACAGAGCGCAGGCGGGGGAGGGGCAGAGACAGAAGGAGACACAGAATCCCAAGCAGGCTCCAGGCTCTGAGCTGTCGGCACAGAGCCCGACGCGGGGCTCGAACCCACGAACCACGAGATCATGACCTGAGCAGAAGTCAGACGCTTACCGACTGAACCACCCAGGCACCCCTCCTTTGTCCATTTTTAAATTGAGTTCTTTGTGGTTTTATTTTGGAGCTGTAAGAGCTCTGGACACTAGACCTTATCAGATATATGATCTGCAAATATTTTCTCCCATTCTGTGGATTGTCTTTCCACTTTTTTGGTAGTGTCCTCTGAAGCATTTAATTTTGATAAAGTCCAATTTATCAATTTTTTTGGTTGCTTGTACCTGCGGTGTCATATCTAAGAAAGCCTAAACCAAGGTCATGAAGATTTTCACCAATGTTTTCTTCTAAAAATTTTAGCTCTTACATTTAGGTCTTTGACTAGCACTTGGGATGAGCACTGGGTGTTTTATGTAAGCAATGAACCACAGGAATCTTGAACCCCCAAAACCAAGAGCACACTTGACCCACTGTATGTTAGCCAATTTTACAATAAATTATATTAAAAAATAATTTTTGTATATCGTGTAAGGTGGGGGTCCAACCTCATTCTTTTGCATGTGAGTACACAATCGTTCCAGAACCATTTGTTGACAAGACGATTCTTTCCCCCATTACGTTATCTCGGCACATTTGTTCAAAATCAATTGATCATAAATGCATGGGCTCATTTCTGGACTCTAAATTCTATTCCATTAATCCATGGGTCTGTCCTTATGCCATATAGAAAACTGTAGTTTCGTAGTACATTTTGAAATCAAGAATGAGTCCCCCCAACTTTGCTTTCTTTCAGGATTGTTTTGGCTGTTCTGGGCCCCTTGCATTTCTATACGAATTTTAGGATGGGCTTGCCAATTCCTCCGAAAAGGCCAGCGGGGATTTTGAGCCCATGTCTTTTAATCTCTGAACAGGGAGGGGAAGAAAAGCTATGGGCAGATAAGGGAACTTTTTTAGCACATGGATAATGGGAACAAGACAATATCTGTCCAACAGACTAATTGTCTTAATCAGGCTACTAAACGCTGATGTGACCATGGCTCTGTCATAACAGCTGAAAAGCACAGGGTGTCCATCCAAGCCACCCCAATGTGGGAGCATTTTACATTTGCCTGTGCGTTATTCCACGGCCACTTGAAAAGAATGAACTAATTTCCATCAAGTCTAATCTATCACCAAGAGTGTTGAGATGCACAATGAATTTGATTTGGGGTTTGGCGTGCCATCTTGAAATTAAATGGTATATCTTCTGTGATTCTGAACCAAAGTCACTGAAATTGGACCAAGGTTATGGAAGCCCCATGGCACCAAATTAGATTGCTATTAATGAATGCTACCATTAATTATATGTGGACACTCGATGTGGGCATCTCATCTGTAGAGATCAGTCTTGGGTCTTTCAGCCCTTGAAGGTCTGTGGTTTGTGTACTTGGCTGAGTTACAATGAGCAGCTCCTTCATACCTCAGGTCCTTTGCCAGTGCAGGAACCACCACTGCCCTTGGTGATCCTCATTGAAAGGGACACCTCAGAGCTACTTTTTGGCTGAACCCAGTGATGAAAGGAAATGTATCCTTTTGAGTACATCCTGCTGCTTTAAGAGGTTCTCTAAGATAAGAGAACAAAAGTCTATAAGACAGGGGGGATCTCCCTTTAGTGACTCTTAGACTGCTCTTCTCATACGTCTTTAGGTTAATAATTTCAATTCCAGGGGAGGCTCATCTTGTAGGATCACCAATACTGCACTTTCTCAGAGTCTCCTAAGTCCGTCTGCATAAGTGACTGACCAACCCTGATTAAACCAGGCCCATGTGAACTCTTTCCCAGTTCTGGAAGTGTTTTGTTATTGTCTTTAGGCTCAGAACCATGCCCAGCAAGCATCCCCTGGTCCCCACCCTCTAAAAACTTGCACCCTGTATCAGAGGAAGGAAATGAGCCTATGCGTGACTTCGTGTGTCAGCTCCCATAGATCGGTAGTGATTTCTTGGAGTCCTGGGTTAAGAAGGATTCTGAGGCTGAATTTCAGGTTCAGCAGGGGAAAAAAATGGAATGATGGAGCGTGCACCGGATGGGAGCCTGGAGACAGACTCCACATAGTTGTCATGCCTCATCTATAGACAACAGCAAGTTCGTATATACGTACGCTCACTAATCTGTGAACACTAAAGAGACGGTAGAGACTCTCAAGTCGTCTCAATACTGAGCATTATATCTAGAATGAATAAACGACGCCTAACACATACATGTGCAATGATTTTCCAAACCTAAGTAGGTGTAGTCATAAAACGCAAGCTTATTTCAGAGAATGATTAAATGCATTAAATTTGGAGTGGCTAACGTGTTTTCTGTCTACACATAAGGAAAATCCAACCACTCCTAGTTAGGGGTCCGCAACAAACTTTTGATGTTTAAAGGTGTCCTCATCCTAAGAAATGTGGAAAGCACTGCTTTGTAGTCTTTCCGTGAGCAAAGGCTGAAGGACAACGTCACCAGACATAGCCATGTCATGATGATTTGACATGAGTCAAACATGCTTATATGGCACCATGGTATGAACATGTTTTTTTCCAACAGCCAGGTAAGCCTACTGTCTTGGAAAAAGAGGTCCTGTTGAGTAAGTGAACTCCTTCCCATGCTAATGGGTCTCCAGGAAAGAGGGAGTGACCCCACTCTAATCTTTTCCCAGTTTAGATCTTCTAGAATGTCCGCACCAGGGGCCCCTCTAGATACCTGTTTCCGTGGTTCGCAAACAGTGCTGTTAGTGGCAGATTTCTTCTGCCACAAAATTTTACCCAGAACTAGAAAATAACGAAGCCTAAAAAGGTAGCCATTACGGGTGAGGGAAGGATAAGATTCCCAGACTCCTCCCTGTTGGGCGTCATCAGGGTCCGCTGGGCCAACAGCATCAAACCCCTGACCTCACTGGCTGCCTTTACCACATTGGGTAAGGAAACCAAGACCCCACACCCTCAGCACTGCGCCCGCGCCCCACCCCAAAAGCGGGTCCTATCCAATCGCCTTGACAAAGCCCAGGCAAGCCACACGTGTCCTCCTCTTTCCCAGCTGACAAGCTAAAAACAGCCCCGCTGCAGTGCGGGGACACTTAAGTCGTCATGACACTAAAGGGGTGACCAGCTAAACCTTGAGGGCTCCCCGCTCTCCTGATCATGAATCCTTCCAGGGCTTGGATTTGTCTCCATCTTTCGAAAAGTAAATGCATACCAAAATGCAGGCATATTGTGTCGCCTTCGTGTCCTGTACCTGTACAGTGAAAACCGCCCAGAAGGTCCACCCCCACCCCCTTCTTTGCTTCCTCTATGCCCCCCCCCCCCACCCCTTTCCCCACTGCTTCCCTACCCCCACTGTGAGCAGGGTTGAGTCAGCCTCGCCTGGGTCCCGCCCCCGTGGTCTCCGGCCCAGCAGCCCGCAGAGCAGTGAGGGCCCGACTCCGTTCCACGCCACCCCCTGGGCACTTCCTTGGCAGGGATTTGAAACGTTTCTATTTAAATGACATTTGAACAAACGCGGAGGGGTTCAGTTGTACTTCAATCAAATTCCGTAGGATCCAGTTGGGAGCCAGGTCCCCGTGGACAGAGAGCATGGAGTTCGCTCTGTTTTCTGATTTGAATTGCTTTGTTCTCTTTCCAGGAAGGGGGAAAGGGAGGGGGGGCGGGATGCATTTGGCCTAAAATGAAACATTTCCCTTTTAAGTCAAAAACTTGAACATGGCTTGAAGGAGAGAGTTTAAGCTCCATAATCCCCGGTCCAGAGCAAAGCAATGACGAGCCCGCGATTTCGGTTTTGGAGGAGAGAAGTCGGGGCAGAGCAGCCGGGCACCCCCGGTGAGCACGCCCGGAACAGGCATTTCACACGCTCCTGGGGCCACGGCTCAGAAATGGTGCCCTGCAGGGCAGTCTATGCAGATATGCTCCGTGTATCAATCCTTTGGTGGGGGAAGCCACAGGGGCAGCTTTTCTGTGGCTCCCAGCTCTCTTCCCCCTCCCTGTGCGTGTGTGGATCCCACCCACGGCGACTGTCACCACACCACCTGCTTCTGGTTCTCTGCTGGCCCTGCCCCCCGGGAACCTGGAACCTCTGTGCTCAGCCCTCAATCTCTTCTCGTCTTCTGGCCTGCCAGCCACCATGGAGTGGCGCCGTCACCAGGGACGACGTCGATGTCAAGTCTTGGCACAAATCCCTCAAGCTCCCTATGCTTGGGTTTTCCCATCTCAGGCCTGGGAAAATTGGACCACATCGCATTCTGAATTATCATGCGTTTGAGAGTTGTTTGAATCATCAAGCACTGAAAGGGATATGAGCAAGTATCTAAGTCAGGTTTTCTTATTTTTATCTGATGAAAAAGAGGGCAGCTAGCTGAGCCCTAGCCACCAGGCACCCAAGTGAAATATCTTGCCAGTTTGACCTTGACCGCGTGCTTCAAGCCCTCCCTCTCAGAAAGCTCGGGCCAGCTATTTAGCTCGATCAATATGGGTTTAACTGAAGGGAAAGTATAGAGACGGATGGATGAACAGGTGAATGGATGGATAGAAACTCTATCAGATTAATGAATATTTACTAGCCTGCCCACGCAATAAAATGACCGGGAGTAGGTTTCAGACACACAACAGAACCGACCCAACGTGTCCCATCTTTGCTTAGCCACGCAAGTCTTGCTTAACCGTAGGTTTGCGGTTTTGGGGGATTTTTTGGTTTTTTTGTTTTTCTGTGTTTTTTTTTGAGGCCAGGCTTGCCTCTGTTTTGTCTATTCTGAAGGCGGAGCTATTTTACATGGGGACTCTATGTCCTGGAACTCAGAATTAATCAGAACTACACTACCTTAATCAGAACACTTTTGTCTGCACCTGCCAGAAACTCAAGTCCACCTGGCTTACACCCCAAGGAGAATTCATTGCCGTACACAGTTGACCCCTGACCCATTGTTCAGGGGGTTGTGGAAAGTGCATCAGTCCCTTGCACAGTTGAAAATCCGAGTATGACTTTTGACTCCCCAAAGACATAACTACTAATAGCCTGCTGTTGACCGGAAGTCTTACCGACAACACAAACAGTCGCGTAGTGCATATTTCATCTGTTGTAAGTATTATATGCTATATTCTTACAATATAGTAAGCTAGAAAAAGAAAATGTTCTTAAGAAAATCATAAGGAAGGGGCACCTGAGTGGCTCAGTCAGTTAAGCGTCTGACCTTGGCTCAGGTCATGATCTCATGTGAGATTAAAAAAAATTTTTTTAAGTTTTAATGTTTATTTATTTTTGAGAGACAGAAAGAGAGACAGAGCACGAGCGGGGAAGGGGCAGAGAGACAGGGAGACACAGAACCCGAAGCAGGCTCCAGACTCTGAGCTGTCGGCACCGAACCCGACGTGGGGCTGGAACTCACTGTGAGAGCATGACCTGAGCCATCGGAGGCTTAACCGACGGAGCCACCCAGGCACCCCAACATTAAAAAAATTCTTTAAAGAAAATCATAAGGAAGAGAAAATGCATTTACGGTGTTGTACTACGTTTATTGGAAAAAAATCCACGTATAAATGGAGCCACGCAGTTCAAATCTGTGTTGTTCAAGGGCCCACTGTATAAACAAAAGCTCCAGAGGTAGATTTGCTGTTGTGTAGAGGTGAAAACAGGCCCGTAAACAATGTGATCAGAAATCTTAGGGGCACCTGGGTGGCTCAGTCGGTTGGGCGGCCGACTTCGGCTCAGGTCATGATCTCACGGTCAGTGAGTTCGAGCCCCGTGTCAGGCTCTGTGCTGACAGCTCAGAGCCTGGAGCCTGTTTCCGATTCTGTGTCTCCCTCTCTCTGACCCTCCCCCATTCATGCTCTGTCTCTGTCTCAAAAATAAATAAACCTTAAAAAAAAAAAATTAAAAAAAAAAAATCTTTCTCGGCTTTGCATTCCTCGGTTTTGGCTTCATTCCTGGGCGGGCTCTTATACACGGAACCTTAGAAAAGATGCCGCACAGAAAGTAGCTCTAAGCTCACCTGGTCCTTAGAGCCAGCGACTCCACAGTTGTTCTGGCTAAGGCTCCATGGCTGTCTCCGATAGGCCTGGCTTGGGTCAGGTGGCTATTCCTGAACCAATCACCGTGGCCAGAAAAATGGAATAAATATTCTGATTGGTCAGGCCAGGATCACAGTGGTACCTGACTGAGAGAGGGCAAAACGGACAGGGAGGGTTCTTCATCCAGAGGGAGAGATACGGAGAACACATCGGCACCTGACCATGACGCTGACGTAGCTATTCTGCCCCAGGCTGCAGCTATGTTTTCCTCCACTTTTCCCTAGGACACATTTATCCTCATAAAAGGTAAAGTTTACGAACTTGTGAAGTAATTCCAGGGCCCATGGTACAGGCTTGAGGCACATGGCACTTTCTAAAAACGGCTGCAATAATATCTTCTTCCCCACATGCTCTTTTAGAACCTTGCTACTCCCCCTCTCCTTGAACCCGGGTGGGCCTGGCGGCTGCCCGTCCGACGGGGTATGTCAGAAGTGACGCTACGTAACATCCAAGGTTAAGTCATGAAAATGTCATGCATTTCTGCCTTGTCCTTTTGGGATGCCCACTCTTAGAGCGTGACCACCATACTATGAGAAAGCCCATAGGGACGGGCACTGAGGCCCACAGATCTGGCTGAGGCTGAGGCTCCAAAGAATAGCCAGCATCAACGTGCCAGCCATGTGGGTGAGCCATCTCTAGAGAGAATCCTTCAGCCCCCTGTTGAGTTACCCCAGCTGAAGCCACGCCGAGCAGAGATGAGCTGTTCCCTCCAGGTCCTGCCCAAATTGCAGATTCGTGAGCGAAATAGATCTGTTTTTTTAAGGCACTAAGTTGTGGCATAGTCTGTTTCACAGCAATAGATAACCAGTAGAAGGATCTAACAGGGACAGAGGCTGGCAGCCTGGAGTTAATGATGCATAGACCACTCCTGGTCCCTCTTCCACCTCCTTGGGATGGTGACAAATTAGACATCACTTGGTGCAGAGGTACCAGAAGATGTGGGAGTTCTCTGGTCCGTTCTTCCAATTAGCTGTGTGACTCCACAAAAGGCGTCTCACGTTGTTAGACCTCCCGTGTGCCTCCAAATATGCAAATATTACGTCACAGATCATGCCATATTGCAAATGTAAATCGCACAAATGTAGAGCTTTCTGTAGAGAAGATTCTCTACCAGCAAGACATGGGTTCTGACTCGGGCGCTACCCAAGTGGTTAAACCGTTTTGGTGCCTGTAACCTGCCCCTCTGGAGGTATCTTAACTCAGGACATGAACTTGCCATTAATAACAAACATCCTGCTTGAAGGCTCCTAATCAATCTTGGGTCTAGTCATGATTAAAATCAGAGCTTGAAGAACCCCAGAGCGTCTGCCAAAATGAAAGTAGGTTAGGGCAATGAGTTCATCTCGAGGCAAAATTGGACATAACCTTGCACGACCTCACCCCAGCAAGGATTTCTAGGCTCCAATCTGTCCACGGTGCCTTCTGGGCTCGGGTTTCGCTGGATTTCTGACCTGTTACTCAAAGGCACTCATGATCCTGTTCAGACCCTTTCTTCTGCCTGGGATTGCAACTCTCCCATCCCCCCTCCTTCTCTAACACGCCTATTTATCCTCCGTGATTCACCTCAGAAATTTGCTCCCCAATGCCTTCCATGTTGGTCTCCACGGTCAACACCCACCTCCCTCCCCCACACTCCTGCAGCCATCCACACACGAGTGTCCCCGAGGATGAGCCCTGCTCCCAGCTACGGAGTCCTGACAGGGGCTGAAGCGATCTAATGATCTCCCCTAACAGGAAGCCCGGGGCCAGGGCCGTTCTGGGGTTGGCACAGAAGTTCCACAAGGCTCTCTGGGAATCTGGCTCATATATTCTTCCCATATTGCAGAACTCCGCACTTGGCCTTTCAGCTTTGGTCTCGACAGCTGCCTCCTCTCCAAATGCCACGTCTATGCACCACCATTCTCCAGGCAGGAAGGAGGAGGCCAGACCTCATTGTCCACCTCTCGTCACATGCCCCACCCCTAAACAATTCCTAGAAGTGGCGATTACCCTTGGCTTGGTCTAGTAGTGGCTTATCCCTTGGGATTGGGAGGGACCCACCTGTCCTAAGAATGTGCTCACACGATACAACCTCCGAGCTCCATAAACAAAGGAGTAATGGAATTTGGTTGTTGGGTAGGCAAACAACAGGGGTGGGGTTTTTTTGGTTTTTTGGTTTTTTGGTTTTTTAATTTTTTTTGTCTGTTATCACGTCATGTAACTGCTAGTTATATACATGACTGTCTTCCAGCTGGACTGAGTTTTGCCAAGAAAAGAACAATAGTTACTTATCGCTGGGTTCACAGCACCGCCTCCAGAGCCTGGCACTTTGAAGAAACTCACTCAATATTGCCCAAATGAAGGCCAAATTCATTTTGGAGTCCCCACATGCTCGGTTTTCTTCACGAAACCCTTTACGACTCCCTTACGAGTAACTTCTTCGTTACTCCTGGCTCCTCAGGGGGCCTCCTCAGAGGCACCTGCCATCAGCAGAAATATGGGTGAGTTCTACTATGTATATTCACATACATTCAATACAGTCACTCAAAATTAATATAAACCGTGGAATACGATATGTCAACAAGCATGAACAAAACTTTACATACACATCATGGATAAATCTCATAGGCCTACGGTACGATCCATTTCTATAATGTTCAGAAAATCTCCGTCTACAAAGAAGACCAATCTCAGGTGTCAGAAGCCCGGGCGATGGTTCACGGAGGGGAGAGGCAGCTGGCAGAGGGCCCAGGGGGAACTTCTGGGGTCCTCGAAATGCGTGTTTCTTGATCCAGGAGCCGGCCACATGGGCTTGCTCACTTTGAGAAAATTCATCAAGCCGTATGCTGGGTCTCCGCGTGAGCTTCTCTACTTATGTCAAACTTCAATGAGAACGTACGTTAAAAAAAATACTGCCTAGTTCAGAAATTACACTGAGCAGATCAATGTTGAAGCGATTCATGTGCCTTTGTGTTTTAATAACAGTTCAATTCTTTCCAAAACGATTCTTTCATTGTTACATCAATATAATTCATCATGGCAAGTTTTCCTTTCACACTGTACAGACAGCTGTGTCCTCAGGCCCCATGCTGGCCAGCCCTTTGTACGGACTCTTCTGTTTATTGGCAAGGCCAGTTCTGCTCGGCACCTGTGCTCGCTTGGAATCCCTAAACCCATCCCAGATGCTTCAGCTAATTTCGGGTTGAGCAGGAAAAGGTCCCCTGATAGACAATGGGGTGTATTGGAAAGAGCACGAGACTTGGAGCCGGATAGACCTGTGCCGTTAACACATCTCTGCTGTGTGAGTTCAGCTTCAACCGTGTTATCTGTAAAATGTGACCACGGTCGTACTCGCCCCATAGGACAGTCATGAGGGGTGAACGGCATAACACAGCGTGGCCAGCCCACTTGTTGGTTGTCTGTTTCTCTCTAGATCCGGATGTCGGATGTGGAATCGTTGCATTATCCCTCTGAAACCAATGGAAGGTTGTATGTCAGTTCTGCCTTAAAATAAAATAAAATAAAATAAAATAAAATAAAATACCGGTGGCTTCCTTAAGAAAGAAAAACACTGGCCAGCCCAATGCCCGGCATATTGAGTTTCCTTCCTTAGTAAATGTGAGCTGTTGTTGTTGTCATCTGAAGTCCCTTTTTCTTCCCATTTTCAAAATTAATGAGTGTTCTATCGCCCCCCCCCCAAAAAAAAGACTACAGAAAACACAGGAAAGCACCAAGAAGAAAGAAGAAATCACTCAGCATTAACCACTGACTCATAATTTTGTGGTGTGACCCTTTTCCTGTGCCATAAGGGTATACCCTTATACCTTTTCCTGCGTATAAATCCCAGCCCACAGCTTCAGGTGGGCAAGAAAGAAATCTTTATTTCCTCTAGCTCAACTCGATTTGTGTTATGAGCCCATGAGGCCCTGCAGGCAGGAGCTCAGTCTCCTCAGTTCAGCCCCTCTCCTTTCCCTGGGCCGTATCCAAATTCCCACGGCAGGTGGAGGAGGTGAGGAAGACTGAGCAGAAGCAGTCAGCGGCAAGGGGGTCTGGTCCGTGGATCTGGGCGTCCATCCAGACGGTTCGCTGCCCGTCGCCCCTCACTCCCAAGTGCAGACCCAGCTGGTCCCCTGCCTCTGCCTCGTGGGTCCCTGGAGAGTGGCGACAAGCCAGGGTCTGCCATAGAGGTTGCCTGAGGTCTCATCGCAGGGACCCTCCCCCAGTATTCCCTCTCTGGGGTCAAAGGCCCTTTGGGAATTGGCCTCAGGCCCCCTTGGTTCTTGAAGCCTGTGAAGTTATCCTCCACCTTCCTGCAGGCAAGGCTCAGGGCTTTTTTTCTCAGGAACACTCTAGCATCTAAGCTCTCAGTGTCTCTGAGACAGTCTCCCCTCCAACAGTGGGACAGTGGGACAGTGTCTCTCTGGGACAGTGTCTCCCTTCCAACATACCTCCATCCCTCTCCCCCTCCCCCACCAACCACCCCCTCCCCCCTCCCCTCACCCCCGTCAACCCCAGAGGATCTCTTTCTGGGTAGGGGCAGGGGTGGGGGGGGTGGAGTTTATCCCCCTTCTGTTGTTTAAGCCCCTGTCGACTTTCCAACTTTCCGTTTCTGCTGCTTCCATTCACGTGCGCTTCCCTGAGGCAACAGGCACCAAAGAAGGAACTTTAATAATCCTGGGTAAGGAGAGGGTTCAGCAAAGGGTAAAAGGAAATGCAGATACAAAGGTTTCCCTTCATGTTTTATTTATTTACATTTTTAAATGTTTATTTCTGAGAGAGCACGAGCAGGGGAGGGGCAGAGAGAGGGGGACAGAGGATCCCAAGCGGGCTCTGCACTGCCAGCAGAGAGCCCGATGCGAGGTTCGAACCCACGAACTATGAGATCATGACCTGAGCTGAAGTCGGACGCTCAACCGACTGAGCCACCCAGGTACCCCTCCCTTAATGTTTTAAAAATACACACACACACACAAGTATGATGCTGTTTTGTGACCCGGTTTTTCCTCTCAACACTGCATTAGGGACCCATCCCTGTGTCATTAGGGCATCTTGACTGACTGCATCTGTGCCGCCGTATGGAGGGGGGGTTACTTACCTTCCTGTTCCCAGGGTCGGAGAAATGCGTCATTCCCAAACCCTTATTACTGTAATTAACACTGCAATGAACATCCCCAGGGCACACCTCTCTCTCAAGGCAGGGGTCAAAGCCTCCCCAAGCCCCAGTCTCTTGATGTGAAATCACTGGCAATACTTCAGAGAGTCCACGAAAGAATCAAATGAGGGGCGCCTGGGTGGCTCAGTCAGCCAAGCGTCCGACTTCGGTTCAGGTCATGGTCTCATGGTTCATGGGATCGAGCCCCTCGGCCAGCTCTGTGCTGACAGTGCAGAGCCTGCTTCAGATTCTCTGTCTCCCTCCCTCTCTGCTCCTCCCCCACTCACGCTTGCGTGTGTGTGTGTGTGTGTGTATGTGTGTGTGTGTCTCAAAAATGAACAATTAAACATTAAAAAAAAAAAGAAAGAGTCGAATGAGACATGTGAGGTGCTCAGCAAACTCAAGTTCAAGGAAAGATAAAATGATGATGGCGGTGATAACGGCACAGCTTCTAACAAATCCCTATTTTCCTCGGGATTAAAACCAAAACACGAACCTTTTGAATTCAATGATACGTACATTTTCGAAAGTCTTCTGACCGTTCATCTCACTTACCCTCCAGAGGACCCTGCCCAGGCCCCCATTGCCAGGCTGGTGCACCTGCCTCCCAGCTATTGTCCATCTCGACTGCAAAGAGCTCACAGATGCACTGTTATCTGGGGAACCTTGGCCTGGGCAGTCCCAGGGCAGCCTGCGGCCAATGGCTGATTGGTACTTACAATGGCTAACCCCCTCGCCTCAAGGCGGGACAACCTGTGGCGTCATTCAAGCCCCAGAGTCCCCCTTGGGATGGGCTAAGACCAGTTTCTCTTTGCTGGGCTCCTTCCTCTATCCTGCCTCCTTTACTTCCTCAAAGGTATTTCTCCTAAGAACCTCCTTCAATAAGTAAGTCACCTACATGAGTGTCCCTTCTGTGACTCCCTCCTACGACACTCTTCCGATGGTGGTGTGGCAGAGGCGGTCAGGTGGGAGGTCTTACGTGCCATACACGAATGTCGCTCTTTAAAACTACCTACATGGGGCGCCTGGGTGGCGCAGTCGGTTGAGCGTCCGACTTCAGCTCAGGTCATGATCTCACAGTTTGTGGGTTCGAGCCCCGCGTCGGGCTCTGTGCTGACAGCTCGGAGCCTGGAGCCTGCTTTGGATTCTGTGTCTCCCTCTCTTTCTACCCCTCCCCTGCTCATACTCTCTCTGTCTCTGAAAAATGAATAAACTTAAAAAAACATTTTTTTTAAATAAATAAATAAAACTACCTACAACAGCCGCTCCTGGATGGCTCAGTTGGTTAAGCGTCCAACTCTTGATCTCAGCTCAGGTAATGATCTCACAGTGCATGGGTTTGAGCTCCGCACCGGGCTCTGTGCTCCAACGGTGCAGAACCTGCTTGGGATTCTCTCTCTCCTTCTCTCTCTCTGCCCCTGCCCCCACTCACACTCGCATTCTCTCTCTCTCAAAATAAAAACTTTAAAAAATAGTAATAAAAAAAAAAACACCTACCACAGAGCTAGGAAGGATGGGAGGGGCTGTTATGTTGGTGGAATGGGGTTCTCAGTCCCAGAAAACCCCAACTCCAAATGGTTGCATCTCCCCCCAATACCCGTGCACGGGATGCCCTCACCCAGCCAGCCAGTGGAGCCTCGGAAGCAAAGGAGGGCCGGCAAACCATACGATGACCTACAGGCCAGTGCCAAGAGAAGGAGACGGGGCGGGGTGGGGGGGGGGGAATGGTTTGCTGCCCTTCACGCAAAGAGACTTGAGGAAGCTAGAAAACCACGAGGGAGGACTGAGAAGTAGCAAGAGGAGTAGGCAGGCTGCAGGTGAACACAAAGGTAGCCGAGACAAAGTTCAGAATGGAGCCAAGGTGGAAACTGAACAGTCGGCCCCAGTTCACGTACATCTATTTAACAAGGACGCTCATTGATAAGCCGACCACCTGATGCTTGCCTAGTAGAAGAAATAATAATAAAGCACCTGCTACTGCCTTTGGGTTGATAAGCCAATATCTTTCATCTTTCTCTTTCTCTCTCTCTCTCTCTCACTCCCGCTCTCGCTCTTTTCTTGATGACTGAAGCACCCACTCTGTGAGGCCTTCTGCTCAATCCACACTGGTAATAGTGACAAGACTTTGATGTCCTCCTCATTCAACAGAATGTTGTTTAGTTCAAAGCAAAGAACAGAAGCAATTCTTTGCTTTTAAATTATTAGCTCCCTAAGTCTTCTGTAATGATATAGTTTGACTGAAGTGTGCAGTTTATTAACCACATAAAGACGACATTATCAGAGCGGAGAAAGGCCGCTGTGAGTTTTGCCTTTCAGCCCAACAGCAGGGGTTCTAGATACTTTGATCTCAATCAATGCTAAATGTCTTTGTGAGATAGAGAGAGGGCTGAAATTATCTTTGGCATGGCGGCAACATCAATTATTCAAGCCCTTTTTCTTATGAATTAAAGTGTTCTTCAACTTCCACCCCACTTGTGGGTTTGGGTTTTTTTTTTTTTTCTCTTATTGTTTTTCCAGCCAGGAAAGGCACTTGGAATAAATCTCCAAGCGTCCACTAACCATAGTCGAGCTGACCTTTGAAAAGCTACATCCACTCCTCCTCCTCCTCCTCCTCCTCCTCCTCCTCCTCCTCCTTCCTGATTGCTGTCCCCACCCTCACTCCCAGCCCCGGTCTTCTCTGAGGTGACCCATAGGACGACTCCAAGAAAAGGGGGACATTGTTTCTGTCTGGATTCGTGCCAGGATGGTCAGCAGAGGCCAATGAAGCAACCCCTTGACAGAAGCTCTGGTTTGAAATCTGCTGAAAAGGGGACGCCCACAGGCGGTGAGAAGTCCCCCCAAGCTGACGTCAGCTGCTTACCGTGTCCCCCAAGGCAGAGTTCGACTAGCAAAATTGCCCTTGTCGTCAAGACCCAGTTCTCCTCCATCCGCTCACCCTCCGGGGCTGGTGATTTTCAAACTGTAGCCTGAGACCCTCGAGAGGGTCATCAAATCCCTTCAGTGGATCACGTCCTGCAGAATAGAATGGAAAAGAAAATGTCAGAGTCATTCAACGTACAGAGTCATTATTGTTTCCTGAAACTTGTGTTTCAGATATGAGTGTACTGGGTCACTATATATCATCACCACGTTTTTGCCTCCAAAGAGAACCTGAGACAAGGGTGTGGGACAAGTAGCTTATTTGGGGGTGGGGGAGGGTGATTCCAGAAAGTACTGTGAGTAGTGAGGTAAATGAGACAAGAACGGAGGAAAGCCAATGAAGCCTGAATTAATGAGACCACTGGAAACCTCCCGGGACCCTTTAAGAGACCCTATGGAAAGGCCTCGGAGTTATCCCCCTGGAGGTGTGGAAGCTGGAGGGTCCACAGACACCCATCCCTCATCAGTTAGGGTTTCACCTGGCATTAGCTCCCTAGCACTTCCAGAATGCCCCACACGGAGACCAAGTATGCCCTTGTGCCAGAGGACATCTTCTGGCAGAGCAACGGGGTGTGTGTCAGAACGTAGAGGACTTTTCTGCGACGACCTCAGAATAGACCGCGGGAATCTAGATGGAGCTTCAACAGCTCTGTCATGTAAAATGTGTTTCTTATCACGGAGGGCAGTCGCCGTGCTTGGTGCTGTGGGGAATCCTGCCCTTCCGGTGCTGCTGATCCAAATGGAAGACAAACCAAAGCAGAATCCCCAGCTAGAGAGCAACATGCAGCCAGCCACCGAGTCAGAAACTAGGACTTGTCCTTGTCCTTGTGTGGTGTTTAGCTTTGCGGGCCAACCCGAGTTGGCCACGGTCAGTTCGCCCCAATGTTTCTGTGCAGATGTTTTTTAGATGAAATAAGACTTAAACTGGTGGACCTTGACCGAACGTACAGACAGGTGGAGATGACTGGGCGGATGAGATGGAAAGGAGCGTGAAACCCTATGAGGCGTGGTTCCATTTCAGAAGTCCCCCTGGGAGGAGATGCTGAAGTTACTCTCCCTTGTTCTGAAATCACATCCTTACTTGGCTTCTTCCCCTTCCCTGTCCTGCTCTTCCCGCTGCCTGACGGGTTTCTTCTAGAAGCAGGTCCGTAATAAAATTACTTGTACATGAATCCGTCCGTATCTCAGGGTCCGCTTTTTAGGAAACCCACCTGCAACGTTGCTCTTGGTGCTTTAAGGTATTTCCTTCCATTCCTTTTCTATACATACAATGCGTGTCATATGGCTCTGATACACTGCGCTTTCGTTTTTTAACCCTTTGAGAATTTTAATTTTTTTTTTTTGTCTTGGAGACAATTTTAGTTTATTTTATTTATTTTTTAATTTAAATCCAAGTTAGTTAACGTATAGTGTAATAATGGTTTCAGGAGTAGAATTTAGTGATTTGTCACTTACATATAACACCCAGTGTTCATCCCAGCACATGTCCTCCTTAGTGCCCGTCACCCATTTCACCCATCCCCCCACCCAACACCCCGCCAGCAACCCTCAGTTTGTTCTCTGTGTTTAAGAGCCTCTTACGGTTTGCCTCCCTCTCTCTTCTTATCTTATTTTTCCTTCCCTTCCCCTGTGTTCATCTGTTTTCTTTCTGAAGTTCCACATACGAGTGAAATCATATTTATCTTCCCCTGACTGACTTATTTCACTTAGCATAATACATTCTAGTTCCATCCATATTATCGCAAATGGCAAGATTTCATTCTTTTTGATCGCCAAGTAATACTCCATTGTATATATATACCACATCTTCTTTATCCATTCATCCGTCGATGGACATTTGGGCTCTTTCATTAATTTGGCTGTTGTTGCTAGGGCTGCTGTAACCATTGGGGTGCATGTGCCCCTTCGAATCAGCATTTTGTAGCCTTTAGATAAATACCTACTAGTGGGATTTCTGGGTCATAAGGTAGCTCTATTTTTCATTTTTTGAGAAAATTCCGTACTTTTTTTTTTTTCAAATGGCCACACCAGTTTGCATTCCCACCAGTAGCGCAAAAGGATACACTGTACTTTATGAAAGATTTGGTCCTGATCTTCCCAGAAGCCAGTGCTGAGAGAGCCATGATTGATCATATGACTCATGGCATCTATGAGATTTAAAAAAAAAAAAAATCATGACCAGGGAGAAGAAGAATTTTCTGGCATTAAGTATAGAGAACATTTTTTCCTGGGGATTGTAGGGAACCACATCCTCAACGGCTTCCTGCAATGACGATAGTAACAAGTTCCATAAGCTGATGGCAAAGAGCCCAAGTGGTGTGGTTGAGGGAGAGAGCTTTTGATGCTCTGACAAAATCCAAGGATTAAATTCAGTGTGTAATGAGGGATTGCACAAGCAAAGGCCTACAGGGGCAAAGTGGGTAATATAAATAAGGCACCATGTGAGAAAAAAAAATCACAGGGGGGCACATCTCCTATCTGAGGGAGCCGCTAGTCAGCTTGAATTAGGAGTGACCATGGGAGAACATTCTTCCAGATCATCAAGAGGACCTCGAATTTTCAAGAGGGCACGGAAATCAGAATTTCTATGTAAAATATTCCAATTTAAAAATATCGAAGGGGGCGCCTGGGTGGCTCAGTCAGTTAAGCATCTGACTTCGGCCCAGATCATGATCTCGTCCGTAAGTTCAAGCCCCGCATCAGGCTCTGTGCTGACAGCTCGGAGCCTGGAGCCTGATTCGGATTCTGTGTTTCCCTTTCTCTCTGCCTCTGCCTTGCTCTCTCTCTCTCTCTCTCTCTCTCTCTCTCAAAAATAAACATAAAAAAAAATAAAAATCTTGAAGATGAATTCTTATTTTTAAAACACTGTGCCAGATATGACTGTGGACCAAATTCAACCCATGACTAACAACTTGCAACCACTGTCTAAATGGGAAAATAATGCATGCTCTTCAAGTAAGCCACCAAAAATAGTCCCTGACACAATTTAGCTTTTAACTGCATTTTTCTATTGCTAAAAGTGTATTATACAGTCGGTTTTATATTCTGCTATTTCCCCTATCATAGTATAAGCATTTTCTTACATCATTAAATACCACTCATAAAAATAATTGTAATGGCTACATCACTGAAGTGTCATGACTCACTTCACCCTTCTCCCTGTTTGCTAACTTAGCATGCATGGGGTTCGGGGGAGTGCTTTAGTAAATACTGTATTTTAGATACTTGCCCCTGCAAACATGTATTTCACACTCTGGAGGTCAGCTGCCGTGTGTCTGATCTTGTCCAGAATTAGGTAAGCTAGACTGGACTCCAAGACGTCGTTTGAGTTCTGGTCTTCTTTCCTGAACACAATCCAAAAGAGCCTGGGTCACCTGGGACACTCTCTTCTCAGACTGGAGGACAGAAGGTCTGAGAGAACTTGCTTCTTAAGACCTCATCTAGGAGCTGGCTCGTTGTCACTTTTTCCCACACTCCCCTGGGTCAAAGCAAGTCACATGGCTCACAGGGTGGGAAGCAGGTCCTGACTTCAGGGAAGTCACTGCCAGAACGGGGAAGGAAAGAAAAAGTCCACACAAATAATAAATCTGCCACGCCAGTAGACCAGAAAGTCACTGAATTTAGAATTATTGTCTTGTATCTAATCCTCTTACTAACTTCGTAACTGACTTAAATCGTTTTAGGCGATTCTTTTGAGTTTTCCGTATTTACAATCATATGACCTACAAATAGCATTTTTCTCCTCCTCTTCCAACTCCGGCCTCAACTCTCATTATTTCTAATATTATTATTACTTATTACTGCATTAGTAAGAAAGAGAATAAAATGATCAAGGTGGTATAAAATTACTATCATGAGGAAAATAGCACGATATGGACGTAGGGACGGCGGAAAGGTCTAGTAAAACTTTCTGAGGAAATGTTATATAAGCAACACACATAACTTGAGGGAAATATACCAAAATGAACTTTGTATCTCTTGTTATTATGGTAGATTGTAACGGCATTTATTTACTTACTTATTTATTTATTTGCTTCCTTCCTTATTTACTTATTTACTTATATGTCTATCTTCCTAAGGAGTCATTCCGTTTCTCAACGGAAGAGACAGTTTCCTGTGTATCTAATGTTCAATCAATGTTTCTGGCCTTGATATTGGAATGAATGAATTTATACCCTGGCTAATAAATTTCCCTGAAGACGTACATTCCTTCTGTCATACTGTGCCCTGCTTCTGTGTAGACTGCTTCTTTGGGATCCCTTAGGGCCTTGCTTTGCCACACTCCTGACCTGAATCCAATTCCACCAAACACTGTTTTCTTACCCTTGACCCTCACTCTCTTGTATCCCAGTGCGCCCCTCCCCCCAAGTCCTGTTGACCTCCACCACCGACGCGTCTCTCAGATCTTTCTGTGTCTCTCCGTCCTCATCGCCACGTCCCTAGTTCACCTCATCGTGTTCCCCTCCACACTGCTGCTGGAGAGAAATTTCAAACTTGTGAATGGTACCCTATCCTTCCTGATTTGAAATCTTTTGACGGCTCTCCACTGTGTTCACAGAGGAGTCTCATATTTAGAATCGTGCTCATCACCTGGCTTACCCCTCTAGCTTTTTCCCCGGTCCTTCCACCTCTCACACCCATTCCCTGCGGTGTGAGAATCCTTGTAGCATCCTGAAAATACCAGAAGAACTAAGGATCAGAAGGCCTGATTGGGAGCTACCTAATTTGGTGGGAAAACAGATGAACATTACAGAAACTCCCTTTCTTAATTCCTTTCAAATCTGGTCCATGTGGGTAGAATGGAATAATAAAGTCTTCAGTGGTGCAACGATTTTGGAACCACTGAGATACGGATGGGACATAAATGATCACAAATACGTCCAAAGGAAGGAAAAATAATATTATTACTTGTATGCCCCTTATTGCCTGTGATGGGTGGAGGAGGAGGGGAATAATGAGCAAGAAAAAGTTGTTCAAGGATAAAGCATGTTTTCCTACATACGACACAGGAGTGATATTACAAGGGAATTTCTACTATGTCTTGGAAAAAAAGGAGAAGGGGTTGAAGGTCACCAAAAATGTGATTTACGAGGTCGAATAGGTGAAGTCAGGCGACAGGGAGAACGGACTGAAGGACACGTGTTTGGACGCACAAGCTAGTGGTGGGGCTGAGGCACCTGCTTAGGGGAAATCTTGGGACATGGAGTAGACACGCCCCTCACAACAGTCCTGGGCGCCCTCGGCCAACACTCTGGTTCTCCAACCACAGTGGGTCCTCAGCGCTGCGGGGCAACCCTGCCCGTTCCTCTTGCCGTCCTCACCTCCGCTCTCCTCCAGGTTCTGCTTTTCCGTCTTTTCTCTTCCTCGACTCCGTCCCTCAACACCAGGCCTTCGGTATGTTCGTTACGTCCACGGGTCCGCAAAAGCCACCACTCCCTTCCCAACTCCTCTCCCCGGGAACCCATTCAGCATTTGCAAACATCATGAGTTTATCTCCCCTCCTGACTTCCCGGTCCCTTCCCTGCTCCACTCTCCAGCGCCCTGGGTTCCACATCTCAGCCTCTCTGACTTCACCCTGCCCTTTCCCCGACGTCGTGCTCCAGTTCTGTTCACCTCCTGGGACTGTCCTTTCCTTTCCGACCCCATCGCTGTCCCCCAAGCGCAGTGCCTTTCCTGCTGCGGTCCCGGGGAGACCTCAAAAACTCCCTGCGGCCTCACTTCCCAGCCCATGCGATCCCTGCCCCCAGACTGACTGTTCCAAAGCGCAACTCCAGTCAGCCACGGCCAGGCTCAAAAGCTTCCCATGGCTCCCCATTACCGATCAACTGAAGTCTCTCCTCCTGAGCTCAGCCCTGGGACCAACCTATGTTTACAACACTCTCTCCTATACCCCTTTAATAAACTGGACTCCTCCCTGTTCTCGAACACATCCCCTCACGCCCCTCTTGCCACCGCTGCCCTCATTGGTCCCCTCCAGCTGGAATGCTTTTCTCTTCCTCTCCGTGTCGCGTAAGGTTCAACCTAAACTCATCTATGAAAACCCCGATGGTGCCAGTGGGGTAATTCGCCCCACTCCAAAACCCTGTGTTCTCTAAGCAATTGATCACATTCTACTGTGTACTATTTTGATGTACTATTTAGTGCCCTGACGACTTGGAGAGTTGAGGGTGGAGGCCACGTGAGCTGTCCTTGTATCGCCAAGCAACAACCACACAGTAAGTCCTCATAACCAGCGTTGAGTGAATCCTTAAAATACTCACGTCACCGAGACTCCCTGAGCCGGGCCACATCTGTTGATACGTCATTCTCTTCCTCAGCTCTGCTACGAAAACCACACGCAAACCATCGCATTTGTGCTTTCCTCTCAAGTGAGGCAGGCGTGCGCCTCTCCTCAGTACAGACGCGTCCAACCGCCCTGTCTTCAGACCAGCGATTTCTTGCCCTGAGGGTTTCGAGCCAAACCCCCTCCTCCGCCCCACCCCCCCCCCCCCCCACACTGGGATCTCAGTCTCAGTCTCAGAGCTGAGTTGACTTCTGAGAGCCTCGGTCTCTGTCTTCCTGTCCCCAGCTTTCTGCTTCTGGGACAATCCCCAGGCCCAGGAGCGAAGCCAAAGCTTGACCTCAAGGCAGTGTCCCCTCAGAACCAGCATAAGAGCAAAAAAAAACACAAAAAAAAAAAACCCTCTGCCTTCCCTGAGATCAAAGCTCTGTGCCGGATCACCCGTGGCCTAATGCCACGCTGCTATGGCAACGTGAATTTTAAGCAGTCATCTGCGGAACCTGCCTCTTCTATTTCAACAACCCTGGAGCCAGGCTCTCCAGGATGGGACTCCCCACAATGAGGGTCCAGGGTGCGCCTGAGGGACCTGAGTCATTTGGGGGGATCAGGACAGCTCCGCCCGTGGCTGACATCCTGAGACCTGACACAGGGAGGGGAGGGAGAGGCCACACGTACGTCTCCAGAGATGGAGTGCGTTGCTGGTGAAGACATAGGGGGACCAGCATCCTCTAGGACCCAACCCCAACAAGGAAGCTGGAGACAGCCCCTCACTTCTGTCCCCTCCAGGAACCCAGGCTCCTCTCTGTCTCTTGCTTCCACACACAAAGATGACCAAAGTAGAAGGCAATCCTGAGGATGTCACCGTCTCTCGGGGAGATAAATCACGTATTGAAACAACACAAAGTGTATTGCAACTGAGGTCACGATAAAGACTCTCTCACTTCCGTTAAGCTGCACACCAGACGCCGATGATGGGGACACCAAACAAACACCCAAAGCCCCAGCAAGGCTGGGGAGCCCCAGAGGACAGGCAGGGAGGCACACGCCCCAGGTCTCTGTGGTTGTCCCCACTGTCCCGTCCTTCCAGGGTTAGGAGGGTGCAAAGGGACTGTGGCCCCATGTACTCAGCCTCCAGCCCCGCCTCTAGAAGAATGTGCTCGACTCCCGGTGGCCTCACTGCTGAGCAAACACCAGCACAGACAGTGTGACAAGTCAACATCAGTTCTGGCGGGGACGTAAGGAAATGATTGCCCTTGTACATTCACGTTGGTAGAAATCTAAATTAGTATAGTCTGCTAAAATGGCAATCTGGTTGGGGCGCCGGGGTGGCTCAGGCGGTTGAGCGTCCGACTGCAGCTCAGGTCATGATCTCGTGGTTGGTGAGTTCGAGCCCCCCATGGGGCTTTGGATCTTCTGTCCCCCCTCCCTCTCTACCCCTCCCCCACTCTCTCAAAAATAAAAATTAAAAAAAGAAACTAAAACTAAATAAAATGACAATCTGGCGTGGCGTATTGGCCTATGAAATAGGCACACTTTTTAGCCCAACGAGCTCCTCCTTTTCTTTTCTGTCCCGGGGAGGTACCTAGAGACACGCACAGACAGGAATACACCAGGCGTTCAACGCTGTTGTCATGAAAACTGGGAAACAACTTGATATTCGTTTACAGAACAATCAAGCCAGGTTCCAAGCATAATGTATTCATCTCCTAGAGCTCGTATAAAAGTGCCACAAACGGGGTGGCTTAAAAGAACAGAAATTTGTGCTCTCAGAGTTCTGGGGGCCAGAAGTCCAAGGTGTCGGCAGGGCCGAGCCCCCTCTGGAGGGTCTACGGGGGGCTCCTTCCCGGCCCCTCCCAGCTTCTGGGAGCCCCAGGAACCCTCTGCAATCCTAGACTTGTAGTCACGTCGTTCCAATCTCTGCCTCCGTGTTCACATGGTGTAGTGTGTCCCTATGCGTCACCTCCTCTTATTAGAAAGATTCCAGTCATTGGACTCAGGGCCCACCCTAATCCAGTATGACTAATATTTCAATAAAATTACCAGTAGGGATTTTTTTTGGGAGGGTGGGAGGGGGGAAGACACTAAAAACCTCAGGCCGGCAACTCCTATGAAGTCATTGGCTTTTCATCCTGTTTCAACAAAAATACTACAGACGTAAAAAAAAAAAAAAGTACCAAAAGGGCCACTGATTCACAATATTAGCCTTAATTTACAAAGTGATCTTTGTGGGCATTTGCTGATTAATCGGGAGATCTTTATCCTAACAGATGATCCAACATCTCCAATACCCCAAACCTCGAACTGAGTGTGGCGTTGCCTTGGGCTCTGGACAAAGATGAGCCTGTGGTCATGACTCCCGCCTTTTAACGTTCCCATTGTTGGCATTTATTGCCTCCAGGAGTCCCGAGGCTTGGCCGAAAATCCCAGGAGTGCCATGTTACTACAATGCTTCAGAGTCTCCTTGCCTTGGAGCCAAAGGAGAGAGAGAACATTGAAGATGATGGCACAGGGAAGGACCCGAGCCAGGGCTCTCCAGGAAAGCAGAGAACTCCCTAACCTAGGCCGTTCCAGTGTCTAATCCACACACACAATAGAAGCTACCGATGTGGGTCGAGCCCTCAGGCCCCACTGGCCACATAGCTGGCGATTCTCTCGGGATGTGAAGCTATGTTTCCCTGTTGACTGACCTGTGCTCTGCTCTTTCCTCGCCCCTCGGGACTCCAGGAACTGGCCCCCAAAAGACATTTGACGTCAGCTTCAATGCCTCTTTCATTCTGGGCCTTCTCGCTTCATATGGGTAATATCTCACCACCTTCTGTTGCAAGTTATTGAAGGTGAGTGCGCGGAGATTATTTTTGTATGTTCCTGGCCTTCCCTACCACATGTCCCTCATGGGAACTAAAACTTTCCATACACTAGCTCAACACATACAACAGAGCCACATTCTGAGGCCAAGAAGACTTTCTAGAGGCTCTTTTTTGCTTCAGTACCACCTTGTGTGTAAAAATAGCAAACGGTCATCCAGCGCTGATCGGAGCGTTTTACACACATTAGCTCATAATCTTCGCACCCTTGTACGAGGCAAGGACTCTCCTGATTTCAGTTTTATGGAGGAGAGAACTGAGGTTTGGAGAGCTTTAATAAAATGCTTAAGGTTACTCAGCTAGGAAAGGGTGGAACCTGGGTGCGACTGAGACAGATGAGAGACGGCACCTTGTCTCTCACAGCAGCATCCTTCTAGCTGTCATGCCCTGCACCCCTGCCAATACAGTGTATTCGAATCCTTAGTTTAAAAGTATTCCTTCCGGGGCACCTGGGTGGCTCACTCGGTTAAGCATCCAACTCTCGGTCTTGGCTCAGGTCATGATCTCGTGGTTTCGTGAGTTCAAGCCCCGCTGCACTGGCAGCATGGAGCCTGCCTGGGATTCTCTTTCTCTCTCTTCCCCTCCCCCACTCACCCTGTCTCTGTCTCTCTCAAATAAATAAACTTTTTAAAAAATTTAATAAAGAAAAGTATGCTCTCCAACGAAACTATGAATTCTTGAGAGCAGGACCTATTTTTATTCATGACAGCATAGCAAGTATCTAGCAGGCACTCTGTGAAACTTGGATGAATGGAGGGATGGATGGACGGATGAGTCGATGGATGGATGAAAATGTTAGGAGAAGAAAAAAATTTTCTTATGTTCAGTGATAGGGGGGTGCGAATTAACTGACAAAAGACAAACTAACAGATTAATTAGCAGAGATTAATCCTCAGATTAACAGAGAAAAGACAAGGTTTATTCACATTCATGAGAGCACACAAAGAAATGGCTCCTCGAACAGCAAGAGTTGAGGGTTCATATATCATCTTAGGAAGAGGGGTTAGGAATTCAAGGGAAAGCAAATGGTGGGAAGTAATGAGAAATGAGTAGGGAAAACAAGCAAAAGGAAAGGTTTTTTTTTTTTCAACGTTTTTTATTTATTTTTGGGACAGAGAGAGACAGAGCATGAACGGGGGAGGGGCAGAGAGAGAGGGAGACACAGAATCGGAAACAGGCTCCAGGCTCCGAGCCATCAGACCAGAGCCTGACGCGGGGCTCGAACTCACGGACCGCGAGATCGTGACCCGGCCGAAGTCGGACGCTTAACCGACTGCGCCACCCAGGCGCCCCAAAAGGAAAGTTTTCAAGAGGTTTTGTTTATGTGATTTCTCATCCAGGCACAAAAGGACCAATCTCCTCTCTAACCGTAAACCTCCGAGAGGGGATTTACGGAGGGTGTATTTTTGAGAGGCTTTATTTAAGTCGGGGGGGGAAAAAGCTTAGATAAGGCATCCCCCCCCACCACCACCGGTGGCTGCTGTTTGTTTAGATGTTTTCAGCTTAAATTAAGCGTTATATCACATCAGCAGCCTGAGTGGATCCCACCAGATGGAGGGATGGATGGATGGATGGAATGTTGAAGGCAGATGGTATAGACTCATTTGGGTGTTTGTGATGGAAAGGGATGGAAC
Source organism: Panthera pardus (assembly GCF_024362965.1). Taxonomy (NCBI): domain Eukaryota; kingdom Metazoa; phylum Chordata; class Mammalia; order Carnivora; family Felidae; genus Panthera; species Panthera pardus. Next base: position 24,838,668 of record NW_026526876.1, on the reverse strand, counting down.
ATTTCATGGCAGGGCCACAGCCAGAATCAGCCTCATAAGGCATTCACTGAGTACAAATCTCGCTGCCCCCAAATTATGTCCACAGCTTGTTTGGTGCCGACCATTCTAAGTTTGGAGATGCATTTCCTTGAACCAGACATCCCTATTAAAATGGAGCTACAATGAAGAGAGAAATAGAATAATTGGACAACTGGAAGAGTATTTATATATATATATATATATATATATATATATATATATAGTATTTATATATATATAGTACTTATATATATACACATATATACAGAAAACTTCATGTATGAAATATATATGTATAATAATAGGAGAAGGAGAAAGAGAAAGAGAGACAGACATCTGTGTTGTGATAAAAATCAGGTCCTGGATGGACATCTAGTTCCAGCAACACGACAACGGAGCTAACACAGACTCCCCTCTGTTACAAGATGCGGAGATCATACTGAACGAAGGTGGAAGTTACCAAGACCCGGAAAGAGCAACAGAGACTTGGAGGGCCTGACCTGAGACCCCTCCATCAAGCTGGAAAAGCAGAAGGGCTGCTCAGGACAGAAAAAGGGGACTCAGAAAAAAAAAAAAAAAAAAAAAGGAGGGACCTCTCTCCAAGGTATAACAAGCATATAATAGGAGCTGCCAAAAGCGAAACAGAGGGAATGGGAAGGAGGGAGAAACACTCGAACAGACAGTGGTTGAGGGTTTTGAGAGTGAAATCAAGACCTGAGTCCTCAGGACTGAGGAAGCACCACCAGACCAAGATATGCACAAGCACATCCGTGCCCAGACTTGCTGCCAGAAAGCTGCAAAACACTCAAGACAAAGACCAATCTTGGAAGCCAAGTAGAAAAGCACATCTATTAAATGACATCTCATCGGCAGCAAGAAAGGACCGCAGATGATGAAATGATATCTGAAGGGCAGAGGGAAGTTACTTTCAATCTGTCATTCTTTTTTTTTTTTTTTTTTTTTTTTAAAGCAAGCTCTCCACCCAGCGTGGGGCTCAAACCCACAACCTGGAGACAAGAAGTTGCGTGCTTTACCAACTGAGCCACCCGGGCACCCCAACCTATCCTTCTTTATTCAGGTAAACAATCATTTAACAGTAATGAGGAAGATAGCAATGGGGCACAACAGTAATGGGGGTAAAATAAAGACATTGTCAAGCAAAAAAACTATTTACTTCTCAAAGCCATCAGTGAAAGAATTACTAAAGGATGCGCTTCAGTACAAAGAAAACTGGACCTGGAAAGAAGTAGGATACTAGGGAGAGAGGTGAGCAGAGAACCGGGTAAAACATGGAGCTAAAGTTAAATAAGCATTGACTATAACACACAATACTGACAATAATGATGAAACTCATAATGAAGAACAAAGGTTGGCAAACTTTGACCCTTTTTTTTTTTAATGTTTTTATTCATTTTTGAGACAGAGACAGAGCATGAGCAGGGGAGGGGCAGAGAGAGAGGGAGACACAGAATCTGAAGCAGGCTCCAGGCTCACAGCTGTCAGCACAGAGCCCGACGCCGGGCTCGAACTCACGCACCGTGAGATCGTGACCTGAGCTGAAGTCGGACGCCCAACCGACTGAGCCACCCAGGCTCCCCGGCAAACTTTGACCCTTGAGCTAAATCCAATCAGGAGCCTGTTTTTACATGGCCCTCGTGGTAAGAACACTGTTGACTTTTTTTTTTATTGTGGTAAAATACATGTGATGTAAACATTACCCCTTTATTCTTAAATGTGCGGTTCAGTGGCAGGAAATACATGCACATTGTTAGGTACCTGTTACCACCATTCATCTCCACAACTTTCTCAGCGTCCCGAACTGAAACTCTATTAAACAATGATTGTTTAATGATGGGGGGGGGAGGGGGTGATTAAACAATAACTTCCCATCATCTCTTCCTCCAGCCTGACTACTCTACGGACCTCATAGAAGTGGAATCACATGATATTTTCTTCTTCTGTGTCTGGCTTATTTCACTCAGCATAATGTCTTCAAGGTCCATTCGGGTTGTAGCAGGTGTTGGAATGCCTTCTTTTGTGAGACGGAATAACATTTCATTGTGTGGATACGGCACAGTTTGTTTATCCATTTGTCTATTGAGGGACACTTGCTTCCACCTTTTGGTGACTGTGAATAATGCCGCTATGAACGTGAGCGGGCAAATATCTGTTGGAGTCCCTGCTTTCAGTTCTTTGGGGTGTGTACCCAGAAGTGGGATTCCGGATCATATGGTAAGGGAATTCTGGTTGTAACTTTTTGAGGAACCGCCATACTGTTTTCCATAGTGGCTGCACCATTTTACGTTCCCACCAGCGATACCGTTTCTCCACAGCCTCGCCAACACCTGCTGTGTTTTGAGTTCTTTGACAGGAGCCAACCTAACTGATGTGAAGTCTGAACATGCGTTTCCCTAAATATGAGTGACACTGAACATCTTCTCATCTATCTATTATCTGTGTATGTATCTTCTTTAGAGAAATGTCTATTTAAATCTTTCACCTATTTTTTTAATTGGGTTGTCGGTATTTTTGTGGTTGAGCTGTAGGAGTTCTTTATATATTATGGATACTAACCCCTCGTCGGGTATATGAAGATTTTACATTTTTATGTGTTTTTTTTTTTTTAAAGAAGACTATGTGCCAGAAATCAAGTGTAACCTGCAAAATCTAAAATATTGTTTTAGTGTTTATTTATTTTTGAGAGAGGGAGAAACAGAGTGTGTCAATGGGGGAGGGGGGTTATCCAGATCCCCAGGTCCCTTAGATGGAGAACTCCAGGACAGGACAGGCTGGGGCTTCCTGCGGGCTGAGGACAAGGAACACGGGATGCCAAGGCTGACTCAGAGATGGATGATGAAAAAGGATTTCCTCCAAAAGGCTCTGAGAAGGGACCCGCAATAAACGTGCCGGGACCCGTCCGGAGCATGGCCTTGGTTTCGTCGACCCAACCTCGCTGCACCCCAGCACCTTCCTCTAACACACTGTGCCCACCTCTCCCTGAATGTGTGGCTCAGGGATGTGGAGGCCTTCCTTATAAACATCCAGCTCCTCAAGGACATTCCTGGAGTGCCTCCCGCACGTACCACGGTCTCCAAGCTCACCGCGGAGACTGTTGCGCCGGGGTGGGCGGAGGGCGGTGACTGCGGGCTGTGCCAGCCCCACGTCCACAGCCTCCCGTGCACACACAGCCCAGGGTGTCACAGGCGGCCCCCCGTGCTTGTGTTGGCACAGGTGTGAACACACACACCTCTCTGTGCATGGCAGGATTCCTCGCTTCCTCGGACATGGTTGGTGCCGAGGGACCCGCACCTGTACCCAAAGCCGGCTACCCCAAATACCCCCTCCTATTCACAGGGGCCTTTGAATACCCTTGTTCTACTGCCTGGGAAACAAATGACCTTGCCCGCCTTCAGTCTCCTGTCATATGGCCACACACAGGTCCCTCCCATCAGCGGAGTAGAAAAGCCTGTTTTCTGATGCCATATATTTGCCCTAAACATCACTGTCCTCCGGCCCCTCTGGCTGCCCCAGGCCTCCAGTCTCACCTGCTTAACAGAGCAGCTGACAGAGCCCTGGGGCTAGGAAGTGGACACTGAATGAGGCTCCGTTTTCGGCAGCCAGTCCTAGGGGGCAGAGCTCCACAGAGAGAAGGCCCTCGAAAGGAGAATTCTACCACCAGTCTGCAGGCAGGCGGGGGAGGCAGTTTCTTCCTCTGGGGCTTTTTCTGCAGAGTCTCAGCCTCACCCAAAGCCAGCAGGAACAGAGCACCAGCCCCTCCCCACCCCCACCTGGGCACAGCAGCCAGGAGAACCCTGTGGGGGAGGGGGCCCACGGCCAAGAGCAGGGAGCAAGAGGCTTCTCTCGCACGGTCCCCACCCCCGCCGGTTCCAGGGGCTCTGGACTGGGCACAGGAAGACAAAGGACGCGCAGCCCCTCCCGCCACCCCCAGCCCTACCCCGATCTGGACTTCTCTCCAAGTCCCTCTGACTTCTTCTCTGGTGCTGGTCTCTGAATTCCTAAGGGGAAAGCGCAGCCGCCTCTCTTTGGGGATCTGTGAGCCGTGGACTCCCTCTTCTGGCGAAGTCTGAGAACATGGTGCCCGGAGCAGAGGGCTGGGCCTCCCGGGGCTGAGGTGAGTGGAGATCCCATGCCCCCTCACCCTCCCCTGCTCACCTCTGCACCCAGCAACCCTGCAGTAGTCGGCCGGTACAGACTCCTTAAAGATATTTCTTCTTCTCTTTCCTAGCAAGAAAGCAAGGGGCAGCACATTGAAGCTCATCCTCTCAGGTTCAACGAATTTCAGCCCCGAGTGGGCCACCAAGCGTCCCCTCCCCAGAAGACAAAGGGACGGCCACCCTAGGAGTCCCTAAGACAAGGCTCTGCTCGTAGATTTTCAAGAGAAAGAAAATAAGCACACTCCTGACGTTTTGACAAATATGATGAAATGTTGAAGTATGATGGAATGTTCTCTCTGTCTCCCTTTCTGCGGTAGCCCCAAAGGCCAAAAATAAAACAGTAGGTGCCAACCGCTGACCAGCCAGTCCAAATGAAAGCTGGACACGTGGGCACGACTAGCAAAGGCGATGGTCCAGAAGTCATTCTTGCAAACCCACTTGCTGGGGAAGGGGGTGCTTTGCTCTCTCTTAAGCTGAGAAAGGGGTTTGATGAGTCACTCGGAGGGCTTGATTTGTGCAGCCAGTGAGAGGGGAAGAACCAGAGGAAAGCTGAGATCAGGTAAAGCCATGCCAACAGAGAGGAGAGAAAAAGGACAGGGCCGCCCCGTTGGGGCAAGGATGCCAGGATCTGAAGAGTCTACACCAAAGCGAGATGGGTGCACAGTCATTTGAATCTCGCCCCAGGCAACTGAGGACGTGACCACAGCTGAGATGTGGGCCGTGGGATGAGTTCCTCGTGCAGCCGGCTGGAGGACACTCAGGGTTCCTTCTGACCAAGGAGGCTGAGGCCAGAAGGGCCCAAGAATCTAGGAAAACCCCACCTGAGTGAGAGCCAATGGGGGAATCCCAGCATGCACCATGACCGGTGGTTTTTGTGTGAGTCAACTAAGAACTTCCTGGCTCTCCGGCCCACGCCTCCGGGAGCCACAGGCTACACGTTGGGTGGAGAAGAAGAAAAGCAAAGCAAGGAAGGCAAGAGAGAAGGAGTTGACCCCTTTCCCCAACCCGGCTCAGCTCAAACTGGAGGAGAGAAGTTTTGCCTTTGGATGAACTTCTGAGTTTTGCTCAGCAACCAAGAGTCTGAATGGCGTGCGGACAGAGCTAAATTGAGATGGCCCTTGTCTCTGATCGTGCTCGGAGAATTTATTATCTGAAAGGGACCAGAGAAGTTACGGGGCTCGCCAGAGCTTTCATCCGGGGTTGGAAAACAAAAATAACTCACAGTGGGGGTTTACAGGGAGAAGTGGATGGGGAGGGGGTGATGGATAAAGATGTTTCCTTCTTGCACCCTACAAAGTTCTGCACAGGCAGACATTTGTATGTGCATTTTACATATCTTCAAATAACCCTATGGCAGAGGTCCAATTATCAGCTGCCAGCTCACAGGTGAAGGAATCAAGGAGCCGTCCCATGCTGGACAGGGCTGGGGCAGGACTCACGTATCCCGTAGTCCCGTGTCCACCAGTGACCCGGAGATCTGACTTCCCCCTACTTGCTTCTGAACAATAACAGAGGTCCCTGAGAGAATCAGCTTCACTCTTAATTCAATAAAACCTTGGGTTGCAAGTAACTTGTTCTGTGAGTGTCCTGCAAGACGAGCAAACATTTCTAATAAATTTTAACTTGATCAACGAGTGAGATCTTGCAATACAAGTAGCCGAACGTCACGTGATCACAACTGAGCCAGTGGTTCTCTCTCTCTCTCTCACTCACTGAGGGATTGTGGGTGATCGTCTCCCATGCTTGGATGCTCGGTCTCAGGCCGTGGTGTTTGGCAGAAATCAGTGGTTTTTCAGGACGTTGGAAGGTGCCCACGACTGGCACTGGTGTATTTTTTGTCACTTCACAGCACCTATGGACAGTCCTCTGCTTTTCCGGACAAGAGTAAGCTGAGGAATACTTTGGTTCATCCTAGGTCAGGCTGCCTGCAGATAGAGACCCTTTCCTCTGCTGCCTGATTGCCAGTTACCTTAAAGACAGTATAGGACAGGGGCGCCTGGGTGGCTCAGTTGGTTGAGTGGCCGACTTCGGCTCAGGTCATGATCTCACAGTCCGTGAGTTCGAGCCCCGCGTCGGGCTGTGTGCTGACAGCTCAGAGCCTGGAGCCTGTTTCGGATTCTGTGTCTCCCTCTTTCTCACCCTCCCCCGTTCATGCTCTGTCTCTCTCTGTCTCAAAAATAAATAAACGTTAAAAAATTTTTTTAAAAAAATACAGTATAGGACAAGAGTTTCTTAATACTGTAGTCTGGTCAACATCCGTGCCAGTGTATGCAATGGTCCCCATTCAGAAGAAGATTCCATGGAGCCAATAGAGAGCAGTGATTCCATTAGTGACAGTGAAAGTCGTCCTGCACAATAACCCTCCTCTCTCTTGTCTCCCTCACACCAGCCACGAAGGTTTTCAAAGGCAAGTGCAAGTTAATTTGTTTATTTATATTTTGTATTTTCTTTATTATTTTGCATTATATGACAGTGCTGTAGTCATTTGCATATGAATATTTTGGGGCTGTGGAACGAATCGTCTGAGTGTCCATTATTTCTCACGGGGAAATTCGCTTTGATATCCAAGTACTTTGGATGACAAGCATGTTTCCAGAATGAATTATCTCGCAGACCGTGGTTTTACTCTACTGCACCTAGTGTTGGGCGCCTAGGAGGTTTGCATTCTCAATGAAGGAAAAGCCACCCAACCATAGAATAGAGCAGAGATGCATTTTACAGATATTGACCAAACGTTTGGCCAAATACAAACTGATCAGCCACTCCCAGCTCCTCTTGCCCCACCTCCCACATTCTCCCCTTTTCTACTATACTTTCCACTCCCTCCACCAAGACTGGGTAATAGTTTCGGTCCAGACAAGGTGGAGAATAATCATGCCAATCACTAGGGGATGGGTGAGGCAACAAGGTTAAAAATATTTACATTGGCCCCTGGATTTCCTCTCTTCCCCGGAATCCAGTCACCATGAAATGCCTCCTGCCTTTGGGCAATTACATGGTAGAGTCAAACTCCTTCATGTTTGAACCACTTCCTTCCTCCTGGGGTCTCTTTGTTACAGCACTTTAGCCGGGACCTCACCTAATCCCATCAGGGAATCCCGCAGCCTTGGATAGTTGATGCTGAAGGTCCATACGGTCTTGGTCAAGGACCCTGGGGGCTTCGGAGTGGAGCCCCATAACCCCAGTTTACAGTCTAGGCACAATGGTTGCTGGTACATTAAAGGTATGGGTTGTGCCTGTAATCTCGTTTTAGACCAGCTTCGCAAATAAAGACATCAAGTTCATTGACCCACTCGCCTTCCAAGACAGAGCCAGCCCGCGTTGTGTGCTCTCTAGGAGAGAAGTTTCCTCATCCCCACATGAGTAACTCTTGTGAGCCCAAAGGAGTGGACCCCACAGAATGTAAAATGACACGCTCTTTCAGAATTAAATCATCTGCGCTTCCTTGCGTGGTCAGCAAGTCCAGGTTTTGGCCGTGCCCCTAGCCACCATTCATTTCTAGAAGCGTCAAGACAGATGACTCAGTAGCCCCCGGGGGGCTTATTTATGGACTGAATAAGGTAAATTGTCCCACGTTAAAAGCAAGTGAGGGGCTCTTCTCTACTAATCAGAATGTGATGAAGCTGAGAATTCGGGGGAGGGGGATAATGAATGGTCTGGCAACCCACTCGAAAAATCTTTTTCCCGTGAGAACTTGCCATGCAACTTCGAAGAAGCGTTTTTGACGATGTAGTCCTTAATATCGACCCACCCCCGAATCCAATTATAATCCCAGCAGAACACTCTCAGGCAGCAGCTCAGGGCTTGGGGGCAGAAACCAATGACAAGAGGCCCGTGTCCAACAGCCCAGGGAATCACCTGCACCCTCTCTTCGGGGATTTCCCAACAGTGGCACTTGTTGATTTGGACAAGAGAATCTTTCGTTGTGGAGGGGTAGAGGACTATCCCGTTTGCAGAATGTTTGGTGTCGCTGCCTGCCCTCCACCCGCTTAGAGGCCAGCAGCGTTCCCCGCACTAGTCCTGACACCCCAAAAATGTTTTTGAGACGCTGCTCAGTGTCCCCCAGGGGCAAAGTTGTCCCGGGTTGAGAGCCACGGCTCTAGATGAATTCAAGGAGGCAAGGAGGCTCACCCACCACTGCATCCCCGGGGCCTAGCACAGTGCCTGGCACAAAGCAAGGGCTCAACACATACCAGTTGAGTAAATGACTATGAGAAGAGGTGGGGGTGCACCGAGGCCTAAGCCTCCAGAAGCGCCTACCGGGTTGCATGCCGCAGACATGAACGTGCGTGCTCAGAGCCCCTGCTGCAGGGAGTGGATGGACCGATGGCCAGCAGCGTGTCCGTGCTGGGGCCGGGCTTCCCCCTCAGGCGCTCCCAGCCAATGACCTTGCATGGTGGAGGTGAGAAGGCAGAACCGTTCTTGCCAGACCTAGTCACTCCGCGTCAAGGACACCCCAATGGCAAGGCCAAAACTCACTTGGAACCACACTGCCATATGAGACTCTCCAAACCTGCCCTTCCTTCCCCAGAGGCCAGCCAGGCACTTGGTCTGAAGGCCCCTACCTCCTTCTCCAGATCGCTCTCTTTATCCTTCCCAGGTGTTTCCCCAAATAAACCCCCTGCCCAGCTAATCCCATCTTGTTTCTACTTCTTGGTGGATGCGAACAACACACCTGCTCATTCTAGAAAGATGCCTTTCCCCGACACCCCCTTCGTGCACGATGCCGCGCTCTGGGGAGCTCCGTTGATAGAAGTAACATGCACAAACCAATGTAGCCAGGGAGGGAGTTCTTAAAAGCGACTCGGTGTCCCTTTGTCTCTAAAACCAAAGGAGAGATGAATTGAACCCATAAACTGATAAACAGTAGCTCATAGCTAATAAAACCAGACGCACACTAACAGCCCAGGCCAAGAGACTCTCACAAGTTAACCTCTTATCGGTTTTAAGGCAGCGAGTAAGGTCCTCTGGTCCACATGCCTTTCTTCTGCCCAAGGAAGGGAAGGTCAGGAGGGAGGGTGGGAATCGGCCATCGGGACCCCAGCCAGTGCACACTTCCCCACAATCCATCCCGTCTTCTCTTTCCAGGCCCCAAATGTGATCGAAATGCACTTGGGTTCGAGAGCCCGTGGCCCCATCTGGCAGGGTCTGCTGGGAGCGTCTTCTTGGTCCAGCGCCCCCGGCTCAGCTAGCTTTCCCCTCGGCCACGCTCTCCCAGGGACAGATGACCTCCTTCTCCTCGGCCCGGTCACCCGACTCTCCTGTCCCGGTGTCCTCCGAGTCTATCAGGCAGGTCCCACTCTGTGTAGGCACGTCCATTTTGATCTGGAAAAAGCTTCAGGCACAAAAGACAGGCAAGTGCATAGGGACAGAAGGGACACCAAATCCTCAGCTCACCCTGACGTCCCCGGAGGAGAGTGACACCCAGGTGTGCCTGCCAAAAGCTTCGTGTGCCGCGACCGGCTCTGCGGATCTCTTTCACTGGGGGTAGAAGGGGACTCCTGTTTCTCTGCTGGACTCAGGCTCATTCAAAAGATGCTTTATTTTCATGTTGGGGGGGCTCGAATTGTTATGGATGGAGCAACCAACAGGAGCGTGTTGGTTGGTGCAGGGATACCCCTGACTGTCTCCCGAAAACCAAATAGAGGCGGGGGGCTGATTCTCAGTTTTGCACCGTCTACAACTTTTCTTTCTGCCGTTGGTCCAGCAGTTGGCGTGCACCCCCTCGGACCCTTTGTGCTGCCCCCGGTGACCTGCCTCCAGGCGCTTGGGGTTCTCAGAACTCAGGCTTACACCCAAAATGGAGCTGAGAGGGGCCACCTCTCGGGGGAGACTGGGCACGGTCATTTTCACAGAAACACCTGTAGAAGCAGGAATCCCCGCAGGCCCCTCTGAGAGCCTGCAGGTGTATGCGGGAGGGGGGAGGCGAGGCGAGGGCACTGAAGGCAGGAGGCTCCGGCCCCCACCACCTCTGGTTCCCACCGCTGCCACTGACCCTTCCTGCCCTTTAAAAGTGCAATGGATCTGGGGCGCCTGGGTGGCTCGGTCGGTTAAGCACCTGACTCGGTTTCAGCTCAAGTCACCGTCTCACGGTTCGTGGGTTCGAGCCCCGCGTGGGCTCCCAGCTGGCAGTGTGGAGCCTGCCTGGGACTCTCTCTGCCCCTCCCCCGCTTACTCCCTCTCCTCTCTCTCTGTTTCTCTCAAAGTATATAAATAACTTTAAAAAAAAAAAGTGCAATGGATTCATTAGACTGACGTTCTGGGGATGGGGCAGGCTGGGTGGAGCACAGAAGGGGGAAAAGGTGGAAAAGAAAGACTCCCGTTCCTTTTCTTTCTCAGGAAGCAGGCGAGGGCAACGCTGAGTTTCTGGAAACTATCCAGCGGCCAAACAGCCCTCTTGTCGTGTCTGCTAACCCAGAATCCTCATTACTCACCCCCCCACCCCCAGTTCTAGACCGTGCTCAAGCCCATGGCCTCGGTACCCAGCACAGACATACACGCACACACAGACACGTTTGCACACACACACACACAGACATGCGTGCACGCGCACTCATGCAGAGACATATGCACACGCGCATGCTCCCATGCAGGCAAATGTGCAAACATGTATGCTCGCACAGGGACAAATGTGCCCCTGCGCTCACACACAGCACGATCCCTTCCGGTTCTTACTTTGCTACTCTCCTGGATTTCAGCCGTGACACCTGCTGGCCCACGTCCCCCAGGGGCTGCACCTTCCCGTGGGACACAGGCGGGCACTTGGGCGAGAGCCTGGCAAAGACCGGAGAAGCCGAACAGCCCCGTCTCAGAAACCTGCTGAAGGACAGAGCCACGCGGGCCTTGGGCCGGACCCAGGGGTGTTCTGCCGAGGCCTCACCCCCCACGGTGTCGGAGGGCCCCGGGCAGGCCCCGGAGGCACCAGCGTCCCCTGTCTGCTCGGAGCTCTCCGAGGCCACCCTCATAGGCGTGGGGCAGATGGTGCTGCTGGGCCTCCGGATGAAGCGGCCCGGCGAGGGGAAAGGCATCCTGGGGGAGCGGCAGGAGGGGGAGAAGGGACCCGAAGGAGACGGGGGCACGCAGGTCCCTGTGTACACGGCCAGGTGGGGGCTGGGAGCGGTGTGCTGGCCCGGCTGCAGACAAGGAAAGAGAGAGTTCAGGGTGAGTCATGGGGGCTCAGGGACAAAGCCCTCTGCTGACTTAGCCCCCTCCAGCGCCCAGAGCACGGCCTGGTGTGGCGGACCCACAGGGGAGCTGGGAAAGGGGCCCGGAGCCCCCTGTGATGACGGCCCAGCCACACACGGGCCTCACGTCAAGGGGCCCGCCGGTCCCCGAGCCCTGGCCATGGTGCCTGGAGCTGGACATTTGCATCCAGGCTGACCTTTGCCGGGCCTGGGATGCTGGGGTGAGGCCAGGCTGGCTTTCCAACTGCCCCCCAGCAAACAATGCTTAGGACCCGCCAGATGCCATGCATCCTTTCTCCGTCCTTAGTTCCCAGCCCGAGGACACTTTTAACAGAGCAGTGGAGGTGACACGAGAAGCCCCAGCCCGGACCCTGCTCACTCCTCCAGGCTTGAGACCACCCCACCTCGTCCTGAGCCCCGACCCCGTGTCCAACTGGCCACGCCTTGGGGGTCGCCAAGCCCCCGCACTGGCCGTGCCTCCCGCGGCAGAACAGGGTGGCCGGGAGGGGAGGCAGAGTGGGCGTCGTGGGCTCATCGCTGGAGAAGGGGAGCATCCCGACCTCCCTGGGCTCCCGTGGCCCCAGAGTCAAGGAGCGGGAGGGGGGAGGGGCAGGAGTGCTGGACCAGCAGGTTTTCAGCAAAGAAGCCCAGGAGAGCTTGGTCTGAGCTGACAAAGTTAAAGTTGGAATTTTCAGGGAGGCTCTCTGCTGTCACCCCTCTGTTGTCACCGCTCTTCCCTCCACAGATGGGCATCCGAGGGCCCATCGGCCCCGTTCGTCATGCCCCGTCCTAAAGGCCTGCTGTGGCCTCTCACCGTGTCAAAGCCCAGTCCTGGTGGGGAAGGGGGACCCTCTGGGACAGCTGGGCCATCACTGCCTCCGAGAGAGAACTGGAAAGGACTTCAGTGAAGAACAAACCCTCTTTGAAACTGGCACAGCCACACGACGCCCAGCTTAGAGAAACCTGCCTGCCCCGGGGGCCTGGGCACTGCCCCGGGGCCGAGGGAGGACAGCTCCGGGCGCTGAGCTGGAGGCTGCTGGCTTCTATGGGGTATGGCCTGGTTTCCAGGTCCCCTGAGTGTGCTGGTCCCAGCCGGAAGAGAAAGGGGCAGGCACATCCAAGGACAGCTTTTAGAGGAAAAGAAAGGCCAGGAGGCCACAGAAGTCTTTGCCGTGGGGGACAGAGGGGGGACGGCCTCCATTCTCCCCCACCAGCTCCCTGAAGTTCAAGTTCGATTCCATTCTGAAACAGCAGCTGAGAGCCACTGGTACTGTGCCTCTGCTCAGGCCTCCACAGGCCCACAAACCAGAGCCAAGGCCCAGACCTGGGGCCCCAGGGTTAACATACGAAATCAAAACTCCTGGCGTTAACACGCAGCGAGAACTCAGGAAACGTGAGGGTCGAGGCTGAGCACGTTTTGTGGATCATCGCACTCACTTCCCAAAGCCGCTCAGTAAGGCCATCAGCTCTTACTATGCCCATTTTACAGACGAGGAAACTAATGCTTCGAAAACCGAGCCCCAAGGACAGGCCACCGGGGACAGGGCGGGCTTTGAAGCCGGGCCCGTGGACGGCCGAGTCTGCACGTGTAGCAGCTAGCTGGCCATCTCAGGATGGCCTGCCCATCAGCGCACCCCGGGATCACCCAGGGTGATGTTGCAAGTGTGGATCCCAACCCCAGCAGACCCACTGAAGGAGAATCTCGGGGGGACGCAACCCAGGGAAAGCATCTTCTAACAAACACCCGAGGTCACGGTTTTGTTATGTCCAGTTTGAGGAGCCCCACGCCATGCTTCTAACACCGTCCTTCTATAGGGCAAGGGGTCTCCACTTAGGACACAGTCTGCTGACCAGAAGAGCAATAAAGGAGAAAGCTGGGCCCTCATTAAGGGTTTGGGAGACAACGGTTAGGTGAAAGGGTCTGGCCCTGTAACTTCTTAAGCATCTGCTATATGGTAGGTAATCTAGCATATTATCTAGTATCCAGAAAATTGAGGTCTAGACGGGCTCATTGCCATCCCAAGGCTCTCACAGCCAACAGGGACAGTGACATGTACAACACGAAGGTGGCCACTAACATTCCTGCCCCCGTCTTCCAGTGTGGGTATGAACCAGAAATGGCACACGACAGCCACTCCGTGCTCAGGTGACGTGATATGGCATAGGTGACCTCAACAAAGGATTATCTGGGTGAGCCTGACCTCATCACACGAACCCTTCAGATCTGAGTCACAGACCAGGGACAGACGTCAGACAGGGTTGGAAGCACGACAGGGATTCAACAAAAGGGAAATTCTCCAGGATTGGCTTTGAAGGTGGGACAGAGGGGACACAGGACAAGGGATAGGGCAGCTTCTAGGAGCTGGGTGCAGCCATCAGCTTAACGGCCAACAAAAACGCTGGGGCCTTGAGTCCTACAGTGACAAACTGAGTCTCCACAACAACCTCAAAGAGATGGGGAGCAGGTTCTTCGTAAGAGCCTCCAGATAGGAACACGACAGCCTGGTGTGACCTTGGGTGTGAGACCGTGAGCAGGGGGCCTGGCCCAGCCTCACCTGGCCATCGGTGCGCTAACAAACAGCTGTGTGTGCGCTGTTTCATTGCACGGCAGTAGATAACTAACACAGAATGAGAATCCCATCCGAGGAGCGTGAAACCCCAAAGCCCCCTGCTTTGCCTACTGATCCATAAGGCCATCCCGTTGCCTGTGGGGTTCAGATGGGACCTGGGGTCCTGGAGAGCGGGCTGAGACACCAAAACTAGGCAATAGGCTTTGGTGAGAGAATAAACTGACTGAGGACACCCTACCTCCGGTTCATTCTCTTGAATCCCACTTCCTCAGAATCTGTGATAAAGTCATTATAATCCCCACTTTACAGATTAGGAAACTGAGCCTCGTGGAGATGACAACTTGACCAAGATCGCACAGCTTATGACAGGACAGGCCACTCCCATTTACTGCCCTCCTTAATTCTGTGCCCTCCTCCCCACCCCCCTCTTCTCCCCCATCACTTTCTTTTCCAGGATGAATGACAAGACAGGTGAGGAGTGGCCACTGTCCTGCTCTACTCACCTGGCCTGAGAAGGTCCTTTCTTCTGGGAAAATAGCCATTGACCCCATCGGCCCCGGACACCCAAAGCGGGAAGGCCTTTTTTACCCCCTTCCCACCAGGACTCCGGCCCCTCCCACAGAGACCTGGCCCCTCCAGCCCACGCCACGCCCACCCCTGGTGTGACACAGCAAAGCAGCGGCATGCAAGGCACGTGGCAAAGAAATGTGACACACGGAGACACGGTGAAGCTCTGAGAGCTCTGTTTTATTAGGCAAGGGAGTGACACGGGGAAAGAGCGTGGAATGGAGTGGATACATTGACATGACGTCACAATCGTAGGCTTTTTAATGGCAGGCAAGGCAGATAAGTGCAAAGAGGTGCGATTCGTCTTCTGTCTAGAAACTGGCTGAGAATCTGAAGGGGTCCTTGTGGCCCCCTGAACTCCTGCTTCCTAAGCCACATTCAGGTTCAGCATGCAGTGTGCACAGCACCCTCTCCGGTCCCTCCTTGCTTTCCCCTCGCCCACTGCCTCCAAAAGCAAATAAGCAAAGTTGGCTCCGTGGAAACAATTCCACAAGGGTGGACACATCATTTCTCCTACCCGCCATCTCGTGTGTGGCACAGCCTTACCATCTTGAACGGACCCTTGCTTTAGCCACAAAACTTGGACAGACTCATAGAGCGCATGACATCAATGGCCCACCCTCCTCCCTTCAAATATATCCTGATGGTCCCCGGAGAGCTGGGCGGCCCACACTGCAAGACTCTCAGAGAGCAGAGAAGTGAGACGGTTTAAGTCAACAAAGCTAAAAATGCACCCGAGGGAATGCCCGGAATAGTAAAGAATAATGGATCACCGTACTGGACGAACACCGACAGGTGCAAGGAAGACCGTACGCGACTAAGAATGGTGGTGATGATGCAGATGACGACAGTGACGGTGTTGGTGATAAATGGTGGTGATGGCGACAGTGACGATGGTTGTGACCAAGGTAACAGCAGCTAGCATCTATTGAGCGTTTATTATATGCCAGGCATTACCTTACGTACTCTTCTTGTATTTTCTTGTCCCTAGCCCTCGTATTACCACAACCCTCACAAGAAGAGCAGTCCTTTCTCTAAAAGCCAAGCTTGAAGACGAAATTCTACCAAGGAAATCCTGGCGCTTTACAGCATGATTTATATTCTAGCATAAGAGATGCACCACCATAGGTGGAGAAACTCAAGCTGTTTAAAGCATGGCATTGAGGAATCAAGAGGGTGCCTAAGTACACAGAAAACAGAAACTATCACAATCATTTAAATATATCGATAATACTGTCCAAATAAATACTATTTTTGATGCTATCTGAGATCGAGACAGACCCTGCGGGGGCCACTGTTATGTTTGACACACAGAAACAAAGCCCCCAGGAACAGCTGTCACCTGCTGGGGCCCAGCGGCCGACACTCTTACAAAACCTCAAAACTGGACAGGGACCTGGGCTCCTTTACTACCAAACACGAGACTCTCCTGGTGGATTCCCCGCCAGGCCTCCAGGCCAGACAATCCTCTCCCATCTCTGTGCTCTTCTGGTGTGCCACACTCAGCCTCGATCCCGTTCCGTCTCACGTTGCAGCCATTTGCATCTAGGCATCGATGCCAGCCCCTGGAGGGCAGAGAACCTCTTGCCCGTTTCTGTACCTGTCCCAGCAGCCATCACCGGTTCTTACACAGAAAAGGTGTTTAGAAACGTGTGGAACGTGGCTGCTGCTATCCAGGAGCGAAGCCATTTATCTCCTACCCTCCTTCAGATGCATTTCTCCGGCTTCCTTATTTATGCATTTATCCGTTAAAGAGTGATAACCGGCCCTGTTTACATCCCTGTGCCTCTCATTAGATTGCGGGGTCCCCGTGTGTCTGACGTTGAGAAGGCTTCCATTAATACGTGTGGTGTATCTACTCTGTGCCTGATACGGAGCCCCTGGGAGCCTGCCGGAGGGTGGGAGACATCTCACTTGTGGGAGGTGGACGGCTGAGTCACAAACACGATACACTTTGTAGCCTGCGGAACTCCTGATGTGTTGGACGTCCTGCCATCCTCACCGCCATTGAGACGGGTATGTGGTCCCAGCTCACAGGGGGTAACCAGGAGGGACGGCGCATCTCTCTGGTTTTGTGCTTCTCAAACTTTCCCAGGAAAAGTAGGACAAACAGCAGGAGAGCCGGGTAAACATCCTCTCCCAGGAGTCTGAGGGTAAAGCCTAAACCTGCCACAGCCAAGCATGAAACGTCTTTGATGTCTCAATTTTTATCTTAAAAAATTCATGTACGTTTTGCATTCTAATTCATACTATATTCATGATGATTTTAATGCAAAAAAAATATCTAAAATTACCTAAGTGTCCTCCCATTCCAAATCTTCAAGCAAAACTGAGGCCCCAGGCGGGGTACCCTCCTGGAACTCACAGAGTCTGTTTCAAGAAGCGTGGATCTGGCCCTAACCCCTCACTTCACAAATCAGGAAGCAGAGATCATAAGTGACTTGTTCAAGACCACATGGCTGGTGGCAGAACCAGAGACCAAGAGGCCTTCTCCAAATCCAGGGCTCTTTCCCTCCCTTCCTTCCTCCTTTCATTCATCCACTCAGGTAAGACACGTTTCTGCAGAACCCACCAGGTTTCAGAGTGATCCTGGGCAAACGCAGCCCCTGTCCTGTGTCATTCCATTTACCACGGCCATCACCTGAAATTCCTTCTCGGGATGCCCTCCCTGCATCGGAAAACTTCCAACATTCTCCAAAAGAGAGATGACCAAAAGCACACCTCAGCTTGTTTTTTCGGAGTTTAAACTAGTCTACGACTAGGGAAAATGGAGAGAGTAATGGAATCAATTCACTGACATGAAACCAAGAGCTGTAGACTCCTTACAATGGCCTAAAAGGTCCCCAGTGACCTGGCCTCGCCCACCTCTCTAACCTTGTGTTGCACCATATGCCCCACGCCCACCAGGCTCCATCCACCTGGCCTTACAGTTCACCCCGAGGCACTTTCCCCAATGGGCCTTCACGCATGCAGTCCCGTCGGCCTGGAAAGTTCTCCCTGCCTGCCCACATTCTTTGTGTGGCCGCTTTCGCTCCACCTCTGCTTCTCCGTGACCGCCTTGAAGAGGCCTCCTTAGTGCACACATCTCCCTTCTCCCCTCTCAGGGCACCATATCCGCATCCTTTGTAACACTCTCTACAGGTTTTATCATATGTGTGGGCTGTTGGTCGCAGTGACGGCTCCAATTCGTCCCTCCCTGTCTCCACGTCTGTGGCGATAAGACTTTAACATTTCTCTCGCTAAAGGGCTAGAGTTTATTTCCTCATCCCTTGATTCTAGGCTGGCTTGGTAACTTGATTTGGCCAAGGAAATGAGGTGGAAAACCAGGTCTAAGCCTACACCTCAAGACTCTGACGTGTTTCCACTTACTCCCTTGCAACCCGCCATCACCACAGATCATGCCGCGGCCAGGCTGTTGGAGGACAAGAGGCACGAGAAGCAGAGAAGAATCGTTCCGCTCGTCCCAGCTTAGGCCACCACAGGTCAAAGCCCCAGGCATGGGAGTGAGCTCCACCAAGATCAGCAGAGCCACACAGACGACCCTATACCCAGGAGCAATAAACACTGATTATCGTGTGACGCTCTAATCTTGTTTGTCACATGGCAACGGCTGCTGATACCATTGGCTTCGTTATTTTTGGTCAGTCCTAGACTATAAACTTCCTGAGACAGAGGCCAGGCCGTGGTATTCACCACTGCCTGGCACGTAGTAGGTACTCAGTAAACGTGTTGAAGGAGTGAGTCCCTTTGCTGCGTAACGTCGGTCCCTTGCTTGCGGACTTGCTCTGTCGCCTTTGCGTTCTCACGCAGGTGTATGAGGTAAGGCTAGCTTCCAGAATTACCTTGTAGGCCTCCCAAGGTCAGAGTGGGAACTGTCCTCTCCCTGCTCCCTGACCACAGGGCTGGCCTAGCCTACGGCTACAGAGGAGAGAAGCACGAACATCGAGAAAATATCCAAAGGAGGGGCGCCTGGGTGGCTCATTCGGTTAAGCACCCAGTTCTTGATTTCGGCTCAGGTCACGATCTCACAGTCTTGAGACCAAGCCCTACATCAGGCTCTGAGCCAGATGTGGAGCCTACTTAGGATTCTCTCTCTCCCTCTCCCCTGTCCCGCCACAAAAAAATAAAAGAAAATATCCCAAAGAGTATTATCTTTGACCCTAACTCGTCTTGGAAATGTCCAGCCGTCTACCACCCCTCTTCCCACGAATGAAGTCACCATCACCTTTCCTTTATCCAAAACGATACGGCCTTCGTCATAAGGCCATTTCACCTTGACTGCCCAGGAGGCTTCCGACTGAGTCCTTCGTCTAATTAGTCTAATTAGCCCTTCATACTAATTCCCCCAGCGGGTGTCAGGCGGTGGGGAGACAACAGGGAAGGAGGGAGCTCACCAGCCCTCATCAACCGTGACTAAGAACAAGCTCAACAGGAATGTCTCAGCAGGACCCTTCCAGAAGGTGTAACAGAGAAGCCCAGGGGAAGTGCATCTAGGGGGGACCCTGCATCTAGTGCCTCAGAGGCATCTCAGACTGCTTTAGAAGCGGAGTCTGAATCGGAGAGGTAGGGTGAGGAGCTCCATTAAGCTATTTGAAACGAATGTACCTGAAAGAACTATGTCTTGGGGGACGAGGCGGTCTTCCCGTTCATTTTCCAAAGCAAACGGTGCTACACAAAACAGCCTGTTTTCTTTGGGCTTCCCACTCCAAGAACCCCCTCGGTAAGAGGGTAAGTGCCAAGTTCGTACTTACTAAGTAAGCGCTAAGTAAGTCACCCAGCACCTGAGTCAAGTGACCTCCCCGCCCCCCACTGCTGCCCCTGTCCCCCCACGAACTGGAGCTCTAGTTGCGGTGACATTGTGAAGTCCACCCCGAAGGAGGTCAGGGGGCTATGGCACGCACCTGGCGACCCCGCTGCCCCCCCGCCCCCCGCAACGGGGCATAGAATTCTCTAGACTCTGACTCTGCCTTTCTTTGCATGCCTCTCCTGCACGTACGCCCCCGCCCCCAAGGATTCTAGATCTATTTAGGAGGCAGCTCTCTTTTGAGTTGGCTCCTACGGTCCAGCTTGCTCATGACCTGGGTGATGTCCACCGTATTGGCTGCTTCTCGAGCCTTGGCTTCTTCTTCCAGCTGCCTCAGGATGACGGGGCTCGGGCTGGAACGCAGGTGGCGTCGCATAAATGGGAGACCGGAGCTGGAAGGAAGGACAAAGCCGTGGTTGGTGGAAAGCCACACAGCTCGCCCAGCTGTGCCACTGTGGCACCTGGTGGGAGACGGGGCTGCAGGACCCGAATCTGGGCTCGTTCCCTCATTCTCCTCGTGAGCGCCAAGGGGGCGCCCTCAGAGGCGTGTTCGACCTGAGCTCTTTCTCCCCCTTTGGAGGATGGACCAGAGTGAGGACCAGCCGCCATCGGATCCTAGGCTAGGCGCGTGGAACACTGCCTGTCGTGGTGACGACATACCTTCTACAATGTTTAGAAATCAATGTGTCAACTTCCCATGGGCTCTCTCTGAAAGAAGGGGGCAAGGAGAGTTTGATACTGGAAGACCAATGGTTCTTGCCTTGGGGGGAGGGGGGGTGGAGGGAGCATTTGTTTTCAAAAAGCCAAGGCTCTGGGAAGGAGGGAAAGAGCCCGGCTCTCCAAGGGGGCCAAGCTAGACCAGCAGAGAACGCGGGGGGAGGCCTGGAGAGGGTTGCTGGGCTGGTGGTACTTTGTGCATGCACCACGTGAGTCAGAACCTCTCCAGAAGTCAAACATGGGTTCTTGGGACCCAAGTCTGTCTCCCATGGCCTTGGGGACCAGGACAAAGCTCCAGGCGTCTGACAGATGCAGGCAGTGGCAAGCAGCTGAACCACCCCCATGCCTGGAAAACAAGCACTTCAGCAGCAATGGTAGACTTCAAACCTAGGACCTCCCCAAACCTCTGGACTACAAAAGCCCGGAGAACTCTGGCGTCCACGCGAGGGAAGAAGACGGCTCCCTTACCAGTGAGTCATGGTTGAACTTGGGTCGCCCACCAGCCCAGCCCAGGGGGAGTTTGGAGCTCGATTTAACAGATTCTAGAGAAATTAAGTTTCACACATTGGCTGACACTCACGAGCCCTGGGACGAACTCACACGCCCTGCAACCCGCACACACTGACAGGCTGGGCTTCCCTCATTACAAAAGCATCACCCTTGTGTCCTCACTCACAGGGCCATTACCAGACCACCATTCCCCACGGCAAGATAAGCACTGCACCGGGGGCCTCAGGGCCCCCTGGATGCTCCAGAAAAGATGCCAGTTGATTTCTCAGGTCTGCTGCCTACTTATAAAACATCTGGAGAGAGGTATACAAGACTTCCTTTCCTTCCCCACTACTCTCTGGCAGAACTTCTGGAGCCATTACGCTCCTTTCTTGTGACTTAAAGGAGAAGCTTTCAAGCCCCCAGGGACACTGAACTCCCTTCCTTACCGGGCAAACCTAGAAGAATAGCACCACAAAGCCCTCTTTTCTCTCCTTTTTATAACAGGGCCATTATCCTCAAGAATGAAACTAAGTTGGTTTTTTTTTTTTTTAAGCTCCTTTGATAAAGGCTCCCGTCCAACCACCCCTCTTTTGAATTGACTGGAGACGCTGGAAAAGAGCCCAGCATGGGCTGAGCCTGCAAACAGGGGAACATTTACTAACCATGGGGGGTGCGGGGGCGGGGGGGGGGGGGGGGGGGGGGGAGAGGGATGAACAGACCACGTGCCGTCACTGAGAAAACCCCCACCAAAGTCCCACAACTTTGTTCATGCTGTCATTTGGTTACTCTTTTGAATCTTCAGTCCCTCCCTATAGAGTGTTCTTTTACCCCTCCAGAAAAAGGGTTCAAACTGCCCTTCAGAACACTGCATCCTTTGCCCAAGGGTTCTGCCAGTTGGGATGATCCACATCTCCAAGGAGGAAGTGAGCAGGAACCAGTTAACGGGGGACTTGCTGACAGGCAGTCCCTGGAGTCAACAAGAACACTTAGAACACTTAGAACAACAAGAACACTTAGAATGTCACTGTCGTTTTTCCGCATCAGTCCACCATTTTTCTTGAGGCATAGTCTGCTGTGCTCTCTAAGGTCTTAGGACATTCCAAGGATACAAGGATGTAGCTAATTTAATTCCCACAAATCAGTTTCAAGTTGAAGAAGTATAGCAACTTTTTTTAAAAAATTTAAAATTTAAAATTTTTTAATGTTTATTTCTTTTTGAGAGGGAGACAGAACACGAGCAGGGGAGGGGCAGAGAGCAAGGGAGACACAGAATCCGAAGCAGGCTCCAGGCTCTGAGCCGTCAGCACAGAGCCTGACTCGGGACTCAAACCCACGAACCGTGAGATCATGACCCAAGCCGAAATCGGACGCTTAACCGACTGAGCCACCCAGGCGCCCCAAGAAGGGTAGCAAATTAAAAAACCAATGAGATGCTTCCATTTGCCATAGGGTAATTATCGGTCTGATAATCACAACTTTTCCAAACCAGAGTAAGGGAAACAAAACTTAGGGGCAGTAATTACTAAGGAAATCTTGCCGGGGTTAATTCAGGGCATTATGAAGCCAATGAGGCAATCATACCCCTACGAAATCCTTCCCAGTTCCCAATATTTTCATCAAGCAAGCATCTCATTCATGACCATTTGGCTGAAAAAGACCCTCACTTCTCTGTAAACAAAACAGCAGGCAAACCAGCAATTACAGTCCATCCCACTTGCCTTCTCTTGGTGGTTTCCTGAGGTTCAATAGCTTTGGCCAGCATTTCCTTATAGATTGGAGATTTTAAATAGCGAGCATAAGAATCCTAGGGGGAACAAGAGAAAAACAGTAATTACGAGAGGGGAGGTGTCAAATCAAACACATACACTTGCTGTTTTCAAGCCCTCCCTGGGCAGTCAGATGGCAAAGTTAAGAGAACGTGTACCCTTGCGGGAAAGGCATTCAGATGTGCGGCTAAAGGAACTGTGGTCAAGTACGGCCCCTGGGCCCACAGAGTCAATTTCACTTGGCAACTTGCTACGAATGCACATCTTCAGGCCCCCTCCCCAGTCCCACTAAGTCAGAAATGCCCAGGATGGGACAATTGGAGTCTTAAGAAGCATCCCGTTGATTCTGCTACACTTTGGTTTAGAGAACTGTCTATAACCCCCCCCCACTAAAATCCACCTGGGGGGGCTTCAGCCAACTAAGCATGAGAGGACACCTGTATCCCACCTCTCCCGCCCAGTATCTTCCTCCAAGGAAAATGAACAGCCATGAGCATGGAGTCCACCTTGATGCCCATGAACATCCCTTTCTGCCCTGAACTTAGATATAAAAGCGAGAGAAAACAAAACAAAACAAAACAAGGGGGCACCTGGGAGGCTCCACCAGTTAAACATCCGACTCGATTTCAGCTCAGGTCATGATCTCACAATTCATGAGTTTGAGACCCACATCGGGCTCCGCACTGACAATGCGGAGCCTGCTTGGGATTCTCTCTCCTCTCCCTCTCTCTCTCTCTCTTTCTCTGCCCCTCTCACACATGCTCTCTCTCAAAATAAATGAATAAACTTTAAAAAAAAAAAAAAAAGAAAAACCAAGACTCAGATTCCTCTTATGTGGGTATTTCCAGGTTCAGAGAACTCGCTTCACAAATGCTCGTTACGTGCAGGTTCAACTCAAAACTCTCGTTCTAACAAATACGGGACAAAGCCCACAGCAACGATGTAGGGATCTAGGGTTTTTTAAATTTATCAAAACAGTTCCATTCTAAAGACTGAGCCGTAGCGGTGAAAGTTACAAGAGCTAGGACAGAGGTTGGGAGTGGGGATTATGGATTGGTGGGTCATGTTGACTTTACTGTCATAGGACACAGCCTCTCGTGACACACAATCTACTAAGCGTATACACTGTCCTTAAGTTACCCACGGCTCTGTTTTTTTCTGGCTACTATCTGGCTTTCCTGGGTATCTCTGTAAAAGGCTGTATAAAAAAATCACATTAAAAAAAATTTTTTTTAATTTTTATTTATTTTTGAGAGACAGAGACCAAGTGTGAGCGGGGGAGGGTCACAGAGAGAGGGAGACACGGAACCTGAAGCAGGCTCCAGGCTCTGAGCTGTCCGCACAGATCCCAACACGGGGCCCAAAGTCATGAACTGCGAGATCATGACCTGAGCCAAAGTCGGACACTCAACCAACGGAGCCACCCAGGCACCCCCCTTTTTTTCATTAAAAAAAGCACATTTTTAAGAATCAAAATGTGGGGTGCCTGGGTGGCTCAGTCGGTTAAGCATCTGACTCTTGATTTTGGCTCAGGTCATGATCCCAGGGTTGTGGGATCGAAACCCGACTTGGGCTCTGAGCTGACAGTGCAGAGCTTGCTTGGGATTCTCTCTCTCTCTCTCTCTCTCTCTCTCTCTCTCTCTGCCCTTCTCCCTCTCTCTCAAAATAAATAAATAAACATTTTTAAAAACATAACCCAGGGGCACCTGGGTGGCTCAGTCAGTTGAGCGGCCGACTTCGGCTCAGGTCATGATCTCGCGGTCCGTGAGTTCGAGCCCCGCGTCGGGCTCTGGGCTGACAGCTCGGAGCCTGGAGCCTGTTTCCGATTCTGTGTCTCCCTGTCTCTGCCCCTCCCCTGTTCATGCTCTGTCTCTCCCTGTCTCAAAAATAAATAAAACGTTAAAAAAAATTTAAAAAACAAAAAAAAAAACATAACCCAGAAAGCTACCTGAATTCGCACAGGGTTTTACCAGAATCACACCACATTTGTCTCTTTTGGGTACTAATCTCCCCCTCCTCCAGTGAATGAGATATTTGCTTAGGGCCAGGGCCACCTTAACTGCCACCATTCTCGAGAAGAGACTAAGAGCTCAGCCTCCGGATGCAGGCAGACACAGTCAGACTCTCGACTCTACCTCCGGGAGACCCTGGACAAACTGCTGGACTCTGGAGAAGCAAGTCCTGTCCCCTGGGTTGTCCTTGGTACAAAGTTCCATGCTTTGCATCATGACCCCACCTCCCAAGCCACTCGGTAAAGAACAGCTGTTATGGCAACGCTTTCATCACCGGCATCATGACTGCCTCTACGGCCACCACAGAGCGACAGCCCCTAAGGACACACACAGCACCTGTAAGTGGTCCTGCCCAGCCACCAAGACTGGGGGCTCGGCAAGGTTCCAGACCAGCGGACAGGTGCAAGTTGACTATCCTGCATCTCAACACCAGCAAAGGAAGCCACCCGGCATCTCCCTTTGTTCCCGTATTTCCCTGGTGCCCGGGAAGGGAAGGGTTCCCTGGCCCCTACGTGCCATCAGCACCGGCCCCACCTACCTTCTTCATGAGCATGTAGATGTGGGTTTGCGCGGCATCCAGCACGTAGCGGTGAGGGTGCCTCAGCCCCTTGACCGTGATGTCCATGGTTTTGCCATCTATGTTTATCCACCGCCTCGCCCCGGGGGCCAAGAATAGCCTGGAGCAGGGAGGGAAATGTTAGCGAGTAGCTAACCCAAGTCCGTGAATGAAAGTTCACAGCCGCTTGGGAGGGAGGGACGGACATGACTCAGGTCACTGGGAATGAAAGCGGTCCTTTTTTTTTAGGAGACAGGAAAAAGCCCTAAACAGGTTGTCACGTGACGTTTCTTAGACGCAAGAAAACAGTCACGCCAGTCTTCAGAAGGGGAATATTTAACTTTAGCGTCCCCCGCCCCTAAGAGAGAAAACAAAATGTTGGTGGGCAACACCAGGCGTTAGAATAAAGAATCCAATTTCCAACGTAATGCCTTCTGCCTCATTCACCAGGATTTGGGGCCCACCCGGAACCTCCAAACAGGTGTCCCAGGGCCCCTGCTCTCTTTTGGCCCAGCCTAGATGTATTTAGAAAAAAAAATTTTTTTCAAGTAATCTCTATCCCCAACGTGAGGCTCAAACCCACTGCCCCCGAGATCAAGAGTCGTCTGCTCCACTGACGGAGCCAGCCAGGCACTCTAGATGCATTTAGAAATGAATCTCAAATGCTGGGTCGGGAAGCAACCTATAGTCCCAGCGCCCAGAGGGTGGATGACGAGGGCATCCTTGCTAATGGTCCCAGAGAGAACCCAAACCCAGCCACATGGCTCTCCACTGTTCCCCCTTCTGAGTTGTTTCAGGGTTAGAGATGCGTGAATGTTTTGCCACACTATGCAGCTGTACCTTAAAATTTGGAGATTTAGGGGCGCCTGTGTGGCTCAGTCGGTTAAGTGTCCAACTTCGGCTCAGGCCATGATCTCGCAGTTCATGAGTTCGAGCCCCACCTCGGGCTCTGTGCTGACAGCTTGAAGCCTGGAGCCTGCTTCAGATTCTGTGTCTCCCTCTCTCTGACCCTCCCCTACTCACGCTCTGTCTCTCTCTCTCTCTCTCTCCAAAATAAATAAACATTAAAAAAAATTTAATTTGGGGACTCAGACTAACATTACATACCCAGGGACCCTGGGGAGAAAGGAAGCTGCTATAAAGGTGAAGACAGCTAGTTTTCTTACAGTGGATTTTTGGAGTTAGGGTGTGTGTGTGTGTGTGTGTGTGTGTGTGTGTGTGTGGCAGTGTGACAGTCAGGTGCCACTGTTCCTGGGAAGGATGTCACAGGACCTTCCTGGAACCACAATCCCTCCGTCACCCCTGTCTCTCTCGGTACACAGTCCTTGCGTGGGAGGAGGTGGACACGTCGTTGAGAAAGTGCAGAAGCCTCCAAGCGTGAGGCCCGAGACCTCCAGCCCTTGCCTTCAGTGTTATTGGTGCCTTTCCCAAAGTTGCAGTGGTCCACTCTGAGTCCGCTGGAGGGACACCGGAGGTTGAGATGGACGAGTGCACAGAGGGGAGGGGCCACCTGGCCTGCCGCCCCAAGCTCGGCACCACAGTCCGCTGGCTGCCGGGGACTGGTCCCAGCCCAGCACGGCAGCAGGGCTTTGACAACCATGGCTACGCATGTGAGTACGACCCGAACGTGCTGGGCACTCAGAGCCCAAGACTGGTGTCCCCTACGTCCAGTGC
This sequence comes from Panthera pardus, assembly GCF_024362965.1. Lineage (NCBI taxonomy): Eukaryota > Metazoa > Chordata > Mammalia > Carnivora > Felidae > Panthera > Panthera pardus. The sequence continues at coordinate 24,812,133 of NW_026526876.1, read as the reverse complement.
CCGGGGGAGGGAGGGTGCAGATCTCAACCGCTCGGCACCCGGCAGCACCGGCTCTCTCTCTCTCTCTCTCTCTGTCTCTCTCTACCGGGCCATGAGAGGGAGGCCTGGCCCTCTGAGGCCCTCTGAACTGGAACCCCTGCTTCCTGGGTAACACAGAGGGTGGCTTAGGGGAAAGACAGGGCTGGAGCAGAACAGACTCACTGCTAGAACGAGCAAGTGGGACCTACAGCCATTAGGTGCAAGATTAGAGATATATGCACATTTGTACACCCAAGCAGGGTGCACGGTCCCAGAGGCTTGGGGGATCTCCCTCTCTTCGTGGTCCTGACTTCTGCAAGATGACTGGGGAGAGGAAGTTTTCCTACACCACCTGTTGTCTCTCTCCTCTCAAACACGCACGCGCACACACCCCTCTCGGGACATCTAAGGGGGGGGGGTTGGTCAAAGACAAAGCACTTTGCACTATAACTCGGGGCAGCTTGCTTTAACTCCTGAGCACATCCCCCTTGGTGCAGGGCGGTGACATCATGCGCCTTCCCAGACTTTCTTCCGAGGGAGCCCCAAGCCTTAGCGAGGAGATAGCTATCCACAGCACGGCAGGTGCAGTGACTAAGGCCCACACCAGGAATGTGGTCCCTCCCATTCGATCTCAACCTCAAACGCAAGGGGGTGGCCAGCAGAGGCCCCCCGGGCAGCTCTCCCAACAATCTGGCTGGTCCTCACTTGTAAATCTCCTCCGCTTTCTCCTTGACCTTGGACTGATCTCCGTACTTCAGATCTTCACAGGCTTCCCAGAATCCCAGATTCTCCCCTGCACGAGGAGGAGGGGTCCACGCAGATGAAAGCCAAGCAGGAACCAAGGCGGGCGAAGAAAAGAAGAAAGAAAGGAGATGGGTCAGCTGGGGTGGATTCGGTCCCCAGCCCAGTGAACATCTTCCTTCCCTCTGCAGAACAAACCAGGGCACCCTGTGAGGCTAGACAAAGATAGGACTGTCCCAGGCTTGCCTGTCTGGAATTTAGCTGTAGCAAACATTGCTCGAGCAAGTCGGCGTCTGATTAGGCTTGTGAACATCTACTGCTACACGACAGGCTTTCTCCATAAAGGTCCCCGTTTGCTTTGCTCATGTTCAGTGACTGCACGTGACTTCTGCCTCCTTGGCGTGTACAGCCCCGCCCTTTGATAGCCCCTCCAGCCAAAGGTGCTTCCAGAGAGGCTACACAGGCAGCGAAGCTGACAGACTCACTCTCAGGGAAGGCCTGGCCAGCGGGGGACATAACAGAGGGTCGCCCGAGCCAGACGGACTCCAGAAGGAAAAGCCAGTCTCCTCCCGAGCCTTCCCTTCCTTTCAACTTAAAACTCTCTAATCCGTCTCCGCGGCACCCACAAGGAAGGTGAATACTCTGGTGCCATCGTCCCAGGTGGTCATTTTTGCCTGAGAAAATAAAGATGATCACACCAGGGGGACAGCAAGTGCCTGTGTGTGTGCACGTGCACGCACGTGCTTGTAAATCACAGCACACCGTGGTGTGGGGAAATAGACAAGAACTCCCCCTCGTCTCCTTTCATAGCATTTTCTGGAAAGCTCCCAGGTGCTTCGGAATGGAAAAAGCCGCACAATCCTAAGCTAGTTGACGTCTGTCCCATAACCCTATACAGGTCCCTCCTCTTCGGCATGAACTTCAGGGTGTTCTGAGGACTGAGATCACAGGCACGAATAAACAGGCCAGCGATGCTTTTAAGGGACAGCCGTCGGGGGGCGCCTGGGTGGCTCAGTCAGTTAAGCGTCCGACTTCAGCTCAGGTCACGATCTCGCGGTCCGTGAGTTCGAGCCCCGCGTCGGGCTCTGGGCTAATGGCTCAGAGCCTGGAGCCTGCTTCCGATTCTGTGTCTCCCTCTCTCTCTGCCCCTCCCCCGTTCATGCTCTGTCTCTCTCTGTCTCAAAAATAAATAAATGTTAAAAAAAAATTTTTTTTTTTAATTTAAAAAAAGGGACAGCCGTCGGTTTCACATCAGGTGCAACGCAGACCACCTCACCCAGGGCACAAGATAGCTGATTGCTTTAGGTTAAATGAGCAGTTATTCACAACAGCCAAAGGTGCGAAACAAAAATGTCCACCAGCAGGTGAATGGATACCCAGAACGTGGTCTATACCTACAATGGGATATGATTCCTCCTTAAGCCTCTTTTGTTTAATGTTTATTGAGTTTTGAGAGAGAGCGTGTGAATGGGAGATGGACGGAGAGAGAGGGAAACAGAGGAGCTGAAGCGAGCTCTGCGCTGAAAGCCGCGAGCCCCACGTGGGGCTCAGACCCACCAACCTGAGATCACGACCTGAGCTGAAGTCAGATGCTCAACTGACTGAGCCACCCAGGTGCCTGATTCAGCCTTCACAAGGAATAAAATTCCAACATGGGCTACAACCGGGATGCACCTTGAAATAAGCCAGTTCAAATGGACAAAAAAACATATATGATTCTACTTATACGAGGTACCTAAAACAGTCACATTCACAGAGACAGAAAGTAAAATGGCGGTCGCTGGGAGCTGGGGGAAGGGAGACTGGGGAGTTAGTGTTTAACGGGGACAGAGTTTCCGTTGGGGAAGGTGAAAAAGTTCCGGAGTCGGATGGTGGAGACGGTTGAACGGCAGTGTTGGAGATACTGAACCAAACTGTACCTGTAAAGATGGTTAAAATGATACATTTCATGTCATGAATATGTTACTGCCATAAAACACTAAACGAGCACACGAAAATGTGTACATGAAGGTGCAGAGCAGCATTATTCGCGATAGCCAAAAAGTCTTAACCACCCCAAGGGCCACCAAATGACGAGTGGATAGACAAAATGCGGTATATCCACACCGTGGAGTATTATTTGGTCATGAAAAGAACTGAACCACTGCCCAACGCCATAGCAGAGATGAACCCTGAAAACACTACGCTGCGTGAAAGACAAAAAACCACACAGTGTATAATTCCATTTATAGGAAATGTCCAGAACAGGCAGACCCATGAAGATAAAAATAAATGAGTGGTCACCTGGGACTGGGGGAGGGGGGGCGGGGGTGGAGGAGAAAATAATGGGGGGCAGAGGAGGAGAGAGGAATAGGGCTCGACTTTTAATGAGTAAGGGGTTTGTTTTGGAGGTGGTGAAAACGTTCTATGATTCTATAGTGTTGATGGCTGTGCAACTTTGTGAATGTACTAAAAATCACTGCTTTGTACCCTTTGAAAGGATTATGGCATGTGAATTACACAGTCTGTGTATTTATGGTATGTGAAGTCTATCTCAATTTTTTTTTAATTTTAATTAGATAAGAAAACCGATGATTCATCTTCCCTGTTTATATCTGAAGCCTTGGGAATCTCATGAGGAATCACCGGAAGTTTGTGGTGTTGTTTTTTTTTAACATTTCTTTAGTTTGTGGGGTGGGGGGGTAGAGAGAGCCCTACGGGGGTCGAACCCACGAGCTGTGAGAGTGATGTCACGACCTGATCTGAAATCAGGAGGGATGCTTCACTGACTGAGCCACCCACGTACCCCATCAGAATTAACAGGGAAGTCTTTTCAACGGGGTCTCGCTGTCACTAAGTAATGGACGGGATCAGCCCGGGGGTGTGGTTTGTCGTTTTGCCACTAGATGGCAGCCTATCCTCTTATTCTCCGGTTGCTCCAGGGGCCCCAGCTAAAGGCACTTGCCTTTCCCATCATCTGTTCTGGGTTTTACCGTTATCACGGCAATTAGGCTTGATTAGAGAGGATTGTCAGGGATCCACATTATAATGTGATGCGCTGCATCAGGCGGTCAAAGAGGCTAATGGCCTGTCCCCTGGGATTAGTTCAGGAGCAACCCCCTGGACAAATGGGTCCTGGGAGCCAGCAGCTGAGAAGCGAGGTTCAAATGGGATGCTTTGCAGGGCTGGGGGGATTCAGTAAGCAGATGACGAATCCCATAAAAGCACACATCTCAGCCAAAGCTGGTGAAGCCAATTGAATGTTTGGCCTGATGAAACCGGTTTTAATCTGGCCTTTCGTTTTCCCAGGTGTTTCTCGGGGCAGTGTGTTTGAAAAAGTCACCAGTGCCTCCCTACTACCATGCAGGGACACCCAGAGTGTGTGTCTCTGAGACACCAGGAGTAGAAAACGGGGCCTTGCCCGTCCCACTAAAATCGGCACACTCCCAAGGCCCTGAAGGAAGGAGGGCAGGAGCTGAGACGGTTCTAGAGCTCAGCCATGTATTAGAATAATCACCTGGGGAGTTTTCAGACCTGCAGAGAACCCACCCCAAACCAAAAACAAAACAAAACAAAACAAAACAAAAGGAGCCTCTGGAGAAGGCATCCGGGCAGATGTGTTTTTAAAATCTCCCCAGTTGAACCGAAGGCACAGCCTGGGCAGAGAAGCACTGAGCTGAAGGAAAGCAGGCTGCGGGACAAAAAGAGAAAACTTGTTTTTCCGCTTCCCTCCTGGCCAGGGCTTGGCGAGGGACTCTTGGACTCTGACGGTAGAATCAGGGTGAGGAAGTGAGAGAGCGGCCAGAGGGGACCGGGCCCTTGCACACGCGAGTAACGCTAAGGCGGACAGATTTCATTAGTAGATTCAACACCCCTCATCCCTACCCCCCACCATGGAGCCCCTTGGAAGGGATGGAAAGGACACGTCCAAGAAGAGCCTGTTGAAGAGCGCGCGGGCGCAGAGCTGTGAAAACACCTACCGAGAAAGCCCTCGAAACCTTTGCCAGACAGTCATAACAGGTGTGTTGCTGAAAGTAAAAAATTGTAAAACAAAGAATGTGTGAAAGAAATCAAAAGACCCACCACTGAATTCTTTCTTGAGAAAGTACTGGAAGCTCTGTCGGCCCTTGGGGTCTCGGATCAGTTCACTGAAGTTGAAAGCCCATCGCTCCACCCGCATCTTGGTTGGGATTTCCACCCTGCAAAGATGATGATCTGTAAACGCACCAGACACAATGCAAGACAGGGGCCGTGCCAGGGGGTGGCCCGGCTGGGGGAGAGGGGCTTTAGCCCCGCCTAAGTTCACGAGTCCCTCCGCCCAGGGCTCAACCCGATCCTCCCCCCTCAATCCCTGCACGAACGTACAATACAAGTGATCCCTCGCTAGGAAAATGCAGCCTCGGACAAGTCCCCTGGGGCTCTTATGGAGAGCGGGTGGCCCAGAGGCGAGAAGGACGCCCACATTCAACAGCCTTACAGTCCGGCACAGGAACACGGATGCGCCCTCCAAGGCTTGTGGAGACTGGCCAGCAGAGGGCCGGTCAGGCTGCCACACCGGACCAGAGAGGAAGGATTTCCAGAGCAGCACTGGTGACGCGAGCTATGGTCACTGCCACCCCTCCCCACGCCCCTTCACCACCGGCATCTGGTGGGAGGGAGTCTGTGGTTCCTCCTTTACCTGCCCTCAGGCCCCGAGCCCCAGGTAGACCCTGTGGTCACCGATGAGCCCTCTCCCAAAGCATCCTCCAACATGCAAGTCCCACGCCCCCTCCGTGTTTGGAAGGGTCTCCCAGCTCCCAGGTGGGACATCTGAGTGCAGCTGGCTGAGGCCTAACATTCCAGAAAATCAGGAAAAGAGTCGGCTTTTCTTCCCATTCCTTATGAAATTCTCCAGAACCCGGCACAGCCCCTTGGAAACAAACGCTTCCAAGTCCACGACCCCAAGAGTTTGCATTTCTAACCAGCTCCCCGCTCGTGTTGCAGCCGCGGGTCTCGGGACCAACGCTGGGAGCCACACTGCTCTAGACCAGTATCACGAATCCCGGCTGTTCATGAAAACAAGTGGGAGCTTTTCAAAACCACCGGTGAGTATACGAGGGTAGCCCCGGCCAATTAAGAGGCTGCGGGGGGGTAAGGGCTGGACATTGGGCTTTCTTTACCTTTCGGTTGTCAAGCCTCCCAAGGTGATTTTAATACGGCTTTCTGATCTAGACCATTCAGAACAAGGCTTCCTGTTTTCAACAGGCACCATTGACCGGCGGAGGCTCCGGAAAACCACCCTACAAACTAGAGCCCCCAGAGTAGGAGGGAAGCCTCTCCGGAAGGTGGTTCTAGAGTCTTCGGGTCTGCGGTTGATATTGGTAAACAAGTCACCCCGAACTCCAGATGAGTGCCCCCCTTAACCCATCAGGCCCCCACAGCAGGGCCAGGAGGAGGAGGCGGAAGGATTTCCCAGCTATGTCTGCTTCCCTGGCTGGATCTGTGCTACCTGAATGTTCCTCATGCGTTAGGTGGCAATGGCCTCGGTGGTGACCTAAACTGTGGTACGCACCTGATGCTGTCTATCTTCCCCATCACCCCACCTGCCTCATCCACTCCTACAGCCCCTTCCTTCCTCCCCTCTTCCTCTACCTCTCCCTCTGACGTGACCGTTACACCTTCTCTTCTTCCTTCATTGGCCGATGCTCTCCTGCATTTCTGCCTTTGTCCCTCTGGCAAACAACAGGCTCACATAGGCCCAATCAGCAGCGACAACTGCTCAAAACTCACAAACAGAGCCACGGAGTGAGTGGTACGATTGCCAAGGCAGGTGCAGGGCCCCGCCCTCCAGGAACTTACTTGTTCTCTAATTAGACGTTGAAAAGGCAAAGCCATAGAGATGGTCGTTTTCTTTTCAAAAACAGTATCTTGTTAATATAGAGTTACCATTTGACCCGGCCTTTCTACTCCTAGGTACATACCCAAGAGAAATGAAAACATACGTCCACACAAAACCCTGTACGTGCGTGTTCACAGCAGCATTACTCATAATAGCTGAAAGACCAAGATAACCCAATGTCCATCAACCGATGAATGGATAAAAAAGTGTGTATCTTTCCAGTGAATATCATCCCTGGATGGATGATATTCATCCATAAATAAGGATGTATTATACACTATACAATACAGATAAAACCTGAAAGCATTATGCTCAGTAGAAAAAAAAGCTAATCACACAAAAAGAGACCACATGTTATATGATTCCATTCACACGAAATGTCCAAAGCGGGCAACTGCGCAGAGACAGAAAATACTTTTGTGGTTGCCTAGGGCAGGAGGGGTAGGGGGGGAAGGGTTCTTATTTGGGTGATGAAAATGTTTTAAAATTAACTGTGGTGATGGTTGCACGACTCTAGGAATACAGTAGAAACCACCGAACTGCACGCTTTAATTGGGTGAATTGTATATAGCATGTGAATTGTAACTCAAAAACCTATTAAAAAAAAAAAAACCACCAGTGTATCAAATACATACAATTTGGCATTCAAGTCCCAGAACTGGGTGTCATCTGTTATCCAAGGATTGCTAGGGAGGCAGCCTGACATGATGGCATCATTGGACAGAAATTGCTCGCTGTATTTGACGATCCTGAAAAGTAAACGGAAAAGGATTTCCTAGAAGTTCAACACCCAAGAGACAAAATCAATACTCAGGTTGATTGACCAGCCTGCCCTCCTTCCTCTTTATCGATTTGGTTACATACTTATTACTGTCTTCTTAGAAAAACGCTCTAATAGCCCTCGGGAACGGCAGGTATTCGACGGGATCTGGTCCCGGCTCTACTTGGGAGATGAAACACTGTCTCCCCAACCAATCCCTTTGCAGCCTCTCTCCTGTACCTATTTCATTAAAATAAAGCCTCTTTATCTTTTATCGTGCGTTTTCAAAATTCAAAGCCGACGCCGTGTGCCCGTGTTCGAACCAGCGTCTCGGCACCTGCTTGGAAGCATGAGGCAGCCATGGTCTCTCTGAGATTCTGCTGCCACGTCAGGTTCTACCCTTTGTCGGGATAATGCATTCATCCTCCAAAACCTGTGGGCTCACTGAGGTGTGAAGCCCAATTTTGCAAATGTGAGCGAGAACTAATTCCTTCTATGTGAGTTAGACCTTCTTAGCCAGCACATTTCCCGGTGTTCGGGCAGTCTGGAAAAGCCTGCTGTGCCTGTACCCCTTAGGCGGGGAATCGTATCCACGGTGTACATGAGACACCTGCCGTGAAGTCTGCCCACAGCCATGAGATTTTGATAGAACGGAATCCACGCCCTAGAGATACACCCGAGCATGAGGTGTAGAGTTCTGTGCGGAACTCGAGCCCCTTGCTTTCATTTCTCCCCAGACCCTCCTATTTCTCAGCAAGACCCCTACAGTGGAGCCACTCAAGGGAAGAAAAAAGAAAACCACGTCACAGGTCCAAACACAAATGACGTCATACAACGGTAACGAGGCACTAAAACAAATAAAAATTAGAAAGTGGGGGTAAAAGTATCCAGCAGCCTTCGAGTCTCCTTCAATGTTCTTTCTGCTTGGTTTCATTAGATCGGGTCTCCGGAACATCGGAGGAGATGGTTTTTACTTTGTCATGAAACAGGGATGATCATTATAACCCAAGGTGAATGTCCACTGAGTATAGGGGTCCACTCCCATCTGTGACGGAGCTGCAGTCAGAAGTCATTGGAAAATATGGGTGAGGTCAGGGCACATTTTATCAGGCAGGTGGTATGTTTGCAAACTAGGGATTGGGGAAGGGGTAAAAAAGACATTTAAAGATTTTTCGAAGAGACTAACCCCTAACAGTACTGAAAGAAAGGCACTGGACAAAACACAACGCCTTCCATCTTGAATAGTACCGTTACTGAAATCTTACACGGCCAAAGTAAATGATTAGTCACACTGTGCCTCCCCCTCCCCCAGAAGTAAGCCAAGTCCATTTTCATGTGTGCAGGAAAATCTTAGAGTTAGTAAGGTGGGCCTATAATGAATTCCACATTTTAAAAGGACAAGTGCTTACATTTGGGGGCCACTAAACCCTTTTGTGTCTCCTAAATAATATCCTATGAGGGACTGGATCAAGGTACCCTGAATGTTCAATAAATAAAATGTAAATTTCCAATTTATCATCATTGGATTTTAAATCAAAGATTAACAATGGACATTTGATAGTGCGTTGAATCAGTAAACATAACTCAAATATCTCTAATAAGTTCGAGTGAATAATGATAGGAACACAGGCCACTGAGGAGCCCCAAGGAACAGTTCATGAACTTTCAACTCTTCCCTCTTTCTCAATCCTCACTTTAGTGGATACCAAGAAAGACGAGACTTGTATAAAAACCCCCATCCCTGATCTTGCCTAACCCAAGATGAGACCTGGACACTTACACAGACTGAGGAACCAGGAACTTAATCCTCAAGGGACTGGTTTTGTCCCTCAGAGTTCCTTAGGCTCTTATGTCAACCCATGACTGCTCAAGTTTGCCTGAAAGTGGAAAGTTCTCCTCTTGCCCACCTCTTGTTCAAACTTCAGCAAGACCAACTAATTAGGGACATACCCTCCAAGGGACACCGAAGACTTCACCGTGGACCTCATTAAGGCCTGTTGGTAATACATGATCTGGAAAAGACACAGTGGTTAGAAGACGTCCAACTTCCCCATCCTTGAGCGTCACTAACACTGGCACTGCCATGTGGCCTCCAGAACCAGGAGCCATTTATCTGTCACAGCCCCCGATTCCATCCCCTCAAGCCACCCACCTTGGTACTAACAGGACACAGGCTCACAGTAGACAGGTGACCCCAAGCTCCAAACTAGGGGCCTCTGCAGCCCATCATGCATCAGTCCGAGAAAAGGCACCAATTGAAAATGCAAAAAGTTCTAAGGAACATTAAATCGAGACATGGGGACAGATGCTTGGCTTTTCCCTCAGGTGCTCCTGGCTGACAGAGCAGGTCTAACCTCAACAGCCAACGCTTCCCAGGGCTCCGTCTTGTGCCCTGGTCATGAAATTTGCCAAAATAGGTAGTGTGCCTGTTCAGATTCTGAATGTCCCCGTAACTGTAGGAGCAGGGGCCGGGGTGGGGAGGCAGACACTGTGGCATTCACTCCCACGTCCCTCAGATCTGTGCCTTCTGAGGGTGTCTCATATCCCAAGCGTCAGCACCAATCCATATAGATCTTACAAAAGAATCTTTGTCATTCTGTGCTGCCCATTAATTTGGAGACAACTGTTTGAACATTACACATGGTTTTTCATTTCATTACTGAGGGCAGAACATAAAGCCAAAGTACATACAATTTGTGAGAGGATTTAAAAACCAAACTTCCCTGGGACTGGGAAACTAATTACCTCTTTTCTGACAGCAGTGACTGTTTGTTTCTGTAAAACAAAGAGGCAAAACCATTAAACAGCTGCCAGTAAGTCATTATAGTTCAAACGCCCATTTGAAAAATAAAAATCCTTGCCCAGGAGAAAATTGTTTCACCTCTCCTTACTTAAAAGATAGAATTTCCCCATCACTGACACCTCCACCCTATTCTATACAGCCACTGGAGAATTCATTCAACTAAGGCTTTGGTGAGGGAACAGGTATGATTTACTACCATAACTTTCTTTTTTAAGTTTATTTATTTTGAGGTGGGGGAGGGGGGGAAGAGAGAGAGAGGGAGAGAGAGAGTCCCAAGCAGGCTCCACGCTATTGGCACAAAAGCCCAACATGGGGCTCGAACCCACAAACTCTGAGATCATGACCTGAGCTAAAGGCAAGAGCCAGACACCCAACCAACTGAGCCATGCAGGTGCCCGATATACTACTATAACTTTACACCGTTCTCCCAAAAGCCAAGATGAATTCAAGACTAAGTTCAGGGATTCGACCCAATCTACCATAGTGCCTACAGGGCCATCTTAAATAGAATGCAACGCAAAGACGGTGAAGCAAGTATGCGGCTTGAATGTTTCTTTCTTTTCTCACAGGAGACTGCTTTGAATGAATGGTGACCTCCATTCCTCAGGTATTCATAACAACTTGACCGATACAAATTGGAAAAGAAACAAGCCACATGGCCAAACATAAAGTACGTAACAAAAAAACCTGACACCAGCATCCAAGGAAGGTGAGTCCCAGAGCTGAGCTGTAACGTAGAAGATCATGTCGGGCCCCATCCTCTCACTGAAGCTGCCAAAGCAAGCTCATGCCTGGGGTGAGCAGGGCATCCTCTCTCTGGATTTTTTGAGATGGAGCAGAGAAAGCCTGGCTCCCAAAAGGGACTCCGTGTATAGAGTCTTAGAAGCTCCTGGAAACTGTTACCATTCAGATCTGTCTCCTACTGAAATGCTCTACAATCTGACATGCTTCCTTAGTATCACTTTTCTGCTCGGTGCAACCCCTGGGAGCTGGGCACAGTTGATGATTCCAGTCTCAGTTTTTTGAGATTTGGTTGTGTCCAGGGGCTGCTTGGTGCTGACACCCATACTTTAAATTGATCATCTTAATTTCTTGCTGCTGTCATCCAAGCAACTTAACACAACCAGATCTTCACTGGAAACAGAATCAGAAGTCCAAGGAGGACACTATTTCCACTAGCCAGTTAGCAAAATAAGTACGGGCCCACGAGCCCATTGACAAGGAATGAAGGAAGGTCTAATCTGGAATGTCACACCCTTGTCTCTCCTTTCTAATCCATGCTGGGTTCCATTCTGCTTCATTAGATTGCTTTTATGTAATGAGCTTTCCCAGGACATCCTTTTTCCTGGGTGGGGGAGTAGGGAGAGTTATCTCAGAAAATTAAAGGTAGGTCTCTCCGTTTTGGACTCACATGCACCCTGACTTCTTCCTTCATAGCACTTACCACAACTGTAATTAAATATTTATTTGTGTGATTCTACTTCACATATGTATCACCCACCAGGCACCATTAAGAGCAGGGTGACCATGTCTGCCTCTAACATAATTTCTGGTGCACGGTAGATGTTCACAAAAACATCAGACACGGATGCCTGGGTGGTTCAGTCTGTTGAACATCCAACTCTTGATCTTGGCTCAGGTCATGATCTCAGGGTTTGTGAGAATGAGCCCCGAGTTGGACTCTGCTGACGGCACAGGGCCTGCTTGGGATTCTCTCTCTCTCCCTCTCTCTCTCTGTCCCTCCCCTGAGTGAGTCTTTCTCTCTCTCCAAATAAATAAACTTTAAAAAAAACAATCAGAAAAATGATGGCTTCCATGTTCTTGGCGGCCCAGAAAAATGGAGATGTATTCTAAGCTTAAATTAGAATACAGTATTTTTTCACCTAACATGTTTGAGACACTCCCCAAATGGTCCCTATTTTGGTAACCACACCTATTATCTGTTCCCATTGTCTCCTAACAGGAGGCATTGTTTTAGAAGACTCTCATTTCAGGTAGAAAAGGACCCTGGGGTCAGAGTGGCTTGGCATCCAAACATGATACAGAGTCTCTTGTTAGAAGAGTGCTAAAGTAGACTAAGAATAACAGCTACTGGTCTACCAACACCCTGTGTTCAAAGCAGAAGCTGGATGTTTGCATAATAGCAACCAAGTAGCAATTCATGCAAGGCAATTTACATCTTCCTGATCCCTTACAAAGTTTAAGGGAGGCAGGTTCCATCATTCTGAGTTTCAGCTGAGGAAACTGAGGCTATGAGATGCTATAGGGCAACTTTCTCAATATCTCCTGGTCGGTAATTGGTTGAGCCGGGATTCAAACCTAGATCTTCCCTTTGCAAAGCTGAGGAGTGATCTTGGAGAACCAGAAAATAGCCTACTCTCTTCACCAGTTCCTTCTTTGCCTTCAAGCGGCAGGTGCTACACAACAGAATGACTCTGGCCGGCCATTTAAGTTAAAACCAAACAAAAAGAGAGCTAAAGCCCCCATCACAAGATGAAACAGAAAGACAGGAAACACTCTTTAATCAACACTAATGACAGTAAAACCAACTCCCAGCTACAAGATAAATAAACTCTGGGGAGCTAACACACAGCACGGGGACTATAATTAACAATACTGTAGTCTATACTTCTACGATGCCAAAGAGAGTAGATCCTAAATGTTATCACCACACACTCAAAAAAACCATACTTATGTGAAGGCACAGAGGTATTAAGTAACCTCATGGTGGTCACAGTTTTGCAATTCATACCTATTTCTAAGCATCGCATCTGTATACCTTAAATTCATATACGTTATATGCCCATGAAAGCTCAAGGGGAGAAAACCACTAATGACGGTAAGGATCGCGATCATACGAGGCCTGTGTTCAACAGCCAAAGTCATAAACGCCCTCCTGCAAAGTGCCCCAGGCCCAAGGTCAAACTCCCTGCAAGCACGGGTCTCCTGAGCACACAGCAACAAAAACTCAATGAGCCAGATTCTCAGTCCGCCTGACGTTCTCCGTTCTCCCGGCTCCCCAAGGAGCCGTCCCTGCAAGTTCATCCTTTTCACACACACTCTCAATCTGAGCCCATTTTCTCAGTCTTCGGTGTGTTAAAAATATTTCATATTTGAATTCACTTTATTTGGGTTTAATTACCCCACTAGGGCTCCTGCCTCGGTGGTTCAGTCTGCTGTTTGTTTTCTGCTTTCCGGGACTACCCTCTGGGAATAGCACAAAACCTGGGGCTTCTCCACCTCTACCTTGGGTTTCCCACATGGATTTTACTGGTTATTTCTAGCTTTAAAAATAGCTTTCCGGGGGCGCCGGGGTGGCAGTCGGTTAAGCATCTGACTTCAGCTCAGGTCACGATCTGGTGGTTCATGAGATCGAGCCCCCCGTCGGGCTTTGCACGGACCGTGCAGGGCATGCTTGGGATTCTCTCTCCCTTTCTCTCTCTGCCGCTGTCCCACACTCTCTCTCTCTTTCTCTCAAAATAAGTAACAGCTTCCTCTTGACGGATATAAGAGTACCTCTGTCCTGTTAAGGGTCTGTCTACATTGGGATGGTACAGGAGAGGGCTCCGAACTTTTCTAACAGACAGAGAGAGAGAGTTCGGGGAGAGGGGTAAGTCTTAGGAAATGGTATGGACTTTCAGATCAGGCCCAGGTCCAATTACAGGTTCTGTCACTCATTGGCCATATGACTTCGCATGAGTTATTTAGCACTTCAAAGCCTCTTTCCTCCCTTGTAAAAGGGGATTAAAAGGGGGGGAGGGGATTAAATGAGATAATACACACAGGTGACTGGCATATAGGAGAGGCTCAACATCCAGGGGCTCCTGACTGGGGTTCACACACTACTGCTGACAGCAGGCATGGTATGGGGTTACCCCAATCACAAGGTAAAGGACAGGGTGCCCGTCAATATCTGGGACATACTTATGCTAAAGAAGCTATCTGTTGTTTAGCTGAAATTCAGATTCAGCTGAACACCCTGTATTTTTATTTGCTAAATCTCATAAACTGGTCAATATCATTATTACTTAGCCAAAGGCCATTTAAAAAAAAAAAAACAAACATTAAAGGGGCACCGGGGTGGCTCAGTCGGTTAAGCGTCTGACTTCAGCTCAGGTCATGATCTCTCAGTCTGTGAGTTCGAGCCCTGCTCTGGGCTCAGTGCTGACAGCTCGGAGCCTGGAGCCTGCTTCAGATTCTGTGTGTCCCTCTCTCTCTGCCTCTCCCTCTCTCTCTCTCTCTCAAAAATAAATAAAACATTAAAAAATGTTTTTAACATTAAAATGAAGTTATTAAAAATACACACACACACACACACACACATTTCTAAGCCACTCAAAGAAACCCACTTCCTGTTCCTGGCAACATAAGACATAAACATTTTTTTCTCCCTGTAATTCATGCACAAACCCCCTGCTTTCTCAACACTTGGCCCTCCTGGTGGGAAGTCACTTCTTTATTCCTCATCCGAGTGACACATTTGCCTACAGGAAGATACTCTGCCTCAGGAATCTTCAAATGTCATGCATTCTTGGAATTCTAACTTGTTATTTTTCTCCCATGGAGCTACCCAAATAGGGACACATCTATGGCCTGTTTACACAGCTCTGTGGCCGGCTTGCTGGCCTCAAAACCCGGGTTTTGGCTGCAGACAATTATCAGGCCATGCCCTGAAGAGACCCTGGGGCCGCTGCAGACGGGGAGGTGGAAAGGGAGGAGGAGGGGCCGGCAGGGACCCTGGGATCGGGCAGCCAGGCAGGAACACACGAAGAAACAGAGGCGAGGGTCTGGCAAGCCACAGGGTGAAACACAAGATGGGGACAACCGTGAGGAATCGGGGAACACAGGCATTAAGAGCAGGGAGAGGGTCAAAAGTCAGCAACCAGGAAGTCTGGGGACTGACGCAGTCAATGCAGAGCAGACAAGACTAGAGATGGGAGGCGGCTACCGGCCAAGGAGACAAGAATCCCAGGTTGCCACCTGCCCTGCCTCGGACTTCCTGACCAGGCGCAGATTACACAATTTGCAGGGTCGGGTGCAAAATGCACACGCGGGGCCCCTTGTCCAAAGAAAGCATGAAGAATTTTAAGGACGCCTGGCCCACCGGGAGCTGTCCGCCAACATCAGCCACCGGAGCGGTCCCCTTCCAGCCGGCGCCGGTCATGAGAAGAAAGTCGTTTGTCCCCAGTCGGTGGGAGCAAATGGGGGCTTTCTCTCACTGAGGGCTCCAGGCTGGGGGCTCTGAAGCGCAGAGTATTTAACCCTATGGAGCCACATTTCTGTCTTTCACCCCAGGGTCGAGAGGACCCATAGATTAGTCCACTCACAGCATGGCGGCAGCTACCATAATGACAGCTACTGTCTGTGCAGCGACCTCTACGTGATAGATACCATCCTAGACACTTCACGTAAGTGAGCTCACGTGATCCTCCGAGGAAGGGGCTCTTGTTACCCCCATTTTATAGGTAAGGAAACTGAGGCTTTGAGTGGCTCAAAAGCTTATCCGAGATCACATGTCCAGGGAGAGGCAGGGCTGGGATTCACCCTGATGTCAAAGCTCTCTTCAGCACGGCACACCGGTCCTCATCACGACAGGACCATCGTCACCCTGTCGGGGTCAGGGGAGGAAGGGCCAGCCCCGGGCACCCCACTGCTCACGGCCTGGCTACTGCCCGGCTGCCATGATGTCACCTCACTGAAATAAAGGGAAGATGGGGGCCGAGTGTGCCACAAGGTATGGGACCCGAGAGAAGACACGCTCTCTGGGTGCAGCCCTCGGCCCACAGCCAGTTCCCCCCAGGGCTGGGCAGCCACACCAATCAGAGGCCACCAGCCTAAGGAGGTGGGGCACCCAGAGCCCTAGACACCTGCCAACCTAACAGTTTTCTTTCTTGTGCCTGATGCTGTTCATTTCTTTTGGGTTATTTGCCTCCATTTAAGGAAAACAGGTATCTTTTCTAGAATCCACTAATTCTCAGAAATGGCCTCTCTCTCTTCAAACCAGCAACGAGAGCTCTTCTCTGAAATGAGACACCAATCTGAAAGCCCGAGGCCTCATGGAGACACTTCACGTTCTTGTGACCCTCTCCCCTCAGGGCAGATCAGCCCAGAAAAACAGGGGACGTTCAGTTAGACGGTGGGAAATGTCGCCAACAGATCCAACATGGCGCCAGCCTCCATTCCCCGCCACAGCCAGGCCTCACAACACGCCGAGGCTGGCTGAGCAGGAGAGGCCCCGCTCGCACGAGAATTACGGTTTTTTATTCTTCTGAATATTCCAGAGCAGCCAGAGTGCAGACAGGACAAAGAGAGCTGGTGGGAGAGAGAGAGAGAGAGAGAGAGAGAGACAAGATGAAGGGCAAACAAAGTGAAAGAGCCCCCGTGTCAGACATGCCCATGGTGAAGACAGCCCTCAGCCTCACACACCGTCTGGCTCTCTGACTCTGAGCTGAGAGTATTGCCAGCGTCTGGCTAGAAGTGGGTGGTGAATGCCAGAAGGCAGGCTCTCCTCCTGGCCCGACCGCCCGTGAGCCGAAAGATGCTTCCTCAGCGAGGAGGGGGTCTGGCCAGGCTCCTTGAAGTTACCCCCAAGGAGCACAGAGGACAGAGGACCTCGGCTCCTCTGCTATCCTCCCAGAGCTGGAATTAAAGGCCTCCCACATCACAGACACACACACACACACACACACGCATGCACAGGTGAGCCAATTCCCAACAGCCCAGGGTCAGAGAACAGTGATGCACTTTCCACCCATGCCCTCCCCTCCTCCACACCACAGAGGTTTCTAGAACTGCCACTTATCCATTTAAAAAAAAAAAAAAAAGCACATCTTCCACCTCAGTTCAGTATTTTCCTTGATAATTCTGTTTCCATAGCAACCCAGCCTACTAGGCCTCAGCAATTATCTGTCGTCTGATGATGGGAATGTGGAAAAAGCTGTGAAGGCTGACAGTGCCATATATGTGTCAAAGGAAGGGTCACTTTAAGTTGTTGACCAAGGGACCTAGCAATGCTCAAGGGGACACCGCTCTCTGGGAACTCAATGCCCCCTCTCCATGTGGACCCCATCCCTAACCTCTGTCTCACGCACTGGTGGTCCCCACAGCCACCTTGAGTTCCAGGTCCCTTCTTCTACCTTTCTGGCACATTCCCCCCACCTCCCAACTCAAGACTTTAGGCACCACCAAGGTTTACAGGTGACACAAGAGGCTAAAATGACCCCTTGCTGCCCAAGGACATTAGAAGGAGAGCAATGAAACTGTCTAAGACGAGCTTAAGTGGGTTTCAGGCTCCATGGATCTCAACCGGGCCCATCTTGTCCCTCAGGGCACCCTGGACAATGTCTGAAGACACATGTGATTATCAGGACTGGGAGTCTGGCAGGGAAATGCACGGAGTTACTGGCACCCAGGGATGCTACTCAACATCCTACAACATGTAGGCAATCCCTCAAGGAATTATCTGGCCCCAAAGATAGTGCCGTGCTTGATGCTCGCTCTTTCAACAGCTTATGCCCTGCATTTCTTTAAATAAAAAATGGTCAGGGTGCCTGGGTGGCTCAGTCGGTTGAGCGTACGACTTCGGCTCAGGTCACGATCTCACAGTTTGTAGGTTCGAGCCCCGTGTTGGGCTCTGTGCTGACAGCTCAGCCTGGAGCCTGCTTCGAATTCCATTTCCCTCTCTCTCTGCCCCTCCCCTGCTCATGCTCCCTGTTTCTCTCTCTCTCTCTCTCTCTCTCTCTCTCTCATAAATAAATAAATAAATAAATAAATAAATAAATAAATAAATAAATAAAATTTAAAGATAGATAGATAATTGTCATAGAAAAATGGCCATCCATCATAAATGGTGGCCTATCTGGGAAAAGGGTCCTTGCAAAACTAACAGCATTAAGAGAATCTTTGCAAAGGCCCCCACCCTACTGAGTTGCTGCAGAAGAAAGAGTGACATTCTAGGTCACATGGATTAAGGTTTAAATTCAAAGTTGATTCAAGGGTTTTGAGCCTGGGGCCTCTAGTCTCCAGGGGATCTGGGACCTGGCTGAAGTTGTGTGCAAAATGTCTGTCTGGGCATCTTTGGGCAGAATGGGTTCATAACTTTCATCAGATTTTCTTTAAATTTATTTTAATGTTTATTTTTGAGAGAGAGAGAGAGAGAGAGCCAGGGAGGGGCAGAGAGAAAGGGAGGCACAGAATCTGAAGCAGGCTCCAGGCTCTGAGCTGTCAGCACAGAGCCCGACGCAGGGCTCGAACCCACGAACTGTGAGATCATGACCTGAGCCGAAGTCAGACGCTTAACCGACTGAGCCACCCAGGCGCCCCACTTTCATCAGATTTTCAAAGGAACTGCCTCGTAAAAGTCTGAAGACCAACCACCTAGATCCTATTCGCACTGACCTGCACTCTACATTCTCTCATCTCCCATCATGCAAGACCCATGGCCTCCCCCCTTCCCAACACTGGTATCACAAGATATCTCTTGGTAGCCTTAAAGGGGAGATATCATTGCCCCAACAGACAAAAATAGGCAATAGACATACGGACACCTTCCCAGCCTAAGAACCTGACCTTGGCCCTGCCCAAAGTATGCAGCAGAGACCTACCTGGTTTACCTGAACTTCATTCGGATTCGTCACTCGGTCCAGGCCATAGTCCAGCACATTGTTCATTCCCGGCTGAATGGAATAAAAACAACATAAGAACCACCACTGGAAAAGCCTCTACTTTATTATGATTCACTTTGGGTCTTCACCAAGCTGCCAGTTATGAGACTGAGCTAAGAAGGGCTTATGGCTTACCCTACAGGGTGCTACAAGCTATCGTAAGATGCTCTAGGTGAGCTGTTAAGCTTCATGGGTTTGTTCCACTACCACAGCATCTCCAGAACCCAACACAATAGGATGGATGGGTGGATAGGTGTATGTTTGGCGGGGGGGGGGGGGGGGGGGGGGGGGGCGGGGTGAATGGATGGATAGATTTATGGATGGATGGATGGATGGTTGGATGGATGAAAGGCAATATGGATGGATGGATGGATAGATGGATAGATGGATGGATGGATGGATGGATGGATGGATGGATGGATGGATGAATGGATGGTTGGCTGGATGGATGAATGAAAGGCAATGTGGCTGGCTGGCTGGATGGATGGATGGATGGAGAGAGGGAGAGAGGGAGGGAGGGATAAAACTCAAATTCAGTAAGAGTTCACTGGGATTTGTCCATAGGACTCTGACTCCTCTGGGAGTGCTCCTTCCCCACCCTACAGTGCAGTACTTTGAAGAGTCCAGGCTCCCATCAGGCACATTTGGGTTCCAATCCTGGATCTGCCACTTCCTAGCTGTAAGGAAGATTTTGGAAACTATTTCTCCTCTCTACACTTGCTACCCCTCCCGAGAACTGGAGATGATCTCTCCTACCTGTCAAGTTCTTGTTGAGGATTTAGCAAGATGACATGTGAAGCTCTCACCAGACAGTAGCTATTACTGAGCAAGGGCTCGGACCCATTTTAGGATCATGTATGTAAAGGCCTGGCCCCAAACGGGCCTCAGTCTTTACCAGTTCCCTTCTCCATCAGGCAGCCAACTCTCCAGCCAATCTTGCTTGGTCTCTCCCAATTCCTTGGCCAACAAGTTGGGTCTTTCACTTCCTTCTCTGTTAGTTTGGTGCAGGCAACCATCAAATTCTCCATACGTGTGCTTAACCAGGCCTTCCACACTGATGCAGACGCCAGAGGCTGCCGAACTTTGTCCCCATCAGATTCAACCCCAAGGGGATTCGCCACATTTTTAGCTCAGAGGCATGACTGCCCAATAAAATATATGGTGCTCAGTTAAGTGTGAATGTCAGATAAACAACAAAGAATTCTGATTCGTTATTTACATAAAAATACATTCCACGTGTTTTTAATGTAAATATACAATAAGCATAAAAATTTTGCGACATAAATCATTTGCTGTTTATCTGAAATTCCAATTGAACTGGGCATCTTCTATTTCGCTTGCTAAATCTGCCAGCTTAGCTCAGCGGGCTACCACGGGGGCAGATACTGGGCACACGGACTAGGCAAGGAAGAGAAAAAAGAAAGAAGTAGAAAGTGGGTGGGGAGAGAGAGAGAGGGGAAGGGAGCGGCCATCGTTACTCTAATTGTCACACGTGGGCTTCCATCAACAAATATTTATCAGGCACTTCCCATGGCTGACATTGCGCTCAGCCCAGAGAGCCCCTGGCCAACGTGACACCTCGAGGCATCCCCAGATGGCATCTCAAGGCACTTCCAGTCTTGTGGGCGAGGCAGCCCCTTGGCAATTAGTCACACACCCCCACCCAGGGGACTGCCTTTCTCCCTCTGCTGGTTTGGAAGGCTCCCAGCCTCCACTCATTCATTCCTTTACTCGTCGGGTAGCACCAAGTGCTCATTCTCCACGGCGGTCACCACTGCTGATGCCGTTTCTGGCGCACAAGAGGGTGCTCGACGAAGATAACCCAGAGCTGACCGCCAGCTCACAGGAAACAGGGCGAAGACATCCCTGCAGTGGGCGGGCGGCCAGCAGATAAGGAGACGCGCAGATGTGCCCAGGGGCACTGCCACACGCGGGAAGCCCGCAGAGACGGTCCCCCTGCGGTGAGTGCCAGCGGGTGACGCCCAAGAACACCTCTTGGGCGTCGGCCAAAGAGGCGATTTGCTAAATGCCTCACAATTCGGGTGAGGAAAGGACCCTTGTACCCCCAAAGACTGCTCCGCGAGGAGGCGACATCCCCAGAATCAGCGTTCCAGAGCAGAGCCAGGCTGGGAGCTGACAGACACTTCTTGGTGACACGCCACACGTCCCTCCTGTGCCTTGTCCTCCTCTCCCTCATCATCTCTCTTTCCCCTAACGTATCAGTTCAGACCCTGCCGGCGCATGGAACAGAAAACAAGTAACAAAATGCCACACGGTTCCATAAACAAAATAAAGCAGGGGGAAGACAGAGAGGAGGCTGCACCAGGGGACGAGTCCTGGCTGGAACATCACTTCTACGGAGAGGTGCTCCCGGGCCCTGATCTGCCTCGAGACCCCTGCCTCTTTCGCGCTGTGCTGGCGTGCTGTATGGTACACACCCATGGTGCAAAGCTGTCCTTCTTCGTCCCCCCGCCAGACCGCGAGCCCCGTGAGGGCGGTCCTGGCTTAGAATTCAAATACCCCCATTGCCTAGGGGGAACTTGGCCCAGAGAGGGCATTTCTGATCATCTGGATCAGAGTATGTGGAGTTTTCCATCGGTTTTTATGACATAACGCTCTACGTCAGACCATTTTCCCAGGCCAACAAATGGCCTTTGAAAATGCTATTTTAGTAATTTAATGATTTAATCGCAATGGTCCTTCATATGGATATAGTCTTATATTTAAAGGTTTTTTGGGTTTTTGTTTTTGTTTTTTTTTTGAGAGAGAGAGAGAGCAAGAGAAGGAGAGAGAGAGAGAGAGAGAGAGAGAATCTTAAGCAGGCTCCAGACTCAGTGGGGACACACAGACACAGGGCTCGATCCCACAACTGTGAGCTCACGACCTGAGCCAAAATCAAAAGCTGGATGCTTAACCGACTGAGCCGCTCAGGCGCCCCTTAAAGATTTAAATCTATTGAGGTGCCTGGGTGGCTCAGTCGGTCAAGCATCCGATTTGGGCTCAGGTCATGTTCTCGTAGTTCCTGAGTTCGAGCCCCACATTGGTCTCTGTGCTGACAGCTCGGAGCCTGGAGCCTGCTTGGGATTCTGTCTCCCTCTCTCTCTGCCCCTCCCCCACTCGTGCTCTGTCTCTGTCTCTGTCTCTCAAAAGTAAATAAAACATTAAAAATTTTTTAAAAGATTTAAAGCCATTTATTTATTTAAATTTATTCTGCCATCTCGCTGTTGTTGGACATTCAGCCCAACCTTGACAGGAAACGGAAGGCAGCCACCCTCTTCTCTGGTGACCGGACAGAGTTCGCGGTTGACGTGAAGGCCATTTAGCTTGATACTCAGACAAGCGACCGCGTGATTTAAAGCACACACCACCTGCATCCCTGGACCATATCCTTCATGTATCCATGGTCCAGACGTCAGCGACCAGATCCTCGAGAGACCCAGAAGTCACAGCCGGTGCAGCAAAGACGCACGGAAAGCCCCAGGTGACTTCTCTGAAGGAACCGTTCTCCCTCGTTCTCCCTCTGCTGCCTTACACAAGTAACTCTTGTTGGCATCCTGCCCGGATGCAGCAGGTTAAAAAGTGGGAGGGGAACATCACTTTCCTTCATCATTCTCCCCTTCTAGACCCAGTCCCCAGCACATCCATGCTGAGGTACAGGTAGCGTTTGGGCTCAGGTTGGGGGTTGGGCCAGATCCCTCAGCCACCACCTCCCAACCCACATCCCGAGGGTGGTCTTGGCCTCCGTCTGTGCTGATATCCCTGCTACAGCATCTGGCACCACATTCCCACCACCCCCTTAACCAATCACCCCGCGCTGTGCCCCCTCGGCACTTAAGCCTTACCTCTGGAGCAGTGCTGCTAGCCCGTTACCACGATTTGGATTTTGCACCCCCCGAGCTGGGAGAGGGGACCACGTGCGGGCGCACCTCTTAGAGCGGGAGCTCGTCAGACAGATGTGGATTCACATCCCAGTGCTGTGCAACCTACTGACCATCTCTGAGCCTTGATCGCCGGCCCCGTCGGGATAACAGCGATGGGGAGACTCCCTATTGGGCGGCATTGTCATCAGGTAAGTGGGATCATCCTCGCCAAGGGCTTAATATGGGCAGGGGCTTGAGGACTTTTTAGCAGTTGTTTTACGCCCAGAACCCACCTCAGCTGGCCCGGAGTCAGGGCTCATGAAGGTTTCACGGATCACTGAACACACAAGGGGACGGCTGGGTAACAGCAAGCCATGTCCCACGCTATGACAGTTGGTTCCAGACAGTCCACACACAGTTGGTTCTAGACTCCACGGAGCCAAAAGCTTTGTTTGCCTGGCTGGCTTTTCTCCCACTGAGGTGACAGTTTGTTTGGGTCTCCTGGAGACAGTCTGACAGTCCCTAAGCCCCTGGGCTTCGTGGGTCTGTCAGTCCAACTGCTCGATTTCTACCTAGGCTGAGACAGACTTCAAGCAGGACGCCCCTCAAACGGAACATTCCACCGGGAGGCGGGCCGTGTTTTAAGAAAGTCGGGGAGATGGGGGCGCCTGGGTGTGGCTCAGTTGGCTAAAGGTCCAACTTCGACTCAGGTCTCACGGCTTATGAGTTCGAGCCCTGCATCGGGCTCTGTGCTGATGGCTCAGAGCCTGGAGCCTGCTTCAGATTCTGTGTCTCCCTCTCTCTCTCTCTCTCTGCCCCTCGCCCCACTCACACTCTCTCTCTCTCTCTCAAAAATAAATAAATGTTTTAAAAAGTTAAAAAAAAAAAGTTGGGGAGAGCAGGACCCATATGCTCCCCAGCCTCATCTTTGACTTCTGGTCCAGCTTTGGCTTGGGGGGCAGCACTGACGGAGACTGGATGCGAGAACAGTTTTGCGTCCACAGGGTTTTACGACTGCCCCGGGGAACACCAGAACGTCACAGCGAACTTGGCTCCCTGGCGCTATCAAAGAGGGACTGGGTACCTTGGAACCCTGGCATCATGTTCGTTGGAGCAGCAGTGATTCATGCGATGCGCATGACCAGGGAGGTTACAAAAAGGCCTTCGGATGCGCTAAGACATCACGGGACACTGTCGTGGGCGGCATAAGAGCAGAGGGACCGGAGAGAGAGCTCCTCTGACACTCACTAGCTGTGCAACTTTGGCAACATCCCTGAGCCTCAGCATCCTTATCAGCAGAATGGGACTAATAATACCACCTTCTACACGGGGCTGCAAAGATGAGATGAGGGAACGAATGCAGAAGGATGCTCGCACAGTGCCCAGCACACACTTATGTGCTCAGTTGGGTCTGCTGTGATTGATGACGATGATGGCGGCGGCAACAGTCACAATGGTGCCGGTGGAGGCGGAGGAAGCGGGATCAGTGGTGGTGGGTTGGAGGCGGCACAGGTGATGGTAGAGGCAGTAATCACAGAGTCGCCTTGTCAAATTCAGCGACTTGTGCATCATACCGTGAGGAGCCACTCGGCCAGTTGCCTGGGGCGGGGGCTGAGAGCTTTCCCCAAGACATGGGGAGAACTCAGATCATCTGGTTTTCACTCTGTTCCCTACAGGCCTCTTGGTTGCGAGGACAGAGGGGAGGAGAGAGACCCGGGGCGGATCCTGTGCACAGCCCGTCGATGTCACGTTGCAAGAGATGCAGTCACCCAGCTATTTCCCCACCACGGAGTCTCTGCATGTACCACGGAAGCCATTCTCCACCGTGCAAGGAGCAGGGTCCCCTCCATCACGAGTGCCACGGGCACCAGGACATCTTGCCAGATGAGTGGCTTACCCGCCATTTGCCCTTATCCTCACCAAGGCTCCCCGGTTAGGAACAGATGACAGGAGGCAGGCTGAACAAAGATGTCACTCCTGAGCTACGAAGGGGAGGGGTGGGGAAGGCGTTTTTGGCTGTCTCTCCAGGTCCCTGTCATCCCAGTCGGCACTCCTTCACCCAGGGGACCTGTGTCGGGCGTCAGCTAACTGGTTTGTCTAGGGGAAGGAAGCCTGAAACAAAGCAAAGCCCAACAAGCTTCTTGGGGATCAACCCCAGGACCTTGACCTCAGCAGCGAGGCATGCAAATCGATGCCCCCACAGATGGCACACCGCATGCGATATCTGGTTCTGAATGTAGAAAGAAAATGGCCCAAATGGCCCAAATCTGACGAGCTCCAAGTTCAAAACCCCAGAAGCTTTGGCACCATGACCGACCCAGCTCACGTGCTGGTTCTGAGAATTCGGCCACCTGGCGGGCAGGAAAAGTGGAGGAAGAAGAGGAATGACATTTGCGTTCGCTTTTCAGAATCCCTGTAGCGACCTGTGGGCAGCACCTGGGTCTGACACTGGAGTAAACTGAGGCAGCAGAGTTAACCCCAGTGGGTGACTGGGACAGCACGCTTCTCTGCCGGGGGGCGGGACTACCACTTCCCGGGTAACCAGCGGTAACAAGTGACGTCACTTATACGCAGCTTGTCTCTCTGGGCCACTTAAAGTCCCCGAGCTCTGAGCAGGGAGGCACAGCACACACTCCTTCCCTCTAGCCCCCTCCCGCCTCAGCTGCTGGGGAAGGATCTAGAAAAGCAAACGGAGAGGGAGCAAGAGACACAAGGCATGGCTTCCAGTTCCCTGCAGCATTTTACATGGAGCCTGGGTTCTAGTTTTTTCTTCCCGTGCTCCTTTTCCAAGGTATCATGGCGCACACACACACACACACACACACACACACACAATTCCACCTCTTATAAAAGGCAAGCTCATTCAGGTTCCTCCCACGGCTGCCTTCACTTAGACCCAACACCAACAGACCAACAGATGAGCCACAAGCTCATTCTTTCCGAGCCATCTCTTTCCTCTTCCACCGAGAGGCACCTGGATGTTAACCCAACACTGAGCCACCACTCTTGCTGATTCAGTTCCAGCCCCAGAGGGAGATGAGCCAGCAAAAGGGATGGTAAGGACAGGGTGACAGATGGGTGGGACCAGGAAGGATAATACTCACAGGGCATCGGTGGACCAGCCAGTACGCCTTCTCCTGGCAATCCAACGCATACCTGTCTGCTTTATTCCTTTCCTTCCCAGTCCTGAAAAACCAAAAGCCGCATCAAGGCCAGTGAGACTTTGCTCTGTTTGCTCAGTGATGCAGCCCATCCCCAAAGCCCCAGACCACTCCCCCCACCTCTCCAAGTCATCTGTGTTTGCCCATAATCGTAACAATGACAGCAAACACTAATATCACCCTCACGTGCTAGGTCCTCTCACGCGTGTGAACTCACGTAATCCCCCCCAGTGACCTTGTCTCACCTCGCAGCTCGACAGACTGAAGTAAAGACAGACTGAATGCCCCACAGAGGGTCACGGTGGCAGCAAGGGGCAGAGCACCGCGCTACCCGACAGCCCTGTGCTGCTACGCAGCCACGCCACCGTGACTCAGCCCCAGAATCGAATCCCCTCCACCTTCACCACCACAGCGAGTGCGGACGACATTCGGGGTTGATGACATTGGACCACCTGGCTTAACATTTCCCTGCTTCGATAAACACCGTGGTCAACACCCGGACAAGTGGCAGCAGGCAATGCCAGAGCTTGCTACCAGGGATGATGCTGGGCCTTGGGTGGGGGTGGGGGCGGGGGGGGGGGGTCGTGTGTGTCTCCCTCCCGGTCATTCCCGCTCTGTCACTTCACAGAGTTCGTGCCAAGTCGGGGTTTTTTCCAAACCCAACTGATTATGGTGAAAGGCTATGTATCTTCCCTCTTATCTCTCTCTCCCCCTTCTCCCATTATGGATAGGAAATGATGCTGTGCTCTCCTCCTACGGAAGCCGGGCGACATTAATTACGGTGCCAGGGGCCCCATTTGCCACTATTTCCACGGCGACCTGCACCCACGTGGCTATGCTGGTTTTCCAGGCAACGTGGGATGACGTACATGCCCTCCAGAAGACAGAGACAGCAGATTTATCCACCAGTGAATGCATCGTCAATAACATCATCACATCTAGAGGGCCAGGTGGGTGGAGAGTGCCATTCCAGTAGGGTGTTTTGCCAACTTCCTCTGGAAATTAAATATAAACACCATCCCTTCTCCTTCCCCTTGCCGGCCTAACTGGATTTTCCACCAGGTTAACTACCCCGAGTCCTCAGGAGGATGGGCCACAGACGGCCCGAGGCACTGTGGAGTTTCCACAATGCTGGAGAGTCTTATGAATACAGCCGATCGCTAATTTACAGTAATGGTCCTTTCTGGCTTCTTCTCTGGCTCTTCTGTGACCAGCATCAGACTGGCTGCTGTCAGCGCAGAGCCCGCTTCGGATCCTCTGTCCCTCTCTCTGACCCTTCCCTGCTTGTGCTCTCTTGCTCTCTCTCTCAAAAATAAATATTAAAAAAAAAAAAGAAGAAGAAGAAGAAAGGGGCACATGAGTGACTCTGTCAGTTAAGCGTCTGACTCTTGATTTCAGCTCAGGTCATGATCTCATGGTTCACATGTTCAAAGCCTGCATCAGGCTCTGCATTGACAGCACGGAGCCTGATTGGGATTTCTCTTCCCTCTATTGGCCCCTTCCCCGCTTGTGCTCTCTATCTCGAAGTAAATAAATAAATTTTAAGATATTAAAAGGAGAAAATAAAAAAAGAAATACAATTACATACTGCTTTATGAGCTCTAAGGAAAAGTTCAGGTGCTCTAATGCACAATCTCAGATGGCCCCTGTGGAGCTTGTTAATCTGTCTACAATTCCTTGGCATTCCTCCCATCGAGAGGAGGGTCTATGTCCTCCCCTCCTGGGGCCCAGATGGGTTTCTTGTGGCTGTTTCAACCCAATATAATATGTCAGAAATGGCAAACTGCGATGTTTGAGGTTGGGCCCTAAAAGGTGGGACAGCTGCCATCCTCCTCACTGGAATATCTGCCCTTGAAGCTTCCAACCACCTGCAAGCAATGTGACTGCCCTAATGCCACCATGTTGTGAGGAAGCCCAAGCAGTCCAGAGGCTACAAGACGAGGGCAGGAAATGCCCAGCCAGGTGCTGAGGGCCCCCAGCTCCAGCCCTCTCACCACAACCATGTGAGAGACTCAGATCCAGAACTGCCCAGCCAAGCCCTTCCCAAATTCCAGACCAACAGAAACCTTGAAAGATAATAAAGTGACTGTTGCTGTTTTGAACCACTTTTAGGATGATCTATGTGCAATAACAACGACTAATCAGAAAAGCCTCTTTGAGCATGTGACATTTGAACTGAGAGATCTCTCACTCTGAAGGGTGACAGGGCTCTATTTTTGTTTCAAAAATGGCAGCAGGGGCACCTGGGGGGCTCAGTCATCGAAGCGTCCGACTTCAGCTCAGGTCATGATCTCGCGGCTAGTGAGTTCGAGTCCCGCGTCAGGCTCTGTGTTGACAGCTCGGAGCCTGGAGCCTGCTTCGGATTCTGGGTCTCCCCCTCTCTCTGCCCCTCCCCCACTCACGCTCTGTGCGTCTCTCTCTCTCTCTCAAAACTAAATAAATATATTTTAAAAATAGGGGCACATGGGAGCAAAGAGGCCAACTGGGGGGGATACTGCCATGGCCTGGGTGACAGCGAGGTTGGTTCAACCAACTCAGGGGAAGGGGGGGCACACAGAGGAGGAGGAGGGTGGCAGGAATTTTGCCAGAAGTGGCAACAGGACTGGACGACTACACAGGGGGCATGAGGGCTTGTGGGCAGGAGGTAAATGGGGTTCCCTGTACTGATGGGGGTAACACTAGAGGAAGAGGTTTGGGGTGCGAGGGAGCGAAACATTCAAATACGAACAAGTTATGTTTGAGTTGCGACATCAACATGCAATGAGTCTGGGATTCGGAATAGAGGTTTGTGTTGAGAGGCTCAGTATAACCAAATGGCTACCTCATGAGCCACCGACACATACACACAGCCAACCTAACTTTGTGGTGAGACCCTGTGTTTGTATTAATCGGGGTTCTGCAGAGAAACAGAACCGGTAGGAGATTAGATAGATAGATAGATAGATAGATAGATAGAGGCAGAGTTTATTTGTTGAGTAACACACAACTGAGGAAGCTGGCAAGTCTAAATTCCACAAGACATGCCAGCAGGCTGGAGACCCAGGAAACGGCTGATGTTGCAACTTGAGTCCAAAGGCAATCTGAAGGCAGAACTACTTCTGCCTCAGAAAACCTCAGTCTTTGGGGCACGTGGGTGGCTCAGTCGGTTAAGTATTCAACTTTGGCTCCCGATCTCACGATCTCACGGTTTGTGGGTTTGAGCCCCGTGTCGGGCTCTACGCTAACCGCTGGGAGCCTGGAGCCCGCTTCAGAGTCTATGTCTCTCTCTCTCTCTCTCTCTCTCTCTCTGCCCCTCCCCACCCACACTCTGTCTCTCACTCTCTCTCAAAAATAAAAATTAAAAACAAAGATTAAAGGGGCGCCTGGGTGGCTCAGTCGGTTGAGCATCCGACTTTGGCTCAGGTCATGATCTCGCCGTCTGAGTTCGAGCCCCGCGTCGGGTTCTGTGCCGACGGCTCAGAGCCTGGAGCCTAATTCAGATGCTGTGTCTCCCCCTCTCTCTGTCCCTCCTCTACTCACACTCTGTGTCTCTCTGTCTCTCAATAACAAATAAATGTTAAATTTTTTGTAAATATTGTAAAAAAAATAAAAATTAAAAATTAAAAAAAAAAGCCCTCAGCCTTTTTAGTTAAAGCCTTCAATTGATTAGATCAGGCCCACCCACACTACGGAGGTAATCTGCTTTACTCCAAGTCTACTGATGTGAATGTTAACCTCGTCTAAAAAATACCTTCACAGTGTCATCATAGACTGGTGGTGGCCCCGCTGTCTAGGTACCACGGCCTAGCCAAGTTAACACATAAAATTCGCCGCTGCACATCCTAGAGCTGAAATCGGAGGCAGCCTTTGAGTTAAGCAATGGAATTGGTAGGGAAAAGCCAGTATCTCAGAAGGACGGAGTCGTTCCGGAATCGCTCATCCCAAAGCAGCTAGAAACGATGGAGGAGGGGATGCCTTATGACACGGCAACGCAGAGCTCTGTCCAGGCTAAGGCCAAGTCTGAGCGGTAGGGCCTGGGGGAGCCACTGAGAATAGCCCTGAGTTGCACACACAGCTAGGGCGTCCTGGAAGGCATGTCAGGATCGCTGGGCTAACCTGCTCAGAGCAGAGAGGTGGAGGAGGATGAGGCGGTTCCAGCCCAGTGTGGAACCCAGTAGAAACTCAAAACTGGTGCATCGACTAGACCTAAGTAACACTAGCCCAGCCTTGACCATTATCTCAAGAGCGACTTTGCCAAGGACTTTTTAACCTCTCTAAGCCTCCATTTCCCCATTTGTGGATGTGAGGGGTGACAAGAGTTCCTGCTGTGAGCACTTGCTCTCACCATCATAAACGGAGGCGGTACACGGAACTCACCAAATGAAACCTCATGAACAAACACAAGTGATGGGAGGTTAGAGCACTCCCCGCAGCTGTTCTGCCTCAGGCACACCCAGGCAGAAACATGTCAGCGGCGAAAGACCCGCTCCAGGTCTCTCAGTAATGCTCCTCTACCTGAATTTAAAGCCTCAGAGCAGACAGTCCCTCTCCGAAGCAATAAAGCCATCTGCCATTAGAACTTTTATGTCCCACCCCCTGCCGCCCCGCCCCTAACAGGCACTTCTGCATAACAGCGCTCACCCTCTCGTGATGGCTAATTTTGTGTCAACTTCATTGGGCCATGGGGTGCCCAGACAGTTGGTCAAATGTTATTCTGGATGTATCCCTGAGGATGTTTTCAGCTGAGGGTATTTTAAAGTTGAAGGCCTGAATGGAACAAAAAGACTGATCTCCCCCAAATGAGAGGGGATCCCTCCTGCCTGGTGGCCTTGAGCTGGGACATCAGTCTTTCCTTGCCTTCAGGCTCAGCTGAAACGTCAGCGTCCGGGCCTCCAGCTGCTTAGCCTCCAGACGAACCTATCACACCAGGGCTTCTGGATCCCCAGCCTGCCAGCCGTAGGTCATGTCACTTCGCAGCCTCTGTAGTTGTATGGGCCAATTCCTTACCATAAACCTCTGATATACATACATACATATCCTAGTATTTCTGTTTCTGTAGAGAGCCCTAACCAATCCACCACTACTTAGATCCCAAGGCTCTTTGATGAGATTCCACTGTTCAGCCCAGCCACGCACCAGCAAGGGAAGACCTTCCAGAAACTGGACCTGCCTGGGCAAGTGAGGCTGACTGGACTCACCCATTTTGGTAATATCTGGTATTGGTCCCCAGGTATTCTTGACTCCCCCACATCACAGGCACACAGTAGGATTGTACATCCCCACCCAAAGGAGTTTAAAGCTGGGCACCACCATAGGAGCCGCTTTGTTGGGCTAATGAATTGTGAACACAAGTGACATGCATCGCTCGTGACCCATACAGGCTCTGCCTCCCTCTACTCCAGCAACAGGCGAAGCCCGGATGGTGCCGCTTCTTCAGCACGGGTCCCAGAGTGGGCACAAAGCATGTCAGGGCCCCAGCTAAGCCACAGTGGACATGAAGCGCAGGCAAGAAATCAACCCGTGGTTTTGTGCTCCTGAGGCTTGGGGGGCTGTTTGTTGCGACAGCCTAACATCGTCCTGACGGATTCACTCTCTGCATCATTGACATCTGGCTCTCGTAGACAAGGCAGAGCCTTCACGGGGACTTCCGGCTCCAGTTCTGAAGTGGACGGCAGGCAAATGAGACCAGTCGTGGGTGGTTCTACTGTGCAAATCTGCTTTAGATCTTTTTATGGCTTCCCATGGCCCTTAGCGCTAAACCCTCTCCCGATCTGCTCCTGCTAACATGTCGGGTCTCACTTCTCTCGGTTCCAGGCTCTGTGCTCTCTGCTCCAGCTACACAAAACTGCATCAAGTGGGCATTCCCCCGATTCCAGACTCTGGTTCTCTCTGCTTTGAAGATCCTTCCTCTCACCTCGCCCTTCTTCTCCATCCGCCAGCACCACCCTTCCCCCCGGCAACCTCCTAGGCAGCCTCAGGTTCAATGCTGTTTCTCCAGCTCTCCTGCAGACACCTGTGTGAGACCTCATCTCAGTGTAGCATCACAGCCTGTTTGCTCGTCCACCTGAACCCAGACTGTGCCTTCATATTCCCCATGCCGAGCCCAGCGTTTGACAGTAAAAGCCCAATAAAGGTTTGTTACGATCAAAGGAAACAAAGAAGGAAAGGAGGGAGGAAGGACCAACAGACAAACGTGATCTTTCACTCACTTGTACTGTTCTTTGGCCTGCATAATGACAAAGTCCCACTTGTAGTTAATTTTTTTGTTCAAGAAGTTGTAATTTTCCTAGAAATGGAGAACAAAAAGAACGCTAAGCCCCACAACATAGGCTGTGTGCAGAAGGAAGCAAGCTCTAAGTCAATGAGGGCGTGCTCCTGGCTCTAGACGCAGCCAGAGGATCTCCCATCCCAGCTTTGCGAAGGCATTCACTCAGAAGGTAGCACTGAATTCTCAAAAAGCCTTCACAACAAAAGCCCTCACAAAAAGATCTAAAGCTTCTCAAAAAGCCACACCCTGGCTTGGATTTTTTTTTAATAAATGTATCCCAAATCTGATTAGGAAGAGGGGAATCGTGTGAGGGGAAATGTAGAAACTCAGTATTCAACAACAGAGCATCACAAATGCACAAAGACAAATCCTAACATTGGTATGATGTGGGCCCTTCGAAATACATATTTGTAAAGAATAAAAACACAGCAAGATTGTTGCTGTCTGCACAGGAATCTAGCCTTTTGAGGGATGCGTGTGTTCTTTGAGAAATCTGACTCATGCGGCCTAAAACCAAAGCTACACTATTGTTTTCCCATCACAAACTCAAGTTCACATCTGTTTATCACATAATGTCCATTATCATGCATATTAATTGTCTCATTAATAGGACAGCGAACGGAAGGGAGTAGCTACTGTGTGTCCAGTAGCCACGGAGGCAAGGGCTTAAATTACAGCAGGAGAAACTGAAGCTTGACATGGGGAAGAATTTATTTCAGTAAGCTGCTTCCAAATAGATGGATGGATGAATAGTAGATGGATGGATGGTGGGTGGATGGATGGATGGTGGATGATGGATGGATGGGTGATGGATGGATGGATGGATGGATGGTGGATGGATGGATGATGGATGGATGGATGGATGGATGAATGGATGGATGGATGGAAGTATGGATGGATGGATGGATGGATGAATGGATGGATGGATGGAAGGATGGATGGATGGATGGTGGATGGATGGATGGTGGATGGATGATGGATGGATGGATGGATGGTGGATGGGTGGATGGGTGGGTGGATGGATGGATGGTGGATGGATGGATGATGGATGGATGATGGATGGATGGATGGATGGTGGATGATGGATGGATGGGTGATGGATGGATGGATGGATGGATGGATGGATGGTGGATGGATGATGGATGGATGGATGGATGGTGGATGGGTGGATGGGTGGGTGGATGGATGGATGGTGGATGGGTGGGTGGGTGGATGGGTGGATGGATGGATGGTAGATGGGTGGATGGGTGGGTGGATGGATGGATGGTGGATGGATGGATGGTGGATGGATGGGTAATGGATGGATAGACAGTGGGTGGGTGGATGGATAGGTGATAGATGATAGATGTATGGTGCATGGATGGACGGTGAATGGATGAATGGATAGATGGTGGATGGACGGATGGGTAGATTGTGGATGGATGAATGGATGATGGATGAATAAATAATGGATGGGTGGATGGATGGATGGATGGATGGATGATGGATGGATGGATGATGGGGGTACACATGATGTAACCAAGGGGGAAGAGGAAAAAAACAGCTCAAGACTTTATTCCAATTATAATAACTTATATTTGAAAGCATGTCTGTACCTTTTCATATTCTTCTAAAATCCCTTTCTTCTTTATATTTCGCTTGGCTAGATAGATGGCTGCAAAAGAAAGCAATGACATTTTCCATCATCACCATATTTTAAAACTGCATCTGCGCCATTATTGCACAAGGCTGCTGTGCTTGGCTTGGTAGGGAGAAGTTTCAGCAGATCCTTGCTCCCTTCCCTGGGAACACACCCAATACAGATGTGAACGGACATAAAGGTCGTGATGACAGTAAGACAAACGTCACCAAGGTGCAGCAAGTAAATAAGCAGCATGTTGAGCACTACCAAAGGCATAGGGGGATGGAGTTTTACCGTAGTCTGTATCTTCAGCCGGCCACTGCTGGGTGGGCCAGAAATACGGCGTCTATAAAAGAAACCAGGAAAGCACGTAAGCGTGGGCTTACAACCCACGCTGTTGACTGTCCCCCTGGGCCCCCAGCCCTGCGGCTTGAGATGAAACGACCTCAGCCCCCTCCCCCACCATTTCTAAAGTTCTGATCTGTGAGGATATGAAGCCATGCAATTACCTTCTCAGATAAGATTAATCCCATATTAACACCAAGGTCAAGGCCAAGACCCACCTGAAACCGGTAGAGGCTGTTGTCAGGCTTGAGTACGAGATTCCTGGGATCCTGCAGAGGGTAAATGTAGCCATATTTGACAATAAAGTTGCCCAAGTTCTGTGCCTCTGGGAAGAAACAGTTAAGACATGGAAGTTAACAGCGGACGCTGAAGGCAGAAGCTCATTGCCCATCCCCCACAGAGCACCCCAAACTCCAGGAGAGGCGCCCCATCCAAACAGCACTTCATCTGAGGAGAGAGGACAGTGGTTCCTGAACTTGGCTATGGGCAAATTTCAGCTGGGGAGCATGGTAAGAGGAAGACTTCCCCAGCTCGACCCCCAAGAATGACAACTCATAAGTCTGGGGGGAACCAGAGAACCCAAATGTTCATGGGTATCACAGGTGGTCCACTGAAGATGTTTGGAGAAGCTTCTTTGGGCCCTTTGGGTCTGGAGAAGTCCCCAGGAGCAGGGAGAGAATGTCTCTGACCACCAGAGAGTTCCTCCCTCAAAAAGGAAAGGAAAGAGGAGGACATGTTTACTGTCAACTTCTATCCCCAAGCTCCATTCTACCAGCAACCTAGGTACGGATCCCCCCCGCTCCTCCCCACCTCACTTTATTACCTAGCCCACCTCCAATGTGCTTGGAAACATAGCCTTGTTTCTGGATTTGCATCAATTAAAGGAAAACCTTCCTGGCTCTTTCTCAGAGTCATCAATGAAGCAGGTGTCTTGCCATCATCGAGAGAATTTTCTATCCCTGCCGTCCTCAGGCCCAAGGACCCAACCCACAACCCCTCCTGTATCTCAGCCGCCAACGCTTTGAGAGACTTTCTCCCCATCCCTCCTTCTTCATGTCTCACTCCCCCCCCCCCCCAATCGTAGACAAGTCTCATTTTCTATGCCGTGTGATACCAAGAGCCTTTTTTCCTAGTGGGAAGTCTGTGCCTCAGATTCCTTCTGTTCCAACCCATCCCTCAAAGTGCTGCAAACATCCTAGTTTACATATGATTATCACACATATGGCTCAAAACTCCCCCATGACCTCCTATTGGCTGCCTCCCAGACGAAACTTGGAATCTGCAAATAAGCCAGCTACACGCCTGTCCCTCCCCTGCCCTCCATACCCAGCTGAAGTCATTTCTCCCAATTTCCCCCTCGTCCCCCTCTCTGTCTCATTCAGTCCATTTCTACACCACTGCTCTTGCTGGTTTCCCCTCTGGGAAGACAGACCCTCGGAACTCCCCTCCACAGTCCGCTAGCAGCCCTTCTTCGAGACCAGCTGTATGTGTGCATCACCCCTCCAAGACTTCTGTCTTGACTGATTCTTCCCCGGTTGCCTGTGATTTACGTGCTCCCAATATTTTGAATGAAACAACCATTTTTCTTCCCCAATTATCTGTCACGCCTTCGCTTCTGATTCTGGTTGTTTTTCACACGAATGCCTTGTCTCTCCAATGTCAATTTCTCAGAGACGGAGGCTAAGCCTCCATTTAGTCTCTGGCCTCCAGAGATTCTTTGGTCCTTGTCGACGGAGTGCCTGAGGAGCTCTCACCCAGATTGGAGATCCAAAGCCGCTGGGCGATCCACTGGAGAATATCACTGCCTGCAAACCAGAGGTATTTGGCCATCATCAGAGTTTCCCAGCCCAGCCCCCGACCTCCACACCCTCCTCCACGCTGTTACCCCACGGGGTCTCCTCCAGGCTCAGCTGTGATCTCATCCCTCATCGGCTCAAAACTTTCAGGGCCTCCCCTCCACCACACCCCCGTCACTATGTTCAACCCAAAACCCCACAACCCATAATTCAGGGTCGTCCACGATCTGACTCCGGCCAGATTTCCAGCTTAACATCCCCCCACACCCTCAATCTTCACCTCTCTTGTGGTGCTTATTTCCTTACCTTACAATAATTTGTGCATGGGCTAGTATTTATCAAGTAGGAAGTAGAGAGCCTAAGTCTGAGCCCTGAAAAAAACCAGACCCAAGGCATGCTGCCTGTGGGGCTCCAGATGGAGCCTGGTCACATGAAGGGACATCAGAGCCAGGGATGGGAGGAAAAGTGGGAATGAGCCAAGGGTAGGGGATGGTTCTCCCCGGCTCCCAAGTTCCCAGGCAGAACTCTGAGGAGTCCAAAAATTCAAAATTCAGACCTGGCCTCTCAGGTCATTATGAAAGTACTCTGGTCGAAGCAGGAGGGTGGGACATATTCTAGTAACACTCTGTGGATTGATATATAACTTCAGACAATGGAACGGGAACACCACTTGCAGTCAGGCCCTGGGCTCGGCAGGTCTTAGGGGCCAGCCTGGGAACAATAATGCAGAGTGAAGACTGGTGAGGGAAAAAAAAAAGCAGGTGAGGCAGACAGGGATGAGATCAGGCGAGATCAGGAGAGAAGAAGCACCCCCTCCCGCCCATCTCCCAAGGATTCAGATTTATCTAAGGGCCAAAGCGAGCCAAGTTCCAAAAGCAATCCAGAACTGTTGCAGGACCCCAAGGAGCTGTGTGGTTCCTCCTCAACCTGGGCCCTGCACCCCCTTAGTGGAACAGACTCCTTGTACGAGGAAGGCAATAGTTCCCCTGAAGAAAGATGAGATGTCCTAGAAGGAACCACCCTTCACCAGACACCATC
Source organism: Panthera pardus (assembly GCF_024362965.1). Lineage (NCBI taxonomy): Eukaryota > Metazoa > Chordata > Mammalia > Carnivora > Felidae > Panthera > Panthera pardus. Next base: position 24,775,223 of record NW_026526876.1, on the reverse strand, counting down.
TGGCAAACAGCAATAACCACATTTTCCAGCAACTTCACAGGCCAACCTTGGACCCCTGCCTGCATGAGAACTGGCCCACAGCACACACCAAGAAGGAGGATCCGGGTCTGAGACCCCACTGCCCGTGTCCTTGTGGCTGGACTGTTGCCCGTGATAGATACTTCCCTCTTCAGAGCCAGTGAAGGGGCATTTCTTCTGGGGCCTTCCAGGGAAGGCCCTCATCACCCACTCACACACTCTCTGGGCTTAATTACCTGCCCGCAGCATGACTTAGGATGGACAACCTGTAATTCTTACCTTCCTATCCATGCCCTGGGGCACAAACATTCAGACATTATCTCTGTCCTTGTAACATGCCCACCGTTCTCGCTTCCAGTGGGTTCTCGTATATTGTTCTTAGTTTTATTCACCCCTGGTTGGCTGTTCTCAAGCAAAAGCCTTCATCTAAAATCCTCCTTAAAATCCTAGGACTGGATGTTTTAGGCTTTCCACCCCAGGTTTCCTTGAATGCTACTCGGGAGGCATGTAGACCGAGATAGAGAGAGAGAGAGAGAGAGAGAGAGAGGGAGAGACCCAAGCAGACAGCAGTTTGATTAGCGCTCTCCACCAAGGAGCCGAGGGTTTTCTCATCCACTTGACTGCTTCCCGAAATAGACCAAATGGGATTACAGAGCCACCGGCATCGGCACCACGTGGTCTATGCTAATAGCGTGGCAGGCTCCGCGTCAGCCACCGTCATCCCCAGAAGTCCTGGGTCACCTGCCATCTGAGGAGTTAGAGACTGATTACCCGGTTTGCTTTTATTAGTGCTGATGCAGGACCCAAGGCTTCTCCCTGAGACCCGTTCCAGCGGCAGCTGAAATTCACCCACACAGGAGGAACAAGAGAACACATGGCAGGGTCGGCCGCCTCGGCCAAATCCAGGAACCACGGGCGCCCCGTGTGCAAGGAAAAAGAGCAGCTTATGCGCACTGACAGCGGGTAAGGGTATGGACACTGGAGTCACACAGCTGGGATCAGATCCAAGCTCGGCCACGTGTGAGTGTAGTGACACGGGGACACGTTGCTGAGCCTCTCTGCTTCTCCGTGGCCCCACCTGCAAAATGCGGATGGTCGTGTCTATCCCTAACTTTGTTGCGGGTGTTAAGTGACACAGTGTGGGGAATCGCCTGCTGTCACCACACATCAAGCATCCATGCTTGCTGACCACGTGCACAGTACTATCTCACCTAACACCCGCCATCATTCTCGTAGACAGGGATTGCAAATCCTGCTCTTTTTTTAATGTTCATTTATTGATTTTTAAGAGAGAGAAAGAGAGAGAGTACACAAGCGGGTGAGGGGCAGAGAGAGAGGGAGAGAGATGATCCAAAGCAGACTCTGCACCGTCAACGGAGAGCCCGACGCAGGGCTCAAACTCACGAGCTTTGAGATCATGACCTGAGCCGAAGTCAGATGCTTAAACCGACTGAGCCATCCAGGCGCCCCCCACTATTCCTGCTTTTTAAATAAGAACACTGAGGCAAGGGCTACACGGCTTGAAAAAGGCACCTGAAAGATTCAATCCCAGGTGCCCCTCGACGTCCAGTGCTCTCTGCACAGCGCTAGGCCAGCACTGGCTCACGCATTCAGCAAACTTCTGTTAAACCTCCCCCCCTGCCTGACCAGCAGCTCTGCTAAGCACTGGGGTTACCCAGGTGAGAAAGATGCGATGTGAAGGCTTCCCAATCCAGTGGAGAATCCAGGCCACAATTAATGACAACCAGGAGGGGAGGGGGGCGGGGCAGGGATGCCTTCGGGAAGAACGGTCCCGGTCCCCCCTCCCCTCCCCCCCCCCCCCCCCCCCCCCCCCGTACGTCTTAAAGGCTGGGAGGAAGCAGGACCACCCTGAGCAGGGAGTCTGCCCATTTATTCCTGGTCTTTGGGCGCCTGTGCTACACTGGTTTCTAGCCTCTCCCGGGGGTGGCTCGTCAGTTTCCTTTTCTTCTGTGAGCTACTCTGTTCCATTCGGGTCAACTGCTCTTTTGCTCCAACCAGCCAGGTTGGTCTTCTGTGGCCTGCACTCACAGAAGCCTGCATGATACACTGATGGTGGGGGCACTCTTTCTTCCAAGCAGATAGAAAGGGAAACAGGACAGTGTCAGCCAGCTTATCTCTGCCAGGACCAGGGCACCTCGAGTGAAAAAGAGTGAGGTCGTGGCGGGGGGAGAGAGTGAGGGTTCACAAGGAGCAGAACAGAGTGGTGAGTCCCAGGCTTGTGCTTTGAGAAGCTGTCTGTTTCTGCAGACACTATGTCTCGGTAGGAAACACGCTCTTGACCGAAAAACCAAAATCGTACGACATATGCGACCCATTAATCAAAATTCATTCTTCTTTTGTGGTTCGGTCCCTTCTGCCAATGTCCTCAAATGATGCCCCTTTATCCCACATCCAGAGAAAGGAGACACTGGAGCCATCCCGTGGGGTGGTTAAAGAGGATGCCAGTATATTCAGATGGCTAACGGATGCATGAAAAGATGCTGAACGTCACTCATCATCAGGGAAATACAAATCAAAACCACAATGAGATACCACCTCACACCAGAGTGGCGAACATTAACAACTCAGGGGGCGCCTGGGTGGCTCAGTCGGTTAAGCGTCCGACTTCAGCCCAGGTCATGATCTCACGGTTCGTGAGTTCGAGCCCCGCGTCAGGCTCTGTGCCGACAGCTCGGAGCCTGGAGCCTGCTTCGGATTCTGGGTCTCCCTCTCTCTCTCTGCCCCTCCCTAGCTCACGTTCACTCACTCTCTGTCTCTCTCTCTCTCTGTCAGAAATAAATAAACTTGAAAAAAAACTCAGGCAACAACAGATGTTGGCAAGGATGCGGAGAGAAAGGATCTCTTTTGCACTGCTGGTGGGAATGCAAACTGGTGCAGCCACTCTGGAAAACAGTATGGAGGTTCCCCAAAAAATTAAAAATAGAACTACCCTACCCAGCAATAGCACTATTATATCCTTTATGTAAAGGGTACAAAGATGTTGATTCGAAGGGGCAAGTGCACCCCCAATGTTTATAGCAGTGATATCAACAATAGCCAGATTATGGAAGGAGCTCAAATGCCCATCGACCGATGAATGGATAAAGAAGATGTGGTATGTATACACACAACACACACACACACACACACACACACACACACACACAATGGAATATTACTTGGCAATCAAGAAGAATGAATTCTTGCCATTTGCAACAATGTGGATGGAACTAGAGTGTATTATGCTAAGCGAAATAAGTCAGTCAGAGAAAGATAACTATCACATGATTTCACTCATGTGTGGAATTTAAGAAACAAAACAGGCGAACATAGGGAAAGGGAAGGAAAAATAGGATAAAAAGAGAGAGGGAGGCCAACCATAAGAGACTCTTAACTACAGAGAACAAACTGAGGGGTGCGGGAGGGGAGGGGCTGGGAGGACGGGCTAAATGGCTGATGGGCATTAAGGAGGACACTTCTTGGGCTGAGCACTGGGTGTTATATGAGTCACTGAATTCCACTGCTGAAACCATTATTACACTGTATGCTAACTCACTTGGAGCCCAATTTTTAAAAATTAATTAATTAATAAAAAGAGAAAGATGTCAGCGTGAATCAGACCAGGGTGGAACAAAGACCAATTTATTTCTGCCAGATAGTATTTTTCTTCCTCATGCTACCTGATTTCATCAAAACAAGGCAAACAGAAAGCGGCAGTAAAAGCTTTTTAAATGACCTCCCGGGAGGGATGGCTTCACTAAGTGCCCCATTGGTTCTTTTTCTCCTTTCCTTTCCGACCCCTTCCTCAGAAGGAGCCTGTGGTCCAGGAATCAGCAAACTTCCTCTAAAGGGCTGTACATATCTTCACTTCGGGGGGCCATAATTCAGTCTCTGCACAACTGTGTAACTGTCACTGTGGCGTAAAAACAGCCAAAGATAAAACACAAGTAGGGACGTGGTTGCATCCCAATAAAACTTTATGTGTAAACACAGGCCACGGGCCGAACTGGGACCTTGAGCTCTGGGCCACCATTCCCTGCGTGTGGATGGTTCGAGGCCAAGACTGAGTCACAGGATACATTACCTGTCATGGCGTGAGGGACACTGGTGACCAGGACCTTCTGGTTCTGCATCCTGACCCCCGTCTCTGGGTTCTGCATGTCCTTCACCAACGCTTCAATCTGCAAAACAGAACCCAAAAAGCTGGCTGACCAGAACCGTTTTTCTCACAGACACAAGCACCCTCGCCGGGTTGGGGAGCCCAGAGAAATGCATTCTGACTTGGAGACGCTGCGCAGGCCTAAGAGAGAAGGTGGCACTTAGCAGAAGGGGATTTTCATGGACAGAAAGTGAGAGGACAAGAGGAGCCGAGGCACAGGAGGACGACAGTGCCCGGGGTGAGAGAGGGACAGAAAACAGGGGCAGACGAAGCCGGAACGACAGGTGGGAGCCAGATCACAATGGGCCTCAAATGCCATTCCTGGAGCGTGCATTTTGCTCCAGCAGTGACTGCTGGAGAGGAGCGTCATCCAGCCCACGTTTGCAAAGTGTGGTCCACGGCGGACAGAAGAACACTGAAGCATGAAGAAGTTTGCCAGGGTGGGCGCAAGTGGGGACATCCATTTGAAGCTACTGCAACGGTCCAGGCAAGAAACGGTGGGGCTCCCATGCTTGCCACTTCTGCCCCGTGGTCTCCTCTCAGGAGAGCAGCCAGGGTGAGTCTATCAGTTATTCTGGAAGATGTCCCTCCTCCGCTCAAAACCCTGCAAAGGCTATTCCACTCAGAGGCAATGGCAAAGTTCCCCTACTGCTCTAGTGGCCGGGACCCCTTCCCCCCTGACTTTTCTCCTACCGCTGCCCACCTGGCTGCCTCCCATCCGGCCACAATGGCCACCTTGCTGCTTTCTGGCCATGCCAAGAGTATACCAGCCTCCTGCCCCGGGGCCTTTGCTCTGGCTAGTCCCTGTGCTTACACCACTCTTCCCAAGAACCTACGTAGCTCACTCGCTCACCACCTTCTTCAGCTAACATTCTCGGGAGGCCTGAGACCATCCTACTTAATGCTACGACTTTGAACTCCACCCCTGGCATTCCTGACCTCCTACTCGCTTTTTCTATAGCACTCAGCTTCTAACCGAGGAAACTATCTACTTAGTGATTACATTGTTTATTGCATGATTCCCTTGATCCTAGAAAGTAAGTTCTTCAAGGGCAGGTCTTCTGTCTGTTATTGTCTGAGGCTGTATTATGACTGCGTGGCATAGAGCCTGACACACAGGTGATACTCCATAAGCGACTGATGCATGAGTTAATAAATAAATGAAGACAGCGGCAGGAAAGATAATAGGAAGGCGTGGCTTTTAGAGCCCTAGTTAACTCGAATGAACCGTACTTGCAAGTGATTGACTTGTTCAGTGAGGGGGGCAAAGTCTGTAACTCCTGTGATCAGAGTTGCCAGTTACCCAAATAGAAAATGGAGAAAATGGAAAGGAAGGAGCACCTTCTGGAAGCAAACGCTTCTGCTTTCGAACGTTGACCGAGCTAGCCAGAGGGTCAGGCAGGGGATGGGAAATGAAGGCCTCAAGTTGGAAAGAGATAAAGGTCAGAGATAAGAATCAGTCGTGACTATCGAAGAGAGATTGAAACAAACAGAAACAGTGAACCGTCCGAGGAAGAATGAACCGCAGGAAGACAGACACAAGGACACCCGTGGTGGTCTTTAGAGTACTTTTTAAACTGTTATTAAAAAAAAAAAATAGTCTTCCACTTGGAAAAATTAAACAGAAGTAAAGTCAACTGAAGGATATTTTAAAACAAACCGGATGGGTTGGCACAGTTTAGAAAAGGCAACCCGGAGGGACGGGCTAACTGGGCAAGGGGCATTAAAGAGGACACCTGCTGGGATGAGCACTGGGTGTTATATGTAGATGAATCACTAAATTCTACTCCTGAAATCATTATTGCACTATGTGCTAACTTGGATGTAAATTTAAAAAAATTTTTAAATTAAAAAAGAATAAAGTGGAGCTATAGGAAAAAAAAAAAGACAACCCAGGTGTTTCTCTTGTCAATGTTTACGATGGGAATTGACGAAGCCCATGCAGAGGTTTCGAGCTCCATGTTCCCCCAGGAAACCGCTTACTCATGAAGAAACCATGTATCCCCAAGCCTGCCAGGTGCCTGCAAGGGTCCGTCAGTCGCTCAACAACCAGCCATGGTGGACTCAGGAAAACCAAAGATAAGGCGACGTGGCCCCTGAGCCCACGGAGCGCACCGTCTGGCACAAGGATATCATAGGACAACACGGGAAGTGTGATGGCAAAGGTGAGTTCCTGGGATCACGAGGACACAGTAGTGCCAGGAGGGATCAGCAGCGGGGACTTTCGGAGTGAGTCTTCAAAAGACGATAGGAACCAGGGATCAGAGAGGGTGGGGGAAATGGTGGGCCATGGCATTCCAGGCTCCGGGAGCAGCAGGAGCAGGAGCATGAAATACGAAGGAAGGAACAAAGGTAGGAACACAGACCTTTCCTGTCCTTCTGCGGCCAGAAGCCTTCCCCCCGCCCACAGCCCGCTGTATCCTCATGAAGGGCTGCATCTCAAACCCAACCTGTCTGCATCCCAACCGCCACCCAAACCGAAACAGGTCACTGGTCCACCCGCTTCCCCTCCATTTCACTAACTTGGTTATATCATCGTCCTCCCGCTTTTTAATAAAATAACACTCCCCCACTCTGTGCAGCCCTTCACAATTACCTTTTAGACTCTGCTCAGTGCTTGCAGTGAGTGCAAAGGGAAGCCCGCGATTCTGGCAGCTTCGTGGGGTTTCATTTCTCTACCAACGGCAGGATTTCACTTAACCTCTCTGAACGTCCCTCCTGGACCATAAATGGGGACACTGATAGTATGTGCCCGAGTAATTGACACAGTTTTGTAATCTCTTAGCATCTCATTAAGTAATCAGGCAAAAAATGCTTTACGAGGCCAGACAAATGTTATAGACTCGTAAAGATGTACAATAAGCATGAAGATATATACTTTGTCAGGAGACATGTGTGTTAGTGGTTATGGTTTGAATCAGTAACAGCAGCAGCTTTCATACTCGGCACGCAGGGCTGTGTTCAGATGCCCGGGAATAAAAACCCTGCTCTACTTACGGTGCAAATGCAGGTATTTATCGAGCATTACTAAGCGCCCAGCACTGTGGGGGGTACAACGAGGTAGAAAACATACTCCAAGTCCGCGGAGGATTGGGAAGACACGTGTATAAAAATAAAAGGGTAACTAAGATAAATGCTAGAGATCTGGGTGCAAATCCCTGCTCAATATACAAGCCAGGTCAATTGCTAAATTTCACTAAGACTCATTTTTCTATAACCTAGAGATGACAATAATACAGAGACGACAAAAGTACCTATATCATCAGAGGGATGTTGCAAAGATTACATGAGATGAAGCGCTTAAAGCACTTGGTATCATGCTATGCACAGAGTGTTCAGTAGACAGCAGTTGCAGGCTGAATTAGGCACCAAAAAAATAGGCAAGGTGCTGACTGGAATAGGAAAAGAAATAGCCAGGAAAAGAAAAGGATAACTGAGAAGATCCCCCACACACACACACAAAAAAAAAAACATAGAGGGTGTATAGGAAGGGAGGGATGGCCTGAGAAGGCCCCAGGGTTCTCTACACAGGGAAGCGAAGAGATTGAACTTGGCCCCCTCTTGCACAGTTGGCGGGAATGCAAAATGGTGCCGCTGCAGTGGAAAACAGTATGAAGGTTCCTCCAAAAATTAAAACTAGAATTCCCAGCAACCCCGCTTCCCGGTACACATTGAAAAGACTCGAAGCCAGGATCTCGAAGAGATATTAGCACTGCCAGGTTCGCTGCAGCATCGTTCCCACCGGCCAAGATGGGCCAACGGCCTAAACGTCCATCAGCAAGTGAACAAGGCAAAGGGTGCCACAGACATACAATGGGACATTAGTCAGCCTTTACAAAGAAGGACATCCCGCGGTATCCCACGATAAGGATGCGCCCGGAGAACACGTCGCTAGGCGGAGTAAGAGCCAGTCACAGAAAGACGGCGTGATCTCACTTACGTGGGGTACCCAACAGGCAAGTTCATAGAATCAAAGAGTGGAATGGTGGTGCCAGGGGCTGGGGGAAGGGAAATGGGAGCTGGGTTGCCAACCAACAACTATCAACTGGGTTGCCAACCAACACCATGCAGCTCCTCTGCATGGAGCTGGGTTGCCAACCAACAACTTTCAGTCAAGCAAGGTGCATAAGCTCTGGAGATCTGCTCTGCCATATTGTGTCTATTAACAACAGACGGTTGTTAACTATGCTGCTTGTGCACTCAAATTTTAAGAGGGGAGTACTCCCGGTAAGTGTTCTTACCATAATAAAGTAAAACTTTTATTTTTTTAAGCTTATTTCTTTATCTAGTGGGGGGAGGGAAGCGGTAGAAAAAGACCGAGAGAGAGAATCCCAAGCAGGCTCCGCGCTGTCAGCACAGAGCCCAACGCAGGGCTCGAACTCACCGCCCGTGAGATCATGACCTGAGCCGAGATCAAGGGTCGGACGCTTAGGCGACTGAGCCCCCCCCAGGCGCTCCCACAATAAAATAAAAATTTTAAAGAGAGAGTGATAGACAGAGATTGCACCCAGCTGGATCGGAGGTGAAGGGTCACACAAGGGAGCAGGACTGAGTACGAGCTCCATCTGCCCAGACACTTTCTCGGCTCACGGAGTGTTCCAGAACAGAAACTATCCGTTTCCGCTCCAGTCAGAGCTGCCATTCTTGGCCTTCTGCAGCATCAGGCTCTTGGCCACTGCCTAGAGCCTGCAGTCGTGAGGGAGCAAAGGGGTGAACCCAGCAGGGTGTTGGAGGGACCGAGAGGAGGCCGCTTCTTCTGGACTTGGGGGACCCAGGAGCCGTGCGCTGCGGGGGCCACTCCTGCAGTTCTCAACCCACTGTGAGCCTCAGATTTATATGCTACTCCAAGAAATGCCTGATTTTCTGGTGTGAGGGCTCAGGCCTCCCCTCTCTCACATTAGCTGCCAGATGAAATCCCATATTTATTCACAAAAAGTCTTAGACGGGCCACCTGGGTGGCACAGTTGGTTAAGCGTCCCAACTCTTGATCTCAGCTCAGGTCATGATCTCACGGTTCCTGGGCTGGAGCCCATGTCTGCACCATCACGACACAGTCTCTTCGGGATTCTCTCTTTCTCTGCTCGTCTCTCACTCCTGCGTGTGCGCACTCTCTCTCTCGCAAAATAAATAAACTTTTTTTTTAAGTTTATTTATTTGCCCTGAGGGGTGGTAAGGGCAGAGAGAGAGAGGAAGAGAGAGAATCCCCAGCAGGCTCCGTGCAGATCAACATGGGGCCCGATCCCACGAACCGTGAGCTCACGACCTCAGCCAAAACCAACTCTTAAGACCTCTTAAGACCTCACTCTTAACCAACTGAGCCATCCAGGTGCCCCTGAAAATAAGTAAACTTTAAAAAAAAAAAAAAAACTCTTGCATGAGACAACAATGTTTCGTAAGAACGGGGAGTCGAGACATTGGAGAAGAAATAGAAATTGCCTTATGAGTTAGAAATCGGATAGAAAGTCAGCAGATTGGATTCCTTCTCTTCGCATTTAAAAAAAAAAGGCTAGTTATAAAGAGTTTGAAAATAATCTTCAGAGGAGGAATAATGAGAGTTATTTTAAAAACACAATGAGGGGAGTCACATTTCTTTCAGGCAGGTATGTCACCCGTCACAGAAAAGAAGGGCTGGTGGGAGGAGGGCACAGCACGTGAACCTCGAGAACATTCTGAGGGAGTTCAAGCCGCTGAAACTCCACTCGATTTGCCTCAGACTTTTCCTCATATAAATTCCTCCGAGGGGGCTCCCCAGTCCTCCAAGGAAACTCTTGAGAGACTCTACTGTGGGCTGATTTGTGAACCCCGAAATTTGTATGTTGAAGCCCTAACTCTGAGTACCTCAGAAGGGGAGTGTATGTGGGGGACAGGGTCTTGAAGTGGTAAGTGAGGTAAAATGAGGTCGTTAGGGGGGCCCTAATCCAAGAGGGTTGTGTCCTTATGAGAAGAGGAAATTAGGGGCGCCTGGGTGGCTCAGTCGGTAAAGTGTCTGACTTCGGCTCAGGTCATGATCTCACAGTTCATGAGTTCAAGCCCCGCGTCGGGCTCTGTGCTGACAGCTCGGAGCCTGGAGCTGCTTCGGATTCTGTGTCTCCCTCTCTCTCTGACCCTCCCCTGCTCATGCTCTGTCTCTGTCTCAAAAATAAATAAAACATTAAAAAAAATTTTTTTTAAATATGTTTTAAAATTTAAACTTTAGGGGCGCCTGGGTGGCTCAGTCAGTAAAGTGTCTGACTTCGGCTCAGGTCACGATCTCGCGGTTCGTGAGTTCCAGCCCCGTATCAGGCTGTCTTAATGTTAGGGTAGAGCCTGCTTCAGATGCTCTGTCTTCCTCTCTCTGCCCCCCTCCCCCTCCTCTCTCTCTCTCTCAAAAAAAAAAAAAAAAATTTTTTTAAAAACCAAGAAGAGGAGGAGATTAGGACACAGACACGTCCGGAGGGAAGACCACGGGAGGACACGGGGAGAAGGCGGCCGTCTGCAAGCCAAGGAGAGAGGCCTCAGAGGAAAACCAACCGTGTCTGCTCCTGGTCTGGGATTTCTAGCCCCCAGAGCTGTGAGGAAATAAATCTCCGTTGCCACAGAGCCCATGGCACTTTGTCACGGCAGCCCGAGCAAACTAGCAGACGCTGGGCTCTAGCATCCACCCCGAGAGAAAAACCCCTTTGCGCATCGCGGAGGAGAGAGAATCCCAGTCGTTTCCAGGTTCTCCAGAGAGCGGGCGAGAAGCCCTTGCCTTTCAGCTCCAAACAGCTGCCAACTCTCACACCTCCCCCTGGTGTCCCGTGGGCGTCCCCCGGGGCTGAGGCACAGGCCAGCCCTCCCCACCTGCAAATGTCAAGGCCAACGCCCAGCCAGACTCCGCCAGATCCCGTTCCCGGGCACAGACAAAGGCAGCACAGCCAGGCCGCGCTGGCACCCCTCGCCCCGTGACCCCGTGTCGGGGGACAGTGTCGGGGGCGGGAGGTGAGGGCGTGGGCCCCACGTTTCTTCTCTCAGGAGCCGTCGTGCTGCACTGTGACTGCCAGCGTGCCAGGGAACCCCGACATCACAGAGGAGCAGACACGACGGCTTTGACGCCCCGACATCCCACCCTCCACGCCCACGCCACTCCTCACATTAAGGAGCTGTCACTCACTGTGCAAGATCTCCGGGGCTGGAATTTTCCTTGAAGCCGGAGAAGGCTCCCAGGGGGATGATAATAATCAGTCCTTGTCTCTACAAAGACGGGCAAAATGAGCCAGAACCATGGGGTTGTTGTGCTAACAGACAAGAAGGGGCTCCTGCTAACACGCTTGGCCACACAGAGGCCTGCTGACCCCCGCCTTCTCACGCAGGGTCCCGCACACCCTCACGAGCGCCACACCCTCATCGGTACTCAAATCCTGCTCTGCCCACGCTGGTCAACAGCCCAGGAAGTGGGGCGCCTGGGTGGCTCAGTCGGTTGAGCGCCGACTTCGGCTCAGGTCACGATCTCGCGGTCCGTGAGTTCGAGGCCCACGTCGGGCTCTGTGCTGACAGCTCGGAGCCCGGAGCCTGTTTCGGATTCTGTGTCTCCCTCTCTCTCTCTGCCCCTCCCCCATTCATGCTCTGTCTCTCTCTGTCTCAAAAATAAATAAAGATTAAAAAAAAAAAAAGAGTCAACACTTAACCAACTGAGCCACCTTAGCGCCCCAATATCAATATATTTTAAGTGCAACCGGGGTAGAGAAGCACTCAGACCCTCAAATCAGAATCGTCTTTCTAGACATAAACCAAGTGGTTTTAAAACAGCCAATAGCTTCTCGCTGAATGCAGAAGGCATCAAACTGCTCACGCCAAGTACAAAGCCCCCAGTTCTGGGCCCTCCTTACCTGCCAGCCTTCCCGTCCGTCGACCTCCCGCTGTCCCGACCCCTGATGACCCCCCCATACCAATGTGACACTTCACACATCCGTGTGTTGTACCTGCCTAAAAACTCACTCATCTTCCCATCTTCCTGGCAAAGAAAACTAACTTCTGGTACCTCAGCTCGGTTGCAACCCCCTTTGTGAAACCTGTCCTGATTCCCCTCACCCCGGGCAGAACTGACCATCCCTCACATTGTGTGAGGTGTGTGTGTGTGTGTGTGTGTGTGTGTGTGTGTGTGTGTGTGCGCCTCTCTTTGTGTAGACAGATATAGAGATACATGTCCTCTAACAAAGTCTACCACGACCTTGAGAGCACTTCTCTTCTTATTTACGCATCCGGCTTTCTCTGGGAGACTCTAAGCTCCGGGAGGAAGGGGCCAAGTCTTAATCCCCCCAAGAGTCCCCAGCACCTGGCACAGTGTAGCACATAAGTGCAGGATTATGTGTGCGTGTGTGGAGTGAAAGAGTGATACGAGCAAAACATACCATGCTCCACCCACACCTCCTAATATTTCTGCGTCTTCACTCCCTTCACAAGCAAAAGCAAATGCCAGAAGCCACACCAGAAAGCATAGCGTCTAACAGGAGGCTTCCCCCGTGGCACCAGGAGAGTCAATCCCATGGTGTATCCCAAGGACAGCAGCACGGGTACTCGCTTGGGATGGCGATCTGGCGATCACAGAGGGGACGAGCCAACATTACAACAGGAGCCCATGGGTGTTGCAACCATGGGGAGCAGTGCACTGTGTGTCACACACACACACACACACTTAGCATATGCCATTCCCTCTGCCTGGAACACCCTTCCTTCCCTTTCTCTCTTTCTAGAACTCCCATTTATCCTCTGGTTCTCAGCTCCACGTCCCCCATGCACTTAGGTCAGGCCTTCCCACAGCCTCCACTCCGCCCAAAGTTCATAGCATCATATCACATTTGGGAACAGATGATGGTCAGTCCCGTATTTTTCCTGGTTCCTCCACCCAGTGGCTGTATGACTGGGGCAAGACACCTCTCTGACCTTCAGTTTCCTTCTCTGCAAATGGTGATAACATCTGTCTTGTGGACCAGATGGGATAATGGGACACAGCATCCTTCATGAATATTCATTAACTATCTCACTGAATATTCACTGAGTGGTGAATGACACCACGCCCACGTCCACATTCTTTTGGTCTGGGTCTTTCTCCAGAGGCTGGGCATCTAGCTCAGCTGGCTCGTTAGGGACCCCTGGCAGGGCTCTTGAAATTGGCTCTAAGGAGCTCTGTGACCTGACTGAGGACCTCAGGATACACAGACAGACAGGGTCCCTTCCACGAGGCAAAGGGAAAGATCGGTACTGGAGGTGTGGGCAGAGTCTGGGGGACAGAGAAGGAAGTCCCTCTGCTCCAGGGGGGGTGGGGAGAACCGGCCTTCACCGAGGAGGGCTGGGAAGCTGGCAGGTGAGAAGGGGAGAAAGGGCTTTCCCAGGAGAGGAGCCTGGTGTCTGAAAGGGCACAGCGTTCCCAGAAAGGTAGGGGGGGTCATTGAGGCCGGAGCCCCACTGAGTACCGTGGCCGCTCTGTTTTGTTTCCCTGGAGGGCAGGTGCGGAAGGCGGCTGGGAGGTAAAGAGAGGTGGGTCAGAGCAGGATCCCGAGGGGCTGGGGCTGAACAGATCGTACTTTACCCTGTGTGCATGGGAAGCCAACAGAGGGTTTTGGGCTGAGGGGATCAGCGTCGATTTAGGAAAGAAAATCAGTGTGCTTATGAAGCACAGGGTGGAGGTAGACAGACTGAGGGGGAGCAGGGAAGCTGGAAACCAAGACACCAGACGGAAGGCCAGGTAGAGACAGGAAAATCTACCAGATAACAGTCATGATGGAAAAGAGTGTCCGAGATTCAGAAAGCAGAATGTCTCCAGACAATTACTTTCTGGAAGAAGAAGACAGTCTCGGGAAAATCCTGGAAGATGATTTCTGGCTCTCAGAGATCAGACTTAGGAATTTACGCTTTGAGAAACTGGCGTCTGTCTGTTTCATGGATGGTCCTCGCACCTCTAATTCCTGGAATATGCACACACGCTTCTTGAAGTAGGTGGACCACGTGTGACCGACTGCCCCCGGTGTGCCCGGGACCATCCAGGTTTTAGCGTTGAAAGTCCTGGTCCAATCAGGACAGTTGGTCCCTGCCTACACCAATCTGCTGAGCTCCAAGGGCTCAAGGCAGAGTTCTTATTGTCACAAAGCATTGAGCTAATTCTACTCAACAAGATAAGCCTAAGAGGGCGTACACGCACTGTGAAAAATGGCTGTACATGGGGATGAAGGGTGGGCAAGGGACCTGGGACCCAATCCTTTGCGGATCTCTTCTGACACTGGCTATCTCAAAAGCCCAGAGCAAAAGGAGCCAGTTCCACCCCAACACATCCCCCCACGAGGTACATGCCACATCCCAAGTGTCCTCAGGCGGGTCCCCTGTGCCTGGCCACTTGGTCTGAGAAAGCCTTTGCAGAGGAAGGGGGAAAAGGTTCTGACTTCTACCGCCAGCACAGACAGACCCAAGATCCACAAATACACGTACTCGGGTGAGGAACCTTAGGACAGTATCGGGATTCTGTCTCAAATCTGACACAGCCTCCGCTGGACTGCCTTCCGGCACCCTTCTCTCCAGAGTAACAGGTTGTTGTCTAGCCTCCAACCGACCGTCGCCCCTGGCTTCAGAGTCTCCGCTACAAACAGGTTACACGTAAACCTAATCATTATAGTCTTAAAACACACGCGTGCACACACACCCACACAGAGCAAATAAGTCATTTAATATCATCAAGCGGCACTAACGGACCGCAGGCGTGCCCTCCGCTCCCGGCCACACGCTCCGAGCCTCGCCAGCATCCCCGCGCTCACTTCCCAGAGTTGGGAGCCTGCGCACCTCCCGGGGCCCAGGGCACCGGACCGCGCTCACCTTCTGGAGAAATGCCATCCTCGGCCTGTACTGTTGGCCTTGGTGTCGGATCGTCATCCTGGCCCCCGGGTGGATTCGGAACCGGAACGCCGGCGGCCCGCAGGGGGTGGGTGGGGGAGCCCCCGGCGCAGGCGCCCGCGCGCCCCGCACCCGCCGCGGCGTCCGGGGGGAGGAGGGCGGCCCGGAGCGCGGGCCGGGGGCGGCTGCTGCCGGCGGCGCCCCTCTCCTCGGCCTCGGCTCCCGCCCCGGGAAAGCGGCTGGAATGCGCGCCGGCCAATCAGCGCGCCGCGCCGCGGGCTCATTAGCATGCGCTGCGCCGGCGCCCACCTGCCGCCAGGGGGCGGCGTCCGGCCCCCGCGGGACCCCGAGGAGCCTCAGGTGAGACCCGCGCGTCCGGGACCCGCCGCCGGGAGGATCTGTCGCAGAGGGTGCGCCTTTCCACCCGGGGCAGAAGTGAGGTATGTGCAGAAGTGAGAGCAAGCAGCCTCACTAATGAGCGCGGTGGAATAAACGGTCTTTCGCATCCCCGTTTTGCCGCTAGCCGGAGCAACGTTGGGCAAGTTTCTTAAACTCTAAGCCTCAATTTCCTTACCTGAAAAGGAAAAATGAGTGATGGGATAGTCATATCCAACAGACGGTTGTTGGATCCTTTAATGGGGAAATGTGTAACACGGTGCTTGGCCCTCAGCACTGTTTTAGCAGTATGTTTAGTAGTGTTTAGGAAAACAAATCATAAGTGTATTGGTAAGGTGGGGGGGGGGGAGGGTAATAAAAGGAAGGGAGGGAGGGAGGAAGAAAGGAGAACAGAGAAAAACAGGAAAGCTGTGGTTGCTGCTGGGCCAGCTGCCTGATCCAAGCAAGTTATAATTTCCTTCTCTGGTCCTCAGTGTTTTCGTATCTAGAAAATTAAAAATGAGCCTCCTATGTAGTCAGCAAGAGTCTTCAAGTCTATAAAGCATCATTATTTTC
The DNA here is from genome assembly GCF_024362965.1 of Panthera pardus. Lineage (NCBI taxonomy): Eukaryota > Metazoa > Chordata > Mammalia > Carnivora > Felidae > Panthera > Panthera pardus. Next base: position 24,759,256 of record NW_026526876.1, on the reverse strand, counting down.
ATATTAGCTGGATGGCAACAGATTGTGGCAGATAAAATGTTTGAGTTGTAAGGGGCACCTGGGTGGTGGCTCAGTCGGTTAAGCGTCTGACTTCGGCTCAGGTCATGATCTCATGGTTCATGAGTTCGAGCCCTGCGTCCGGCTCTGTGCTGACAGCTCAGAGCCTGGAGCCTGCTTCAGATTCTGTGTCTCCCTGTCTCTCTACTCCTCCCCTGGTCATGCTCTGTTTCTCTCTGTGTGTCTCAAAAATAAATACACATTAAAAAAAAATGTTTGAGTTGGAAGAGAACCATAAGGGGCTTGGTTCAGGCAGGCACTTCAATGACTATCCCTTTAAAGCTCTGGTTCTTATCCATATCTTTGGTCATACCTATAAGATAAAAACTATGGGCATTCTCTCAGGAAACATGTTCATGTGCACACACATGCACACACCTTCACACAACACTGACTCCACTTTGCAAACAATTTCAAGGGGTTCATGGCTGGTCCACCGCTCCCTTTTGCTTTAGAGAATCCAGGAACCAACCGGTGTCCATCAACACAAAAAGACCAGAGATCCTACTAAGTAAACTAGGCCACTGGGAAGTATGTTCCTGGTGTGAACAAGGACCCAAGAAAAGTGCTGGAATATTCATATCCAAATATGACCTTTTTTAAAAGTTTGTGTATTTTGAGAGAGAGCGGGCAGGGGAGGAGCAGAGAGAGAGAGAGAACCCCAAGTCAGACGCTTCACCGACTACACCACCCAGGTGTCCCAAATATGACTTTTTTTTAGTGGAGCGTCTTTTGGGCCTGGACTTATATGGAACACACACTGGGATATACTGGAGCAGATGAGCTGTGAGGTTCCTTCCAGCTTGAACGTTCCTTAATTCTATAAACCCTAAGCAGAAAGGAGAAAAGTGGTTTTCTTACAATCGAGGATGAGACAACATAAATTATTCAGGAGCAAAAACAGGAAAAATACAAGGGATTTTGCTCAGTGATAGGGCAGGAGAGACTACAGAAGGCCTGCCACTCTCTTCTGCACCCTTTCTATCACACACTGCTCGCTGAGCAACCTTGCTCTCTGTGGGACGCGCCCTCAGCCCATCAGCCCAGGGATGCGGAGGATGTGACCTGCCAGTCAGCCCCTGCTCAGGCTGTGGCCGTGATACGGATCTGAAAAGCTCAGATGAGCTTATTAGATTATCACCTTCGCAAACGTCAACTTGAGGCCAACAGAGGTAAAGTCAGGGCCAGAGGAATCTGAGGCCAAGGGCAAGGTGAAGTTACAGGGAAACAGAAATGAAAGGTGCGCAGAGGCAGCTCGTGGGGAAAGAGAAGCAAAGAAACTGAATGCAGCAAATGCACAGGAGGGGCGTGAGGCCGACAGAGAAGCCCCTGGGTTTCTTTCCAAGGGCACATGTATCTTCATAAATCCTCTCACATATGTTAAGTCTTTGTTTCTTTCTTTTTTTTTTTCTTTTAAAGATTTTATTTTAGGGGCACCTGAGTGGCTCAGTCAGTGGAGTGTCCAAATCTTGATTTCAGCTCAGGTCACGATCCCAGAGTCATGGGATCAAGCAGATCCTGTCTCTCTCTCTCTCTCTCTCTCTCTCTCTCTCTCTCTCCCTCTGCCCCTTCCCCCTGTGCACACTCTCTCTCAAAAAATAAATAAATTAAATAAGTTTAAAAAAAAAAAGATTGTATTTTAAGTAATCTCTACACCCAAGGGAGGGCTCAAACTCACAACGCCAAGATTGAGAGTCACATACTCTACTAACTGAGCCAGCCGGGCACCTCAAATCTCTGTTTCTTTTGCAAACAAAGGGGCTCAACACATAATGTGGTGTCCAAAGTTTAATGACAGTGTCCTGAAAAATATAATTGATTTAATTCACCTATTCATTTAAACAACAAACTGTTGCATGCCAGGCATTATGTTAGAGTCAGGAGTTCAAAGCGGAATGTAACCCAGTCCCTGTCTCAAGGGGATCAAAGGTTAATGGGGGAGAAGAATACTTGAACAAAAATGTGGTATAAACAGAATGTATATATAATGAAGATCCAGTCAGTGCAACACAGACTTTGTAGAACAACACCCTATCCAGCCAGAGTGGAAGAGAAATTCAGGGAGACTTTCTGGAGGAGGTGTCTTAAAGGAAAATGGGGAGTTAACCAGGTTTTTTTTTTAATTTTTTTTTACTTTTTTAAGTTTATTTCTTTATTTTGAGAGAGAAAGAGAGAAAGCAGGGGAGGAGCAGAGAGAGAGAGGGAGAGAGAGAATCCCAAGCTGGCTCTGCACTGCCAGTGCAGAGCCCAACGTGGGGCCCAAACCCACAAACCGCGAGATCATGACCTGAGCCGAAATCAAGAGTCGGATGCTTAACGGACTGAGCCACCCAGGCGCCCCGAGTTAACCGGGTTGAAAAAGGGATCACTCGCAGGTACATCAGACAACAGGGGAAGATAGGTGCCGAGGCAAGGCTCAGCATAGTCTGAGGGCAGTGGCAAAGAATTTACCGGAAGCGAGATCACAGGAGACTGGGAAGAGGATGGTGGGCTGGAATGGGACAGTGATTGGCTTTGGTGGTAGTGGGGGCAGCTAGAGAGTTTGGCTCAGGGATTAAATGCAGAGGGGTATGAGGGAACTTGCTAGAGTGATAGAAATGTCTATATCTTGATAGGAAGGATGGTTACGCAGGTAAATGAACTTGTCAAAACTCATCCAACTGCACTCTTAAAATTGCAGCCTGACGTTGTCTGTAAACTATACCTCAAAATAAAAGGACTGACCCCCCAGAAGAAAATATTATCCTGCAACATGGCAGAGGGACATGTGACAAAAATGACACCCTCCATGATTCAGGCAGGTAAGCAGTTGTCATCACGGTCACTGCGGTCATTCGGTGTCCTCCTCTTCATTAACAAAAGGGTGTCCTTCAGACGCTAAATTGGGGTCATGTTGCCCTGGATACTATCCACCTGGGCCTGACCCTCGTCCCCTGTAGGATAAACCTCATCCAGGCGCAAGGATGTGGTCATCCATACGGCAGTGCCCTTTAACACCCAGGTCTAGGGTCAAATGTCCCTGGTCGACTCCACAGTTTAGTTGAGTCCACTGTGCTAAGTGCTGAGGAGATAAAACTTTAGAAGGACACACTGGAAGGGAGACAGCATCTTAAACAGCTCATTCCCACATGATGGATGCCTTAAACCACTTCCAGGCAGAGAGACCTCCCGAAGGGACTTCTTAGAGGTGGGGCTGGGTTAAGGGAACCTCTAAGGGATGTCGAAGCGCCCAGAGAATGGCAACCATGGAAACCACTGCTATTATCCAGACATAAAGGGCTGGGGGACCAGGGCCCTGGTGGAGAGGTACCTGGCAGAGCTGTCCTCTTGGAGGGACAGAGCCATTGCTAGATAGGACACCAGGGGAACAAATAGTCTGACTCACTCTCCTCCTGGGCTCTCCCACTGCTCAGTTCTGACCAGAAGCCAGAGGGCAGTGGAGCCTGAATGATGCAGCCTGTTAGGGCCGGCCCCCTGGAGCACAGAGCCACACAGAGGAAGGTGAAGGAGTCAGAGATGGGAAGGAACGCAGGGTAGGTACGCCATGAAGAAGCTGCACGGTGGCTTAAATGTCTTCGACGGCGCAGAAGCCCAGAGGGCCCTTCTCAGAGTTGATCTGTGTCGCCAGGCATTTTGAACAGCTCAGTAACAGCGCCTCCCATACCTGCACAGACATCTCCCTGACTCGGACAGAAATCACACTGAGCTTATCTGACTTCCTGGACCGCTGCCGTATTCCATGCCTTGTCTGCATTTCACAGAATTCTGTCTTGTTTGAATGTGTTACGAGTGCGTATTGCCTTTGCAATTCTACCAAGATCATATAGAGAAGGAACACCTTCGATGCGTGAATGTTTCTTCTTCCTAGCACCTGCTAGAGAGAGAGGCAATAGCTCATGAAAATCGTTTCTGGTAGGGAAACCAGAGGGCCTTGTTCCCCCCACCCCCCCACCCCCTGCTCCACAGTCAGCACAGCAGGGCGGCCGGGACAGAATCTCTCCATGCACCGTTGGTCTGCTCTGGCTCAGTCAGTAATAAAGGGAAGTGTGGGTGAGGCACCCACTCCCTTCTCACTTACTGTCTCCTTCTCCACAAAGAAGCTATTCTAGACCTCAGGAAGCTGGCCACACCTGGCGGCCCTGGCTGTTTGATCAGGAAGAGCGGAAGAAAAAGAGGACTCGGAGTTTTTCCAGAAGGTTCCCCGCCTCTTCCTCAACCAGGGATTGCTCAGAAATTACCTTGGCCCGCTAGAGGCCATCAACTACATCACAAAGGACAGTCCTAGGACAACCCCATCCTTATCTTTTCTCCCCCCTAAATTAAACTCTTGGCATGCGTCCCAGAGGTCATATCCTCCACAAGCACCACCAGAGATAATCATAGGTAAACAGAACAAAATGAGGTCTTGCTCTGTCCCCACCCTCCTCCCACCCTCTGTGGGGTACACTGCTGTCTGTTTACGGACTAGGTCACACCGGACCTGTTGAACGACATCGGCTGCTTTGTGGCGAAGGGTGTTATTATTTCACATCACAGACAATTTGGAACTCTGGAGTCTTTAAAAATGACATTATGAGAAAAGGCATTTTTCACAACTCGAAGTAGGCTTTGGTTTTAAGACAGCGCTGGGGCTGGGGGGAGGGGTGTGAAGGCCTCAAGATGTGTGTCCTGGGCCTCGCTCACCTTCTCACAGGATGTGTGACTTTTTTAAAACAGCTTTATTGAGGTGTAATTGACATCCACCAAAAAACACCGCATTTAAGGTGTACAACTTGATAAGTTTTGCTGTACGTGTACATAGGTCAAATGTGAGACTACACCCATGAACAAGATAGGGAACATATCCGTAACCCCCAGAAGTTTCCTTTGTGATCCCTCCCCCTGCCGTTCCTAGGCAACCACTGGTCCCTTGACTGTCACTATGGATTAGTTGGATCAAGTCACCTGATCTGAGTCACTAGTTTCTTATTCGTAAGAAGAGTATCAGACTTGATGAACTCAAAAGTCCTCTCCTATTTTCACATCATATGACTTCAGTGTTCTAAGTGGAATAAAAAGCTAAAAAGCTCCACCTGCCTACAAGCAGGAGCGTGCAATCTAGTGTTTCCTGAAAAGCGAGGCCCCTCTGAACTTAAACCAGCCGCCCCCAAAATGGGGTTCCATGTGACAGACATCGAAAAGTGCTGGGTACTAACCATCTCCCTACATACCCCGAGCCTTCCTGCCGCAAGTGATCAAGATGGGGGGGGGGGGGGGGGCAGGTAAGAAAGACCCACCTTAGGAGAAGAGACCCCAGGAAAATGTACCACTCGGTGCACCCCAGTTGTACTAGTCTGTATGAGCCTCACTGAAGTCCCCTTCTTTTTTTTTTAAGTTTATTTATTTATTTTGAGAGAGAGCATGTGGGGGAGGGGCAGAGAGAGAGGGAGAGAGAGAGTCCCAAGCAGCCTCTGCCCAGCCCCATGTCACGAAATCAAGAGTCAGACGCTTAACCGACTGAGCCACCCAGGTGCCCCTGACGTCCTCTTTTTTTGTCAGACATGCCATGCCTATCCTGTGAGGATGCTAAAAACAAATGCACGCCAGCTTGGGGCCCTCTACTGACACGCCGACTCTGCCCCCCTGCTTGTGTGGGTGGCTCAGGCACCACAGCGGAGTCCCAGGCCCACCTTCCTGCTTCCAGAAGCCATTGCTGCCTTTTGTGAAGAGCCCAGAGGGCAGCAGAGAGCCAAGGTTTTTCTTCCTTTTTTTTTTTTTTTTTTTTAAGGTTTATTTACTTTTGAGAGAGACAGAGTGGGGGTGTGGGGAGAGCAGAGAGAGAGGGAGACACAAAATCCAAAGCAGGGTCCAGGTTCCAAGCTGTCAGGACAGAGCCCCACACGGGGCTCAAACTCACGAACCGTGAGATCATGACCTGAGCCGAAGTCCTATGCTCAACAGACTGAGCCACCCAGGCCCCCTGAGCAAAGGTCTTTCTTAATGCTTTACAAAACAAGGGATTTTCTGGAAGTCCCTGCCCCTTCTTCTTTTCCCTTGGTTTCCCCAGAAATGACCATGTCTGAAAGGGCATAAAAAGATGACCCATAAAGGAGATGCAAAGAAAACAAAAAACATTAACCGCTGCAAGAATATTTTTTAACATCTATAGCTTACACTTTTTTCAGAAGTTGCATTTGAAGACCTACTTCACCCCTGCTCATGTCTCTTTACTTCCATGTGTGGATCCAATAATGCTTTCTCTCTTTTTTCTTTCTTTCTTTCTTCCTTTCTTTCTTTTCCTTTCTTTCTTTTCCTTTCTTTCTTTCCTTCTTTCTTTCCCTTTCTTTCTTTCTTTCTTCCTTTCTTTCCTTCTTTCTTCCTCTCTTTCTTTCTTTCTTTCCCCCTAGTTAGAAAGCAAGAGAGAAGAGACAGAGAGACGTGTGGATACATCACCTGAACCTTGGAAAAGCCAATTCTGCTTCCCTTCTTCTGTTTATCTTTGGTAGCCAGTCCTTCTGGGTTCAGACCTCAGGCCACTTTACAGACACAAGATCTGGTGTTTTGTTTTTTTCATTTGTTTTAATGTTTATTTATTTTTTAGAGTCAGAGAGACAGAGCTTGAGCAGGAGAGGGGCGGAGAGATGGAGACAGAATCCGAAACAGGCTCCAGGCTCAGAGCTGTCAGCACAGAGCCCGACGCGGGGCTCAAACCCACGAACCGTGAGATCATGACCTGAGCTGAAGTCGATCGATGAACCAACTGAGCCACCCAGGCGCCCCGAGATTTGGTGTTTTGTAAAAAGTACAAATCTTCAGGAGACGAGGGAGTGGGGAGTGGCTGCTAGTAAGTATAGAGTTTCTTCTCGGGTAATGAAAATGTTCTGGAACTGGACAATGGTGATGGTTGTATGACCCTGTGAATATACTACCACCACTAAAACCACTGAGCACTGCACACGACAAGGGAGACCTGTAGGGTATGTGAATTACCCCTCAGTTTTCAAAAGTGCAAACTCAGAGAATTAATTTCCCCCAAAGGATTGCTTTCAGACAGACATTTAGAATGTCCCTCGCTTTATCAAACAGTTTCAGTGGCTCCCATTTTCCTCCCTCATAAAGTTCATTCTTTCGGGGTCGAGCCCAATCTGATTTTTCAGCCACAGTTTCATTGCTCGTCAACACGAGGCTCCTTTTCCAGCCAGGCCCGAGATTTGCTCTTTCTCCAGCCCATGGTGGATTTCTTCACCTTTATGTCTTTTCTTGCCGGTTGTTTTGCTGATAATCCCCTCGTGCATATATTTGGCAAATGAAATGCTCTCTGTTGGCCCCGGCTTCTTCGGAACCCAGATCGAGTTGCACTGAGGGCGCTATGGACTACCTTCCTCCCTCCCCCACTCCTTCCACTGAGTCTGTGTCCACGCTTTCCACTCACAACTTTGGGTTGTAGATAATTGGTATTCACATTGGAAATTCACAATGAATTTCACCAAGGATAAGGGCAGCCAGGGGCTTGTAAGTAGCAGTTTCTGGGTTGGGTTTACTTTGCTTTGGGCGAGAGGTAGATCTGATATGTGCCATTGCCAGTGTCCGTGGTATAAATTCTCCTACTAAGGTGACATCAGCGACCCCAGAGATACTAGCTGGGAGTTGGAAGTCCTTCTCTGTTAGATCCGTGGTGTAGCCGCAGAGATTGCTAAGGATTAGCAAAACCTGAACTGGGACATAGTTACCTAAAGGGCGATTAGTGAAACTGCTAGAGAAGCGTAGAGGTGGATGGAAATTCAGATGGACACGCTAATGTTTCAGCAAGCCTTGACTTGAAACTGAACAAATTTTTCTCTTCCTCGTCCTTAAAGGATCCTGCTCCCCTTCATTTGTTTTTTTCCGTAGAATCCGTTCCTCCAAGAACTCGGTGTCAATACGGATGTTCCGCCGACCTCAGTGTATATACTTGGTAATGAAACTCGAATGGTGGTACCAAGGTTCCTTTGTCTGGCAAAGTAGTAACACTCTTGTTGCTCTTTATCCCCCAACTCAGTCTTCATGTTATATTTCAGCTCAGGTACCCAGAGGTCACTTTTCAACAACATTAGGACGGAGTGGGGAAACTTTCTAGCAACTAGAACGTTCCATAAACCAAAGAGGTTGTCTCCTGGACCAGAGAACCGGGGGTCAGGGGAGTGTTCATAGTTTAAGTGGCCATGGTCTAAATGTTGAAGGTGAGATCTACGCTACACTCTGTGGTAAACTGTATAAACCTGTCCATCTCTTCCAACTCTAAGAAATTTGGAGTCTCAACTGGGTATGGCTCCAAGGGCATAGGGCAGAGAAATGGATGCTGCTGTCAATCACCCAGTGTCCCCATGAGAGGTTAGGCAATCGCCCACTAGCAAGGTCTCCTGGCTGGCCTGATCCAACCCCTCCCTGCACCTAATATAGCCTTCCCCACTTAGGCTCCCTCTCTACTTTGCATTGTATGTGTGAATTTTGCACGTGAATATGGGTTTTGCCAGGCGGCATCTGATATCCTGAGGGTGGATTTGATCTCTCAGAAGGCAACGGTCATTTTTCCTGCCCGTTCCCAAGGGAAGAGCTGAGTTCTAAATCAGGAAAAGGAAGCAATAATTCACAAAGGCTGCCTTAGGTACCAGTCTATTGCTGGAACTCATCAGCCCACTATATGAGAAGAAGTCCCTGGCCAAGAAAAAAATGGAATCTGTAATCCTCAAGAATCAGGCCAATTGTTTCAAATGTTTATTTATTTATTTTTGAGAGAGAGCCAGAGAGCACAAGCGGGGAAGGGGCAGAGAGAGAGGGAGAGAGAATCCCAAGCCTCCACACTCAGCACGAGCCCGACGTGGCTTGATTCCATGACCCTGGGATCTGTGACCTGAGCCAAAATCAAGAGACTGAGCCACCCAGGTGCCCTCGGGTCATTTTTTGTAAGAAAACTTTTCTAACTTCATGTGGTTTTCTCCGCTTCTCTTTTGTTCATCATCTAGGATTAATTACATTTTCATTAACTGTTCCTACTTTCTCTGCTCTGTGGTAGAGGATATTCAGTTTTGTCCAACTAAGCCTTTATTGAGCACCATTTCTAGGGTGGGAACTGCTTTCAGTGCCTGTGATATAAAGGTGAATAAGATACAGCCCTGCCCTTTGAGTATTTCCAGTGAGAAAGAAAGACCTAACATATAATTCTGGGATCATGCAGTAGATGATATTGCAGTATGCAGAAGGCAAAAAGAAAATTAAAAAAGGAACTGTGGTAAGAGCTTGCTCAGAGGCATGGAGGTAGAAAATGATCACGGTAGTACATAAGAAGCATGAGAATATTTGCTCCATTCATTAGCCCCCACCACAACCCTGTAATGCAGACGTCTATTAACAACCCCATTCAACCAATGAGTAAACTGAGACTCAGCGAAGGTAAGTAAGGGGCTGAAGTCCACACACCTACTAAGTTGCAGAACCAGGGCTGGGAACCTGGCAGCCACATTCTCACTGGGGCAAGCAAAATCAACAGTTGTCCGCTGCAGAATCGCTTCGGGACTGCAGCTGTTCTCTTCCCTTGAGTTATGTGCTTGGGATAAATTTTCCGCGGACGGTATCTCATTGGTCAGAACCTAAAACGCGTTAAATGACTCTTGATAGAGAACGCCGAGCGGTTTTTCAACAGGATTGCGTATTTACATTGTTTGCCCAGAATGAACTAGTTTTGCCACACTCTTCTCTGTGTGAGATGCTGTTAGGTTTAAACCTAGACAATTCTGATTTTACTAGATTCTGTATTTTTAGTTGCATAGTTTTCCCTTTCTCTTTTTAGAGTGGAAAGTCCAAAGAAGAGAGTATATAAAAGTTGGTTAGCCTCTGAAGCAACGGATGAGCCAGTTGGGGCCCTGGGGGGAGGGGAAGGACAGGTGTGCCCATTCATCCCTGCAGCGTTGGGGACCAAAGGTCTGGGTCTGAAGAGACGAGCAACAGGTCCAGCCGCAGCCTGGGGTTCAAGTTCAAAAGGTGCTTCCAATGCACACCTTTAAAAATTCTTTTCTTTATGGTCACTTCAGTTGTGTTATTGTAGTCAAGTTAGACTTCATGCCAATAAAAAAAAAAAAAAAAAAAAATGCGTGCAGACACTAATAAAAACAGCTAGAGGGGGCGCCTGGCTGGCTCAGTCAGTAGAACGAGCGATTCTTGGTCTCAGGGTTGTGAGTTCAAGCCCCATATTGGACGGAGAGCTTACATACATACATGCTGCAAATAAAAATAAAGTGCTCTCTTTCAAAAAAAAAAAAAAAAAAAAAAAAGCATCTAGAAAACTTGAGACATTGCGGGGCGGCTCTTTGTGAGCCTATATCTCCATTTTTCTAAATCATGAGGAGGGCAACCCCCAGCTCTCTGCCAGCAGTGCTGCCAGAGGCACGCGTGTGGCGTGTCCCGAAGACACAGATCCCCTCTCCTCCCCAGGGTTCCCGCGCGCCCTCTCCTCCCAACCACCCCGCCGCCAGGACCCAGACCATAGAGGCGAGGATACCTCCAAACTCCTAGAGGGGAAACGCGACTCTCGGGAGGCGGACTTCCGCTCGGGGCCACTTCCGGTTCTGCCCTACCCGGCCGAGGGCGACTGGTTGGAGGGCGTGGGCTGGGGGCTGGGGCCTGGGTCCGGGCCGGAGCCCTCGAGGGGCCTCCGGGGTGGGCGCCGGTCCCAGCCGGCGGGCCGGGGGCCGCGGGGCGCCCGCTCGGAGGGGCCCGCACGCTGCGGAGTCGGGGGGCGGGCAGGGAGGTTGCCTGGAGGGGCCACCCTGGAGCCGGGGCCCCTGTCCCCCGAAGTGATGCCTCCGGCTTCACTCCTTGAATCCCCAGCGCTTTGGACTCGTTTCCTTTTTATAAATTCCGGAGGCCACTGGCGTGTAGAAAATAATGGCCGTACCCCCACTTAAGAATGCGTAGTTTAGGGTCCGTTCCCATAGATCTGAGAGGATGGTCTACGTACCCATCTTAAAAACAGCCCAGGGGCATCTGGGTGGCCCAGTGGGTTACAGCCTCCGACTTGATTTCGGCTCAGGTCAAGATCTCACTGCGGGTTGGAGCTTCTCCTCAGGCTCTGCACTGGCAGCTTGGGGCCTGCTTGGGATTCATTCCCTCTCTCTCAAAATAAATATAAATACATATGTATTTTTTTAATGACATAAAAAACAGTCCAGTAACTAAAACAAAAATATATGCCATAGTATCTATTGTGGCCGGATACAGAAGAGAGGTGTCAGGTCAAACTATGAGGAACTGTGGCCGGGGAAGAATGGAGTAAAGGGGGGAGTGCGCAGAGGTAATTTAGAAGGAGGTCGGGAGGTACCAGGTGTAAGGAGTCCCAATGCCTTGCCTGTTGGAGAGGAGGGTGAAGGCTTAGAATAAAGAAAGTCCTCTTACCGAGGGTAAATGGGATGCTCGCCATTGCACACCAACTGCAGAATACTGGCCTGGCTTCTTTACTGTTCTTGCCACAGGCTCTGACTGCCTACACATTTCGACTCGATTGTTCAGTTGTTCGGGATTTTCAAGTGAGGACAACGTCTGCTGTCCCCTCTCCTACTGTGTGTGATTGTACAGGAGTAAGGGTTCTTTGGTGAACCGGATTTACCTTCTCTGACACTGTTTTACAAGACTGTGTTAGGGAGTATTTCATAGAAGCTTTTACCATAATGTGTTTACCAAAATGAACAAAAATAAGTTTTGGGTTTGAACTATGGTCTCTTAGCACAGCTAATAATAGAACACCAAAGTGTTCTGAGAAGCCCTGCAGTAATGGAACTTGTCTCACTCTGTTTAGCCTGGTGTTTCTCAAGCATTTTGACCACAGAAACGTTTGAGTAACACCCTATTAATATCTCTCCAGTGCGGTTTTTCCCAGAACACATTTTGGGAAATGCTGACAGAGAAGTCATTCACCTGGGCGCAGACACTGTCACATCTCAAAAGACATGTCAAAGTACTTTTTGAAAAGCAACTGACTGGATTTCAGTAAGGATAGTTGTGTTCAGGAAAATGGTCCAAAGTTAACAAAGTACGACAAGCCATGTAACGTTTGGAAAAGGAAGTGAACCCTCCTTGCCTTTCCTACGTACGTCATGGACAGTAGATAATGTCTCAATATTATTGAGCAAATGCCCTCAATGTATAATTATAAAACAATGGAAAAAATTACTGGGGGGGCGGGGGGGGGGACATGAATTGTTCCAAGTGGAAATACTACAGTTAAGCGTTTCTTTTATTTTTGTTACTTTTTTTAATGTTTATTTATTTTTGAGAGACAGAGAGAGAGAGAGCGTGAGCAGGGATGGGGCAGAGAAAGGGAGACACAGAATCTGAAGCAGGTTCCAGGCTCTGAGCTGTCAGCACAGAGCCCGACACGGGGCTCGAACTCACAAACTGAGAGATCAGGACCTGAGCCAAAGCCACCGAGCCACCCAGGCACCCCTACAGTTAAGGGTTTCTTAATGACAAACCTAGGAAATTTGTTCACAGACTCCTAGAAAGATCTACTATGTTATTTTTTTAATGTTTATTTATTTTTGAGAGAGCGGGGAAGGGCAGAGAGGAAGGGAGACAGAGGATCCAAAGCAGCCTCTGCACTGACAACAGAAAGATGGATGCAGGCTTGAACTCACGAACCACGAGATCATGACCTGAGCCAAAGTCAGATGCTTAACCAATTGAACCCCCCCCCAGGTACCCCAACCAGCAGCTCTTAATGAGGTAGTTTCACATGTCTGACACAAAACTCTGTCCTGGAGAGCTTTGAAGTGACTTCCTAGTATGTTGCTAAATTTGCAGCTTCAAGCAAAACCTGCCTAAAGATGAGGTAAGAATACGTCGGAGTGCCCTTGTTCCGTTGCATAGAGCCAGAGACCTGGTTTCATTAGTTTGCCCAGAGGTGAGTAGTCTCCAGAGGACACACTAATGCTAACCAAACTCAAAAGGGATTGATGTATAAACTCAGAATGTGCATTAACTACTTCCTAGTGAAAAACTTAATTTTCAGCCATCTGGATAATTTTATTTGCCAACCAGGTGTTCCTTCATGAAGGAAGATCTGCGTGGGAGACCAGATTCTTACGCTATGGTAGGTCGTATTGAACACAGACAGCATGGAATTAACCAAGAGAATGATACCCAAGTTTAATGGCACCGGGTGTTTTCAGTTCTACAGATAATACCTGTTGGGTTGACTAAATGTTTTCATGAATAAAAGGCACTGTGTCCCACGGTGCTAGAGGCAAGACAAATCATTTTGCCGTTTTGAACATCACTTTCAGAGATGCTCTCCCCACCACATTCTTTCTCAAGCTACAATGCAACACGGTGAACTTGGTTTAAGTTTTTCTGTTTCCAGCGTGTAACCAGCTGTGCCTCCCTGCAAGTGCACCCAGGTCACCAAATTTGGATTTGGGGGCTTTCTAGATGGTCTCTTTGTGCTTTCTGTTGATGACCGATTTCATTCTATGTATTTGCTCTCTTTCTGAAATTTAAGTATCTATTGGCCCCGTTGTTGGTTTGAAACCTTGGGAGCTTCGCGGGTGAAATCTGAAATTGTTCTCCATACACAGAGGGTGAGTAGAGACCGAGGAAAAGGGTGAACACCCCCGGATTGGTAGGTAGGAGGTTTAATAAGCAAGGCTTGTCACGGGTAGCCGTAAGTCGTAAATCGCACGCACCCACCAGAATCTTAAGAGTTTACGTAGAAGCCTTGACAGGGTCAGTCATGGGTACTGTCCAGATGACCTCAACACACGTTGCTCTCTCCAGGCTATTTCTTGAAAATGGATCCTAGCACGGGAACAGCAGGCAGGGTGTACACGCCAAGGATGGAAGAGGATGAGAAGCCTCCGATTCTCCAGTCCAGCCTGAGGGTCAACTGGTAATCAGTGTCCTCTTGATGACTTCCTCTACCACCCACTTAACCCATCCAAGAACCGAAACATGTATTAAATTGTTTTTCTTTTGAGTCTATTTATTTATTTTGAGGGGTGGAGGGGTAGAGAGAGGGAGAGAGAGAATCCCAAGCAGGCTCCACGCTGACAGTGCAGAGCCCGATGCGGGGCTCAAACTCACAAACCATGAGATCACGATCTGAGCCAAAGTCAGATGCTTAACTGACTGAGCCACCCAGGCGTCCCTGAAACCTGTATGAATCTATTTAATGATCTCCTTTCCTCTTTGACACTGTACTTGATGTTAAGACTAACGACACGTAATTTTCTAATCAAAGAGGACCCGTCCGTCTGTTCCATAGGACACATAGTCAAAATTGCATTTGCCCACTGTTGAGATAGTATAGCTATCATTATTTAGATAGCTCTTAGATATTTTCTCCATGTCTAATTATAAATTCTGGTAGTGACTGACTTCACAAATATATATATATTTTTTACATTTATTTATTTTTGATAGAGACACAGCACAAGTGGGGGAGGGGCAGAGAGAGAAGGAGACACAGAATCCGACACAGGCTCCGGGCTCTGAACTGTCAGCACAGAGCCTGACATGGGGCTCGAACTCACAGACTGCGAGATCATGACCTGAGCCGAAGTCGGATGCCCAACCGACTGAGCACCCAGGCGCCCCACTTTACATATATTTTATACGTGCTCCCAACAACAGCTGTCATTTATCTACATTGGTACTAATTTATTGTACTTGAAGAGGGGCCCTAAAGAGGAATCTCCAAGAATTTGGAGAGCTAGCTCTTGGAGTCTGAGCTCAGCAGCACCCATCTGGGACGAAATAATAATGAAAGAACCCGAAACGCAGCCAAGAAAATATCACCAGGAAAGAGATCTCGTGTCAGTGCTCTAGAAAATACTCATACCAGGGGATGCCAACCACCTGTGAGACTTTGAGCAGACTCCAAGAGCTGTGTCACGAAAGGCGGAGCCCAGACATTTATGCAAAAGGACAGATACCGGGGGTGCTCATACCACCACAGCTCCTGGTGATTCTGCCAGAGGATGCCAGACCCCTGTGGGGACGTCACCCACCAAGTGCAGGGAGCTGGAATTGTCGTGGAAGCTCTGGGGGAGATTCGGGATAGCGGGGAAGAGGCAGGAGGTGTGAGCACTCGGAGAGTTGGGGAACGGGGACGCAGAGGGCTGGGACCACCAAGCTAGAGCAAGGTGAACAGTCCCAACAGGGGGAGGAAGAGAGGCTGAAAGGGTCTCTGCCAGGCTGGACTGAGAATGCTGGTCTCTCCGATCTGACTCCCTCAGAACTTGCCCTACAACTTACCGCCTTCAGAAATTAGTCAAGATCTGGCTTTGTCCAGGCTCCTGCCACACAGTTCCTAAACCCTTGGAGTTTTAGGAGTGATGAGAGTGTCTTTTGGATGCTGCGGAGATGGCTGGTGGCCGGAGGCCCTTAGGGCTGATACCCAGAAAGACCAAGGCTTGACCGTAGGGCTGGATGTTTCAGCCCTTTCCCCTGACCTCTAAGGAGGCGAGAGGGCCTGGAGTTAATTACTAACGTCCAGTGATCTCATCAGTCATGCCTACATAGCGAAACATCCACAGAACCCCTACACGATGGGTTCAGAAGGCTTCAAGGTTGGTGAGCACAGCCAGGTTCCGGGAAGGTGCCTTGCCCTGAGAAAGCCTGGAAGTTCCAAGTGTACCCACCCTCCTGTCCCGGGCCCTGGTGCATCTCTGCCATTTGGCTGTTCCTAAATCGGATCCATTAAAGTCAACCGGTAACAGTAAGCAACGTGCTTGTGTGAGTCCTGTGAGTTGGTCTTGTGAATTATCAGAGCCGGGGCCAGGGGGTGCTACGGATTTATAGCCAGTCACCGGGAGTACTGGTGATCTGGGACTTTGTCTGGCATCTAAAGTGGGGACGGTCTTGTGGGGAGCTTTAAACGGGTGGAGTCCGACGCTAACTCCAGGTAGTGTCGGAACTGATTGGAATTGTTGGACACCCACTTGGTGTCAGAAACCTGGGGAAATGATTGGTGTCAGGAAACAAAACAAAACAAAACCCTCATTCATGAATGTAGATGCAGAATCTTAAATAAAATATCAGCCAGTAAAATCGGGCATCCACCTAGGGTTTATCCAGGAATGCGAGGGTGACTCAATATTTCAATATTCTAAAAAGTCCATCAAGGTAATTCATCACAGTAGAAAAAAATTCATAACGTTGCAGACGTACCTCGTTTTATTGTGCTTCAGTTTACTGCAGGGCACAGATACTATGTTTTTTTACAAACTGAAGGTTTTTGGCAATCCTGGGTCGAGCAAGCCTATCGGCACCATTTTTCCAACAGCATTTGCTCACTTCATGTCTTCGCGGCACATTGTGTAATAATTCTCACAGTATTTCAAGCTTTATTATTCTATTTGTTGCAGTGATCCGCGATCATGATTACCACTCGTCACAAGCTCAGATGACAGCATGTTGTGGCAAGAAAATCTTTTTAAAAGTATTTTTAATTAAGGTATGTACATTGTATTTTCAGACATAATGTTATTGCACATTTAATAGACCACAGTAGAGAGTAAACATAACTTTTACACGCACTAGGAAACCAAAAATTCATTTGACCTGCTTTATTGCAATGTGTGCTTTATCTCAGTGGTCGGGAACCAAGCCTACAATATCTCCCAGATATGCGTGCCTTTGTTTTTAATGTTTATTTGTTGGGGCACCTGGGTAGCTCAGTCAGTTAAGCATCTGACTCTTGGTTTCATGTCAGGTTATGATCTTCCAGTTCGTGAGTTCGAACCCTGCGTCGGACTCTGCACTGACAGCTCGGAGCCTGCTTGGGGTTCTCTCTCTCCCTTTCTCTCTCTGCCCCTCCTCCACACTCTCTCTCCCTCTAAATAAATACACTTAAAAAAAGAGAGAGAAATTTTATTTATTTATTTATTTTGAGAGAGAGAGAGAGAGAGCGCACAAGCCGAGGAGAAGCAGAGGTAGGGAGAGAGAGAATCCCAAGCAGGATCTACACTGTCAGCACAGAGCCCAACGTGGGGCTCGATCTCACAAAGTGTGAGGTCATGAAGTGAGTCAAAACCAAGAGTCGGACGCTCAATTGACTGAACCACCCAGGAGCCCCAACATGTCTCATGATAGATACATAAAATGATGACATCAGAGAAGGTGATTTGAAAAAGTGACACTGAGGGTCGCCTGGGTTTTTCAGCCAGTTAAGCATCTGACTCTTGATTTCGGCTCAGGTCATCATCTCACAGTTCGTGAGATATAGCACAGAGCCTGCTTAGGATTCCCTTTCCCTTTCTCTCTCTCTCTCTCTCTCTCTCTCTCTCTCTCTCTCCCCCTCCCTCCTCTGCTCTCTCTGTCATGCTCTTTCAAAATAAATAAACATTTTAAAAAGTTTTTTAAGGGGCGCCTGGGTGGCTCAGTCGGTTAAGCGTCCGACTTCAGCTCAGGTCACGATCTTGCGGTCCATGAGTTCGAGCCCCGCGTCGGGCTCTGGGCTGATGGCTCGGAGCCTGGAGCCTGCTTCCGATTCTGTGTCTCCCTCTCTCTCTGCCCCTCCCCCATTCATGCTCTGTCTCTCTCTGTCTCAAAAATAAATAAACGTTAAAAAAAAAAAATTTTTTTTTTAAAGTTTTTTAAGTGAGCTCTTTCCTTCCTCCCTTCCTCTGAGTTCTGTCCCTTCAGTTTGAATGGATTAGTTGAAAACCGTAGTCTCGGGGCGCCTGGGTGGCGCAGTCGGTTAAGCGTCCGACTTCAGCCAGGTCACGATCTCGCGGTCCGTGAGTTCGAGCCCCGCGTCAGGCTCTGTGCTGACAGCTCGGAGCCTAGAGCCTGTTTCCGATTCTGTGTCTCCCTCTCTCTCTGCCCCTCCCCCGTTCATGCTCTGTCTCTCTCTGTCCCAAAAATAAATAAAAAAACGTTGAAAAAAAAAATTTAAAAAAAAAAGAAAACCGTAGTCTCTTGTAGTCCTGGCCTGAGCCATAGGCTATACTACCTGTTGTGTCGCTAGGGCCCCTGATCCTGTGATCACAGGATCCTCTGGCTTTACATTCTTGTCCCCATCTCTGGTTCAGTGTGTCTTTTGCTGATTCCTCAATCTGCAAGACAGAACAGAAGGAAGCTGGCAAGCAGATACTATTGGATGATTAATTATTGTAGCAGGTACTCCAGTAGGTACCAGAGGGACAAATAGGAACCGAGGTCCTGGAGGAGTAAGTCACTCATCAAAGGTCCCTCTGCTGATAAATGGCCGGGCAGGGCTGAGATGTGAACCCAGTTAGTCTGGTTCCACAATTCACACTCTTTTCTTTTTTTTTTAATGTTCATTTTTGAGAGACAGAGAGAGACAGAATGCAAGCAGGGGAGGGGCAGAGAGAGAGGGGAGTCACAGAATCCGAAGCAGCCTCCAGGCTCTGAGCTGACAGTGCAGAGCCAGACGCGGGGCTTGAACTCATGAACCGTGAGACCACGACCTGAGCCAAAGTCAGACGCTCACTGACCGAGCCACCCAGGTGCCCCCAGAATTCACATTCTTAATCCTTCTGTGTCCCTAACTCTACATGTACATAAACCAACCAGAACACTAAGCACTGTCAGATAGACATCAAAGTACAAAGGAAAGTGATTAATTCTGACTGGGCGTGAGTTGGTTCTGGAAGGCTTTTAAGGAAAGAGGTAACATTTAAGCTAGGACTTAAAAGATGCAGGTTTTGGCAGAAAATGAGAGTGTATTAGTCAAGACAGACTGGACTATGCCTTGGAATCGAAAGTTTAACCCAACCAAGATTTCTTTCTCTTAACCAAATGTTAATTCAAGTGAACAAATATCTAGGGCATTCCCTCAGGGTCGCGGCTCAGAGATCCAGGCTGCTCCCACCCCCAACTCATGGTCGTGCATTCCAAACACCTGCTTTCCTGATCCCGATGCAGGGAAAGAGACAAAAATGTGGAGAACACAAACTTGCCTATCAACGCTTTCAGCCCGGAAGCCACGCACATCATCACTTCATTGGTTCTAACTAAGAAAGCACACGGACTGTCTGGTTAAGAATCTATTGCCTCGCCACGGAGACGAGAACAGGGGCATTCCAGACTGAGGAGGGAACATGTACAAAGGCACGAGGGGATAAAAGTGCACGGTATGCGTAGGGAAGAGTAAATGAATTCAGGACCCAAAAGACCACGAATGTCATTTCATAAGTGGAAGTCTGCTGGGGCCGCCATTACAAAATGCCAGAGATTGGGTGGCTTAAACAACAGATACTTATTTTCTCACAGTTCTAGAGGCTGGAAAGTCCAAGATCAGGGTGCCAGCAGGTGGGTTTCTTCTCAAGCCTCTGTCCTTGGCTTGCAGACGGTGGTCCTTCTGCATAGTGTCCCCTGATGTCTCTCTCTCTCTCTCTCTCTCTCTCTCTGTGTCTTGATCTCTTCTTGCCGGAACAGCAGTCAAATTGGATTACACCCTACCCTAATAGCCTCATTTCAACTTCATCATCTCTTTAAAGGTTTAAGTCTCTGAACTAAATGTTTATGATGCCCCCCTGACCATTCATATGTTGAAACTATAATCCCCAGTATGACTGTATTCAGAGAGGGGACCTTTCAGGAAGTAATTAAGGGTAAATGAGATCATAAGGATGGGGCCTTGATCAAAGAGGATTAGTGCTTAAGAGATCTGGAGTGGGTGCCTAGGTGGCTCAGTGCATCCGACTCTTGATCTTGGCTCAGGTTATGATCTCACAGTTTGTGAGTTCGAGTCCCGGGTCGGGATCTGTGCTGCCAGCTCAGCCTGGGGCCTGCTTTGGATTCTGTGTTTCCCTCTCTCTCTGCCCCTCCCCTGCCTTCACTCTGCCTCTCTCTCAAAAGTAATAAACATTTAAAAATATTTTTTTAATTAAAAAAAAAAAGAGACCTGGGAGTCAGCTCTCCCACTCTCTCTCTGGGCCTGCACAGAGGGGTCTCCTGAGGACACAGCCAGGAGGCGGCTGCGAAAGAGCCAAGGAGAGATGTGTCAGAATGAAACCCACTTTGCCAGCACCTTGGTCTCCAGCCTCAAGAACTGTGAGACAATAAATCTCTGCTGTTTAAACCACCCAGTCTGTGGGATTTTATTTCAGTAGCCTGAGCAGACAAAGATAACCTGTGAATACGGTCACATTCTGACATTGTGGTTAGGACTTCCACATGTGAATCTGGGCCAGGGGGACTCAATTCAGCCCACAACAACAGACAAGTGGAAGCTCTCACAGAGGAACATCAACGTTTGCCTTGTTTTACATACAGTAACGAAACAGGGGCGGGTGCGGGGCGTGCAGAGGTGGGGGCCCGGCGAGCAGGTGCAGGCCGAGGTCAGGACGGAAGCAGTGAGGACACGACAGAATGGAGACTGGAAGATCTCCAGGTGTGGACCTTGCCCTTGGAGACTGGGTCCGACTCAGTGAGGGAAAGAGAACAGGATTCCAGGGTTTCCAGCCTCCCTGCCAAGCAGATGGGGGTATCAGCGTCCCAAATGGGATCCCCAAAAGCAGCAGTCCGTTTGGGCAAAGACAGACCTCGTTTTGTGCAGTGTTGCTGGAACATACACACAGAAGCGTCCAGGAGACAACTGGAAATGCAGCCTCAAGCCTGGGAGGGGGGAGGGCGGGGCGGGGGGGACGTGAGGACGGTTCCCAGGGGGAGGGCGAGGCAAGGCAGAGGGACCGAGGGAGCAAATAACAGGGTTTGTGCAGATACCTGCAGTGAGACCAAAGGTCTCTCCTTGCCGTTAACACAGCCCTCCTCTCCCTCCCCATACACTCTGGGCCCCGCCAGCTGGCTCTCCACTGCCATCCACTGCTCCCTCTTTATTCGATCGCTTCAATCCCGCAGTAGCTGCTTTCCTGCGATTCATCCCAACTCTGCGCCACACTGCATGAGCCCTCAGTTCACAAAGTCCTGTACGGGCCTGTCCCTGGTCTTCCCTGCCTGGTCTCAATGTCAGGTGCGTGACCCTGGGCCAGGCATTTAACCTCTCTGAACCGCAGTATTTTCCACCAAGGAAAAAAATGTAATACCTGTCCCCACCTATTTAAAAAGGGTAGTCGTGAAAAGCAAATGAAAAGACTGAATATGAAACAGATACTCTCTAAGGCAATAAAGAAACCGTAGCAGCTGGGGTGGGGGTGACAGTGATGGAAGTTATGGTCACAATATGCCCTTTAGGGACCAGTCAATGAAACTTAGCTAGACGACCTAATCCAGAGAGACATTTAATTGATTGCTTCTTTATGGATCTGACTCTACGATTGCTACAAATAAACAACATAATCTTTGTCCTCCGGGAACTGGATGGCAGCATGCAGACAGAGATCAACACAAAGCACAGGATAAAGCGCGCCTGTCCCCACGTGGGTCAGACCCAAGCTGCACAGGATGTCAAGGGGAGCAGACATAGTCAGGATGATCCGGGAATGCTTCCTGGAGGAAGTGGACTTTGAAGGGAACCTGTGATGTGGCCAGGTAGAGAGGGAAGAGGTGCACACCGACCTGACTGCATTGGAGGAAAAGAATCGTGCAGGGGAGCCCTGAATTGGAAGCCAGCCTGCTCCTGACGCTGGGAGGCCCCACCTTCCTGGAGACGAAAAGAGTGTGGGACCGTGTCCTAAGTCAATGCGGTGGGGCTGGGATTCCTAGTTCATTCTGTCGCTAAACCAGTACTTGAAGTCAAATCACCATCCTGCGCAACGTCAGGGATCAGGTGCACGGCCAGTCGAAACCGTTCCAGACACAGTGCCCGCCACTCAGCCAGCCTGCGAGGATGGCTGGGGCCCAGGCGGCACGCAGGGCTCCTCGTGCAAGACTGACTGCACGCTTCATCTGCACGGACACTTCCTTGGCTCACAGGTTGCTCTGGAACAGTGGCAGCACTGGGTCACTGGATCAGCCAGGCACCCGCAGCAGCAGGGGAGCGAAGGGGCGAGCCCAGCAGGGTGTTGGAAGGGCTGGAGGAGGCCGCTTCTCCTGGACACCGGGACCGAGGGGCCATGGGCTGCGGGGGTCGCCCTTGAAGACGCAGCCAGAGGTCCCTTCCGCCCCAACACATACACACACACACACACACACACACACACACACACACCCTGTTAAACTAGCATTCGTTGCTAATGACACAGCTGAAGACTTCCTCTTTTCACTCATAACTTTTCAGACTATAACTTACTGAAAACACTGTATTTCACTGGATGAACAACCCTCATCTTAGTGGTGCTAAGCACTGGATGGAGGGGTTTCATCCACTTGACCGATTACAAATTTAAACTTCTCTGATAAAGGGGCACCTGGGCGGCTTAGTCCCTTAAGCATCCAACTCTTGATTTCAGTTCAGGTCATGATCTCACGGTTCAAGAGTTGGAGCCCTTAATTGGGCTCTGTGCTGACAGTGCGGAGCCTGCTTGGGATTCTCTCTCTCTCTCCCCCCTCCCCCATCTCTCAAAATAAATAAGCAAACATTAAAATAAGTTATAAACCTCTCTGATAAAAATATAAGCAGGCTCCTTTATTTCCCTTTGTGTTTAAAAAAAAAAATCTATCTATGAAGAATTTGAAACTCACCTTCAAAAGGGATCAAGAAGAACGATTTTTAAAAACCCAAGAAAAAGAGGCAGATTTCATGCCAGCAGGGAGGTCCCACTTCGTACAATGGGAGGTTCTGCTGGGGAGAGGGGAACGTGTGTGTGCCATGTATATTTTTAGGGAGTTGCTGTGGTCTGAATATCTGTGTCTCCCCAAAATTTATAAGTTGAAACTGTTAAAAACATTTTTTAGTGATTATTTTTGAGAGAGAGAGAGAGAGAGCATGAAGGGGAGAGGGGCAGAGAGAGAGGGAGGCACGGAATCCGAAGCAGGCTCCAGGCTCCGAGCTGTCAGCACAGAGCCCTATGCGGGGCTCAAACCCACACACCATGAGATCATGGCCCGAGCCTTAGTCGGACGCTTCACTGCCTGAGCCCCTCAGGTGCCCCTGTAAGTTGAAACTGTTAAAATAAAAACCACATCAAGACCAGCCTTGAAAATTCCCCAAGCAGGAAAAAAAAACAAAAAACAAAAAAAAACCCCAGTTTAGTCATACAATAAAGCCTGATTTAGCTTATTTTGCAAGGCTAGCTTGACCTGGGTCATTTCTTGCTTCTGCCTCTGGAAATTATAAGCAACATGTGACCTGTTTCCCCAGGATAATGTGAGGTAGGCACTGCCCATTTCCTTGTCACTTAAGAAACTTCTAGTATTATAACCCATCACTGTAAAGAATAAGCAGTCACTGCCTCCACGCTGTCTAAGCTGCTTTATAACAATGCACGCCTGAGCCTCCCTCTCATGCTTCGGTTTGAGGGCTCCCAGTTTGCAAACTGTCTTTTTGGTGCAGGCGCAATAAACCTGTACTAAGTACTACCTCGGTGATTCATTAGTTTTACTCCTGAAAGTCTCCGTCAATGAGATTCCCACCCTGACAACAGAGACCCCAGAGAGCTTCCCCGCCCCTTCCGCCCTGCGAGGACACGGCATGAAGTCTGTGGCTGGGAAGAGGGCTCTCACCAGCCCCGGCCATGCTGGCATCTCAGACTCCCAGCCTCCAGAACCATCAGCAATCAATTTCTGTTGTTTGTAAGCCAGCCACTCTGCGGTATTTTGCGATACCAGCCTGGACGGGCTAAGACTTCCCATTAGGGTACAGAATAATTTTCCTCTGACCTTTTCCCATGTAAGTTCGCTGAAGGGGTTCCCTGAAAAAGAATGAAGTGCAAAACGTAGGACTGACTCCTAAGGTCTCAGAGAGGGGAGCCTGGCCGTCTCCCTGTCTTAAATGAACACTGCACACCAACAAGAGACAGTCCATCTTGATTCTTAAAACCCTCTAGAAGGGGTGTTGCTGGGGCATCTCTGGGCCCCCCTCATCTTCGTGTTCTGTGTGCAGCCCTCCGGAGGTATCTTCTTTCATTAGACACATTGAAGACCCCCTATCCCTTCCCCACACTGTCACCCCCAACACACACACACACACACACACACACACACACACACACACACACACAGAGTTGATCAGACCACAGTTTCCTGGCTCTCTAGAATCCTGACTTCTCTCCACAACTAATTCCAAGGCCACAAACAACAAAGAGATCATCCTGGGCCTATCTGACCCCACAACAGGCCTAGCATTTTCCCCCTCTCAGAGTCCAGCTGACTGAAGTATGACATCAAGCAGTTCAAAGAATCCAGACCATCCCTACAAGGCATCAAAAAGCAATAGCCTCATCCTTCCATCCACCCATGCTTCTGGCTTCTTCTCACATGAAGTGGCTGTCACTGTCCTTAAGATTTGTGGGAGCAGAGTGTTCCTGTCCGCCAGAGAGGGCTCCCTGGGGAACACACGCATCATATCCTTTGTTGTGCAAAGGGGGAATAGGATCCCAAGCCACTGCACTCTCTTCCCTAGTAGGGAGACTCTTGTCCCAGCTACATGGCTGCCAGTCACAGTCCAAATGCCCACGTCCCACATGCCTTGTCAGCTGTGTCCGGCCTCAGAAAGTCCTCGTTTTTGTTACATTCTCAATAACTACCGAGAACTTCTCTCAAGTATTCCAGAACCTCCCTTCAGAAATAGGACTGACTATTGGCCCTCACCACCTGGCTCTGGTCAGCAAGGGACACACAATAGATCTACAGCTAAATGCAAGTTCTCCTACTCCGCCAACACCCCAGCTGCCTCAACAACACCTTCCCGTCCTTCAAGATCCAGCCCACCCACCACGCAGTCTTCCAAAGTCCTTTCCTGATATTCCACCCGTGTGACCTTGAGCGAGGATAAAGCGAATGCTGGGAATTACGCACTTCCTCTACCCTGCAGGTGTCTGTCGTGGCACCTGTGATTGGCGTATGTGGCTTCTAGACTAAAAGCTGCTTGCAGATAGGGACCATGCCTCGACTGTCTGCTATCCCAGCATCTGACGATGTCTGAAACACAACAGATGCTCAGCACGTGTTTGTGACATGGATGAATGCATAAATGACACACGCAATTCTATTTGTTTAGGTTTATTTACTTATTTTGAGAGAGAGAGTGCGCGCGCGCGAGCACGCACACACGCGCGTGAGCGAGCTGAGAAGGGGCAGAGAGAGAATCCCAAGCAGGCTCCGCACGGTCAGCACAGAGCCCGACACGGGGTTCCATGTCACGAACCGTGCGATCATGACCTGAGCCGGCATCAAGAGTCAAGACTCGGACACTTCGCGGACTGAGCCACCCAGGCGCCCCTGACATAAGCAATTCCGAATCCGCCCGAGCCTTCTGAAGATTCCCACTCCTTGCAGTGCTCAACCAGGCCCAACGATCTCCCTAAGTCTTAAAGAAAAACATTTGAGAGGCCCGAAGGAACGTTTTGTCCGCCTCACCCCCTAGCTGGTCAGAGTTGCCCGGACACAGAGATAGGCCGGAACGGGAGCAGCGCCCTGTGTGTGGGCCACGGAAGGCGGCCCAGCCACGCTCTCATGTCCGCTGTGTGTCATCAGCCAACTCCCCCCGGGGCAAACCTCTTGGATAGTAGACTTTCCACCGCTTCTTGCCACATCTTAAGCAAGCCCGGACCCCTCCCTGGTGGGGTGCCAGCCACCAGGCCTGGCAACAGAAATCAGAGGTGGCAGCGGTGTGGCCGGTGGGCCTGTCTACCCAAGAGTGGCACTGGGCCTGAGCTGGAGGCCAAGCCGCCCCAGGAGAAAGAAGGGACCTTCTGACCCATCCCTTTCTCCCAGTCCTTGATAAGCCTGTCACTTCCTAGGTGACAGCGGCAGTGAACACAGGAGGACTGGAGTGTGAAGTCTCTCAGCTCAGGGAGAAGACGACATCCCAACCTTCCTCTCGTTCGCATCGGAATGGTCTTTTGAACTTGATTTTGAGCTTGAATCTGACCGCATCACTCACCTGCTCCAAATTCCTCAGTGGCTTCTTTTGGGGGGAAATCAGACCACCTCCGAAAGGCACAGGAGATCTTTATGACCCGTCCTTGCCTGCCTGTCCCCCTGTACTCACCAGACTGGCGCACGCCTCTGCCCCGGCACACGCCGCCCCCACCACAGCAGAAGCCCCTTCAATCTCAGCCTCAAGGCTCTGCCCTCGGGGTTCCTGCCCCTACTCCTCACACAGATTTGGGAGCTAGGACCCACTGCGGGCTGTGCTTTATGCTTCTACTGTTGTAGCGAGACCAGCTTCACTGTGTCACTGTGTCGCTGAATCACCCCAGTTCTTCAGTCTTGGTCCTTACCCGCCCCTGTCCTTACCTGCAAAATGGGGACAATAATGGAACCTGTCTCGCAGCGTCGGTAAGAGGGCTGAGCCCAGCCGGGGAAGCTGTCCTAGGTGGCTGGGGAAGTGAGCCAGGGAAAGGAAGGACATCAAGACAGGGGGTATTCGCCGGCAGGTTACCCCGTGGATCACCAGAGCTGCTGGGAACCGCTGGGAGAAAAGGTGTCGAAAGAACACTCTGAGCACAGTTTTTCCTGGGCGGGTAGGAAGCTCCTCACCCTCCAACATTCTGCCCAAGCAGGGCTGATGCTTCAGGCTCAGGGGGCGGCTGGGACACCTAAACAGATAATGTCATTACAATACATCCCAGTCATTTAAGACCGCAGGCGTGCCCTCCGCTCCCGGCCACACGCTCCGAGCCTCGCCAGCATCCCCGCGCTCACTTCCCAGAGTTGGGAGCCTGCGCACCTCCCGGGGCCCAGGGCACCGGACCGCGCTCACCTTCTGGAGAAATGCCATCCTCGGCCTGTACTGTTGGCCTTGGTGTCGGATCGTCATCCTGGCCCCCGGGTGGATTCGGAACCGGAACGCCGGCGGCCCGCAGGGGGTGGGTGGGGGAGCCCCCGGCGCAGGCGCCCGCGCGCCCCGCACCCGCCGCGGCGTCCGGGGGGAGGAGGGCGGCCCGGAGCGCGGGCCGGGGGCGGCTGCTGCCGGCGGCGCCCCTCTCCTCGGCCTCGGCTCCCGCCCCGGGAAAGCGGCTGGAATGCGCGCCGGCCAATCAGCGCGCCGCGCCGCGGGCTCATTAGCATGCGCTGCGCCGGCGCCCACCTGCCGCCAGGGGGCGGCGTCCGGCCCCCGCGGGACCCCGAGGAGCCTCAGGTGAGACCCGCGCGTCCGGGACCCGCCGCCGGGAGGATCTGTCGCAGAGGGTGCGCCTTGGACCGCATCACTGAAACCTGGGGGGGAAGTGATGACAGGATACCCGTGGGTCTTGGATCCCTGGCTAGCCTGCCACTGACCCGCTGTATGGCCCTTAGCGAGGTGCTTCAACTGCCTGAGCGTCAGTTTCCTCTTCTAACGGGAGAAAAGCGACTGGGTGGTGAGAACTGACACCTGTCTGTCAAGTGCTGTGGGGACGGAATGAATAGCGAAGTTCACTGGCAGCGGAATATGGTTGGCGGTGAAGTGTGATGCCCACCTGCCAGGTGGGCTGGCTGTGAACGCTGGATTTCCCCGAGCTTTAGAATCTCAAGCAAGTTATGGAAACTTTCTGGACTTCATTTTCCCCTTCTGATCAGCAAGGACAGTGCACCCTCCTCCTCGTTTTTTTTGGGGGGGGGGGGGGATGGGTGGGGGGGGTGGCGAGCAGTTTGGTTTTAAGTTTACCGAACTAATGCATGTAAAGGCGCTTAGAACAGTGACTGACACATGGTGAATATCAGGTAAAACCATAGTTTGTCTCGTGTCTCTTGAAACACTTTCTTAAAAATGATCATGCCTAGTGTCTCCCTTATATATATAGTCAGGGATATATATATATCATCTCAGAATAATGGGAGAACTCTTGTAGTAGTAAATGGAAGTAAAAAGTATATATAGACTCTGGAACCAGATTACTTGGGGTCAAATCTCAACTCTGATATTTACTAACTAGCTGTGTGTCTTTGGGCAAGTTACTTGACCCCTCTGTGTTTCGGTTTCTGTAAAATGGGGATGGTGCGATGACTGCCTCCCTCACAGGATTGTTAAGGGGAGATAACAAAGTAAACCAATGAATCGATGTCAGGTGTTACTACTATTAACGTTATGTCATTAGAGATAGTGTAATAGAAAACACAAAACTTGAAATGAAAATAGGCTCGAGTTTGACAGTTACTCCCTTCCTCTTGCTCTCAATTTCTTCATCTATGAAGGGAGGGGTCTAGAACTAACCAAACTCTGACAGGATGACACCTTCCAGGTCTAAGACTCAGGATTCTTAGGACCAAGGACATGCCCCTGTTTCATTTCTAGAGCTAGGCAGCCGGAGCGTGGCAGATGAATCTGGTGTCGGAAGCCGGGAGGTGGGCACTAGCCAGAAGGCACTCGGCAAACACCTCTTCAGTTAATCTGCTTCTCATCCTGGTGGAAAAACCAAGTTCCTCCCAAGCTACTCACATATCTGAGCTCTGACTTAGAGCGCTGGAAAACAAATGCTTTCAGAGACCAAATTCTGAAGTCTGGTTGACTCACAGGGACATGACTTGGCAAAAAGCCATGAGCTACGGCTCCCAGGCCCAGCGAGGCCACTGCACTGGTGGGACTGCACCGGCGAACGGCAGGGAAAGCGCTCATTTCATCCAGGTTTTCGAGTTTATTGGAATGGGTTAAGCGAAGTGATTTCAGAATCATTTTAAATATGTGTATGTCTGTGATGGTTTCTCCTGTCTATTTGGGCTCCTTTTTTTCTTGATCGGTTTATATCATGATTTGTCTATTATAGTGAGACTGTGTGTGTGTGTGTGTGTGTGTGTGTGTGTGTGTGTGTTTACTTGACAACCGGGTTTTATTGAAAAGTTAGAACTTTAAGGTCATCTAGTTTATGGATATGTATGTTGTTTAGGTTAGTTAACAGACATGAGCAGGCTCAGTAAACTAGAAAAAACCATTACGTATATAGAATGACCACCTGTGTCACTTGGCATCTCTTGTCCTGAAATAGTTCCTCTTGAGGCCTCAAAGTGACCACGTTTGGATGATAAAATACATGGTCACCCTAACCACATGGTAATGTACTCCTCTAACAATAATCTCATCAAGCCACCTCATTTCCTAGCTGTGGGAGACATCATGGGGCATCAGAAAGAGAATATGACCAGAGCTCAGGACCTGTATTCTGATCACAAATCTATTCCTGACTCGTTGGGGGACTTCCGGCAAGGCACAGCATCTCTCCAAGCCTCAATTCCTAGTCAGAGTCCGTTCAGCGCTTCCCAAAGTTTGCTCTACAAGGTGCTTCTTAGATGTCAATGCACACGCCAGTCCTCTGGGGATCTTGTTTAAGTGTAGATTCTTATTCAGTAGGTTCCTCTGAAGTTGAAGTTCTGCATTTCTAACAGGCTTCCAGTTCATGCCCCCCATCTGGTGGCAAGGGTCTAAAAAGACGTGTTCCACAGACTGGAAATCAACATGACTTTTTTGAAAGTAGCAAGGAAGGGATTATAGTGACACACGTTCAGAAATCCATCTGCCCGATATATTTTTAAAGGATTGTTTACTGCAGTGCCTTTAACATACTTCCAAAGAGAATGACCTTAGCAACTCGGAAGAAAAGATTTTTCATAAAGACAAAAGTCTTTATTTCATAAACTGATGCAACAGAGCTAAGAGGGCGACCCGTGTTTCCATGCTTGTGCTCAATCCCTCTCCCAGATGAGTAGATGAAATCTTGGATTGCTTGTCGTACTTAATCCTCACTGCAGGGAAAATGGTTTCACCCACAGCTCCTTCCACACACACCCCCCCCATCCCTGGCTGGTATTTTGGACCTTGTTATCTGACCCATGGGTCACTGACCAGCGACCCTGGAGTACCTGACCTAGGCCACGAGTCCATAGACTGCCCAACCACCTGTAACATGGCCAGATATAAGATGATTACCTGGGAAACCAGATTTTCACTCTTGGAAATGGCCATGGGAGCCAGCTAGTAGACATGGCCAAATCTGAAGAGAAGCCCCAAGGTAGAATCAGGCCCATGGCAAACAGAAAGCTACAGGTGAGCTGAAGTTATGAAGGAGACAAACTTGGGGCGGGTAGTGGGAGCCTGGGATAGAGATGAGAACAGAGAAGCAGCACAGAGCAGGTGCAGAGATGCCCCAAGAGCTCTTAGAACCAGAAGCAGAGGTCACTGATGGCTACTCTTGCGTCACAGAGAGCAAATTATATCAGCCCTTAGTTTTCAGCGGAGGTAACGGCTACAGATCAGGAGAGCGGTAGACATGGTGTCGTTGTGTTTCAGCCCGACATTTGTGGACCAGAGGGGAAAAAGCGGACTTTGCTTCCTCTCTTCCAGGAAGCCCAAAGCAAATGTGCAGCCAATTGGTGGCAATGGTAGGACTTTATTGCCATCATATCTTCATTCTGGCCAACCTCACCCTATACGCACCCTGGGCTCGGCCCCGTATTCAATCTGTTTTCTTTGTCCTGATTTTTAATTTATAATTTACCCATTTTATAATATGCATCTTCTACATGCTGCATCGACCAAATTGTGGAAAGAGGCAGGGTATAAATAAACAAACAGATTGAAGAGGGCGAACTCAAGTGGATTCATGTCTGAATGACCATGTCCCCAAATCCCCCTTAATCCTTAGTGTAGGCATAGAGGTTAAGTTGTCTAGTGGCATGGCATAGGAGTCACACAGCAGTGCATCCCCTTAAAACTCAGAATGATTGGGGGCATCTGGGTGGCCCAGTCGGCAGAGTGTGCGATTCTTGATCTCCGGGTCCTGAGTTCGAGCCCCATATTGGGTGTAGAGATTACTTAAAAATAAAAGCTTTAGGGGCCCCTGGGTGGCTCAGTCGGTTAAGCCTCCGACTTCAGCTCAGGTCATGATCTCACGGCACGTGAGTCCGAGCCCCGTGTCGGACTCTGTGCAGACAACGCGGAGCCTGGAGCCTGCTTCAGATTCTGTGTCTCCCTCTCTCTCTCTCTCTCTCCCCTTCCCCTGCTTGTGCTCTGCCCCCACCCCACCCCCGACTCAAAAATAAATAAACACTAAAAATTTTTTTAAAAGTCAGAATGATTGGATCGATGACAGCGTTGATGACACAGTGTTTACATTTTCACACAAAGATACAAAAGAATGACTAATACATTAGAAAATAGCGTCTGCATCCAAAAGTTCTCACCAGTCTGAGCTTAATCCAGGATGCTTTCGAGAAGTGATCAAATGCCCGTGCTGAATCAGCATCTCTGGGCTAAACATCAGTGTCAGGACATCTAACTCCTGTCCTCAGTCATAAGAACTAGCCACGTGAATTTCTTTTTGAAAAAAATTACAATTTGATCCCCAAATTGGTATCGAGACATTGTCCTTTCTATGCCCTCTACCATGCACCAGAGGAGAAATTTCTTTTAAAGTTTAGTACCCAAAAAATGCAGTCTTCTCCCCCCCCCCCCCAAACTCCCCCAAACAAAAAATCCACAACGTTTCCTTTTCCCTGATCAAAAGAGAGGTCCTGGCCAGCAGAAGCCTCTCAATCTGGCATTACCCTCCCTTGGGACAACAGGAATTAACATTTAATTTTTAATTCCCCCCCACCCCCACCCCTCTGTTTTCCTGTTTGAGTTCATATGCTTATTGGTTTTATTGTCTGGACTTTTTTCTTTTGGTAAGCCACAACAACTCCGTTTTGGAAATGACTTGGGATATAAATAAAATATATGAATGGTGAGTAGGAGGTGGCTTGATGAACTGCACAAAGGAGGGGAGAAAGGAAAAAATGAGCAATCTGAACAGTGTTCAAGATAATGAAGTGATAGTTTGAAATGTATTTTTTAACGTTTATTCATGTTTTGAGAGACAGAGAGAGACAGTGTGAGCAGGGGAGGGGCAGAGAGAGGAAGACACAGAATCCGAAGCAGGCTCCAGGTTCCGATCTGACAGCACAGAGCCCGACGCAGGACTCGAACTCATGAACCGTGAGGTCATGACCTGAGCCAAAGTCGATGCTCAACCGACTGAGCCACCCAGGCGCCCCCATCCTTTCCACCTTAAAGAGCAGAGTTCTTGCAATGGGTCCAGGGAGGAAATGTCCCAGAAACACTTGCTAGAAAATGTCAAAGGCAGGGGCGCCTGGGTGGCTCAGTGGGCAAAGTGTCCGACTTCAGCTCAGGTCACCATGTTGTGGTTTGTGAGTTCGAGCCCCACATGGGGCTCCATGCTGACAGCTCAGAGCCTAGAGCCTGCTTGGGGATTCTCTCTCTCTCTGCCCCTCCCCCACTTGAGCGCATGTGCATGTGTGCTCTCTCTCTCTCTCCTTAAATAAATAGACGTGAAACAATAAAAACTTTTAAAAAATCTACTTCTATTATTTCACCTGCTACCGGCTAAATCCAAGCTACCAGCATCTTCTGCTTGGGCAACTACAATAGTGCCTGATTGGCCCCATTCATTCCTGCCCCACACCTGCTTCCAGCTTCTAATTCTCTCCTCTCAGGGTGACCAGAGTGATTTTTTTCCCCCAAACTCTATATTTGGACATTTCCCCCTTCTGCTTTGAGGGGATCCGTTGTGCACCGAAGCTCTTAGGAAGAAGCCTAAGTCATGAGTCCTATGTGACCCCAGGACCCATCCCATGTGCCTCTCTGTCTCTTCACCTCTGTGCCGCTGCCACACCGGCCCCCTTTCCATTTCTGGAAAACCCAAGCCTCTCTCTGCTCCAGGGCGGTCACATGTGGTGGTCAAGACTCTTCTTCAGTTACCTTTTACCTGACTAGCTCCTCATTCTCTAGGTTCCAGCCAATAAATCACTTCCTCAGGCAAAAACCATCCCGACTCCTCCCTCCCCCAGCTGGTGTAGGTCTTTCCCTTATGCCTTTTCTGGGTCCAAGTTCCTTAACTATACTTTTTTTTTTTTTTTTTTTTACCTGTTAAAAGAAAAGGTTGGATTTATACCCCCACGTTCATAGCGGCTTTGTTCACAATAATCCAAAGGTAGAAACAACCCAAGTGTCCATCGATGGATGAATAGATAGATAAAAATCGGTAAACGCATACAACGGAGTATTATTCAGCCTTCAAAGGGAAGAAAATTCTGACACATGCTACGAGATGGTTGATAATTATGTGATCCTCTCTGCGTTGTCTGTCTGGCTTCCTAACTGGACTGTCAGCCCCGTGAGGGCAGGGGCTTTTGCTTCCTTTTTTTTTTTTTTCTTTTTTCTTTTTTTAATGTTTATTTATTTTGAGAGAGAGAGAGCGAGTGGGGGAGGAGGAGGGGGGAGAGGCTCTGAAGCGGGCTCTGTGCTGACAGCACAGAGCCCAATGCAGGGCTCGAACCCACTAACCACGAGATCAGGACCTGAGCCGAGGTGGGACACTTAACCGACTGAGCCACCCAGGCGCCCCAAGCCAGGCAGTTATTTTAAGTGTTTTAAAGACAGCTCACTTCACCTTCCTGACAACGCCCTGAGGGAGGTACTGGGATATAGTCCCCGGGGTCGAGGTGAGAATCCGGGGCTGGGGGGGAGAGGCATTAGAACTAGGAAGTCAGCGGTGGGATTCGAACCCAACAGTCCAGCCCCAAAGTCCCAAAGTCGATACATAACCGTCACACTGCATTGCAAATCCCCCTGTGGGCACGATATGAATGTCTGTGGGTGAAGACACGAGAGACGGGGAGTAGCTAGATGGTAGGAAAGCTTGTTCTCCCAACCCTGAAGTTTTCTTCCTCCATTGTGGTCCCCTGGCTGTGGCCCTCCCAACCTGGCTCCGCGCCTTTGCACACAGGGGCGGAGGACGCGGAATCACTTCTGCATTACCCACACTAAGTAGCACCCCCCCCCCCCGCACCCCAGTCCCCGTGACCTGGTGGGAGACCTTGCCCGTTCTTGGCCAGCAGGTCCCTTTGACCCTCCGACATACTCAGGTCTCTCTCGGAACCTGGACTCTATAGGAAACCAAAGTGCTCTTTCCCAGTTCAATCTACCCCTGAGAGGTCGAAGGTGCCCTCATTCCACACGTTGGGGCCCAGGCCTGCTGCACGACCTCCATCTTGTTCTCGGGCCTCTGGGCTTTGCCAGGTCTCCCTGGGGTGCCACAGACATGGCCAAGGGGAGTACCCCACCTCTACTGGGTGCCTCCGAGGCGCTGGGCCCTTGTACCCTTCTTTCATTGAATACCCACGACACCCCTATGGGAGAGCTACGATCGGGATCCCCATTTTACAGATGGGGAAACGGAGTCAAAGAAGCTTTGCATCGCTAGCTGAGATCACGTAGCCTTGAAGGGTAATTAGCAGAGCTGGGATTTCCCCCACCCCCCCCATCCCCCCAGGCAGGCTGGTTCTGGAGTGCCCTGGGCTGCTTCGGCCCAAATGCACACCAGCTGATGGCCCTAAGAGACCCTGGCCACCAACATCTCCCTTCCCCCCCACCCCCCAAGGGATGGGTGTCCTTAAGTGTTCCTGTGACAGGCAGACTCAGTCTTCCGGACCCTCAGCCCCTCCTTCTGCTTCTAGCAGACAGCATCTTTCCTGAGGAACAGACAGGGGGGAAGCCCGAGCCAGTGTGTCCTCTCGAGAGGGGCTTTCCGAAGTTCCGCCCAGCTGCTTTCTGCCTCTGACTTTCCCAGGGCAGCCTCCCTCTGGAAGGGTGTCTGGAAGGGCACAGGAAGATGACTGATGCTGAATTCGCAGAGGAAATGAAGACACGAGCACCTGTGAGGATTTTGACATCCACAGGTTTTCCCTTCTGTATGTGGACAGGGAGTTTCAAACTCATTTCTGCGTCGTACTTCTCTCCGCGCCCACACCCAGTGGGTCCAACGGAAGCGGCTCTGCCTCCCTTCCCCTCCCTCGCCGCCCTCCCCCTCTCTCCCTCCTTGGCCTCTTTCTCCATCCCCAGTAACACCAGCCGGCCCCGCCCACCGTGGAAACACTAGCTCTGCCCTTTCGTCTCTCCTCTGTCTCTCTTTGGCGGGCAGGCAGCCCCTTCTGGATTCAAAGCCAAGGCTGCTCTGCAGACATCAAACATTTAAAAAAAAAAAATTTTTTTTTTTTTTACATTTATTTATTTTGACAGACAGAGAGAGCATGAGCAGGAGAGGGGCAGAGAGAGAAGGAGACACAGAATCCGAAGCAGGCTCCAGGCTCTGAGCTGTCGGTGCAGAGCCCGACGTGGGGCTCGAACTCACGGACCGCGGGATCATGACCTGAGCCGACGTCGGACGCTCAACCGACTGAGCCACCCAGGCGCCCCCTGCCAAACATTTTTTTTTTCCTCAAAAACCTTCTGTGACTCCCAGTTGGCTCCCAGAGAAGGGCGGCAGCCCTCGCTGGCATTCCGAGGCTGCAGGGGACCCAATTTTCCAGCCGCTGCTGCTACCTACTCCCTGACATGCCCTAAGACCCTGTTCTGGGGTCAGTTCGGGTGGCCTGCTTCTTCCCGGGTGCAAGCTGAACCTGCTTTGGGCTCTGGCCTCTCCCTCTGCCCGAACCTCCCCCTCCCACATCCTTTGCTGCAGCCCCAACCCCCCCCCCCATTGCCCTTCTCCCTGCACCCCTGTCAGAGCCCCGTTTCCTTCCTCTTCTTCGGCCCTCGTTCCGTGCCTGCTTGTGACACTCACTGCTCCCGGGGACTCCACGTCCCCTCTGGACTCCAAGCATTCCCGGCAGGGTGGGGGGGAGGAGGGAATGTAGCCAGGGGCTCCAACAATCCCCTCACACCCCTCACTCTGCCCCTGCATTGCACCCCCTCCATGACCCACCTCCCTCTCCATCTCTGCTGCACCCCAGAAGCCCCCTCTTAAACAGACGCCCCTCTGTTCCTCTCCCTGCAGAAATCTGCCTGCCAGAGGAATCAGCAGCCCCGGGGGAACCACCTCCCTAGCTTCCCCCCACCCCACCCCTCCCACGATGTTCCTATATGAAAGCAGGAGCCCAGCAGCTGCCCGCCTCCTCCCCTCCTCCCCTTTAGAGTGTTCTGATCACACATCCCGCTTGTATCAGCCTTCTTCACTACATGTTAGGACCTCAGAAGCAGGGAAACTGTCATGGTAATCTTTTTTTTTTTTTAATGTTTTTATTTATTTTTGAGAGAGACAGAGCATGAGTAGGGGAGGGGCAGAGAGAGAGGGAGACACAGAATCCGAAGCAAGCTCCGGGCTCCGAGCTGTCAGCACAGAGCCCGACATGGGGCTCGAACCCACGGACTGTGAGATCATGACCTGAGCCGAAGTCGGACGCCCAGCCGACTGAGCCACCCAGGCGCCCCAAAATGAATTTTTCAAAAGCAACTATGGAGTTGTCCTGTCAATGTGGGAGCAAAGAGACCCCGAGGAAGCGACCCGGTGGGGGTTTGCCGGCCGCCCACGCTCTCAGGCTCCCTCTTGCACTGGTCATGGTGACCGTCGGGAACAAGGGCACCGCCGTTGGGCCGATTTCACAGCCTCTCTTCTCCCAGGCCCTCCCAGCCCGGACACCCCAGACCGAGAGGCAGGAACTGGGGTGGCTGATGTTCGTGTGGAAACGGTGTCTTCCAGTGCAGTAGACTGATGAAGGCACTTTTAATGTCCCCAAGGCCCACGGCGGGAGCCAAGCGCCCTGGGATGGGCGGGAGACAAGCCCGGGGGAGCGAGGAACGTGGGTGGCCACAGGTCAAGTGCCCGCGTGAGTCCGTGTGCAAAAACGAGCTTCTCCGTGTAGTGACATCGTCTCGTGCGCTCGGGGTGCTGCTCTGGAAAAGCTTTGCCGTATTTACATGTGATAAGCGCCTCGATCCGCTGGCTGAAGGACGAGGGCTGAGCTAAGGGGGACCCGCACACTTTGCGGGCATTTATCGAGCACGTGTTATACGCACAGTGTGGCGGGGGAGTCAAAGGCAAAAGACACAGTCGCTAGGGTCTGTTCGTGTGGCGCAGCCGAGGCCCATGCCGAGCGGTGGAAAAGGCATAGGAACGAATGATGAGGGACACGGGCTCCAGAGTCAGGATGGCCCACGGGCTCAGCCTCGGCACTGCCACATCCACACTTCTGTCTGTCTCAGTTTCCTTAAATGGGGAACAGGAATGACACCAATCAAAGTGCCTACCCACCCCCCCCACCCCCAAAGCCAATGCGGGGGCCCGGACGGAAGGTGTGTGAAGCCCTTGGCACGGTTCCTGGCGCTTTATCAGTGTTCACTGATATTACTATTATTGGCTGTACAATTAAATGAGCTATCCTATATAAAGTGCTCAGTAAGCAGTGCCTAGTACTTCTCAAGCTTTACTCAGTGACGTTAAGCGTTACTGTCAGTATCATTTTTGCTTTGGGCTTCCGCGTTAGTTATCTATTGCCACGTAACGAATGACCCCCGGATCTCACAGCCCGACGCGACTCCGCAGGCTTATTTTGCATCGTTTCTACGGATCCGGAATTGGGCAGCCACTTAGGGCCTCGTGGTTCTCGCTCGGAGCCTCTCGGGAGCCTGGAGACAAGGTGGCTCGCTCCTTGGTGCTGGCTCTTGGCAGGAGGCCTCCGTTCTTCCCCACGCGGACCCCCGCGCTGGGCTGCCTAAGTGTCTTCACGACGCGGTGGCTGGCTTCTCCTCTGGTGAGTGACCCAGGAGAGCGAGGCAAGAGCAGGGCCCAAGAGACAACGGTGTGTTCCATCGTGAAACTCTGCGCCACAATAACGTATGGGCCACACAGGCCTGTTCGTTTGGGAAAGGGGCTACCCAGGCGTGTGAATACCAGCAGAGACCCAGCGGGGGCCATGCTGGAGGCTGGGGACCACAAGTCCCGAGTCGTGTGGCAGAGACATGAGTTCCGTAGGGGTTCAGATGAGAGGGAGGAAAACGAAGTGGTTGGGAATGTTTGGAGTTTTTTTTTTTTTCCAGCTGGATCTCGACCGTTTCTTTTTTCTCCTACTCCTTACTTCTGTTAGCACTTGGGAAGACAGGAGAGTAGGACTTTTACAGTTGGAAGGGCAAGAGGGAGGCAGGAAGTAGGGACAAAAGTTTAGAAGGGGTGAGCAGGACCTCTCTGAGGGATATGGTATGGGAAAGACTGACAATCGGGGGTGGAAAAAAAAAAAAAAAAGTCTAGAAACAGAGTGGCAGCTGGGCCCGCTAAGAAGAGCCCCAAAGCCAAGTAAATACGCTTAAACTCGCTGCGGTAGGAAGTAAACGTTTCGGGCATAAGGCTTTGGCTAAGCACACTTTCAAAATGCCTGCAGGCTTGTTTGATGTGGGGCATTTGAGGCTGGGTGACAGGCTTTTGAAGGTGAAAAATATTCTCCTCTAAGGGACATTCACTTCCATGCGAGCGTGCACTGGTGAGGTCAAGGCAATACCAGGAAATGGACTTTAATAGCTTCCTGATATCAGAGTAGGAAGCTTCAAGTTGATAAGAAAGTTGGAATCAAGCATCCCAGTTGGACGAGTCTCGCCAAAGGAAGCGTTGGAGTGGGAGATAGTCTGTGTTTACACAGCGCGCCGGCAACGGCTGCAGTATATACAAACTGTGCATCCTCAGGCCTGCTGAAGACAGACCCGCCTGACCTAGAAAAACCCACATCTGTTGCCCAGCCGGCACCGGGAGGAAATGTCTGCCCAGACCCACCCTGTCGGGAGGCTCGGAGCTGCCTGGACACATTGGGGGCTGGAGCTATATGACATACCGTTGCCTCCTCGCCGGACAGTGCCGTGCTGGGACAGAGCCACGGCAGTCGCTTAAGTATCCCCTTCAGGTCCTAGATGGAACTATCTGTTCGGCCCTTCCGGTGATTCCTATCAGCAACAGGCAGGACCCCATGACCACCCGAAGGCGTGACTTTAGTCCGCTTCTCAAGACCACACTAAAACCTAATTTTTGTAGATCAGCGTGGGGTCCCCAAGTGCTCCCAGTATGAGGCTGAGGGGTTGGCGGGCTCAGGAACACATACACCATGAGCCGAGAAGCAGGAGTCAGGCATTTCTGGAATCAGGTCAGCACCGGCTCTTGACCCTGCCCTGACAAGTGCAATTTACTGCTCAGAGCTTCGGTTTCCCCATCTGGGAAATGGGGGGAAGGCTCACAGATAAGGAGCCCCTGGATAGCGTGTGGCATCTAGCAAGAGTTGGTAGACAATCAACACCACCGTAGTGTCACTAGCAGTCCCCCACCCTTCCACGTATCCCAGTCCTCATCTGGATGTCATCGCGTAGCCCAGAAGGCACTCCTTTTCGTCCCCCCTTCTCTTCTTTCAAACTAAGCTTCCAGCGAGGCCCCACACTGAGCTCCCTGGCTGGCTGAGACGGTCTTGGGCCATGCTACCTTCGCAACTGGCTGGTTGACCAGTTGGCTCTGCCCACTGGAAGCGCCTCATAAATTCATTTGCCCTGTAGTCCCCCACACGTATCACAGTGCCTGGTCTAAGCAGGCACTCCCCACATATCCAGACAACGCAGAGTCGGGTGTGTTTCATCGTCCCCAGGCCACACCCCATTGTGTGCCAGCAGCCCAAGGAGGCTGGCGGTTGACCTGGACCATTGGCGTGTGGAGACAGGAGATTACAGTGACTTAGGCTACTTGGAGGATTAGGAGGGACCTAGGAGAGGGGACAAGCAGCTTCCTTTCCAGCAGCCCCCGCCCCCCACTTAGATCTAACAAAACCTGAACTCGGGGTAGAAGTAATGCTTTTCCCATAGAAGATATTAGGGGTACAAAAAAGTAGCTAGGGAATAGAAGGTGAGAACTTTCCTCTGACTTCTGAGAAGTCTTTAACTCTGCTCCAGCCTATACCCACCACCCCAAGGAGTTCCCTAGAAGTAAGGAGTGTCTTTCACAATCTCAGGAACTCTGGGCAAAGTCCGGGGTTACCAGGTGATTCAGAGGGTGGAGTGGGTGTTGTAAACTATACATTTGCTTCTTTAAAAAAAAAAAAAAATCCATAAAATACACAGTCTCCTGGGCCTGGGTTCAGCCGTTTGTCTTAGGGGAATCGCTTTCTGATAAGCACCAACATCCTGGTCCCTTAAGCCTTTCCACATCAAGCCGGTCCCCCAAGCATGCAGCCTCCCAGCCTCCCAGCCTCCCGCCATCCTGCCCCTTCCCTCACCCTCCTTCGCTTTCTAAGTCCTGAGTCAGGCTTTGAAAAGTCTCTGGACCGTTCTCTTTGCTCTCACGCTAGCCAGATGCTATCACTGCACACCCGAACTATCACAGGCACCTCCAAGCTGCTCTTGCTGGCTGCTGTCTCTCCCCTCTCTGTCCCCTCATGGGCACCAGATGGCTCGCCCTCAAGCAGTACACAGGTCACCTGCCCCCTGCTTGAAAATACTCCAGTGGTTCCTCTTTAGCCACAGAATAAAATCATCACATCGTAACCCAGGATCGAAACCCCTCCCAGCCGGATTCTGCCATGCCTTTTCAACCTCCATGGGTCGGTCCTAATCAAACCGGCCCCCATGTTGTCCTGGACACGCACCAGGTGCATACTGAGCCTAAAGGGCACTTGAAATGTGGCTAATGACTGCAAGGAACTTCATTTTTTATTTCATTCTAATTACTTTAAGCCTAAAGACGGAGCTGTCTCTCTCTCTGGTTACTGGAAAATATCTAAGTGTGCTTGAAACACCTTGGTTTTGTGCCTCTACCTTTCCAACTTTAAATTTTATGAAATCTGGGGGCGCCTGGGTGGCTCAGTCGGTTGAGCGTCCGACTTCAGCTCAGGTCACGATCTTGCGGTCCGTGGGTTCGAGCCCCGCGTCAGGCTCTGGGCTGATGGCTCGGAGCCTGGAGCCTGCTTCCGATTGTGTCTCCCTCTCTCTCTGCCCCTCCCCCATTCATGCTCTGTCTCTCTCTGTCTCAAAAATAAATAAATGTTAAAAAAAAAATTAAAAAAAAAAATAAATAAATTTTATGAAATCTAAATACAGACCAGGTACCTTTGAGGACAAGTCAGCATCTCAGCTGAGGTTGTCACGAATATAAAAGGCACACTGAGTTTTTAAGACTTTGTATGAAAGAAAGAAAAAAAGAAAGAAAGAAAGAAAGAGAGAAAGAAAGAAAAGAAGAATGTAAGGTATCTCTTTAATAATCCTTATATCAATTACACATTGAAATGGTATTTAGGGTATACTGGGCTTAATAAACTATACGGTTAAAATCAGTTTTACTTTTTTTCCCCCATTTTTCTAATGTGGTTACTAGAAAATTTTAAATTACATTATGTGCCTTGCATTATATTTCTAGGAGACAACCATGCTCTAGACTCGAGCTCCCTGAAGCAATGATCAATATACTTCATTTAAAAGTTAGCATAAGCAACTTTGCATGAAAAAAAAATCTTTATATTTGCTTTTTAAAAAATTTTTTTAACGTTTATATGAGAGACAGAGAGAGACAGAGCATGAGCATGGGCGGGGCAGAGAGAGGGGGAGACACAGAATCCGAAGCAGGCTCTGGGCTCTGAGCTGTCAGCACAGAGCCCGACGCGGGGCTTGAACTCACAAACCTCGAGATCTTGACCTGAGCTAAAGTTGGATGCTTAACCCACTGAGCCGCCCAGGCACTCCAATATTTACTTTTTAAAAAAACTTTATATATTTATTTTGAGGGAGAGGGAGAGCCAGCTGGGGAGGGACAGAGAGAGAGAGAGAGAGAGAGAGAGAGGGAGAGAGAGAATCCCAAGCAGTCTCCGGACTGTCAGCACAGAGCCCAACGTGGGGCTCAATCTCACAAACCATGAGATAGATCATGGCCTGAGCCAAAACCAAGAGTCTGACGCTTAACTGACTGAGCCACTCAGGTGCCCCCCAAAATCTTTGTATTTTTATAACAAAATCATTTTAATAGCTTTTAACCCCCAGTGCCTAGAGCAAATGCTACTATGATCAAACGGCTCTTTGGAGGGAGACGCTTTGCTATGTGCTTTACGTATGTCATGACAATTCATCCTCCCAGCAACCCAGGGAGGTGTGGGCATAATTGACTCCATTTCTCAGATAAGGAAAATGGGGCTCAAAAAGTTTAGGTGGCTTATGCCAGGATACTGATGAGAGATACAAGACAGAGAGCAGAGTTGGGATTTGAACCCACATCTGCCCAATTCTCGCTGATGTTCTTTGTGAGCCCAGCTCATACCTGATGGACACGGGCACCTACTCGTTGTTTGCTGTGGAGAAGGACGACCCGAGTTCTAGTTTTCGTGGCCCACGCAAACTCCACTGTCCCGTTTGCCCCACCGTGAGCAGGTTCCTTGATTGACTGATGTCCATCATGTGACGGTGTGCCCTAATGACCCCACCCCACGCACGCCCTTTCAGCTACTTCGAGTCGCTCAGTAACCCACATGGTGACCTTATCCAACCATTCCAAGTTAGCACAGTGTATAGCAA
This sequence comes from Panthera pardus, assembly GCF_024362965.1. Taxonomy (NCBI): domain Eukaryota; kingdom Metazoa; phylum Chordata; class Mammalia; order Carnivora; family Felidae; genus Panthera; species Panthera pardus. Next base: position 24,716,895 of record NW_026526876.1, on the reverse strand, counting down.
GTTCTGCCAAGTGGGGCTGAGCCAAAAGTGTTCTCTCTACTCCCTGCCTAGATCCCCCCAATCCTGGAGGGCTGCAAATCCAGCTGGCCACGCTCAGAAATGCAGGAAAGCAACCCGGAAGTAGGCAGGTGGCTGTCTCCTCATTTAAATGAATTACATACATTTAGCGAGCCGTGGCGACATGACACGCTAGATGCCGAAAGATGCAAAATAAGTTAGCTGTGTCCCTTGCCTCAAAGGGCCCAATTCTGGAGTGGCAGGTGAGGGGAGACAATTACAGCCAACGTGACCTGTGTTGTGATGGGCGATGTGAGGATCTGTAGGACCGCGGGGGCCAGGTACTGTCTCCCGCCAATCTGGGGAGGGAGACACAGGAAGGAAGGGCTGGGAAAAGTAAGAAAGAAGGGAGAGGGCAGGTGGAGGGCGGGCAGGGTAGGAGGGGAAGCCTAAAGAAAAGGAGGTGGGGGGAAGAAGGATGGGAGACAGGGAAGACAGTCTGGAAACCAAAACGAGGGGAACTTCGGGTGTTTGTCACCACTGCGGGCCAAGCTAGAGAAATGGCTGGTATGAAATTTACCAGGACAGTAATTTGTCAAGAGAAACACCTCCCTAAGAAAATGCTATTATCCCATGAGAGGATTACCCTGGGGGGGGGGGGTTGGACAGAAGGCTTTTCAGAAACACCTCCTAGCTGGCTATCGAGAAAGTGCCCACCATTATTCTTTGCTCCCTTATTTATGGAGGTTAAATAAGAATAGGGCCACGGAGGAGCAAATTTGGGGGGGACCCAAGACATAAATGGAGGTCTACAGTTCGTTCAGATTTTCCATCGGAGCCCATTGTGTCTTCCCCTGTGAGTCTATCGGGTCAAGTATGTTGGTCCCAGGGGAAGTTAAATTGCCCCCAACCCCAGTTCCTTAATTGTAACACATTAGTGGAGACACTGTGTGGTGCTTAGGGAGAAAACCGCCCAAGGCAATCTTTCTAAATCTGAGCACCTACCCACCCCCTACCCCCCAGGCCCTCTGAAATGCGTGGAGTTCCTAAATTACAGGGGATGAGGTTGCCTTAAGGGCATCAGGCCCTGCCTGGGGCAGTGCTGCAAGTTCCCTTCCTTCCTGGGGGTAACTGTGCTTTCCCTGAGGCCCTTAGCAGGAGTCCCAGGTGAAGGAACAAACTGAGGATTGATCTGAAGCGCACTCGTTATGTATCTTCTATTCTACAAAGCACTCATTGACTTCTTGCCCAAGGTGGCCTTGGAAAGGGCAGTGATGAGCCAGAAATTTAGCAGGCTTCTACCAGAGGGGCACAAAAGTCCCCAACCAAGGACTGGCTCATAAAGGACTTCAGTACGGTATGTCAGCCATTTTCTCCATTGGGATACACTTTCAAGAGCCCGGGAAGATGAATGTTTCTGAGGTTTAGTTTAGGCCCCATGTCTGTAAAATGGGGGCAATTTAGATACGATCTCATTATATCCTCCCAGATAGTACCGCCCTGAGCTCGAGACAAGAGAAGTCCCCACCTCCACCTGTGCTTAGAGGGTCCTGCTTTGGCTCTCTCCTGGTGCTGTCCCTATTTGTAGGGCAAGACAAAGGGACCTGCCCAGAGCCTGTGCCTCTCCCAGACAAAAAGCCAGGGAACTAGAATCCCTAAGTACCTTATCCAAGCAGACCAAGCCTGTTTCCCTGAGAGTGGGTCTGTCCTAAGGGGCGACTACACCACTGGTGTGCCCACCTTGAGGCCCAAGGGCTGTCCAAGAGGTGTCTACTGATGGGGGTGTGACCAGAGCATGGGCTTGTGATCAGAGGTATCCACATTCACGATCATGGGGCTTCCCTCATCATCCATGACCCTCATGACATAGACACCAGTTCATCGATTGGTCAAGTAAATACTTTGACAGCAGGGAAACATGGCGACATTGACTAAAAGCCTGCTCTGTCATTTTATATAACTCTCCCCCCTTATATAACGCTAAGATGATTATACCCACTTTGCAGATTGGAAAACAAAGCCCATGCTCTTAGTTCACTGTGCCAACATCTCCACTTGAAACTCTGCTCTCTGAGCGGATCCCTTATACTCTCATTATTGATGGAAAGTAATAAACTCGTCCCCTCTTGAGAGTTCAAATTTGGGTGACAACCCCTAATATACATGCATTTTCTCATTGTTGTGTTAAATTCATTTGATGAGAAAGGGATCCGTTGGGGGGACACATCAGCCGCTACGAATGAACCTGGCAGAGGAGATACCTTTACACTCAGAAGGAAGAGCTCGGGAAATATCAGGAGCCCGTTCTGACCAGGACAATATTGCTAAACTTTCAAAGCGATGTTAAAGAAGTTTGGTTGCTGCTTCCTCCGAGAGTCTAAAACTGAAGCTCTCATTTATGGACAGAAATGGAGTGGATTTATCTTGTAATTTAATCCTCAAGACAAATCTTTATGTTCAAACACTCCCATTTTACAGATACGAAGGGCAAGGCTCGAATACGTTGAGTTCTTCCCAAGTTCCTGCACCCACACTATATTCGCTGCAAAATGACGAGCAAACCATCTGATACGATTTGTGTGGTTTGGATGGAAACGCAGATGACCTCCCTACTGAAGAGACTTTTTCTTCTTCCGGTTCTGTTTATTTGCAAAGACGGGAAACCATCGTTAAGTACAGAATGACTGGAGACAATAGCTTGACAAGGCGAGCGGTTTCCCTTTGCCTTTACGTCTGCCTCTCATCTTCCAGGCAGGCCTGGCATACCCCTCCCACAGCCAGGAGAAAGCTAATTCCTAAAGCAAGAGACAGGGACCTTGATGACTGTGTTTCAGCTTTTCTAGACCCTTCCAGGCTAGGACTCTGACTCAGCAGTTGGCTGCGTTTCCCAGAATCCAACCATAAGCTAGCCCAGCTTTTCCTTAGCAGCTGACCCAGGAGTTTGGAGACAGATGTGCTGATGACATTATGGGCTCCGTGAGCCAGGCTGCTGCATTCAAAGGCTACACGGACTTAATTTCTCAGTGCCCCTGTGTGTGAGCCCTTACTGCTTGATGGTCAACTCGACCAACTGACCCACCCTAGCGTTTATACTGAGGCCAAGGCGAGGTCTACAGGCCTCGATGTGTGATGCGACCTGGCTAGCCAGCTGGCCAGGAGTGTGGTTCCTGGAAGCAATAGGCCCGAGCCTGTAATCCAGCATTCTGAGTGAAAGAAAACTTCTTCGGCCAGATTGGGAGCAGAGGATTTTAAGACGCAGGAATAAATTGAGGCTTCACAGCATGAAACTTCCCTAGAGAAACAGAAGTTAATGTGAAAGAGCCCTTACCTGTTTCTGGCAACGGGCAGTCCCTTTACAGGCAATAAAATATAAAGATGATCCCTCATCTTTAAAAAGCTCTGAGGGGTGGGGTGCCTGGGCGGCTCAGTCGGTTGAGGCCCCGGTCATGATCTAGCAGTTCACTTGTTCGAGCCCCGTATCGGGCTCAGAGCCTGGGGCCTGCTTCGGATTCTGGGTCTGTCTCTCTCTCTCAGCCCCTCCCCTGCTCACACACACACACACACACACACACACACACACACACACACTGTCTCTCTCTCTTTCTCTCTCCAAATAAATAAAACATTAAAAAAAATTACAAATAAAAAGCTGTGAGGGAAAATAAAGGGGAGGGACTGAGCAAAATGTTTTGAGTTTCTCAGAAAGGATCTCAGATTTACGGGCAAAGCTTTTTGTTAGTGTCATATAAATAGACTGCCCGTAAATGAATCCGATGCTTTATGCAAGGTGTAAGGGCTTATACGGGTGCCGGCATGTGTCTTTAAGACGGCACAGGCTTCTGAGTTCAGATAAGCCGAGTGAGGTCACAGCTGGTCCACAGCAACTCATGGATCTTTCTCGGAGGCTGAGAAAAGTACAGCCAGTAATTAAAGTCATGTTTTCCATTAATAACAACAACAACAAAAAACCCCACCAGCAACACAACTCTGCATGCCTAGTTTCACACAAAACTTTCCACGTGAGAGGCAAATTTCATTGCCAAAAAAAAAAAAAAAAAAGGTGCCTTCTCATCTCTAACTCACATTAAGGGAACGTCTGGGGTTTACGCATCATGTAAATATTGCCATAAGCTTGGCTCCTCTTTTCTGATTTCTACATCAGCCACCTGGAACATTTTACAAACTAGAGGCTGGGTTCAACGTATGGAACATCTTACCAGAGTCAGCCTAAGAGCTAGTGAACTTCCCGATGACAGCCAGCTGCAAAGGGGCTGGAAAAACAGACCCGCCAACCACCAAAAACTACGGGACTCTGTGGTGCCTCCTGGTTAAGCACAGTTAGCTGCTTAAGTTTGAACTTCATCCAGCTGGACATTCGGGGCACAACTGCAACCTTGGCATATCAGAAAGAGCACCGGATGTAGAGTCCAAAGCCGGGGGGTGTGGGGGGGGGGCAGTGGTCCTCGTTCTGGCTCTGTAAGTGGCCAGGCTGGATGAGGCTTCCGTTGTGTCACCTCAAACCTTTTCTTCCCCATCAGCTACTCAGGGTGAGACAGGAGGGGAGCAGGTTGACACTGGGTGTTCCTAGTCCGGCTCTTGTGAGCAGAGAAGAGAATGAGGACAAGTAGGTCAAAGTGCTTCGGGGCCTTGAGAACATTACACACATGGCAGGGATTGGTGTCGCGGGAGGGCTAGGGAATCCCCTTCCCTTTCTAGGACCGGAAACGAAGATCCGAAAAATCCATGCCTGTGTTTATGTGGAAGAAAGGATTAGAATCCACCTATTGTATATCACTGATGAGGCAAAAGAAGACTTGTGTAGCAAGGATGCCCGCTGTGTTGTTACCCTTATTAGAAAATTAACCGCAGGTTTAACCATCAAGTAATGTGACTGATTTTTAAATAAACATACCTAAGCAGGCGTTGTCCTATCCGGAGTGGTGAGTAGTCACCTGGGCAGGGGAAACACTTATTTAAATTAGATTTCTCATCATTTGGAAAAAAAAAAAAAAAGTAACTCCTCTTTTGGAATTGTTCCTACAGCCTCTGGCATATTCTTTGGAATGTGCATGTCTGAGGGTGACAAATTTTTGTCCTTTCTGGATAATACTGATTTTTGTAAATAGCCCAAAGTTATTTGGCACGAAGGGTAGGTAAATGAGCTCAACAATACCATTTTTTTTTTTTTCACTGCAAAAAAGCTGTGACTGTAAGATAGGAGGCCTATCTTCCAATTCCAACAAAAGAGTTACAAGTAATTGATTTCAAGCATCGCCAGGATTACTGGAAAGGGCCCGTGTCCTTCCTGAAGTGACTACGTCACAGACGAAGAGCTATTTGGAAATGGATTTCTACATTTTTAGTCACAGCTTCACTGTTTATCTCACAAGACTGCCACCAGACCTTGGGTTTGCAGAAAGAATAGAGCATGGCAACTAATCAACCATTTTATCACAGCTCCTCTGGGGCATCAGAATCCGCAGTTTGCATGTGGCTAGCAGCAATATGTTTCCAAGGAATTCACATCTGGGGCCTCTGGAAATCTAGCAGATTCAGTTCTAACCAAGGACTCCGTACTCCCTTAGCCAGTTTGGATTTTTTTTTTTTAGTTAGGGAACAATCTATCTGGAAATTAAAATAGCATTAATACCGTTACAATGTAACCCAAAGCAACTGCTAGAGTGGATTTGTTTCTGGTGCAAACATATACCTTACGTTGTTATTTATTTTTTTTAATTTTTTTTAATGTTTATTTTATTTTTGAGACAGAGAGAGACAGAGCATGAATGGGGGAGGGGCAGAGAGAGAGGGAGACACAGAATCGGAAGCAGGTTCCAGGCTCCGAGCCATCAGCCCAGAGCCCGATGCGGGGCTCGAACTCACAGACCGTGAGATCGTGACCTGAGCTGAAGTCGGATGCTCAACCGACTGAGCCACCCAAGCGCCCCACCTTACGTTGTTATTTTAAAACAAACACAATCACACGTTCGTTCATTGAACGTGGGACACTGTGGGTACCTCAGTGTTAAATGATGCCTTTTCTTTCACAGAAAATATTATTTTCCCCACTTCATTTTTTTTTTAATTGTGATAAAATTCACATAACATCAAATGCATCATTTGACTAAAGTATACAATTCAGGGCATTTAGTACATTCACAACGTTCTGCAACTGTCACCAATATGTAGTTCCTAAACATTTTCTTCCTCTTTTTTTTTTTTAATGTTTGTTTATTTTTGAGAGAGAGAGAACGAATGGGGGAGGGATAGAGAGAGAGAGGGAGACACAGGATCCGAAGCAGGCTCCAGGCTCTGAGCTGTAAGCACAGAGCCGGATGCAGGACTCAAACCCACGAACCGTGAGAGCATGACCTGAGCTGAGTCGGATGCTTAACCGACTGAGACACCCAGGCGCCCCTAGTTCCTAAACATTTTCATCACCCCAAAGGAAACCCTGAACCCATAAACAGTCACTCCCCATTCTTCCCTCCTCCTAGCCCCTGGCAACTATTAACCTGCTGTTTCTATGGCTTTGTCTATTCTGGACTTTTCATATAAATGGAACCTCACAATATGCAGCCTTTTGTGACTGGCTTCTTCCACTTAGCATAATGTTTTCAGGGTTCATCTATATGGTAGTAGCATGTATCAGTCAGTATTTCATTCCCTTTTATGGGTGAATAATTCCATTTTATGGATATACCACATTTTTGTTTATCCACTCATCTATTTTTTTAAAATTTTTTAAATGTTTATTTATTTTTGAGAGAGAGAGAGAGAGAGCATGAGTGGGGAAGGGGCAGAGAGAGCAGGAGACACAGAATCCAAAGCAGGCTCCAGGCTCTGAGCTGTCCACACAGAGCCCGATGCGGGGCTCGAACCCATGAGCCGAGCGACCATGACCTGAGCTGAAGTCGGCCACTCAATCGACTGAGCCACCCAGGCCCTCCTATCCACTCATCTATTGATGGATATAGGGCGGGTTTTCTTCTTTTGGCTCTTCTGAACAGTGCTCTGTCATGAACACAGGTGCACAATTTTTTGTTTGAATACCTGTTTTCAATTATTTTTGACCTATAGGTAGAATTGTTGGTTCATACATCAGTTCTGTGTTTAACTTTCTGAGGAACCACCAAACCTCGAACTCATTTTTACACTTATAATTTCAAGGTGGCTTGACTATTAAATAGAAGCAGTTGGACCGCTATCGGCAAACCTCAGGCTAGGCCCAACGATGTCTCTCAGAAACACTGACCAGAGCCAGTTAGACTCGATCCGAGCCAACCAAGGGTTACAGGCAGGGCTTTGAATAGCTTTCTCTGCTGCTCTGCGTGTCACAACATGAACCGGCTGGGCAGGAATACCTTCCTGACTCCTAGACACCCTCCCTTCTCCATTATGCTGCACACACTTTTGGAAAAAGAAAAGCAACATGTTAACTACCTAACTTCCAGGCTTCCCTCCTGTTTTTGCAAATGAGTTCAGATCAGCATCTGGAGTCCGCAGAGACATGGTGCGTGGGGGCCACACCTGCTCCCCTGTTGTGGGCTGAGGTCAGCCGCTTCATGGTTGGAGAACAGGGCCTCCTGAACACTATGGAGACTAGAGAGATTTTTCCATCCAGGGTAGACTTTTACCGTACATTTTGCCGGAAGGCACCGCCTGGTGATTCTGACTCTATCAATCCATAGATTCTGGAGGTGAACCTATCCTGCTTTGTAGATTGTAGATTGTCCACCCTGTGGGCTTGGCCAGGACAACAGGACACAGTCCTACTATAGCCATGTTTACTGAAGCCTATTTACTGACTCATGAGGCTTCTCAGCCATGAAGCCAACCGGACAGCAAACTGATTGGCACTGATTTTCTAAATTTAAACCTGCCCTGTGCCTCTCGGAGTGCTAACCTCTTAACCACAACTGCCTAACACAAGGGTGGCTTCTGAGACACAGGGCCCCAAATCAAGGAACGTTACCTTTGCACTGCCCAGAACAGAGACCGACCAAAACGGCTGCTTCCACTTGAAACTAAACACTGAGAATAAAGAAGCTGGCTTCCGGGGTCCTGTCTGCACAGTCTCTCTGCCACCCCAGCTGTCACTTGTCGCTTGTCCCCTGGCAGCCCTTTCAGGTGTCCGGGCCTGAATCTGCTGTTAGGACACAAAAAAGTCCCTTGGCTGGTCATATCCTCTGTAATCTGGCAGGAAACCTAAAATTTGCTTGCTCCAGTCCTAGGTCAAACAGACAGCTTATCTGCTTCCTTGTAGGGAAGAGTCTGCTTCACTGTGTCCGGTTTAGGGGGATTTTCACCATGACCTCACCCTCCTGCAGCTACCATCCACTGACTTCGGTGCGGCACGAATGAGGCATTAGCAACCCCTCCTCGCACATCTCAGGTTAACATCAACTCCAGTATCTTCTCTTTTGCGGGGTCTGAGAATGCCAAAAAGAGTTGGGGGGGTGGGGAGGGGGGCTGATGATGTGTGGGTATCATTCCGGGCTTGGGAGAGCAGGATGTCAAAGAAACCACCTCAAGAAAAGGCCCCAAAACCTTCCAGACTCGCGCCTGCGGCCTGAATAGCACCCCAGCCAGTGGCCTCGAAATTAGGCGCGCGAATCTTGACAGCAGGCGGCGGGCACGTAACCCAGCAGTGAGAGCCGTAGGAGAGCCCCAAAGGGCAGGGTCTGGGACCCGGTCTCCGGCCTCCTGCCTCCGGGCTCGGGCTCGGGGAAGCGGCCCTCCTGCCAGTCATTGGGCGCAGCTAATTAAAGGGAAACAGAAAGTCGGGTTCCAAGCGCGCGCCCAGGCTGGCCGGAGACCACGTGACCATTCCCAGCCCCACCCCAACCCCCGCGCGCGCCGAGCGGCGGCCGCGGGCACCGGGGCTAGAGCTCGACTCGCCGGCCCACGGCTGGAGGCGGCGGGTTGGAGCGGGGTTGGTGGGAAGAGGCCTCGGCGTGCGTGCGTGCGTGCGTGCGTGCGCGCCCCCCGGGAGGCGGCGGGCGCGCGCACGCCCGGGGGGCCACCGCCCCTCCTGGCCCCGCCCTCTTTCCCTCCCTCCCTCCCTCCCCGGCTCCTCCGGCCCGCCCTGCCCGGCCCGCCCTGCGAGTCACCTCTCTGGTTCCCTCCCTCCCCGGGCGCGCTCGGGCCGCCGCAGCGCTCCCCGCCCTCGAGCCTCGTAGCAGGAGCCGCCCGCCGCCCGAGGAGGAGGTGGAGGGAGCCGGAGGGGCCCGCCGAGGCGGCGGCGGCGGCGGCAAGATGGCGGACTTCCTGCCGTCGCGGTCCGTGCTGTCCGTGTGCTTCCCCGGCTGCGTGCTCACGAGCGGCGAGGCCGAGCAGCAGCGCAAGTCCAAGGAGATCGACAAATGCCTGTCCCGGGAGAAGACCTACGTGAAGCGGCTCGTGAAGATCCTGCTGCTGGGCGCGGGCGAGAGCGGCAAGTCCACCTTCCTGAAGCAGATGCGGATCATCCACGGGCAGGACTTCGACCAGCGCGCGCGCGAGGAGTTCCGCCCCACCATCTACAGCAACGTGATTAAAGGTGCAGAGCGGGGGTCGCCGCGGGGATCGCGGGCCCGGGCCGGCGCGGGGGGGGGGTGGGGGCGGAGGCGGCCGGCGCGGGGCCGGGCACCGCCCTCGTTCGCTCCTTCCCGGGCAGAGGACCCGGCCCGGCGAGCGGGCGGGCGGGCGGGAAGGGGGCGCGCCCACCCTGGGCGGCGGTCCTGCCTGCCCGGGGTGCCCTCGACCCGCCAGGGGAGAGGATGCCCGGGGGCGCCCCGCTTTCCCCCTTGCCGTTCGAGTGCAGGTCCCCTGCACCCCCGCCTCGCCGCTGGCCTCGCCTCCGAGAGGGAAGTGCCTCGAGGTGCGGGGTGATCGCTCCCGTCTTCCACCGGACGAGGCCAGAAGACCCGAGGGCCGGCCCCAGACCTACACTCCCCCATCCCCCGCCCCGGCGCTGCCTGCCCAACCTCGCCGCCCGGGGTGGGTGACCCGAGTCACATGGGGTCGGGGCTGCTCCCAATTCCCTGCTTCCTTGGCTGCCTCCTAAGCAAGGGAGTTTTGGAACCGTCTCAGTAAGGAAACTTTTGCCTGAGACTTGTCAAGGGCGAAGGGTGACAGTTGGTGGGCCCTTTGGGGCAAAGATACGAAACTTCAGGGAGTCCTGTGCACTGTGCTGGCATCAGGAAAGAGTAAACCCATGCAGTTAGTCTGAAAAAATTAGCATCAGTGGTTTTTCGCCCCATTGTCACGGCGGGGCAGGATGTTTTGCCTGTAATCAGTATGCAACACGTTCCACTCTCCTTTTTGCTTAATAAGTGGGGGCAGGAGAGGGGGGGTTCCACCTCTTGCTGTACTATTTAAATGAAACTGTGCGTCGGTATGAAGAATCTTTGGCCTAAAAAGTGATGCAAAGCCTGTGCAGGTTGAGTCAGTGAATCACTGTCGTCTTGGGTCATAGACTCTGCTTCTGTTTGACAGCATTTTTAAAGCTGAACTTTGCTCTTAAGTGAATTTTATTTCTGCACTTTCGGAGAATCGGAGAAGGTGATTCTTATTTCAGCGACAATTATATTCCTTATTCTTAGTATCGAATATTTTCTACTTTTTATGAAAGGCATTTTGGCAGATTTGAGATACAGGGCCTGGTGGTTCAGGTGCATCAGGAAACTCCCATCTGGGTAGCAGTTGTCCCGGAGTTTGCTACAGATTTCAGCAGATTTTCAAGCAGTGTTTTTTCAAGTGGGATTTTTTTTGTTGTTGTTCAGGAAGTTCTTAAGCAACTCCTTCTCAGTCACTCTTTTTTTCTTTGTTTCTTTCTTTTTTTTTTTTTCTTTTTCTTTCTCCCAGGATTGAGGAGAGGAAAACTTCTCCCCGGGAGTGGGGATCAAGGGGCAATGAGGGGAGAGGAGTCAGCTCTGAGCCCTGATACCCCTGCAGCTAAGCTGTGTAAAACAGTTGTATTTGTCCCATCTTAATGTTTAGCACAAAGCTAATTGAGGGCTCTTTCAAGGCTGCAGACTCCGCCTTGCCAGTCCTTAATTGAAGGTACCTTTGTATCCTGATGCAGCCGAACTTCTGGAATTATGTCAATAAATAGAGTCAACATGGTAACTGATTACGAGCCAGGTAAACACCTGGTCCTTGTGCACCGGCTCCTGATGTGACCCTACTCTAACATTGGCAATGAGATGAAGTGAGTCACAGGACATCTCCTTTTTTTGAGTTGGCGTGATTAGAAGGTGGACGGCAAAAACGGGCTTTCAGTTATCCGGACAAGTGACCCGAGTAGTCCCGTGGCTGTTAAGATAGATGGACCAAAGGTCACAGTGCAGTGATCAGAGATAACTCGGTTTGAATTAACCGGTGCGAGTTGAACGCTCTGTTTTGATACACTTTTCACAGCTCCTCTTCTTCCCCGTTTGGGAAATCGAAGGCTTTCCCGTGACTTACCCTGATTTGAGGCTTGGTTTGGGAGTCTTTGAGTTTTGAAGGTGCTCTTAGAAGACTGGGTGTCGGGTTAAAGCAGGATGCCTGGGGAACGAACGGAACTCTGAGTGATGATGTTTGATTCTCGACATTTCATAAATGTCTTGTTGAGGGGCTCAGAAAATCCGTGGTTGCTTCCAGAGCCTGCAGCATAATTTCTTTTTCCTTCGCCAGCTCTGGTTCTCTTGTGACTCCCCTCTATTAAAACTGTGTAAAACGTGATCTTATAAATTAGAACGTGTTAAGATCCTCCAGAAAGAGCAATTGTGTGAATAGTGTTTGCTTTTCCAGGCTCTAATTTTATGACTGCGAACAAGCGGCTTTTTAAGCTCTGCAGAGTTGCGGGTGTTTTGATGTTGGTCTGGGTTTTTGGAGGAGGTAGGCCTGCAGTAGTTATGAAGTTTCGGAAAGTAATACCGGGATAGCACCGGTGAGAGTATGCAGTGGCTCCTAGCTCCTCTTTTCCTTTCTTTTTAAACAAAGGTATGCGGGTGCTGGTGGACGCGCGTGAGAAGCTTCATATCCCGTGGGGAGACGACTCAAACCAAGTCAACGGGGACAAGATGATGGCGTTCGACACACGGTCCTCCATGGCGGCCCAGGGAATGGTGGAAAGTCAAGTGTTTTTACAGTATCTCCCGGTTATACGAGCATTGTGGGCAGACAGCGGCATACAGAACGCCTATGACCGGCGTCGAGAATTTCAACTGGTAAGAGATTTGTCCTTTTACGTTGTTGTCGATTTATTCTAGTGACATTTATCGGGAGCTGGTTGTAATAACACCTGTTTTCCCTGACTCCCACGACAAAAATGTATCCGTCTAGAATTTTAGCCTCAGAAAAGTTGGGTTGCTATATGGATGAGCTTCTGACTAAGCAAGATAAAAATAAGCTGAACTCCATAGAGTTGGTGACGCAGAGGTGTTTAATCGGTCATTTTTTTCTTTTCGCAAATAAGATGATAGTGATTTTCATGGGTATTTTCTCCTCATTTTAGTCTCCTTTTGAAAATAATATCCTCTCAATTGCCACGATGAAAGTCATCCTCCTAAAAAATGGATCTTTTAGTCTTGGACTGAGAGCTCAGTAACTGAACTGAGTTGTTCACATGTGTCATTTAGACTTTGAAGGTACTCGTTTTATGATACAGGTTAATTAAACATATAAAGAGACTAAAGTTCTTGATAACATTTAAGTCATTGTGCTTTTTATATATCTGCTTTCTCTGTGTGTTTTTTAAAGGTTTCTAAGCACATTTTACAAAAGGTTTCTTTTTTTAAGTTTATTTTGAGAGAGATAGCACAAGTGGGGGAGGGATGGGGTGGGGGGGAGCGGGAGAGAGAGAATCCCAAGCAGGTTCTGCCCTGTCAGCGCAGAGCCCGATGCGGGATTTGAATTCACGAACCGTGAGATCATGACCCGAGCCGAAATCAAGAGTCGGATGCTTAACCGGCTGAGCCACCCAGGCGCCCCCAAAATGTTTCTTTTTGAAAAGCAAACAAATCTTAGAATATCATAAAACTTTGTTACCCAGCACTGAAGGTAGGGTGGAAAAGAAAGGATCTGATTGGGGTTAAAGGTACACAAATAATAATTGAAATCAAGTGTTTTGCAGTTTAACTGTGAATGCTTTGATTGTATTCTGAGTTTTATTTGCCAAAGACCGGAGAGATCCCAGGAATAACAATCTAGACTGTATGCAGTTTGGAGGCAGTTCAGATTTGAAGTGTTTTACCGTAATATAATAAAAAAAAAAAAAGTGACAGTTAAAAAGTAAAACTGCTTAGAAAGTGGTTCGATGAGGTCATCGGCCTTAAAGAGATCCACAGTTATGGGTGTGGCTACAAGAAGATGTACAGCTAGGAGTCTTTGCCATTTCAGTTCATACTCAGAAGCCAGGCTTGGTTATTCAAAGTTCTAGAAATGTGTTCGTGCTAGTTTTTTATAAAACTGATTCTGAATCTTTATTTTCTTTGAATTATGGTTCTCACGGGCTCCGTGCAGCCTGAGCACTGGATGACGTACGTCTCACGTCGTTCTCGTCAAGACTGTGTGTGTCTTGTCCAGTAATTTGTCCATTAGCGGGAGGCAAAGCCTGTCTCACACTCTTGTTAAAATGGAGGAGTTGGCAACATTACATTTTGAAAATCGGGGATTTCACTTGACAAGTGACCTCCATCCAGTTCTCAGACGTGTGGCGGAATTTTGCCCCCTGGTTAGTATTTGTTCTTTGACAGCTGATGGTTCCTCCATACGCCCTTTTCCCGTCCCTTGTCCCCATCTCTCCCGGTTTAAGTGCTGCTTTGCTCTCCTTTCTTCTGAATTCATTTTGTTGACAAGTCACACTTTCTCTCCAAGGTTTCTCAGGATGTTATTCATCCTTCCTGGTCAGGGAAGAAACATCCATCTTAAAAGCATATGGTTCATATTGGTTGGATGAATAAACAAACAGCTGTACTCTAAGTTTTCTGTAGGAAAGTTCCATAAGCCCATTTAATTGAAGTTGGGCTCCACTGACGCTTGAATTTGGACACTTACATCTTGACAGTTTGGTGTCAAGACTGCCATGTCGTCCTAGTTGAGAAAGCATTCCTAAGTGTCCATCATTCGGAATAAATCCCTACAACCGCTCAGGACCCCACGTGGTCGTGACTTGACCCAGCTGATGCTTTGTAGCAAAGAAGGCGTCAAGCACAAGGAGAGACAAGTTCCAGAGATACTTCTTTTCCTCCTAAAAAGTAGGGACGGAAGAAAAGAGGACCAGGGAGAGATGTACATTTTTTTAATGTTTGTTTATTTTTGAGAGAGAGAGAGAGAGACAGAGTGCAAGTGGGGGAGGGGCAGAGAGAGAAGGAGCCCCAGAATCGGAAGCAGGCTCCAGGCTCTGAGCCGTCAGCACGGAGCCCGACGTGGGGCTCGAACTCACAAACCATGAGATCGTGACCTGAGCCGAAGTTGGACGCTTAAACTGACTGAGCCACCCTGGTGCCCCGGGAGAGATGTAATTTTAAACTCCCGGAGGACCGGAAGTTTTTTCCTGGGTGTACTTGGCGTTGTTGATGGTGCCTGGCGCGTATAGAAGGTGCCCCGTTATTGCCCTGAGTTCATGACTCTTGGACTTTTGGAGGCTGTGTGGTGCTTGGGGTAGCGTTGGACACTGAGAGGGCAGCTGGCTCACTGAAGATTTTCCTGACAGTTCTCTTCAATTCCTTTTCTCTACACACAGAAACCCCTGAGTCCTGTCTTTTCCACCCCCTGAAAAATCTCTGGCGTCCATTTCCTCCTTTCCTCCTTTACACTGATTTCTTGGTACCTCTTGCTTGGACTCCCAAGTAATCTTGTTCAGACATAGCATGGGTTGGTTCAGAAACCTATGCTCATTCTCCGTTACGTCCAGAACAGAGTTCAGCCTCTTTATTTGAGTCAAGACTAGCTAGCCTACCTGTGATTCCAACCATATATTCATTAGACTACTTCGCACATCCTGTAACCTCTCGATTTCCACATACCCTGATTTTCTGCTGCTTCGGCTGTCTGTACAAGGTCTGTCAGGGTTTTTCATTATTGTATCTATTCATTAGCTCTTACCCTTGACCTAGAAGAATGGTAATCACATTTTAATGTGACTAAATGTGGTCCCTGGACCCCTTGCGTCAGTGCTTGTTTAATACAAAACAAAACAAAAAGAGCCCTAGACTCCCATCACAGGAGGATCTGATTCAGGAACCTGGAATGGGACCCAGTGATGTGTATTTATTTGTAGCAGACAGTCCTCCGTGATTTGGATGAATTTGCTCCTTGGCCACCCTGAGGAACAGTGCCTCAGGGTCAGGACTTTGTCCAGCCCTCCCGACTGGAACGCGGCTCCCTGCCCTGTCTTCTCTCCTCCGTGTGCTTGCTTCTGGCCCCCCTGGGTCGCCTGTACTCCACTCGTTGCCACTTGTATTTGGTCCTCCCACTGAAGTAGAGGCTCTCTTGGCACGTCTTGTCTTTTTCTCACTCACTAGCATAGGCCTGACTGTCATTAACTCATTTTCTAGACATTCTGAAGTATAAGGTTCTTGTAGAAAAAAAGAAACATCTCACATGAAGTTTCTTCTGGGAAATAGGAATCATTTCCGTACGTAGTTTGTTAATTTTTCTAGGAGATGGGAAGTCCTTGTATTACAAAACCATAATTTTTCTTTTTACGTTTAACAATGTATATTCTTGAATCTTGGATGGAAAAAGTAAACCATCGGGAAAAGGGTAGAGTTAGCAGATGAATAAAAGTAGCCTTTTTTGTTTGCTTGCTTCAACTAATGATTGGTGATTAAATTTATTGATGCAAATTGAAATGCAGAAAACAAATGGGAACGGTTTTTAAACCTCTTTATGGCTCTTTTTTTTTTTTTTTTTTTCTTCTTCCTTCAGATGAACAACTGCTTTATAACCAGTCTTTGGAGCAAGGGATGGGGTAGTGGTATCACAGCCTGGGGTTTTAGCCAGCCATTCATTTGTTAGGAATAACTTCGGGTGCAAACACGAATGTTTTCTTTCCCAAGCTCCCAAAGGCAAACATTTCCTTTTCTGGTTAGTTTCATTATGGGTAAGCCAAATAGTTTACTGTGGAAGAAGAAAAATCTAAGATTTACATTGCTGTGCTGGCTTAAGGTACCTTCCTAATTCTTAGAAACGAGCTCACGGGATAACACATCGTTCAGAAGCGGTCTCCTTTAGTACCGGATCGAACGTTCGTGACGCTGTGCCTTGCAGTATGTTCACTGGGGCCTGCCGCGGTACAGATGAGATACCCTCTGGAACACCTTGTGTGACTGTAGTCGGGGAATTTGGTAACTTCGAGGACTAGAGATGGGAGACGGGGCTTGGCCGGGAGCCGATAGGACTGCAGATACGGAGCAAACCTGACAAAGTGGCCAGGAATCGTTGCCAGTTAATTGTTTTGAATATTTAATACACGGTGACTTACTCAGAAATAGAAACACCGTTAATGGAACTGGTCATATAGGGCAGGAAAGTGTGAGTGGGAGGGACATTCTAGAGCTTCCTACTTTCTATAAACACTTTAACTTGTCAGCATTAATACAACTTCCTGTAATGACCAGTCTTTCTTTGCAATCCCTGAAACCAAAGCTGGGGTTTTTTTTTGTTGTTGTTGTTTTTGTTTTCTTTTCTTTTCTTTTCTTTTTTAATCACGGTACCTTCAGTTAGACTTAGTCTTTCTTACCCAAGTAGTACAGGTTGTGCTTCATGACGGTGACGCTTCTCCGAGCTGATGAGGTGGTTTATCCGTGAGGACAGAACTTGTGTCCGTCTGTGTAACAGAGTAACTGTTTAGCCTCAGGCATCGATCTGTGCCGAGCAGCCGAGTGCTAAGTAAAGGAGGAACTTCAGTTTGGGCTAAAATACTTATTTCTTTATTTGTATGGCAAAATGGATTTGAAACACTATAGAGTGAGAGGCACTGGTTTACTCTTTAGCAGTAATTTGGGTTGGCTTTAAAAAGGGAATCAATTACCATCGTCTGTTGAAAATACCGTGTGTCTGTTAGAGAAACAATTGGTCTGTTTTCCTTTATGAATAAATTCAAATCAGGACTTTGACTTCCAAGTTGCAAAAAGCCTATTGTCTACTGATTCTAGGATCACGGTAAAATATCTCAGCATACATAACAAAGGGATTATATGTAACATTAAAAACTGTAGAGATTTTAAAATTTAGATTTCTGTAGATACAATTTCCTTTTTGGTGAATTTGATCAGATGAAATCTGATCCACATCTTAGAAACCCAGAGTTACAGGACTGTACGTTAAAAACAAAAAGAAGGGGCACCTGGGTGGCTCAGTCAGGTGAGTGTCCGTCTCTCGATACTGGCTCCGGTTGGGAGCTCGCAGTTGTGGGATCGAGCCCCGCCTCGGGCTCTTGCACAGAGCCTCATTGATTCTCTCTCTCTCCCTGTCTGGCTCTCTGCCCCTCCCCCACTTGCGTGTGCATGTGCTCTCTCTGAAAAAAAGTAAGTAAACATTTAAAAATAAGTAAAAAATAAAAAAGAGGGTGCTTTGGCATGTGCTTATAATGTTAACACAATTTTGTGAGATAGTGTGTGTGCATGTGCGTTTACATGGATACGTATCTCTTGATATATTGTGTCAGTGTGTTCGTGTTTATATCTATAGCTTAACTAGCTATGGGATGTTTAGGCTCTGGGTGCTGAAGGGATATTGTAAAATACTGTGCTGCTTTCTCTATTATTTTTATTGCTAAATAAAGCTAGTGGTATAGTAATTTATGTTGCTCTGAAAATGTTCATTAAACAACCACGGGATGAAGCGAGGAAATCGTTTTGTTGTGAAAACGAGGCTTGAGTTTCAGAATTCCGTACTACAGTACATTTAACCCGGGAGAAAGGGTTGTGAGCTCAAGTTGAAGAAAACCGTAATTGCCAAAGGCTTCCTGGATGGAATATTCCCTCTTCGTCTTTCGCAGACAGGCAGAGGCCCCACCAAGCTGGGGTACCTAGTCCTGTTAGCCCCAAACAGGTGCCAGTTTCTTTCTCCAGAAAATTAATTCAAGGGCTGATAATTATATCACTTTTTAATACCTTATGTTTTATAAAAATTGCTTTGTACCTTTTAAAGCCCTTTCAGCTACATTGTCATATAATCCTTTAAAAAGCTGAGAGGAATAGAATACATGCCGCTGTCTCCATTTCACAGATTAGAAAACTTAGATGCCGAGAGGTTTCTTGATACTTTGGTTCACAGAGCTGGTAAAAGATGGTAGTATAGACCCTGGAGCCCTGATCTGCTGACTGCCGGTCCACAGCACTGGGCACTGAACCATTGTGAAGCACTCAAGCGTGATGTCCGTGGAGCATTCTTTCCTTCCATTCCCAGCCTCTCTGGCCAACACGCATACACACAGATAATTAACACTCCCCTAGAAAGTTCTCTTTTGAGTATGTGTAAGGTTTTGTTAATACATCGGGTGCCTGGGTGGCTCAGTTGGTTGAGCATCCGATTTCGACTAGGTCGTGATCTCGTGGTTTGTGGGTTTGAGCCCCGCGTGGGGCTTGCTGCTGTCAGCGTGGAGCCCGCTTCAGATCCCCTGCCCCCTCTCTCTCTGCCCCTCCCTGGCTCGTGCTCTCTCTGAAAAATAAATAAACATAAAAAAAAGAATACATAGCGTTGCACTGGTAGTCACAGTTCCCGCGTTCTGAACTTGCGTAATATCCCTGTGTCATTCCTTTCTTACTTTATTAACTTAGGTCATAGTTATGATGTAATAATCTTAGATGACATTTAATGGTAGAGTTACTAACTTAGCGGTACAGTTCATCCCCACCGCCGCTCATCATGATAAAGGCTGTTTGAATCTTCACATCCTTGAAAACTACGTGTACTAGTGAGCCTCAGCTGATGTTCCGTCAGTGAACGTGTCTTTTAACGTGTACCCTGAAACATGAGAGCCTAGAGGCAACCAGCGTGAAAGGCAGCTATGTATTTTTCTAAGAAATTGTCATTTGGGAACGGCCCGTGTCCAGCACATGGTTGCCCAGATTTGCACTTGGTGTGGAGAAGGGGCTGTCGGGACACCTGTGCTGTTATTTCATGAGCTCCTTTGCAGTGTTTCTTTTTTTTTTTTTTTTTTTTTTTAAACGTTTATTTATTTTTGAGACAGAGACAGAGCGTGAACAGGGGAAGGGCAGAGAGAGAGGGAGACACAGAATCTGAAACAGGCTCCAGGCTCTGAGCCGTCAGCACAGAGCCTGACGCGGGGCTTGAACTCACGAACCGTGAGATCGTGACCTGAGCCGAAGTCGGCCGCTTAACCAACCGGCTGAGCCACCCAGGCGCCCCAGCTTTGCAGTGTTTCTTAGGTAGCTGTCACAGTTTTTATACTGCTTATGAGCATTCCAGATCGTGGTTTGTGTTGGTTTTTGTTCCAGTTAGAAACTACCAATTTTTTTAATTGAATATATCTGGAAATTGACAATTAATTTCATTTCCTTGCTTGAAAGTACTGTGTGTGTGTGTGTGTGTGTGTGTGTGTGAGCTGTATGATAGAGTTTACTTTTGTCATTGTGAAA
Source organism: Panthera pardus (assembly GCF_024362965.1). Lineage (NCBI taxonomy): Eukaryota > Metazoa > Chordata > Mammalia > Carnivora > Felidae > Panthera > Panthera pardus. The sequence goes on along the minus strand of NW_026526876.1, from coordinate 24,697,321 downwards.
AAAAGTTTTTTTTTGCAAGATGCCTTTTTTCAAGAGAATTTGTTAACATCCACATTAGCAGAGCTTTATTAGAATGGGTTGATAGCTATCAACGAAATAGTAATACTGTTTTGAGGTCAGGACTTCAGTGGCCTTGGCTAAAGTTACCAATCTGTTGCAACGGTAGTTGTTTATTTATCTTAATCTTTCCAACTTAATCGCTTTCTTCTTTTTGCAAAATGAATAAAAAAGATTTTTAAAATCCGTGCTGTCGATGAACTTTTTCCTCCCCAACTATTATAAAATAGATGCAGAAAACTTGAGTGGAATTACTCTTCGTTGACTTTTTTTGGCTTTAGGTCTAAGTCAAAAGACCTGTGTAGTTGGTATTTGCTCCACGTATCTTCCAAGCAAATTCGAAAATAACCATATTCCAATTTACCGATTTATTCATTTCACATGTTACAAGACATTTTTACAAATGGTTTTAATGTGACGACCTTAAAATTCGCTGCGGTCACCTGCTCTACGGTTGGGAAACATGGAACTAGATGGTGTGAGTTTGAACAAGTCCCCCAGCCTTTTCTGTTTCTGAAATGGTAAAATGGGGACTATCTGAGGGCCTGCTATTATTACCAGTTGTTACAGAAATTACGTGAGATGATCCATGTAAAGTAAAGCCTCTGGCGCAGTGCCCGGCTCATATTAGCCATATTATTAACATTAGCTCTTGGTGTTCCTCATACGCCACATGCACATAAAGTAGCTTTTTACATAAGTAGCTTTTACATAAGTAGCTTTTTAAAAAAACAAATTCCTGTAAGCATTGATTTGATTCACTCTGTTGGTTACCAGTATAAAAAACCCGAGTTCTAAAATACGCGGGCTATGACTTCTGTTCTCACTAGACCGGATGTCGTCTCTACTGAAGGGAACCGAGCTGGCATCGCGCTGTTGGGTCTTGTTGCCTTCTCCTGTCACTTTGCTTGGTTTTCAAGCCCATGTGTAGGCGGAACGCATCAAATCCTAGCTTCCTGCTGGCGGCTTGGAGGTGACCTCTGGCATAGGTGCAGGTGCCCCAGCCACTCCCACTGAATGTGCGTGTTTCTTTTTCCTTCCCTCCTTTTCTGTGTCTGTGCGGATCCTCTGCCCACACACCTGCACGCCCCCCCCCTTCTGTTTCCTGGGCCTGTAGTTGGTAGAGGCTCTGCGAGGATGCCTGTTGAAGAGGGTATTTGGGCTTCTTTTCCAAGGATTAAAAAAAAAAGTTCCTTACGAAATACAACGATTTTTTAAAGATTTCATGTCCCTTTTTTGTGAGATTTTATAACTTCTGATCATTTCGTATAAAAGCCAACTAAAAACACTAGTCTAACAGAACTCTGTTTTCTTGGGGAGCAAAATAAACAAATTTCAGATTTGCTCCCCTAAGGAAAGAAACCATGTTACTGATTTTGTCATTTAAAAACAATGTTAGTCAACAAACAAAACCCTTTAGCTAAGATGTAACAGTGTCTTTGGGTTCCTTGAGCCAGAGAATAGGAACCCTTTAGCCTGCGAAGAGAACTTTTCTCCTCTGGGGTTACAAGAGCTGGACTAATGAATAATTGGTGCGCGGACGTAAGAGACTTTCACTTTCCTTTTCAATATCCTGGTTACTCTCTTCTTATTCACTGGATAATCTATTTAAAAGTTATTTTTCTGTTAAATAAGACAGACTGACTAGTCGGACTTGTATAGAGTTGTATGGGCCTCCTGATAGGAAGTGTGGTTGTATCCGTTTATTGATACAAAGTAAAAGGGAAACTCATGGAAGCTACTAGCAGTGAGCAAACAGCACCAGGTTTTCAGAGTCGCTGAAGAGTCACTCACGAGTTACGGCCTGGTCAGCTGTGTGCCACGAGAGGCCTAACAAATGAGAAGATTATGCTTTAAATTGTCATTCAGATATAAGATGGTCTCTAAATTCCTATTTTTTGGGGCGCCTGGGTGGCTCAGTCGGTTGGGCATCTAACTTCGGCTCAGGTCATGATCTCACAGTTCGTGAGTTCGAGCCCCATATCGGGCTCTGTGCTGACACTCGGAGCCCAGAACCTGCTTCAGGTTCTGTTTCTCCCTCTCTGCCCCTTCCTCTCTCATGCTCTGCCTCTTTCTCTCAAAAATAAATAAAAATTAAAAAAAAAAATAAATTCCTATTTATTGATTTTTTTAAAAACCTAAGTAAGTGAATGCTCTATATTCACAAAACTGCAAGCATTGTTTATCCTAGTTGAAATATTTAAAGAATAATGTGATTTAGCCAGTTAAGATATTGCAGTACTAATAATTTGCTAAATTTAAGTTTATTCATTTACTTAGATTGGGGGAGGGAGACGGGGAGAGGGAGAGAGAGATTCCCAAGCAGGCTCCATGCTGTCAGTACAGAGCCTGATGTGGGGCTCAGTCCCACAACTGTGAGGTTATGACTGAGCCAGAATCAAGTGTTGGACACTTAATGGACTGAGCTTAATGCACCCAAGCACCCCATGATTTGCTATTTTTAACTGCTGCTAATTACTACATGTGCAGTAAAGTGTCCTTGTTCCTTAGCTACAGCTTCAAACGTTACAGGGACTTTATACCATATAGATGTTACGCATTTCAGTTCTAGACTAGGGCAAGGAGAATTACATGTACTTGCTTCATTTCTCCCTTGACTTTTTGAATTAGGAGCAAATGTAAACCTTTCTAAGGTTAGTGTTACAATTTAGTAAGAAACCAAGGTTTTCATCTGCGAAACAGCAGTTTGTACTTTGGGCCGTAATGTAAGATGGCTTTGTTTTGAAAAAGAAGGCTCTTTGTTTTGTTTGTTTAACTTTCATTCTGTAGAAACGCAGTCTTTTCGAGGGAGTGTGTATGCTCATCTTCTGTTTTTATGTGTAATTGTATTTTGTACTATATGCAAGTATTAAGGTTTAGAGCACTGCTTTGCGTGTCCATTTTGAGTGTCCATAATCTGAATTCTCTTCTCAAATAGGGAACGTGGAGAGCAAACCAAGAATATAATGTGGATGAGAAGGCCTTGAGCAGCAGATTTTTCAGGAGATCCGTTCTTTAACAAGTCTGATAATGTTAACTGGCAGCTCTCAGCAGCCATCCAGTAGCATTTAATTGAACACCTATTAACGACCAGGCACTTGTTTGCAGGCCGGACGGTTGCTAGTGAACCAAATGAAAGCGATCTCTGTTCCCACTGGCCTTGCTTAGGTGCAGGAGCCTACACTGATAGGCAGACAAATCGGTAATCACATGCAGTGGATACTCTGAAGGACAAGAAAAGGAAGCCGTGAGGGAACAAGAGGATGGTCTGAGGGGGGACCTGTAGGTTAGGACCCCACGGACGCGAAAGGGTCAGCCAGGCGAGAAGAAGGAAGGTTCGGCGGGCAGAGGAAGACCGTGTGTGCGGGACGTGTGTGGGGAAAAGCTTGCCGGAGTGTGGAAATTGGAGGCAAATGGGAAGAGCAGTCGTCAGTCCGTAAATATTTATCGAGATCCCCTGGATGCAGAGCGGTGCCCGAGTCAGGAGATGAGTGCAGAACGAGCTGCTGGTCGCAAGCGGTGGCCGTGAAAATGGAGAGAAGACCGTGGACTTGGGGTACACTTTGTAGGGCAAATCACGGGGATCTGATAAATTGGATATGAGATGGCGGGGGGCAGGGAGGCGCGTACGTTAAGGGTGACTCAGGCTTCTGATTTTAACAACCAGGTGAATGGTGGTGCTTCTTGCTGAAATGAAAAGATTGTGTGAGAAAGAGATTTGACAGAGAAGATTAAGACTTTAGTTTGGGCATACTGGGTTGAGATCTCTGTGAGACGTGGGTGGAATCAAAGTAACAGTTTGGTACATGAGTCTGGAATCCAGAACAGAGCTTTGGGCCGTAGGTAGAAATTCAGGAGTTCCTTGTATTCAGGTGATATTTAAAGTCTCTAGAATGTGTACCCAAGGGAAGGCAGGGAGTAAGAGAGAATTGGGCTCAGGACAGCATCTTTAGGAACCTGCAGACCGTCTGAGAATATTCAGAGAGGGGGATGCTGGCAGAAATGGCTGGAAAGGTGGAAATTCAGGAACGTGTCATGCCACGGGAGCCAGAAAAGTGTGTCAGTGAAGAAAGTGGACAGAAGTGCCACCTGCCACTGAGGCCTAGCAAGGTGAAGACCAGCGTGTTCATTGATTTTGGCAACAGGAGGGCTATTGCTGTGGCAGGTGACCCGGGGAGGGGGAAGCCAGGCTGGAGGGGCTCGACGAAGGAAGAGAGGTGAGGAAGTAGAGAAGGTTCACTTGAAATTAGCCGACTGTTCTCATTTCCCTTTTGCTGTACTTTCAACCATCTGGCTTAGCAGGCTGGGTTTTTTTCAAGCCTTTTCAAAGTTCAAGAGGACATTGTGTTTATATCGACCGATTTCTTTGAATGTCACTGTCTCAGAAGCAGAGTTAATTCCACTTAATAATGTTAACGTTAGGCCAGAGAAACACAGAAGAGTTTTTCACTCTGCTTGATAGTTTTACCTATGACCGTATCCTGTTTAGTGAGGGCAATAACTTGGCCATTGAATAACGTTCATTCCTTCGTTCCTTCAGCAGACATGTATTGAATACCTGTGCACACCATGTTCTGGGCTACGCAGGCCCCGGGGACTCAAGGTCACCGTGTCTGGTTGCCTTAATGGAGGCTTTGAATCTAGTGGGAACCGGATAAGTCCCCCACCAGTGGTTGTCCGTGATGTGATAAATGCTGTAGTGTCCTGCCTTTGCTGATCTTTTTTCTGCCGAGAATACGCAGGATCACTAAGTGTTTGCTAACCTAGAAAAGACCCAAGAGGGTACGTGGGTCCAGTTCACTTCATTTTGTACATAAATCATAGGGTACGTAGGTCCATAGAAGGTAAAGTCACAGCTCGTTTTGATTAGAGCCACGATTCAAACTCGGGCCGTAGGACCCCATGGCCCGTGCTGTACCCAGTGCGCGCTTTCCTGCATCCCTTAATAACACGATTAACTGAGCAGAGATTTGGAAGCGAACTGCTCTGCCAGTATACATTCTGAACTATTTCCCACATTTGTCAGTATTCGGAAACACAGGTCGTGCTGCTTTGCTGTCTGACCTGATGAATTGGCAGAGGGTGAAGGGATGGATGGTAGTTAATGCCCTTGTGGGGGGGTGGGGTGGGGGGGAGGGAGGGGGGCTTCTCTGTGGGCAAGAGAGTTTAGGATGATGGACTGAACACTAAACTGGGAATAAAGTGATCTGGGCTTTTCCTCTCCTCTGCTGTGTGATTCTAAGCATAGAATTAGTTTATGAATGTTGATTGTTAATGATAATTAATGCTGCGATTGGTTGTTGCACAAGGTTTGAGTTGTGGGGATTTCAGGATGCCTTGTAGCACATCATCACAGAGCAGAACTTTCCATCTAGTGTACGTTCACGAGGATTCTTCAGGCCCCTCTATTGAGATAGCTGGGGAATTGAAACTGTATTTGGGAAGTGGGTTCTGGATTGGAAAACTGTATTCTTTTTTACCTTTTTTTCAACAACTGAGGTCATTGCTTTTTGAGAATCAAAAAACCAAAAGTACTACCGAAGAAGTTCTGGCAGAGCTCAACGTTTCTTCATGCTGTTGGGATTGTCTATGACCCTTTTTAAAAGAGTATTTTAACTTTGAAGAATTTTTCAGAGCTGAAAGCTCTTGATTTTTTTTTTTTAGTTTATTTATTTTGAAGGAGAGAGCAATCAGGGGAGGGGCAGAGAGAGAGGGAGAGAAAGAATCCCAAGCAGGCCATGTGCTGATAGCACAGAGCCTGATGAGGGGCTCAAACCCATGAAACGTGAGATCATGACTTGAGACGAAACCCAAGAGTCAGACACTTAACCGACTGAGCCACCCAGGCACCCCAGAGCTGAAAACTCTTATGCTTTATAGTGTTATCATTAGGTGGAAACTGAAAAGTAAAAAAGTTGTTTTTGTTTTTTGAAGGAATTCCTTACAGGCTCCAGAACCCAAATTAGCTTTTTTTTTTTTTTTTTTTAAGTTTAAATTTTGTTTTATTCTTTTATAATTTTTTTTTAATTTTTTTTTTTAATGTTTATTTATTTTTGAGACAGAGAGAGACAGAGCGTGAACGGGGGAGGGTCAGAGAGAGGGAGACACAGAATCTGAAACAGGCTCCAGGCCCTGACCCGTCAGCACAGAGCCCGACGCGGGGCTCGAACCCACGGACCGCGAGATCATGACCTGAGCCGAAGTCGGCCGCCCAACCGACTGAGCCACCCAGGCGCCCCTATAATTTTTTTTTAATGTTTATTTATTTTTGAAAGAGAGAGACAGAGTGTGAGCAGGGGAGGGGCAGAGAGAGAGGGGGATGCAGAATCCGAAGCAGGCTCCAGGCTCTGAGCTGTCAGCATAGAGCCTGACGTGGGGCTGGAACTCACACACTGTGAGATCGTGACCTGAGCCAAAGTTGGACGCTTAACCGACTGAGCCACCCAGGTGCTCCTAAAGTTTAAATTTTAAAACATATTTCTCTATTGTAGAAAATCATCCAGTTAGTCCGTTAACTGCCATCCTAAGACATCTTTATTGACATTTTGGTATATTTCCTGCTAATATTTGAATACAATATTGGATGCGGAGATAAACTTTTCTATACTTTCTGTACAATTTTATATCCCATTCTTTTAACGTTGCAACGTTAGCATTTCCTGGAGGAGGTGATTTTCTCAGAGAACCGGTAAGGCATTCATCTAGAAATGGATGTGAATTATTTGAATGGAAAATTCTTTCCTGTATGTATATTTTTATGAACAAAACGTGGTGCTGCTTATTGGTAACATGGAGTATAGGGTAAATCTTACTATGTTGCTGCCCAGTTGAATAACATTATATACTGTGTGGGAACTAGCCCCTCATCCCTTCCGTATTAAACTTCTTCCTCACATGTAAAATTTGTATTTAAGTTTTAAGGAATGATTTGAAAAAGGAATGCTGACCTCCACTCTGAAACCTGTATTATTTTAAGGAAGGGTTGTCGTTCTTCTATGATGTTTGGAGAATAATTGATATTTTAAGTTAACAGAATTGAACAGCTTTTATGTATAAGGTACATATGCTATAAGGTACATAAGTCTAAGATACAGATGTGTCTGTAAATACTCAGCATACAGCTAAACTTTCTTCTCTTTGGGATGAAATGTTTGAATGAAAAAAAGTCAGGTTCTTCTTTTTTGTGACTTCTTTTTTTTTTTTTTTTTTCAACTTTTTTTTTTTTTTTTTTTTTTTTTTGGGACAGAGAGAGACAGAGCATGAACGGGGGAGGGGCAGAGAGAGAGGGAGACACAGAATCGGAAACAGGCTCCAGGCTCCGAGCCATCAGCCCAGAGCCCGACGCGGGGCTCGAACTCACGGACCGCGAGATCGTGACCTGGCTGAAGTCGGACGCTTAACCGACTGCGCCACCCAGGCGCCCCGTGACTTCTGTGGTAGAATTACTAAACTGCAGCGTACGGTTTGTGTTGAGTGTGAAATTGGGATTTGGTAGGACTGTAGGAAAACTCTTAGAAAAATATGTCCATTAGCTTTAAATTATTTTGGTGAGAAGTCTGATTGAGCAACCGGATGTAAAAAGGAGTTTATTAATTTGTGAGCAATGGCAAGGAAAAGGCAGTTTACAAAATAAACTGATAACTTAGTTCTTTCCAAAAGTGTCCTATTTTTAATTTTGTGCCCTGGTTTGTTTTTATAGCTTACATGTAAGAAAAAATGGAAATTAATTGCCTAAATTAGTCAAACATTTTGGGGGGAAATTATATCTAGGCTATTGTAAACTACTTTAGATTAGTTTGGAAAGGTATTTCCTTTGGAAAAAAAATACTTTCAAATACTGGGGTCGTTTTTAATGTTGTAACTGACTAATTTTTGGCTCTTGTGGCATTTTTAAGTGATGCACATAGAAAACGCTAGCAAGAAACTGGAAACTGCATTCACTTGAAGTCTACTGAATATTGACCTGTTTTCCTTTGACAAGGAAGAGTTGCCTGTATATTTTTGAATATAAGTGAATGCTGCCTTGTTCCTTGTGAACCAAGCAGGCATGGGTGGTAGTACTTTAAATATGCTCTCACGATACAGATGATGCTGTGACCCTCTTCAAAACCTGTGCTGTGTATCCCATCAATACTTCATAATCCTTTTTTTCTAGAGGAAAATGAATAGGGAAAGTCATTTAAAAAAAAAAAAAAGGTAGGTCATCTCAAAGATGTGGAATAATAGGGTCTTTGAGAAGAGTGGGCAGAGTGGAGTGTTGGGGGGCACTAAATGGAGGAAGAGGTGGGGCTGTTCCGTGACACAGCTGGGGGGGGGGTGCCCGATGTGCCCACCCCATGTAGAGCCGGCCTCTTTGTCACGTTTAGTTTGAAGACCAAATTAATGGCGGGGAAAGACATGGAACCTTTTGTAGAGATGGTATATTTCAAATATTTGGATGGTTGTAAGCTCTTTTCATTTTAGAGTCATTTTGAAAACTGCGAACAAACTCTTACAATATCATTAGGCCGGCTATTAGGTATAATGTTAAGAAATTAAGTATAATGTTAGAATCTTAGATTTTAGATAAATAGTGTGAGCAGAGCAATATGGTAACTTTCATATTTCATGTGACTCTGTGAAGAAAAGAAAGAAAGGACAAATAAGATGGGAAATTGAGTCTTTGAATAATAAAAACTACTACCTTCTGTCTTCGTTATTAGCCACATCCTTAGATTGACACAGAGAGTCTTGATTCATTAACCAGCTTTCACCCCAGACTTTTCCGGTTTGTACCTTATTTATATTTGGCATTTGAGTCTTAACTGTAAACCTATATAAGTAAATGCCAGGTGGAAAGGCTTACATTACGCAAAGTCTGTTTGTAGAATGTTGTCCTAAAGGCTTCTTATTTAGATATGGCTTCACCGTGATATTTGCAGGGCTGAAATGCTAGTGTCTACAAATATGAATTACTGATTAAAAAACATATAGGTCACTTATATTTTTTTTAGGTTTTTTAATTTTTTATTTTAGAGAGAGAAGATGCACACACAGCTGGGGAGAGGGTTAGAGGGAAAGAGAGAATCCTAAGCAGGCTCCATGCTCCGTGGAGAGCCCGATGCGGGGCTCCATCCCACGATCCTGGATTCGTGACCTGAGCCAAGATCAAGAGTCGGACGCTCAACCAACTGAGCCACCCAGGCACCCCCCAAAAAAACATACAGGTCACTTGTAAAAGCAAATGGATGTTTCCTTTTGAATGGATTTCTCCAAAAGTATGCTTAATGAAGCCTGCCTAACGAACACTCGGAAAACTTTGATCTAGCCTAGTTTGGGGAATTAAGAGACTGATGAGAAATAAAGAAAGGCATGTTACACGCATACCGAAACCTTGTTGTGGCGATCGAGGCGATGCAGTTTGGCAGTGTGACTTACAGGTGTAATCAATTTGAGGAGTAAACCGGCTTCTAGTTTTCTCTCATCTCTTGATCCTTTTTCCTCTTTGAAATATTCCAAACTTGCAAATGGAGACCGACTTACTATGCATGGAAAGTATGTAAACAGCTTTAAGCCATTGGACTTAGCCATTTCAGAACACAGACATCTATTTTGTAGTTTACTGGTACTTCTTCGGGAAAGTTTTGCTGTTTATAGCACCAGCACTTTGCTGGTTGGTTCCCTATATAAAGAGAAACTGGAAATTAACTTTGAGGTATGCTGTCATTTTCAGAATCACATGTATACTTAGATTTCAGAAGACAGTGTCTCACTGCTTAATTACCTTGGTAATACAGATTTTCTCTAATATTTCTTGTACTGTTATGTTTATTTTTAAAACCGAAAACTATTTTAGGTAATGCTGGTCTCATAATAAAAGGTTTCAACACGTAAAAATGGGATACTTTTTAATTCGCTTATTTTTTCCTAAATGACTTTTTTTGTCAGTGTTTTCTGCCACTTACAGGCATGCTGAATTGTCCTGCAGTTAAGTTCTAGACACTTTACAAGCTTAAACGATGCAGTTTATTTAGTAGCAAAGTAAAATCTTATACATTATTTAGACTTTGCACTTGATCGAATTTCATCTGACCTTTTCATCCTGCAGGGTAATTCTTACCTGTTTATCAGGTAAAAAGGTAGCGTGCTAGGGACTCCTGGGTGGCTCAGCCAGTTAAGCGTCCGACTCTCGATTTTGGCTCAGGTCATGATCTCACAGTTCGTGAGTTTGAGCCCCGCGTCAGGCTCTGTGCTAACAGAACCGAGGCTGCTTGGGATTGTCTCTCCCTCTCTCTCTGCCCCCGGCCCCTCCTTCTCTCAAAAATAAATAAACTTAAAAAAAAAAAAAGTAGAGTGCTTCCTATTAAATACCTTGCGTTGCTTTACCTTACCATGCAAAGTTTGGGTGTCTGTTGTCGAAGCAAATTCATTTTGTAAGTTTAATTGAGGTTTTAAACAAGTTCTTTAGGATCCTATGCTGAAAGCGGCAGTCCTGATTTTTCTCATTTGTGCTTTTGTAGCAGTTTAACAGTGTTCTAACTGGATTACCAGGTTCATCAATTTTTGACCATAAAAATCTTGGGGCGTTAGCTCTGAAGGCTGTGGACTATGACAGGCATTTGAAAATAGGCTCTAAGGATGTGGACAGGAAGGCAGCTAGAATGGTAGGAAAGTATGTCTGAGTGAGCAAACCAATAAAGAGAAAGAAAGAGAAGGCTCTACTCGTAGGCGTAATTCCACTGTTTATGTCGCAATTCAGAGCTGTCCGTTGAAGGCCTGATGTGTTCTACATGTAAGACCTAGTTGAACATAAGTGATACTCGAAACCTACTTTAACAATAAGATAAAGCTAAATAGGTCTCTACTCTCAGTTCTTAATATTCTTGGCATTTTTGCGAGGCTTAAAAAAAAACCCACAACTGATTTTGTGTAGTCAACACCAAAAGTCTTGAAATGAACATAAAAGCCAATTTTGAGCAAAACGAACGTCCGGATCTGAACCGATGCTGGAATGGCTGCATCAGAGTCCCTTTTCTTGGAGCTCGTTAAGACTTTGATTTGGTAGATCGTGGTGGGCTTGGGAATCGCCTCGCAAGCACGTTAGAAGTGCTGAGGCACTGCCAGGCATAAGGCCGTGGGTCTGGAACTGGAGTCAGAAAGCTTTCTGAAAAGGGCCAGGTAGTATGGGGCACCTGGGTGGCTCGGTTGGTTAAAGCGTCCGACTTTGGCTCAGGTCCTGATCTCACGTTTTGTGAGTTCGAGCCCCACATCAGGCTCTGTGCTGACAGCTCAGGGCCTGGAACCTGCTTGGGATTCTGTGTCTCCCTCTGTCTCTGCCCTTCCCCCACTCGCACTCTGTCTCTGCCTCTCTCTCTTACTCAAAAGTAAACATTAAAAATTGTTTTGGAAAAAAAAGGGCCAGGTAGTGTGAGTGTGATGTTTTGTTTCATTTTATTAAAAAAAAAATTTATTTTAGGGGCGCCTGGGTGGCTCAGTCGGTTGGGCGTCCGACTTCGGCTCAGGTCATGATCTCACGGTCCGTGGGTTCGAGCCCCGCGTCGGGCTCTGTGCTGACAGCTCAGAGCCTGGAGCCTGTTTCGGATTCTGTGTCTCCTTCTCTCTGTGATCCTCCCCCGTTCATGCTCTGTCTCTCTCTGTCTCAAAAATAAATAAACGTTAAAAAAAAAATTAAAAAAAAAAATTATTTTATATTTATTTATTTCTGAGAGACAGAGAGAGAGAGAGAGAGCACAAGCAGGGGAGGGGCAGAGAGAGAGGGAGACACAGAATCGGAAGCAGGCTCCAGGCCCTGAGCTGTCAGCACAGAGCCCGACGTGGGGCTCGAACTCACGGACCACAAGGTCATGACCTGAGCTGAAGTATGATATTTTAAACTTTGCATGCCAACAGACAAAATTAAGGCCATTATGTAGGTATTTATATAACGAGAAAACAGATTTCTACAAGTTTTTTAATCAATGAAATTCAAAATAGAATAATAAAATTGTGGACAGTGTTTTGCAGTATAGGTCTACTAACGAGAAGAATGGGATTCTTTTGGGGATGGACATTTTTGCTTCGTAAGGGCTTCAAGTGTTAGTGTTCTCTATCATGAAAATCAACTGCAAACATTCATGAAGGCTGCTTTGTAGCGAGACTTTATATATTTCATCCTTAAAAAGAAAAGTCTGTTCACACAGGTGGGTACTGCCACCCGAGCCTGTGACTTTAGTTGAGCACAGTCGTTGCTTGGAAGACATCTCTGGAATTGTAGACTCTTCTCGACGCTGCCTCTTGGCACGGCGTCCCTGGCATCGCAGGTTATCACTTCCGGTGGAGGGTCAGGCAGCGGCTCCTCCGTGCACAGGGAAGTGGATTTTGGAAAAGTGAAAGCGTCCCTTTCACTCGCATCGGGCTCTGAAAGATGCTGCCGGAACTGTCATCTGTACGTGCGCTGCCAGCGTGAGCACTGGAACTGCCGTTTAATTTCGGAAAGATCGATCTGCCGCAGACCTAGTGCGGGGACGGAGGCCTCACCTCTGGTTTCGCCTTCCGACAGAGAAATCCTGCAAAGCAGTTCGACATTGCCTCTGATTAAAATAATGCCACTTGTCGAATTACCACCGTGTAAGTTGTGCAAAAACTGCTCGGCCTTTTAGTTTGGGGTTGAATTCCTTAAGGTGCGTGTGTCATCAAGTCCCTAAAGCCAGTTTCCACAGCCGTTCAGTGGTCTGCAATAGGCACAGGAGGTAGTTCCTGTTCATCCGTTCGTCCCAAAAATCTCAGTAAAAATTCACGTCTGCTAAGTTCTTGAACTGGGTAATAGGACAAATCAGCGTGTTCAGCTTCTGTTTCTTACAAAAATTCATGGAACCGATGACGGCTAAGTCCGTGGGAGTCAATTAAATTTATTGTTGACACTTCTGGTTCAGTAACACAAGACAGATCCGTATACTTCCCACAGAGCACCTAATAATACAACGTGTGGTCATTTTGACGGTCTTTCTAAATTTGTCTTTTTTCTGCTGCGCACATATGTTGACTACCATCAGTTGTAACACCCCGTGGCATATCATAATTGAGGTTGTGCTGATTGAGAGTTTTCTCAGCTCCCCTGAAAGTCTTCCCATCTGTAGTTCTCCCACGCGGACTCTTCATACGGGCGAATTCTCTAGTCCCTGTAGACCCGGCACTGATTCCTAGAGTAAAAGGCCACTGAGCAGTCAGTGGTGGTCCTTGCATGGCCAGCAAGTCTGAGCCGCTTGGAAACTGTCATTAGTTTCAGTCTCCTTCCATCTCTTACTTGTGAGGAAATCTTGCTGTGATGTGATGAACTTTTCCCTTTTAAATTTTGTGGTTTTTCTGATTGTCCCTTTCCTGTGAGTTGGGATAGTTTTTGTTTTTGTTTTTTAATGTTTAATTTTGAGAGAGAGCGCTAGCAGGGGAAGGGCAGAGAGAGGGAGACGCAGAATCTGAAACAGGCTCCAGGCTCTGAGCTGTCAGCACAGAGCCCGACGCGGGGCCCGAACCCATGGACCGCGAGATCGTGACCTGAGCCGAAGTCAGATGCTTATCCAACTGAGCCGCCCGGGCGCCCCGGAGTGGGATGATTTTGAAGAGTGTTTAGTCTGGTGACGTTGACTACATCGTATTCTCTTAGCGTAGCCACCATGTCTGTGCATAGTAAACACAGTGCTGCTCCATTGAATTTTGTTCAGCAAAACGATCCACATCCCATCGTGCCTCAAAGGCGGGACATGAAAAGTCCTCTCTTGCTTTTTGTTTTGACGGATATGCGCTAGTAACAACAACAGAATCATGAGGCACTCACGGCGACATTTGGGACATTTTCAGGCTGTAATTGCATCGGTGCATCGTGTCGTGCAAAGTGAAGAGAGCTACACGCAAGGCCTGTGTCGCGACCACTTGTGGCTGTGGCCGCGTGGAAGCAGCCCAAGCCAGTGCGTAAGCAAATGAGCAGAGTCGTGCTCCGATACGGTTTTATCTATGGACACTGAAATTTGAATTTCATATCATTTTCAGATGTCATGAAGTCTTCTTACGATTTTTCCCTGCAACCACTTAGAAATGGGCCACACAAAAACAGGCGGTGGGCCGGACTTGGCCTGCGTGCGGGTCGTATTGGAGGATCCCTGCTCTAGAATATGGTTACATGAGAGGAATAATCAGTGGTTCTCGGCCAGCCGTTCCTTGTGCCCCAGCAGTAATGTACCACCGCTGTACTTGCATAGACCTTTCCATAGTTCTGCGGGGAGGATCATTTTTAAAGCTCCTGTTAACACATTGCCAAGTTGCTTTCTAGAATATGCATGCCTTGCTTTTCACAAACAAATCTGAGTTAAGTCCAGCTTAAATTCCACATCCTTTTAAAGTTGCAGATTCTAAATGCCGTCCTTTATACATTTTAGCTGTGCAGAAGAGAGCGTTGAATAAATTTGTCACTTTTTCAGTAACTGGGCAAATAAACTGCCAAGCTTTCCTGTGACTGCACATTTGTTTAATAAAAACTATATTCTAAATTGTGTTCTCAGCTTCTCCATTACCTTTAAACTCCGGGCCTTTAACTTCTTTTGTTGCAAGCAAAGAATCTTAATGAAACATGATTCTTGGGAATGAGGGATAACGTTGAGGCTATTCCTAGTTTATTTCCTTCTTTTTTTTTTTTTTTTTTAAGCTTTTCCTAGTTCAGACACAACTTACAAAATATAGTTCATAGAACTAATAGTCTGTCAGTGTTGTGAACCGAGGAAAAAAAGATCTAAGGGATGACAGAAAACATCTTAAATTTTAAAAGTCGTAAGTATGAAATGGCTTTTCGTCACAATTTTACGAGAAATTCTCTTCGGTAACATCAGACAGACTGGGGAAAGTTACAGTGCAGTCTCAAGTCATAACCAACAGAAAGTGAGCGTCAGACCCCTGGCATTTCTGGCCTGATACCCGAAATTAGTTACTTCTGTCTTAGCCAAGAGCCTGAGCAACGTAACTTGAATAATGAGTCACAGCACAAGTGGGTTTAGGATTCATAGACCCCGAGATACAGGGAAAGGAGAACTTAAGTTGAAATCGGTTATACAAACTGAAATCGGTGCCCAGAGCAGAACTTCAGTAATGATCCATCGGACCACGGAACTTCCTCATTTTGTTGACGGTTAAACTGAGGCCTGGAGAAGTTTAGAAACTCGCCAGATCGGTGTTAGAAAAAGGACTCGAATTCACATCTTTTCCTTAACGTTAATAATAGAACACTAGAAGACTTTGGGATCACTTCTGAAACCGTTCTGTTGGGAAAAAATACTTGAGGGAAATTTCCCCCTGGTAATTCATACTCCTTCACCACACACTCCGGGGCAGGAGGGAGAGGAGGCCCCCGGGGGCCTGTGCTGAACTAGGTGTGCGTTTGCACGAGGGCTGTAAAGCACGAACAGGGCAGGGTCGTCTTCGGAAGCTCCGGCCTCCTGGGAACAGAGAGTCCCGTATTCATTTTCCACGTCCTTCGTGATTAGACCGCAAGTGAGACATATTTTATATCTTTAATTTGGAATTGTTTTTTGAGATTGTAGAAAGACAGGTTCTCTCTCTTTTTTTTCAGTAAAGCCCTCTCTCTATAAAACGACTAAGAAATTTCTCCTAAATGACCCACTTCAGAAAAGTATTTATCCTTTTATTAGCACGTGTGTTTGCACACACTTAGGCACACGCGTGTGGGCATCTTGTGTGCATGGGTTTAAAATTGTTTCACAGTCGCTTAACGGGGGGGGGGGGGGGGCTGACCTCTTCACAGAAGGAGGCTTTAGTCTGCAGTCGCGCACAGTAAAAGATTCTGGAACCGTTCCCGTGCCTCCCACTCAGGGTTTTCCAACTAATGGAAGGATCAGTAGTTTCACCTGTGGTCTAAAATGGTAAATTAACATAGCTTTTTATGTTCAGGGAGTTATTTTAACCATACTGTATTTTTTCAGAGGAATAATGTTTTAAAGTATTTACACCTTGAATAGACACTGGCTGAGTGATAGTGGAGAAGGCAAAGCTTGGTCCAAGTATAGTCGTTTGGCAGATGGGCACTTTATTTGGGACTGTAAATAATTGTTAGAGATAATCCACACATTCACATGTGTGGAAGTGAATTAGAAATGTTTTCTACAATCTCAAGTGCACAAGGGACTTTGTAAATTACACTGATGAAACTTCCTTCAGTGGAAGTTGAAATTTAATAAGAACACATGCATATTTCTCTATTATCATTTGATTTGGGTGAGATTATGAATCCCCAATAAACAGACACCTGTGGTAATTTGAACCTAAAAGATCTAAGGTCTAGGGAATGCAGTTAAATCAGGACATGACAGGGAAAAGACCTTAACTTTTTATTTTTCTATTTGTAATACCAAGAGAAGAACAAATAGGAATGATTTTCTCTTTTTTTTTATTTGAAAAGAGAATACAGGTACTCATTGAGGTACAAAGTTACCTTTTCCATATTTAAATAGAATAGTTAAAGCATACGTAATACAGACCCATTCTTATAAATCGTTGGATCCAGATTTGTTAACAGAATTAAGAACGTTTGGATTTCAGAAAGATAATACCGTGTATGTACTGTTTATTACGTAATACCCACAGGGGTCTTTTTGTTTTGGTTTTTTTTTTTCAGCGAAACATCTGAATAGTTTCACCAAGTAGGAGAAATAAAGACTAAAGAACCTAGGTCATTTTGCTCCCAGTTGAGTGTTGGGGGCCGAGCTTACCAAAAGAAGTTGTAGATAAGGGGTTGTAATTTCTTTGTAATCTTTACTTTGTGGTCTCCTACTTTAATTTATGGTTTAATGGTGTAAAGATTTCATATGTGGCAATTATATTAAAATAGTTATTGGATGATATATAATGTTATTATTATATTAGTATACCAAAATGTATTAAGTCATTACCTTAATGCTAAGTGGAAAAATGGACTTCCAAATCTTGCCGTCATAGGTAGCGATCAGTAAAATATCTTTTTGTTTGTAACATTTTATTTATGTTTAATAAATTCCTTAGAATGGTTGAAAGTTCAGGGGCACCTGGGTGGCTCAGTCGGTAAAGCGTACAACTCTTGATTTCAGCTCAGGTCATGAATTCACAGTTGTGAGATCAAGCCATGTGGGGCTCTGTGCTGACTGTGGAGCCTACTTGGGATCTTCTCTCTCTCTCTCTCTCTCTCTCTCTCTCTCTCTCTCTGCCCCTGCCCCCGCCCCCATTCACAAACACAGTTCTGTCTCTCAAAATAAATAAATAAACTTAAAAAAAAAGGTAAAAGTTCGTTGAAAGTTTCACCCATACTACTCATAATTTTCTAAAAAGTTTGAATTCGCAAGGTCACTAGAAAGAGCATACCAACTTCCCTAGACCCCCAGAAACAATGGGTTGGTTATAAGCTTTTTTTTTTTTTTTTTTTAAAGGGAAAGGGGGAGCTTGGCTGCTTTAGATGATGTGTTCCTCTTAAGGTGACTTTAACTTTCTTTTATTTGACCCTCAGTTAAGATAAACAGAGTACTAATTGAGATAAGGTTTTTGTGTACTTGAACTTTTGCTGTGGATTTGGATATGGAACCTATCATTTTCTTGGGCACACACAGCCCCCTTGCTCTGGGATTTCTGAAATGAGAAGCGTCAGTTGTCACTATGTGGGGCTTCTCCGAGATTGCACCTTAATTTATTACAGACACATCTGCGAATCAATCTCCTGTGACCCCTGCTCAGTTCATCTCCATCACAGTTTCGCACTGTTGGCTAGGAGCAAATCAGTAGGACCTTTGTGGCAGTGAGTAGTGAGTATCTTAAAAATGCCTAACCTCTCTGCCTTGGTAATTCTTCTGAGATCACTCAGGACATGATTCAGGAGCACATACAGCTGTTTATCACAGTATCATTTACTTTCAAAATATTAAAAGTGCTTATTAAAAAAAAGAATTGAAATACACAACATTAGATCAGTGGTTTTATTTAGCTTTTTGTATAACAAATACTAGGAATTATTTTGACCATTAAATTTACCTCCCAGTTATTTAAGTGGAAAAATCAGGATGCAAACTTGTTTGTATTGTTTCAGCTAGAATTGGAAGAAAATATCTTCGATGTTAACGGTGGTCGCCCCTGAGTGGTGGAAGTGATGGCTCTTGCCTCTTTCCTTCTTTGTACCTTTTTCTAGTTACCAGTTTCCACAGTGAATTTATATTAAATCCAAAATCAAGGAAAAAGCCAATAAACGCGATACACAATACTACCAGTCCAGAAAACACCTTTTTTAGAAATTCACTAAATTTCATTTAAGGTGTTTGACATTACATAAGTATTCAATATACACATTACTGAAAGGGTAACAGTTTTGTTAGTCTGAGTCATATATAAACAGAGTGACTTATCTTTTATCGTATTTGTCCAAGAGGCTCTACTTCAGTATAACGGAATTGTTATTATCTGTTTGAATTTGACTTTTAAAATACTTTTGGTGGGTCCTCTGGGTGCCTCAGTTAGTCAAGCGTCTGATTTCAGCTCAGCTCGTGATCTCACCATTCGTGAGTTTGAGCCCCACATCGGGCTCTCTGCTGTCAGTGTGGAGCCCGCTTCAGATCCTGTCTCCCTCTCTCCCTGCCCCTCCCGCCCCTCTCTCTGTCTCCCTCTCTCTCTCTCTCAAAAATAAACATTAACAAATAAAAATAATAAATAAAAAGATAAATACTTTTGGGTTGTACGAAGAATCCTATATGCGGATATTGATGTTATTTGTAGATTAAGCCCAAATTCCCTTTGGCTTATATATTACATTAAAATTTGTGATATAATGCAAAATATCCATACAGGTTTGCCCAGATAATCTCTTCATTGATCTGAAATGAATTCCTTGAAGATTTTTTTCCCGTCTCCTAAAAATCTTTTTTTTTTTTTTTTTTTTGATGTTTATTTTGGTGAGAGAGAGGGGGGTGGGGGGGACAGAGAGAGAGGGAGACACAGAACCCAAAGCAGGCCCCAGGCTCTGCGCTGACAGCACGGAGCCCGACCGAGCCACCCAGGCGCCCCTAAAAGTCATCTTTAGGTGCTGTCAGTGCTGTACAAGGTGCAGAAAAAAGCAAAATCGTCTGTCACTGCTTAAAATCATGAGGAGATCAGCCAGACACCCCCCCCACACCCCCACCCCTCCCACAAGCACACACCCATGTACTTGCTCGTGGCGCGCAAGAAGGCGGCGATTGTCCAGGTGGGGTCCACAGACCTCCGGGGGCGTCCTCGAGTCGGCACTCAGATTTATGACGACACCAGGACGACGCCTCCCTTCCCCCTGCGTTCCCACTTGCACCCGTGGCCAAGGAAGAGCAGCAGTGGCTGTGAAGAGCCAGCACCTTAGCACGGATCCAC
The DNA here is from genome assembly GCF_024362965.1 of Panthera pardus. Lineage (NCBI taxonomy): Eukaryota > Metazoa > Chordata > Mammalia > Carnivora > Felidae > Panthera > Panthera pardus. The sequence goes on along the minus strand of NW_026526876.1, from coordinate 24,677,872 downwards.
ACATTGGCTCCAAACAAAAGTGGTATTCTTACCACCACGCAGCTGCCATTTCTCTCTCACACACACACACACACACACACACACACACACACCAGTTTCATTTAAGATGAGTCTTAATGGAGTGTGAAAAATTATTGTTTTCAATCTCAGCCTTTGAGGGGTGCCCGGGTGGCTCAGTCAGTTGAGCATCCGACTCTTGATTCCGGCTCAGGTCGTGATCTCACGGTTTTGTGAGTTCGATTCCGGTATCAGGCTCCATGCTGACGGTGCAGAGCCTGCTTGGGAGTATGGCTCTCTCTCCCTCTCTCTGCCACTCCCCTGCTCACACTCTCCGTCTCCCCCCCCCCCCCAAAAAAAATCTCCACCTAAGAGCGCACACCTCTGTACGACAGAGCGGGAGGCGGGTGGAGGCACGGAAGTAGGTGAAAAGCACTCTGCAGCTCGTTGGACCCGGAGCTGAACTAACCGTATTTTTCACGGAATGCCATTTTACTCGAGAAAACCATCAACTTGCTCAGACTTGGGCATTGGACAGAAAATACATGTTTTAGAAAATACATGAAGTTAGCCTGTCACCTCAAGGAAAAGAAGAGGGAGTATTTGCTGCCATTGATAAAACTTGAGCTTTGAAGTGAAAATCAAAATTGAAGAAAACTTGTTTTGGCCCACCACTGTGAGCTTGTCAGCTTCCCAGTACGTGAGACTTCTGATGAGATGAAGGAGGTCCTGATGACTATGGTTTTCTTAACATTGTGTAAGGAAGCATGCCAACATTGGAAGATCTGTTACTTAGTTGCCCGCCATCTTCCCTGTGACCAGTGCCTGGCATTACAAAATAGCGGGTGGGTCAAAGATCCATTCTAAATGCAGTGTAAGCCAATGAATTTTCGTGTAACACAGTGAACTAACATTTTTAAAAACTACCACTTGTCAAGTTTTGGTATAGTAGCAAAAATATCTATAATTATCTGAAAATATTTGATTAAAATACTCCCTTTTCCAGCTACATTTTTGTGAAAGGCCAGGCTTTATGTATATACTCAGCCGGAACAACCTATAGTAGCAGGTGCAAATGCAGAAGCAAATGAATGTCTCACTGTCTTTTATGAGCCATACTAAAATATGTTAGCATACAATGAATGGGTTTATCATCGGTATTCTTTAAGGAATTTCTATTCATTTGGTTTTTTTTAAGTTTACTTATTTTGAGAAAAAGAGAGCATGCGAGCGAGAGAAGGGCAGAGAGAGAGAGAGAGAGAGAGAGAGAGAGAGAGAGAGAGAGAATCCCAAGCGGGCTCCCCTCCACCATCTCAGAGCCTGACATGAAGCTTGATCCCATGAACCACAAGATCAAGAGTCAGACAGACACCCAACCGACTAGGCACCCAGGAGCCCCTAAAGGAATTTTTAAATATTTTAAAAATTTCTCAATTTTACTTTCTAATACAAATATTAATAGCTATTACCCACATGAAGAAGATCCTCAAGAGTCTTAAGATATGTAAAGGGATTCTGAAACCAAAAAAAAATGGAAAATTGCTGCTTTCAGGCCTGTAACTCGATGTCCCAGAAATCACCTGAATTATAGAAACTATTGGTTGGTTGCCTGTCCCGCGCCCCCCCCCCCCCCCCCCCCCCGCCCACCTCTCCCCCTTCCCCTTTCCAAATCAGAACTTCTAGTCAACTAGGATCTTCAGGTGATTTCCCCTAAACATCACAGAAGCACTGCCTTCCGGAACTTGTGGAAGCAGTCACGGGCAGGGTGGGTGCTGTGCCCAGGGAGAGCATCCTGGGAGAAAGACAGAGCCCTTCTTGCCCCAAATGGCTCCCCTCTTCTTAGCTGTCTGTCCTCTGTTCAGGTGTTTCCTCTTAAGAATGTATACTCATACAGTTTAGGTGTTGGAAATTGACTGGAGCTCTAGTAGAAATCTGGGCTCGGAGAGAGTAGGCTGAGTGAACGCTCAGGAAGAGACCTGACGGAGACGCGAAGCCGCAGCAGTTTTCAGAACCTTCTAGAGCAAGGCATGTCTGTCCAAGCAAGTGCCTGTCACCAGAAGATTTTACGGTGTTCTCACCTCCTCTCTGGTTTGCTCTTGACACTAAAGATAACCACCGTTGGTATAAACTTAAGGGGGAAGAAATGCAGACACTTAAACTGTAGTAGTACGTTTATCTCCAAAGCAGTTTTCACCTTTTAATTCCATCTTCCCTTTGGATACGCAGATAGTTCTATCAGTAAGCATCCATGCAGGGCCGTCCACGCTGAAGGTCACTGGGTGCCGCTCAGGGAAGGCAGTTGTGAAGCTAACCAGGCTACCACACTCGGCCAGAAGTAGACGTTGTGTATGCTTTCGGTGGGGTTAGTTGTTCACTCTGAATTTTGTGACTAAACAAAGTATGTTTGGATTAAGTGTGCAGCCAGACAGTTTAATATAAACTGTTGTAACAAAATCTTCCATTTCTAAGCCCTAATAACTATTTATTTTTTTCTTCTTTTAGGGTGAATCCGTAAAATATTTCCTGGATAACTTGGATAAACTTGGAGAAGCAGTAAGTTTTTGTTTATGTTTATTGCTGTTTGAAAGCAATAGGTTATTAGGAGGTTTAGAAAAATTATGTATTGAGCTGTTTGCTGCTTCCTTCATCCTGGCGGCAGCTTTCGGACTGTTCCCTTCATTTTGTCTCCCTCTGTCATCCAGATCGCTGCCTTTTCCCTGAAGAATGGCCTGTCCTCTGGTTCATGAACATAAAACTGTTCAGAGAAAGTTTATGTTTGAAAATGAGGTTGCACATTATCTATTCTACTTCAGTGTCGTGTGTGTGTGCGTGTGTGTGTGTGTGTAAGCAGAAACGGGACACGGTGGGTTGTTTGACTGATTTCAAAACCTTTCAGCAAACGGTATTTTTCAGCTCGGAAGCGCTTTGCGTTGAGTTACAGTGTGGGAGGGCTGGATTCTGAAGGCCGGCTGAAGAGACCACCAAGTAGGAGGAGGAGTCACCCCGGGAAGGAGAGTTTCTGATTTTCCTCTCAGCTGGCACCGTGGCTGGCTGTGGCTCCCGGGCCTGCCGCGGGCAGGGCGTGTGCTCTGTTGTCTGTGCCGGTCTCACGCCAGAGACTTCCCTGGAAGACAGGTTGCTGCCGCTCAGAAAATGTGTGAAGGCCATGGCCCCACAGTCACCGGCACCTGCTGGATTTACGGCAGCGTTCTTTGCCTCCTCTTTAAAGCTCATTTCTCTAATACGTTGTAGTACAGTCTCATGGGTTCTTGGAGGTTACCTTTCAAAGTAAAACTGAAAGAAAACACGCAACGAAAAACCCGCCGCAAGTAGGAAAGTGGCATGCTGATGTATCTAGGACATGTGAAAATGTACCTTCTTTTTGCAAGATAAACTTTACATCCTCTCATTTTGGATTTTGCCAGATTGTGCTTGTCTGCCCTGAAGTCCGTTTGTTTTTCTCTTGCCTGTCTCCTGGACACATGTGTTCCAGAAGTCGGGAATCTCCGTATGAGTCTGCGTAGTAAGACTTGATTTCGCGGTCTCTTTTCCATCTGGTTAGAATGTAAGCCTTAAAAAAGTTACACGTGGGGCGCCTGGGTGGCTCGTCGGTTGGGCGTCCGACTTCAGCTCGGGTCATGATCTCGCGGTCCGTGAGTTCGAGCCCCGCATCGGGCTCTGTGCTGACAGCTCAGAGCCTGGAGCCTGTTTCGGATTCTGTGTCTCCCTCTCTCTGTGCTCCTCCCCTGTTCATGCTCTGTCTCTCTCTGTCTCAAAAATAAATAAACGTTAAAAAAAAAAATAAATAAAAATAAAAAAAAAAAGTTACACGTAGGCCAAATGGAGAGAGCCTTAGCAGGGAAACTAATTTTTAAGAGTTACCGCATGTTTTCCAAACCAAACGGTGCTGATTTGACCTGCTCTTCTCAGTTTGCCTTTTCAGATCAGCTTTCCTTGAGCACAGCATTCAAAGTAGGTCCCTCGTCTTGTATTCAGTTTCAGCCCTTGCTTTTTTCAAAGATCTTTGCTGTCTCTACAGTTGGTGATTTCCGTGTTCGCTTGTCTTCTACCTGTACCTCTTGCCATAAGGGCAAGGATCTCATCTCTTGATGGTGAAGAGTTGAGTTCCTGATGCCTAGTGACGATGCGTGGCATACAGCAGGCACTCAACAAATAACTTCTGAATGCATGGCTGTAGGCCCCTTTGTACTGGCTGCTCAGAGTCTTAGGTTGAGAACAGTTCCGAGGCCACATCTGGAATAAACCGGAAAAAGCGCTGCGATCAGTAAGTAGGTCGGTGTAAAGGAGGGAAAACAAAGCTGGCTGTGCTACAGGCTGGCCATTCATCGTGGCGTGTCAGCCTCGTCACAGGGTTGCATTTGCTTCTCCGTCTCTGAAGTACCAGGGGTGTTGAAGCCCAGCCGTGCGCCCCCTGACCCTCTGGGAGGTAGAACAGCACAGAGTCCAGGACGTGGCTCTGCAGCCAGACCACCTGGGTCCCCATCCCAGCTCCCCACAGCCTGTCTCTGTGTGGGCAGAGACATCTCTAAACCCGAATTTCTTGATATCATGGGCATCGTACGAGACCTGACCTCACGGGGCTATGGGATGGTTACGTGAAATAAACCCTGTGTGTTAGTCTGCTCATCGTGCTGAGACAGAATACCATAGACCGGGTGGCTTAACAGCAGACATTTACTTCTCACGGTCCTGGAGGCTGGTAGTCTCAGATCAAGGGGCCAGCGTGGTCATTCTCCGGTGAGGACTTTTCCTGGCTTGCAGACTGTGGCCTTCTCTCTGTGGCTTCTTCACATGGCTTTTACTCGGCACATACACATGGAGAGACAGGGATCTCTTAACTCTTCTAAGACCGCCAAGACTATGTGATCGAGACCCTTCCCTAGGACTTCATTTATCCCTGCTTGTGTCCTCCAAGCGCCGTCCCAGAGTACAACCACTTTGGTGTTAGGGCTCCAGCGTGTGAACTTTGGGGGGACATAGTTCAGTCCGTAGCACTCGGTAAGGTATTGGGAACAGTGCCTTCCATGTAGGAAGTGCTCGGTGTTGGCTGTTTTGCTCTTTGATCCCTGATTGTAGGAAACTCGTTCTCGTCAGAGACAGAATTACAACATACACACAACCACGCAGAGGACAATTAAATGGTACTGATCACGAAGATGGTGTTAGTTCCTAGAACAGAGAGAGGTGTTTTGACCGGAGAGGCTGGAGCTGGGCCGTAAGGGTATATGAATCTGAACTGTCTGAAGGGGGAGGCGGACTTAGAAGAGGAGTTGCGGCCCCCCAAGATGGGAGACAGCTGGGTGTGTTTAATTTTAGGAGGCACATCCGTCTGACAAAGGACACGTGACAGTCTTGGCTCTGACTTCTAAAAACAGATTCCTAGAAGGCATTAGCTGGGGTTTGGATGCATCGTTCTTGCAGTTGCACTTGTGCAAGTGGATGGTCGGGGAACGGGATCAGGGTGTGCAGCTTTGGGCAGATCTGGATCTCAGCTGTGTGGTAAGCCTGGACAATGTAGAGCAGAGCCTGCCGGTTCCAGAAGAGCCAGGAGTAAAGAGGGTCTTGGAAGCCAGTCAGCAAAGTGTGGACCGGATGCAGTGAAGAACCTCACCGTAAGTTCTGAAGTCACGGTGCCGGGGGGTTGGTCTGAGTGGTGTAGGGACAGATCCAAGAGGTGCGAGGCATTCAGGGCAGGGAGGGAGATTCAGTGGAGAGATAGCAATCCACACCGGAGGAGGTGAAAAAATGGGGGATGGCGGAAATAAGGAGAAACAGGATTGGAAATAGAATCAGTGATGCTAGGGCAGAGTCCACGGTGACAGGGGGGCTAGAAGAACTCTGAGGTCGTGGGCCGGGAGGGCAGGAAGCAGGGAGGAAAGCGTGCTGGTGGTGCAGAGGGGTCGGCTGGGGAGAGAATGAGTTTTCTGATTGAGTGTGTGTGTGTGTGCGCGCGCGCGTGTGCACGCGTGTGCGTGCGAGTAGATGACCAAGCGCAGTGAGCAGTGAGCTTTTAGACATGAGACGCGGGCCACCTGACGGGAGCTTGCCTGGCGGTCCCAGCTTTCTGGATTCCCTCTCTGCCCAGCAATGCTGGCGGGAGGCGCAGCAGAACAGCTGGACTGGGTGCCCCGCATGTCCACCTCACTTAGTCCTCGAGGCCCCTGTGACCCATACGACCCGTATCTCACCCGTGAGGATGCGGAGACACAACAGGATTCGGTGACCTGCCCAGGGCCACACAGCTTGTGTGTGAAGCGCGAGCTCTGGGACTCACAGTCTCGATCGCTGATACTCTGCCAGGCCACTTAGCACTTGATCGCATTGTCCTGGTCTGGAGGCTTCGTAGGAATTAGCTTTTAGCTTCCTGACTAGCTTCTGAGCTTCCAAGTGAGGCAGTAGTAAAGAACTTTTAATTTCTATAGACTTAGAAGTTTAAAAAGACCAAACACCTTAGGACTGGTGTCTGTCTGTCTTTCTTTCTTTCTTTCTTTCTTTCTTTCTTTCTTTCTTTCTTTCAAGTTTATTTATTTTTTAAATTTATTTTGAGAGAGAGAGAGCACGCAGGGGAGGGAGAGAGGGAGACAGAAGCCCAAGCAGGCTCTGCAATGTCAGTGCAGAACTCGAACTCACAAACCGTGAGACCACGACCCGAGCCAAAATCGAGTTGGTTGTTTAATGACTGAGCCACCCCAGCACCCCAGGGCTGGCGTGTTTCTGAGGCAGCTGGCACGGGCACACGCGGTAAATTTGTACCCTGTTTCTGGAAAGCAGTTAGGCTTTGAGTGTCCAGGGTCACCAAAATGTTCATAATCTTTGACCTCATAAGCTTATTCCTGGTTATTTTATCTCAGGAAATAGTCCAGAAAGGAAGAAAAAAAGTATATGTGTGAGAGTTTTAATTGCAAAATTTGTGTTAAAGCAAAAAATTGGAGAAACAACCTTAACGAGCACTAGTAGGAGAATGTTTATGTAAATTACAGACCATTAATCCAGTTGGTGTTTTTATACTGCTTTAAAATGAAATACAACTGTATCAGCACATGTAACCGTTCATGATCAAATGTTAAGCCAAAAAGTAGGGGCAGGCTGAAAATTGTGTGGATGTGCTGGTTATAAGGAAAGTAGTGAGTATGTGAACACAAGCTAAAAGGAAACCTGGAAACACCCGACATTGTTTATGAAGGCCCTAGAGTCATGTCCTAAACGGTGTGGATTACAGATAACCGATAACCGCCTACTTTTTTTTTTTATTCTTAACTCCATTGTACCATTTTGAGGAGATAACTATTCACATTGTGACAAAATTTCAAAATTATATTACGCTATTTGGAAAAGCATAAAATACAGCATCGTGACAATTAGCACTGTTTTAAAATCTTGCCTCAACTTAAAAAAATAAAATAAAATAAAATAAAATAAAATAAAATAAAATAAAATAAAATAAAATAATCTTGCCTCAACTTAAAAAAAACAAAACAAAACAGTTTGACCCTGACAACGAACATTCAAGAGCTCTCCTGTTCAGTATCGCCTAAGAGCTACGTCAGAGTTCTGGAAAAACACTAGCTTGAGAAGAAAGAACCAGTTCTAGTGCATCAGGAAGGACGTCGTCAGGGGTAGTCGGGGACTCGTGAGACAAGCAGCTTCCTGTAGGGGTCACGGGCTGCCTGGTCCCGTTCCCAGGTCGGGGCCCCTTCGGTCTTTGCGCAAGCCGTCCCTTTAAGGCAGGTGGGCCGGGTGTGGTCTCCTTCGTATGACAGGCAGGGGCGCCGTCACTGGGACCCAGCTGCGTGGCCGGACCCTGGAAGCAAACCCAGGAGGTGACTCAGGGCGAATTCAGTGTATTAGCTGTGCTAGGCAAGTTCTGTCCACGCGCGTGGTGTGGCCGCAGTCCTAACGTGGAGTGACCCGTGTCAGCGTTCTTAGTCACGTTCTTAGTCCCTTAGTAAGGGAGCATCTGGAATGAGCTAGAGCGAGGCGGGCAGAACCCCGCACTGGGAAGTGACCCGCACGAATTGGCGTTTCAGCCCTCACTGCTTTCCGAGGAGGGGCAGGTGGGCAGGTGGGCAGGCGGGCGCGTGCGCAGGAAGGTCGGGGGTGGGGGGCGGTGAGGGCTGGTACTAAAGGTAGAGGCACAGCGGCGGGCGGGGGTGAAGGCCGCGGGTCGGGAAGACCTAAGTCTGCCGGAATAGCGGGGGTGAACAAAATAGCCCGCGCTGCTCGTTTGCAGCGTATTGTGAACCAGTCTCTGTTCGCTGACAGTTCACTCTACCTTGGCGCTTTGTGATGAGACTAGTCGTGCCGATGCTTGGAGGAAGGCAGCCAGAAGTCCTCCAGAAGGCAAGTTTGTCTGCATATCCACTCCCTCGACCAGGCAGCAGTACGTTAGAAACTCTCATTCCTTCCGGGTTCCCGAGTCTAAAGCGTTGTCTTCTTTTCCAGGATTACATCCCATCACAGCAAGATATTCTGCTTGCCAGAAGACCCACCAAAGGCATTCATGAGTACGACTTTGAAATTAAAAATGTTCCTTTCAAAATGGTTGATGTAGGCGGTCAGAGGTCAGAAAGAAAGCGGTGGTTTGAGTGCTTTGACAGCGTGACGTCGATACTTTTCCTTGTGTCCTCAAGTGAATTCGACCAGGTGCTTATGGAAGATCGACTGACCAATCGCCTGACAGAGTCTCTGAACATTTTCGAAACGATCGTCAACAACCGGGTTTTCAGCAACGTCTCCATAATCCTTTTCTTAAACAAGACAGATTTGCTTGAGGAGAAGGTGCGAATTGTGAGCATCAAAGACTATTTCTTAGAATTCGAAGGGGATCCCCACTGCTTAAGAGACGTCCAAAAATTCCTGGTGGAATGTTTCCGGAACAAGCGGCGGGACCAGCAGCAGAAGCCCCTGTACCACCACTTCACCACCGCGATCAACACGGAGAACATCCGCCTGGTTTTCCGCGACGTCAAGGATACTATTCTTCATGACAACCTCAAGCAGCTCATGCTGCAGTGACGTGCAGAAGACTGGCTGCTTTCATACCTTGTGTCCCTTTGATTGTTTTCTGTGTGTTTTGTTTCTTAACATAGCAGTTTACAGCAGGAGTTAGAAGAGTCTTGATTCTGAGTTTAACTTCTAGGAAACCTTAGTCGTCCTCCCTGCGGACCTTGGTTTGTGGCGCAAAGCTGCCGAATAGCACACGCCGATCCCTGTCAGAGTTCAGCCTTTGATCTGTTTCGCTGTGGCTTCCACTTGAGGGGGGTGTAGTTTCCTGCCGAGCGTCTTCCTAGGTACAGTTCAGCCTTCAGCTTCTTCCCCTCTTCCAGCTGAGTTCTCCTGTAGTGCCAAGTAGAGAAGGTGCCCTTGACTGTTTCTCGGGATGAGGTTAAGAATATCCGGTTCTCAAACAAGCAAGACCCCTTTTTATCTGCCCTGCCCACGGCAGCGACACCTGTGCCGAGCCTTACGGTGACCTGTTTGAAAGGTGACCTGTTGGAAAAAAGTTTGATCTAAGGACTGGCATTCTGTAGATGCGCGCAGATTCAGCCTTCGTGTGTTTTTAATTGCTTATATACCCAACAGTTGTTTCATTTTAAAATTTCTGTGGTTTCTCAAGGTAATGTTCTTACTTAGTGTTTTAAAGTTTACATGAGGATTCCTGGTCTGATGCTAACGAAAGTTCACGAATGGTACGGGGCAGGGGGCGGGGAGCAAGCAAATGCCTTACATAGTGTTTTGATCCAAAGCAACGAGTGAAATATAATTTGCCCTTTTCATGTTTAAATCTCATGTAATAAATGTGCCATATGTGAAACGTTCTGGCCAAGCAGCAACTGAAAATGGCAAGTAGCTTGATAAGGGAGCTTTCTAGATAAACAGAGCCTCTCCAGGACGTTCTGTGCTTTTACTTCTCGGACTTTGACGTCCTGTCCCAGGATTCGGGTCCTCGCTGTAGAGGAGAGCTGTTGTGGCCGTCACAGACATCTTTTCTTTTGCTCTCCTGCCTGTTCCCATCAGCTCCAGCCTGGCGCTCATGGGAGGTTTTGTTTATTTGGCAGCTTGCCAAGGGCAGAGTTTTCCTGTCAAGCTACTCAAGAAGGCATGATCTGAGATTCCCGTTCATTCTCGGCTCTCTGAAAGACGCAGCACGTACATGCTTGTCTCGTTATTGCTTATGAACTTCTAGCTTTACTGAGGTACATTTGGAATGTTTTAAGGCTGCTTCTAAGAACAAATAGTAATTTCTTCAGTTCACACCGAAAGAGGATCCCGTTTGACCTCTCCTCGCCCCTCACCGACCCGCGGGCGCACCCCTGAAGCGGCTCGTGATGACGGGTCTGATCATCGTGAGCTCAGCGGGCTGGCTGGTGTCCTGGGGGCACCGCCCGGCCGCTTGTGTGGCATGCGACCGGGACTAGAGAGACAGGTGCCCGCGGCCGGTGGCCTTTGGCAGAGTCCAGCAGCTTTTCGCCTTTTCCTGAAAATTGTGATTAAGACTGTGATATCTGCCACTTTACTGTAGAGCTGTGTTCTCAGGTATTCCGTTGCCTAGAAGGTCCTTGCGAGATGGGTCAGCATGACGGCTCACGCGGCCTTTCCGAGGCCGCGGCTCTTGGTCCGTCTGCTGTCTGGCGGGAGAATAGGGCTTTGCAGGGAGCGAACCAGGGACTGCTCGTACCGTTCCTGACCCTTCCTGCGCTTCCGGCACCATTCTACCTGCGGTAGCCTCGCAGTTTCCGTGCCTCGGTGATGCACGAGCCACAGACACGCAGCCCCGCGTCCTCGTGCGGGTGGTCACGGTATGCAGTCCACGCGCGTTTGAGTCCTTCTGCAGCCGGTGCTTCTTGCCAAGAAGAGCGTGCTGTCCCAGTTCACAGAATTAGGATTCAACCTCAGTGCTAGTGAGTATCCGAATGTGTGCACAGTAACATTGGGACTTCTTGCTGGAGAGTCTGTGTGTGAATTTTGCAGATGGTTCCCTGGCCTAGCCAAAACCGTCGGCCTCCAGTGGAGGCTCGAGTCCGTTCCCTGTAGAAGAGGCAAGTCAGTCTTGTTTATTCAGTCCTGTTGAATATTGACAACCTGCACGCGGAGCAGGCCCGTTGCCTGACGAGTCCCCCGGTGACCCCCTTTTGACTGCCTCCAAGCAGTGTCAGAACGCCTCGTACGTAATGGTATTATTTTCTGTCCCTGGGAGTTCTCGAGCTCTCCTTCCTGATGTGCCGCCTCCGATGTCTCACCGTTCTTTTAAAGTGAAACCCAGGCCGTATCCCGAGGCGGCAGATCACTTGTATTGAATGGCACGCTTGTTGAGACAGAGGAAGTGCGAGGCTCAGTCTGAAGGCTTTGGTCCACCCTTTTGAAAACCATCGGAAGGAGTCTCCTACCTGTATTGTGAAAACTGGGTCCTTTGGAAACACGGCTGTGCGAAGGAGGAGGTGAAATTCAGGACCAAACGAAAGGGTGCTCGTAGCTTTCACCGCGCCGGTTTCTCAGAGCAGTCGTTTGGTGTGTTGGCTTTTCAAAGTCTTACTGGTTATGATTTACAGTAAGATGTGCCTGATCCTCTATTATGTTGTGTTCTTTGAATCTGAATGTCTTGTCCTTTAATTCTTGAAAATGTCACACAAGTGTCCTCATTGGCCTCGAAGAAACGTAGAGCAGAGCTGCCTTATAAGTCAAAGAACACCACGCATCTGGGCCTTGATTTTTATAGGGAAAAGGTTTTGTCACATGTTTTCCGAAGAGCCACATCATTTAAGGCTTGCCCCTGCCACTTAAATATTATTTTTTGATGACCCGAATCGTTGCTTTCTGCCAAACAGCGTACGAATCGCAAGTGTTCGCTTGAGTGTTCCTGTCTGGAAAAGGCGCTTGGGTGGCGACACGGCAGCCACGGCCAGAGAAGGTGATGTGGAATGAAAAAGATCCTCCGTTTTTGTTTCGTTTTCTTGGAAGTCGCCCTGGTGGGTATTTCACATAGTGAAGATCCTCTGGGCGATCTCTCAGGCGGGGTTGTCTGGGGCAGTCCTCCCGCACCCGGTGACGGTGGCTGGTTTAAAGCAGGAGGAAGTTAAGAGTGTGCGGATACCAGAAATGATTCGAAGTGTCAGTTCGGACGCAGCAGAAATCGTGGGCTCTTTTTTTTTTTTTTTTCCCCCCCGTAAGAGAGAATGAGTAAATCTTGACCTCCGGCGTAACCCCAAATACTTGTATTTATGCTTTTGATAAGATGTATTTTCAGCATTAGTCCACATAACCGGTTATGCCTTATTTATGTGAAGAATAAAGTTACCAAGTTCTGTTCTGTTCTGTTCTGAGATTCCAGTCACTATTTGAGAAGGCCTCAAATTGGTGCTTTCATTATGTAATGATACATTTAGACAAAACCCCAAACCAAGCCATCTGAAACAAGGTTCTCTGCATTGCAATTTGTAGCAATGTCATTTCTGTGTATGTAATAAGAAGGCTAAATATCAGTGTTAACTCTGAATTTCTTGTTTAAAATCCATGAAATCATGTCTGTAAAGCTTAGTCAAACATTTGTAACAAACTCCCCAATAAATCTAGAGAAAGACACTCTGTTAACCTTTTTACTGCTTTTAGTTTTATTTAAGGAATCAACAGCAGAAGTTTTGCCTGTGTCTTTTTCAGTTCAAAGTTTGACTTAGTCCAGGGGTCACCTTGTGTCGTTTTCCTGTCATTTTCCCGTTGTGCTGCTGCCTGTACAGGGACTGGTTTTCCTTTCTTGACAGGAAACAGGCTGGCCTTCCAGCCCAGTAAACTCGAGGAAGGGAGGAATGGATGAGAGCTGGGGGGGCGGGGGGGGGGGGTGGCGGTAATGAGTCTCCACATTCCAAATACGGCAGACGGTATAATACCCAGTATTTCATGGTACGAGGTTAGGGCTTAATGAATTTATGCTAGAGATCGGAGTGTAAGTCTAAGCCTGAACACTTGAAACGGGTTGGACTTTGTGGCGTTTTCAAGTCCCATCAAGGCAATGTTAGCCTTAGGCCGGTAAGTGATTCGTAACATCATGTGAAGGGCGGTGTTTGTACCACTATCGTTCTTGTGTCTTTACTTGAACGTATAGTTAGCATTGAAGTCAACGTGTGCATTCTTGTGGCATCCAGGTCTAGACCATCTGACCTCGCACGCCAGAACTCAGATGGAACAAAAAAGAGTTAAGGATGGGGCAGTATCTTCTCGGTTGGTGGGAGGTTTTGGAATCTGTCCAGATCTGCTGTTGATAATGATAAAAATTGCCAGATGGATCGAAGTGTGCAAGGACCCACCATGCATCACCTTTCAGTCTGTGGGTGTCGTGACAGAAATATGCTAGCTACTTGGTATCTGATTGGGGTTTGTATTCAGAAAGCTTGCTGATGATGTCTCTTGCCATAATAAGTGATACCTTTGTCCTCAGTTACGCCTATTCGATGGTACCAAGGGGGAAACACAGCGGGAGCAGGAAGGGGTGAATTCTCGGGACGTATTTGTAACAGCACAACCAGCTTCACCTCTTACTTGAAGGCAGAACGGCAAAATGTTTCTAATGGCTTTTCTGTACTACTCTACGGTGATGAGAGCTCATTTACCACAAGAAGCCTTATCAAAAAGTATATTTTGTAACAACCTCACAGATCCTGTACCCAACAAAACATGATTTGTATTAGCTTTGTATAAAAGTATTTGTGGCTTAGGATTTTTTATACATATTATATCTTTTTATAACTTTCCAGGAACTAATAAGCACATTATCTGATACTGTTGTTGTAAATTTTTTTCTGTCCGTGCTTTAGTTCAGGGATTGGCAATAAATTATTTCTAAAGGAGGTCTGAAAGTGGAAAGGATGGTTTGATTTTATAAAATGAGTTACTAGTCATTAAGGCTTTTTACTTTTGTACATACTTTGCAAGAACTTTGCCTCGTGCTATTAATATTCGCTTTGTAAAAATTACTGACACTTAATAAACATTTATAAACTATTCAATACTACGATGTTATTTAAACCAACAGTTTGCTAAACGTAAAGTGCAAAGCAGACGCGTAAAGTTTGAAAGCCAGAGCGCAGTCACCGAAAGCCCGTAAAGTCTCTCTCGGCAGATCTCCAGCCATAGTTTGCCTTCCTTCGTAATCTGTCCGTTTTTCCCGACCTTTAAAGATGGAGACGGGGGCTTCATCAAGGAAGTTCCCAGACACTTAGCATGTTTGCACGTGGGAATGGTGAGATGGGGACCGCTCGTTTGCCTCTCCGCTCCCCCTTAAGATCTGTTTGTTTGTTTGCTTCATGTTTGTTTATTTTTGATAGCACAAGTGGGGGAGGGGCAGAGGGAGAGAGAGGGAGGCACAGACTCCGAAGCTCCAGGCTCTGAGCTCTCAGCACAGAGCCCAATGCCGGGGGCCCAACAGTGGGATCGTGACCTGAGCCAAAGTCAGACGCTTCACCGGTGGAGCCACCCAGGCGCCCCTCCCCTTAAGGCGCCTTCAAGGGCACTAGGGCGTTTCAGGAGTCTGTCCCACCTGCCGGAATAATGCCCTTCGGTCTGTTGTAATTGAAACGGTGTTTTAAAAACAAACCCACACGTTAACCACTCCTTTTTCTTTAGATTGTGATTTACAGAAGAGTGGCAGCTGTGGTGGAGTGCCCCGGTGCTCCACACGCTTTACGTAGTTGCCGCGATGCACATCTTGCCTGCCTTCGTCTGGTACATTCGTCACAACGAATCTTTATACTTCTACTTTGTTATTAACTGAAGCCCCACCCTTCATTCAGGTCTCCTTAGTTTTTCCCTGATGTCCCTCTTGGTTCCCGAAGGCATCTGCGCCTACCGCTTGCATTCAGGTCTCTCCTCCGGCTCCTCTCGGCGATGACAGGTTCTCAGGCTTTCCTTGTTTTCGATGACCGTGGCGGGTTTGAGAAGCGACACGGGTCAGGTGTGTTGCAGATCGCCCCTCTCCCGGGATCTTCCTGATGTGTTTCTCACGATTACGCTCGGTCATGTGTGCTGGGGGCCGCAGAGGCAAAGTGCTGTTCTCGTCAAATCCTATCCAAGCATAACACTCATCTTTTCTCTTTGCAACGTCAGCGAAATTAGAAGTTGTTAAATAACTTCTGGCATGTTCCTGCCTTTTCTGAAGTGGCATGTATTGAAAACTGAGCACGTACTTCCCCGAAGCGGAAGGAAGGGTCCTTCCCCGCAATAGGACTTGCAAAGCAGATATCCAGAAATGTTCAGTGGCCATGGCTGTACCCCCACACTGGTTGGCTCCCGGCCTTAGTGGCAAATGAAAACTCTGTACTAAGGTCTCACCTTTTTTTAATTTTTTTTTTCAACGTTTTTTATTTATTTTTAGGACAGAGAGAGGCAGAGCATGAACGGGGGAGGGGCAGAGAGAGAGGGAGACACAGAATCGGAAACAGGCTCCAGGCTCCGAGCCATCAGCCCAGAGCCTGACGCGGGGCTCGAACTCACGGACCGCGAGATCGTGACCTGGCTGAAGTCGGACGCTCAACCGGCTGCGCCACCCAGGCGCCCCTAAGGTCTCACCTTTAATGTGAAGTTTCACCGTTGGTTCCAAGAAAAACTGAGATCGAGAAATTTGGACTTAAATATCTACAAATCTCTACAGATCTGTACCTTGGAAACAGGTCGTTAAAGGCTTGCTTTCAGAGATTTAAGATCTTTTAAAATTGAAACTAAACTCATGTGAGCGTTTGGATCCCCAAAAGAAGTCTTTAAACACACACACACATTTTTTATGCTGTCGTTGGAAAAAGAGAATATTCCTTTGTCAAAGGAAATGGCTAAAAGTCCAGCTGTCGTCTGGTGAAATGTTTTAGCACCGTCATGGTTAATTGGCATGAGATGGTCTCAAAATGACCTGTTCCGTTGCCCACAGTGTGGGTTGTTGCAAGAGAAAAAAAGAGACTCTGGTTGCAAGAATGCAGGAAACTCAAGAGTTTATAGGTTCAACCAGAGGTTTGTTTTGGTGACGGGAAATTTGGCAAATCCTCAAAAAACTAACGACCGCGGACCGTGTTTTAAAATAGACTGTACTTTTTTCCTCAGAAATTAGTGGGGCAACTGAAATACAGTATTGTCGTGGCAGCATGGAGTATCTACGAAAACACTGTGCAGCTGTATTTCACAAGGGTCCCTTTTCAAGTACAGGAGACAACAAAAGGCTCAAACAAGGATTCGATACAAACTAACTATTCAAGGCGGCTGTGTGAAGCTTCTCTGTTGGCCAAAAGAATACTAAGGGAAGCTGTGTCCAGAATTAACATTTATACTGAGTGGAGGAGTGTGTTGGTTTTTCTTTTCCCCACGAAAGTACATGATAGGAAAATGTAAGCAGCAAAGTCTTTTTAAAGGTTGAACCTTCTTTTTTTTTTTTTTTTGTAAATTTTTTAAATGTTTATTTTTGAGAGACGGAGCCTGAGCGGGGGAGGGGCAGAGAGAGAGGGAGACAGAATCAGAGGCAGGCTCCAGGCTCTGAGCCATCAGTACAGAGCCCAACGCAGGGGCTCGAACTTACGAACCGTGAGATCATGACCTGAGCGGAAGACAGACGCTCAACCGGCTGAGCCACCCCGGTACCCCCGTCGTTCTTTTGTGATTAAGCACACCGCATCTTCAGACTGAGGTTTGATTTTCAGTTCAAACACCACAGAAGAGAGAGAACATGCTCAGAAGATGAAGCCCAAGGTCAGACGGCTGACCTTGGGAGCAAAAAAAGTATATATACGTGGTTTGTTTCACTCTTTTATTATTCTACAGGGAAAATCCCAATTCTTGCAAACCTCGTGGGATTTAACTCGCTTTATTTTAACACCAGAACGAGTTCGTCGAAACGTTATCCTGCATAAGAGAGCAAGCATCACAGTGCCCGTGGCTGAACAATATTGGTGACGTCACATATTAAAGTTAATTTTGTAGGTGCAATCCTGGCATGTGTGCAGCGGGTTACAGTTTGGGGAAAGATGCTATGAATCGGTGTCATGGGGAATACATTCCAGGTAAGGGCTGGATGCCCAGCTTTATGAAAATAAAGAGCACCACCAATTTAACACAGGCATCCCGTACAGCATAACCCTTTCTAAAGTGCACACAACAAAATCACGTTCAAGCCCCCTGCCCAACACTCAGGACATCTAGCGTCCGCGCCCCCCGCTGACCAATCTTCCCTTCCAGCAGCCTTCACCCACCTACACTAGCGAGCCCTTACCCGCACGCCCCCTCTCTGGTTCACTTTGCCCCCCAGGCCAGATCCTACTCATCTTCCAGCTCGTCTGGGAAGAAGATTGCTGGCTTGCCGTCCACCCCACGACCCAGACCAATTTTCTTCCTTTGTGTCCCTCTCCCACCTCATTCCTGCCTCAGGGCGCGTCAAGCCTTCTGCCTTATTTTAGAGCTATTTCTGTCCCCATCTCCGATCCTCTGCTGATTGTGACATGAGCTCACGCTCTTGCTAAGCTCCCTGAGTTCCCGTCGTCGTACACATCTGACTGTTCCTAAGAGTCACCAACACAGAGTCCCCCTTCTCAGGAGA
This sequence comes from Panthera pardus, assembly GCF_024362965.1. Classification (NCBI taxonomy): domain Eukaryota; kingdom Metazoa; phylum Chordata; class Mammalia; order Carnivora; family Felidae; genus Panthera; species Panthera pardus. Next base: position 24,660,294 of record NW_026526876.1, on the reverse strand, counting down.
CTCGGATGCAATCAAGCTGTCACAGGAGCCTGGGGAAAGCCAGACTATGAGGAAGAGGCCCCCCGAGTTGGCTGTCGCTTGTTGCAGGAGTGACCTGGTTAGACTACTACTGATCTGAGACGTCAGGAGGTTGAGCTAATGGCCTCCAGTCCTTTCCTACATTCGGATTCTTGAAAGCCTTCTAGAATATTCCAGCACATAACAAAAATTGTTTATAGAAGCATATAGTGTTATACTCTATCGTACAAAGTTCCTATGATAAATTCTTTATTTTTTTCCTCAAAACAAAAAAGTAAAGAGGGGGACTAGCCAAGGGGAAAAAATAGCCTCGAAAGGCGCTAAGGGTAACTCAACAGGTTTTGAAAAAACCCCAGTGTTTTGTTCTTGTTCTCCCTGCACTCTGTCCTCGCGGGGAATTTACCCACAGCAGGCCGCAGATACTCGAGTGTGTTCGTCCTCCCGAGTTACCGAAAGTTAGGACCTGGCAGTCTCCAGCCCTCATTGGGTACTTTCAGATTCATTTGTACCCTGGCCGCTGTCATAGTTCAGCCTGCTATGAAAAGTGCCACAGACTGGGTGGCTTACAAAAGACAACAACAACAACAAAAAGGGCTGCTCACAACTCTGGAGACTGAAGTCTGAGATCAGGGTGCAAGCGTGCTGGGGTTCTGGGGAGGGCCCTCCTCTGGTTTGCAGACTGCTGGCTTCACTTTGGCAGAAAAGAACTAGCTTTTGCCCCTTTGTCTAATTTCCATTCATCGGGGCTCCCTCCCCTCATGACCTGATTACCTGCGAATTGGCTGGCGGCTGGGGGAGGGGGGGACACAGACCTTCAGCTCTCAACAGTCACCAAAATGTTATCAAAATTGGCTTGAATCCAGCTTGATTTTCTGCTCCCCCCCCCCCCCCAAGAAGAACCTCTTTTTTCGGCGATCAGTGCAGAGATAAGGATCCTGCAGTTTCTGAATAGCTTCTGTTTGACACCTTTTTTGGTATGATTTTTTTTTCATCTACTACAAAAAAACTCTCGGTGAAAAACCGCCCCTAATCTTACCACGCTATCACAACTACCGTAAATAGTTTTGACATTTCTGCCTAGTCAGTTTTCCCCGCATATGATTTAGTAACACGTCATTAGCATAAGCCCCAAAGGTCATTGTTTTAAATACTTGCGTATTTCATTGAGTGCCTACCTGTATCTTTCCACGTCAACTTCTCACCCAAACTGGAGACGCGAACACCAGCAGCAAGGGTGACACCCCTTCGTTTTCAAAGGCTCACAAATCAGATGGTTTCGGACCGAACTTTTTCTCCCAGACACCAGCGCTTCTTTCCGAAATTTTCCAACGTTCTCATGAATCCAGTATCTCTGCTTTCCATATTGTTGTGAGAGTTGAACCGCACTGTGGCTGAGGCACCAGAGAACAAAACCGGAAGGTCTAAAACTGATCCCCCCCATATTGTGCGGATCACTGATCGCGCATGAATAATTCTCAGTTTGGGGAAGATATCTCAAAACCTGTGGGGCGCCTGGGTGGGTCAGTCGGTTAAGCGTCCGACTTCGGTTCAGGTCATGATCTTGCGGTTTGTGGGTTCGAGCCCCGCGTCGGGCTCTGTGCTGACAGCTCGGAGCCTGGAGCCTGCTTCGGATTCTGTGTTTCCTTCTCTCTCTGCCCCTCCCCTGCTCATGCTCTGTCTCTCTCTGTCTCAAAAATAAATAAAAAAACATTAAAAAAAATAAAAAACCCTATATAAAAAAAAAAGAAGGTATCTCAAAACCTGATCGTAAATAATTTTACCCATTTAGTAATAAAAAATAACAGTGATTTTATTGCTGCATTGTAAAATGAAGCTTTAGTTTTTCTCATGTTCCTAGATTTGGGGGACTTTTAAAATTAGTTTTGTGTGTCGAGGGACATTCTCTAGCTATATAGGGTTGATGTCCAAGGATGTCCTCGTGACTGTTTACAAAATCCAGCTCAAACCTATCCATGAGCGGCTCCCAGAAAGAGCACTCGGCTACCAAACCTCAAGTTTTTTTTTATCCACCAGTGACTTGATATCTGTCTTCAGCACCATCCTTAAGTAACCAAGGTGTTTGTAGCAACGTCCAAATAAGGATTTGAGATTTCAGTAAGCACGCGAAAAGATGCTCGGCATTTAAAAAAAAATTTTTTTTTTACGTTTATTTATTTTGAGCCAGACAGAGCACAGGTTGGGGAGGAGCAGAGGGAGGGAGAGAGAATCCCAAGCAGGCCTGATGCGGGGCTCAAACTCACACAGTGAGAACGTGACCTGAGCTGAAATCAAGAGTCGGATACTTAACCAACTGAGCCACCCAGGTGCCCCAAAGCTACTCAACATTATTAGTCATCAGGGAAATAGAAATCAAAGCCACAGCAAGATACCACCTCACACCTATTAGGATGGCTAGAGTTTTAAAAAATGGACGTAAGTGTTGGTGGGGATGTAGAGAAATTGTAACCCACATAAATTGTTTGTGGGATGGTAAAACCGTATGTAGCCCCTTTGGAAAGTAGTGTGTCTGTTCCTCAAAATGCTAATGTTTCTTTATTTTTGAGAGAGAGAGAGAGAGAGAGAGAGACAGAGCATGAGTGAGGGAGGGGCAGAGAGAGGGAGACACTGAATCTGAAGCAGGCTCCAGGCTTTGAGCCATCAGCACAGAGCCCGATGCAGGGCTCAAACCCATGAACCACGAGATCATGACCTGAGCCGAAATTAGATGCTTAACCAACCAAGCTACCCAGGCGCCCCGTTCCTCAAAATGTTAAATATAGAGTTACCATATGGTCCAGCAATTACAGTCCTAGGTACAGACCAAAAAGAAATGAAAACCTACCTCCATATAAAAATGTGTACGTGAATGTTTACTAGCAGCATTATTTATAATAGATAAAAAGTGGAAACGACCCAAATGCCCCACAAATGATGGATTGATAAAATGTGGCATATCCGTACCATGAAATATCATGTAATAAAATGAATAGGGGCGCCCGGGTGGCTCAGTCGGTTAAGTCTCCAACTCTTGATTTTGGCTCAGGTCGTGATCGCACGGTTGTAAGACAGAGACCCGTGTTGGGTTATATGCGAAGCGTGGAGCCAACTTGGGATTCTCTCTCTCTCTCTCTCTCTCTCTCTCTCTCTCTCTCTCCCCCCCCGCCAGCCTTTCTCTCTCCGCCCCCCACTCTTTCTCTCTCTCTCTCCCTCTCAAAATAAATAAACGTTTATGTATTTATACAGGCTGCAAGATTAGATGAACCTCGAAAACATTATGTTAAGTTAAAGAAGTCAGACACACCAGTCTTCATCTTTTTTTTTTTAATTTTTTTTTTAACATTTATTTATTTTTGAGACAGAGAGAGACAGAGCATGAATGGGGAGGGTCAGAGAGAGGGAGACACAGAATCTGAAACAGGCTCCAGGCTCCAAGCTGTCAGCACAGAGCCCGACGCGGGGCTCGAACTCACGGACCGTGAGATCATGACCTGAGCCGAAGTCGGCCGCTCAACCGACTGAGCCATCCAGGCGCCCCCCCAGTCTTCGTCTTTATAATCATATTCTATAATTCCATTTGCAGGAAATATCCAGAATAGGCAAATGTATGGACACAGAACATAAATTGGTTGTCGCTTAGGAGAAGCGGGGAAGCGGAGAGGGCTGCTGATGGATATGGGCTTCTGGGGGCGGGGGGGGCAAGGGTGATGATACTGTTCTCAAATTAAATTACAGTAATGGCCGCATAACTCTGTGAATACACTGAGAACCACTTATGGAATGGAATTTAAGATGCTTACAGTCTAGCGGGAGAGAAACTATATGTGCATAAATGATCAAGGCAAGATATACAGTAAGAAATACCACCCGAGAGGGCTAGATTAATTGCTGTGTGCCTTCAGAGAAAAACAGTTCCTTCCATTGAGATGGAATCTGGGACACTTTTGTGGAAGAGAAGGCATTTGGGCTGAGCCTTCCAAGGTGACTTACGTATACCCAGACATAACGGTGGGAAAGGCTGTTTGCTGGCTGGCTCGCTGGCTGGAACAACATAGGGGTGAGAAAGCTCCCTCACTGAGCAGCCTTTTTAGGCATTAGAAGTAAGAAGGAGAAACATCTCCCCTGCCCCCACCCCAAGAAGGCTGCTGTCCAGTAGGGGAGACAAAAATATGAAAGGCTACGATAAAAGATGAATAAGCCATAGGGAGTCCTAGGAGAGGGTACAGCATGTGCAAAGGCCATGGGGTCTGGTGGAGCTTACGAGCGGGGGTAGCAGCAAGAACTCTCCCTGAGAGACGGTCGGAGAGCAGCCGGACAGGCAAAGCCAATGGCAAGCTATTAATTGTACATTGTGCTGTTCTTGCAAATTTTGTGTAAGTCGAAATTTTTCTTAATAAAAAGCTATAAAGGAGAAAGACATCGTGGCCTTGTTGGGGTGGTGGTGTAAGTATTAAAAACAGTTTCAAAGCCTACACTTGACCGGGGTCCGCACCACAATGCATGGAGGGCTGAGTTAGGCCAAATCCATGACATCAAGATGCTTTTCATCTCAGCCGCAACCCGCAAGTGGCCTCCTTACGGCGAAGCCCCAAGGGGCTGTGTGCTCTCACCAGCCTGTGTGTGATCCGTTTCTGTAATGGCCTCTTTGCTCACTGATGCAGGAGGTCCAAACCGCCAATTTCAGCACAGGACGGGCTCGTTACGTTGTTTTCACTCAAGCTTTCAAATCCCAGTGGTGGCTCTCCTAGAGAATTGGCAGGCTGCGGTTTCCTTTTATTTTGTAAGGTTGTTTAAGGAACGACCACGGGCACTTCTGTGACTGATGAAGAGCCTGATCTTGGAAGCAAGATGTGCTTGGATTCAAATCCAGACTGCTCTTACTGAGCTGTGTGCCTTCAGGCAAATGACTTAGCCTTTCTGGGCACTGGCTATCACACCTACTGCAGTAAGTTTGTTATTAAACATCAAATGCAGAAGAAACACGGCAGGGTCGGGCACGGAACTGGAATTGGGGGTAGCTATTATTATTTTTGTCCTTTGAAAAATTTTGATTTTATCTTCATCTTTCTCTTGTACTCCCTTCAGTTTCTTTGTCTTCCTTCTTCTCTCTCATCTTCCTCTTTCTTTTTTCACCTTAACAATTTGCCCTTCAAAGAACCCAGAAACCAGTGTATGAAATTCTCCGCTGTAATATTACCCTGGCCATCCAGAGGTGATTCTTGAACCGGAAGTCCCTGAGAAAGGAGTTGTGTTGACATTTGATTGGGGGTCGGAGGAGTCCATCTTGTATTAATTACACCTTATGTTAAAAGGATCCGGGGGCGCCTGGGTGGCTCAGTCGGTTGAATGTCTGACTCTTGATTTTGGCTCAGGTCATGATCCCAGGATTCTGGGATCAAGCCCCAAGTCAGGCCCTGCACTGAGCGTGGAGCCTGCTTAACATTCTCTCTCTCCCTCTGCCCCTCTCTCCCGTTCTCGTGCATATGCGTGCTCTCTCTCTCTCTCTCTCTCTCTCTCTCTCTCTCTGAAAAAATAAATTTTTTAAAAAGGATCTGTAGGGGCGCCTGGGTGGCTCAGTCGGTTGGGCATCCGACTTTGGCTCAGGTCATGATCTCACAGCTTGTGAGTTTGAGCCCCGCATCGGGCTCCGTGCTGACAGTCCAGAGCCTGGAGCTTTCTTCAGATTCCGTGTCTCCCTCTGTCTCTGCCCCTCCCCTGCTCAGGTTCTGCCTCTGTCCTTCAAAAATAAATAAACATTAAAAATAATTAAAAAAAAAAAAAAAAGGATCTGTAAGCAAAATACGTGTGCACTTTAATCTTATCATTGGCCCAGCACTATAAGTAGAAGGCATTATTATATCAATGACCAATGACAAGAGAGTACAGCTCTGTTCTATTTTTCCTCTAGAAAAATATGAACTAGGTGTTTTTTAAAACTTAGTATTGTGTTCAGGCAGATGCTAAACATTCCCCAGTGGGCGAAGGCTTTTACACTCATCTTTCTTTTTTTTTTTTTTTTTTTAATTATTTTTAATGTTTATTTATTTTTGAGACAGAGAGAGACAGAGCATGAACAGGGGAGGGGCAGAGAGAGAGGGAGACACAGAATCGGAAACAGGCTACAGGCTCTGAGCTGTCAGCACAGAGCCCGACGCGGGGCTCGAACTCACGGACCGTGAGATCATGACCTGAGCTGAAGTCGGCCGCTTAACCGACTGAGCCACCCAGGCGCCCCTACACTCATCTTTCAAACATTTTTAATTCAGGCAAGTTTGATACAGAGAAAATGGGGTCCCAGGTTTGCCCCGTCTCATTTTGGCTCTTAGAGAGTGAAAAGGGGGAACATGATGTGGTCTCTGCCCGAAGCTGGTTCAGTTAGGGTCGCTCCTGGGACCTGTCTCAGTAGAGAGGACTCCCTTGCAAATCCACTTCGGGCAAGTTGGAGACATCATTGGATCAAGGGAGGTCACTTGACCAGAGCGGGCCCATCCATTGGCTGATGGGTGGCTCATAACGGCGGTCTCCCAGGGAGCAAGCTATTATTTAGACTAGCTCCCTGTAGTAAAATGGCGAATGGAAACAGACAGACAGACAGACAGAGATGGGATAGAGCAACACGTCCCCAGAGCTACATTGCGTCCTGACAGCTTTCCCTGGAAGGGGCTCGAATATCCTCACTGCCTATCTTGAAGGATGCCTTGATGGCTCTCCATTCTCCACGATGGACCGGGGCCTCCTGCTAGCTCACAGGGCACAAAGCAGAGGCAAATGTACACAGTTAGCAGGTTTTCTCCCCAACCCTTTGGCTTTGTATCTTTGCATGCAGATGTCTACATTTTGTATTGCTTTTTTGAGGTAATATGTTTATAAGCGCCTTCCTGAATTTACTTTTCTACCTGTCACCGTAGCAAATCCACCCGAATATCAAGAATGTTCTCCCCATCTCAAGACCATGACTTAATCACACCTGCAAAGACCTTTTTTTCCACGTGTGGTGCCAGTCACAGCCTCCAAGGACTAGGACTTGGACATCTTTGGGGGGCCGTGGAGGGAATGTTCCAGTTGGCTGTTATTTGGTGCCTCTCCGTCCCACTTGCTGGAGATGTGCCCTCCTCTGCTCCAACCTTCCCTAACAGCAAACACTCTGGCTTTCCCGCACAGTCCAGCTCCCTCCTGACTCCCTATCTCTGTGACAGCCGCATCATTTTCTCCATCACCCTCCTGGGAGTTATCTTTGACCCTTCCAGCTCCTTCCCTATTCAGACCTCACCCCACCCACACTTTATGAGTCACAGATCTCAGAGTCCCCAAGTCTCTGAGCAGAGGGGAAACTTCCCATCCAATACCTTTGATTCACAGAGACAGAGCTGAGCCCCAGAGAGACGTGGAGACTTGTCCACATCACCTGGCGATTTAACGCCAAGGCTGGATGAGAGCCCCGGGGGCCCCTGGCCCCGGCTGCCCATCCTGGTGAATGTCGTCCCGAGGACGGTGCTGGCCACATCCTTCTTCTCCAGCCCTCCCCTCACCTCCTCTCCGCAGGATGCTGCAGAAGCCCCTGGGGGCCTCTCCTCTGGTCTCCCCAGCCTTGGTTCACTGCTCTCACCTGACCTGGGTCACCCCCGTGGAGATGGTTTCAGCGTCTCCGCGTGACGCAGAGGCCAGATTCAACTATTCAGCGAACATTTATTAAGCATCTATTACATGCTAGCTGTTGGGGGCGGGGGATACATGGCGAACCATGCGTCTGGGTGGCATGCTGCTGTGGCCTGGCATTCGCGTGTCTCAGCCACCTCCCCAGGCCCCCACTGCCCCAAGGAGCCCACCTGCACGACTGGGGTGCCCGCACTCATGTTTCTGCACGTCCAGGGGGGTCGTCCCCTGTGTGCAGAGCACCCGGTTCCTTCCTTGCCATCTTCAAAGCCCAGTGCCTGGCCCCGCCTACGAAGCACGCCCTGCACTCCAGCCCAGGACCCTGAATTTAGCCCCGTTGGCTGGTATGCACCCTTCTGCGACCTCGGTCCTGCTTCCTGCCATGGGTTGATCGAAGGAGCCCCTGGCAGCTGCCTCCCAGGGTAACTTTCCGCCGCCATCCCCACTTGGCTGCACCTGTCTTTCCTGGGTTTCGCTACTGCCTCCAGCAGAGGCACCCCTGACTCGGTGGCCCCAAAGCGCCCCCACTCCGAATGCGACGGTTTGTGTCATTGCCTCTCTGGGGAGCAAAGTCAGGGGGAGCCCCTCAGCACAAGGGTGCTGTGTGTCCAAGAGCCGAGAAACTCCCCCGGGGGCCCGTCACCTGTTCCCACCCCAGAGTCCGGAAAACTGGGGACCTCGGAGAAGTCCTGTTTGGTCCTCAATAGTAAGCGTTCCTGTCCTCCATAGACCCTGAGCAACCTGACCAGCCGGACGGCACAGATTCCTGACATTGTTATGGGTGTTTTACCTAGTTCCTGCGAGCCCCGTGGGGTTTCATTACCTCTGGCTGCGTAACAGACTACCCCAAACTCAGTGGCTCGAAACAACAGCAATGCTATTTGCATCTGTGGGCTGTGAATTTAAACAAGGCTGGGGAGAGGTGGGGGGGGGGGCTGGTCTCTGTCTGGGTGGGACATCCAACGTGACGCCTCCCCCACCGTGTTGGGCGCGTCTCAGCCGGCCTGGCTCCCAGCCAAGTCTGGGGGTGGCTGGACCGGCCAGCACAGGGGCACACACTGGGCTGAGTCCCTCAGTCCTCTTTCTCAGAGCCTCGGGGCCTGTCCCTCTCTCCACGTGGCCTCTGCAGCAGGAGAGACAGGCTCGTTCCATGGTACCTCGGGGCTCCAAGAACGCCGGGGCAGAATCCACCAAGCTTTCCAGGCTTTTCTAGGCTCGTGCTGGTTCCCTGTCACCTCTGTCATAGGCCATTGTGTTAGGCAGCCCAGACTCCAGGATGCATCCGTTCAATGCCAGGAAGGCACGAGTGCCGGGAGGGGTGAATACCAGGGCTGTGGGTCACGGCGACCAGCCCTGTAGCGACTTACTCTCCATGCCTTTTCTTTCCAGGTGGTTCTTTGAGGTGGGGAGGGGTGGCTCTGCCCCTCAGCACCCTTCCTAATGGCTGGCTCCTAGGACTGGCTGGCTTCATCACATTCATTTCCTTGAGAAAGGAGAAGGGGAACCATCTGTGTCCCCAAGAGCTTTCCTTGGAATTGGTTGCAGGGAAATGAAGCATTTGGGCCTTTGGGCCACCTTCTTTTACACATCAGAGAACTGGGTCTCATCTGAGCTTTTAGCTTATATTTCTGCAAACGACCACATAAAAAAGGAGGAGATGAGGCTTGAGAGCCCAGGACTCTCGTGTTTTGTTGAAAAATAGGGAAATAGGGGTGCCTGCCTGGCTCCGTTGGTGGAGCATGCGACTCTTGATCTCAGGGCCGTGAGTTCAAGCCCCACGATGGGCGAAGAGCTTACTTTAAAAAAAAAAAGAAAGAAAAGAAAAGAAAAATAGGGAAATAAATTGACTTTTCAGAAGTTCATTGCCTAGCCAACTTCTCCTGACTATGTCTAATCTGTAAAACAAAAGATATCCATATTTTCTTCCACAGGCTACCTTCACCCAGATGCTCACTGCTTTGATTGGATATACCCGATTATTTCTCACGCCCTTTGAACCCAAACGAATCACATGGTGGCAGCCACTGTCTGGGGTGAGGGCCACTGGGGTCACCCCAAAGTCCCCATGCTTCCTAAATGTGATAAAACTAGTTCCTTGGAGGACAAGATAACCCCCCACCTCCTCTCCCAAGAGAATATTTGGAAACATCTCCATATTTGAAAACTGTACTCGAGCAGCGATTTGGTGACCGTGGGTTCTTTTTTTGCCTTGTTTTTTGTTTGCACGTTTATTTAACCGAAACTACTTTTTCCAACTTTAACTCTCTTCTTTGCGTCTTCTATGTTCTGCCCAAAGGAAGTCACCACCAGATACATCCTCTGCTTCTGCTTGACATGTGTTCAAATCATTCCCTCCACTGAACACGCCAGACCGTGCTCCCTCCACCTGTCAATATTTAAAAAAAAAAAAAAAATTTTTTTTTAAGAGAGAGAGAGAGAGAGAGAGAGAGAGAGAGCACAAGTGGGGGAGGGGCAGGGAGAGAGGGAGACAGAATCCAAAGCAGGCTCCAGGCTATGAGCTGTCCGTGCAGAGCCTGATGCAGGACTTAAACCCATGACCTGAGCCACCCAGGCGCCCCCACCTGCTGATATTTTTTTAAGATTCATACAAATGCTCCTCCTGCAAGGTGCCTTTTTCCCCCAGTCCCTCCAAGCAAATGTGGTCTTCCTCCCCTCTGAGCCTAGCACACTTGGAGCGCATTCTGTGTGGCTCTCGCGTGGGCCCTGTACGGGGTCTCTTGCGTGTTCTACGCTGTAAGGTCCCTGGGGGCGCGGGGCTTGTGATTTACCAGAATTTACTCTCCCTGAGTCACCCAGCCCAGTGCCTTGCATGGGGAAGTATTGGCTATTTGTGTGGAATTTGTCTTTGTGCCTATAGAATTACCTTTCTTCTCTTTCCAGAACTGTGTGTAGGTTATGTGAGCAACGATGAGGTCACCCCCACCTCCAAGAATTTGAAGATAGGAAAATAAGATTTCCCTCGGAGATAAGGTTAACAGATTTAGCAATAAAAGTACAGGATGCCCAGTTAATTGGAACTTCAGAGAAATTATAATAATAATAAATATATAATATATATAATACATATGATAATAATTTTAAGAATAAAGCATGTCCAAAGCTATACTTGGGGCATGCTTATGCCAAAAAGCTATTCATTGGTTCTCTGAAATTCAAATACCTGGGAATCTTGCATTGTATCTGACAACCCCTGCTTTGAGAGTTAAACCATAAAGCTAACACAAATGTGAGGGGCGCCTGGGAGGCTCAGTCGGTTAAGTGTCCGACTTAGGCTCAGGTCATGATCTCAGAGTTTGTGAGTTTGAGCCCCGTATCGAGCTCCATGCCAGCAGCTCAGAGCCTGGAGCCTGCTTCGGATTCTGTGTCTCCCTCTCTCTCTATTCCTGCCCAGCTTGTGCTCTGTCTCTCTCTCAAAAATAAATAAACATTAAAAGAAAAAAGAAAAAAAAAAAAAAAAGAAATGTGAAGTCACATTAGGAAGTCAGAATGGGTCCTTCAGCAAGACTTGACTATAATTGGAGAATCTAAGGAAAGCGTATTTACAGAAACACTTCAAACCTTCTATTGTGACATATCAAGAATGTGCCAGTCAGGAAGGGGGTTGGCCCACAATGGAAAATGGAGGGTGCTCTGAGCTCATTGTGGAGATAGACTTACCAGGCCTTTGCATGGCCACTGGGGTCACCCCGAAGTCCCCATGTTTACCGGGAAAACTTGTTAGAATCTGGAGTCCCATCCCTCCCAGGAGTGAATGTTCTGGTCTGAGAATGGATGTATTTATATTCAGCCTTCTGAGGGTAACAGTTAAATGGCCTCAGGGACTTTTTAGACCATTTTCTCCATGCTGGAACCCCCAGGTGACACCCAGGGTCAGTAAGTTGTGTTTTATCTCAACTACAGCACTCTGTTTTGCGGGCTGTCTGCTACAGCAAATGGCAGAATACGTTTCTTTTCTTTCTTTTTTTTTTTTTAATGTTTATTTATTTTGAGAGAGAGAGAGTACGCTCGTGCACATGTGCGAGATCAGGGGAAGGGCAGAGAGAGAGAGGGAGAGAGAGAGAATCCCAAGCAGGCTCCACACCGTCAGTACAGAACCTGATGCCGGGCTCGATCTCGCGGACTGTGAGATCATGACCTGAATGGAAATCAAGAGTCCGACGCTTAACCAACTGAGCCACTCAGGCGCCCCCAGAATCCATTTCTTCAGGGTCTAAGTGCAGGGCCATAGTAAGTAGCGTTTGTTTATTTATTTATTATTTATTTATTTATTTATTTTTAATTTTTTTTTTTTTATGTTTATTTTTGAGAGAGAGAGACAGAGTGTGAGCAGAGGAGGGTCAGAGAGAGAGAGAGAGAGAGGGAGACACAAAATCCAAAGCAGGCTCCAGGCTTTGAGCTGTCAGCACAGAGCCCGATGGCAGGGCTCGAACTCATGAACCACGAGATCATGACCTGAGCCGAAGTCAGATGCTCAACGGACTGAGCCACCCCGGCACCCCATAAGTAGCATTTATTAAGTGCTTCGTATCTCTTCCAGAATCCTTAGAATAACTCGATCTCAGATTTAGAGATCAAGAAGAGAGGTTTAACAACACCTTGTCCCAGGTCACGCGCCCAATACGTGGCCCAACTGGGACTCAAACCCGTGGATTCTTCCTATGATTATTAACCATTATTGGCAAAGTTGCAAGCATCTTTCTTTTTTTTTTAATTTTTTTTTAACGTTTATTTATTTTTGAGACAGAGAGAGACAGAGCATGAATGGGGGAGGGTCAGAGAGAGGGAGACACAGATTCTGAAACAGGCTCCAGGCTCTGTCAGCACAGAGCCTGACGCGGGGCTCGAACTCACGGACCGTGAGCCGAAGTCGGCCGCTCAACCGACTGAGCCACCCAAGCGCCCCTCAAGCATCTTTCTTTACACACACAGATACCCATGTTTTTATATGAATAGGCTCAAGTTATATGCACTGTTTTGAACCTTTTTAATTCAGCAAGATCTGGGGGACATCCCTCCGTGTATGTGGTCCCAACTGCCATGCCATAGAATCACGCAGAGTAGAGCTTTACATGTTAACAGAGACTTTGACAACTCAAAAAAACAAGCTCAAGAAGACTCCAGAGGTGAAATCCAAATATTAAGGAGTAAGAAATACTCAGCCTTGAAAAGAAACAGCCTCAAGCCCTATCACATCCAAGGCCACCAATAAAAGCCTAGTCAGTTTTAAAGCCACTGCACAGCCATCCACAGTAAGAATCTTTTCGTGGTTTGTGTTTTGTGAGAGGGCCGAAGTTATTTGAATTACCGTTTAAGAGGCTTTACCCAGGTTACTAGGCTGGATCCTGAATCAACTGAGGTGTGTATGTATAGAAAACCACAGACTCTAAACAGGAAAGGGAAGGGTCTAGAAGGCAGCCCAGGGGGGAGACCCCCCCCTTGCCAGTTATGTGGACACCTGCTGTTTCAGAAGCCTGTCACTGTCAGGGCTGTAAATCAATCCCCTGGATGAAAAGGATTATAAATCACTGCTCTCCTTTCATTTGAATATACATACCCCCAAACCCTTCCCAGGAGAGTCCTGGGCCCGCAGAGTTCAACCACCCCTGGTGACTCACACCAACAGGCTGTTTGGTCAGAGAGCATTTCCGTAATCAGAACTTGTGACCGACATGTCCAACCACGAGGATGTATCACAAGGACTTGTCGTGAGCGCCGGTCTCTTAGCAGAGACGGGCTGCTAAAATGTTAGGGCTTTGCGTTTTTGCCTTTGGGGTTTTGTCACGCTGTCCGTAATGTGGTCAGCTTCTTCTGATCACAAACAGTTGGAAGGGGCTTTCCCAAGTCTTATTTCATCCGCTCAGCCACCCTACGGGTACAGGTTCTTACTGTCCCGTTTTGTGGATAAAGGCACTGAAGCTCAGGGAGGTAAAGTATTTTGTCCGAGAGGGGCCACTGAGGGGGTGGGGGTGGGGGGTGCCTCAACTTAAAACCAAGTCCACTGACCATGGATTCTAGAGTCTCTGCCTGTGGTGCCCAGGCCTGAGCTTCCAGAATAGTTGTTTTTTTTTTTTTTTTTTTTTTTTTTTTTTAATGTTTTAATGTTTATTTTTAGAGTGAGCAGGGGAGGGGGCAGAGAGAGAGGGAGACACAGAATCTGAAGCAGGCTCCATCCAGGCTCTGGGCTGTCAGCCCAGAGCCCAATGAGGGGCTCGAACCCACAAACCGTGAGATGGTGACCTGAGCCGAAGTTGGACACTTAACCGACTGAGCCACCCAGGTGCCCCTGAAGTAGCTCAGTTTAACCCTCACGATCTCTACGGAACTGTCCACACCACCACGCCAAGGGTATTAGGCTGAGCTTCGTTTTCCTCAGCCTCCCCCACCCCCGTGCCTGCTGGGCTGACTGGTGCCACTGGACGGCCCAGAGAGAAGAGTGACTCAGAAAGGCAAGGAGGAGAGTTTCCAGGCAGGAATGCTCCGTGGAGTCAGATGCCAGGGGTGATAACGGCCCACAACGTGCCATGCTTTGTTGTGACTTTGTGCCTTCAGTACATGCTGTTCCCTCTGCCTGGACTGTCCTGAACTGGCCAGTCCCTACACCTCCAAGACTCAGCCCCAAGTATTGCTTCTTTGTCTACACAGTGGAAACATCATTATTGCTTAAAATGTAACACAGCCTCCTTATTTTAAAAAGCAAGCACAAGGGAACACATTTTTTTAACTTGTCTTTAAATGCACACATTTAACATGTATATGTGAATTTGATACTTAATATTTATACTGAATAAAAAATAAAAATGTCTACATTTTTGTGTTTGTACATTTTACGTATAAAATATGCACATTTGTATACAAATGTAAACTCTCACAGTGGAATCATACTACGTATGGGTTTTATAACTCATTTCCATTCACCTTATAATGGATCTATTTCATATCATCAATAAGTACTGATTTACATAAGATTTATATTTGAGTATGAATATTTAATAAATATAAAACTAGTAAGTGCTCATCGCAATAAATATCTAGAGTACCAAAAGATATAAAAAAGGAAGTAAACAGCACAGAAAGCCCTCCTTCCAGAGAGAACCATCGTTAACATTTGGGCTTTGACTTGACACACATATATTCATGCTGTTACATAAATAGGCTCAAGTTGTAGATTCTGGTTTGAAGACCTTTTTCTATTTTATGTATGTCTTACTGCTGTCTTTCTTTTAAAAAAATTTTTTTTTAGGGGCACCTGGGTGGCTCAGTTGGTTAAGCTTCCGACTTCGGCTCAGGTCATGATCTCGCGGTTCCTGAGTTCGAGCCCCGCGTCGGGCTCTGTCCTGACAGCTCAGAGCCTGGGGCCTGCTTCGGATTCTGTGTCTCCCTCTCCCTCTCTCTGCCCCTCCCCCGCCCATGCTCTATCTCTCTCTCTCTCTCTCAAAAATAAGTGAACTTTAAAAGAATTTTTAATTTCTTAAATGTTTTTATTTATTTTTGAGAGACAGAGCGTGAGTGGGGGAGGGGGAGAGAGAGAGAGAGAGAGAGAGAGAGAGGGAGGGAGGGAGACACAGAATCCGAAGCAGGCCCCAGGCTCTGAGCTGTCGGCACAGAGCCCGACGCGGGGCTCGAACTCACGAACGGGGAGACCATGACCTGAGCCAAAGTCAGCAGCTTAACCAACTGAGCCACCCAGGTGCCCCACTACTGTCTTTCATCATGTTGACTCAAGCAGATGTGTTTTTACGTTGCACAGAAGTGTGTGTTTCTGTTTGTTTATTTATTTAGAATCCCAAACAAACAGGCTCTGCACTGCCAGTGAGGAGCCCCATGTGGGCCTCGAACCCACAAACTTTGAGACCGTGACCTGAGCCGAAGTTGGAGCCTCAATCGACAGAGCCACCGGGCACCCCAGAAGTGTGCGTTTTTTTAACCGCCTCAAGGGGCACCTCTGGCGACATTCTCCCTTCTGTTTCCTGTGCCCACACTTGATTCTATCAATCGCCACTTTGTCATCTGTTTTCGCGTGCTTTCTTTCCCTCAGAGGCCTGTCAGGCCCTCCGTCGTGTGCCTCAGGCAGCACCAGCGGGGCCCTTCAGGCATCGGTGGGGGGGGGGAGTGTGTGGTTGCTGACTCCCTTGGAGCGTGAAACGGAGGTAAGGGCTCAGGGAGGGTCCTGGGGGAGGCCCCCTCAGGTGGCACCTGCGTTTCACACTTGCTGGGCATCTCCGGGTTGTGAGCTAAGTGGGTTGTGCTTGTGAGGAAGAGGCCCTGAAGGACACACGAGAGCAAGGAGACCTTTCCTGCCTCAAAGCTCGCCTCGGAAGCCTGGAGGTGCCCCTTCTGTCTCCAGTCTCCCTGGGGGTCCCCACTGTGACCTGGCCAGAGGGAAGCTAGCTGCTTTGGGGCGGCGGCTGTCCCCTCCCCCAGCAGGTCAGAAAGGACGCAGAGGATGTCTTCAGTCTTTCCATAGAGGTCACTGATTGAGTGGGCTGTTTGATGTTTGGTTAGTGCAGAGACACTTCCTCTTTCGTTTGTGTCTCGTTCGGGCTTCCTCCCATCCCCCCGCCCCCCAACCCCCCTCCCTGCTTGGAGACTGAAAAAGGGGAACAAAGCGGAAGGGGAAAGAAAACTGAACATCTCAGATGTAGCTGTGATGCTGGAGACCGCCGTGGGGGTGGGGGTGGTCTGTGGAAGTCAGCGGGGGGGTGGGGGGGTGGCACCCTCCGGAGGTCATGAGGCCCCCCTTGACCTAGCCTTTCTCCCTGCCCTCCCACTAACTTCCATGGCTCCCGCCCAAGTACTCCTAAATGCTTACGGGAGATCCTTGGAACCCTGAGTCCTATTTTTCAGGGAGCAGCATCCTTAAAGGAAAACCTAGATCTGTTTTTGTTCATTTCATTGGGTTGACTATATTCATTTGCAAGGCAGATATAGCTAACACACATGTGTGTGTGTTTATACACACACACACACACACACACACACACACACACACACACACACAGACACCCCAGATTGTGGTAGCTTTTAGAAACTGTCTGAGGCACAGAAAATAACTTGCCTGACAAGACATCAAAGACTTGCAAAGAGACCACAGCAGCAAAGGCCTTCAGACTGCCTAGCAATTTCTACGTGATTGATGATAAGCATCTATTTGCTCCAGTAAGTCGAAGTAGAACTGTAACCTTTTATTTGTTCCGGGAAACAGTAACTGAAGTCACAAATCATAAATAATAAAAGATAGAAAAGTCCTCTTTTAACCTAATGGACTAAAAGATCTCTTGCTTTTCATTTCTGCTAATGGCCTCCCCAACTTGGCACTATCCGAGCTGGCCAAGGACAGGCAAACCGAGCCTCAGTTAGCAAGCAGGACTTGGTCCAAAAGATCGTTTATAAGTTGCTTGTTTGGAACGCAGAATGCATTTTCCCTAAAAATCTATCTTTCCCAGGGTGACTGGGCACTCAAGTTCCCCTTGCACGGGACTCCCCAACCTGTAGAGTACCCGGGCGCTGGGTCTTTGAAGGCAAGCTGTCTGCAGTGCCAGAGGGAGGAAACAAGTCAACTCTCGCTAGTGTAGCCCCGGCCCAGCACAATTTAAATGTAAGTGCATTTTCTTTTTTATCCTCTCACCTCCCTTGTGGCATCCAGGTCCCGGGGCCCGAATCTCATGGCTCACAATCTGCCTTATGTGCTCTAGGCTGCTCGGCTGAGGGACTCCGTGACCCTAAATTACCTACTTGTTTCCACTTCCTGATCGGTCAGACTTCCATTTCCTCAGAGCAGCTGATAACGGCTAAGGGCTAGAGGAAAAGTAAACAGAGCAGGTATGAATTCATACCAGCAGGTGAATGACTGAAATCCTCTTAATATATTCTCAGGTTAAAATGGGTTGGTTGTGACATTTGAGAGTCATCGTGGGCCGTAAGTTAAAGAGGATGAAAACAAGGGGGTTAAGGATTCAGAAACTGCACACCCATGAGTGGGATGCTCAGGCTAATTACTATACCCTGTTTCCAGAACACTGGCAGTCAGGAAATAATTCTTTTTTTGGGGGAAAAAAGGAAGGGGGATGGTCACAGGTTCAGACACTAGGGAATCTCTCCTCAGTGAATCAGCTGGTTCTCTGCCAGATCACCCTTGAGAACTCCCAGTGGATAAGCTGCGTTCATGTACCCAAAACCATCAACCAGCTTTGTTGATGCTTCATGATGAAATCTTAACAGACAGCCGAGGGTCGTCAAATGTTTGTGGAAAGTTATAACATGAAAGAAAAAGACCCAAACAGAGGAAACAACGAACGAAACTTCAAAAATAGCATAGTTCATACCCATAGAGAAACAGGAGAAGACATCTTATCCACTAAATGAGAAACGGTGTAAAATAAACAATCTGAATAAGAAAGAACGTTTGGCTATTAAAAAATAGAATGTTTGAAAAAAAAAAGATACTCAAAAGAAAAGACAGAAGATAATTGGTGAAAACTTCAGAAAATAGAAGAAAAAGATGGATGGAAAAAATGACAGAAAAGATAAGAAAATGAGAGGATCCATCTTGAAAGTCCCACATCCAGCAAATATGGAGAGAAGGAAATTTCTCAGAATGGAAAGATAATAGACTCAAGATTGAAGAGCCTCCTGAATGAGCAGCAAAATGAATGGGGAAGAAAAAAAAACCAAAAAGCTCAGACCAGCTCACATCTTTAAAAAACTTATAAACATATATACTTAAAAAAACTTAGAGTTCTCCAGGACTCTAAGGATGAACGGAAGATTCCAAGATCTTCCTAAAAAAAGCAGGTAACATACAAAGGATCAGGAATCAAAATGGTTATATTATCGTTAAGTCGGAAAAAATGGAAGAAACCCTTCCTAACGCTGAGGCAAGAAGATTTTTCCACCTAAAATTCCACACCCATCCAGGGAAACTCTCAGTCAAGAAAGCGTGCTCATAGCACACGGCTCAGCTCTCCAGTGAACAACGAATAATTATCCTGGTGGGGGTGCTGATCACAGAGTCAATCAAAAGTTGTGATACAACTACATGGGGGGGGGGAAGGAGTGAGCCGTGTGAGGGTGTGTGAGAGAGGTCACTCCCCATCTACCATGGCAACAAATCAATAGACGCTGCCTTAAACCAATGGATCAAGAAAGCTCCTTATATGCACCCTGTTCAGAAATATGACAAAAATGCCAGGGAAAACAGCTGAGAGCCTCTTGGAAGTTGGCCTATCGGGTGGTGCTGTTACTTTTCATTACAACTCTTTTGGTATGATCTGGCTTTTTAAAATGTACTTGGAATATTTTCATATATTTAGTAATGTATTTTATTTATTTATTTACTTACTTACTTACTTACTTACTTACTTATTTACTTACTTACCAACTGAGCCATTCAGGCATCCCTAGCAATTTTTAAATAAAATCAGACAACTAGGAAAATAAATGATAGATTAGTTGTTAAACTAAATGGATCTCTAGTGGAATTTCAGGGTGAGTAAAATTCAGAGACTGTGGGGAAATGGACGAGTGGGAAGGGGGAAGAGGTACAATTAAAACAGGAGTTCACACTGATAAGAAACTCATATTTATTTATGAAATAATTATGAAAATGTGCTTGGTTTTAGAAAATATATGCTGGAGTAGTTAGGAGTAAAGAGACATCATGTCTGCAACTTACTCTCAAATGGTTCAGAGGGAAGAAATGTAAATTATATACCTTTTTATTCTAAAACTAAAGCTTAATAAATACAAGGTACTAACATTTTTAAATAATAGCTAGTAAATACTTAGGGACTGTACAGAAATACGGTATCCTTCTAAAATTTGGGGGCAACCACAATGGGTTTTTTTGTCCAGGAAGTGAATTTAAATGGTTTAAATGAAAAACGAAAAATTCTTGTTAATGAATACAGGAGTTGAATAAAAACGTAATGAATAACTTTTGTTCCAGATACCTTGAATGAAAGCGTTTCCCTTTAAGCATCTCACAGTTTAGAAAGGGAGACATGAGTTATAGTCGTTGTGATAAGGACAAGGAAAGCAGTATACGCAAGGCGACGAGCACTGGAGAGGAGTGGGTTTTGTCTTCCAGGAGGTGGGGTTAGGGAGAGCTCTATGGAACAGGTGAACGCCCAGCTCGGCGAAGGCTCTCAGGATGTCAGGAGGCCATTCGATCAAGAGTTAAAATGTCCAAAGTTAATTCACTTACTCCCTACAACTATAGAAGGTCTGTGCTATTATTATCTCTGTTGTACAAACCAGGGAAGAGATGCATAAGGTTAAATAATTCATGCAAGGCCATACGCTAATGAGCAGGGGTTCCAAGGTCCAAACCCAGATCATCGTCTTAGCCCCTGCCCTACACTGACTCTCGGGATGTCTGGAGACTGGCATGCAATCAAAAGGCACCACGTCCAAGAAAGTTTGCTACTTCTGGGCACAGTGTGAGGGATGCGTTGATGTTCTCAGTTTGAAACTTGGGGATCGGGAATGAGGGGCGTGCATTTATTGAAGAATAGGGTCCAGGTAAGGATGGGAATGGGCGCTGTGATCAAAGAATGAATTCGGACATTTGCAGATCGAGGGGGAGTAAACAAATGAGAGACCCAGGTCATCCCCGGAGTTGAAAAGATCAAACATCCATTAAGTGAAGGCTCGCTAAGGAGAGACAGCAAGCGATTAAGGGTGGAGGAGATAACCATTAGAGACGGCTCTGTAGTAGGACGATGGCTTGGAAGTGAAAACTGGGGCTCAGGGGTATTTTTGAGTGAAGGTTGGAGGGAAGAAGCGATGTCCAGGGAGGAAAGCTGGGTGTCCCTTAAGGTGAGGCTCTTGGGAAGAGAACTTGCGGGGAAAGGTGGAGGTTCGAGGAAACAGGCTTAAGAATGGACTAGGGTTTTTCCGGGGTTCCTTGCAGGAAGCTGGTGTGTATATGGAGTGGAGAGCGTGGGGCGAACCTGGGGAAGAATCAACTGAGTTGGATCCGGAGGTGGGTGGGCTTGCTTGGACGCGCACACCCTTGAAGGGAGAGGGGATGGGGATTAGGTTGGCTTTTGTCCTTGGCAGCCCTAGGGGGCACTAGCCGGCCTGACCACCGACACCGGGACACAAAGGGGCTGTAGAGGGGTGGGCCAGGGGATCCTCTGCGTTCACATGCAACTTCCCAGGGCTGAAGGGGCTTCAGGGATCAGAGCTCCCTCCCGCCACCTTCCCGCAGGAGACCCCCTGAGGCCCAGAGAGGTCAGCCGGCCTACCCAAGACCACACAGCTAATTCAGTCCCAGCGCCCGCCCGCGCCTTTTTTCTACTTGTCTCCGGCACACGCCTTTGGGCCTTTTCAGCACCAGCGAAGCACCAAGCGAGGCATCCCTGGGTGGACAGAAACCCTGCCGGGGTCGCCCGGCCCCCGCCTCCGCGCCGCCCGCCACCTGCGATTCGCGGTCGCGGCCCGCGCGGAGGCCGTTGCCGGCGCCTCGGCCAAAGAAGGGAAAGTCCAGAGGGTGACGGCACCGGGGCGCGCGCCCAGGCTGTGCGTCAACCTGCGGCCACGGCTGACTTATTTTGGACCCGGTCGGTTACATCGGTCACGCCGAGGACGCTCCTCAAACCCGAGGTCCCCGGCACGCGCCACGCGGGCAACCGCGGCCGCGTGACACGATGTCCAGCGGGGCCCCCCCGCCCCAGCTGCCCCGGGGGCGGCCCTTGAGGGGCCATCGGGGGGCCGGGGGACAGAAGGCGACCGTGGGGACTGACTTCGACGCCTCGTGACCCCTCGCCGACCGCCCCCACTCGCAGAGAGGGGGACCGCGACCCCTCATCGGACGTGGGCTCCGCGTCTGCGAGACAGCCTCACGCTACGGGGCGTGGCGTGCGACGTGGGGGCGTGGCAGGGCGTGGCAGGGCGTGGAGCACGCGCGAAGGGGCGTGGCGCGGCGGAGCGGTGCGTGGTGCGATGGGCGGGGCGTGGCGCCGGGTTGGTTGGGGGGGGGCGGAAGGCGTGGCACGGCGAAGGGCGCGTCGTGCTGGCGCGCCGTAGCGGCCGAGGGAGGCGGTCGGTGTCTAGGCCCGGCCGGGTGAGGGTCGTGCGGTGGAAACGTCAGATCCGGGCCGTGGCCTCACGGGCTGGGATCCTGGTTGGAGGGGACGGGGGACGGTCGCGGTGGGTGGGAAGGGATGAGGCTGTGGGCGAGGCCGCCGCGGCGGAAGCAGGGGAAGACAGCGGGGGCGGGGGCGTCTCCTGGGAGCCAGGCCTGGCCTCTGCGGAGGCTTCCTCCGGGGCTGGCGGAAAGTCGAAGCGAGAGTCCCCGGGGGATCCCCCCACCCCACCCCGGCCAGCGACCTGGTTGCGGTCGCTTTGGGGCCCAGCCCAAGGTGCGGGTTGCTATAGCAACCAGCTGGGGTAACCAACTTGTCCAGGTTTGCGCAGGATGTGCTGGTTTTGGCACTCAGCACTGCAGGCCTCCAGCCCGCTGAAGCGATCCTATTCGGCCTCCCGCGGCTCCGGCCAGAGGAGACCTGGGAGGCCGGCGGAAGGCCGACCTTTCACACTGCCTTTTCAATATTAGGGTGAAGGCGCCCGGCACAGCACTTTCTCGGCCAGGCCCAAGCATGCCAGTCCTTGTAAGACAAAGACTTCAATGGGAGCCTTCCTCCTTAAAGGTAGGTAGAATACAGAAGGGCACATTTTGTTTGGTATCTTGGAACTTCAGCCCAGGTGTGGAGCAGCGAGGACGAGCGTCTGCACATATCGGAGCTTTGACGAGAGTGACCTCTGTTTGAGAATTTCTTCCACACTCTGGAACCCCAGGATTCTGGTGTCCAGCCAGAACGGACGTTAGCTGAAAATTTCCCATCAATTGTCAATCATTAAACTGTAAACATCCAGATAATTAGAAAATAATGGGGGCGCCTGGGTGGCTCAGTCGGTTAAGCATCCAACTTCGGTTCAGGGCATGATCTCACTCTCTGTGCGTTTGAGCCCGGCCTGGGGCTCTGTGCTGACAGCTCAGAGCCTGGAGTCTGCTTCAGATTCTGTGTCTCCCTCTCTCTGCCCGTCCCCTGTTCTCTCTCTCTCTCTCTCTCTCTCTCAAAAATAAAGATTTTTAAAAATTTTTTAAAAATAAAAGCAACTATGATAGGTTCCAGACAGCGAAGTTTAATTCTTTTTTCCTTTTCTAACTCAAAAAGCCTTGTGGTGAAGCAGCTGTTTGACACACTCAGAAGGAAGGATGACAGCTATACAGAGGAACACGATGTGAATGGAAGAGACCTGTCATTGTGAGTCTGGCTTTTGATTAGTCACCTGGTGTCTTCCCCAGGGTGACATGACTTTGAGGCAGTAAACTTCAGTGACTGCGATCTATTAGGAGCCTGCAGTTAAATTACAGAAATGGGCAGGATTTACATCAGTTCTCTTTTTTGTGTGGTCTGGAACATCTCTGACTCACCTTGGAAAGGCTGAGTATTTTTCATGTGGCCCTGATGACTCAGTTTGTAATATTGTTACCCAAATGACAGAAGGAAGTAGGCAATCAGGTCATTCTCTTATGGTTTTTATAACGGGAGCAGGTTCTTTAAGAGAAGAAGGGATGAATTTCATGATTTTTCTTTTCACTTTTTCAGATCCTCTTCCCAGGAAATTGATTGGAAATGGGAGGGCGGGGGGGGGAACCCGTTGTTTGGTATGAATTAAAAAAAAAGCAATCCGTTTTTCCATTCTAGGGAGAGATTATACATGCAGGTGGAGGGTAGGTAGATTAAAGTCACCTGTATGGATATGCATTGTATATTTGATTCCTTGTGTTTTTCTGGTAGATGGAAACAGTACGGCACTCTGAACATACGCTAAAAACAGCTCTCATCTCGGAGAACCCAAGGCTTGTGTCACAGTATGAGAAGTTAGATGCCGGGGAAAGGCGTTTGCTGAACGAAGCCTTCAAGCCAGACCATGATCTCTTCGGACCCATTACCTTGCATTCGCAATCGGATTGGATCATCTCCCATCCTGAGGCTCCCCAAGACTTTGAACAGTTTTTCAGTGATCCTTACAGAAAGGCACCGTCTCCCGACAAACGCAGTATTTATATACAGTGCATTGGTGTGCATTGGTAACAGGCTGGATTTGTTTGGTTTGCGATGGGGCTGTCGCCAGGGAGAGCCTGGGTTGCTAATATCATTTAAGTGGGCAGCTTTTATGATCTTTTTAAAAAAAAAAACTTTTTTTTAATGTTTATTTACTTTTTGAGAGAGAGAGGGGGGCAGAGGCAGAGAGAGAGGGAGACACAGAATCCGAAGGAGGCTCCAGGCTCTGAGCTGTCAGCACAGAGCCCAACGCGGGACCCGAACTCACGAACTGCAAGATCATGACCTGAGCCGAAGTCGGATGCTCAACCGACTGAGCCACCCAGGCGCCCCATGATCATTTCTGACATTCATCACAGTGGTGGAAGTGTTGTACCCAAATTGCCTTGAAAGAGGACATTTTGTTTCTTTCTAATTCATATTCACATCAATGAGTGATAGAGGTTTATTAAAGATTTAGAGTCCCATTTGCTTCTAATTTCAGATTTCTAATTAGAGACTGAGGTAAAGACTGAATGTTTTGGGGTGCCTGGGTGGCTCAGTCGGTTGAGCGTCCGACTTCGGCTCAGGTCGTGATCTCAGGGTCTGTGAGTTCGAGCCCTGTGTCGGGCTCTGTGCCGACAGCTCAGAGCCTGGAGCCCGTTTCGGATTCTGTGTCTCCCTCTCTCTCTGACCCTCCCGCATTCATGCTCTGTCTCTCTCTGTCTCAAAAAAATAAATAAAGGTTAAAAAAAAATTAAAAAAAAAAAGACTGAATGTTTTAATCATCTTCGAGTCTGACTTTACATGTTCTTCCACCTTACAGGCTCTCTAGGCAACACCAGAATTATCAGTGAAGAATATATTAAATGGCTCAAGGGTTACTGTGAAGCATTTTTCTACGGCTTAACAGTGAAACTCCTGGAACCAGTTCCTGTCTCTGCCACGAGGTGTTCCTTTAGAGTCAATGATAACACACAAAACCTACAAATTCACGCAGGTAAATTAAACAGTTTTACAATTTGAACTGAGTACAGGAGATCTATACATAGGTGTATATGGAGAGACATGTATGGATGTACGTATCTCACACACGCATCCCTTTTTAAATAGGGCACATCCTGAAGTTCTTAAAAAAGAAGAAACCTGAAGACGCCTTCTGTATTGTGGGAATAACGATGATTGATCTCTACCCAAGAGACTCCTGGAATTTTGTCTTTGGACAGGCCTCTCTGACAGATGGTACTCCTTTTTGACATTATTGGTAGAAATATCCTCAACTTGAGATTACTGGAAGATGTTGATAGAGGGAAAAAGTTCCAGCCAGTTATAATTTTGGTACTAAAGGCTGTATGGTATTTCTGGAGCATCATGCTGGTGTGGGAAATGTGCTGTGGATAGATTCTGATGACCTGGGTCCCTGCCCCGCTCAGCCATTCACTACCTATGTGACCTTGAGGCCAATAATACCGATTTTTTTTTAAGTTTATGTATTTATTTTGTGGGGGAAGGAGCAGAGGGAGAGAGAGAATCCGCAGTAGACCCCACACTGTCAGCATAGGGCCTGATGTGGGGCTTGAACTCAGGAACCGTGAGATCGTGACCTGAGCCAAAGTCGAGAGCCGGAGGCTTAACTGACTAAGCCACCCAGGCGCCCCTAACAATACCTATTTCGGAGAGCCCTTTTGCGATGGGTTACCTAACAGTGCTGATACATAAACAGTGTGGATACGTAAACTGTGTATATATGCCTGGCATATACATAAGGCGTTCAGCACAGCAGACAGTAGGTGTCCGAAACTGGGTAGCAAGGTGAATGAAGTCCAGTAAGGATGTTTGAACTGTCGTTAACGTAAGAGAAAGTCTTGCTGGTTGCTTTTCAATTCTTAGTTCTCTCATATAGACAGGAAACTATAGGCTGATGTACAGGTGTGTGCTTCTTGTCCTGTGTCTCATGACGTCTTGTTATTTTATTTTTGTAAAAAAGTCGACTCCAGGTTTTGATTTAAGATGTAGTCCCCTTGACTCATCAGGGCTTCTGCATGGTGATACTGGGGGTAGGAAAGGATCTGGAAGCAAATCCTATTTTTGCCTAATTTTTTTCTTCTTCCCGTCTGTCCACTTCTTTCCTCCGCACCCCTCCCTTTTTGCTGTCATCTCTCTACCTTCGTCCCCTAGGATCTGACAAGTTGGAGGGGGACAGTCCAATGCACTAAGGGGAGTGGTTGTCTGTTAGCAACGTGGCGGTGGGGAATAGGTACCTGGGACTGTCCCTATTCTGAGTTCCAGTTTGTGGACTGTCTAGGTGTTCTCGGTCTTTCACAAATGTTTCTTTGTTAGGTGTCTCCATCTCTGACACATTGATTGGGTCGGGGAGGGGGGGGACCCAGGGCACCACAGAACCTGTTCATCCCCCTTACTCCTTCATGGGGGTTTCTCCATTTACATTCCTATGGCGCCCTCTCCCCAGTCGGCATACTCTCCTGGAGACTCTGGTCACTGCTGTCTTTCTGACTTTTGTATGAGCTGTCTTTCTGTCAGAAGTAAATTTTTACGAGCTAAACTTTTATGTCCCCTTTTATTATTTACCTGACAGAGACAGAAACTTTAAAAATGTAAAACAATTTATCTGGACATTGCCAGCTGATGCATCTTATGCATTTCAAGAAGGCAGGAGGCATTTTCCCAAAATGTTTCTACTTTAACTACCCCCCCCCCGCCCTCCCTTTAAAAAAATTTTTTTTTAGTGTTTATTTATTGAGAGAAACAGAGCGCACGCGTGTGTATGAGTGGGGGAGGGGGCAGAGAGAGAGAGAGAGACACAACCCGGTAGGCTCCAGGCTCCAGGCTCCCAGCTGTCAGCACCAGAGCCTGACACAGGGCTCGAACTCACCAACAGGAGCCAGGAGCCGCCTGAACCACCCGGGCAGCCCACCCCCCACCCCCTTTTTAAGTAAGTTTCTTAACTGCTGCATGGCCTCAGAGAAGATACAGGGTTGCAGGACTGATGGGCCAGGCAGTGAGACAGTATCTTGCTACAAGTGACTGTTCTCTCCAAGTTTACGAAGATGGGGATTTTAAAACGGAGAAATATTTAATTACTAAAGAAAATAACCTTCCATTTGTAGGATTATCAGGAGGAATGTTCTCACTAGAGGTATTATAATGAAATATGCTCACACTTCCTTGGCAAGAGGACAGAGGAGGTCAGCCGTGACATGAATAGATTCAGTGTTTTCTTAACTTTCAGAATGTGCTCTTTCTCTCTCTCTCTCTCTCTCTCTCTCTCTCTCAATATCAAATACGAGGCGACATTTTCCAAGGGTGGGGTGAGGAGCATTCTCTTTGGATCAGGTTGGATTGGACAGACTTACTGTGAATTCATTTCTTTGACAAAAAAAAAAAAAAAAAAAAAATCCTTATTACTTTCAAGTAACACCTGAAAGAGACAAATAAAAGTGATCATGTCAACAAGTGCCGTCATAAAGCCATGCCCTTTAGAACGAGCTGTGCAGCAAAGCCTGTTCTCCACCTGTGCAGAGGTGGTTGCTACGAGCCTCAGGGTAACAGGAAGTCAGTTACAAGGGTGTTTATTCTGGTCACCCGACGGCAGCCACATAGTACAGTTGTGTTGTGAGCGAGGAAGGGCAGGAGGGAAGAGGGTCTGTCTGTAGGCGTGGTCTCAGGCATGGTCTCCAAGCATCAGGGCAGTCGCACGGCGGTTTTCCTCAGCCTGGTACCAGGGACATCCAGGAACTCTCCCCGACACACAGGACCTAGAGATCTGTTTATTGTGTTTTTTTTTTTTTTGTAAGTTTATTTATTTATTTATTTTGAGACAGAGACAGAGAGAGCACGAGCTGATAAGGGGCAGAGAGAGAAGGAGAGAGGATTCCAAGCAGGTTCCATGCTGTGAGCGCAGAGCCCGATGGGGGGCTCGATCCCACAAACCGTGAGATCGTGACCTGAGCCGAAACCAAGAGTCACACGGTTAACCGGCTGAGCCACCCAAGTGCCCACGTTTGTCGTGTTCTTAAAGAGTAAAGTTGGGGCGCCTGGGTGGCGCAGTCACTTAAGCGTCCGACCCTTGGTTTCGGCTCAGGTCGTGATGTCACAGCCTGTGAGATCGAGCCCCGCCTTGGGCTCTGTGCTGATGGCGTGGAGCCTGCTTGGGATTCCGTCTCTCCTCCTCTGCCTGCCCCTCCTCCGCGTGCTCTGTCTCTGTTGCTCTAAAAATAAATAAATTAACTTAAAAAAAAAATAAGAGTGAGGTCATGGGTGTGTGTTGTCCATTTTTCAACGTTCCTCTTGGAGTACTTGGTTTGGACTATTCTGGGGAAAAAAAAGACTTCTTCCGTGGGGAACAAAAACCTCTGGAACTCCCGATTTCTCGAGAATTTGGACCTCGAGCCCTTTGTGTTTTACAG
The DNA here is from genome assembly GCF_024362965.1 of Panthera pardus. NCBI lineage: Eukaryota > Metazoa > Chordata > Mammalia > Carnivora > Felidae > Panthera > Panthera pardus. Next base: position 24,632,126 of record NW_026526876.1, on the reverse strand, counting down.
GGCAGGGCAAATTGGACAGCAGCGGCAGACTTGGGTAGGGAAACCCGGGGCCAACGGCCACCTCTGTCTTGGCAAACCTCAAGCACATGAGACCGTGGGAACATGGGAGCGCAGACAAGACGCCCGGGCGGGCTCTCCTTGTTGGTTTGTCCTTCAGGAATCTTGCTCCCGTTCTCTTGCTGCTTGTCCTCCTTTTGTAGGTGTGGGGATATTCAGCTTTGCCAGGTATGGCAGTGATTTTTACAGCTCCCGCTACGAAGGCAGAGTGAGCAAGCTGCAGAAAGGATCCTCGAGTGACTATGCAGTTTTCGATAACTATTACACTCCTCAAGTGACCAGTGTTCTGCTGCTTCGTTCCTGTAAGGTGAGTTGTTGGAAAAAAAAAAAAAAAAAATCCAACAGGAGTATTTTTTAAAGAGCTCTTCCCCCCCCCATGTTTATTTATTTGTTTTTGAGAGAGAGACAGAGAGGCAGAGAGAGAGACAGAATCCCAGGCAGGCTCCACGCTGCCAGCACAGAGCCCGATGAGAGGCTCGAACTCACGAAACTGTTGAGATCGTGACTTGAGCCGAGATCAGGTCGGACGCTTAACCAACTGAGCCACGCAGGCGCCCCAAAGAGCTCTTAATTCCCTAAATTGTATGTCAGCAGTCCTTAAGGTAATATGATAAATGAATTTGTATCATTCGTATGCTTTTGATGGACATCGTGTTTGCCTGAAATTACCAATAAAAACAATTTAAATGGATACCTTGACAGTGACATTTACAGTATCTGTGCTGGAATTATGCCCTGTTAGTTATGTACAGCCTCAGTTATGTACAGCCCCACATCCTCACCACTAGTTCAATTCCAGAAGTCTGGTATGAGTAAGTAACTGACTCTTTGAAGTTGTGGTCATCAAGTAAAGCCGCTCTTGGAGGGCCTCTGCTGGCAGGTGTCTTGACAATGGCTTCCTCTTGGGCCCCAGGCTACCTTCTACTGAGGTTAGCTCCACTGACAGCTCCTGATTAATCTCCCCAACTCGTGCTCTTTGGAGAGCCTGTTTCCTGATTTTTCCCCCTTTCCTTAGCCAGAGACATAGGCATTTTCTGCAGCTGGGAAGTTCTGCCTTCATTCCTAGCCACCTCTTCAGGTTTGAGAGCTACACTGCCTGGAACAGTGTTTTCCGAGTGTGTACCCTGCATCAGCATCCGCTGGTGTGCTCGTTAATGTGGAGACGGGAGCCCCCTTCCTTCCAAACCTACGGACTCAGCGTCCCTGGGAGAAAGGACCCAGAATCTGAATCGTAACAAGTGTCCCACTTGCCTGGAGCATGGCTCTCAGGCTGGGATGATCTTGCCCCCCCGGGGACTTTTTGGCAAGGTCTAGAGACGTTTCTGGTTGGCCCAGTTGAGTAGAGGCTGTGGATGGTGCTAAGTGTCCTACAGCGCCCAGGACTGCTGTTCTCCCCACCCCCCCACACACACAAAGAATGATCCTACCCAATACATCAGGGGTCTCAAGGCTGGGCAACCCAGCTGCAGGTATACTTAAGAAATTAAGTCTAGGAAGGAAGGCAGTGTGAGTAGGGAAATGAAGGATTAAGTTTGGGGGCAGGTTGAAGTTTTGGTGATGATGGTAAGGGAGTTGCCTCCCCTACACTTGTTTCTTGGAAAAACAAAAAGAAGGAAGGGCTAACCCACTGATGACGGTGGCGCCATAAAGCTTTGATGTGAATGTCTTGCAGACTTTAACCCACGAGATCGGACACATATTTGGACTCCGACACTGCCAGTGGCTCGCATGCCTAATGCAGGGCTCCAACCACTTGGAAGAAGCCGACCGGCGCCCCCTCAACCTTTGCCCCATCTGTTTACGCAAGTTGCAGTGTGCCATTGGCTTCAACATAATAGAAAGATACAAAGTAAATGAGGGGAAGAACAAAAGGGGGAAGTGGTTATATAAGTAGCAAACTACCATTTTCTATTAGGCCCTTCTCTGGAACTATAATTTATCAGAGGAAATTAGTGCAAAGATAAGCAGGAAGCTGTGGTTACAAAAAAAGAAAACCCTGCAAAGAAATCTCATTAAAAACTGCCTGGCCCCGGAGAGCCTTACACTTGTCGTTGAGTGAGAAATGGTGAAGGAGGTAATCTGTACTTCCCATTCCCTAAGGCCAGGAGAGCTTGACTTGTTGCAGAACAGTAAACGTTGATGCGTGCGGCCGGGTTCGTTTCTGACAGCTACGGAAAATGCATAGAGATAGTTTCTCTTTCCAAATGTGGGACAGGGGTATGCAATTCACTGGGAGGAGAGGATGGGTTTCTTTACGAAGGAAGAGGGGAGGTACCGAATCTCAGGATGCGTGTGCGCATACGTGTGTCCACACGTGCCCACGAACGTGTCAGTGGCCATCGCGGGACTCCTGGTGGGTGGGACCCCGCGTGCAGGTGGCTTTACATACGTGCGTCCACCTGCGCCTCTGTGCACACTTGCAGACGTGCCCGCTTCCGCATCGGGTTAAAAGCACGCGCCCGGTGCCCCGTGGGACATCTGGCGAGCCGAGGAAAGCCTACCCCTGCCGCCCAGCAAAAACCCGTGAGGGGTGTCTTTCTCTCTGGTCTTCCCGCTCCCCCCCCCCCGGCACACTCTGACCATCACTCGTATTCCTAGCGTGTGCGTTGGAGGTAAACGCTCTTTCACCCAGTGTTGTTTCATGTGCACAAACATCTTTATCAAACGGAACATCTCCCTGGGGCAACTGAAGTCACTGATTGCGATAACGTGATTTTGAAGGCCGTGTTTTTCTCTAGCCTAAAACTGTCTTGCTCCGATTTGTTAAAATGTGCGTCTGGCTTGTGTTTTTCAAGGCGCTGGTGAGGTGGATCGAGGACGAGTCGGACAGCCCCGGAGTCAGTACGAAGCGCGGTCGTGAGGGAACCGTGGATTTACCGAAACCCGTGGACGCCTTTAAGGAATGGAAAGAGTGGATAATAAAATGCCTTGCTGTTGTCCAAAAATAAGGACCTTCACTTCACATAGGAGTAATTAAAATAAACATTTGCAGCCTCTGCTTTCATTTGGACGGAGTACTTCGTTAGAATACACTGTTTACCGATTCTGCCCGGTGTCAGGTAACAGGATGGAACCTTCTTGAAAGCACCTGAACTTTGAAATGAGGCTTATTTTTTTTAATGTTTATTTATTTTGAGAGAGAGAGAGACACTGTGTGCGAGTGGGGGAAAGGCAAGAAGAGAGAGAATCCCAAGCAGGCTGCATGCGGTCAGCGTAGAGCCCGACACGGGACTCGAAGTCACAAACCGTGAGATCATGAGGCAGACCTGAGCTGAGATCGAGAGCCGGACGCTGAAATGACTGAGCCACCCAGGCACCCCATTTTAGCATTGTGAATGATAGGAACTATAAACTCCTCTGTCTTGATAGCCTGGCCTGTGGTAGGGAGCACATCGTTTCCATTCTTCAAATATGCTTAGGTCTCGAGAGAGCCGGGACCAGCAGATAAGTAAGTAAATATTCCAAAAACTGCTGCCTGTGTCCTGAGAACGGATTTCCAAGGCACGTCATTTCCGGGGGCTGACACTTGGTTCGTTTCCTGGAGGAGGGACTCCCTCCTTTGCACCCAGGCCGGTCATCTGCTCTACTCGATCCCTTACCTGTGGCCTCTCCTTCCCAGACGGGGGCTGCCTGCTCTCCTTTTATTCTTTGCTGGTTGTCGGCTCGAGCCTCAAGGACGCAATGGCACACTTGGGTTTTCGGCAGCTTATCAAAGGTGACCTCCTGGGGCACCTGGCTGGCTCAGTTAGGCGGCTTGGTTTGGGCTCATGATCTCAACGTCTGTGGGCTGCAGCCCTGTGTCGGGCTCCTCGCTGACCGTGCAGAGCCTGCTTGGGATAGTCTCTCTCTCTGACCCTCCCCTGCTCGAATTCTCTCCCGCGCAAAATAAACATAAAATAGAATGTGACTTCTCACTAGTTACAAGTGAAGATAGTGGAACTTGTACTACAACAGACATAGGATTTGTGAGGGGTCTTGCGCATGATTTGCTACAACGGCCCTTAGGTTTGTGAGTGTTGCACTTTGCCTGTAGGCTCAGAGCAGGTGTCGGGTTGATTCCCACAATAGTGTCTCCCTCCCTTCTCTGCACTGGGAAGTGTTTACTTGAGTAGGGGGAGGCCGTGATGCGGTTACCTGTTGGCCCATGATGGCCTGCAGGGCTGGGGACGTCAGCTGGATTTCCTCAGTGGGGAACAGGTTGAAAACCACAGACTTGACACGTCTCCTCTGAGAGATCAATGTATCCTGGAAACCTAGAAATTACGGCAGATCATTTAACTGAATGCTGGTGAGGAGACTGCATTTCTCATGTTCCCATCTTAACCTCAAGGGTAAAACTTCTGGGTAATTAAACATTTTGATCTTTCGACCCTAAATTTTTTCGCTGTTATTCATTATAGTGTGATTTAAAGCACATTTTATAACTGCATCAATGGTTTTCCTGGCTACAATTCATTTTCTTTTTTTTTTTTTTTTTAATTTATTTTTGGGACAGAGAGAGACAGAGCATGAACGGGGGAGGGGCAGAGAGAGAGGGAGACACAGAATCAGAAACAGGCTCCAGGCTCCGAGCCATCAGCCCAGAGCCTGATGCGGGGCTCGAACTCACGGACGGCGAGATCGTGACCTGGCTGAAGTCGGACGCTCAACCGACTGCGCCACCCAGGCGCCCCCCTACAATTCATTTTCTTACGTGATTAAAGCTCATAAGGTCATTTAGAAAATGGTGATTTATGTTGAAACTAATTGGAGAGTGGGGCGCCTGGGTGGCTCAGTTGGTTAAGCACCGGACTTTGGCTCAAGTCATGATCTCATGGTTTGTGGCTTCGAGCCCCACTTCGGGCTCTGTGCTGACAGCTTGGAGCCTGGAGCCTGCTTCGGGTTCTGTCTCCCTCTCTCTGCCCCTCCCCTGCTCATGCTCTGCCTCTCTCTCTCTCTCTCTCTCTCTCTCTCTCAAGAATAAGACATTAAAAAAATTTTAAACTAATTGGAGAGAGAACGCTTGGTCATTCTAATATGAAAAGACAGTTAAAGGGAGTGTGGACTTTTACCGGTTGTTACAGGTTTTATTTCCTCCTTGAAAAATGTCCTATTGTCCGGTCTGTTCAGTTTTCCTCCGTTTACCTACAAGGTCGGGACGGGTTTAGTGCTGTAGGTCAGCAAGGATTACAAACCTACAAATTCAGATTTGGCTAGGTGTGTCAGTTAGGGGTTGCAGTTATTTGGAGAAGATATAAAATCCATTTGTACCTACCTTGCACTGACCAGGAAAAAAGGCTTCTAGTAAAGAATCCAATCATTCAGTCCTTTACAAGTTGGACAAATTTCATGTGACAGGGACTTATTCAGCGATCATCAATTAAGTGTATAGTATCACATTGTACTTAAAAAAAATTTTTTTTTAACGTTTGTTTATTTTTGAGACAGAGAGAGACAGAGCATGAACAGGGGAGGGGCAGAGAGAGAGGGAGACGCAGAATCGGAAACCGGCTCCAGGCTCTGAGCTGTCAGCACAGAGCCCGACGCGGGGCTCGAACTCACGGACCGCGAGAGATCGTGACCTGAGCCGAAGTCGGACGCCTAACCGACCAAGCCACCCAGGCGCTCCCGCATTGTACTTTTAGACGGTTTCCTAGCGTTAAATTAAAAAATAGAATTTGTTGACTGCAAGGAAATTGTACGTACTACGAATAAATCTTGTTTTGCGAAATGATTTTGCACTCAGTAACACAGAAATCCAGAGAGTTTGCTTTGCCAATCCCGAACGAACAAGGTAAGAGTAAAGAGAATGGATTTGTTCGCCGTCTAAACACAGTGCTAGAAATCAGTGCATCCGAAAAGCTGTTCACGTTGTCGCCTGAGTGACTAGCAGTCTCTCTGGTCAAGAGAAGGATTAAGTGTCGACAGGTTAGTCCGGAAAGCCTTGTAACGGTGACGGCTGGACAGAAGAACGTGGCCTCGTCCGGCCGGTCCTCTGGAGCCCGCGGGCCCCCGGGCTCGACCCGTGTCTCCTTTCCGCACCCCGGGGTGCCGCGCCAGGTGGCTGGGGGGCACAGGTGGTGGCCGCGGGCCGCGACGGCGCTGCACCCCCCGCCCCTCCCCCGAGGCGGCGCTGTCCCGTCCGCAACCCGAACGGCGGCGCCGTTCCACCCCGTAACCCCCCGGCGGCGCTGTCCGGTTCCCCGACCCGCGCGGCGCCCCGCCCCGCCCCGCCCCGCCGCCGCCGCGAGCTCGCGCGGCGCGTCCCCAACCCGCGCCCCCGGCCGTCCCCGCGCGCCCCCGGCCCGCAGCGAGGCCTCCTGGGAGTGGGGGCGCAGCAGCCGCGGGAAGGCCGGCGGATCGGCGCGGCGGGCGGCGGCGGAGCCGTGAGTGCGAGCGAGCGAGCGAGCGAGCGGGCTCGGGGGCGCGTGTGCGCGGCGGCGCCCGGAGGCCGCGTGGGCGCCCCTCGCGCGGTTCTGGGGACCAGCGAGAGCGGCACCGTCCAGTGCGCGTAGAGCGCGGGCCCCGGGTGTCACCTTGCCGTGCCTGGGAGGCACGTGAGCACGTGCACAAGGGGGCACGTGGACTGAGGTTGGAGCGCACAGTTTAGCCCAGTTGCAACCCGTCCTCGGTCTGAAAAAGAACATTCTCTTCTCGTCCTGGGTGGCCGCATCTCCGGCCCGGAGGCCACGCTGCACGTGCTCCCCGGCTCCGCGCGGCTCGGGGCTCGTGGCTGTAGATTCGGGCGGGTTTCTGCGCCAAGACGCACCTGCGAGGCGGCACCAGGAGGCACGAACGGGAAAGGCTGTTTCGGGGGAAGCGTCGCGCGGGTCTTCCGGGGTGTGAACACTGCTAAGGGCCTTCGCGTTCGGTGTTGACTGGCCCGCAGGTCTGGCTGTTCCCTTCCGTGGCATTGGTTTGGGTTTTGGTTGTTCACCCCCTCCCGTTACCAAGGGCCTGGTATGGCCTTTAAATGTGCTTTTATGCTTGGAATGCGGAATCGTCAAGTGTTAGTAATAACGTGCATGCTGCTCAGTTCACACGTGATGAAACAAGGCCGCGGTAGCTAAGTAAACTTGTGCACGGTAGCACCCGTGGCAAAGACAAAACGGGTCCAGATCTCCCTCATTTCGAATTGTGCTTTGTTTTGCCTCTGCCGCATGACCTCCTAAGAAGTAAAATACCACAAGCCAGAAACCTAACCGATTTTTTCCCCCAGATTGTTTATAGAAGGGGTTGTAAAAGATTAAACTTTCTTTCAACCCCTTTTCTATTTGAGTGGGGCCATCTGGGGTTGCTCAAAGTCAGAGAAATCAGTCCGAGCACTTTGTCTTAGCACCAAAAAAAAAAAGAGATTCGGTATCCAGAAAAGCCCTTGCTCCCGAGGAGGCATTTAAAAACAAAAACAAAAACAAAAAAAGTCATCATAAAAAAAAAAAAAGTCTACTGGAAAATAGGTTAAGTTAAAACAAAATCTGCTCCAGCAGTATTGTGAAAACTCAGGCTTCCATCGGCCTACCTGCCCTCCTGGTAATTTCTTCCCACTGTTTAGTCTCCGTTGGACCTACGTTTTTGCCCTTAAGCTGATTCACCCATGTAGAGCTCCCCCTGCTGGACCATTGGAGACTTAGCTCTTGGGCCACTAGGTTTGGATCCCAGGGCTTTCAGCGTCCCAGGGCCACCCAGCTTCTTTGCAGCGACACCAGACTGTCTTGAGCTGTAATTGTCAATAGGTGGCTTTTTTTTTCCCCCTTGAAAAAGCCAGTGGGGGAAAATGAAAGAAAGAAAAAGCCGATGCAAAAGGAAGAACTCATTTGTTCGCTCAACAGTATTTTGGGAGCCCCACCTACCACATGCCAAGCCCTACTCAACGCCTTGGGAATCGAGCAGTGCACAAAACACCTGCTACCGTCACGTACCAAGGGAGGAGACATAGTGAATGAGGGAAAACAAATACTTTTATAACTTTTTTTTCAGGGTAAAGAGTAGAAACAAGGACTGTGTTGGGTAGGATGGTCAGGAATGCCTCCGCAGGAAGACTTGGAAGAAACCAAACTGACGGGTGTGCCAGGGAAAGGGAACAATTGATGCTAAGGTAAGAGGCTGGTGTTTTCAAGGAACAGTTCGAAGGCCAGTTCTAGAGTGGCAGGAGCAAGGGAGGAAACAGTAGCAGCAGGCAGTGCATGAAGAACCCATTGTTAAGGATTTTAGGTTTTTATTTTTTATTTTATTTATTTTTAAAAAAATTTTTTAAATGTTTATTTTTGAGAGAGCATGAGAGAGAGAGAGACAGAGCGTGAGCAGGGGAGGGGCAGAGAGAGAGGGAGACACAGAATCTGAAACAGGCTCCAGGCTCCGAGCTGTCAGCACAGAGCCCGACGTGGGGCTTGAACTCACAAACCGTGAGATCGTGACCTGAGCCGAAGTCGGATGCTCAACCGACTGAGCCACCCAGGCGCCCAGGATTTTAGGTTTTTAAATGTGATCGTGTCTGATTTGTGCCTTGAAAGGATTATTGTGGGGCGCCTGGGTGACTCAGTCGGTGTGAGCGTCAGACTCTTGATTTTGGCTCAGGTCATGATCCCAGGGTCGTGGGATTGAGCCCCACATTGAGCTCAGTGCTGAGTGTGGGGCCTGCTTGGGATTCTATTTCTCTCTCTCTCTCTCTCTCCCCTGCTCTCCGTCCCTCCCCTGCCCCCTCCCTCCCTCCTTTCCTCTGCCCCACCCCCCACTCCCATGCACTCTCAAAAAAAAAAAAAAAAGTATCGTAAGGCTTCTATATGGAAATTTAAAGCAGGAAAATTAAAGCAAAAGTGGAATTGGGCAAACCAGCTAGATGATTATTGCAGTAATCCAGCTAAGATGCTGTTGGCTTAGATCAGGGGTCCTGGTAGAGTTGGCGAAAGCAGGTTCTGGCTATATTTAGAAAGTAAAGCCAATAGGATTTGGGGAGGAGCAGGTTTGGGGAGGAGGGTCGGGGGTTCCACTGAGGACATGTGAAGGTGCAAATGCCTGGTTGGTGTCAGGTGCTGTCACACAGGCGTGCGTGAGTCTGGACCTCAGCTGCAAAGGCAGATCTTAGAACAGGAGTTGTCGGTGTTGGGAAGGAACTTACGGCTTTGGTTGAATTCTAGGGGTGACGTTGCTAGGATAGTTGCCGGGCTTTTCTTGAGTTGCTGGAAAGGTCTATAAAGAATATAAATACGTGGCCACAACGTGTATCTTCTCTGCATAATATTCGCTGAACTCTATTTAAAAAGCCTTTACAGATAAAGTGTTCTGGGATATCACTTTTGCTCTCCAGTTTTCCCTCTAGGAAATCCGTAGTCACTGAAGTAATTTTGGTTCGGACGTGAGAGTTTCTCTTCCAGGAAAAGCCAAGTTGTCGGTTCTTGAACTCGTCACTTTTCTGGTTTTGCACCCTCAGGGAGTCCTTACAAAAGCCGAACACCAGGGGGAGCTAGTGTCCTTACTTATACAAAGGCTGGCCCACCTGTCGGGAGATTGTAGCCCTCATTTATTTGATTTATTTGATTAACATGTGCATGTATAACATGTACACCGAAAACGAGGACAGCTTCTCTTTTCTCCATGCAACTGCTGCTTATAGGATTGACCTTTTAGCACAGAACATGTCGGAATTGTCTTTAAATTGGTCGTTTCAAGCAATGCTCATAACCAAAGGCAATAGTATCTGAACTTTGAATCCCTATTAGTGAGTCTGATATCTGGGAGCTTTTTACAATAAGCATTCGTGATTATATCTGATTTAGGATATTTGAGAAAGAGTACAAAAATCTAAATGTAATGTAAATACCTCTGGGTGATTTGAATGGATAGCAGGCCATGGGAGCCCGGACTTAGGATCTATATTTTCCCTTCTGTTTCCGTATCACCAGGCATTAAGCCAGAGGAAAGGCAAATAAATGCACAAAGGCTACATGACACATTATGGAAGTACAAAACTGACACCTTTGTTTAAAGGTTTGGAGCCACTGTATCCATTAAGGATACATTCGTAAGGATACATCAGGGATGCATTTGTCTGAAAAGAGACGTGATCTTCATTCATTTTTACCTCTGAAATAATTTTACTTTTGGCGAGGGAAGTAGTCTTCATTTATACCGGACCGTTATTAAGTCGACAAGGTTAAAGCAGAATCTCCTTAATCCCAGGGAATGGAAACCTGTAATTAGCATGCTATCAGCTGTTTGATCTTTCCTGTCTTTGGCACCCGTGATCCAAAAGCCACTTTGACCACAGTGATCCTTTCCTGTCAGTCCCGACGTTCCTCTTCGCTGACCATTCCAGTGTTGCGGATGCGAATGGGGCAGGGGGTCAGAGACCACAGTCCACGGGGCCGAAATGCAGCCAGTCCACTGCCTGTTTTTCTTTCCAGATCACAGGCTAATAGGGTTGGTTTTTATGTTTTACACTTCTATGTGGTTGAGGAAAAAAATCGGAATAATACCTCATGATGTGTGAAAGTTTTATGAGATTCCAATTTCAGGATCCATGCATGAGTTTTTATTGAAGCAGGCACGCCCATTCTCGTACATAGTGTCTGTGCTGCTTTCACAGTACAAGCGCGGGGCTAAGTAGTTGTGACAGAACCCACCTGGCCCACACGGCCTTAAATATTTACTATCTGGCCCTTTGCAGAAAAAGTTTGCTGATCCCTGGCACGGACAGTATGCTGTTTACTTAGGATAGCTCTTAGGACTGTTCCGTAACTGGATATAGATAGTCTCAACTATTTATTACTTTCGATAGGCTTTGCTCCTACTCTGTGGTGACCGAGATATCATCTCATTTATATATTTTTCATTAAGAAGTAATCAAGTCCCACAAACACTTCTTGGAAATGTTTAAACGTCTCTAGCAGAGTTAAAAGATTCTGCAGAGGGGAGCCTGGGTGGCTCAGTGGGTTAAGCGGCCGACTTCGGCTCAGGTCACGATCTCGCGGTCCGCGAGTTCGAGCCCCGCGTCGGGCTCTGGGCTGACCGCTCGGAGCCTGGAGCCTGTTTCAGATTCTGTGTCTCCCTCTCTCTAACCCTCCCCCGTTCATGCTCTGTCTCAAAAATAAATAAACGTTAAAAAAAAAGAATTTAAAAGATTCCGCAGCAAAGTGAAAAAAATTATTTATTTGGAGTGAATCTTCCTTGAGTTTTTATGACTTTAATTGGATCACACAATGAATGCTGATGAGTCCATTAAAAAAGGAATCCGTCTCTTTAAATAAAAAAAAAAGCCATACATTTATTGCATATCTAGTAGAAGTACCAGAATGTCACAAATACAGAACAGATCAGCAATCCTGCTTTAATTTTCTCCAAAACATTTAAAACCTTGATTATTGACATACTGAAATTGGCATACATTGTTTTTCATGCAGTTAACAGAATGGCAGATTGCTCAGAAATCAGTTATAAATATTAAATTGTATTGAACATTCATAGTAAAAAATGTTGTAAAGTGCTAAAGTCATGTAAGCCCGCAAAACTGCCACAAAGCTCAAAGTCCTTCTCAAGCAGTGACAGAGATTTGCTTACATCCACCATTCCAGGTGCGTCTGTTTTCGACACTTTGTCATTTTTTTCCCCCACCCCCCCAAAGTTTTACAGATTGTCCTATTTCTATGGCTGATAAAATGCTATACAAAATGTAGCAGGTGGTGATGAACTACGCCACTTTCATTTCAGTGCAGAGAAATATTCAAGCTTGTGTGTACCTGTAACCAAACTAGGCTTGTTATATTTTTTCCCCCTGAGTTGTCATAAATTAACAGTAAAGATGAATCAAAGAGCAGTGAGGGACCATCACCTGCAGAGTGAGATTCATTACATGTAAGTAAGTAGCCCCCCTGTGACCCTCACACCTGCCCTCTTTACGGAAAAATGGTAACATGAGAAATTCTATACATGTAGTGTGATTCCAAAAACAAACAAACAGACAAACAAAAAAAAACCAAACCAACAATGACCAGTTGACCTGATAACTCTGGCAACTTAGAGCAATCAAGGTTTATATAAGATGTAAATGGCAACTTGTAACATACGATGGTAAAATACGATGTCTCTGCTACCCCATGTGAAATACCGAAATGCTTCAACAGTTAGCTGTTTAAAGGAAGAAAAAAAAATCAGAAATGCTTCCACAATTCAATGAAATAGAATTCCAATCAAAGGAGATCCTCAAGTATTCTTAGGTGATAAAACAAATTATTTTAAGAAGCTAAGGCGATTTGCTATTCATTATTTTTTTTCCCCTTTAACTAGCACATGTGGCCTTTAATCAAATTGAAGAATCATTATAACCTGGCCCTTTTATGAGAGTAACTTTCCAAGAGGTCTGAGGCATTTCAAGGATTTGCCAAAAGGAGGTAAAAATGATGCTTAGGTCTCAGATTTTACTTCTTTTGATTATTTTAATCATCCTAGAATAACTTAATAATAAATAGTGGATTAAATTAAAGATACTACAGTCACATATTTCGGAATACTTAAAAGCAACAGGAAACATATTTTTGAATGCCATTCTGTATATTCTGTGTTGAAATACTTCTGGTAATGACTGGCCATAGAAAGAAGTGGTAATCTTCACATTTATGAAGTTCAAGTTATATATCTATATTTTTTAGAATTTGTTAGCCGAACGTTTGGTCTTAAACTATACTTCATTCCCATGGAATAGTTGAAAAACTGAGAAACCATGATTTGTTAATGGAGACCTCCGTGTTTTCCAAGGGGTTTTAAACAGTGTGTTCCTATTTCTGAAAATGAGAAATTTGAAACGTGATTTAAGATTTTTTTTTTTTTTTTGGTGGCCAATTTCATTTCAGTGATCTGGGCTGATGGCATTTTATAAGATAGTTGTTTATCACATGTGAGAGCTCTTAAAACCACTCTGGCGATTCACGTCACTGTTTTAAACTTGGAATGTGAGCCAAAGGGTCCTTCTTTGTATCTCTTATTGCTACTGAAGACAACCAGATTGATGTGTGGAAATTGCTGGGTTGTTTTTGTTTTGGCTTAAGAAACAAGCAAAAAGGAAAACTTACAAGGGAAAAAAAGAAAAGGATGTTGGTCGTGTTCACATACACATTCCCTTTAAGATGTCGTTTGGAAAGTGCACAGAGCCGACAGCCCCCGTACCTCCCCGGGTCCCCCCCCGCCCACCGTCCGCCCACGTCCCGGCCAACAGGGTGGCTGGCGTTACTGCAAAGCATGTCATACTGGCTCCATGGTCACGTGAACTTTATGCTCATTTTTCCCAAGGTCCATTTCAAGAAAGTCTTCGGGTATGTCCTGTAAAGCTTTCCCACGAGGATTCTCGGCCTGGGCCTCGCCTGCAGGACGACGCTGGCATGGTCCCTTTTTACAAGGTCTCACAAGCGCGAGGCACCCAGCAGCCACAGACGTGCCGGCTGCACACGAGTAGAAAGCTCTACTGTAAATCTTACTCTGGTCCACCAGCAGACCTGAGAGAAAGCATTCGTATCTGTTAGCAACATGGCCACAAACCCTGTCTCACCCAGAAGCTTCTCAGTGGCTTAGCCTTCTGTGTTCTAGCTGGGTTTTCGAAAGAAAAAAGGGTGTTGAAGGTATGAGTCTTCCCTAGACTGGGGAGAAGGGAGAAGTCAGACAAACGCACAGCTGAGACGACTGGGTTGCTAGCATGTTCTTCACGGGCTAATCTGTCCTCATGGAGCATAAAACGCGGGACAGTTAGATGCATGCTTCTTGGAAAAGGAAACAGTGAGAAGAAAGAACTCTATTATTTTCACTTGAGTTCACTTTAGGGCTCTTTTAAGATGAGGCAAGATTTCTGTCCTAATAACTTTTGAGGACCTATTTCCGGGGCTAAGGTATGAAACACACCCAAGTCCTTCCGCCGGGAAATACCGTGTAGTGATCAATTAAGTATTTGCAGAGTGAGTTCTGTGCTCAGTTTCCTCACACCCTTCCTAAGAAGGGCAGGTGACTTACAGAAGTCCTTTTGTGCTGTGGTTCCAAAAGTCAGAGGGTAATGAATGAGGTTATACCGCGATGGGTACCCCTTTAGCATTTACAAGGCAAGATGGCAGCCAAAGGTTGGGGCAGCCTGGACTGCAGACGGAGCTTCTAATCCTGACTTGGTCACTCATTTACCATACGATTGTTGGCTTACATGCTTGGACCTTCAGTTTCCTCCTATTTAAGTCAAGAGAGCTGGCTCAGGTAACCTCTAATCCTGTCAGCTCTGAAATTCTATGGACCATATAAAAACCAGTAGGTTTTAAGACTCTCACAAGAAGCCAGCACAACCGATAAGGGGAGAGTAGACAAGGGTTCGGATTTCGTGTATGTAAATTACCTGCAAGAGGTGGTCCCGCCAGTCCTGATATGCTCTGAATGAAGACATAGGCTCCCGCCGCAGAAGACATCTTCTCGATCCCCACGACGTCGTCTTCGGCAAGCAGTGGAATGTGGGTACCCCCTACCGTTCCAACCATGAACCCAAAAAATATGCTGCATGACATCAGACCCCAGAATTCAGTAGCGAAAGTAAAGGCAAACAGAGACACAGTCAACAAGATGACGCAGATGAGCTCAATGTAGATCTTCCGGATGGGCTCTCTGTTGAAGATGCAGCCGGCCCCGATCCTTCCAAAAACTTCAGCAATCGCCATGGTGGACAGTAAGAAGGCAGCGCGGTCCTGTTCGATGCCTAGACTAATGGCCAAGGGAATGATGTACAAGGAAGGTGCGAAGAATCCCAGGGTTGCAAAAAGACCGAACAACGCATAACAGATGAAACTTGTGTCTTTCAAGATGGAGAAGTCCAGTAGAGGGGCTTTCTTATCGCTCCGCTTGGAGCTGGCCTTCACCAGCTGCGTATTGGCCTTCGGCCCCAGTTCTATGTTGGCGTGACTAGGCACATTTTTTGGTGAGGTAGTTAATTCTACTCCTGAGTCAATGGAATCTATTGAGGTGCGTGTTTTCTCATTTTCGAGCATACATTGCACTTCCTTCCGGTGTTCGTGTGCGGTTGCTTTCGGGGACCCCGGTCCTTTGATGATAATCGGTCTCAGCAACGCCCCGCAGACGACAATGTTCAGCTGCAGCAAGCCCACGAAGAGGAGACTGTATCTCCAGCCAATGTTGTCCTTCAGAGCCGTGATTGCTTGAGGAGGCGGGGGGCGAAGAAGAAAGAAAAATCGAAGGTCAGAAAACAGAGTCGAGGCCCAGGAGAAACTACCGAGCAGAAATAAGGGTTCCGGTCGAGTACTAACTTTGGTAAAAGTTAGGACTTGGCAGTTAGTACTTGGCAGGGTGAATGCGGTCCGCCTGTACCGTATCCTTCATTCTAGGCTTTGATGCTGTTCTGAACCAATCAGGGGGAGAAGTGCACAGGGATTATCAGATTCAAACCCAAACCTGTCAGCCTAGGTCCCCAGAAGAGCTTTGGAGGGTGTGTTTTGCCCGGTGGAGGCACGAGAAATGAAGTAAGCCGGTGACCTACTTCCAGGTTTTGGCGAACAGCAGCCTGCAGGCCAAGTCCAGCCTACTGCCTGTGTCTTTGATACTAAAGCCTGTCTGGAATGTGGCCCCGCTCATTGGCCGATGTGGTATATGGCTGCCTTTGTGCTGTAACCCACAAAGTGTGAGGGGTTCTGACAGATACTGCTAGTCTGCGAAAACCTTAAGTATTTACCGTCTGGCCTTTAAAAGACAGAATTTCCTACGTCTGAGCTACATCACTATGCATTCACTCATGCAGTCTTTGGTAGTCATGGATTAAGCAGAAAGATAAACGAAGCATCTAAGCTCACGGTGATCCCAGAATTTCACGATGACAGAGTTCTACAGTTTCTATTCTGCAGACTGTCGTTTACTGCGTGAATCCTGCTCCTTCCCGCCAGAAAAGCTGGGTCCCGGGCTGCTGACCAGGGGCAGGCTGCACACTGGAATGGGAGGTTGGGGGAGACGGCCGCAGGGGAGCCCCACAGCAACAACTGAATAATGCAGGCCCCCGCGACCTTAAAGTATCTTCGTAATCATCCCAGAAAGGCTAAATGATATTCATTAGAATTTCATGATATTCTAATTCTTTGAGAGCAGACAGGTACGAAGACATGGGAAGCTGGTTATCCAGAAGATAGGCTGAGCAAGGCAGCCCCACATTCCGTGGGGGGGGGGGGGGGTCCAGTTACTTTTATAGCCTGTTTTCACACCTCTCGTTCCTCCCATTAATGTGGGAAACTTCAAACTGCAAGATATTTTAGGCTTGGGTATTTTGAGAAGCTTTATGCTCATCTGGCGAAAGTGGGTGCAATATTCCTCCCTCCATTTACCTTTTTTTTTTTTAATATAAATGTTTATTTATTTTGAGAGAGAGAGAGAATATCTGAAGCGGGCTCTATGCCAATAGCACAGAGCCCGATGCGGGGCTCGAACTCACGAGCCATGATCTCATGACCTGAGCTAAAGTTGGATGCTTAACCGACTGAGCCACCCAGGCGCCCTTCCGTTTGACATTTCTTGGGTGCCTACCAGGTAGCAGGGATTTTCTAGGGAACAAAGCCAACCCAGATGCAGTTTCTACCCTCAGGTCATTCACAGACCACTGAGTCTCCCCACAACATTAAGTGGACAGAAAAGCAGAAAGAATGGCACCAGGGTGTGTGACTGCCCGCCCTTTGCTTAAATTCAACAATTGACATTTTCCCTGTCTCTCTGCCTTCCTATAGACCTATATGCACACACACATTTCATTTTTCTCAACCATGTGAAAAGCTTCAGTCACTAGGACATGTTACCCCTAAACACTCCTACATTAACTCCTTCGATCAAAGTATAATCACAGACACATTCTTCAAGGAAACGGCAGAGTAAGAAACGAATCTGGGTCTTCGAGGTTAACTGTCTGTTGCTGGTTAGAGTGAAATTTACCTGTGGACACTGAGACAGCAAGTAAACTAGGGAGAAAAATTTTGCCGCGAGATTACCTACACACAGATAATAAAGCTAACTTTATCAGCACATTTTAAATCCACACTGAATTTGGTTCTTTTGACAAAGGAAAGATAGTAGTATGACCAGTCTCAAATTATTAAATTAGTTATTTTGGAATGGATGTTTCCAGCCTTCCCACTGAATGGGCGTCTTAACACCTGTTGACCTATTTAGGTCAACTCGGATTAGTATTAGAGTGGAGGGATTCCTAAAACGGGATGAGGGAGGACAGATCCTCAAACTGCGCTGCAGGAAAGAAGGCAAATACGGGTAGAGTCAGCCGACTGTTGGCCAGAAGAGCAGAGGGGCTTCCCCAACCCGCATCCGTACATGGACCAAGAGGGTCTGCCTACCTGGGGCGAAAGCGAACATAGCGAAACATTCTCCCGTGGAAGCAATTGCAGTGACCATGGAGCGCCTTTTGTCAAAGTACTGGGATAGAATGGTGACAGTTGGTAGAAAGCTAAAGCAGAATCCCAAACCTGAAAGAGAGCCAGAAAGAAGAGTGAGCATCACATACGATTGATTACAGAAGGGTGCAAAGATCTGGGATTATTGTGTTTTTTAAATTTTTTTATTTTTTATGGAAAAAAAAATTTTTTTTTTAAATGTTTACTTACTATTGAGAGACAGAGAGACAGAGCATGAGCAGGGAAGGGGCAGAGAGAGGGGGAGTCACAGAATCCGAAGCAGGCTCCAGGCTCTGAGCTGTCAGTACAGAGCCCGACGCGGGGCTAGAACTCACAAACTCCGAGATCATGACCTGAGCCGAAGTTGGATGCTTAACCGACTGAGACACCCAGGTGCCCCTGTTTTTAATATTTAATTTAATGTATGTATGTACATACGTATTTTTAGGAATTACTTAGGTTTTTTTTTAATATTATGTGCCATGTCAAATAGACATTTTTGGTTTCCCCAAAGATTTTTGTGCCAGCAAATACTTTGGTCACGATGCATGACAATCTGAAAATAATACCAAAACAGTTAACCACCAGACAATCGAACCTCTTGGAAATCCAAACAATACATGTCCTAAATGATTACTGGGTAAATGAGGAAATAGAAGCTGCCATTATGAACTATTTGGTGAGGGAGGGGTGTTTATTGTATAAATCATAAGTTCTGGAAGCCAGTGAATTTCATTCTGGAAAAAGGTGCTGTAGTAAAAACTAAAGTAAGATAAAATAAAAGGTTTCAGGGGTGCCTGAGTGGCTCAGCCAGTTAAGCATACCATTCCTGGTTTCGGCTCAGGTCATGATCTCAGTAGTTCATGAGATAAAGCCCCAAGTCGGGCTCTGTGCTGGCAGTGCAGAGCCTACTTGGGATATTCTCTTTCTCTCTCTCAAAATAAACTTTAAAAAAAAAAAAAAAAAGGATTTCATTAGAGGTCTAGAAAAGTTGTAACAGTTCGGAGATGCCAGGAGTATAAAAACTGTTTCCTGTGTTTTTTTTCCCCCCTATTTTTCGGCATTAAAAGAATTTATATAATTCACAATGCACAGACCACTATTGAATATAGTTCTTATATAAGACTTGTATTTAAAAGAAATAAATGGGGGCGCCTGGGTGGCTCAGTCGGTTAAGCGTCCGACTTCAGCTCAGGTCATGATCTCGCGGTCCGTGAGTTCGAGCCTCGAGTCGGGCTCTGGGCTCATGGCTCAGAGCCTGGAGCCTGCTTCCGATTCTGTGTCTCCCTCTCTCTCTCCCCCTCCCCCGTTCATGCTCTGTCTCTGTCTCAAAAATAAATAAACGTTAACAAAAAAAATTAAAAGAAAGAAAGAAAGAAATGAGCTTTGATAGGTGCAGAAATATATGAAAAGTTGTGCAAATCTTAACTAAATACATATATCATCTGTTAAGCAATGTAGGGACTGCTTTTAATGTCTATTTTTGAGAGACAGAAGGAAAGACAGAGTGTGATCGGGGAGGGGGAGAGAGATGGGGAGACACAGAATCCGAAGCAGGCTCCAGGCTCTGAGCTGTCAGCACAGAGCCCGACGTGGGGCTCGAACTCGTGAACCGCGAGATCATGACCTGAGCTGAAGTCGGATGCTTAACCGACTGAACCCTCCCAGGCGCCCCTGTAGGCACTCCTTTGAGAGGGAAAAACGTTTCCTCAGACCCCAAGACAAAGTCGACCATGCTTGCTTCCTCCCCTACAGCCCAGAAGTCTCAGACTCCCACTTTGGAAATACCCGCTAAGGAAATTCCCATCTTACTTTGTGAAAATGATGTCTTTGGGCTGCAAACTAATGCAAAAGAGAAGTTGTCTTTCTCATTGGTAAATATTAAAAAAGAAAAAAAAAAACAAACAGTCAAAAACTCTTGGGCACTGAGAAGAGATTCCCGTATCCCCTGGAGTCTATCCAGCCCAGTTTAAAACCACCGATCTGGGGCACTATTAATTTTAAAGGAAAAAAAGAGAAAGAGAAAAAAAGATACATGTTGGGTTGGACCCCCTCCTTCCCCTTCCTTGTTTTTCAAACGGAGCATTTGGAGGACTCTGGAGCCCAGGAGCAGCACTTACCGGATATGATGCCGATTGAAATGTACATGTGGTACAGCTTCCTGGAAAAGGAGGCGGTCACCATTCCCGTGCTGACAAGCAGGCCCCCTGCCACCACCACGAGACGGTGCCCAAAACGAGTGCTCAGGACAGCAGAGAGGGGAGCTGCAGCGAAAGACCATAATGCGACATTTTAATTCCCAGAGGCGTGAACATTAGCCTTCTTAAGATTCCTTCTCAAGTCTTGAACGTGGAGAGATGATGTGCGATATATAATACACTTTACACGATGGTTATATTTGTTCAAACGGGACAGTACATTCTTTGGGCTTCTTAGCGAGAAAGAGTAATAGGATAAAACATATGGTTCTATTTTTAGATGAAAGCGACACAGGCTCTCCATGAGCACCTATAAAGTTAGGTATGCATGTCATGTGTGCTATTCTGTGACAAAAATGGGCTTTCCTATGATGGCTTGAATCGTCTTCGTTTTCTATATAGTCACTGCTTTGGATTCTTTTTTAGAAAGCTCCCTTTGGGGTCAGTTTCTAGCTCAGTTTCATTTGACTTTTCTGAAAATGATGTGAAAGTACAGTGAAGGCTCAGTTGAACACCCCATGAGGAGGCTAGCTAGGGGCTAGCGAATTCAGAGTGGCTGATGATCATTCACTCATTTGCTTAGGGTCTGTACTCCATATCCTGCAGAACAGTTCGGTCTGGCACATCAGTTTCCTAGTGGTATGTTATTTAGGCCAACACTGATACTCACTTGAATATACCAAGATAAGGGAACCATTGACAATTGGGTAAAAGAGTAATACAGAACATGCTGGATAGAGAAGCAAAAAACAAAACAAAAAGGACTAAATTTATTCCATTGGGGTGAGTCCATATATAACTCTTCTGTTAGTGGACTATAAACCAGTATTGAATAGAGCTCATAACGAAACCACTCTCATCGCTTTTAGGTGGCACATTGGTGCAAAGCATTAACTCGTATCGTAATAGCATTTAGAAGAATGATCTTCTGGTATAAGAGTATTAATGGGAAATTTCTTGTTGACTGTAGCATTGTTTTTGATTATAAAAGAGCTGAAAGTGAAGCTCTGACATCTTTTTATTTAGAATGCCAAAGCTAAAACTTTAGTTCGAATGCACTTACATTGTCTTGCTGAGTAAACTTTCCCAATTAAAAAAGTAAATGTCTTGGGGCACCTGAGTGGCTCAGTCAATTAAGCGTCCGACTTCGGCTCAGGTCGTGATCTCGCGGTTTGAGCCCCGCGGCGGGCTCTGTGCTGATAGCTCGGAGCCTGGAGCCTGCTTCAGATTCTGTGTCTCCCTCTCTCTGCCCTTTCCCCACTCGTGCTCAGTCTCTCTCTGTCTCTCAAAAATGAATAAAAAAACAATTTTTTTTTTTAAAGTAAATGTCTTCATACTCAGTTCAACTGGAACTGGAGAGCTCCTCTGTGACGCTCCCAGGACACTGTACGAGGAGTAGTAAGAAATTCTTTACTCGATAGGAAAGAACCATGGAGCTGCCTCTTTAAGACATTATGCGGCTGAAAACTAACTACATTTAAAGACAGAACAATTCAGAGATAATAGTTCCATTGTTAGGATATTAGGGTCAGGGAAGTGTAAGGTCAGCCCCATTAACTTTCTGAGGTGAGTTCAGTGGCCGTGTTTTCTTGGAAGCCCTTGCCGTGGCCCCTGATAGACGGACGGACCGTCCTGAGAATCAGGCCTGTAAGGGACCCAGAGACAAGTAGCACATTGAAAATTATACTCAAACATGGGAGTGCAAGCTGGTGCAGCCACTCTGGAAAACCGTATGGACCCAGCAATTGCACTGCTAGGCATTTATCCAAGGGATACAGGGGTGCTGTTTCGAAGGGACACATGCACCCCCATGTTTCTAGCAGCACTGTTGACAATAGCCAAAGGATGGAAAGAGCCCAAATGTCCATCAATGGATGAATGAATAAGATGTGGTATATATATACAATGGAGTATTACTCGACAGTCAAAAAGAATGAAATCTTGCATTTGGATGGAACTGGAGGGTATTATGCTAAGTGAAATTAGTCAGAGAAAGACAAAAATCATGACTTCACTCATATGAGGACTTTAAGATGAACATAAGGGAAGGGAAACAAAAATAATATAAAACAGGGAGGGGGACAAAACATAAGAGATTCTTATGTATGGAGAACAAACAGAGGGTTACTGGAGGGGTTGTGGGAGGGGGGATGGGCTAAATGGGTAACGGCCACTAAGGATTCTACTCCTGAAATCATTGTTGCACTAGATGCTAACTAATTTGGATGTAAACTTTAAAAAATAAAAAAATAAGAAAAGTATACTCAAACCCCATTTTCTCAGAGGCACTCTGGTTAGCCAGTGAAATCCTTTAGGGAAGCGGCTGTCTGCATTCAGAGTGTCCCTCCTGGATAAGATTTGTAATTTTACATTATTTCCTGATTGACATCCTCCTGCTCTTCACGCATCCACATTTACACGTCCCGACCTCTTTCCTAAGCATGCGTTTATGAGACCAGGGCTAGTATGGCAAGTCCTTTTGCTGTTGCTTCTTCAGAAAATGACTACATAGGACGGGGCTTTACTGCGGGCCTCAAAGTAATCTCTCGTATCCTAAGACTATGCATACAGTAGGTGCCTAGTGCATGTGTGTATAAACTGAAGGCCATCAGGGCAGGCAAACGGGGCTCTCTCCTTCAGTGCCTCTTGTTACTCGCCATCCCCAAGCCTCTGAAAACCCTATTACTGAACTGAGGCTAGAAAGGGCCCATGGGCCATCTGAGGAACGCGTTGCCAATATGGTGAGTGCATCATGTAGTTAAGCCAATGAAGAGCGGCACATGCTTCCATATCATTTAAACAGAAAGAGGTACCAACCTGTGAATGTTAAGACAAATACACATATTGATATGACCCACGAAATCCTGCTATTAGATTCATTAAAACTGTCCATTAAGTCATTGAAGAAGACGCCAAATGACTTGATGATGCCGTATGTGAAGACTTCAACGAAGAAAAAAGACACAGCCACCACCCAGCCCCATCCTCCGTCAGGCACTTGAGTATAAACATTGGCTCTGGAACAAAGCTGTGATGTCTTTTGGGTCATTCTTAATCTGAAATAAAAAGTAAAAAAAAAAAAAGAAGAACATCAGACCAGCCAATAGCATGAGGGTTGATGATTCTGCTACTCTTTAGCAAACATAACAGATAAGGACTACTTACCACATGTCTTAGGGTGATGAATATTTGAACAATGTGCGGTTACTATAAAGTCTCTGGATAACAATTACACACTTATTTAATTGTCACAGCTGGGAAGTCTTCCTTCCAGATTCTTTGGGAGCTCCGAAGACTTGTATTGTATACAGAGCCCCCAAAGAATCTGGAAGGAAGACTTCCCAGCTGTGATAATTAAATGGGGAAAAAACAAACAAAAGGGATCAGAACAGCGTAGTTAGAGGCACCCTGAAGGATACAGAATGGCCACCAGACCGAGTATTGATGCTGACCTTGAACTTGAAGACAAGTTAGGTGTAAAGGAAGCGTGGGTTGATCATAATGTTGATCAGAAATGAAGCCTAGGAAAAGGGAGGCTAAGAGGCAAACACTGTCAGTCCATCTAGCATCTTCCATAGGATAAATGTTTGTGGCATCCTATGTGTCTCTGGCTGATGCCCCCAGCCATTCAGATCGTCAGCTGCCTCTCCTTCTGATTATGATCTGGCATTTTCCATGCGGATGTACCTACACGAACAGAATGTAACCATCGTGAGTAAGTTCCTCAGAGTTAACCACTACTTGATGTATTAGCAATTGACATATACTCAGTAACCGAATAGAGCACTGAAAATTTGCAAGGCCTGGGCAGCCAGTGAACCTAGCCAAGTTACCCTGACCTCAATATGCTTTTGCAGGTGAACTGCCACAAACGTCAGAACAAACAGACCTGTGCCTGTAACGCCACCAGTAAGGGGAAACACTATACTTAACATTGGAGGGAGGGGAGTTGAACTTGCGTCTTCCCCTCTGGGAAGTGTGCTTTCAGAGCCTCTGCAGTTACGCGCGCTTTGAGACGGTGATGTGTTTCTAGCCCAACCCAGAATTACTATCTGTAATAATGAGTCCGTGGCCTTAGAGCTCTTGAATTTAAGAATTCTCTACAATCATACAGTTGTGTACAGGTTGAATTTTTAGAGGATGCACGGTGTCCTTCTCCTGGCCATTAGGTTGTCGTGTTCAAGTACTAAGGCAGGTTTTATTGATGTTGGAGGGCAGCTGAAAAATAACGGGACACAACCTCATCTCTCCGGCGGACTTGCCAATTTTTGGTATTGGGATCTAACCACATTCTGTTAACTCTCTAAATCATAAAAAGCAGCAAATCTGACCCAACTTAGTGTCCTTCATCCTATCGATGGTGCCATTCGCACTGTAGACTGAGACTCTAAAAGGACAGTATACTCACTCTTTGTCCTTCACTGTTAAATATTTGATTGAACAAAATAGGGCATAAGATGCTTAAAAAAGCTTATGCCCTCTGCAGCAAAGGCCTCTGCGTTTTGCTGTGTGTCAGTGCATCCTTTCTGAGAGCACATACAAAGGTGGGAAGGCCAGTTAAATGGATCAAGATGTAGGCTGGGCAGCGACAGAACAGCTTGGCATCAGCCTTCCCCAACAAGGAAAGCAGCTGATTGAAGACACAAGCCGGGAGCCCTCCCGCAAATGAGGTTTTCACAACACCCCTCCTTCATCAGACTTTCAAAATTCACTCCCAAGGTGAGGCAGCTGGGGCAGGGGTGTGAAAACACTACTAGACTGAAGGTCTAGAACCCCCCTCCCCCCCAAAAAAACCCCACAAAAAGTACTTCCCAGTAATAGGGTCCATCTAGTATTTGGTGTTTATCCCTAGAGAGAGGTGTTGGGGGAGAGGGAGAGGGAAGTGGTGGGAGCTCACAGCTTAGGTCCTCAGCTTCACCCCTTCCATTTCATCCCCCTACCAGGCTGTTAGTTTGGACTTTTCCTTGCGGAGCCCAAGACGCCTTTACTAGCCTAACTGGCTCCGTGTGTCCAGTACGATTAATCTCTTTGAAATGCTGCACTGTCATGACATTTTTCTGCTCAGCCTTTTTCAGTGGCTTTCCTCTTTCTGAGGGATAAAACCCATGGATTAGCCTGGCTTTCCATGCCTTCATCGTTGGACCCCACCCTATCTTTGTAGCCTTCTTGCTTCCCGTTCTAGGACTTGACTCAGGCTGTGGTCCAAATGGACTCCTCCCTGCCCGCTAGTCTCTAACCACCTTGCCCATGGCCAGGCCCTCTCCCCCGGCTCCGGGACTGGTTGCCCCCCACTTTTACAGATGGCACCTGTCAGACCCTGCTCCGTCAAATCTTCTCTCTTCCATAATGCGTCCTCTGACCAACTCAACCTAGGGGGTTCTCTTCTTGTGACAGGTATCACTTAGCAATGGGGTGTTGTTTGTGTTTACCTTATTTGCTCATGGAAATAATAGGCTCATGGAAAACAAACCCTGGGGCCTTTCTCTCTTTGTACCTCCTTCTGCCTTCCTGCCCCCAGACCTTTCACACAGCTTGTATTTATTTTTTTCAACAAAGTACCTAGGAGGGGCCAGACCCTATGCTAGGCATCAGGGATACTACGGTGAAAGACAGAGGGATGGTCTCTGTCTCCATGGACTTAAGTCCTTGTTGACGGTAATGATAGGAACCCTATGACTGAAATGCATAGTAAAACCACTTGGCCATGTCCTTCCAGAGTTCAGCACATTTCTGACAAGCAGTTAGACTAAGTGGCAATGAAGTCCAAGGACCTCTGGCATGACTGTTCTAACCCAGAAGGGTGCTCCTAAGATCTTAGGGCTCAGGACCAACCTGAATAAAAAGACTGGCATAAAATTGATAAAGGCAAAAAAAAAAAAAATTGATAAAGGCCCCCAAGACTGAATTTCTTTCTAGCCTAAAGCCTCCACAGGGTCAAGAGACAGTCTTTCTGTTGGACTGTATGTAGGACAAGATTGTAGTTTTGGTATGAAGATAAGATTACCTATCCATCGTCAGAAGACTCTGGTGATAGGTATCTATCTCACTCGTTCTTTGCATGTTATGATCTGTGGTTTGAACGTGCAAAATGGGTGCAATTTCCACCAACCGGTAGCCCGGAGTGGTGTTAGAATTATAGAATGTTAGGGAATTTAGAGCTCATTTGTCCGTCTCCTTGTAAAATCTTACTCATTTTTCTTTACAAAAGGTGGAATCTAGACCTAAGAGAAGGCACTTGACCGAAACTGTTCAGAATCAAATCTCCTGTCTCCCAGCGTCGTCCCGCCCTATCAGCCTAAGGGACAGCATTTTAAAGGCCTGGAAGGGGCTGTTTTAGGCAGAGATTGGGAAGAATTTCTTTCAATGATAAGAGCTCTCTTGACCTCCCTATGTAAAGTTCCATAAGCTGTGTCACCACTTAACTGTGTGACCTTGAGAAAGTCAAGTGCACCTCTCTGGGCCTGAGTTCCTCATTAGTCAAATGACAAGGTTGGACTGGAGAATCTTTAAGGTTCCATTCAGCTTTACCAGTTTATACTGTGGTACTCAGCACCGAGTTCTATGAATCACCTGATTCCCCCTGGGCAAACCTGGTGGTCCAGGGAAAGCCGGGAGCTAGGAGGAAGGTGCAAATGCTAGATGGTTCTTGCAGATGTGGGCGAAATGTAGTTGGACACCGCTCAGATCTGATCTTTGGCAGCTGGTTGGAAGACAGCAGACTTGACTCTATGTCTATGTTCAATTCCTTTGGTTTTTTTTTTTAAACTTTGCTTTATATCTTTGCTACTCTCCTGAAGCTAGATCCAAATAGAAGTTTCACCCGCACTGTTAGGGTTTTGGAGGACAGACGCTTTCTTAGTATTATTACTGGGGACATCATAAAGCAAAGATGACACCCCCAAACCCACTTCCTCCAAAGTGTATGCCTTTATCCTCCTAAAGCATCCCACGTCCTGTTATATTTATCGTTGGAGAGAAGACCACAATATAGAATAATCATAGAATAACCTGGTTTCTAGAACACACTGGATGAGAACTTCTGTGTTCTGCATGTAGGATCACATAGGGCAGGCACCTACAAGGGCAGCCAGCAGCTCTTTCCAGACCCAGTGCCCGGCAGCGCGTCTGGCACCTAGTATGTGCTCAATAAAAGCTCCTTCGACAAAGTAGGAGTCTTGCCCTACTGCCGAAGCGGTGCCCTGCTCTATCCCTATGAGACCCAAGTGAGGACGTCCCTGCTTGCAGAATAAATCCCTTCCTGGCCTCCTCTCCTTATGTCCATTCATTCCGCAGGCCAACCGGCTTAAAAGTGTCCACCTCCACAAGGCTAGAAACAAAGGCCTGAATTTTGAACTCAGTTACTTAGAATCCTCTATCAATTCCAGGATACCAAATACTGCCTCGGTCTTATGGCGATGCGAACTGATCTTACGGGAAGGGACGCTGGTTTACTGTGTGGGGGTCTAACAGGTGAGGCAAGCTGAGTGGGTGAATCACTCTGCTCCTTGATTTGTGTTGTCAGCAGGTAAACAGAGTGTTGTCCCGATCTTTCCCTGCCCTAAGAAGCTACGGTTCTAGGACAGCCTTTGAGCCGGACTTACTCTGAGTTAGACTTTCATCCTCCACTCTGGAGTCCTCTGGGGCCAAAGCCCACGCGTTTGTTGTCTGGAGGCCCTTGGGCATTATTTGTTGAACGTCTGTCTACCATTAACTGGCTGCACAATCTTGGGGAAATCACTTAATCCCCAAATTTCATCATCTGTAAAGTAGGGACTAGCCACAGCAGACTTGAGGGTCCCAACTGTAAAGTTCTATAATGAACGGGGCTTCCTGGCAGCTGAGCTGCCTGCTCCCTGATGTTTTCCCAAAGGAAGTACAATGACAAAACACGCTGGGCAGTTTGAAATATTTCCTATGAGCATTTGGTTGTCTTCACCTTAAATAAATGAGGATTCTGCCAAGGTGTGGAAGTCTGCTATACCTGGGAATTTCACTGTGATTTGATCTGTTGAGTAAAGGTTTGGTTTGGGGCCATCAAGAATGCAAAATACTGGATTATTATAGACCGTCAGAGCATCAGTCCAGGGTCAGTTTAGAGCAAAGTTCAAAATGCAGGCTTTGGATGGAACGGTGATGGCTGCTGGTTAAAGCCAAGCCTCCGCAAAAGCAGGGCTAGACTCTGTTCTTAAAGGCGTAGCCTGGAGAACAGCTTTTGACAAGCCGTTTCCCCCTTGCCGCCCCCCCCCCCCCCCCCCCCGGGGTCAAAACCAGTCTGCATTCAGGTAAAGTTCATCTGAATTCTCTACTAAAAAAGTCCCAAACCTAACCTGGAGGTCTGCCTCGGCAGCTTTGAATCACTGGATAAAACCAATTCACCCATTTTACAAGATCATGATGTTGAAATGTGAACCCCTAGTTTAAGTGTCCTCCTCAGGGGTTCCACTGAGAAAAAGTCCAGTTTTTGGAAACCACAGAAGGAAAACTCACAGTTAGTGGTACTCATTAAGGCAGAAGGCGCTTTTCCACTTGGCTGCATTGTTTATTTATGAACTGGAACTCTCTATCTTGGCTACCCTTCCCTTAATTATGAGAAGAGGTATTTCTTTATCCCTGGGGCAGGATGTATCGTTGACCCCCCCAAAATGCCGCATAATGGTGCTTGGGACATGGGAAGAAGCGTCACTCAGAAATCTCAGCAGAAACACATGGTATTTTTTTTGCAGAGAAGACACTCATGTTCATAGGATTTGCAAAACAGATTAACTGAGAAATCTCATTCTCGGGGTAGAAACCATCTCCTTCAAGAAGGAGCCCGCACGGAGTGTCTAACTGTGCAAACAAAACCAGCTTCCAGGTTGTCAAGTTGTAATGCTCCTTCCCCAGTTGGCTCCGGGGAGCTTAGTCTCTTAAGGCTAATGCCCCCCGCGTCTGGTGACATTTTACATGCCACCGAACAAACTTCTATCACCTGTCTGCTGGGGGGCACGGTGGGGATTTAATTTAAAAAAAAAAAAAAAAAAAAGAGTAAAAAAAGAAAAGGCAAAAAAAAAAAACAACAACCCCAGAAGGAAATAACCCATTTCCTCTGCAAAATCATCCTCCGCCACTACGGAACTGCTCAGCCACACGGGCGCTTTCCCGCGGCTGGCAGCCGCAACCGGGAACCTTGGAAGTTGAGCGGGACCAGCCGTCAGGCGCTGACAGCTCGGACGGTCAAGGTGTAGGACCCGCGCGCTCTGCCTTCCCAATGCGGGGTCACGTTGGCTGCCCCGGCAGTGTGTGTCGGCTTGGGGGGGGGGTGCGGGGGGGACAGGGATTCCCATTTGCCCTGGCGCTGCCTCAGTGGCCGGCCTGCGCGCGCGCGCGCGAGCCTGGGGAAGCTACCTCTGACATTTCGCTCCTGTGACGCGCGGGCAACTTCATGCGGAAAATCCACGCAGGGGTGAGCGGGCGCCCCCGACTCGCTCGATGGCCTGAAGCCCCCAATCCGGGACGGGGCGGGCACTCAAAACCAAGCCTGCCTCTAGCTGTTTTCCAGACCCCAACTGCCAGCCAGGGCCACGGACAGTCAACTCTCAGCTGCCCACACTGGCTTAGAGCGCGTCATCCTGGTGGCCCCGGGCATTCCCAACTGTCAGAGAATATTTTTCAGAATAACCTCTCCAAAATGTTAAGATGTTAAGTGGTCTCCTCCCGCCGTCCTGCCCACCCCACACACCACCAGCCCCCCCCCCCAAAAAAAAAAAAAGCTCCCAACACAGATTAAAAAAAAAACAAAAAACAACCCACCCCACAATCAAACTTTTAAACATGTAAAATAATAAAACCAACTCACCAAGTTAGAAGGGAAGAGAATAAACCCCAAAAGGCTCCCAATAAGGCGGAGGCTTGGCCTCCCCCTCCTTATAAGCCGCTCGGTAACATGAGAAAGGTTTAACCCTTTAGGGCGTGGGCCCGAGCCTACCGCAAACTGGCTCCGGCGGGTGAGCACCGGGCGCCCGGCCCGCAGCGCCCCGGCCCCGGCCCCGGCCCCCCACCCACGGCCGCGCCTCGGGCACCCCGGCCACACCCTCCCCCCGCCCCCCACCCCGGCCGCCTGCGCCCGGGCCCTGCGTGCGGCTGCCCGCGCCCCGGCCCCGCGTCGCTGCCTATCCCTTATCCTATACCGGCTGCAGCCGGTCTCCGCCGGCCTCGGGGGCGCGCCGCCGCCGACCATGTGCTGCGAGCGCCGAGCGCCGCCAAGGAGGGGGCCGGACTGGCGCGCGCGCGCCGGCCCACGTGGACCGGGGCCGCGCCGGGCGCGCGCCCGCCCCGGGCCCGGGCTGGGGGTCACGGAAGGTAACGGCGTCGCCGGCTGGTGCCAACGGCGGGGTCCCGCGGGGCCACCCCCGCCCCTGCCGCCGGGGTCCTTGGCACGCCGCCCCGCTCCCCCCACCCGACCCGGGCGCGGCCGTGCGCGCCTGCCCGACCGGACCCCGGCGCTTTGCTGCACCGCAAGCGGGGAGCGCGGGCGTGCTCGGGGCGCCTGCACCTCTCCTCCGGCACCCCCGGCCGGGCGCGCGCGCGCGGGGCCCCAGGGCCGCTTCCCTTCCCTCCGAGCGCCCCCCACCCCCCGAGCGCCCACCGCCGAGTACCCCCGGAGGATTTGGGGATTGGCTGGGGGCGATTGGGGGTGCGGGGGCTAAACCCGCGCGGCGCTCGCGGCTGCGGCGGCTCCGCGCCAGCCCCGAGCAGAACAGGTTCCTTCCAGTTTGGGTGTGAGCTGCGCGCGCGGCGCCGCGCACCCCGAGTTCCTCCTCCAGCGCCCACTTCCCCCAATTTCGTCAACTCGCGCACGGTTCTCCGGGGGGGGCGGGGGGGGGGGAGGGAGGGAGGGAGTGCCGCAGTGGGCCCCAGAGAGCTAGCGGCCCGGCTGCTACGAGTGCCTAGCTTTCCCCCTTTTGCAGCAGTAGCGGCGGCGGCGGCAGCAGCAGCAACAGCGCCAACAGCATCCGCGTTGCGCGAAAGGGATGTGAGCAGCCGGGCTGAGTCAGCATCCCCGGGTCGGGGCGCGCGCGCATCCTCCCGGCCAGGCGGCTGGCGACGTGCACACAGGTGCATGGCCGCCTAATCCGCTGGGAGCCCCCGGTACGGCAGGGACCCGGGCGTTTAGGGAGTACGTGCCCCTCATCCCGAAGTCCCCAACCCCAAGGTCACTGCGAACTCAGCAGATGATGCCCGGGAAACCAGTTATGGGGACAAAGCAGTGTGTCGTATCCCAGGCATTTCGGAGTGCGCGGGGGCGCCGACTTGGCTTCCTGGTCTCCACCTCACTTACCAGGGCTGATTGGAGACCTGCTCGGAAGCAAAGGCCTTATTCTCTGCATTTCCCTGCCGACTTTGGTACGGGCTGCTTCCTCCTTTGGGGTTCGAGAATGTGGTTCTGATGTCAGAAACTCAAGAGAGCCTACTTTGGGGGCGCGTGCACGCGGGGTCGCCACCGGGAGGAGTCAGAGATTTGAGTTTTCATAAAAATCCGTTTGCAGTGGGTGCCTCATTTCGCTCCTGGTTTGGGGATAGGGTCGACTGCGTTAAATGCCATTCTGTACTGGTACAAGGTCTGGCGTGGGGTAGGTGGGGAGCAGGTGTGTTCCTGTGAAGCGCCCTGTTTCGGCCAGTAATGCACAGCCAGGGGCAACTGATTCGCTTCGCAACCTTGTGGGAAAGTAACTTAACTTCTAGGGGCGTCAATTTCTCGAATCTATAAAATGGGGTCGGTAGTGGTATTCCCAGAATTGAAGGGTTTAATTTATGATTCCTGTGAAGTGTGGATCAAAGTGACTGACATACGGTGAGCCCTCAGCACCCGTTATTATTATTGTTATTATTTATGGCTTACCAAGTCTGATGGCTGACTCCACTATACCAAGCCATCTGTTTGTCGAGTTGTTTGAAGAATCCACACGTGATGATGTTCAAAACTGATTTTAATCACTAAAACGAACATTGTAATCACTAAAATGTAATGTCCTTACAGTGTATTAGGACCTGTCACTGTTTTTAGTATGGAATTGTCATATTCACTATGGCACAGCATCTACTGTATTGGGTCTTGGGAACCTATGGAGGTAGCCCATTATTTATTACCGAGTGGTTCTAATCAAGTCCAGAAAGTTCCCGGTGCTTCAGTTTCTTGATTTAAAACATTAGGCAATGGGATTCTCTCTCTCTCTCTCTGTCCATCCCCCACTCGCTTTGAGAGAGAGAGGGAGAGAGAGCATAAGTGAGGGAGGGACAGAGAGAGACATAGAGACGTAGGCTCGAACTCATGAGCCATGAGATCATGAGCTGAGCCAAAGTCAGACTCTTAACCAACTGGGCCACGCAGGTGCCCCTCAAAATAAATAAAATTTTAAAAATAGGTTAAAATATTAGGCAAATCATACCAAAAGCTCTAGTTATGAATGAATGACTGAGAAACTCACATCTGAGTATTTGACCAGAGTGAACGCACTGGCTGTTGGAGAGGCGTAACTACAATGATAACAATCACAACAACAATAATACATTACTATTATTTTACTAATATTAGTTAGACCTGTTGTTAATTTTTTCGTATGTTTGCTTTGTTCCCAGCACTGTATTAAGTGCCACACATGTGATCTAACTTTAACCCATCAGTAACATTCTGCAGTTGATCCTTACCATCCCCATTTTACAGATGAGGAAAGTTGAGGCACACAGCCCTGGAGGGATTCACCCGAGGTTTCACAATATAGGCACACACTGGCCCTTTTCTGCAACTAAAGCTCACCGAAGACGATATTTGCCACCTGCATTTGGGTAACAGAGAAGGGGAGCTGGAAACCCAATCTCTGCCCAGTCTTGCCAGCCACAAACCAATGACTTCTGCATGCCCTGGTTAGAGGCTGGCTTCACCTTGTTCCCTTTCCTAGTGAGACCAAGCGTGAAAACCCTTGCTTTTTTTTTCCCCCCTCACTCTTCCAGGGATAGCGAAGAGAGGGAAAGCACAGCATTGCCATGCTAATCAAACCCCCCCAAACAAAACTAACTCTGTTTGGTTCTAAATACAAACAAAAGAACCCTTGGAGTCTGGAGTACAGAACCAGAAAAATCAGGATATTAAGTTAAGGGTTCAGCTCCCCTTTTAGCCTCTTCTGTTGTGTCTGCCGTAAGCCAAGGAGCAGCAGAGCCCCCCCGGTCCTTCATTTACAGTGGGCAAGGCTGTGATGATACCCTTTAAAAAGTCCCTCAACATCTTCTGGGGGAAATAAATTGGCTCCTGAGCCTATCCTCTGTGCTCTCTCTTGCTAGCCATCTTGCTCCGGGTCATTTGCATGAGAACAGATTCCTTTGTGCAAAGTTGGCCAGCCTGTTCTCCGTCTACGTTCGTAGCCCTTCTACTCTTCACGTTGGGTTGCTAGGCAGATATGACCCTGGCTTGCAAATAAGCTCACTGCATTTACCAGCCCGTGAGAACTTAAACTTGGGTAAGGAGATTGAAAGGAATCTTGTCTGGAGCTCAGAGAGGATTCGAGGGGGCTTCTGTGGGAGGTCTTGGTCCCCCGTCCATGCACTGTCCTTCTTCCTGTCTCTGCACCACCACCCCATTATCTCACCCGAGGGCCTGTGCTGGCTTGGGGGGCGGGAACCCCCTGTGTAATCTGACTGAAGCAAATTCTTACTTTAAAACTTGACTGCTCCTCCAGACGGCAGAGAACCCCACGAACTTCCTTGGAGGAACTCCAGCTAGATGTGTTGGGTTCATCTGGTGGTTTGTGGGGCCTCCCCCCACCTCACATCTAATGGTTTGAAGGCGAGGCAGGGCCCTGCTAATGGGAATGTGGGCTCCTGAGGGGGTTTGAAGATCTGCCAAGGGGCCTGAGGCACGGACGGTTTTCCTGCAATCAGCTTCAGAACATGAGCTCTTTCCTAAAGCCCATTTGTGTGAGAACCCACTGTGGGGCAGGCCTGGTGCTCCGTTAGCCTTGCACGGCTGACTTCTCCTTCGTAACCAGAGCCAGGATCCCACTAGGGTGCACTTTTCCAGCTGAAAACGGCTCTGCGGTGAATATTGAAATACTGTGTCAGGGAGGCCTCTTTCGTCAAGTCAATATGTCCCATCCCCCAGTCCATCTCATAAAGATGCTTTTGCAGTAGTAATAACTTGTCCAAATGCACAATGTTTTTTCTTTGATTATAAATGATCACTTATAGGAGTAATTGTGATCATCATTCGACCCAAAAGGGATTTTTTTTTTTTTACACTTGAGGCATAAAACACAAAATTTCAATTTATACCCAAAGTCTGTGTTCAGAGACATAGGATAAGGTAATTAAGTACTTTTGAATCTATAAGTATATTGTGTTGATGTAGAATGAAAATACAGTTTTGAAAAAAAAAGGAAAAAAGAAATGATAGAAAGTTTCTGACCTCATGAGAAATGTTCTCATGTATTTTTTGTAATTTTTAAAGAAGTTTATTTATTTGGAGAGAGAGAGAGAAAGAGAGAGAATTCCAAGCAGGTCCATGCAGAGCCCGACGTGGGGCTCGAACTCGCGAAACTGTGAGATCACGACCTGAACCAAAATCAAGAGTCAGACACTTAACCCAGGCACCGAGGTGCCTCATCAACTCATGTAATTTTTAAATGAATGGTGATGGTTTTCAGATGACTCTGACGTTTATATTACACCGGATACAGTTAAAAAGAGTGGTTTAAAATAGTTTTACTGTAAAAGTCAACATTTACAGATACAACTGAAACAATATCTTTTGCAGCTACGATGAAACATTGGACGGAACTTAAAAACTGCACGAGGGTGGTGTGGACTGAAAGTGTGTGGGCCCCCTATGCCCCCCGCCCCCGCTAAATTCATAGATTGAAGCCCTAACTTCCAATGCGATAGTTTTTAGAGATGGGCCTTTGGGAAGAATTAGGTTTAGACGGGGACTTGACGGTGGGGCCTTCAAAGAGGGAGAGAGAAAGGCCTTGGGAGGACACGGAGAGAAGGCAGCTGTCTGCAAACCAGGAAGAGAGCCCTAACCCCACCTTGTTGGCGTCTTGATCCCAGACTTCCAGCCCCTAGAACTAGGAGAAAATGAATTTCTACGGTTTAAGCCACGCAGTCTGTGGTATTTTGTTATGGCGGCCCAAGCTGACTGATACGGAGGGGATTTATTGTTTTCTAAATTCTCTTAGAGGTTACCCAAGCAAAAGAATTTGCAGGCCCCTGAGTTATGATCTATGTTCGTAGGAGCACAGGGAGGATGTGGTCCCTGCCCTCATGGGTAAGTTCTCCCCGAAGAGACAGAACAAACCCGAGAGTCACCACAGCGAGCCCTGGGAGGCCAGGTAGGGGCTGTATAATTGAGAAGTACAAATGTAAAAATGCACGTGGGTGTGGGCTCTGGAGCCTGACCTTGAACCCCAGCTCTGTTCTCACTAGTGGTGTCACCTTGCTGGGGCAAATTACTTAACCCCAGTCTACTTCAGACTGCTTATCTGTGAAGGGGGATAACAGTACTCACTGCATAGGGCAGTCACGTTGCGGGGCTTAGTGCTGTGGAGCTAGGTTCACTGAGTTAACATGTGTAAGGGGCTTATTAGCAGCTTAGTGCTGTGCTTGGCTCACGACGGGTGTCCCTGACTCTTGGTGGGAGACCAGAGAGGCCTAGACCCAGGAAAGACCTTAGGAGGACTGGCAAGGGGGGAGGGAGGAGGAAGGATAAACAGCAGGAGGTACTGGGTTTGGGGATGGGAAGGTCACCTCCCCACCTTTGCCTCTGGTGATCTGGCCTCTATCAAGGCATTTAGTGCCTCGTTGATGATGTATCCCTGGGTGCGTCTCTTTAGCTCTGGAGTGAATTTTACTTGATTTCAACACTGATATTCATCCCTGGACTTCTCAGTCTTGATAGTTTACGGCTCCTATAGTTTTGTCATCCTCCCAAAACTCTCTCAAGCCTGTTGCAAGAGGTACTGAACCCAAAACAAAAAATCAGAATTGCCAGAGCAAAGTGATTTTCATCCCATTGCTTTCAGGAATAAATCTATGTCCTGTCAAAAGTTGAAGACACAGATGTGGGTCACGAAATCTAATCGGCCATGCTGGAAAGCGTGTAGGACCACTGGGTTTGGCCCCGATTAAATCAGGCTTTCTGTGCACATTTCTTTAGGGTGCCCCACCCATCATGTCGCTCAAGGCCAAGGAATAAAAACCTGCTTCTCCTGCTATGTTTCTGGCCTAAAGGGAGATGCTGGCTCTCCCCCCTTCTTGTCTAAACATGCTCAGCCTGTCCTGCTGCTCTCTGGAACAATACGCAGTGTTAAGCTTTGATTTTAACCCTTTCGGAGCAGTGCATCTGGTCATTTCCAGATGGCTAGGGGGTCGGGGACGGTGCATGGAAGCCGGAAGGCTGGTCTAGGCTGTGTTATGAACAGGGGGCCAGGAGGGGACCCTGGCCGTGGTTGTGGTCGGTGGAGGGTTCTGGCCCTCCTTAGGGGAGCCCACATGCTTAGCCGGGGTCCATGGTGGGACTGGGGACGGGGAGCGTCCATCCCACCTTCCCCCGGCCGCTGGCTCTCCATCCAGGCAGCCTCTGCTCATTACAGCCTACGCACGAGCCCTGATGAATGCAGTTGTTTCCTGGGCCACAGAACCACACCCCAGAGAATGTGGTCCCTCCTCTCCGAGTGTTTACTGTCTAGTTCAGAAGACAGGACACGTGTGATTGTTACCTAAAGCAGGATTTCAACAAGTGCGCTTTTATGAGGGAGGACCTCAGAGGAAGGGGAACTCAGAAAGGCCATGTGAGGTTAGGGAAGTGAAGAGACAGGGCTGAGGTCTGCGGGCGGGACAGAGCAGGCTTGGCCACAGTTGGATCCTGTGAGGTGCATTCATCCGGCCAGTATTGATCGAACTCCCTCCAGGAGTCCAGTACCAGGATCATGCGGTGCGTAAAATACATAGATATTCCTAGGGGCGCCTGGGTGGCGCAGTCGGTTAAGCGTCCGACTTCAGCCAGGTCACGATCTCGCGGTCCGTGAGTTCGAGCCCCGCGTCAGGCTCTGGGCTGATGGCTCGGAGCCTGGAGCCTGTTTCCGATTCTGTGTCTCCCTCTCTCTCTGACCCTCCCCCGTTCATGCTCTGTCTCTCTCTGTCCCAAAAATAAAAAAAAAACAAAAAAAACAAAACATAGATATTCCTGCCCTTGTGTGCCTTACAGTCTAGACCTATGCACAGACTTACGGCTTTTCTTGCTGGAGCCCCAAGCCGAGGGTCTGGGGCAAGTCATTCTTGTGGACGTTTCTGATTTTAACACGTAACTCGCACTTGCCAACCTGCAGTTGGCATCCAAGGGGAGATTTCCCTCGCATCCACTCTGCATCTCAGCTTGGCCTCATACTGTGTAAACTGTCTAAAACCAGATTGGCTGCTAGGTAGGGTGTTCCACAGACCGTGACGACGGTCACCAGAGTCTGCCCAGGCAGAGGGACCTAACTCATAGCCGAAGTGGCACAGACAACCAGCCGTGCAACTGTGTGACAAGGAACTGGAGTTTGGAGCTTTGAGTTCACAAACCAGACGGACTCTTCGCTTTTCCCTTTGGCGTGGCTTGTGACCGTGGTGTTTGTGGCTCCAGGATCTACCACCAGAGAATGCTGGCAAGTGGTTATGACAAAGACAGCCAATAGCTGCAGGGAGTCCGGATCTCACCATCGACACTCAGAATAGTTTTGCTTAATATTAATTTTAATAACGCTTTGGGCGTGTATAGT
This sequence comes from Panthera pardus, assembly GCF_024362965.1. Taxonomy (NCBI): domain Eukaryota; kingdom Metazoa; phylum Chordata; class Mammalia; order Carnivora; family Felidae; genus Panthera; species Panthera pardus. The sequence goes on along the minus strand of NW_026526876.1, from coordinate 24,594,701 downwards.
ACTTTTTCAACATGTTCTCATATTTGTTACCTCTTTATCCTCAACACAACAGACAGAATAACGATAGCCAGTGTTTCTGAGCTGAGAGCAGGCACTTGTGTTTGATTGTTTCATCCCCCCATCATGTCTGAGGTGAAGAAAGTTTACTGTAGCTCTCTTTTTCAGGTAAGTGGGTAAACTGAGGCAAGGGGCAATTTTTTTTTTTTTTTTTTTTTTTTTATACTTATCCAAGATCACACAGCTAGGAAATGACAATTCTGAATCCTGGACACACGTTCTTCCGGAAACAGGTCACCACATGCCCCAAATCAATTTCCCAAAAGGCAAATTTGCCGAGTGACCGCTTCACTGGATTGAGCATTATCCCCCCCCCCCCCCCCCGGGTTTTGGCTTTTCCCTCTCCTTCCTGTGCCTCTTCCTTAGCCTCAGAGGTTCTCGGTTGGAGCTTAGCTGGAATCTGTATCAGTTGGCTTGGGCTGCATAATAAAACACCGCAGACTGGGAGTCTTAAACAGCAGAACTTTCTTTGTCACAGTTCTGGAGGCTGGGAAGTCTTTGATCAAGGTGCTGACCAATTGGATGCCTGGAGAGGGCTCTCTTCCTGGCTTGTAGAAGGCCACCTTCTTGCTGTGTCTTCACCTGTCAGAGAGAAAGACCAAGCTCTCTCTCTGGTCTCTTCTTAGTAGGACACTGGCCCCATCAGGAGGGCCCCACCCTCATGACCTCATCCAACCCTTATCACACTGGGGGGGGGGGTGTCAGGGCTTCAACATACCAGTTCTGGGAGGACACATTCCATCCATTACAGAATCTCACGTATTTCATCGTACAGGCAGAGCAAACCCAGGGAAAAGATAAATCTGCGGAAACACGAAAGCTGGCACATCCAAGTTGGTAGAAAATTCCCCATTCCCATGCAAAAGTGACACAGGGACACGTGAAAATTTGACAGGTGAAACCACTGGTCAGTTTTCGCGTGACAGGGAGAAAGCTGAGACGTAGGGGGTGGGCCTGCCCAAAAAAAGTCAAACCTGAATCAGATTTCGCCGTTGGGTCTAGAAGTCAGTTAACAGGGGCTTGGGGGACATTTTAAATCACGCCGGGGGGTGCAATCAGCCACGTCCAAAATTGAGAAAGTTTACAGGGCAAACAACTGAATTTTGTTTATAAATATATGGCAGGGAAGACAAAGGAGGAACTTATACATGAAAAGAGAAGAGACATGTGAACCAAATGCAATGTGTGATGGAGTTTGTTTGGATATTAGATTAGAATTAAAAAAAAATTATAAGTGTTTATATATATATATATATATATTTTATAAATAAAACATTGGTGAGACAGTGGATGACATTTAAACATTAATTGGAGTTCTGAGGATCCTAACAAATCATTGTTAATTTTAAAAAGTGGCTACTCATAGAATTGTGGTTCTATTTAAAAAGAATTCTTATCTTTTAGAGAAGCACATAGAAACAATATTGGAGGTGCCTGGGTGGCTCAGTCAGTTAAGCGTCCGACTCTTGGTTTCGGCTCGGGTCATGATCTCACGGTTCATGGGTTTGAGTCCCACATCAGGCTCTGCACTGGCAGCACAGAGCCTGTTTGGGATTCTCTCTCTCTCCCTCTATCTCTGCCCTACTCCCCCCACCCCCTCATGCTTTCTCTCTCTCTCTCTCAAAATAAATAAACTTCAAAAAAAGAAACCATGTTGGATGGAGTTACATGATATCTGACGTTTGTTTCAAAATAGTCTAGTGTATGTGAAGAACGAGAGAAAGGGAAATAGTAGGGGTGGGGTGGGGGGAACAGATGAGAACAGGCTGGCCGAGTGCTGATAACTGTCAAATCTAGATGCTGGGTAGGTGTGCACGAGTTTCTCAACTTTTGTATGTTTGACAACTTCCGTAAGGAAACGTTTAATAAATAATAAGTAAACGCTGCTTTGTGGAAAGCCCTTAAACGTTTAGCAAACAGGGAGTGCATTGAGGGAGTGGATTTCAGGTACTCGACCTTGGATCCTTTCTGTCTGACCGCATTTCTTGTGATATCAAGTGGAGGATAGAATTTTAGAGAAAGGATGTTATTCAGAGGCCCATCTACTTTCTCCGTTCTTCTGACATGTGTTCAAGGACCCAGATATAATTTCTGCAGGGCTACTGAGCTTTTAGAGGCATGGCATGAGGCCACCTCTGCTCTCCCAAATTGGCTCCTGCCACATGGCTTCCCTCTGTGACACTTCCAACAGGTGGTTCTAGCTAACGCTAGGCAGGATGTCATATGCCCCGTGCGGATGAGTGTCCTGGCGTTGTTGGGTCTGCAGAAGTAATACTCCCAACAGTAGGGTCTGACTTACTCCAGTTATAAGATTAAATAAGTATTGGGGATATAATGTACAGCTCGAGGACTACAGTTAACCCTGCTGTCTGGTATATTTGAAAGTTGCTGAGAAAATAGATCCTGAAGATTCTTATCATGAGGAAAAAAACATTTCTCTCTCTCTCTCTCTCTCTCTCTTTTCCTGTATCCGTATGAAATGATGGGTGTTAACTAAACTTGCTGTGGCAATCATTTCATAATTTAGAAGCCACATCATCGTGTGCCTACCTGAAACTTATGCAGTGCTGTATGTCAATTACATGTCGATAGAACTGAAAGAAAAAGAAACAGAAAAAAATTCCCTTTGCTTCTTCTGTTGAGCTAAGACAGAGACCCCCAGATACACTCTAAGAAAGCAATCTTTCTGATGTGGGGCAGCCCCGAACTGACACGTTAGGGCCTCAGGGCAAAGGAAGGGCCCCACGAGGGTGTTTAAAACCAATTTCTTTTTTTAATGTTTATTTATTTTTGAGAGTGAGACAGAGCGTGAGCAGGAGAAGGGCAGAGAGAGAGAGGGAGACACAGAATCCGAAGCAGGCTCCAGGCCCTGAGCTGTCAGCACAGAGCCCTACATAGGGCTCAAACTCATGGAACCATGAGATCACGACCTGAGCTGAAGTCAGACGCTTAACCGACCGAGCTGCTTAAGGTGCCCCTCCATGAGGATGTTTATTACACACAAACATTAAATAACCTGAATGACTGTTACCGAGGTAACTGGATTTTCCTGTCCACTTGGGCCTGGTTTTGGGGGAGGCAGAATTTAAGGAGGTGCTCAGTGTTAGAGTCCCATGGGCACAGGTGGGCCCCGAGATGTTGCTCCCCAGGCTCCGAGCCTGCCTTGCCTGAGCACTGTCTCTTACCTGGGCTCCCCTGGTCCAGCGGACTTCTGACTTCTCAGCTTCTTTTCTTACCTGCCACCCTGCAGCACGGTGGCTTCTTCTCAGCAGAGCAGGGGAGGAGTTCTGGTGTCCGTAAGTCAGAACTTAACGCTTCCCCCCGCTACTGTTTTTGCCGTGACTTCTTGGCTGCTGCTCACACGTGGCGGTCCTTGGCCTTCCTGGTTTCTCTGCCTGGCATTCCTTTCCGACACAACTTCCGAGAGCCGCACGGCTTCCTCCTCTACCTCCTGCAGAGAGAGCCTCACAGAAGGGTCACCTTCTCCACGAGGTTGTACCTGACCTCTTTAGCTTTGCGCCTGCTCTCGCCACACTCAGGAGCTGTGTCCTGCCTCGATGCTCTAGCCAGCACTTAGATTTTACTCGTTTCATTTCTTCCCCCTACAAGACAGTAAGTGGCATGAGGGCAGGGTTTGTTTTCGTGTGTGATCCTTTCTCTGCTGTACGCACAGTGCTGGGACTGAGACCCGTCACTCGGTCCATGTTTGCTGGATGGATGGCGAGGCATGGGGGAATCATTTCAGACTCCACGGGGGCAGCTGGTGCCCCAGGCCCCTCCTGGCCATCCCCCTGGGACTCTCGGCCCCAGCCAGCGCATGACCATGCTCTGATTTGGCAGGTAAAATAACAGTGCTCTACCGCCAGAGATCACACTGCCCCCACCCCCCCGCCCCCCCACCCCCCCACCCCCGGCGCCTTTGTCTTTTTTGGCCTCAGCTCATCAGAAGCTTTGTCTCTGGAAAACCAACAGAGCCCTCTGCCAGAAAGGTCTGCCCGACCTTCTTGTTATTTCAGCTGTTTTCAAGGCCCTCCAGCAGGCTGCTTGGCCACAGGGAGGCCCTCAGGGAGCCAGGTCAGGTGACGGACTTCCAGCCCTGACATTCAGACACCGCTACACCGCAAAGCCCATCTTCAGGTTGCCTCATTCCGTTCCATTCTCAGCCCTTCTGGCCGGCAGCTTGCCTGTGGTCATTTCACTGCTCACGAGCCCTGCTCGCTTTCCCCCAAGCGAGCCCGGAACTTGAAGGGAGGCCAGACTTTGCAGACCCAGAAGCCTTGCTTTACGGTGGGGGTCGTGGAGGAAAACACAAGTCCCTGCAAAGCCCATTGGCAACTCAAGTTCACTCTGTCGCTGCCTGAGGAACATTGAGGCGCGGGCAGTACTCATGCTTGTGCTCAGCAGGGGTCTATCCCAGTTTGTTCTGCTTGGATGGAGCAGGGGGGCCTTCCCTGTGGGGTCTGTTGAGGAAGGTGGTCAAGTTCCTTCCAGCCCAGTGGAAGAAGGACGGGATGCTCTATTTGCCGAAGACTCCCCTTTGCTTCCTTAGCCCATAGACATGCTCCTTGCCTGTGTCCACTCTCCCTTCGGAGAGGGGGGAGGGTGATGCATAAAGCAAGCTGGGGAAACAACCTCAGATCAGCTCGGAGCCCAAGGATGCTTCCCCCAAGTTCATCGAGGTATAACAGACAAATAAACCTTGTTCGGGTTTACCGTATACAGTGTGATGTTTTGATGTGCGGATACAGTCTGAAATGATTTCCAAAATCTAATAAACACATGCCTCACCTCACGCGGTTACGTACGTTTTAAATTTCTTGTGGTGAGACATTTAGGATCGACCCTCTTAGCGAATTTCAAGTATGCAACAGAGTATCATTACTCGTCATCGCTATGCTATGCACTGGATCCCCCAAAGCTGTTCACCTTGCGTCACTGAAAGTTTGTCCTCTTTGACCAGTATCGTCCTATTTATCCCTCTACCCCCATCCCAGCCCCTGGCAACCACCATTCTACCCTTTGCTTCTATGTGTTTGACTTTTCTACATTTCGAATAGAAGCGAGACCACGCGGTGTTTCTTTCGCAGTGTTTGTCTCGCTGCTGCCTGGCTTATCTCACTCCGCATAATGTCTCCCAGGTTTAGAAGTTGTTGCTTCTTTTCCACAAGACTTCTTTTTAAAGGCTGAATAATATTCCATTGCGTGTATATTACATATGCAGTACATTTTCTTTTGTCATCCACCCACAGACACTTAAGATTGTTTCCATATCTCGGCTGCTGTGAATAACGTTGCAGTAAACACAGGGTGCCTCTCTCCCTTCATGATAGTGATTTCATTTCTCTGGATATATACCCCAGAAGTGGGATTGCTGGGTCATACGGTCATTCTATTTTTAATTTTTTGAGGAAATGCCATCCTGTTTTCCATAATGTCAGCTTGGGTCTTTTTTTTTTTTTTTTGTAATGTTTTTATTTATTTTTGAGACAGAGACAGAGCATGAGCAGGGGAGGGGCAGAGAGAGAGAGACACAGAATCGGAAGCAGGCTCCAGGCTCTGAGCTGTCAGCACAGAGCCCGGCGTGGGCTCGAACTCACGAACTGTGAGATCATGACCTGAGCCGAAGTTGGACGCTTAACCGACTGAGCCACCCAGGCGCCCCTGTCGGCTTGGGTCTTAATCAAAGTCCATGGCCTCAGGTCCATTCTTTGAATCTCTGGTTTGCCTTTTCACTATAGTTTAAATAAATAAATAAATAAATGGGGAAAAGATTAAATATCTCCCTGGAGGTATGGGTGTGAAGGATAATGCAATGGTGTACTGGCTAAATTAGCTTATTTCCATTCAGTGAAATTTTTAACTACGAATGATTCTCTTTGGAAATCCTCAAAGGAATGTTTTATCATGGAACTGTTAAGAAAAACAATCTGTTTATTTATGTTCCCACCTTAATTTTAGCTTTTTTCTTAAGTGAATTTTTTTCCCCTGAAGTCCTTCGTGTTGGGTCATTCCAAAATGGATTACTGACGAAGAATGAGGCCACTCTAGAGTTCCAAGCTAAGTAGCTTTAAGAAGAAAAGCCTTCTATGATTGTTGCTCATGGTCAGAAGCCAGTAGAATGAGGCTGGGAATCAAGCAGCAGGTCAATAAGTGTTTGTTGGGCACCCTCCTTGTGCAAGAGCTCTTTCTTCTTCTAGAAAGGGAGAAGTCTTTGGGGCCTCAAGATCAACAAATATTGGTTGAATCTAATTGAGTTTGAAAGAATAACTCTCCTTTTGGAAAACAGAAGAATTCGCATTTCTGAACAATTGATTCATTGGCCTCCAGATGACCATGACTGTTTACTTACACTTTCCCTTTTATTTTGGTTAAGTATGTATCTTCCCAGCCTTTTGAGTTTATCTGGGTCTTCCAGAACTTACATATCTCCCACCCCGCCCCTCCCCGATCCACTTGGGTTGGCAGTTGGGGTGGCTGGCTGGCTCTGTACATTCTTTCCGCAAGGGCAGGGACACATAAGTGCGGATCACATCCACCATAACCTCAGCCCCGGTAGCATCTTTATGTTATTACAAATTGGTTCTCTAGCTCTAACACTCCCAGTGGCTTGGGTGTCCAACATGCTTTCATTCGGTCCAGAATTTCAAGTCCGTGCCTCCTTAGTAGCCTCATAAATTTAGGGCTTTCAAGTGAAAGAGGGGTGATACGGTTTTTATTCTATGGTTCCCATTTGCAAGTGGCAGTTGAAAATACAACCTTCAGTTCCTGTTTTTTCAAAGTTCAACCTGATATTTTGCTTTTGTGCTTGTCCGCTGAAGCCGAATTCTCTCCAGTAGGTTAAGCATCTCCAGTGAGGTTAGTTTTCTTCTTGGACAAGAATCATGATGGTTTTTGTTTTGTTTTGTTTTAGTTTTTTAACTTTACTTATTTATTTTGAGAGAGAGAAAGCACAAACAGAAGAGGGGCAGAGAGAAGGACAGACAGAATCCCAAGCAGGGCAGAGCCCGATGTGGGGCTCGAACTCATGAACCATGAAATCATGACCTGAGCCAAGATCAAGAGTTGGATGCTTAACTGACTGAGCCACCCAGGCACCCCAGGATGTTTTTATTTCTGAGCATCTTGTTACTCAAGGTGTGATTTAAGGGCTCGGAACACAGGCGTCCCCTGGGAGCTGTATTTGATAAGTTCTATAGCTGATTTGTGTGTACATCTAAGTGTGAGAAACCCTGATTGAGCATGTCTTTAGAGTTTCTTATTAAAAATTACACTGTCGAGATATAAAGGGACAATTTCCATTAAATTTGTTTCAAATGTTTTCCTGACATTTTATGGTGAAAGATTTCCACTAGCAAAATCGAAAGTTCTACTGTTAAGTACCCATATATTCTCCACCTAGATAACACCATTAATATCTTTATGTTTCTTTTTTTCTCAAATTAATTTCCATCAAGAATTATAAAATTCAGGGGCGCCTGGGTGGCTCAGTCGGTTAAGTGTCTGACTTTGGCTCAGGTCAGGATCTCCCCGTTCCTGAGTTCGAGCCCCGCATCAGGCTCTGAGCTGTCAGCACAGAGCCTGGAGCCTGTTTCAGATTCTGTGTCTCCCTCTCTGTCTCTGCCCCTCCCCTGCTCATGCACGAGTGCTCTCTCTCTCTCTCAAAAATAAATAAACATTAAAAAAAAAATTAAAAAAAAGAATTTTATAGAGCTATATTCGTTGACAGCATGACTCTTAGAAAGAATCATGTCTTGGAAACGAAGGTTTCACTCTTCTAGAATTTTCAGTGGGTTTGATAAGGTCATAATTAGTTTGGGAATTTCTTGGGAATCAGAGAAGCATGGTGGGGTGAGAGTGGGGGAGAAACTGGGCTTTGGCAGAGTTGGGTGCTAGTCTTTGCCCGTCCCAGGGCAGTGGACCTCAGTGTTCCCATCCATACGATGAATGGGTTGAGTGACACCAACCTTGTGATTATAGGTCCATTGCAAATATTATCATCATGATTTCTCAGGTGGAGAAACTGATGAACCAGTCGCATATTCGAATCAGAAGGAAAACATCTGTTGGCATGGAAAAGAGATTATTTCCTAAGCTACTGAGTAAAACACAGCTGCACTGGCAGTTTTAACGCTGTTTTCTTGTCAATTTTTGTTCTTTCAGGAAACCTGACAGAAACATGAAGCCCTCCACCATCTGGAACTGAGAAACCCATTCAAGGCTGACTGCGGCTTCTAGAACGTCCAGGTGTTCTGCAGATGTGAGAATTTATCCTGCTCTCACCAGCTGGAGTCTCGAACAGATGCAAAGCTTGTGCTGTGGCCCTCACGCCCCTGAGCACAGAGGGGTCGTTTTTTAAGTGGCCAAAGAGCCATCACCGACACGGGTATCTGATTGCCGCACGCGGCTGGTCGGCTGGTCGTCTCTCGGAGCTGCAGGGGGCAAACCAAATTCGAGGTTGCAAATTTCCTGACTGTCTTGGATTAGGATGCCCCGTGGGGGCCTCATTTCCTCAGCCCCAGCGTCCTTCTAGGCACCCCACCAACACGACCCCCACAACCAGTATCTCCTTGCAGACTCCACCACTGCTTCTCCAGAGACTCCCTGCACTTTAAGTGAGCAGAAGGAAGCTCTTGGAAAAATCCTTAGCTGTGGCCCACAGACAGTCATTGCCCTCCCCTGCCCACCATGGGCTGGCTTTTTCTAAAGGTTCTGTTCGTGGGGGTGACTTTCCTGGGATGTCTTTATCCTCTCGTGGATTTTTGCTGCAGCGGGGACACAAGAGGCCAGAAGCCGAATTTTGTGATCATTTTGGCAGATGACATGGGGTGGGGTGACCTGGGAGCAAACTGGGCAGAAACGAAGGACACTGCCAACCTTGATGAGATGGCCGCAGAAGGAATGAGGTGAGTCTTGAGCATGGCTGGCTCTTGCCGCGGGAGGGGGCAGCATAAAGCACTTGAGCAATCGATGGCTCCGTGTGGACTTAGCGAATTGATTGATTCATTTGGTTTGAAGCCAGTACGGCATCTGGAAGAAATCCATCCATTCATCTCTCTGATAACACTCAGGGTGTGTGGGGGGGAGGGGCAGGGGGCTGGGAGTACAGAGGTAAACAAGATACTTCTGGAGCCTGTATCTGGGGGAGGAGACAAGTTAAAAGGAGAGTAGGCATTGCGGTCTAGAACCTGAGCCTGCTTCAGGCAGTTTTGGAGTCTTCAGGGAGGGTGTGGAACCTAGCCTGGGGTCTCCAGAGAGAAGGTGACCTTTGAAGAGTGAGGAGTCGAGCACACGAAGTTAAGAGGACTTATCTGTGAGCAGATGGGACTTACTGGTACACATCTCAGAGAAACTTAACTCCAAGGGACCATAAAAGAGACGGGCATGTGCATCTTAGTGGGTTGGGATGTTCATAAGCTCCTTGCCTGCTTGGAAAGAGAACATGTATTTGAGCGTTCAGAGTTTTATTTTATTAAAAAATTTTTAATGTTTATTTTTGAGAGAGAGAGAGCACGAGAGAGACAGAGTGTGAGCAGGGGAGGGGCAGAGAGAGAGGGAGACACAGAAGCCAAAGCAGGCTCCAGGCTCTGAGCTGTCAGCACAGAGCCTGATGTGGGTCTGAACCCACAGACCTCGAGATCATGACCTGAGCCCAAAGTCGGATCTCGACAGACTGAGCCAACCAGGTGCCCAGGGCATTCCGACTGCGTGTTCATCTTGGGCTGACAACCATCGGACCGTCCAGCTCAGATCCCGCTTGTGCTACGTTAAACCCCTCTGTTCAGTTCAGTGGGAATCATTCCAGCTGACTGGTTAGAACAATGTGTGGGGCATCTGCACAGAATTTGAGCCACTTGCATCCTCGGGCCTGGAGCTTCCCCAGAGACACGGACCCTTGGGGTCCCTGCACCTGGTCTCACCCACTGCAGTCCATCCACCTCACCTCAGCCAAAGGGAAATTTCTAGAAACACTCCTCTGTTTCCAGTCCTTGGTAGGCATTTTGTGGCCCTAGGGATACAATCCAAGCTCTGGACAGCAGCTTCTAAGACCAGCCCGTCTTCCACACTGGCTTTCTGCGCGGCCCCTCTGTGCACCTGTTGCCTCCTTCTGTCTGGACCTTACCTGTGTGATTCCATCTTCCTGGTTTACTTTCCGCTTCCTCTGCTTAGTTAGTTTCGGCTCACCATCTGGATCCCCAGTGCCTCATGAGGTCCTGGAGAAAGCTTTCTTGGAGGCTGCATGGGTCCTCCGCCAGCTCCCTTGCTGCTCTCAGCGGTGATCGCCTACCTGTCTCACCCCCTGTGTTGGGTTGAATAACATGCTCCCCCCAATTCATGTTCACCTGGAACCTCAGCACAGGACCTCATTTGGAAACAGGGACTTGGCAGATGTAATTTATTGTGGGCCTTAATGACACCACCCTCCACTGAGGGTGGGTCCCAAATCCAATGACTTGTGTCCTTACAAGAAGAGGAGAGGACGCAGAGAGACACCCAGAAGAGGTGATGGGAAGACACGGGCAGGGGACAGCGTTGGGTCTGCAAGCCGAGAACTCCCGGGGCCACCGGCCACCACGAGAAGCCAGGTGGGGGCTCAGGACAGCTTCTCTTTGTGAGCCTCCATCTTGGTTTCAGACTTCCAGCCTCTTGAACCGTCACAGAACACATTCCCGTCATTTTCAGCCTCCGGTTTCTGGTAATTTGTGGCGGCCACAGGAAATTCAAACACGCCCCCCCCCCCACCGCCCCCCACTTCTAGCTCTGGCCTTCGGGAAGAAAAATGCCTTTTCTCTTCCTCCTCTCTGGTATTCCTAGCACAGAGCACAGTGCCCGGTACATCGTAGACAGTTTAGAAATAATTGTTCATCAATGAATGGGCTTTAGAAGTTCAAGCTACCAGGGCACCTGGGTGGCTCAATTGGTTAAGCATCTGACTTCGGCTCAGGTCATGATCTCAGGGTTCGTGGGTTCGAGCCCTGTGTTGGGCTTTGGGCTGACAGCTCAGAGCCTGGAGCCTGCTTTGGATTCTGTTTCCCTCTCTCTCTCTGCCCCTCCCCTGCTTGCTCTCTGTCTCTGTCTCTCTCCAAAAAAAAAAAAATTAAAAAAAAAAGTTCAGGGCACCTGGGTGGCTCAGTCAGTCAAGGATCCGACTTTGGCTCAGGTCATGATCTTGCGGTTCGTGGGTTCGAGCCCCTCATCAGGCTCTGTGCTGACATCTCGGAGCCTGGAGCCTGCTTCCGATTCTGTGTCTCCCTCCCTCTGCCCCTCCCCCACTTGTGTTCAATCTCTCTCTCAAAAAGTAAATAAACATTTATAAACTTAACAAAAAAAAGAAGTTCAAGATATCTTGAAACGTCACCCCAAATTTTGCGTGTTGGAATTTTTTTTTTTTCCTGGAGAGATTTAATCCATAGCATTTACCAGATTTCAAAGGGAACCAGATTGCCAAATCCTTAAGAGCTTCTGCTTTTAGTGGGTTTGTGGGGAAATATCTGGCCCCTTATTTACATCGAGATTTCTGAGGCCTCGGCATTCTCCTTATGAGCTGTCACTACAGGCGTGCTGTCCTCCTGAGCAGAAACCAGATGCAAACACAGCTCGGCGGGCTCTCCTATCTTTTTCCTCCCTTTATGAAAATACCCTCCCCACTTGAGCCTTGTGACAGGGGCCGAGCGGACGGCCCTCTGGCCCGACGTGGGCAGCTTTTCTCTCTGTGCCTTGTTGACAGGAAAGCAGGCTTCCTGTGAGGCCGCGGATTGATTCATCACTGGCTTCTCCCCCTGCCTACTCACGGCCAGTGGGGAACCATGACTTTCAGACAAGAAGCCCTATTGCCAAACAGCGTCTATGGGTGACTAGAGAAAGTCTCTTTTTTCCTTGGGGTATTGTTTCCTAGGACTCCCACAACAAATCACTATCAACTGTGTGGCTTAAAGCCACTCACATCTACTCTCTCACAGTTCAGAAGGCTAGAAGTCCTGAATCAAGGTGACGGCAGGGCTGGTTCCTTCTGGAAGCTCTGGGGGAGCATGGGTTCCATGCCTCCCTTCTCGCTTCTGGTGGCCGCAGGCGATCCTTGGCCACCTCGGTTTGTGGTTGCGTCACTCCTTTCCCTGCCTCCACTGTTCCGCGGCACTCTCCCCACGTGCCTGTCTATATCCCCCTCCTCTCATGAGGCCACCAGCCACTGGCTCTCAGGCCCATCCTAATCCAGTATGACCTCATCTCAACTTGATGACATCGGCAAAGGCCCTCTTTCCACATAAGGTCATATTCCCAAGTTCTAGATTGACATGAAATTTGTGTGTGTGGGGGGGGATGCTTTTCCACCCAGAGCAGTGAGCTCAACTGCTTATATTTTTATCTCTGCTCCTAACATAGCCTGTAATGTAGCAGGTTTTCGATAAAAGATTGTTGCTTTGAAGATTGAACATCCTGCTTAAGAAGTCGGGCTCTGGGGGCGCCTGGGTGGCTCAGCTGAGTGGGCGTCCAACTCTTGATTTTGGCTGCAGTCATGATCTCGCTGTTATAGGATCAGGATGGAACCCCGTGTTGGGCTCTGCACTGGGTGTGGAGACTGCTTGGGATTCTCTGACTCTCTCTGCCTCTCTCCCCTGCCTGTGCTCTCTCTCTCTCAAAAAAAAAAAAAAAAAAAAAAGGAAAGGAGAGGGGAGGGGAAGGGAAGGGAAGGGGTTAGCCTCTGGAGCCAGATGGCTTGGGTTCAAATCCCAACTCTACTGCTTTCTGTCTGCAGGACTCTGGACCCTCAGAGCTTTGCTTTCCTCTTCTGTTCATGGGGTGGCCACACCCGCCTCATAGGATGGTGTAGGGATTAAATTAAGTCATCCAGGTAGGCAATTAGCACTGAGCTTGGCATGCAATAGACATAGATAGATGTTAACTATGCTTATTTTTGGTATTGGGATTAGAAATAATATGCATTTGAATTGTCGATGTGAATTGGCTACCCTGCCTAGTGAACGGTCTAAATGATAAATCGTGGAAGGAGGAGTGGGTTCCAGAGACAAATAAGTCCCTGTTCATCTCGGTGTGGAACCGTATACACTGAGCCGACGTCTGTATTTGACTCAAACACAGCAGCTGTAGTAACAGCCAATGCAAGGCGCCAGGCTCTGCGCTTCACCCCATCTCATTCTGGCCACCACCTGATGTTTCTCTTCTTTCACAGGTGAGGAAGTCAAGGTCAAGCCACTTGCCCCCACTTGGCTGTCCTCTGGGGATCTGCTTGATTCTGTTCATTCCTAGACCACGTCCCCCAGGCAACACTTCAATGTCTCCGTAACATTTCCCTTCCAGCACACGCCAGTAGTGGGTTGTTGTGTTTTTTTTTTTTTTTCTTCCCACTTGGTTATGGTAGATGCGATTTGCCAAATTTGTGGACAGATGGGGTACCATTCACAACATAACTATGATGTCATCATTGCTACAGAATGGCAGGGTTCCCTGGTCGCAGAAAGGCAGAACTGGTAGTGCCTCAACTTTGCTTCCTTTGCAGATTTCCTAACTTCCATTTACGTAGAGGAAGATGAGGGACTGTGGCCTGAAACCCACCGTCGTAAGGTTTATAGAGGAACCATCTCGTTTATGGCAGCTCAGGTCAAAGAGCATCCTTGCCGCGTTATCGCATAGGGGGAAACTGAGGCCCGGAGAGAAGTGATGCGTGTTTTACTATTTTAGCCGCTTTCTAACATGTGGGCGGTGATTTGCTAGTTTGCAGACCCACCATGTTAAAAACAATGATAAATAATTTATTTGTGGGAAAGAAAAAGAAAAAGACCCAAAAATCAAAAAACGAAAGTCGTTTGCAACGAAAGCAGCAAACGTCTCTTTATCAGAGGACATTGCCGACTAGTGTTGAGTGACGGCCCATGTGTGCCCTGTGAGGCAGCTGGGCCCCCTGCACCTGTCAGTAGGTTCAGCAGACAATACCTTTTGCCCTTGACCTGGTGAGCTGGGCATTTCGTCACCGTCCCGTGCAAATCTGAGCCGAGCAGTACTGTTGAACGTTTGAAAGTCTAACGAGGATAAGATAACCCAAGGAAAATGTTGGAATTCAAGGAAATGTTGGAATTCAAATGAAAAGGCCAGGGACTTAGTAACCAGCTAAAATGTAAACCTTGCAAACAGCTAGACAAAGGGAGCCCGAGGCAACTTGCATTGCCTTGTGGGCTAGAGGAAGGAATCACTCACACTTTAAAAAGGAGATAAAAAAAAACGTATTTCATCGGCCTCTCCTCCAGCTTTTCTGGCAGAGAGTTAACTCTGAAAATAAGCTGAAGCGTTTAAATCAGTATGAGAACCCAGTGAATAACCTTGACCATGCAACACTAGCATGGTTCTCGCCTCACCGCAGGCCCGGGGAAGGCCAGCGCTGGCTTCACCTTGTGATGAGCCAGCAACTATTTCTTGATAATCCTGAGAGTGAGCGGTAACTCGCCTCCGTCTCCTGGCTGGTGACTTGATTCCAGCCCTGCCTTCGGGTGTCCAGACCCGGGTATGAGCACCTGCGCAGTCGTGACCTGTGCGTCTCTTGGGGGAAGTGGGCCCAGCCAGCAGAGCCCAGATAGTGGCCGCTCACTTGGCCGGTCTCCCGGGCTGGCTCAGAAGCGGGGTTGACAGAGCACGTACATACACTTATGCAAATCGACCTGCGGTCCGTTACTTTTGCGCCTTGATCTTTCCCCCGCCCGCTTCAGTCCATCTCTGCCCCCTGTCTCACCTGAGTCGAGTCATTGCTGCTGCTGAGTAAAGACAGTGGCTTAGCTAGGAGTCAAAGATCAATATTCACCACTGGAAGGTCAGGGGCTCCCAGGGGCTTCGGTCTGTTTCTAGAAAGGGCCTGGGTGAGGGATGAATTGATGTGTCAATTCAGTCAAAGGCCTCGTGTCATTTCTGTTCTCACACTGGCTTTTTGCAGACATTCATCATCCACGCTGTTATGTTTTGGGTCTTTCCCCGCCCCCCCCCCCCCCACTCCTCCCCGCCAACTATCCTGCTGCCTTTGGGGTTTTGCAGCAATCCCAGGGAAGCCGAGAGCCAGGCTGGCACTCACAGCTGCAGGGGATGGTAATGAGGTCTTCATGAGAGCTAGGGTAGAAAGAACATTCTGAGTGAGACTTCTATTAATAAGAGAAAGATTCCAACCCCACCGTGTAATCCCTTCCAGCTTTATCTCCACCCCCAAAACAGTCATTCAGACCCTGGGTTGAGGAAGAAAACCTCTTGTCCTATGACCTTCACCACGAACTTCGAGAAATTTGCTCAGCGACACGAGACAGACAATTTTATATCTTTGTCCTTGGGTAAGTAGGTCCAGTGGACGTAAAGTCGGGCAATGCCCACCTACCAACTGGGCCACGGTGAAGCCTACAGGAAAGGTCCTGCAGCGTTGGGCCCCGTGGCTTTAATAGATGGGGACACGTAGGAGCACCATCATCTAGGTAGCACTCAATCTTAGAGCAAACCAACTGAAATATTAACCAGTGTGGCCCTGGTGCCAACTGCGAGTTCAAAATTGCCTGTCCAGGGGCTGTTACCTTTTAAGTCTCCCGCCTACTTCGTTTGACAAGGACTCTCTGGTCAGAGCAGGTCATAGGACAAATGCTGCGCCCTAAGAGTCTTCCAGCCGGGGAGCGGGGGTAAGACAAGAAAAGCAGCCTTTAGAATGCAGAAGGTGACCGGGGGGTGAGGGGAGAAGGGGCACCTGGGTGGCTCAGTCAGTTAAGTGTCCAACACTTGGTTTCGGCTCAGGTCATGGTCTCCAGGTTCGTGAGTTCGAGCCCTGCATGGGGCTCTGTGCTGACAGTGCAGAGCCTGCTTAGGATTTTCTCTCTCCCTCTCCGTCTCTCTACCCGACCCTGCCCCCCCCCCCCCCCACCTCACAAAATAAATGAACTTAAAAAATTATTTTTAAAAAGTATTAGAATACAGAAAGGAAATGTACTGTGAGCAGGAACCCCACACCTCCCACCCCTTGTCCTGGGGCTTTAATAACCTAGATTGGATGGAACCGAATTGGACTCTTCTGGGATGGAATTAGCACCTTACTTATCCCTTGGTGACAATCAGGAATGAAAAAGGTCCATGCTGGGGCTTCTTGCCTTTTGGACGGTAGAGCCCAGAGCCAGAAGCATGTTAAAGATAGTCCTGCGGGGCTGCAGGAAGAGAGAGGCCATTTCTCCAGAGGGAAGCCACGAGGCACTGGAGAAAGGATCTCACTGTTGAGACCTTAAAGACGAGCAGGAATTAGCCGGATGAAGGGAGAGGAAAGCGTGTTGTAGGCAGAGGGGAAAACGTGAGCAAAGGCTCAGAACTGAAAAGTGCCCTTTCACTGGACAAATATTCCTAGAGGCTCCCTCAGGCCCTGTCCTCGGTGCTGGGAATGCATCCATGATCCAGACAACCAGAAGCCCTCGCTCTTCTGGGGCTGCCATTCCAGTGGCTGAATGTGGCTGGGAGCGTGAGGCTGGACCAACGGACGTGCCCACCAGCGAAAGGCCTCATACACGCGTTCTAGTGTTCAGACTTGGTCCTGGAGGCAGTGGGGGCCCTGAGGACTGAAGTCCTCAGCCTGCATTTGAGCTGGATTGCTCCAGCCTGCAGGGGAGTGGCCCACACTGGCAGCTGGGGAGGCAGGGGGCAGATTGCGGGAACCTCCAGAATGGCACGGCCCAGGGTCATGAGTATGGGGAGAAGTGTCCGATCCAGGAGGCGCGAGATGCTGGCTTGTGTGTGCATCTTGTCTCGTGCCTTGTGTGTGTCCTTCCTTGAGCACGCGTGCGGGCATATGCACAAGAAGAATGTGAAAAGGAAAGGGGGAAATTGCCAAGGATCATACCATGCTCGGCTGCTGGGAACCTGTTTTTGGAAAGAACAAGAATATGAGTGGATGGATGGAAGGAAGGAAGGAAGGATAGAAGGTAGGACGGAAGGAAGGATGGAGGGATGGAAAAGTAAACAAAACACACCAAGTTTACTCTTTGCTGCCACATTTGCTCATAGTTTACAAAGGGCCTGCATATCCATTACCCCAGTGACCCCACCTGATGACTTTCTGAGCGCTGACTGGTCGCTCTTCCCATTGAACAGAAGGTCACCTCCCGCCCCATCCCTCTACGTACAAATAATTTTTAAAACCTATTTCTGCCTCCAAGACTTTAAGTTATGAATGGAGCAAAGATAGCCTTTATTCCAGGTACAAAGCCATTTAGAGAGCGCAGAAGGCCTCATCGTCTCTCTTAAATTCCTCACAGATGAAGGCTGGACACGCTTAACTTCGCCATGTTCTGTCTCTCCGGGGCTTTCGTGGCCGTGTTTCCAGCCCTAACGTTTTCTGATTCTAATACGCGTAATTTATGCAATGGCAAGTTGCTTTGGCTTCTGTCTGGCTGTGTCTTAATTTGCGTTGATTTTCCCGTTAACAGGCTGCTGTATTGTCTGGCTCTGTATTTCCAGCTTTCCTTTACAATGTATTTTCAGACTTTAATTAGGACCCCTGTTGGTGAACTGGCCTGAGCCTGCCCAGATAGATTTGGGGAAAAACAAAAGAGGCTTTCCAAATAGCAAGACCATTTTATCGCTTATTAATTGGTCTCTGCCACGTGGAGACAGAGGCTGGCAGAGGGGAAAGGGACGTGCAGGTCAGTTCACTGGGCTGCAGGGACGTTGTTGGCTCTTTCAGGAGGCGAGGGTACGGTCAGGGCTCTAAAGACTTGGAAAGAGAGGAGATAAGATTGTTTCTGAGAGTTGAGCTGCGAGGAGAGAATTGAACCCTAACAAGCAGCAGCTTAAGGGATTTTTGTGAAAACTGGATGAATGTATTTTTTTCCAGCCAGGTGACCTCTTCCAGTTTTGTCTACTCACTCACCAGATGTTGCTGGAGCGGCTCCACGCCTCCAAGGCACCCCGCTTGGGGCCGGTCTTGCAGCTCTAACCCTGTCCTCACGGAACCTACGGTCTGGGGGAGGGGTGGCCTCGAAGT
This sequence comes from Panthera pardus, assembly GCF_024362965.1. Lineage (NCBI taxonomy): Eukaryota > Metazoa > Chordata > Mammalia > Carnivora > Felidae > Panthera > Panthera pardus. The sequence goes on along the minus strand of NW_026526876.1, from coordinate 24,576,646 downwards.
TCTGTTTGCCGTAGAAACGCGCGACAGCCGTTCCCACGAGGGTGGTGTTGCGTGCTCGAGGAGACACCATCCCCAGGACAGCTGTTAAGGACAGGCGGGCAGGGACAGCGTTTAGACGATGTGTTTCTGGCTCTGCCCACGTGTACTGGTCAGTGAGGCTATGTAACAAATATAATGGACTGGGTGGCTTAAACAGTAGGAATTATTTTTCACAGTCCTGGAGGCCGTGAATTCCGAGATCAGGTAGCCAGCGTGGTCGGGTTCTGCCGAGGACCCTCTTCCCGGCTGGGAGATGGCCACCTTCTCACTGTGTCTCACATGGAGGGGAGGGAGACCTCTGGGGTCTTCCTCGTCTTTATGAAGACACTGATCCTATCATAGAAGCTCTACCCTCCAGACCTCATCTAAACCCAGTTACCTCCCAAAGCCCTGACTTGCCAATACCACCCTATTAGAGGTTGGAGCCTCAGCACAAACGTTCAGTCCATAGCGCCAGGGAAGAAGACGATGGTGGGCAACAAAGCCCCCTTGCCTCCCAGACCCACTGACAAAGCTCAGTCTGAAGGATCTTTTCCATGGTCCATTGGAATTCTCTTAGCATTAATTAACTCCACACTCATCAAGACAAGCTTTGCATTCTGATTTCCCCTGTAATTCATGCCCAAGAAGAAAGCTTGTTGACCACGCTGACGCTTTGGTTCCTGAGCTGACCCCTGGCAGTCATTTGGGAGACAGGCGTTCTGATGTCTCTCTTAGGCTCACGTGGTTTGCATGGGTGTGAGTCAGGCTCCTGGGGCCGGCACCACCAGGGGTGAGTCTCGGGACGTCCGTAGCCCAAGACTAGTCACCTAGCTAAAGGTAATTCCCTCTGCGTTTACCTTACCAACCTCTGGATTGGCCCAGCTCCAGCCAGCCTTCTCTCAGATGGAAAGGGACTTCAAAGATCATGGGATTTTGGGTGGGCAGGCCCGGGTGGAAGTTCTAGCTCTGTCATTTCCCAAATATAGGGGTCTACAGTCTTCCGTACAGCACGGTGATTGGACAGGGCACGGTGCATCCCCCCTCAATGCTAGCCGTATGGTCTTGGGAAGCGACTTAAACTCTCTCTGCCTCACCTCCCTTATCTGTAAAACGGGGAATCCTAGTGATTTGAACTAATATACGTAATATGACTAGGGTGGCAGTCGCTTGATAAACGGCAGCTATTTTTATTACGATAAGACACACGTAAACAAAGTTAACGCCTATTTATACTTTAAGCCTCAGCACACACGTGGCTTCTTTTGAGACGCACTCGCTTCACCGGCACACATGTACGCCCTCCTTGTGTGCTTTCGGAACACCCTGTGCCTAGTGTTCACAGAGCTCTCTCGCACGCTGGGATTATCCACCTCCCTTCCTGAACTTTGGGCAACTGGAGGGCAGGGCTTCATGTTGCTCACTGGAATATTCTGGGCTCCTATCCTATTACACCCACACTGTGATAGCCAGGACTCTCTGGTCATAAGAGGCAGCAACACTGCTCAGCCGGCCCACGCACATAAGGGGCATAGCTTTCGCTCATCAACTTAACCTCTGCAGAGATTCTGTCTCGTGCTGGGCTTCTGAGCCAACGGGTAGATTCTTCCGGGCTCCTCCATATGATGGGAGATGTGGCTCTTGCCTCCGTTCTCATGGTTTGAGGTTCAAAGGGAACGAGAGAGCTATTCCTTACTGTCTGGTTCAGAAAGTTCCAGGTTGGATTCTGACTAGCCCTGCCTGGGTCATGGTCCTCGAGGATGAGGGACGAGAGGTGGTGTTACTCTGCTTAGCCCACGGCAGGGTCTTGTGCCCATGGTGGGGTGGGTGGGGTGTGGGGCACAGACGCTGTTAGACGAACGTCTACGTTCAGACACGAAAAGGCCGCAAGGAAGTTTCACGGGCTCCGGAAGTCAAAGTCCAGGCTCATCCTCCCGGGGGTGGGGTGGGGTGGGGGAGGCAAAATGGTGCCAGTGCTGGCTCGCGGAGGATAGGTGGGCATGTGGACGGGCAAGAGGACGGGGCAGGCTCTCTGGGCCGAGGCGCAGGAAGTCGAGGTGCCGGGTTGGAGAGGTGCGTGTGGGACTTGAGGCGGGGAGGGATGCCAGACGTCCCGGGGCTTCGTGGGGTGATGTGTTCACGTCCTCAGCGCGGCCATAACCAAGTGCGACAAACCGGACGGCTTTATTTATTTATTTATTTTTAATTTTTTTTAAGTTTATTTATTTTTGGGACAGAGAGAGACAGAGCATGAATGGGGGAGGGTCAGAGAGAGAAGGAGACACAGAATCTGAAACAGGCTCCAGGCTCCGAGCTGTCAGCACAGAGCCCGACGCGGGGCTCGAACTCACGGACCGCGAGATCATGACCTGAGCCGAAGTCGGGCGCTCAACCGACTGAGCCACCCAGGCACCCCTCTCTCCCCCTCTTATAAGGATACCAGTTACGTGAGGTTAAGGATTCACCCTAATCCAGCATGATCTCACCTTAACTAACTACATCTTCAGAGTAACCATCCAATGAGGTCACGTTCTGGGGCTCGGGGGTTAGAACTTCAACGTGCCTTTTTGGGGGACACGATTCAACCCACATCGGGCAGCGATGAGTCAGAAGCCTGAAGAAGTGGGTTGAGCCAGAGCATGGGGGGTTATGGTGGCCACACAGAAGGAAGTCACTGAAGACTTGGGGTCCGGGGACGGCATGACCCACTGGCATGTTAGCATGGGCTGGAGAGAGCGAGCCTGGCGTCTTGGAAGGTCACTGAAGTGGTTCGGACGAGGGACAACAGCCATATTGATCTTGGGTGGCATCGTTTGGAATGGGAGCTGCTGAAAGAGGGGGAGGTGGGAGACAGACTGGAAGGTGATGCCTCAGTTTCCAGCCGGGTTTACTGGGAGGGAGGCAGACGTGAGGTCTCGGAGAAAGGACTCTGAGCTTGGTTCTGTGCCCATCGAGGCCGAGGTGACGTGTGCCATAACCTGTGGCAGTGAGCCTGATGCCTGCATGGTGGCAACAGCAGCCAAGCGGCCTGGAATCCCGCCCATTGGTTCCCAGCTTCCGTGCTATCCTACCTGCCTGGGGCGCCCTCTGCCTCCCCATGTAGCGAATGAGGACACGAATTACCTTGACTACCACAAGTTTGCAAAAGCCTACTCTCCACCTGGAGCTCTGCTAGGTGGTTTGTGCACATCGTCCCACTGAATCCCTCAAATGAGCTGGGGAAGTAGGTGTGTTAGGCCCGTTTTGCAGAGGAAGATACTGAGGCCTAGATGCCGTTACCTGTCTAGTCTCACACCAGAGCGGTGGGGGGGAGGCTGGGATTGAACCCAGCTTCGTTTGTCCAAACAAACCCTTCCTATCACTCTCCCTCTGCCTCCCACAGCACTTTTCTTTGTACTTCTCAGATGGGGCCTGTCTTATTTTGTCTTCTTACCCACATGTCTTGACACTCTGAAGTGTGAGCTACTTGCTGGAAAGGGCTATGGGTTCCTCCCTGAGCTCCCCCAGCAAGCTCTGCTGTGGTTAGTGGAACCCCAGCGAGGCTCCTGGGCAGTTAGAGGTGACAATCCTGGCACCCTTGCCCAAGGACTGTCTCTATGTGCTCTCGGGGGAGTGCTTTCCCTGGAATGGTGCACACAGCTGGGGTAAGACTGCCCTGGGGCCTCCAGTTGCCCCGGGGCCCCACCGGGCTGCCCCTGGGGCCGAGAGGAACCTGATCTTGGAAAACTGGGGCCCGTTTGGCCCTTTCTGTGTGCTCCAGCTTCAGGCTGGGCAGCTCCGATGGAGGGCCTGCAGACCACGAAAATGACTTTGGATCTACTTAGACTTCGATGAGAGCCCGCGAGAGGGTTTCCAGCCAGGAATTAATGTTAGTCGATAAACAGGTTTTGAGATTACTTCAGCTGCCCCTTGGGGGAGAGTGGGGGAGGGAGAATTGAGGGCGGGAATGGAAGCGGGGAACAGGGTTCCCACATACAGCTGGACAGATTGTGCACTGCTCAACTCCGGACAGCAGTGTGAATGGCACCTCCTGGGGTTATACACCACGGTGGCCCTGGGGAAGACAATACAGACCATGGTAGTGGTCTGGGTGCAGGATGATAGAAGCCTGGACTAGGATGTTAGCAGGTAGGTGGAGAGAAATGGGTAGATTCTGGGTACGGTTGGAAGAAGGGTCTTTTCAAGAATGTGCTAGTACTTTGGCTGTGGAGGGGGAGGGGAAGAGAGGAATCGGGGTGAGGCGTTTGGACCAAGTGACTGAGTGGGAGGCGGTGCTGTTCACTGAGATAGGGGACACTGGAAGGGGAGAGTGGGTGTGCAGGCATGAATCTCGAGCAGAACCGGATAAACTTGCAGAGACTGGCAGACAAACCACTGCGTGGTACATGGGAGCGACGTCTGGGGCCCGAGGCCAGTGGGCCTTTCTCTTCTTGCTCTGGGAAGCCCAGTGGCCCGAGAGGGGACGGGGGTTCGAGACGCAACCGACGCTGCTGGGCGGGGCCAGCCGTGTGGGCGGGTGACCCGTGCGGCCACACGGGGGGCTCCGTGCTTTCGGAGGGCCCCTCGCTTGGTTGAAAGCTCTCTCGTTGCCGTCTTGAAATGCCTGGTCCATTTCCAACAAGGGCTCCCTCGTCTTCTTTTGCACAGGGCCCTGCAAACTGTGCAGCTGGTTCTGTTGTGGGAAAGAGCTGACACCCACAGGCTTGGGCCAGCCCGTACATTCAACCCAGAATGAGTCCCGGGGCAGCAGACGCTCTGGACCCAAAGCGCGTCGAGTGCCTGGGGTGTAGTGAGTGCTTTGGAAGCGTTTGCCGCGAGGGGTACGGATTATCACAAGGGGCGGTGAGGATGGTGAGCGGGGAGCGTCCTGCACCTTCCATCTCGGGGAGGAGGGCAGGATAGGCTGGGTAGAGATGATCGTTTGTCTTGGGAGCAAAAGCGTGATCTGCGAGGTGCAACCTGGTTTGGGATTCTAAGAGTGGGGGCTACCGACTGCCCCCCCAACACCCAGGACCTTTGTGGCCCCAGGATGTCTGGCAGGTGGGGATGCTTTGGAGGAGTCCCGGAGATGTGCACACAGGGGAGTTGCACATGCTTCCTCCTGGGCTCCCCGAGACAGACAGCCGCCTCGCCGTGGAGCTGGCCGTGCGTGTTGGGGCACAGACCTTCCGTGCCCTCGTTCTGTCGGATGAAGGCAGCCCGCAACCTGCTCCCCAGAGCAGCTGCAGGGCCGGGCCTGCACCTCTTCGGGCTCTCACGGCTCCCTCGTGATGTCCCTTCTGTGCCACTTGTTGCCTTGAAACACGGCGTTAGGGAATTACCCCATCTCCTGGGTGAACTCTGTGGGGCGGAGGCTGTGGGAACCAGCTGGTGTGGGCCAAGGGTGCCTGGAGCGGGGAAAACCCGGTGGAGAACTGTTCTTTCCAGAAGCACCAGTTCCCGGAACCATGGCTGTCACACGCGGCCTCCCGTTTCCAGGCAGGACTCGGGTGAGACCAGACGTTCAGGTGCCTGGTGTTTCTCTGGAAGGTTATCAGGACTGGAAACTCCCGGGCCAAACCCGAATCGATCGATCACGTCAGGGTTTTGTCATCTTTTCTCCAGAAGCTCCTCTGAGGCCCCGTTAGCAATTCTGTCAGCTGCATTTTGACACAGGTGTGCCTGTGCGCACATGCCTGCGTGAGCCATGCCAGTCTTCGGATGATGAAGCCTCAAAGCCTCGTCTTGTGCCAACACCCTGTGCCGCCTCCCTCACCCTGGGTCTGGGGGGGGGGGGGGCCGGGCACGTTTCCTTTCTGCGTGAGAAGCTCACTCCGTCTCCTCCACCCACTGTGGAGGGGGTGTCTCCCGGCCCCTTCCCTTTGGCTTTGCAGGCAAGCTCTGGAGTTCCTAGCGGGGACAGTGCGGTTAAACGGCACACGCATGGGGTTTGGAGTTGGACGGGCGTGAGTTGGAAGACCGCCCTTGGATACCTGGCTTCGTGGTGTAAGGCTGAGGGCAGGGGTGGAGCAGAGTGCCTGGGGACACGCTGTGTCTCTCCCGTGTCCCACTGCCTCAGTTTCCCCATCTGTAACGGGAGTCCTTACAATACACATCCTACAGGCTGCTGTGTTAGACAAGTTAACACACGTAAAGGGCCATGTCCACAGTTAGCGCTAAGTATGTGCTTATGACCGTCCCTAGTGAAGTAGAAATGACCTCATAAGGCTTTTGTTCAGAAAGTAAACTGTAAGGTCATCGAGGACGGAGACTGTACCTTTGCTTCCTTAGCACCTAACAGAGCTGCCCCGGCTTGCTGCTTGCCGGTATCTTGGGAATAAAAGGAAAGAAATGATAGATCACCACCTTGGTTTTGAATGAGTATTTTCTCCGGGAGCCTGGGTGGCCCAGTCAGTTAAGCGCCCGACTTCGGCTCAGGTCATGATCTCGCGGTTCGTGGGTTCGAGCCCCCATCGGGCTCTGGGCTGACAGCTCAGAGCCTGGAGCCTGTTTCAGATTCTGTGTCTGCCTCTCTCTCTGCCCCTCCCCCACTTTCTCTCTCTCTCTCTCTTTTTCTCTCTCTCAAAAATAAATAAAAGGTTAAATGAGTATTTTCTCATCCGAAGAACTACAGATCTGACAGCCAGCTTAAGGGGCCTTTTCTCCTACCTGAGACATTCTCTTCAGGCGTTTTCCTCTTAGTCTGTAAGATTTGGGTTTTGTTTTTTTTTTTTAATTGAAGTGAAATTCACATGACCTAAAATGAACCATTTTAAAGCGAACAATTCAGTGACAATTAGTACGTTTAAAAATTTTTTTTTAATGTTTTATTTATTTTTGAGACAGAGAGAGACAGAGCATGAGCAGGGGAGGGGCAGAGAGAGAGGGAGACACAGAATTGGAAGCAGGCTCCAGGCCCTGAGCTGTCAGCACAGAGCCCGACGTGGGGCTCGAACTCACGGACCACAAGGTCATGACCTGAGCTGAAGTTGGATGCTTAACCTACCGAGCCAGCCAGGCACCCCGATGTTTATTTATTTTTGAGAAAGAGAAAGAACAGGCAGAGGAGGGGCAGAGGAGGGAGACTAGAGGATCCAAAGCAGACTCCACGCCGACAGCAGAGAGGCTGACTCAGGGCTCGATCCCATGAACTGTGAGATTCCGACCTGAGCCCAAACTAAGAGTCGGACGCTTAACCTAGGGAACCACCAGACGCCCCTAGGCTTGAGTGTAATATTTTTTTAAAAGATGGAGAAAAAAGGAAAGAAACAAGAAAAGAGGAAACCACCATGTTGCTGGCGGGGTTGCAGACCTCACTGCTCTTTAGGGCCAGCACCTCTGCAAATGCCAAGGTCATGGCGAAGGGCAGGGTGTTCAGGGCCCTGCTGGCTGTACCCAGGCTGGGGGGTCGCTCCGGAGGGCGTCTCTGAGGGACGAGGGACGTGAAAACATTATAGACTCGTAAGGGCTTTCTCTTTAGTAGAGTTGGTCCTCGTAGGGGGGAGAGAGGCTGCAGGTGGAGTCCCTTTATTTACTTATTTTTAAATGTTTTATTTATTTTTAAGAGACAGGGCACGCAAGCAGGCAGGGGCAGAGAGAGAGGGGGACAGAGGATCCAAGCAGGCTCCGCGTCGACAGCAGAGAGCCTGATGCGGGGCTCAAACGCACAAACCTTGAGATCATGACCTGAAGTCATGACTCTTAGCCCACACTGACTGAGCCACCCAGGCGCCCCAGGTGGAGTCCCTTCTAAACCCTGTTTTAACCCTCTCTGCCCCAAGTCTTCTGACCGCATTGCTGGATCTGAGTGAGAGGCAGGGATTTGTACGCATTTCCCCATTTTCTTGCCCCAGGCTGGCCTCTGCGGGGGCACAGAAAACAAGGAACTGTCCCCAGGCTGGTCTAAGCCCCTGAGCAAGTACTGCCCCGGGCAGGAGGACTGCCTGGGCAAATGGCCGGTCCTGGTCTAGAGCTGCTGTCACTGGGTTTGGGGACCACCGCCGTCCAGGTCTGGGGTTATGGCGGAGACCTGAGGCTATAGTGCAGGTGGCAGGTGCTGACCCAGACTCTGGCGTGTGGGGGAGGAGTGTTTAAACGTGACTGCTCTCTGTGACCTCATCCCCTGCTTTCACATGGGTCCCCGATGTCACATCTCTTCGTGACACTTCGATGAGCAAACTCCACGTCAGCATGTTATCTTTAAAACTGTTGGGAAGGTGCCACTTTTGGTGACATCCCACCCCACCCCCCACTTCCCAGTAATGGTTAATTTGAGGTTTGGTTACATTTTCTATTTAAAAAAAAATTTTTTTTTTAACATATATTCATTTTTGAGAGAGAAAACAGAGCCTGAGTGGGAGAGGGGCAGAGAGAAAAGGAGACAAAGAATTCGAAGCAGGCTCCAGGCCCTGAGCTGTCAGCACAGAGCCCGACGCGGGGCTCGAACTCACGGGCCGTGAGATCATGACCTGAGCCGAAGTCAGTGCTCAACCGACTGAGCCACCCAGGGGCCCCAAGGTTGGGCTACATTTTCAATGAAGTTGTTGGGAAGGAAAGACCCTTCTCTTCCCCTCTCCTCCCCCCTCCCCGTTCTCCCTCCTCCCCTCCACCCTGTATTTGTGTGTTTTTTTTTTCAATATATGAAATTTATTGTCAAATTGGTTTCCATACAACACCCAGTGCTCATCCCAAAAGGCCCTCCACCCTGTATTTGTAGAGCCCAGCTTTAGGAGCCCGAGATAAGCGGTGAGCGACAGGCAAAGCCTTCCTCCCAGGGAGCTTGCATGGAGGGAAGTTGGCCCAGAAAGAAAGGACATAAAAATAAACCAGGTAATTCGGGTTGGGATCAGTGTTACCAACTATGCACTCAGGGTGCCTGATGAGAGGGCAGCGGAGGCCCCCTTGCGGGAAAACTGAACGGGGAGGATGGGCCACGCAAAGGTCTGGGTGAGCGTGCCAGGTGCAGGCCGACCTTGGGAAGGAGCTGGCAATCTGCAGATCCTAAAAAAGACCCAGAAGCCCCCTGTGCTGGCGCCCAAGGGAGGCAGGGAGGGAGAGGCCCGAAAGGTGGACGGAGAGGGAGCGGGCTTTCAGGGCACACCAGGCAATCGTTTTAGAGTATTAAGCAGTGGTCAGAGGAGCACTTTTAAAGGCCCCCCACCCCCCTCCTCCCGGCCCCTAGGTGAGGATGGGTCATATGTGGAGAGGAGGAGAGAGGCACTGAGCCCGGCTTTGCTCTGCTGACCTGGCGCCTGTGGGCCAGTCCCTTATCCACCCCAGGACCTTGGGCTTCGCTCTGCCCAGCATGGCTGAGCTCACCCGCCGGGCTCCCAGCAGCCTGGATGCACATGGTTCTGAGGTGCTTACCTGACCTTTAAGCCACCTGTCCTCCCTGCCCTCCCGGCCAGCCTGGCCACCCATCCTGTCACAGCTCTGCTCATTCTAGACTCCAGATTGTCATCCTTTTGAAACTTTTAATATTAAATATTAATATTAAGTCTTAATATCAAAAATCTTCAATATAAAGGAAAATGAAAAGGACAGTATACTCAATTGTTATCAGCATTTTGCCATTTTTATTTGTACTCGCTCTCCCTATAAAGAAGGTGGGGTTTTTTTTGAGTCATTCGAAGGGTGTAAATATTATGCTCTTTTATTATAAACACTATAGCATACATCTCTCAAGAATAAAAACATTCTTGGGCGCCTCAGTTAAGCATCTGACTTCAGCTCAGGTCATGATCTCATGGTTTGTGGATCAGAGCCCAGAGCCCCGCGTCGGGCTCTGTGCTGACAGCTCAGAGCCCGGAGCCTGCTTCGGATTCTGTGTCTGCCTCTCTCTCTACCCCTCCCCCACTCACGCTCTGTGTGTCTGTCTGTGTCTCTCTCTCAAAAAAAAGAATACCAGCATTCTTTTTTTTTTTTTTATTTTTTTTTAACGTTTATTTATTTTTGAGACAGAGAGAGACAGAGCATGAACGGGGGAGGGTCAGAGAGAGGGAGACACAGAATCCGAAACAGGCTCCAGGCTCTGAGCTGTCAACACAGAGCCCGACACGGGGCTCGAACTCACGGACCGCGAGATCATGACCTGAGCCGAAGTCAGCTGCTTAACCGACTGAGCCACCCAGGCACCCCAAGAATACCAGCATTCTTAATGTAATAAAAACTTTCTTTTTTTTTTTTAAGTTTATTTATTTTGAGAAAGAATGTACACGCGTGCATGCATGAGTCAGGGAGGGGCAGAGACATAGGGAGAGAGAAAGAATACCAAGCAGGCTCCTCCCTCTCCCTGTCAGCCCAGAGCCCCGACGTGGGGTTTGATCTCATGAAATGTGAGATTATGACGGGAGCCAAAATCAAGAGTCTGATGCTTAACCAACTGAGCTTAACCAAGTGGGCCCCTAAAATCTTTCTGAACGTAGTAAAAATATATTCTAAATGTAATAAAAATGTCTATTTTTGTATTATGTAATAGACAATGGAAGATTATTTAGCTGTGAAAGAAGGAAATCTGCCGTTTTGACAACGTGGGTGGACCTTGTAGACATTATGCTAGGTAAAAGGAGTGAGACAAAGACAAATATTATATGATCTCACTTATATGTGGAATCTAAAAAAAAAAAAAAAAAAAAAAAAGAAGTTCTAGATGCAGAGAACAGAGTGGTGGTTGCCAGGGGTAGGGGTGGGGGAAATGGGTGAAGGGGTCCAAAGGTGCAAAACTTCCAGTCATGAGATAAGTAAGCTCTAAGGCACGGAACTCACAGCACGGTGACTATAATTAACAACACTGTCTTGTGCGTCTGAAGGTTGATAAGAGAGCAGATCTTAAAAATTCTCATCACGCACACACACAAAGGGTAGCTATGTGTGAAGTGCGGTCTGTTCACCAGACTTATTGTGGGTATCGTTTCCCAGTAAATACATGTGTCAAATCATTATGTTGTACGCCTTCAGTGAATACAATGTTATATGCCAATACAACCGGAAGAAAAAAAAGAACAAAAACATTCCTCTACGTGGCTGTAATCCAGAAAATGGACAACGATCCCCCCCATGGCATCTTACAGGCAGCTCCTATCGAGTTTCCCTAATTAGCCCCCAAATGTGCTCTTGGCACGTTTGAACTGGAATCCAGCCAAGGGTCACGTATTACATTTGGGTTGTCTCTTTAGTGTCCTTTAGTGTAGAATATCCCCCACTATGCCACTTTTTGCTCGGATATTGACTTTTTGAAGAACTACACCAGTTGTGGTGGAATGTCGTAGAATGTTGTCAGATGGTTTGTTAAGATGATTTCCTTGTGGTGTCAGTTAATCTGTTCTGTCAGCTGTATTTCCTGTAACCTGGAAATTAGGTCCAGAGGCATGATGAGGTTCAGGTTCAATGCTCTTGATAATAATAATCAATAATCCTTGATGATATCAACTTCACATAATCCCGTCGGGAGACCCACGTGGCCAGTTGCGACATTAAGTTTAATCACGTTCCTTGAGGGCAAGAAAATGGCTAGACTTCTTTTATATTTCTCCACAATGTCTAAAAAAAAAGGCTGGGCATCCAGTAATGTGTAGTAGATGCAGCCGATTCTTGTCATTGGCAATAGTTACTCTATAAAGTCACCGTGAACGCTGGATCGCGGAATACCGAACCATTGCTTCTAGGGGATCTGCAGAGTTAGACTCCCGTGAGCCTCTGGTTACATTTTTGCCAACAGATCACTACAGAACCTTGTTTTGTCCTTGTGTGTTTCTGTTTAAAGACGTCTTGTGTACTGTGGTTTTTGATTCATTAACACGGAGCTCAGGGCAGACCGCACGGTAACTCGTTCCTGAATGAAGCTTGTCTAACACTTGTGTTTTCTCCATGAGGCACATCACAGCCTTTTGGCACTTGGAAGCGGTAGGCAGCCCTTCAGTCTTACTCTTGGGGACCATTTTACACAGCAAAATCACCAACAGAAAGCACAGAAATGCAAAAACTGTAGCACTCAATGGACGGTGGAAAGGAAGGCACTTGCTCGCAGTACGAGAGCCAAACCAAGGAGGCCGCCTTCTTCAACCTCAGCTAGGGATGTGCGTGTTGCAAGACACAAAGTTTCGGAGCACCTGGGAATGTCCACGGGTATTGATTTTAGAGATAAAAATTTTAGTGACTGGATGAATGCAAAATGTGGGATCAACAGGATCAACAGGATCCACTAAATATTCTGGATGAAGACAATTTGAGTTAGCTGTGTGACCTTGAATTAGTTGCACGACCCTTCTGACCTTCATTTTCCTAACCTGTCCCTTCACTGGGTGGTCTTGGAGCTCTTCCCAGCCCTGGGATCCTGGGAACTGGGTGGGAATCGAGTCTCTCTCGGTTTGGCTTTCTGGGGATGGAGGGACCCCATCCCCTTTCTTTCTGTGCAGGTTTGTGGATTTCCATGCAGCTGCCTCCACCTGCTCCCCCTCCAGGGCCTCCCTGCTCACCGGACGGCTCGGCCTTCGCAATGGAGTCACGCACAACTTTGCGGTCACTTCCGTGGGGGGTCTTCCGCTCAATGAGACCACCTTGGCTGAGGTGCTGCGGCAAGCTGGCTATGTCACTGGGATGATAGGTAACCCTGGAGCTCCGCAGCCGGGACCCCCACCTCCCATAGCACTTATGGGGTGCCCGCTTTGTGTTTGGGTAGCCCCAACGTGCCACTACCCTCTTCTGTTCATGTCTGCTTTGTTGATTTCCTGCTGTCAGTGTTAGGAAGGCTCTCAGCTATAAGTAACTGAAGAGACCTAACAGGGAACTAAAACCATCAATGGAGCTGTTTTCCTCCCATGGTAACAAGCTTAGAGGTGAGTGATTGCTTTCATTGGCTGGGCGGCTCAAGGAAACCATTTCTGTTTTTTCTGCTCTTTTTGTCCTGCCACTTGTTGCCTCTTGGTTGCAACAGAGCTGCTCAGTACCATTCACCATAATTTGGCCTCAAGGAAGGAGAAACAGACGGGAGGAGGTGCCAGCCTCCCGTGGCCTCCTGTATTCACTTCTTCTGAGAGAGCAAATCTGTTCTCAGACACTCCCCCTCCCTCCGGGCAGAAAAGCACTTAAATCTTCTCGGTGGATTTCTATGGCCACACCTTGCTGCAGGGAAGGCTGGGAAAACTGGGGTTAGGATTACAATGATCGACTTGGATTTGGGCACGGGTCTCCGATCCCCTGAGCAAAACCGAAGTTCTGTTAGCAGGACAAGTGGGGGCATGGGTGTAAGGTAGGCAAATGGCGGCATCTGCCACGCCATCCAGTGGCTTCCTTTCTTCTTAAATTTCTGTAGGCACCTCTTACTCAACATGTGCTACACGTAGCCAGGTAGTGAGCTAAGTTTTTCTTTGCATCAGGGTAGGGAGATCCCTTGTGAGATGATAATTTCCCCCAGGATGTACGTTAGAAGATTGACTTTCAGACGGTGGAGAGACCTGTTCAGTGTCGCCCACCCTGTCGCAGGAGGATCTAGACAGGTGTGTCTGCCCAGCCTCGCTCCGATGCTTTGCTCCACCTCTGGCCTTCCCTCCAGAGGCCAAGACAACGCAGCAGTCCCAACAGCACCCTTAGGCTGCCTGTGCTTGTTGTTCTGACTTTCCAAGAGCTGGGTCCACTGGGATTCCTGCCTCCCTTCTTACACGACGTGGCAAGGGAGGGTTTCCAACAAACAGGATGGCCGCGAGGGTCCCTGTGGGGGTGTTCTAGATGCCTGGAGCGCCCGTGTTAACCTGTAGGAGGCTCCGGTTTCTGGTGTCGGCCCCACCTTCTCCTCTGGATCGAGGAGCCCCACATACTTTTACAGAAGGTCAGACTGGAGCGTGGCATTCATTCATTGTCCCAGGCGGGCGAGCCCCAGGGGGAGGAGCTATAAGATCTCTCCTTTTCCATCCCTTCCTGCCGGTACGCCGGAGGTATAATTACCCTGAAGCTCCCACGAGGGGCTGAGTATCCTTATTGGCCCCATCACACGCATCCCTGTCGTGGTCACAGCCTGGAAGGGTTTGGCCCCTGGGACTCGGCTGGGCTGTACCTGAGCTGAGTTTGATGTGGCTTGCCTTTCCCTCTTCATGCCTTTGAACTCCCAGTGAGCCACTGATGGCACATGAACTCTCCCTTCCCCCTCCGATCTACCTTTGGCGTCTTAGAGACTGGATATTCGGCCACATTGTGTTGTGATTATGAGTTCCCTGTAAGCATGCTTGTGGGAGAAACAAAAAACCCACCGAAGCGATCTCAACACCGTGGGCACCACCCACGCTTTGCTTCTAACCTTGGTTTAGGGTCTTGTACAGATATCACTAGGTCCTCCTTTTAACCCCTTCCTCATATCTTATATTTCTTCTTTTAACGTTTTTTTAAATTTTTTTTTTAACGTTTATTTATTTTTGAGACAGAGAGAGAGCGAGCATGAATGGGGGAGGGTCAGAGAGAGGGAGACACAGAATCTGAAACAGGCTCCAGGCTCTGAGCTGTCAGCACAGAGCCCGACGCGGGGCTCGAACTCACGGACCGCGAGATCATGACCTGGGCCGAAGTCGGATGCTTAACCGACTGAGCCACCTTATTTTATAAGGTGCCCCTTATTTTATAGTTCTGTGTAATATATTTTATCTATTTATTAGAATTTTAATAATCTTAGAAACAGCTTAAACATTTTAATATAATTTTGCATTTCCACGTGATGCTTCATCCAAGCCTTCCACATGAGTGCTTAACCCACTTCCCCTCTATCTTCTGTTACATTTTTTTTTTTTTCAAACCTACAGAGCAGTTGCAAAAAGGGAATAATAGACACCCCTGTACCCTTTACCTAGATTCCCTGGTTATTACCTTTTGCTACATGCATTTGTCTCTAAAAGAGAGTTTGGTAGTATTTCATCGAGGCCTTGCAAAGTAACTTGCTTCAGCCACAGTCCTGCGGTTGTCTGTTTCTTTCTTTCCCTTGTGCATCATTCGGTGCCGCCGATGTTAAGATCTGTGTACCGTGTTCTCTGCCCCTTGCCCCGTGGCTGGTTTCCCTGCGATCCCTGCTTCTCAAAGCGGAATTAGCAGGTCAGAAAGCTCAAACGTGGTCAGAGTTTTTGCCACACATCACCCAGTCATTCTCCGCAAAGAAACGCGTTTACAGAGCGAGGCGCAGCCGTGAATTTTAACTTCCTCCTTTGCTGTCCAGGTGAGGGTCTCTTCACTGGGGCAGCAGCAGGCCGGGGTGGGGGGTGGGGAGGTGGTCCCTGTGCAGGCTCCGCGGGCTGCTGATGTCGGTCAGAGAGCATGATGAAACCAGGAGGGAACCAGGCATCTCCAAGTCTATCTGGAGCGCGCACCTGTCCTCCGAGCTTCGGCAGGGGCCCCAGCGCAGGAGGGTAGAGCAGGTCTAGTGGGCTACATGGGGTCGCTGTGGGCACTGAATGCTCTTAGAGGAGCAGAAGCTCAGCCTGCTGGCTTCTCTGGGCCCTTGGGAAAGGCTTGTCTTCCTTTTCACTCTGTGCTTTCCTGGGTAGAACCTGACTCATCCTGGCTCCCTCTCAGTCCCAGAGAGCGAGGCTTGGCTTTCACACAGCATTGACAGCCTCTCTTTGCTCGTCCTCAGGAAAGGACAGCACTGATGGGGAGCTGAGTATGTGATCAGCTCCCCAAAGGCGCCGGGAGCCCCCATGGGGATTCGTCTGAAAGTCTCTCTCTTGCTTTCCTACAGGCAAATGGCATCTCGGGCACCATGGATCTTACCACCCCAACTTCCGCGGTAAGAATTCTTTGGGGAATTTGTTACCTGGGAAACAGGAAGTAAAGATCTTGGTGTAAAAGGATTCCATTAACATTTAAGCCATCCTGCGCCTGGGGTACACCTCTCCCGAGTTAGGACGTCTTTATTCACAGGGTCACTTAGGTGCATTTGGGGGACCCAGGGCTCCCCTTGGTGTCATGCCCTTCTCGCGTGGCATCTTTCCTGGACACCCCCCTCTTTGGTGTCTGCTTGCCCTTTCTGGCCTTCCCATCGTGAGCCCATCTGTGGCCACGTCTCAGGGAACATTTGGCCCCGTGAGGTCCAGACATGTCCAGTGTCATAGCAAGTACAAATTGTCCCGAGGGTTCACAGAAGCAGATCATCAATCCAAACGGGAGATGCTCTCTCTTGCCTTCTTCCTGCAGCCGTTCACCGCCTCAGATTTCCGACGCTCGGGGCCTTGGAGAATAGGCCAAGATCGAGCTGCCTGAGCCAACGATCCTAAAGTCAGTGTGCTGACGGATAAGCTCTCTGAATGTCCAATTCACCGAATTTTCGATGGCTTTCCAAAGTTGTGGTTTTGCCTCTGCTCTCCCCCTCACCTGCCTCTTCCATTTCATATGAGAGTCCTCCTCGGACTTTCTCTTCAAGGCGGTTGATCATTACGTCAACTTCCGTGGCTTCTCCCCTGTCGCTACTTGGCATGCGCTTCTCTGCTACCCTGCTATTGGAGAAACAAATGGATGGCTTTCTCCTTGAACACGGTTCTCTATTTTGTAGACTTCTCCCCTCCTCCGCCCCAATGTCTCCCTCTATTTCCATGCAATGTTCTCTCCTAGACATGGGGGAACATGTGTGTCTGAAGATCTTTGCGTTTGGAGAATGGCTTTCAGAGAACCAGCCTGCAACCAGCCTTCAGCCTCGGGCTCCCGCTGGGAGAGCACCCTCTCCAACTCCCTCCGCCTCTCCGGTGCTCCGTCCTCCCCCTCTCTTCCCTTGTGCCTCATTTTCCAGTTGGGCTGCCATGGCATCTCCTACATGTGCTTTTTAAGAACGGCAGGTGAAGGAAGTGTGGACCTGGCTTTTCCACTTCCTAAAAATTAGTGCAGAACTTACTTTTCCCACTTGGTCTTTCTTCCTCCTTGACAAGTGAGGAGGTTGAACCAGATCAGGGTGTCGACACCTTGAGTGCATATTTCTGGAGTTCCTGTGATGAGGGATACTGAGAGTGGATCTTGCTCAGCAGGAAGTGGTGCCATCTTGGATTCGTGGAGTCTGCCATTGGGACTGAGAAGCGAGAGCACCTGCCATATACTTGTGTCCCTGGACCAGATAGTCTGGAAAGGCCTGCCGACTTGGGCATTCTGAGGTGCCTTGTTTCCTATCTCCACATTTACTCATATCGCCTCCTGCTTCTTGTATCTCTTCCCTGGTACCCTGTCCTCGTTCTCCATTCCCCGCATCCCAACCTCTTACAGTTTAATCTATATATCTTGCTTCCCCTTCAGTCTCTTGAGGGCAGTCTCTTTTATTCCTTGAAGTACCATGCATGTACTTGATTTTCATCAAATGCTTACTGAGTGTGTTCATAACTGCACTGGGACGGTAGGTGTTCAATAATTCTCTCCACTTCCTCCCACTCTGGGTTAACTCTAATCCCAAGATGTTTTGCAAATCTAGTCTTACAGCCAGAACCCAGCAAAGAGTTTTCTTTGCATACTACAAAGGGATATTAATCAAATCCTCTTTTAATTACATACTCCACAGCACTGCAGTATTAAATCATGGAAAATTAAATTTTTGTCCTGGGTGTAAGAATGCAGGCTCACAGCACAGAAGCCAAGTGGGGGTGCTCACCAATTGCTTCTCTTCCAGGTTTTGATTACTACTTTGGAATCCCATACAGCCACGACATGGGCTGCACCGACACCCCGGGCTACAACCACCCTCCTTGTCCAGCGTGTCCACGGGGGGACGGGGACGGACCGTCAAGGTAATCCGATCCAAGGAACAGAGAGTGGGCTCCAGAGCAAGGTGAAGTCCTAAGGGTGTAGTCCCTCAGGAGGGGGCGGGGAAGGGAAGCCTTAGCTGGCTCATGAATAACACAATAGTTAACATAATAATGGCCGTTTATTGAGAAATTGTCTCGGGCTCTGGAAGCCGTGGGACCACTGTGTGCGGTGGGTATTTATCCTGACCTTGCAAGTAAGGAAACCAGTGAAGGTACAGGGAAGGGCCCGCTTGCCCAGGTCACCCTGGAGCTGTAAGAGGCAGAGACACTGGTTCCCCATCTGGGTCCCTCTGAGTCTAGAGCCTACTTGCTGCACGAAGGGTGGTCGCTGGCCCAGCAGCGTGGCAGTCATCCCGGTGCTTGTTAGAAAAGCAGAATTTCAGACGCCCACCCCTCCATCCCAGGCCTCCCTTTTCACAAGACGCCAGGTGGCTTCGTGTGCACGTCGCAGGGGGAGAAGTGAAGTGCCATACGTCTCGTCGCTGCCCTCCTTACCAGCTGCGGCTCGGGGGGCACATCTGTGGTCACACTTGGTATGACACGTCAGCCGGGCCCCTTTAAATCCATGTTAAATCGAATAGAAAAGAAAAGGGGGGGGTGGCTTAGTGGGAGAGGGGGGAAGGGAGATATTTTAGCTGATGGTGGAGTTGCCACAAGGTCATAAAAACCTAAAACACGTGACACCAACGATGGGCGTTAGCATGAGGATGCCCGGTAGAGTCATAACCTTTTCCTCTTTTTCACAGACTGTGGCCCTTGACGACTATTGACCCCAGTCTCACCTTGTCCCCCAAGCTTTTGTAAGGGGGGGGCAGGGTTTGCATCAAAGTGTGATGAGGGATTTTCGTCTCTTTCCGATGCTTATCTGCACCATGGGGACAGAGTTCCTCCCGGAGATGGCTCTCGGTACCCTTTCTCTCTCCATGTTTCTCGGCTTCTCTCCTGGTCCCGTGGCGGCCAGGGCAGAGGGCCTCGGTGTTTATGGAGTTGCTCATAAGCCGCACAACGTGCAGAGTGCTAACCATTTGTTGTCTTGTTTGGCCTTTTCAGAGGGCAGGGGCGCGCTGCAGGTGAGGAGTTGGGGTCTGAGAGCTTAGGTGGGGGCGCCTGGGGCTTAGTCAACTAAGCTCCCGACTCTTGATTTCGGCTCAGGTCATGATCTCCCAGTTCATGAGTTTGAGCCCCTCGTCTGGCTCTGCACTGACAGGGCGGAGCCTGCTTGGGATTTTCTGTCTCTCCCTCTCTCTCTGCCCCTCCCCTGCTCCCTCTCTATCTCTTTCTCAAAAAATAAATAAATAAATAAATAAATAAATCAACTTAAAAAAAATAAAAAAGAATCGACAGGCGCCTGGGTGGCTCAGTTAGTTCAGCATCTGACTTCGGCTCAGGTCGTGATCTCGCGGTCCGTGAGTTCGAGCCCCACGTCGAGCTCCGTGCTGACGGCTCAGAGCCGGGAGCCTGCTTCGGATTCTGCATCTCCCTCTCTCTCTGCCCCTCCCCTGCTTGCACCTGTGTCTCTCTATCTCTCTCAAAAATAAATAAACATTAAAAGAAAAAAAGAATCTTGCTTTAAAAATTAAAAAAAGCTTAGGTGATTTGCCACGGTCACGGCCAGGGTCCTAATTCAGCCACATGTGTTGGGACATTCACATGCGAGGTTCATCTCCATCTATAAGACCAAGGGCTGAGGGTTTTGTTTTTTTTTTTTTCAGGAGATAAAACTGGTTTGACCCCCACTTTTTCCAATGGCTAAAGCTTCTCCCAATTCTCCTAACTTGGTTTGAAACTTTTAAGTTGTCCCTGGCCATCTGTGTTTTTGTTAGATGTCATGTCACACAGAGTCCCGATGGCCGACCTAGGAAAGCACCAAGCATTAGCACCCCATAGATGGAAGGCATCATTTAGGGAGGTCAGTGGAGAGAGCCAGGGATGGGGGCTATTCATTGGCTATGGGACTCTGCTTGAGTAATTTAGTTTGTTTGGATCTCAGTTTCTCTCCCGACAAAATGGGAGGAACGATTTCTGTAGCTCACAGAAGCCTTTGTGAGCTTTGCTGAGTGGCCAGGCCTGTCTGAGGAGCATAAACGTTGTTGGCGGAGAAGAGAAGGTGTTTTATTGGTTTTACCCTTGGAGGAAATGGCAGACTGGACAAATCATCTGGGGCCAGGTTATTAAGTGTTTTGTCTTTACATGTGTTGCTGCATAAAAGCATTTTGTTCTACACCACGGCTGTTTCAGTCGCGGAAATGAATGCTGTCTGTGGTTCCCGCACAGGACCCACGAGAGGGACTGTTACACGGACGTGGCCCTTCCTCTGTACGAAAACCTCAACATCGTGGAGCAGCCGGTGAACCTGAGCGGTCTTGCGCAGAAATATGCGGAGAAAGCTACCCAGTTCATCCAACACGCGAGGTAAGGAGTCCCCTGGTCCCCACGTGCTGTCCCCTGGCCTCAGCATTCCTCCCAGCCATGGTGGCATTCCCCTGCCCCACAAAGATGGATACATGCGTGTCCCCTGGACACGAAGCTGGAGAAGAGCCTCCCCTGGAGTCTCCAGGCCTGGGGTAGAAATTCCGCAGGGGTGTTCCCAGAGTTCCTAGGAACCCTCCCATCTCCCTGCTCAGATCACGCTCTGCTGTCCTCTCCTATAAGCTCTGGACGGGAGGGTCTGCCTCTGTATTCTGGGCGCTCAAGGCATTTGTTGATTCGTTAATTGACAGGGTGTATTAGCTTCTTGTTGCTGCTGTAACAAACGTTCCACCACCTTATTGGCTAAAACAACAGCAGTTTATTCTCCTGTAGACCTGGAGGCTGGACACCCAAAATGAGTCTCATGGGGCTAAAATCAAAGGTATCAACACGGCTGTTTCCTTCTGGAGATTCCAGGGGAGAAATGTTTCTTGTCTCTTCTGTCTTCCCCCCCCCTTTTTTTTTTAAGTTTACTTATTTATTTTGAGAGAGAGAAAAAGAGCATGCGCACGTGGGGGAGGGGCAGAGAGAGCGGGAAAGAGAGAATCCCAAGCGCTTACAGCGCAGAGCCCAGTGTGGGGCTTGATCTCACAAACCGTGAGACTGTGACCCGAGCCAAAATCAAGAGTCGGAGGCTTAACCCACCGAGCCACCCAGGCACCCCGCCTCTTCTGTCTTCTGGTGGCTGCTGGCATCCCTTGGCTTATGGCCACATGATTCTACTCTCCCCTTCTGTTGTCCCTTTGCCTTCTTGTCTTCTGTAGTCAAATCTCCCTCTGTCTCCCTCTTTTAAGGACACTTGTGATTATATTTAAGGTCTTCCATAATTATTGTGATTATATATAAGAATCTCCCTATCTCAAGATCCTTAATTCAGTGGCATCGCCACTCACAGTTTCCAGCGATGAGACCCTAGATACGTTCGGGGGCCGTTATTCAATATAATGCACATGGGTTGCAAATTCCAGCATCTAGGGGGCCCTGCTCGCTAACCGGACAGAGGGAAGCAGACTGAGTGTAAGGCTTCAGGGAGCGGTGAGCCCTTGAAAGCACAGGCGACACACAAGACACCTGGCCCTTGCGTGAAATCCCCTGATCCTTCAGTGTTAGAAATGACTCGTTAAAAATAACAAAGAGCAGAAACCGTGCCACGGCGTGCGCCCCGGCCCGGTGCAGATACACAGACGGTGGGTGGCAGGCACGTGCCCACACGGTCGCCCCCACCCCATCACTTCAGCCCTGCCCTGACCCTTCACAGCTGCCTTTTCTCTGGCCTCTCATGAGCCCCTGTGTGGGCGGCTCAACTTTCTCCCAAGACTGCAGACTCCTCCAGGGCAGTGGAACAGCTTCCAGCAGTTTCTCTCATATGCCCCACAGCCTTAACCTCAGAGGGCAAGAAATAACATGCCGGGTGCCTGTTTGCCTGTGCAGAATAAAAAACAGACTCCACCTGTGGAAAACAGATCACATCAGTCCTTGAACGTGCAAGGATGCCCCCAAGCCCTTGCTCAACCACAGATTTTTCTGGAGAGCAGGGCTACAGGCGGAGCAGAGGCAGCAATTTATTCTTGATAATAAAACCTACTTACGGCCTAAATCTGGAGGGCAGCCTATTGGGGCTTCAGGGATTGCATCTTATAAGTTATTCAGACCTTCCTGAGAAACACTGGCTTTATTTCAGATGGCTAATGTAAACGGGCAAAGCTCCTTCGCCCATCTGGAGGGTTGAACACGTCTGTGCTCCCTGGGGCTGCGAGATGGTTCAGCTCCCCGTGCCCTGTGACAGGTGGATGCTTCACGGCTGGAGGGGACAGTTCAGTCCTGCTTTTGCTGTGCTTTGGACAGCACAGGTGTCCGAGGAGGGGTGGCGGCCAGCTGGGGACTGCTGAATGCTCTCCAGGGGGCACGGGCTGTTCCTCCACCAGTCAGCTCCAGAACAGAAAATTCCACGAACAGTCTCCTTGTCGTACGAAGGAGGTGAAGAGTTTTGCTGGTTTATTAATCAGTTATTAAGTGAAAAGTCACATGAATCCCGTTGTCTTTTAACTTTACGGGAAACAATCCTGAGGCGTGCTGATTTCTTTAGGATCCGACTTGCCAATTCATCCATGACTTTTGGAGCATCAGCAAGAAAGGTCCCTAGATCTGTACTCCTCCTGTGTGACCCCTGCCCCCGGGGGCTGGGCCCCACTCTCCCCACCCGGACCTGTTTGTCAAAACCGCCAGGAGTCCCTAGGGTGGGATTTCCCGCTTCTTCTCGGCAGGAAGCCCACCTAGACTTCTTTGAAAGTTTTTACTTAGATCTTTAGTTGAATTTAAATTTGTTTATTTATTTATTTTGAGAGAGAGAGAGTGAGTGAGAGCAGGGGAGGGGCAGAGAGAGAGAGAGAGGGGGAGAGAGGGGGTCCCAAGCAGGCTCCACACTGTCAGCAGAGAGCGCGACGTGGGGCTCAAACTACTGAACCGCGAGATCACGCCCTGAGCCGAAATCAAGAGGCAGACGCTTAACCGGCTTCCCAGATCTTCAGTTGAATTTATTCCCTTGACCTGGCAGCATGCCCAAAGCTAACCCTTGATTTAGATGCTTTAGAGAGCAAGCAAAGCTCCTCATTAGCCAAAAAAAAAAGAGAGAGCAGATGTCATGGGCTCCTGGGTCACGGAGTTGCCAGTCTCCCACACCTCCCAGCCTCTGGGACTGAGAATACAGGGCCCAGCAAGGGGGGCGGTGCTGGGCCTCGGCGTGAACCAAAGCTTAGGATATTTGAAATCAGGGCACGTGGCCAACGTGGCGGGGCCTTCATCACTCAGAACTAGTCCCAGAGATACACAGGTGACAAATAAGCACCTCCGCCACCCCAACCCCACCTGCCTGGACTGGAGCCCAGGACCCCTGTCAAGGTCTCGATCCCCTCCTGTACTTGTCTCGAGCCCACCCCACACCTCTCTCCCCCTGCTGGTCTGCCCCTCACCTGCCCCTCACCCAGCAGCCACCTACCCCAACCTGTCACCGGCCTCAGGGCTCCAAGCTCGTGCCCGTCCCCCCGCCCCTTCGAGCCCCTCTCTCGTGTGCGAATGCTCCGATGAATACAGAGCGAGGGCAAGATGAGCTAGCCGATAGCTGGGCAGTGGGGCCTGGTGTCTTCCTCGCCTGCAGGGTCTCCCCAGTGCCGTTCCGCCTGCCTCCAGTGGCCACCTGCACCGCCCGCCTGTAGACCCCGTCCTGCAGGCCTCACCATCCCGGGGATCTCCTGCCTCACCCCAAAGGCGGCTTGGTTCTCCCCAGTTACACCGTCTTACAGCGCCCTGCGTATAGTCCTCCTCCGTCGCTCCTGCTAATCTGTAAATAATTACCTGATTAATTTTTCAGTTGCATTTTCCTCTCCTGTTTCCAATCAGATGTTAAGCTCCAAGGAGGTGGAAATCATATCTATCATGTTCCTTGCTCTATCTCAGTGCCTGGCGTCTAGTTGGAGCTTCATAAATATTCATCGAATGAGTGAATAATGAGTGAGGGACTTTATCTTGCCCTAAAGATGTGCCCGGTGTTGTGCTAGGGATACAGACAGGAATTAGATCTGTCCTTGCTTTTGAGTAGCTAGCTCCCAGGCTAGTGGGGAGACAGAATTGTGGAAAGCTGGCTTTAACACAGGTTGTGTCATCAGTGCCGATGAGTATGGTGAAGGAGGGGGGAAGAGAGGGGCCGGGAGCGGGAAGCCATCCAGGACCTGGGAGCAGAGGAGGCGTGTTGGTGGCATTTGAGCTGGATCTTAAGAATTGACTGTTTTTAGGCAAAATACTGGGGAGGTTACTGCCAGGAGAGGAATAGCATGACCAAGGCACGGGAGGGCAGAAGGTGAAGTGTGCGAGAAGCTGGCATATAGAGAAAGAGTCTCGAAGCAGGAAGGAGGGGAAGGCTGGAAGGGACCCAGGTTGGGACGGAGTCTGTATTCCCTATTGAGGTCCCGCGTGGAGTCCCAGAGCCCGGGAGGCGCAGGGGACAGGCAACTCCGTGACCCAGGAGCCCATGACATCTGCTCTCTCCTTTTTTGCCAGTAAAGAGCTTTGCTTGCTGTTTAAAATCAAGCCCCTGTGCTCTTCTGAAGTAGGGAACTGGGTTCAAGCGTGGGTGTGAGAATGCTGTCTGTGACGCTGAAGGTCAGAGAAAGGCGGAGAAGTGTGGGAGCAAGTCCAAGCCAAGGGAGACCTCTTGTCCGAGGCTGGAAACCAACCAGGCAGGTGCCTGCTCCTTCTGGCCCTCCGGCCGGGCGCCCACTGGGCACCTTTCATGGGACGTGGGGGCCCCTCACCTGCCACTTTCTATTTCAGATCAGATGGTTTTCTCTGGATTCGGCTGTCCTGGGTTGTTTTTTTGTTTTTTGTTTTCCAAGTTTATTTATTTATTTATTTATTTTGAGAGAGAGTGAGTGCGAGCAGGGGAGGGGCAGAGAGAGAGAGAGAGAGACAGAGACAGAGAGAGGCTCCAAGGTCAGCACAAAGCCCCACGTGGGGCTCAGTCCCACAACCTTGAGATCACAACCTGAACCGAAATCGAGCTGGACGGTTAACCGACTGAGCCACCCAGGCGCCCCTGGCTGTCCTGGGTTTTAATCTTCAGCACATCTCCACGCCGTGCCCTGTCCTCTCTCTCCTGGAATGTCCTGTCTGGCATCTTACTTTTTTTCTTTTTTTCTTCTCTGCTCACCACTCCACTCATTCTGCCACACAAATAATACGTGTTCCCTTTAGAAATCTCTGAAAACAGAGGCCAACAGATAGGGAACAGAAAAATCACCCTAAATGCCACCTCCCAGACATAACCCCTTTCGGTAGATTTGAGCAAGTTTTTCTAGCCTCATTCTGTGCTGAGGCATAGACACACACACACACACACACACACACACACATACATATTTTTAAACAAAAATGGAATCATACTGCTTTATAATCAACCTATTTCTTTACTGGAAAGCAACTGACCTTCTCCACTTTTTATTTTTAAGGCAGCACAGAGCCTGTGGAAGGGGTGGCTTGGGGGATAGACACCCCCAGGGAGCCAGTTTTGTGTGGTTTCGTTTCCTCCAAATGCTAACTTTCTGAATTCCAGCACGGCGTCAGGGTGCAGGGAAGGAGTTATATCCCTGGACACCATGCATCATGTGTTATTTGGAATTATCAATAAAAAGACTACCGTTTATTAAATGCTTACTACAGGCAGTTAATAATCACAGCTTTATCAGGGAGGTATAATCGTCCCTATTGTACAGACTACAGAGGTTAAGTTAACTGCCCAGGGTCCCACAGCCATGAAATAAAAATTCCAGGGATTTGGGTGTAGGTCTCAGAGCCTGTGCCTCCCATCTGTCTAGGCTGCCTTGTCTCCGAATTGCACATGTCTCTCAGCCACTGGCCCGGGGCGCTGACGGGACTTGGATCATGGGCAGGAGTCTGGGACATGATGACGGGAATGGGACAGGGTGGGCAGCGGGACCCTGCCCTCCACACCAGCCCATACGTGCGGTGAGCTGGTAAACGTGTAACAGCCAGCACTCGGGGGGGAAAAAAAAAGCCCTGATTTGGGACATTTGCCCATTTCTGTAGTATGAATACTCTCACGGTGACTAATTTCAGGCCACCAGAAGACGTCACTGAATGTGGAGTTGGTAAGAGATGTGCAGGAGGACACTGCCAGATGGTATTTCTGTCACACGGATACAACAGATCATCTCGACGTGGAATGTAGTAGAATGATCGGGATGTGATAAGTCATAAGAATGTATTGCCTTCGTTTTTCATATAATTTATTTGATCGTAAGTTTGTATCATTTAATTTTTAACGATGGCCATGTTTAACAACTGGCTTCAAAATTCCTGAAATTGGAGCCAGCTCCGTCCAGCGTGCCATTGCAACATGGTGGCTACCTGTTAGAGAAAGGCGCCCCCTCTGGGTGGGTGCAGATCTCTGCCGGGGCACACAGCTTGGCCGGTGGATTGTGGGCTGGAATTAGGTATCGATGCATTTTCTCAGCAGGACGTCCTGGTGCAGGACAAACCTATGCAACTGTACCTTATTGTCTGTGGGAGAGCAGTCAACAGACGTCAGTCAGCACTATCCAATGGAACCCTCCCCAAGGATAAAAAACGTTCTCTATCTGTGCATTTCAAGATGGTAGCCAACCAGCCACTTTTGGCTACTAAGCATTTGAGATACTTGGCTAGGGCAACGGAAACACTGAATTAAATATATTTTATATATATATATATATATATATATATATATATATATATGTAGTGGGAAATATGCTTATCATAGAATTTACCTTTCTAAGTATACAGTTCGGTGGCTTTATGTACATTTACACTGTCGTGCACCTGTCACCACGGCGCATGTCCAGAATTTTCTTCAGGATCCCAAACTGAAACTCTGTGCTCACTAAACACCAACTCCCTGTTTCCCCCATCCCTCCAAGTCCCTGGGACCCACCATTCTACTCTCTGTCTCTATGAAGTTCACTACTCTAGGGGCGCCTGGGTGGCGCAGTCGGTTAAGCGTCCGACTTCAGCCAGGTCACGATCTCGCGGTCCGTGAGTTCGAGCCCCGCGTCGGGCTCTGGGCTGATGGCTCGGAGCCTGGAGCCTGTTTCCGATTCTGTGTCTCCCTCTCTCTCTGCCCCTCCCCCGTTCATGCTCTGTCTCTCTCTGTCCCAAAAATAAATAAAAAATGTTAAAAAAAAAAAAAAATGAAGTTCACTACTCTAGCTAGCTTCTATAGATGGAATCATACAGTATTTTGCCCTTTGGCGATTGGCTTATTTCACTTCGCACTGTCTTCAAGGCTCATTTCTGTTGTAGCAGGTGAGACGTGGAATTCTTACAATTTTTTGTTCTTTTGCATTTAAATTCTAGTGAGTTAACACCCAGTGCAATATCGGTTTCAGGAGTAGAACTCAGTGATTCTTCACTGACAACATCCAGTACTCATCGCAACAAGTTGCCCTCCTTAGGACCCGTCACCCATCTAGCCCATCCCCCGCCCAGCGAATGCTTAATTTTATTTAACTTTCATTAACTGAATCCTAAACAGCCACATGTGACTCCCGTGACTGCCGCGTTGGACAGTGCCACCCTAGGAATGTTGCAGAGAAACTGTTGGTTGAAATGAAGAAGGAGAGGCCCCTGTCGTGGGACGTGTGTCCTGAGTTTTATGCCCAACAGAGAGCAGAGTACAGGCAAAGCGGGGCGTCCCCTGTCCCCTGCCAGGGGTCTGCTCCCCTCCCCCCCAGGGGTCCGGGATGCAGGGGGCTCCGCAGGGTGCAGTTTGAGGCAGAGCTGGGGGCATTGAGAGGACTTGATGAGGGGCGTTGTAAGTCAGGATCAGTAAAAAAAAAACAAGGAGCAACTTGAAAATCAAATCTCTGGGGGAGGGAGGGGCGCCTGGGTGGCTCAGTTAAGTGTCCGACTTTGGCTCAGGTCATGATCTCACAGTCCGTGAGTTCGAGCCCCGCGTCGGGCTCTGTTCTGACAGCTCGGAGCCTGGAGCCTGTTTCAGATTCTGTGTCTCCCTCTCTCTCCGACCCTCCCCCGTTCATGCTCTGTCTCTTTCTGTCTCAAAAATAAACGTTATAAAAAAAAAATCCCTGGGGGAGGGAGCTGGGGTAAAAAGAGCCATGCTTCTATCACGGCTCTGTATGAACTTGACTGAGCTCTCTCCTCGCCCTTACTGTGTCCCCTGGGAGACGCCCTCCCCCTGTAGGCAAGGTCTGTGGGAGGGGGCTCCGGGAAGGTCCCTGCTGCTTCAGGCAGGGGTGAGGCTGCGGTTGTGCAGCCGCCTGGATCCTGATCCTAGCCTGGGAATGGGGGTGGGAGACAGACAGGAAGCAGAGGCCACCCAGGTCCCTCCACGCCCAGGAGGGGGAATCTTCAGGGTGAGAATAGGGGCAGCCAGCGCCTGGGCCTGTAACGGATCCTTGATCTAGATGTTCCGCGGCGGTCATGTGCGTCCTTGGAATGGCCTGTGGTCAACCTGAGTCATCCATTCATCTCTTAGGGAAGGGCCAAGGCTGGGAATGGATGTGACGGCCGGGATCCTGCAAAAGAGCAGATACAATTTTAAAATATGTTTGCACTGGGTTTTAACGTGCAACAGTTAAGACCAAACGCTTTGCTGTCAGCCAGGTGCGAGTTTGAATCCAGACTCTACCACTTAGGACTTAGGGAACCTTGGACAAGCCCTGTCCCCCTAAGCCTCCGATGCTTCATCTGGGAAAGGGAACCTGAGGGTTAGTATGAGGGCGAATTTAGTCAGCACGAGTCACATTTCACAGGCTCTCAATAAGTGTTAAAGGGCAGTAACGATTATTACAATGACTCCCAGTTGTTGATCGGCTAACCGGATTATCTCCACATTCCCTTGGAACGTTGTGGAGCGATGGGTACTTCCTGAGCACCTGGGGCGGAAGGAGTTCTGGGGCTTTTCTCTGAGGCGAGGGAGAGCCACGGAGACCCTCAACAGGCCAGCAGAGCCTTCTGGAGAACTCCCTCTTGGCTTTCCCGTTTCAGTGCCAGCGGGAGGCCCTTCTTGCTGTACGTGGCCCTGGCTCATATGCATGTACCCTTATCCGGGACACGGCTCTCTGCAGACCGACGGGGCCGGAGGCCATATGGTGCAGCTCTCCGGGAGATGGACCGCCTGGTGGGCCAGATCAAGGACAAAGTCGACCGCACGGCAAGAGAAAACACATTCCTCTGGTTTACAGGTGAGGTAGTAACGACACAGCCAGCTCGCTGAGATCTACTCGATAACCCTACCCGCACCCCCCTCAAGAGCAGTCTGGGCTAAGTGATCCTCTCTCACAGGGCAGGAGGCTTGCTTTGAACTCGGCCTCCTGCTAGTGTTGGCCCGAGTGCTGAGCACCTGTCCACTGGGGCCTCCAAAGCTGAGCCCCTGGAAAAGTTTGTGCGGAGAGCAGGTGCCCTGCCGGCCTCTTCCGTATTGATTGAGGTCCCTCTGGGTGGCGCTCTCAACTTTTAATGAGTGACTTTGGCGTTGCTGGTGTGTGCAGTCCTCCGGCAGCTCAGGCGCATCGGGTCCCAGGTTGATGGGGGCAGCGGTTGAAAACACTGCTCTCAGGTCAGGCAGAGACCCGGTTTGAATCTGGAAAAGGCACTTTAACATCTCTAAGCGTGTTTTCTAAGTGAGCCTCCAATGGCATCTACTGCAAAGCGTGTTGTGAGGCGCTGGGTGCATCAGAGGCACCCAATGACATAGCTGTGGGTCTGAGGACCATCGTAAAACTTTATGAAAAGGCAAAAGCATCTGAGCCAAGAACCTCACCCTGGGGCTTAGCTTGGGGCAGGGAAAGCCCACCTCTCTGAAGGCCTCACATAACTGAATGGTTCTTTGAGGGCAGGGATCATAATTGTTTTTACGGGTCCTTCTCCTGCCCAGTCCCCTATGCTGCACAGGGGTATGGGACGAGGGAGGGAGAATTGGCAAGAGAGTCCAGAAGCCCGTTGATCTCTACGTGTTGCTTCTTTTGGTTTCCAGGAGACAACGGCCCGTGGGCTCAGAAGTGTGAGCTGGCCGGGAGCGTGGGTCCCTTCACTGGATCGTGGCAGACTCATCAAGGTAGGGGCTCTGCTGGGCTTGGTGCGTCCCACCGTGGGTGCCAGGCCGAGGCCGAGCTGTGTGGTTCTGTCTCTGGGAGGACCAGCTCACGTGCAGGCCTTCTGGCCATCGTTAGAATGTGCTGGCCGCAGACAGGTCGCTCGCCAGCCACCAGCTCCCAGGGAAGAAATAAACTGGGAAATAAGAGCGTTTTTGTTCAGGCTCGACCACCCCTTTCTCTCCTCCCCACCCCCACCCCTCACCCCTGGACTCCCTCAGGAGACCTGCCCTCAGTCCACGGACCTTCCAGCAAGCATACTTCATCTTGACTTTCATCCCATTGCCCTTGCAAACTTTGGCCTTCTCCTTCCTTTCTTTTCTTTCCTGTTTATCTTTTTTTTCAGTCATCCCTCCCTCCCTCCACCCATGAATTCATTTCATTCATTCAGGAAACATTCAGGGCCCAAATACGTTCTCGCTAAACCTTACATTGTTGAAAGGTAGGGAGTAACACCTCTATTTACAGATGAAGAGGGAGAGGGGCTCAGGGAGGCCGAATAACTTGCCCAAGGTCACAGCTTGTGAGGGTGGAGCCAGCCACCCAAGTCGAAGTTGGTGGTCTCCCCACCGCATAACGCATAACGCATAACGGCTGCCTCCCTCAGCCCCCAGCTCGGTGCACATGTGCTCTGGGAAGGTCTCCCCCTCCTCCCCGGGGACCTCACTTCCTAAGACAGCTGCAGTGCCGGGGACAATTCGGCAGTGAGGACCCCAGGCTTGGAAAATATGCCTGTCGACCCATCAGTTCCTCCTCTTAAAGGAATAATTAGCCAATGCACAATGATGTATGTGAGGGGGTGCTCGTTGCATAGGTTGTTTTTTTTTTTAAGTTTATTTATTATTGAGAGAGACAGAGAGTGCGTGCGAGAGTGGGGGAGGGGCAGAAAGAGAAGGGGACAGAGGGTCCAAAGAAGACTCTGTGCTGACAGCAGAGAGCCCCATGTGGGGCTCGAGCTCACAGACCGTAAGATCATGACCTGAGCTAAAGTTGGACGCTCAACCGACTGAGCCACCCGGGTGCCCCGCATAGGTTTTTTTTTTTTTTAAAAAGAGTTGGGCTTTACCTGAGTGTCCAGCAAGAGAGGGGTGCTTAAGGAAGATAGGCACATTTAAAGAAATACTAAGGAACCACTGAAATGATGCATATTATTGACCTGGAAACATTTACCTTAAATACTTTTCAGGGAGTGAAACAGGTTACGAAGGAGTATGCCAAGTATGATTTTATTATCTCAAAATAAGCATACCAATTCTCAAAAATCTTTTTAAAAAATGTTTATTTATTTATTTTGAGAGAGAGAGAGAGAGAGTGTGTGTGTGAGCAGGGGAGGGGCAGAGAGAGAGGAAGAGAGAGAATCCCAAGCAGGCCCTGTACTGTCAGCGCAGAGCCCAATGCGGGGCTTGAACTCACGAACTGGGAGATTATGACCTCAGCTGAAGTCAAGAGTCAGACGCTTAACCAACTGAGCCACCCAGGCTCCCCAGTTCTCAGAAAAACCTCGAGGTACCAAAAGTAATAAAAGATTAGGAGTAATTATCTCTAGGTAGGGGAGAGAGGGTTTAAGTGTGTGTGTGTGTGTGTCCTAAAAGATTAAAATAAGTTTTAAGAAAAGTGCTTGCATCCGAGGGGGTCGGGGGTGGGCTTGGGGAGATTGCCCCCTGGGCGAGAGTTCCCTGCTGTCCAGCTCCTGAGCTACGGCCTCCGGTGTCTCCAGGTCAGAGGACACAAACTGCTTTTCTTATTAGTCCGGCAGAATATTTGTAGTTACCTAGAAACTAGAACATTCGTGCATCTCGTGGCCAGTGGCGAGAAGGGAGTGCTGATCTTTCATTTTTGTTTGTCACCTTTAACCTGGTATCTGTCCGATCAGATCCCTCGAGAACTTCACCAGCGAGTAGCTGCCGGGACGGCAGCCGGGTCTCGTGCCCTGAGGATTGGAGCTATGGTACGAGGAGACCTGGGTGCCATCTCCCCGTTACCTGTCAGTGGCTGGTCTGCTTCATCTCTCAGGATGTTGTTTCTCTGCCTGCGTAGTGATGTCTTTGGCTGGTCTGGTTTAGGAAAGCTGTCTGGAGACACGGGCAGAGAAAGGTACCAGGACTGGAGGAGGATGTAAATGTGCTTGGTACTTGGTAACAATAGCCCTAGAGAGAAGCGGTGGGAGCTGGGAGTGGTTGCTGCGTCAGCTGATTGTGTCTCCTCCTCTCCGTACCTGGGAGACCCTCAGACCAGGTGACCAGCTTCAACGCTCACCTGGAAAGCGTGGAAGAGCCTGGAATCCGAACTCTCCAGGGTCCAAGTCCAGAAGGATGGAGACCTCGGGTGGGGTGGATAGGCTGTGTCACTAAGTGGCCCCTGCATAGATAGCTCTCTGTTCCCTGAGAAGATGGCCTCCGAGCTCTTATCTGAAGACCTGCCTTCTCTTGTCTCTCTCCCCTTTACGAGACCGTTTTGAAAGAGTGAATTAGGGTTAGCTGTGGGGAAGGGGCCCCTGCTCTTTGAGGGAAGTACTTTGCCCTGTGAGAAACACAGTTACCAGCTGGGCAAGTTCCACTTTTCCTTTCCGTCCTTGCTCCTACGGGCATTTGTTGAGCACCTATTACGTGCCAGGAAGTGTGCTCAGTGCTGGAGACGCAAAGATTCAACAAAGCCCCTGGCTTTAAGGAGTGACAGTCTAGAACAGTGTTTCTAAGATTTTAATGTGCCGAGTCCCCTGGGGGTCCCGCAGGTCCGACGCAGTAAGTCTGGGATGGCCGCGGAGAGGTTGCGTTTCTAACAGGCTCCTGGGCGATGCTGATGAGGCTGGTCCAGAGATCACACTCTGAGAACCACCGAGCTAGAATGTCCAGGTGGAGACTGCAGGAGTCTAGAACTTCCAGGTTAGATCAGTGGAACTTAACAGCGCAAATTCTAGGACCTCACCACCCCTCAGACTACTGACCCAGAAACTCTGGGGGTAGAGCCTGGCGATCCGCGTTTTCCCGGCGGTCCGTGCTTTACCGTGTCCTGCGGGCGATTTTTCTTTGATGCAGGTTAAAATTTGAGCCCCACCTATTGGGGGCTCCCCTGTCTCGCACACCAGACACACGAGCCACACTTCAAGGGCTCAGAAGCCACATGTGGCTGGTGGCCACCATATCGGGCAGTGTGAAAAGAGACCTTCTCCGTCACCGCAGGCAGTTCCGGGAGACAGTGCCGGGAGCCTGCACTTACGCAGGAGATTATAATTCTGGGTGAGAACTCCATGATCAAGGGGAGTGCAAGGACGTCGCACCCACACAGGAGGGTGGCTTCCCTCCCTCCTTCCCTCCTTCCACGAAGGCTTCCCCGAGTGGTTTCGGTTTTGAAGAATGAGTAGGCCACAGCTAGGGATTTGCAGGGTAGGGAGCTGGGAGCAGCCCGGGCAGGGGCGGGAGGACCACAGAGTAGGAGCCTGTGTGTGTGTGTCTGGGGCTTGTGGAAGCAGATGAAGTCGGGGGCGGCAAGGCTGAAGGGAGAGCCTGGGCCCAGCGGTCAAGGGTCTTTTGTTTGAGAACCATTTTGGCCTTCATTCTAAAGAAATGCGGAATTGTGGGAAGTTTTCACGAGTGAAGGCGACATTACTCAACTTTTTCAACTGAAGTGAAGGGCGCCTGGGTGGCTCAGTCAGTGGGGCGTCTGACTCTAGCTTTCAGCTCAGGCCATGACCTCTGGGCTCATGGGATCGAGGCCCGTGTCTGGCTCTGTGCTGACGGTGTGGGGCCTGCTTGGGATGCCCTCTCTCTTCCCCTCTTTCTGTCCCTTCAGCTCTCTCTCTCTCTTTCAAAATAAATATATAAACTTAAATAAATTGAAGTGAGATTCTGTAACATAAAATTAACCATTTTGATGTGTTTCTGATGTGTACAATTCAGTGGCAGTGAGCAAATTCGCAGCGATATGCCGTCATCACCTCTGCAGGGACCCCAGACACTTTCCTCCCCCCAGAGAAAGCCCCAGAGAAAACCCCATACGCTTGTAACGCTTGCCCCCCCCCCATCCCCCCGCCATCTCCTACTCTTTCCAGTACCTCGTTCAATTTTAAAAGACCCCCTCTTATGTCAGTGGGGCTGAGGGCAGAGAAGGGGGACAAGACTACACTCATTTCTGCTGAGCCCCAGGTGATAAGTGAGAAAAGCAAGTGACAGAATCCCCAGGAATATTCCGGCATTCAAAGAATGCCAGGATAGGAGCACATCTCAGCAATCTTCATTCCAACCACCCCGTTGGCCAAAGGAGGAAACTGAGGCGGAGCAGGGCGGAGGGCTTTCCGAGGCTGGCCATTGGTCAAGGGGGCCATGTCACTTGACCTCCACCAGCTCATTACTC
Organism: Panthera pardus; assembly: GCF_024362965.1. NCBI lineage: Eukaryota > Metazoa > Chordata > Mammalia > Carnivora > Felidae > Panthera > Panthera pardus. The sequence continues at coordinate 24,542,415 of NW_026526876.1, read as the reverse complement.
AACCCGCATGATGGTTGTTACTCACGCTGTGTTATACCCGGCTAACTGCTCAGCCGTCTGGAAAATCCTAGGCTGCTTCTTTGGACCCCATGGTTGTCAAGGAAAATGTCTTCAGCCTCTGTAACAGTGTGAATCTTTCTAAATCCGCAGGAGGCAGAGTGGAGAGGTGGAGAGAGCTAATGGCTTTGGGAGCCCTGACGGGGCTCGAATCTCCACGCAACTTATGAATCGGTGCCCACCGGGCCGCTCCCCTGGACAACCCAGTTTCCTCCCCTGTAAGGGGGGGACTGTAGACCCAGCTCGCTAGATGGCTGGCAGGGTCAGCTGGGGTACTGCCCACGAGGCACCCAGCCTCATGAATGTCTCCTCCTAACCCCCATGATTCTTCAGTTCTTTGTTCCCAGCTGAAACAGACCTGGGGCGGGGGGTCCCCCGCAAAGAGAACAGGAAGGGGATGGGAAAATGGCCCTGAACAAGGTTTTCCTACCAAACACTGTGGGCAATTTAAGTAACATATGGATAACTTTCCAAGTGTTCTGAGACTCAGTCTTGGGAAACTTTGCTCGGAAGCTGGATTTCAGTCTTTGAGAGGACACTCTTCTTTGGGGGGGCGAGGCATACAAGTGCAGCTTACTGTGGTACCCGTGGGGCACAGCCCTTGACTTCGTGGTGGGGTGGGGGCCGGATGCCATCCTCCTCTTTTCTCAGGAAAGCCTGAAGGTGGACTTTGCATAGGGGTAAACATTTCCCCTTCCTCATTCTCCAAACCGACTTCCTGTCAGCTATTCCAGAACCTTCCTCCTCCTCTCTGCCCAGCACGCTGCTGGGCACTCTGGGAAGTCAGGCAGAGCCCTGAGTGCAAGGGGCGAGGCCAGGGGGCTCGGGTGGCGGCAGGGAGGCTGGGGGTCCCTCTGGGCCACCTGCTCCTCCTCATCCGGGTTCCTCTTCAGTGGGATGCCTGCACACCCCACTGTAAGGGGGCCAGTCTTGAGAGCAGATGAAGGAGAGAAGGCGGTCAATGTTTTCGCAACGGAGTAGGACAAACAGTACCCAGAGCCCGGCTTCTTTCTCCCCGCAGCCAGCCCGCTACGTCAGGCCACGCGCTGCCTTCCCCTGTTCCCGGGGCCCCAGGCCCCCCTCCTTGTCTTCCCTTTCCTTTCCTGGCTGAGCCGCCTTGCTCAGCTGATGGGATGAGGCAGCGTCTCCTGGAGCCATCTCTTCGCCCCGTGCAGGAGTGAGGATGCTCCTGTGGGCTTGGCCTGCGCCCTGCAGGGGCAAGGAGAAACTGAACCGGGGCTTGGGGGAAGCTGAGGGCAAAGCAGAGCGCCCCTACTTTCTCCCAAACAAAGAGGGCCTGCGGGGCGTGCCCCCTGGCTGATGCGGACCCCCCCTCCCCCGCCGGCCCGCCCCCCAGTGCTGTCCTGGTTCAGAGCCCCTGACCCTCCCTTCCCCACTGCAGACCTCTTTCCTACCCGGGACAGAACTCACACCTTGTTTGTCCCCTAACTGACTGCTCCTCTCTGTCTGGAAAATCTTTTCTTGTTTTATTTGAAGAGCAGAACTGTTCCTTCCTCCCCCTTGGTGATGAGGAAACATTCTGTTGAATTTGGCATCCTCAGCCTTCTAAGAGACCTTGGTTGTTTGTAATTTAATGCTATCAGGTTGTTGCGTAAGCTTTCCCACTGGGAAGCAGGCTCTGCGTCCTGGGCCTTCTGTGCAGTTTGGGGCAGGGGGTGGGGTGGAGAAAGGTCAGAGGTGGGGCTGGGTGAGGGAGAGAGGGACAAGGGATGTTGGCTGTGGGCCCGGGGGGGGGGGGGGGGGGGAGGCGGGCAGGGCCAGCTGGTGGGGGCGCAGTGGAAGTCAAATTGTGTCTCCTTCTGGGACATTGGCCACCCGGTTTGGAATGTCCCCATCACCACGCTCAAGGCCACCCCAGGCCAGCCAGAGTCCTCGGTCCAAACAGAGGCCCGTCTGCCCTGTGTTTCTAGAAAACTAGTATGCTACGGGTATCCTTGGCAAGGACGAGTATTTATATTTAGAAACGAAGCCTGCTTCTTTAGAAGGTTATAGAATGCACACTCCTCAGGACAGGCATGGTCTTCTACCCGGGTCACAAATACAGATGCCAGGCAGGTAATCTAAGAGAAGAAACGATTGTTTTTGTTAAGTCACGGGCAGTGTTAGGGAGTCCACAAACTGGAGAGAGGACCCTGTCTAATGACATTCAAAATTAGTTCAGAAAATACCGTTCGTGCCAAACCTCACTGTCAGAGGGCTGAACCCAGTGTGTGAGTCGCCAGCCTGCAACTTCTGCTGTTTTCTGTCCGTGGGTAGTTTCGGGTTGTTTGTTTTTGGTTTTTTGAGCCTTTTCGGATGGCTTTGGTTGGGCACTTCCGGCGGGCACTGTGCCAAAGGACCTTGCTCAGAACTTTATATACGTTATCTTACGTAACTTTTCCCACAACTGCATCAGATAATTACAATCATTTTTCCCCTTTATGGCTGAGGAGACGGAGTCTGAGGGAGGCTAAGAATTCTGCCCAAGGGGCGCCTGGGTGGCTCAGTCGATTGAGTGTCTGGCTCTTGATTTCTGCTCAGGTCACAATGATTCATGGGTTTGAGCCCTGCATTGGGCTCTGCACAGACAGCGTGGAACCTGCTTGGGATTCTCTCTCCCTCTCTCTCTGCCCCTCCCCTGCTCACTCGCACGTGCACACTCTCTCTCTCAAAAATAAACATTAAAAAAAAGGAAGGGGTGCCTGGGTGGCTCAGTCAGTTAAGCAGCCGACTTCGGGTCGGGTCGTGATCTCACAGCTTGTAGGTTCGAGCCCCGCGTCGGGCTCTGTGCTGACAGCTGGGAGCCTGGAGCCTGCTTCCGATTCTTTCCCTCTCTTCTGCCCCTCCCCCGCTCACGCTCTGTCCCTCTCTCTCTCTCTCTCCTTCACAAATAAATAAACGTTAAAAAAAGAATTAAAAAAAAAAGAATTCTGCCCAAGGCCACACGTGGAGAAGGGAACGCACCGGATGTAGGACAACACCTGCCTGACTCCAAAGACATCCTCCTACTTACCTTGCTAATACTTCTCAAACTCTGGTCCTCAGACCGTTGGCATCAGAATCACCTAGAGTCAGAGGCCCACCCTAGACTTATTAGGAATCTCTGGGGGTTCTTCTGGTGGTTCGGTTGTGCTGACAAGCTTGCGAAACTCGTCATTTGCGAGGCTGCCCTTTGGACTCAGGGAAGCACGGCCGCGGGTCCTTTCTGGGAAAGACCTCTGTTCCTCAGCGCGGCCTGCCCGGTCTCCGTGCATCATGGAATATGCCGCTTCACTTCCGCAGCTGGGGAAGAACGAGCAAGCAAATTCATGAATCATGGTTCTGTTTATATTTTGGTTGCTGAGGCTAAATATTTATTGCTTTAAGTAAGAGGTTCTGCCTTAATTAGAGTCATAACTAACCACAAGTGCACCAAAGTGTGTTCTTATGACCATAAGACATGCATTTCTCGACAGAAAGCCAAATGTAACCAACACTTTTAAGGTGCCGGTGCTGCTGATCAAAGTTTGAAGGTTTATCTAAACCGACAAATAGCTTTCGAAACAAAAAATAGCGCATAGAAGTTCAATTTATGGACCTACCTATTGTTCTTGCTTACTGTAAGTAACAGGTGCGCACTTAGGATCCTCTGGCATAAAGGTAAAAAGGTGTGGGCAATATAAAACTGAGGCTTAAAAAGCATAGAAGCCGCGTTTAATTTTGAAGCGCGTTGTGTCCACTTCCTGATTTCGCCCCTTGCCCTCCTTGCCCTTGTCCTAGATGGGTGCTCTCCCCATTAAGTCACCAGGAGAGCTTTAGAAGATACTGATGTCCAGGCCCCATCCCGGGCAAATCAAGTCATAATTTCTGGGAAAGGAACCTTGGCCTGGGTATATTTTAAAAGCTCCCCTAGTGATCCTAATATGCATTCAGGGATGAGAGGGGGCCACTGTCCTAGAAGGTTTAATGGGCCAGGGGCTGGCTGTGTAGTTAGACCTGGGTTCAAATCCTGGATCTGGCATTTGCTGGCTGTGTGACCTTTGGCAAATTACTTACCCTCTCTGAGCTTTGGTTTTCTTCATTTGAAAAACGGGGATAATAGTGCCTGGCTTGCAAGGTTGTCATTAGGATTAAATGAGATAATGCAGGGAAGCAGTTAGCCTTATGCTTGGGAGTACTTTAACGTGGTGCTTGGGGGGGGGGGTGCTCAGTAAATAGAAGATATTATTATTACTGTAATTATTGTGTTTAACTCAAATGGGTTTCCATTAGTGGGAGCAGGTATCACTGATGAGAACTAGGGGACCAGGGGCAGCCGTTCTGGGGCTCAGCCTTAGCTCTAACGGTATTAGATGTTTCTCATAATCAGACTCCACAACTCTGGGCACCCACGGGGGATGCTAGTGGGATCTTTTGAACTTTGTTCCCTTAGCGGTGCCAACGAGATACTGGCATTTGGGGCAAGACAATTCTACGCTGAGGGGGATTTAAGAAAAAGAAATGTTTTAATGTTTATTTTTGAGAGAGAAGGAGAGAGTGTGAGTGGGGGAGGGGCAGAGAGAGAGGGAGACACAGAATCTGAAACAGGCTCCAGGCTCTGAGCCATCAGCCCAGAGCCCGACGCGGGGCTCAAACCCACGAACCGTGAGATCATGGCCTGAGCCGAAGTTGGACGCTTACCCGACTGAGCCATCCAGGCGCCCCATTAAGAAAAAAAAAAAAGTTTTAATTGAAGTATAATGAACGTACGGTGTCCTATTAGTTTCAGGTGTACAATATAACGATTCCACAAGGCAGGGATGTATGTTTTATAATTGCTTACCCACACTCTGGACTCCTTTAAGATAAATTCCGCTAGAGTAGGAGGTCTGCGGGCCTGGCTGGAATATGTAATTGTGTCTTTCCCGTAGAGCCAGCAGCCATGGGACAGCCAGCAGTGGCTGGCCGCTCTTGATGACGCAGAAGGGGGGATCGCTTCTCAAGTGGCCACACAGAGGGCCTTCTCTAAGCCAACCTCTTTCTCTTACCCCCTGAATCTTTACGTGGGGACCGTCCACTCGGTTGACAGGCACACTTGTTATGACTGGCCGGATTTCTCCTGCTTCTCCGGCTTTGAACCCCCTGCTGAAATAAGGCGAACGTATTGAAATATTTGTTTCTCTGAAAAACGAATCAGGAAAACCAGTAGCCTGAAAAAGAGCGACAGAAGAGGCTGTGGCCAACAAGCAGAACCCCTGGTGGTGAAGACCAATTAGCAAATATATTAATTAGGAGCTGGTGTATTCTTCTGGAAACGTGCTGGAGGCGGAGACCAAACCCTGGTGCCCGCGGCCGCCGCAGGACAGGTGCTCAGCTCCTGCTTTCTGGTTGACCCGCAGGACTCTGGGCTTATTTCTTAGAACTGGACACTTCACTCTTCCTTAGCATCTGGCCTCAAAGGCTAAGCAAGTCTGTTGGAATTTTGTGCGGCGTGGATATGCACATAAGCAGGCTCCACAGTTCCACCCACCGATCCCCCAAACTTCCGTGCAAATGCCCCTCCCGGGGGTGGAATTATCTGCAGAGTCCTTAGCACGTGCGGTCGGTCGGTCGGGGATGCTTCCTCCCTGCTCTTTGGCCTTGAACTGCAGCATGAGTTATGCATTCCAGAGCCACGTGGGAGTGCGTTTCAGGCTTGTCGCAGTTCTGGATTCTCTGTTCCGTGTGTGTGAAAAATTGAGAGCGGGCTCTGTCCGTATTTACGGGAGAGGTGGCGCCCGATGCGGACAATGCGTTCGAGACATCTTGGGGCGGGCCGAAGAGCTTCCCCTTCAGCCTGCCGAACCCCACTTGGTCTCGAGAGCCCCACACCCCTAAGCATAAACAGCCCGTAGACGTGAGTTGTTTTGTGTTTGGTTTCTTACTTCAACACTTGGGGGACTCCAAAGCTGGCTATGAGAAAATCCCAAGAATGCGGAGCATTTCCGGTGTGGGGTGCTGGGCCAGGGACATCAAAGGTTCTGTTCGCCGAGGCGCGAGTGCAGAGACTTGGGTCTCGCAGCCCCCTCCCGCCCACCATCACTGCTCTCATATTCACGCCAGCCGAGCATGGGGAGGTTGCATGACCACAGTACGTGTGAGCCGCATACCGCGTTTGCCTTGGAAGGGCTTTCTACACGCTAACTTTGTGGAATCCTTGGCTCAGCTGGGATGAGGGTGGGGTGTGTGTGGGAGTGGTGGGGATGGTCATGGATAATTCAGTGCTCCATGCATTCAGGATGTTTCCATAAAGCATGACCTCATCTCCTCCAGCCCGCCGGTCATCATGATACTGGTGGTCACTTTTGACTCAGTGGTAACAAAAATCATTCCTTGAATCACCAAAGTGGAAATTCATAGATTGCACGTAGATGGTCCTTACCCCACCCATCCCCCCCCCAAGAGGCAAGAGGTCAGAGCTATTACTAACGCTGTCTCCACAACAAGGGAACGACTCATTCACTCAAGGAAAAACACAGCAAAGCAAACCAAAAGACAACAATAAAATCCTTTGCCAGATCAGTTGTTGGGCGTTGAGCAGATCACACAGCTGGGGGAGTTTCTGCCTTTCTCTCTTTTCAAATAATTGTATATATTTTTAAATGTTTATTTATTTTGAGAGAGAATGAGCAGGGTAGAGGGGCAGAGGGAGAGAGAGAGAATCCCAAGCAGCCTCCACACTCGCGTGATTCATGTGGGGCTCAATCCCATGAACTGTGAGATCGCGACCTGAGCCGAGACCAAGAGTCACCCGGGTGCCCCAAATAATTGTGTTTTGAAATCCTAAACGGTCACGTTATGGTCAGCAAGAAGACAAAGCCATTTTTATTCGACCTGTTTGTTAAACACCTGCTATGTCTTCAGTGCATAAGGCCGATAAGGTCTCATGGAGTGGAGATACACCCTCAGAAAGTCCATGAACAAACCAGACAGCCTGAAGTATTACAAGTCGTGAAGGGGGCGCCTGGGTGGCTCAGTCGGTTAAGCTTCCGCCTTTGCTCAGGTCATGATCTCACGGTTCGTGGGTTTGAGCCCCACATCGGGCTCTCTGCTGTCAGCGGGGAGCCTGCTTTGGATCCTCTGTCCCCCTCCCTCTGTCTCTTCCCCGCTCATGCACACGTGCGGGCGCTCTCTCTCTCTCAAAAATAAATAAACATTAAAATAAAAGGGTCATGAAGAAAATGAAGCAACGTGGTTCCCCAGAGAATGACAGAAGCAACCATTTACTTATGTTGAATCCGGTGAAATAAAATCAGGGAATGCAAGGTGTTGGCTAGAGGAATAAAAATAGCTGGTTATAAACGAAGTCATTCCTGGGAGCCTGGGTGGCGCAGTAGGCTGAGCGTCCGAGCCTTGGTTTCGGCTCAGGTCACGATCTCGCAGTTCGCGGGGTCAAGCCCTGCATCAGGCTCTGTGCCGTCGGCGTGGAGCCTGCTTGGGATTCTCTCTCTCCCTCCCTCTCTGCCCCTCCCCTGCTCGCTGTCTCCCTCAAAATAAACTTGAAACAGTAAATTACAAAACAAAAAAAGAAGCGATTCCTTTGCTGGAGTGATCAGAAACTCTCAGTGCTTTTTGAACAGTTGGAAAACCAACTACCTGCCTTGTCTCACAGGGGGAAGTGCAGCCAAGCAGACCACGTGGGAAGGTGGGCACCGGGTCCCGGCTCTGGCCTACTGGCCTGGCACCGTTCCCATCAACGTCACCAGCACTGCCTTGTTAAGGTATGAGACCCGAACTACCTTGAAATGTTGGGATTCGGGGCTAGAAAACCACGGACCGAGGCTCCAGCGGCTAGAAACCTGGAGAAGAGAGGCCTCATCGGCCACCTGCCTTGGCCGGGCGTTCCCAGATGCCTCCTACAGGTCTGATCGTAGCCACACGGATCTCCCCGTAGGCAATCCCACGTGCTGAGTTAGGGCCCACAGTGGCTCTTTGCAAGACATCCTCTGGGGATGATCTTGGTGACAAGAGGGGACTGGGCGGGCTCTGTGGCCTTTGATGCGGAGTCATGGCGGTGGCTCCTGGCATCAGTGCTCTACTAGCAGAGAGGTTAGCGGTAGCGTGTCCCTTTTTTGGCTTGGGCCCGGCAGACGGGAGGGAATAGACCGCGTAAGCCACAATTGTTCCATCCTTGGGGGTAGGGCAGGTGTCCTCAGGGTGACCGCGGGAAGCCAGCATATCGCCAGCAATCACACGGGCCCAAGAAAGGCACCTAGGTGTCCGCCTACCCTGCAGGGGAGGGAGAAGGAGGCGGCCCCACTGGGCTGGCGAGGAAAGAATGCACCTTTAGGTGAGGACATTCCTACCCGTGGCAAGGAAGCTTCTGCAGTGAGCTTGCTCCCTCTATTCGAAGATCCCACCCTCGCTCTTAGCTCCCTGTTGAGGCAGATCCACGAGGCCCCTTCCTGGGCACAGCACGAGGCTGCGGTGGCCCTTCCGAGAGCGATCCACGCAGCTGGGTAACCAAGACCCGTGATGGGAACGTGTCGCTCATCCAGATGGGGACTTCCTCTCTGTGGTTCTGTAGTCACTGGCAGGGGGGCGTGGCCGGGCGCTGCTCAGGGGCTCGGAGCTGTTGGTCTGGCCAGAGACTAATTTACGAACCAGTTCTGTAGCCCAGTGGGCCGTGGCCTCAAGAACACGGCCTCTCAGAGGAAGACAAGCTCCCTGGGCTCCTTCCCGCATCCCCAGACCCGGTGGGGAGCCGGGACAGCCGTGAAGGCCAGGGGAAAGGAGGGGTTAACAGCTCTGACGGCCAGGGCGGGTGGGTAGGCACCGTCCCTGGCAGCCTGCGGGCCCCCGCGACCCCACGCCAGCCCTGTGCCATCAGGGGGTGCGGGCAGGTGTGACAGCAGCGAGCGCTGGAGTCTGTGATGTCAGGCCGGCCGGGAAGAGGGCCAGATGCACTGCTTTTTATGGGGCTGACTTGGTGCAGTCAGGCCAAGTGTTCACAGGCTGGGCTGGCTGCGCACGCACGAATAACTCGGCAAACTCTCAAGTTCCGTCCCTGCACGCCGAGCACACGCTCCTCACGCGAGAAGGGCGTTTGCACCTGTGGTCAACCACAGCGCCATGATACCACGGCACCGTGGCGTTCGTGGCCTAAGGCCCCGGAGGAGACAACGGACTGAGGGAACCATTTGGTGACCCAAGAAAGCGAGTCTTGGTACAAGACCGCGTTTGCTCGAGAGCTCCTGGAATTCTACCAGGACAGCGCTGATCCGTTACATCGGCCCCTTCGGAGGATATTTTTTGGCGTTAAAGTAGTCTCAGTCGAAGCAGGAAAGTTCATCTCCATAGAATTCACCCTCTGGCTGTTTGCTCACATAAATCCACCTAAAGCAAACTTGGGTGGAGCGTCCTTACTGTCAGGCCAGGCCACCAGGCGTCTACTGTTGTTTTCCATGACTCCTTCAGGGTCGGCTCTGAGGAGAACAGCCTTCAGATCCATTTTCAAGAAACCGATGGTACTTCATGTCCTTGGAAACCCCACCAGGCACTCCCTCCTCCTCCAGAGTACTTACCCCTATTCTAGTACTTTATTCCTCAGAGGGACATAGATCTCCTTTCAGATCAGAGGTAAGTCCCCTGAGCCATAGAGCTAAGGCCAGAATACGTTACACCTCAGTTCTGGTGGCCCCGAGGAATTATGGGAAGAGAGTGGACAGGTTGATACAAGTACTCACATGAATGCAGAAAAGTGACAAATGCGTTGGGGGGGGGGGGGCAGTGGCGAGGGAGGAGGGGTCCACACGAATTCCATTTTCCATTTGGTTCCCTTTTAGAGATAATCACTGTTAATGTTCCAGCGTGCACCCGCGTAACGTAGCGAGGTCGAAGAATGGTCTCGTACATGTCCTGACCCCGAAGCCCAGTGACACAATTACAGAGTGAGGGAAATTCATTTATTCCACAAATATTTATTGTTGTGTCCAGCTGTGGGTCAAGCATTGCCCTAGGGACTGGGGGTGGAGTAGCGAGCAAATCAGACAGAAAGTTCCTGATGGTTAGGAGCTAACTTAGGAGGCCGGGGCTTTGGCGACACGTGTCGCAAGGGCCTGGTGGTTTGAACCTCAGCCTCTAATGCAGGTTAGCTCCACATTGGCACTGTTGACGTTCTGGGCAGGATCATTCTCTGTTGTGGGGGCCCGTCCTGTACATTGTAGGATATTGAATGGCATCCCTGGCCTCTACCCACTGAATGCCAGCGGCACCTTCACCCTGACCTGTGGCAACCGAAATGTTTCCAGGTGGGACCAGATGTGCCCTGGGAAGACACACTCATGCTGCTTGACGGCCGTGGCTTTTTTTTGTTTTTTAATTTTTTTTTTAACATTTATTTATTTTTGCGAGACAGAGTGCAAGTGGGGGAGGGGCAGAGAGAGGGGGAGACACCGAATCCGAAGCAGGCTCCAGGCTCTGAGGCTGTCAGAGTAGAGCCCGACACGGGGCTCGAACTCACAGACCGTGAGATCGTGACCTGAGCCGAAGTCGGATGCTTTACCGACTGAGCCAGCCCAGCACCCCTGAGAGCCACAGCTTTGATGTGATGTCTCATAGCCGTATGCAAAGACGGGAAGGTTATGCTCTGCATCTCTGAGCTGGGAGGCCACCGTCTCTATTCAGAGCAGAGAACCTCTCCTGCGATCACTGAGGCAACACGAGATGGCCACATCTCATTTGGGAAAACAGCTAAAGGTTCCGTTTAGCCTGGAGACCGGAGGGTCCCTGGGGGGTGGGGGGGCCGGGCGGCTCTCTTCAGATGCCTGAAACGCAGCCGGTTGTGTGGAGGGCTGATTCACCTGCCTCTGTACCGTCTTGAGGCACACGTCTCGGAAGTGGAAGTTACAAGAAGGCCATGTTCACATCAGTGCCCTGTGGTTCGGTGTCACCGCGAGAGCAAGATCTAGCCACGCATCTCCTTTCCAAGTCTCCCACTCTTTCCTGCATCCAGCGGTGGGCAGTGTAGGGGGAGAGAGGGAGGGGTCTTGTGTGGACCCCTCTCCCCTCCCGCTCCCAGCTATGCTCTGCTATGGAAAGGATATGCGTGCTTTGTGTCGGGCTCTTCTGATGCTCCGGGACCCCTGTGTCCCCTGAAAACAGTGCTCTTGGGTTCTTATACTGGCCTCTGAGAAGGACCGGAGTCGGGGGTCTGGGGGAAGCTGCAGCCCCTCAACGCTTCGCAGAGGGGCTTAGGCCAGGAAGGGGTAGGTACCGAGTTTTCCCTGGGGTCACAAGAGGGAATTACAACAGGAAGAAACTTACAACTAAGCGCTAAAAAGGCACTGCCCCTCCCCCACCTTTGCTCTTGATCCGGAGGAAGTTCTGTTCTCCCCTCCCTCTGTGTCCGGGCCCACGCACCCCCAATCCTTTCCTTGGCAACCTCCTTGCCACTTCCCGCTTCCCGCCCTCAGATCACACCGCCTTTTCCCAGCTATAATGTCCCCAGCTTCCAGGAAACACCTCCCTTCCCAGCCCTTCCCTCTGCCCCGGGATGCTCTCCCCCCAGGACAGCCCAGCACAGCGCCTGGGTTCCCATCGGCAGGCGTCCCGAGCCTGGGCTGTTGGGCCCAAGCAAGCTCCCAGCAGCCCTTCTGCTCCAGCCGGGCTCTCCTGCACCCTCCTCCCCATGGCCTGCTCTCCACGCCCGGGTCCCTGGGGTGACACCTTGCATGGGGACACAAATATGCACACTTCCTCTGAACAACCTTCGGTGCCGTGGGCTGGCTGAAGCCATGTTAAGAAAAGAAGAAACTATTTTCACATGGGCAACCGGCAAAGGTGTCCCCTGGCCCACTCTGATGGCAGCCTTTTGTGTCACTTCTCATAACCCCAGTGAAGTGGGGTTTTCCTCCCTCCAGAAGCCAAGGCCGACTGTCTCTTAGGCCAGGGAGGTGGAGGGCCGGGCCCAGGAGATTTTTTTTTTTTTTTAATATTTATTTATTTTGAGAGAGAGAGAAAGAGAGCACAAGCTGAGGAGGGGCAGAGAAAGAGGGAGACAGATGTTCCAAAGCGGGCTCCATGCTGTCAGCACAGAGCCCCACGCGGGGCTTGAACTCACGAACCATGAGATCATGACCTGAGCCAGAGTAAGACCAGCTGAGCCACCCAGGCTCAACCAGCTCAACCAGCTGAGCCACCCAGGCGCCCCGGGACACGTGAGATTTTTAATTTCTTCTAAAATCGGAAGGAGGGAAAAAAAGAACTTTTCAGTTGAAGACAATGGTTTAATATATATTATTTATATATGCATCTTTCTGTCAATACAGATGTGAAATATAATTTTTAGTATTTCGTACGGAAGCACGGGCCCACGAAGGCCCAAGTTCCCATATGTCCCACAAAAGTCAGAACGTGGTCCTGCCCAAAGCCCCCATCCCAAGTATCACCAGCCACAGAAACTTGGAAATGTAGATTTTTTTTTTTTTTTTTTTTTTTTTTTTTGGTCTCTTTCTTGAAGGTTTCAAAGACTGTCAGGACCAGTTTCTTAGGTGGGGTTTGAGGTTTGGAGCAGCTGGGGTCCCTTTGGTGGCCTCCCTAGGACCAATGTTGTCTCTAAGCTCAAGCTGAGTCTGCGGGCCCAGCCCCGGGATGGTATGGGGACTGTGTGTGCCCTCCTCTGGGCCTGACCTCGGGGGCTCGGCTTCCTCCATTACAGAAGGAAAGACTTTGGAACGGCCTGAGCTTGGCAGTAATTCTGGATTGGCCAGTCATCGGAGATGTTGGAGATTTTCTCGTGGGCCAAAGGTTTTCTCTGTGCTCTGGGCGGATGAAGTCCCTCTGAGGATCCTGACGAATGAATTCTGAGACGTTAGGGTTCCCTGAACATGAGACATTAGTGCTTTATTTCATTAGAATGTGAAGCCTCATGATACAGGGGAGAAAACCGAAGATGGAAAGAGAAAGCATGCCGTCCATTCCAGCCTGACACAGATCCTGTGTTTCCTGCTCGCTGGTGACCCATCTGCGGTGCCGGTGTCCTTTAGGGGTGCAGCTTCGAGAAAGCTCAAACAAACGGCCCCAGCCGCCGCCCCCTTTTCGGACTGCGTTGCTCCGCACTGCCCGGTCTGTAGCAGGATCCTTGGACTCCGGACAGGTTTCTGGACTGTGCCGTACTCTGGCCATGCTTACTGTGCACTCCTTGGCTTTGCCTGTGTGGGATGCCCAGCCCCTGGGACACGTATCTCGAGAGATAAGCCACTAGCTGTGTGGATCGTGAACACAGAAGGCAAACCAGAAACAGTCCGTGCCATCGTCCGGGGAGAGATTCTGTCCGGGATTCTAGGCGGAGCCTCATGGCGAGCCCCTTCTGCAGCCCCTCTTGGGCGGGCAGAGAGGCTTGTTCCCGGAACTCAGGGTGGTGGCAGTGGGGCAGGTGGCCCCTGAGGCCTCCCTCAGAGCGTGCCTGAAGTTTGGTGCTGTGCCCAGCCTCAGGCGAACCAGGGCCTCTATCCGGGGGAGTACTCCTCACCTTGGCCTGCCCGCCTGACTGCATCACATCCCGCTGACTCAGTTGGCCTGGCCCTCAGATAAACAGCTTTGTTGAAAGGACGGTCCATTTGTTTATGCTGGAGAGTTTTTTTCTGATGAAACACAGCAGGCTGGTGGGCGATGTGCCCCATAATAGAGTCAAGTTGCACCACGTGACTTAAAAACTCACATTAACAAAACCCACCAAAATGGTAACAGTGGCTGCCTTTGGGTGATGGACGATTTCTGCGTTGTTCTCTCTTTTATATTTCTGGGTGTTGTATTTTTTTTCCCCCACCGTAAACATTTATTACTATTTTGTAATGGGGAAGAAATCACTGAAATAAAGGGGGTGGAACGTTTCACATACCATGGCATTTTAATTAAAAAAAAATTGTTTTTTATATTTATTTTTGAGAAAGAGAGAGACAGAGTGTGAGCAGGGAAGGGGCAGAGAGAGGGAGAAACAGCCTCAGGCTGTGAGCTGTCAGCACAGAGCGCCTTGAGGGGCTTGAACCTATAAACCGTGAGATCATGACCCAAACCGAAGTCGGACCGTCAACCGACTGAGCCACCTAAGCGCCCCTTAATTTTTTTTTTAACGTTTAGTTTTTTTTTTTTAATTTTTTTTTTTAACGTTTATTTATTTTTGAGACAGAGAGAGACAGAGCATGAACAGGGGAGGGTCAGAGAGAGGGAGACACAGAATCCGAAGCAGGCTCCAGGCTCTGAGCTGTCAGCACAGAACCCGACGCGGGGCTCGAACCCACAAACCACGAGATCATGACCTGAGCCAGAGTCAGATGCTCAACTGACTGAGCCACCCAGGTGCCCCACCATGGCATGCTAATTTTTTTTTCCTAATATTTATTTTTGAGAGACAGCGCATGAGTGGGGGAGGGGCAGAGAGAGCGGGAGACACAGAATCCGACGCAGGCTCCAGGCTCTGAGCTGTCAGCACAGAGCCCGACTCGGGGCTCGAACTCACAAGCCGTGAGATCATGACCTGAACCAAAGTCAGATGATCAACCGGCTGAGCCACCCAGGTGCCCCACCATGGCATTTTAAACAAAGACTGAATATTTGTGACACAGAGACCCAGAGCAGGAATAATGCCGTGAACATTTCTCTAGCAGATACCTGTTACACATGGTTCCCTCTCAGCCAGTGGCTGTGGCCTAGCTGGTGACAGGTAGAGCCTCTTGGTTCTTAGATCCGTAGGGTAGCCCTTGTGAATAACGATGACACAAATACCGTCTTCTTCTACACGTCTCATCTATGTGTTTCATCCACGTGATACCCTGTGAGGTGGGCACTATAATGATCATGCCCATTTTAGAGAATGGAAAATGGAGGCATTGAGAAGACAGGTAGGTATAACTCTGGGATTTTGAGACCCAGTAACACTTGGCCACAGAGCCTGGGTGCTAAACCACAGTGCCATTCTGCCTTTTGGAGGAGCAGAAATCCAGGTGGGACCCGAAGGAAGGACCGGCAGGCAGAGGAGGCGGACCATATGGGAGGATGTCGGTGCTCAGTCTGGGCTGGTTTGGGTGGGCCTTGACCACAGCATGGGCCAGGGAGAGAGTCTGGGAGTAGCTGGGGCCAACGCCGTCTTGTTCTTCCTGCAGTGTGCTGGACATCTTCCCCACTGTGGTGGCCCTGGCGGGGGCCAGCCTACCCCAAGACCGGCACTTTGACGGCTTGGATGCCTCTTCCGTGCTTTTTGGCTGGTCGCAGACTGGGCACCGGGTAAGTGGAGGAGGTGTGCGCCCCCCACCGGCTCTACAGGGGCTTGGGCTGCTGCTTCTCATCCGGGGCCACCTTTGTGCGAAGAGAACCATCCTGGGAACGTGCATGCCAGCGGCCCCTCCCGATCTAGCTTAAGAACCCCCGACGGATTAATCCTTTGAGACAAAGCTGTCTTTCCACCCCTCTCCCCCTCTTCCCCTGTGATCAATCCAGCTTGTCAATCCAGACTTACATTGGACAGTCTGGCTTAGAGTGGGTGTGTATAGAGGTGCTTCTTGCCCGTAACATACGATTTTTTTCCGCAATGATTTGTCTGACACATCGTAGGCCCCTGGCACATTTTTGTTGGATGGGGTGGCTGACTAGCCAGAGTGACTTGGGTATTGTGGGACTCCCCGACTAGAATGGAACTTCCCGAAGGCAGGGATCTCCCCCAGAATTCTCAGTGCACCTAACTGGGCCAGCACCCAGCCAGCAGTAAATGTGCATTTGACGAAGAAATGAATGAACGTTCCCCCTGGCTCCTGGAAGGCCCGGCCTGTGGCCCTACAGCCCCTGCTCCAGCTTTGGGGTTCTGCTCCCCAGCACCCCAGGGTCCCCTCTTCATGTGCACTGAGGCATTCGTCGGCGGTGACAGCCAGGAAGTGCCGGCCCCGACGGCCTTTCCATGTCATTTCCGTGTGTTTTCCTTTCACCAAAAGGAAGAGGAAGTGGGAGGAGGGAACCCCAAGCCCCTCTGTGAGGCCCGGTGAGCACATGGCTTCTGAGTTAGGGACCCACACATCAAAGGGTCTATTTGTGTCTTCACCCGAGGTTCACATGGAGGTGACTCAAACGCGCTGCTCGGATGTGGCCCGGTGGTTTGTGACGCAGCCCCCGCCACGGAGCCCCGAGGGGGCCATCCGTGCTTCCGAGAGCGTTCCTGCAGTTTCTAGGGGTTGTCTGACGCTGCCTGAAATGCCCTCTGAGCAAGTACTGCTTCTCCCGGGACACCCAGCCTTCTAGAGCTGCGCAGGCTTCCAGGCTGAGCCCCACCGCTGGGGAGCTGCAAAGAGCAGGAAGATGGTTTCCGCCTCCGGACTGGACGTTCGCAGTGTGTGACCCCGGGGGTTATCGAAGACGTCAGTGGAGAGGTGCTCCTGAGTGTTTATCACCACGGCTACTAATAGAATCATTGGGGTCACCAGGAAGTGCTTCAAGGACTCCGGGCTCCTTGACGCGGCCGCTCCTGCCTGTGGAAGCCAGAACCTTCGCGCTCACTTCCGCTCTCAGAGGGGAGAGCGGTCCCTCTCTCTAGTTGCAGCCCTCTCTTCTGCAGAGTCATGCTCAGGGCCTAACAGTTACTGGCCTAGTGTCCGACAGGGTTGGTCCTGGCAGCGGGAGTAGAGGCAGGCCCCAACACTGGTTGGGGTTTTCGTGGGGACAGATGATGTGTGGTAAGGCGGCTGGAGTGGGGGCTGGCTTGCTCCCTGACCACACCGCAGGGCCCAGAAGGAAACAGCCACCACTTACTGCTTGCAGGAAGCTGCTGATAGTATCTTCTAGAGCAAAGGCCCTGGGGCGCTGGCACCTGCAGGCTACACCCAGCCTCCCAGAGCTCTGGATTCCCTGCAGAGGGCGTGAAGATGCTGTAGATAAGATTGTTTGGAGTTTGAGGGCAACCCAGGTAATTGTTGGCCCTGAATTGTTGGTCTTTTCTGCTCACCTGCTGAAAAGACTAGAGTAAAGCGTCCAGAATTTGCTGAACAGAGGGGAGGTCGGAGGCCGGGAGGTAGAGTGAGCACACGTACAGGTCTCCGCGTGTGATTTTTTAAAAATTTTTATTATTTTCTATTAAAACAATGTTTTCTTAACGTTTATTTATCATTGAGAGAGAGAAAGAGAGAGATAGCACAAGTCAGGGAGGGGCAGAGAGAGAGGGGGACACAGAATCGGAAGCAGGCTCCAGGCTCCGAGCTGTCAGCACAGAGCCCGACGCGGGGCTCGAACCCACGACCCGTGAGATCACGACCTGAGCCGGAGTCAGAGGCTTAACTGACGGAGCCACCCAGGCGCCACCGCGTGTAGTTTTTACTAAACACAATTTGGTTGTGTTCACACTCAGGTGTGTTCTGGGCGTGCAAGGATTCTAATGGCTTAGTTTAGAAAACCATTCCGGTTTCAAGAAGCTCAGAGTAACTCCTCAGATGCTCATCTCAAAACAATATGCAAATACAGCTCAGCCATTCGGTCCTTCCCTATTTTGCAAATGAAGTAACCGCCGGGGTAAAGAGCTGAAGCCACCTAAGGCTAAGGCGTAGCTCCTTGGCACCCCCCCACCTCGCACGCCCCCGGGCCCCGCGCGGACAGGTTTAAGGGCAAGTAATGGGTCTGCAGTTTTCCTACTGTGCGGTCTTTTCACTACCCGCTTCGAGGACGGGTGGGACGTGGGGTGGTGTTGAAAATGTGCAACAGAGGCCGTCAGGCTGCCCGCTCTTGCATCCTGCTGAGCCTTCTGCTTCTCATCTTGATGGGCCCGGGTCTGGGCACCGAGGGCAACCGCAAGGCGGGGGAGGGCGCCTCAGAGATCCTGCTTCGTGCTTGCCTGACTCCCTGGTGGAAGCTGGAGTTCGTCACGTTTCCACCAGTCAAGTCGTACCTCCGCCCCGGGTTGCCAACCGCCGAGGCCAAAAATTGCCCACAAAGAGGAAGGCGTCTTTAATGGCTCTTCACCTGCCAGTCCAGACTGGTCTGGGGCTGCTGTGGGTCAGAAAATGCGTGGCACCTCCCTGGAGGCCATACACCAGGGAGACCTGAGCAGGGGCTTGTCTCTGGAGCTCCGTCCGATCACTTCTCTTAGGGAGGCCCCTAGTGGTGAAAGATGCCATCCCCATCCGGAGTGGCTGCCCCCTTTTAGAGCTGGCTTTGCAGCCCCACCTGATGGGATTGGGGAGCCTTCCTTTTGTGTGTGTGTCGGGGGTGGGGGGGGAGCGTTACCACATAAGCACCAGCCTCTGGGGCCTAAGGGAGCCGCTCACCTGCTTCAAACAACAAAACAGAATGAAACAAAGCAAACAGGTAAGAAAGGCAACCAAGAAGGTGCAACATGTCTGCAGAAGATAAAAGTTATCTTTGAAGTGGGGACCCACCCTGGAGAGGACCTGTCTTAGGCTGTGATTCATGTATCAGTTTGCCAACCCTCTTCCTATGTGGGTGTAAACAACGCCGTGGCCAGTCTGCACAACAAAACCCACGCCCTCCTGTTTCTGAGAGGGAGCCATCCGGAAGTTTTGCTTCCTCTTCCTTTTGGATTTTGGAAGTTGCCTCTGGTAACGCTGCACAAATATCCTGGACGTAGCAGCCCACCCTTCTGGAGTGTCTGTCACCGAGACCCAAATACTGTCAACGATTTGAACCAGCGGACCGCGACTCTCATCTTCCGGAGGTCTGAGGACCTCCTTGATGGGCGGACAGTAGGTTTTCCAAGTCCCCCCACTTTCCGCCTCCGCCAGAAGGAAACCCAGTGGCCTCCCGCAGTGAGAGGCTTGGCTTCCTGCTGGGCGGGCAGAGGAGTGAGTTTTGAGTTACGACTTCTTTTCCTGTTTGGAAGGAGCCTGCTGTCATCATGCTGGCTGGGGACCTTGCAGGGACTGTCACGAGAGCCCAGCACGGAAGCTGCAGGTGCGGGAGGGACCCCGCCCTCGGTGGCATCCTCTGAGAGCCCGGAAAAACTTGGGGGGACAGCTGTTTACTGCTCCAACAGATGTTTCTCGCTCTCTTTTTTTTTAATAGCCCCATGGAAACTTTGAATCACATAAGCGTCTTTGCAGTGATATATATTGGTCATGATTCATACCAGGGCAGTCTCACGCATCCAGCACCAACCCACCAACCCACCAAGGACACTGGTTGTTTATTTTCTACCGAATCCTGCCCTTGGCACGCCTGAATTCGGTGTTTCCATTCTGTAGGGCGATTCTTTCATCGATGGCCCGATGACGGGGGATTTCCTCAGTCCGAGGAGGGCAGGATTGAGTCAGGGAGTGAGGACATCTGTGTTCGGAGGTTAGGCTGTGCCCAGTTCTGCAGAAATCACGCCGAGCTGTCCTCTCAAGGACATGCCAGCCTTGCTTGAGGGAGAGTTAGAACATTAACTGGATGCCAAGAAGCCGTGTTTCCAAGGAGCGCCCGCGTCAGAATCCCTGGGACTGTCTGTAAGCCGTGCAGATTCCCAGGCCCCATCTTGAACCTGAAGGGTGGGACACAGCCACCTGCGGCCCCGCCCTCAGGATGGTCCTGCGCCCGGTTTAGAGAACACGTACTGTGCTGCCTTGAAATTGTTCGATTTCGAACGAGGTTTCTCTCTTTCATTTTGCACCGGACCCTGCGAATTCTGCAGCTGGTACCGGGGGCCTAGGAGTCTGACCAGAGTTGCAGCCCATTCTGATTAATTAACTTGCCAAGGAGCTATTTCCTGCCCTCCCCCCCCCCCCCGCCCCCCCCAAGCATTGGCCGGCGTGGACTACAGGCCTGTGTCTGTCAGTGTTTGGGGCCGTGGTGGGTGGGATGGACCGGCCACCGTGACAGAGAAAGGAATGCCTTCCAGGAAGCATGGGGGGCATGGCTGACGGGTTAGGAAGCTCTCTCTGCTGCTCTCTCTCAGGTGCTGTTTCACCCCAACAGTGGGGCGGCTGGAGAGTATGGAGCCCTTCAGACCGTCCGCCTGGAACAACACAAGGCCTTCTATGTCACCGGTGAGTCAGGGGCACCCACCTGGATCCACCCTCAGGCCTCCAGGAATGAGTGTGGGCCGCCCTCCCTCAGGGAGCCCTCAGCACCCCCCTCCGCCCCCTCCCCCCCCACCACCCCAGGACAGGCCCTCTGCACCCACAAATACGAAAACGAGGTCTTTGTACTCTGCGCCCGAATTTCTAGCAAGCTCAGAGCTAGTCCGCACACTCACAAGAAGGACTCTCACTCCACTGTTAGGCTTTAAATGCCAGTTTGGCGGAATGTTAAATGGAAGCTTGGAGATATTTTAAGGTGTAATTTACTAGACAATAGACTGTTTCAGAGAATAGACTCTAGAGGTCTAGTTAGCAAACCGACAGAAGTCTCTCTGCTTCTTGATTCGCTCGGTGACTGTCTTAAATGTATATTTTAGAAATGTGATGCGGGGTCAGGATGGTTCTCAAAATCTTCCCAGGGGCTTCTGGCTGCGAACAGAATTCAGGCTCCTTCCATACCGGGTCGCTCGACTTTTCTGGTGTCGGTTCTCCAGGAGCAACCACCTTCTTCCTTGGCCTTCTCTCAAGATCTCTTTCAGCGTTTAGGGCCTCACATCAAATCCTAGTACCTCGGTCATAAAACTCCCTCTCATCTTCTCAGCTGGGTACGATCTGGAGAAACTTTGGTAATGATCACGTTCTGCCCTATATGCCAGCCATTGGGGTACATGTTTTATTTTCCCTACTAGTTTTTTTCTTTTTAATTTTTTTTGAATGTTTATTCAGTTTTGAGAGAGAGAGACAGAGCACGAGTGGGGCAGGGGCAGAGAGAGAGGGAGACACAGAATCCGAAGCAGGCTCCGGGCTCCGAGCTGTCAGCGCAGAGCCCGACTCGGGGCTCGAACTCAAGAACCGTGAGATCATAACCTGAGCCGAAGTCGCCCACTTAACTGACTGAGCCACCCAGGCACCCCTCCCTTACTAGTTTTGAGCTCTCTGAACCCAGAGCTTTGTAAGATCTTTTATTTTTGTTGTCTTTAAGTGCTGAGCACAGTTTCTCGTGTCCCGCAGGAACCCTAAAATTTTTCTCCGAGTGAATGAAAAACGAACAAACAAAAACATAAACAAAACAAAACCAGACCCGGGACCTGGTGTGGATTTCAATTTGATTCAGTTATTTAATGTGAGAGTGTTCCAAAGCATTATATAATAAAGAACAGAAATTATTTTCCCCGAGTATAAATACGTGATCCTGAAGAAAATGTGCCATAAAAACACAAGTTCGAGTTCAGAACTTGAGGGATATTAAAAATGCCACAAGACTCTTTTGATTCTCCAAAACCTAAAATGCAAACCAGTCAGATATTTGTTATGCTTTCGGATGGAAAATTTCTAGATTACAGTCCTTACATTACACTATCTCAGAGGTATGGCTTCTCCAGGCTGAGTTAATTTCAGAAGTCAAGACCCTGCCAAAAAAGCCCTTGGGACCACAGTGCTGGAATCCTAAATGTTACTATGAAGTAATCGGACCGTTTAAAACCATCACAATCAGACAAGAATTAGGATGCCCAGGGGAGGCCTCTTCTGAGGAGTCACCAGAGTCCCGGCAGAGTTAGCACGAGGATGAGGACGACAGACATGTCAACAGCTGGGGGCCCGGGGTGGAGAGTGTGACATGTTCTGATCCCTCCCTTCCCTTCCTCTTTGGAAAGTCTGCATCCTGGTTACTTAAAGCTGCTTTTGGATAAATGAGCTGTATTGACCTCTACCTACTACATTAGATTAGAGAAAGATTTGGAGGAGGTTTCTTCACAGATTTTGAGGCGTCCCCCCCTTCTGGCTCCCTCCTTCCCAGATTTCACCCATCGATTTTCTTCCGTTGTGGGAGTCCTGAGCTCTAATACCTTGATATTCCCCCGATGCCCCAAGCCAAAGAGAGGATAGTGTTCTTGGGCCCCAGCTGCACAGACTGGGCGGTGTCCCCAGGGGAATGAAACTCTTGAACACAGACCCAACCCATGGTGACCTCTGCCTTTCAATGATCAAATTATTTTGTTTCTGCCTGCCTCCGTGATTTTCTGGTGCCTTCAATTGTTGGGGTTTTTTTCCCCTAAATTTGTTGCCTAGAATTTGTAATTGTTACCCACGTGGGGTCCTATGCAAGCTATTTCATTATTCTGTGAAGTGGAAATCTTTAATTTTTATAAGGAGTCCATCCAAACCCTTGCTCGACTGACTGCAAACCTCATGTCCCGTGCCTTTGACTGGCAATGAAGAAAAGCCAAATTCTAGGCAAAGACAGTGACTCTCAACTTTCCGCTGGCCAACCCAAATGTCAACCACGAGAGGAAAACCATTAATGAAGGGCTGTGCGACTTGCCCATTCTTCTCTCCCTGTAAGAGGAACCACTGGAGAAATTTCTCTCACACCTCAGTGAGAAGGAGCAGTTGATAAGCTTCCACCTTCTGGTTTGGCTGCTAAGAAGCTCGGGGGCAAAGTAGGTGTTCAGGAATTCCTATATTTCTTAAAAAAGATATTTTTAACTATTTATTTTTGTGTATGAGAGAGAGAGAGTATGAGCAGGGGAGGGGCCAAGAGACGGGGTGACACAGAATGTGAAGCAGGTTCCAGGCTCTGAGCTGTCAGCACAGAGCCCGACACCGGGCTCGAACTCATGAACTGCGAGATCATGACCTGAGCGAAGTCAGACGCTTAACCGACTGACCAACCCCGGCACCCCGAGGGTTCCTGTATTTCTGATGGCCGTCCTTTGCCTTGACTCCTTTTGTTGACTCAGTTGCATTACGTTGATTTCTATCAGATGCCTGAACTACTTTTTGTATGGATAAGGAAAAGAACCTGAGTTGTGACAGCTAAGGATGCCGCTCTCCATTTTTGTTCCTGCTCTCCTGAGGCTGCCTCGACAGCCAGATTCTGATTTCAACAAGAATCTCAACTACAACCCAAAGTGAAATTACTCACCTTGCCTTCCCGCCCAGTCCACCAAACTGAGTATCTCTGGTATTCCAGAAATGAATTTTTGAGGAAAAAAAAAAAAAGAAAAAAAGAAAAAATCGAATTTACTCGCCAAGGGTGGAGACGGGAGATACTCGATTGGCTGCTGTGCGGGCCCTGAAGGCAAGTCCGGGAGAAGTTCCAGATCATTCTGGAAGGCAGGAGCATCCCTGGGATGAGCAGCAGGAACCCCAAGGCGCTTTCTTTGACGGGGAGAACAGTCATTCGAACATACGAGCCCTGCTCTGTTTGCCTTGATTTATAATCCATCACCTTCTCCTCTTTCTAGCACGGGGCCAAAGCTGGGTTTGATGGGGGTGTTTGCTGTCACCCTCTCTCTAGGCGGAGCCAAAGCCTGTGACGGGAAGGTCGGGCCCCCGCGGCTTCACGAGCCTCCCCTCATTTTTAACCTGGAAGAGGATGTTGCGGAAGCCGAGCCTCTAGAAGAAGGTGGTGCTGAGTACGAGCGCGTCTTGCCCGAGGTCAGACAGGTCCTGGCGGACGTGCTTGTGGACATTGCTGGTGACAAGACGTCCAGGGCGGATTACACGCGGGATCCTTCGGTGACCCCCTGCTGTGATCCCCACCGAAAGGCCTGCCGCTGTCACACCACCTGACCCACTTCCCCCCCACTGTCCTCCCTGCATGCCGCCTTGGGAGGGGGGTGGGGACGGCTGTGCCGAGCCGTAGGGAAAGGCACACAGGCTTTGGAGTCAGGCCGGGTTCAGGCCCCGTCACTGAACCCACAGCTTTCGAGCTCATTCTGAGGACCAAGGAGGCACTATATGCAAATGACTGCCACGTCACGTGACGCGGAACAGGCACTGGATGCACTTTAGTTTCCTTTCCTTTCTATGCACCCAGTTTTGCTGGTCGTTTTAGCATAGATTCATGCCAGCTGGGATCTAGGGCAGCACTTTTCCATCTTTAATACGCATACGTGTCACCTGGGATCCCTCGAGAGTGCAGATTCTGGCTCAGTAGTTGCCCGAGACGCTCCATTTCCGGGCAGCTCCTGGGGGAAATGCCCCGAGTAGCACAGGTGCAGACTAGACAAAGCTAGACGTTTCCGGGTCTCAGAGCAGGCGAGCCCACGGAGAAATCCGTGGCACTCCCTGTCTCCTCTCGCTCCCCCTTAAAGATCAAATGATGGTATTTTAAAGATTGTAAGCATTCCTTCTGCCTCCTAAAACCAGGAAGAAATGAACGTCTAAAACCTCAAAAACACATTGCCATGATTTTATTATAAGTGTCCTAAATGGGACTCCAAGGTAATAAATGATTCATTCCAATCACTGCAAAAATACTTTGCCCGGCTAAAAGCAGTCTCTCTATATGTCATATACAAGAAATACAATTCAAAGAGGTTTTCCTCTACGTACATTTTTACATGGCATACATTTAAAAAGGATGCCCTCGTTCATATAAAGTTCCGGCTATAGACCAACGTGGTTAGTGAGCATCGACGCGATGGCTGTAACAGATTTCATAGTCTCTCCCATGCCTGCTGGCAACCGGGGCGGAGGAGAGTTTGGTGAGCAGTGGACCGCGTCCCGTGGCTTAAGCGGGCGGCACCTGGGATTCCTGCCCCCCTTTCTGCGCACACAACTGTACTCCATTCTTCCACCTTCCTTGTTTTCTCCACAACCACCTGACAGGGGGTGTCCTGCTTTCTGAGGTGCGCTTCTCATCATGACTGCTTCGTTTTGCCCTTCTGACTTCCACGGCACAAGATTATCTACCAAAATCAAAACAGAACGGCCTTAACTCTTTCCGGGAAGAGACTGGTAGGCAGGCTGGGTTATCAACAGATCTGTGCCCACGCGGGGTCAGCAGGGGGAGGCTGGGCGCTGCGGATCCACGGACTGACCCTCACTCACGGCCACAGAAAATCCACCCATCTTAACTTCGGTATAGACGAGTATGGCACGGTTTCAAAAAAAAACTGACTACGTCTAAAATACGTGTGTGTATGTTTATATGGGTATTGCATGTTTTTTTAAAAGGCTCATCTTGTAAACACAGACTGTTAAGTCACTACTAAAGTCAGTAAATACCCTTGGTCCCAATTTGCTTACTCTTACTCACAAGAGCAGACTAGTGTCGGAAAATATGCAGACTTGTAAAGGTTGGTGTATTGCTGAAACAAAAGCTGCTTATCTTCCTGAATACAGCGTCTTTCTAAGGTACCAGAAACGATCAATTCTTTCCTTTCATTGTTTATGGAGCGAAGTAAGTCCCAAGGAGATAAGAGCGATCATATCCAGGGAAGTGCGAGTATACTTAGAAAACAAAAAAGACCCACTTGAGATGACCTGTGTTCCGAAGGCAAAGGCCCAGGGAGGGCCGCACGAGATTATCTGGGCAAGCCCATGTTCTTAGTTAACTGAAAGAGAAGTGATTTTAACCAAACGGAGACTCCAAGATCCTTTCACAATCCTGGAAGTTTTTAAGGGACGTGGGTAGAGATGCGAATTCTGGACAAGATACAGAATAAAGGCAGAGAGGGGAGTCCCCCAGGATCTCCTCTCCAGTTGGACATCGTTGCCAATGAGGGCGTGAGGTGGTCGTTGTCAAGAGGACATCCCAGTGGCACTCACGCCCCTGGTCCCCGTGCGGTGCGGTGAGGTGGAGAAGGCCGTCTGCTACGATGTCAGGAGCTCTCGGAAGCATGGCCCTCTCCTCCCCGTCTGCCTCTAGGCTGGAGGGCAGGCCTGGGGTCTGATGGGCTTCTTGACCCCTACCACCAGCTCTAGGGTCTAACAGGGGCCTCATTCAGTGATCAGTGGTCTCGCTGGCAGGAAGCCTTCCTCGAGTATAAATAAAAATCCCGGATGCAATTTAAACCAGGTTTCACTCATCTGATCCTTAAGAGGGAGACGGGACAGCCGGCTCATAGCCAGCTTCCTGGCAGTGTTTAGGTGAACAGGCCTCTTGATAGGTTCTAAGCACTCGTTTTTAAGCATCTCTCTCTTTTTTTTTTAAAGCTCAAGGCAAATGATCTGCACAGTGTACCTATTATTTCATGCAGGCTTTCTTTGGCAGGGGCCCATCTCCTCCATGCCAAGATCTGCAGTACCCCAATTCTGTAAGTACAAGAGCTTGTAGGGTTCACTTTGATTACTAATTAATAATCTAATAATCTTTTCGAGCAGTCACAGACTTTCACCAAAACCACTGAAATGGAACCTAATGAGGGAATGCTCCAAACCTGGACACAGTGGGACACATCTATTCCTACGGCATCTGATCTATTCTGGTTCCTAGAAGATACAGCTGCAGGGAAATGACCACCAGCCTTTGGGGAGGCGGGGGGGCAGAAGAACTCCCTTTATGGCTAGTTCGGGCATGAGAACCCAAAGGCAAAACCACTGGTTTATCAGGAGGCAGGAAGCCAACAGTTGTTTTTATCCTTAGAATTGGTATTTTTAAGAACCACCGCTCTCCACGCTTAACATATAAACTACTTGTTGGCAATGTGTTTGGCAATCCGCCGATTCAAAGCCCGGAACGTAGATTTCAAGCTGCAATCTGTAAAGCCTTTATGGGAAAGCACAAAGCCAGCCCTCTAATGATGCAAAGAGGGACCCAAAACAGTCTTTTTTTTTTTTTTTTTTTTTTTTAAGCTGACTGGGCTTATCAGATTGTCCCAAGGTTTATATAAGAAAGAAGCTAGACTTGCACCCCATCCTTTTGCAGATGGAACTTACACGGACATGAAAGGATCAGGAGCAAACATTCTATACTAAGACCTAACGGGCTCTGAGGCAAAGCCCAAGTGGCTGCTGTTCTCTGGCCCCAGCGGGGGTCACTCAGTTGACTCTCTTAAGTCCTGGCCCGCGCACCGCTCCCATCTCTAAAGGAGTTCAGGTTCGCCCTCTGTGCCATTCGCTAACCGCAGCTCACAAGCCCGCTCCGTGCGTTGCTCTCAATGGAAGCTTGAGGCCTCAGAAGCTAAGACCCTGGCGGCCACCCAGGGAGAGAATCCTCTCGCTCCGGACAGGGACGCTAGAAAAAGCCAAGCTCTGCACCCAGCCAGCCCTGAGGGCTCTCGCTACCGGAACAGCTGAAGCAGGGTGCAGGGAAACGCAGGGGAGCTCTCCCCCGGGGGCTCCCACCCTCCGCACGGCTGCTGGGAGCCTGGGGTCCGCCTCACCCGAGCCGGAGGAGGGTGAGGGTCCGGCTGGCTTGCAGAGAGCAGCGGCCCAGCCCCGTTAGAGCATCGTCGTTAGCAAAAAGGTGGCAGGATTCCACAAACCCATCCTTAGGGGCCTCAGGAAAACAGGAGTTGATGCAGGCGTGAATTCCTGCCTCGCGAGCAGCAGAGATAGTGCTAACGAAGCCAAGTTAAGGGTTCCAGGCCTCCGGACGTAGTGAGGCTGCCGAGACCCCCCCCCCCCCCCCCCCCGGATTAGTATCCGGTGTTATTCTAATGCTGCCGTGTTCAGCCCGACACCTGGTGGCCAGTCTACAGGGTCTGAAGCACACGGCACGGCACGCCGTCTGTGGCTTTCTGAACGGGAGCGAGGAGGTTAGCTGTTACAGGACTAGACCACCGGGAAAGTGACCTCGCCTCGTGCGCGAGGGGAAGGTTTCCCTCCCAGCACACAGACTGGGCCGCTCTTTTAGGGATTCCTACTGCTCACAGGGGGAAATTCATTCTCGTCGTCAAGGCATACTGGTCCCGTCGCAAACTCGTGTTCAGGAATAACCTCTCCTCGGAGGGCCCCGCCGTCCTCAGAATAACCTGGAAAGCGAGAATGAGACATGAGGGAAGCCCCCCGGCCTGTTGTGACGCTCTGACCCCGGGACAGGGCCTCCAGGGAAACCATGGAGGCCACCTTTGCCTTTCGAATGGAGAGACTGCTTCCGGTGAGTCAGAATCCCCACCACTTAGGGTCTCGAAGCCCCCGGATGGGCTGACCTCGCCCACCCTTCCACCCCGGGCCCCTCCAACATTCCACCTGTTTGCAATTCTCAAAGAGGCGAAGCCTCGACTCTACGTGTGAGGGAGACAGCCATTTTGGGCCGTGCCTGCCAGGTTTAGGGACCTGGGTTTAAAGGCTATTCTCAGGGCCGCACCTGGGGGGAAAGAAGTGGTTCGGGAAGAGTGCTCTGTTCACAGGTGACCATGAAGACAGAAGAGCTGCCGTCAGAAACGGCCCCCCCAGGGGCGCCTGGGTGGCTCAGTCGGTTGAGCGTCCGACTTCGGCTCAGGTCATGATCTCACAGTTCGTGAGTTCGAGCCCCGCGTCGGGCTCTGTGCTGACAGCCCAGAGCCTGGAGCCTGCTTCTGCTTCTGTGTCTCCCTCTCTCTCTGCCCCTAACCCACTCACATTCTGTCTCTGTCTCTCTCAAAAATAAATAAACATTAAAAAAAAAAAAAACAACTAGGAGTGAATAACTAACTGGGTCTTAGGGTGAATGTGTTTGCCTTTATGAGAAACTGCCAAACTGTTTCCCTAACTGGAATATTTAAAAAAAAAAAAAAAAAAAAAAAAAAGAAACGCCCCCCCCCAGCCAGGCCCCCACGGCCACTCACCTGGCACGGTAGAGGCAGAAGACGTGCTTGGTCTGGCCACGGTCGCTGCATAAGACTGAGGTAATGGAGGTCTGAGGTCATTTTCTTTGTTTTCTTCTGTTGTTCCTGAGCTAAGCAAGCTAATGGCAGCAATTAAGGGGAGGGGGAGAAAAGAAAAAAGAGCTCATCACATGTGCAGGAAACTTCCAGAAGGAAAAGTACTAGGAAGCTCAGGCTTGCCCGCTTGAGTTTAAAGTATGGACCTATTGGGGGCGCCTGGGGGGCTCAGTCGGGTAGGCGTCTGACTCTTGGTTTCGCATGATCTCACGGTTCGT
The DNA here is from genome assembly GCF_024362965.1 of Panthera pardus. Classification (NCBI taxonomy): domain Eukaryota; kingdom Metazoa; phylum Chordata; class Mammalia; order Carnivora; family Felidae; genus Panthera; species Panthera pardus. The sequence goes on along the minus strand of NW_026526876.1, from coordinate 24,513,558 downwards.
GGGTCTGAGCCCCACATCGGGCTCTGTGCTGACAGCGTGGAGCCCGCTTGGGCTTCTCTGTCCCTTTCTTTCTGCTCCTCCCCGGCTCGTGTACTCGCCCTCTCTCTCTCAAAATAAATAAACTTTAAAAAAAAGACAGAGGACTGATGAGTACACTGCTGGGTCACATGACCTAAACAGCGACCTCGAACTGCTGGGGTCAATCATGCAACTTCACAACGACCCCTTTCGCTTGTACTGACTGAATGAAGATTGGCCCTTTGCTCTTTCTGGTACACTCTGGCCAGGACGCTAAGACTCGCTCACAAAGGGGGGCTCCGCGGGCCAAGGGGAGGGGGCGGTGGCAGCTCGTGGGGTCCTGTCACAGCAGGAAGAGGTCGCCTTGTCAAGAGGCCACAGATGTCAGGAGAACTTTTCAATTCCCTTTGGCCCACATTTTGGAGCTCCCAGTATGTACGAGGGAACGTATGAGGAGGAAAGGGCCGTATGAAGTCATTCTGCTTCTTCAAGTGCACATTACGCATCTCAGCAACTCTTCCAGAAGCCTACAGCGTGGCGAGGGTGCCTGACGTGGAGCCCAGCGAGGAGCGGGTGCCCACTAGAAGCGGGCCACCGAGAACACCAGCCAGGACGACAGACAAGCAGGGCACCGAAGCTTGTCGTTCTTGGCCACGTGACGGCTTTACACAACCAGCTCTTAAAGAGGCTTTCTGAAAACTAGTCTCTTCACCTGTGGGTCTTGATTAAGACACATTCTCCTCCGTCCTGAGGGTCCAAATTGTAGATGTAAAGGTGTCCATCGGAAGACGCGACCAGGAGTCTTGGCAGTTTCTGGATCCTAAGAGCCAAGTAAAATACGTGCTGTGACCTCAACAGAGGCAGGTAACCGGGTTGGCTTCAAATGACACAGCCTCCCCCACCCCATGGCCCCAGGCTCCTTCTCCTGCCTTCAGGAACCCTTTACCCGGCCCACTGGCCCCAGGTCCTGGGTTTCTGGCTATTTCTTGGCATTATGACCTAGTGATCCACCTCGAGGATTATTTCTCATCTTGGAAGACAACTGTGTGGACGAGACAAACGACGTGTGCGTCTGCTATTACTCTGAAAAGGTGCCACCGAGGAAATCAGCGGACCTGAGTGGGACATGGCCTCTGGCTTATGCGTGTTTCTGCCTTTAACCGTGACGGAAAGGACAAAGGACAAAATCGGCTGGCTCGTTTTAGAGGTTTTAAAAAACGTTCGCCTTCCTTAACAAACTCCTTCAAGCTCCTTGGATGAAACATCTGTCGACCCCACAGGCGTCGGAACCTACGGAGCCGGAGTCTTTTTACAGAGTTACTTAGAAGAACGGGAACTGTTTTCGAGACAGCGTCGGCAGAACCACAAGGTTCAAGTTCCCACGCTGGCTCGTGGCCGCCCCCCCCCCCCCCCCCCAGAACACACGTGACAACCAGAGAGGGCGGCGGCTGACGGCCACGGCCCTTCTTCGGGGCCTCCTTCCTTCTTTTTCTCCCGGCGCGTGTTCGGGGACCTGTGCGCTTTGGGCAAACCGAGCCGTAGAAGGTGGTGCCTGCGACAGCGGGTGGCGCCATACGTACGTGGAGAGGGTGCAGATGTTCCTCTGCCCAGAGAAGTGCAAGCGCCCGGTGGCAAAGGCCCTGTCCTGGTTCATCATGTCGGACACCTGGGCGGGGAGGTAGTTGGAAGCGGCCATGAACATCTTTCCCATGTAGCCAGTCCAGGTGGAGGGCTCCTCGGGTCGGCTGCGGGGACAAGGCACAGGAGGAGGGAGGTGGGCACCGGGCCAACGCTTGGCACAGCCCCGTGCTGTGAGCGGCGCTCACCGCAGCCGGAAGGCACTGTGCCCTTAGCATAATGTTCTGCCCACCTGGAACGGCTCGGGACATGCTATTCTGGCAATTCTGAAAGGGCATCGAGTGCTCGTTTGTCCTTCGGAAGGACCACTGCGAAGCTGTTAAGAGCTTCCCAATGCGACCGCTTCCCTACATTAAAAAAGTTGCAGGTGATGGTTCGTCTGGTCTCCGGACTCCTAAGAAGGGGGCCAGGCGAGGGCACGAGATGAGATCGCCGTGTGGACTCGGAAAACTAAGCTCCAGCCTGGCTCGGGCCCACGGAAGGACGCCGCGATCTCAGCGGCAGGGCCTCCCCGGCCAGACTGAGTGGGAAGCAAACCTCCGGGCAGGAGGCCCCGGGCGCTGTGTGATTACAGCCCTGAAGCCACCCTGGTCCCCGGTGAGCCGCGGCGGTAGGGAGAACTCGAGGGGACCCGGTGCACCCCCTGCGGTCCTCCAACGCCATCCCAGCGCGGCCGCCAGACGGAGGGGGCGGGCACCGGTCGCCGGGAGGTGACAACGGGTGGGGGCACACACCCGCCTCCGTGCTCGGCGCACCGGGCAGCGCCTCAGGGACCGGGCTGGCCGCGTGCTCCTGGGAGCACCTGCCGAGAGGCCCCTTGTCTACAGGCCCGGAGCTTGGTGGGGAGCGCGGGCTGGAGCTCAGAAGCACGGGGGTTTATTTCTCACTCTGTTACCACCCGGCTGGGGACAGTCACGGGCACTGAAAGTGGGCGCGATGGCAGTGGTTCGTCTGTTACTGTTTGGATAGCTGCTGCCGAATACTTATCGGTGCCCGTTGTGTGCCAGGCGCTACACCACACGCTTCAGGTCGAGGAACCCGCCGAACGCTCGCAACAAGCCCGAGACGCACCGCTGAGTACTTTGTACGAAAGCACAGAAAGCGGAAATCACCTGCCGGGGTCTCGGAGCGCGTGAAGGGGCAGAGGCGGGGCGTGACCTCGTGAGTTCCACCACCGAGGTTCTCCCGGCAGACACTCACCACTCCCGTGAGGCCAAGTAAAGCCGAGCGCGTGGCACTCATAAGGAGTCGCTCGTGCGGACAGCGGTGGCACAGGCGAGCCAGGGCCTGGCCTCTCCAGCCTGACGAGTGTTGTGCGTCCGGCAGTTACTCACCTGTTGGTGAGGTGCTCCAGCTTGAAGATGTGCACGGTCTCGGTGTTGCTCGAGGCGCAGAGGAACTGCGAGTCCATACTAAAAACTAGGGAGCTGATTGTCACGTACCTAGGAACACAGCGACGTATAGACAGACTACTGAGCCAGGAGCATGAGGGTGATCGCTTTATAGCTCAAAAACCAGCTTGGTAGGAGAACTGAATGTGTCCTGGAGAGTCTGGGTGTTCTAACGTCTCCTTGACATTGCATCAGGCACACTTAGAAACTAGCGTTGGGAGGACTGGTAAAGGGTCCCCGTCTCGGGAAGAAACAAGGCACCGCCCCTTTCTGGCATCTCGTTAGTTTTCCGGCTGTTCGGGCACCGATCGGGCTGCAAACGCTGCAGCCGATAGGATCCCGGCCCATTCACTTTACAAGCTGCTTCTGGATGGTGATTTGCTCGCCCTCTCATTTCTCCTTTGCAAGCTGCCCCGCACACCTGGGAAAAGGGCTCTGACGGCCGAAATCCTGTGTGAAAGCGGCAGCCGAGGGGGCGCCTGGGTGGCTCTGTCGATTAAGCGTCTGACTCTTGATTTCGGCTCAGGTCATGATCTCAGGGATCACAGGGTGGAGCCCTGTGTCGGGCCCTGTGCTGAGAGCGTGGAGCCTGCTTGGGATTCTCTCTCTCCCTCTTTCTCTGCCCCTCCCACATCTCAGAATAAACAAACAAACAAACAAACAAACAAGCAAACCCAGCAGCCATGCTGTCGGGTGCACGAAGCACCCAGCACGGCATCGAAGGCAGTTACCCGGGGAAGTACAGTTATATCTCCTCCGGGGGAGAAGGGGGCACAGAGCCACCCTCCGCACTTGCCCCGGCGGGCCGCCAGCCCTGCACTGCGGGCGGGACTCCGGTGGGTCCCGTAACACGGGCTTCACGGTGAACACAGACCTTTTCATTCCTCTCCGAAACTCGTAGAGCTTTCGCCCGTCGGGTACAGAGAACACCCGGATGACGGTGCCCTGAGAAAGCAAGCAGGTGGACATTTCGTACCATTGATGGCCTCGGACAGAGACGTCCCTTCAGAGGGGAGCTTGTTTTATTGGTGTGGAACACCTGTCTCTAAGGGGGAGGCACAAAGTGTTGAGCATAGGGGGGTTTTGTTTGTACGTTGCCAGAGAAGCAATTCTTGGCACGTTTGGGTCCCTTTTCCCTCCCCACCCTGTACCCCAAGGCTCTGTGTGTGTTTGCTCGAAATGCTCAGGCTTCCTAGAATATTGCCTGTCCCTGTCAAAAACCCCTTGTGCTTCGTGGCATTTGAAATTCAACTTGATCACCTTCCCTGACCATTCCAGTCAGAAGAGATCAATTTCTTCTGAAAGCACAACATTTTGTTGACACTGCTTATGAAATGCAGAATCTGTCTGCACCTAGGGATAACACGCACACACGTTTCTCAATAAGACCACCAGTTTCTGTGCCACATATCTCATATCCTGCCTAGCACAGGTCTTTGGTCTGTTGAATTAATAAACGTATTAGTCTACGCAGCGTGCGTGGGTCAGAGACTCCCCTCGGATATGGACTCCGAGTGGGTCCAGAGACCAGTCAGTCCTTGTCCCCAGTCTCATCTCTTCAGATCTTTGGTCCTGAGGGAGCCATCCAGTGGAGCCCTGACCTGAGAGCCCCCTGAACACGAGGTGCAGGGAGTGAACTCACTTTTTCAGATGCGCTCGCTAGTTTGGAGCCCGAGGCATTGAAGGTGATGGCGGCCAGCGTCCCCTCGTGGGCAGCAATCGTGCAGACAGTTTTCTGTTGGTAACAAGGGAAAATGGATATCGATGCTGGGGAAGATCCCTCTCCTCTCTCTTTTCTTCCCAAACACCCTCCCTCATTTGCTGGGCGCCCTGTCTCTCCCTTCCCACCGGCCATTTCCAGAGAAGCCGTTCATCCTTTCCGAGTGTATCTAGATTCTGCCTCCAGAGCCCTTCTGTCGCTACCCCTTGTCCCGCCCTCGGGATGACGGACAGCCAGCCGCATGCCCCACACGGGCGATGCGGCCGTGGCTGTCCTCGCACGCAGCTGTGGGTGACTTCCCGCAGCCATCGTCTCCGTGAAGCCTCGGAGAGCAGGGGACAGGGCATGTGAAACATCTGCACACTGTCACCGGCTGTGACATGGCACAGCGTGACACTTTCAGTCTGACAGTGGGCCGCCAGCTGGCGAGCAGTTTCTGCCACACCGTGGACGTCTCGCCGGGCCAGGCGTGCTGCCTCACGGTCACATTGACTGATGGCAGCGAGGGCAATATTACTGCCTTGTCCTCCACACCCCACCTCCGTGGCCAGGACAGACCCCCCCCCCCCCCGCCCCCCCAGGATGGCTTCTCCCTCCACACCTCGCCCCTGCCAGCTCACCAGGGAGTGTCCGTCGTAAAGCACAATCTCGCCTGTGGTCAGGCTTCCAGGATAGGCCACGTAAGAATTGGAATGGTTGATAGAGAGGGCACAGAGACCTGCAAAGAATGAACCGCGGATGAAACCCTGCCTGGAAAGGGCATCTGAAAACCGCGCGACTCCAGTGCCACCTACTGGCGAGGGGAGGAATAGCCTAGCCGATGTTGACTTTTGAGGTGGTTCTTCTAAACCTTCTAATTTACGCCCTTGAAGTTCACAGGGGAAGACCTCATGACCTCATGACCAGCCGTGTCTTCTCCCCAGGGAAGCAATACGAACTCAGAACACTGAAAATGCTCTTCTTGCCATTTCACCCCCCGGGCTCTGAAACCACATCCACTTCTCTTGCGTTACCCTCCAAGGCTGTAAGAGAAGTTACTCTTCACGGAAATAAATCTTCCTGCTATGAAAAGGCAGCATGTCGTAGCCTTCCTGCAGGCGATTACCTGCAGCTGGCCAGTCATGTCAAGATGGAGAACAGGAGGCGGAGGGTGGGGGGAAGGACCCATTTAGAAACTGCCCCCTATCTAAGCCAAACGTCCTGCCTTGAGAAGAGAGATGGGGGCCCCCAGAGGTGGAAGCTCATCTGAGGGAGGAGGGCCTTTCTTTTAAATGTTTATTTTGAAAGAGAGAGAGGGCAAGAGTGCGAGTGGGGGAGGGGCAAAGAGAGAGGGAGAGAGAGAATTCCAAGCAGGCTCAGCCTTGTCCATGGGGAGCCTAACTTGGGGCTCGACCCCACGAACCACAAGACCATGACCTGAGCTGAAATCAAGAACCAGACACCCAACCGGCTGACCGAGTCACCCAAGTGCCCTGAAAGAGGACATTTTGGATTGAAGATGCCCGGACAATATTCTGGAAGGGTAAACAGCCAATGACACCATTGAGCCGACCTAAGTTATTTTTGTTTATGAGGAGACTCAAGGCGTGGGGGGGGGGGGGGGGGGTGTAAATCTGAAAAGCGTTTAAGTAAAGGATTTTCACAACAATGGTCTGGATTAATAGTAGAAGTGTATGTTGACAGAAGTGAATTCAAAGAATTGTTAGAACCAAAAGCATTAGCAGCATAAGCTCTTCTCGATTAGGTAAGAGAGACATCTTTTTAAATACAAACTGCAACATCTTTGTGACAAGTCGGCATATGAAATGGGTTAATTACATAATAAAAACTTTAGGCTAAAATGTACCCAACCTAATCTGCTGGGGGGAAAAGCAGAGGAAAAAAAAATCCATCGTTGAGAAGCGAAACCCAGGTCCTCCCTCCTGCTCTCTGGCTTTGTTGAGGACATAGCCAGGGGTGTGCCCTTGGCCCTCGACATACAGAACCGTGGGAGGAAAGTGACGGGGCCCAGAGCCCTTACCTGTGTGCCCCGGCACCCTGCAACCCCTGCCTGTACACGATCACTCTCAGCCCCACCCTTAGGAAGGGACTCTCATGTCTCCCCAGTTCTGCCCGGGCGACAATGCCCCATCTCCTCCGGGCTCTTTGCCACGCAAGCGCAATTCCGAGAGCAGCTGGCAGGCAGAAGGCACTGTGATCTTGTGAAACTCGTGGAAAGGGAGGGAAGCGCATTGGGAGGTTGGGGCGGCCTGCGCGGTGGGTTCCCACAGGGCTGCTCAGCAGAAGGGATGGTTGAGAGACTGGATGTGGCAACAGGGGAAGGGCTTGAGGACCCCACCAAAGAGTTAAGATCTTACAAATGTGGTGGGTACGCGCTGGACGTTTCTGAGCACGATGTTTAAAAAAAAAAAAGCAGTGTTGAGGGGTGGAGGGGGGAGGGGGAAATGGGTGATGGGCACTGAGGAGGGCACTTGTTGGGATGAGCACTGGGTGTTGTGTTGTATGTAAGCGAAGAATCATGGGAATCTACCCCCAAAACCAAGAGCACACTGTAGACACAGTATGTTAGCCAACTTGGCAATAAATTTTATATATATACATATATATATATATACACATATATATATGTATATATATGTGTATATATATATATATGTATATATATAAAGGCAGTGTTAATCAAAACCACGATGAGATATCACCTCACACCCACTAGGATGGCTATAATCAAAAAGGCAGATAATTGGAACCCGCCTACACTGCTGCTGGGAAGGTAAGATAGGCATGGCTTTGGAAAACAGTCTGGCAGTCCTTAAAAAGGTTAAACATAGAGGTAACCTATAAGCCCCCAATTCTACTCCTAGGTATGTACCCCGGAGAAACAAAAACGTACAGCCACATAAAAACCTGTATACAAAGGTTCGTAGCAACATCGTAAGAGTCAAAGAGTGGAAACGGGGGCGCCTGGGTGGCTCAGTCAGTTAAGCATCTGACTCGATTTGGGCTCAGGTCATGATCTCACAGTTGTGAGATCGAGCCCCGTGTGGGGCTCTGTGCTGAGCACAGAGCCTGCTTAAGATTCTCTCCCTCTTCCTCAGCCCCTCCCCTGCTCCTGCCCTCTCTCTCTCTCTCCCCTCAAAAAAAAAAAAAAAAAAAAGGTGGAAACAATGTAAATGTCTATCAGCTAATGAATAGCGGTAAATAGTACCCTTATGATGGAATACTATTAGACAATAGAATGAATACATGCTCTATTTTTTTTAAAAAATTTTTTTAACGTTTATTTATTTTTGAGACAGAGAGAGACAGAGCATGAACAGGGGAGGGGCAGAGAGAGAGGGAGACACAGAATCTGAAACAGGCTCCAGGCTCTGAGCCATCAGCACAGAGCCCGACGCGGGGCTTGAACTCATGGACCGTGAGATCATGACCTGAGCCGAAGCCGGATGCCTAACCGACTGAGCCACCCAGGCGCCCCTGAATACATGCTCTAATATGTAAGTGAAAGAAGCGGGTCACAAAAGACCACATATTGTATTTCGATTCCACTTACGTGTAACAGCCAGAATAGATAAATCTAGACAGACATGAAGTAGATTAGGGTTATCTGGGCTGGGGATCCAGGGGGTGATGGCTTAAAAGGTATGGGGTTTCTTTCTGGGGTGAGGAAAAATGTTCTCAAATTGTGGTAGTGGTTATACTAAAAGCTATCGAATGGTGCACCATTTAAAGTGGGTGGATCACACGGCATGTGAATTAGGGCTCAACCTCGCTGCTAAGAAAAAAAAAAAAGCCAGCGTTTTAAGAATATCCGTTTGGCAGGGCTAGGCTGAGGACGGGCAGTCAAGACTCAGGCCTGCCATCTACTGTGTGGCCCCGGCTGAGTCATCGGAGGGCTTTGGAGGCCACCTGCTCATGTTTTGCGACCTGAGGGGGCTACAGCGATCTTCCCAGCTTTGACATTCTAAGACGCGAAGTCTGCATTTACTGACACCCTCTCCCTGAAGATATCAAGGCCCATCTTTGTGGCGGGGGAGAACGGGAGGTATTTGGGCAGAGAGCTTGGACAGATACTTTCAGTTGCCCTTTCGTGTTTTGGTGTCTTGTTTTGTTTTTTGTTAATTTAATTGACGTGCAATTGACATAGATGAGGTTATGTTAGTTTTACATGCACCACACAATGGTCGGTTATTTGTCCTGCATCGTGAAAGGATCACCGTGCTCAGTCTTGTTAACAGCTGCTACTGCACACAGTTATGAAAGTGTTTTTCTCGCGATGACAGCTTTGAAGATCTTTTACCAACTTTCAGCGATGCGGCCACCATGCTGTACGTGACATCCCCGTGACTTACTTACTTGACAGCTGCGACTTCGTACCTTTTCACCCCTCTGTCCATTTCACCCGCCTCCAGCTCTCACTCCCCATAATGCCCTCACGGCCCATCCGTTTTGTCCCAAATGGCAACAGTTCCTTTTTTCAAATGCCTGAATAGGGGCACCTGGGTGGCTCAGTCGGTTGAGCGTCCGACTTCAGCTCAGGTCACGATCTCACGGTTCGTGAGTTCGAGCCCCGCGTCGGGCTCTGGGCTGATGGCTCAGAGCCTGGAGCCTGCTTCTGATTCTGTGTCTCCCTCTCTCTCTGCCCCTCCCCCGTTCATGCTCTGTCTCTCTCTGTCTCAAAAATAAATAAACGTTAAAAAAAAATAAATGCCTGAATAACATTCCATTGCGCATATATATATGCATATATGCATATGCATATATATAGGTATGTATATATACATATATATGTGCAAATATTCTCTCTCTCTGTCACACACACACACACACACCCACACACACACATTTTCTCTATCCATTCACCCAATGGACATGGTTGTTTCCACGTCTTGGCTATTGTAAATAATGCTGCAATGAACACGGGTCTATAGGTGATCTTTTTTGGGTTAATGTTTTCTTTCTTTCTTTCTTTCTTTTTCTTTCTTTCTTTCTTTCTTTCTTTCTTTCTTTTTTCGCATAAATATCCAGAAGTGGAATTTCTGGGTCATAAGGTAGTTCTATTTTCAATTTTTTGAGGAGCCTCTGTACTACTTTCCGTGGTGGCTGCACCAGTTTGCATTCCCCCCAACGGTGCACGAGGGTTCTCTTTTCTCCACACCCTGCCAGCACTTTGTATCTCTGTCTTTTTGATAAAAGCCATTCTGACAGTGTGAGGTGAACTTCAGAGTTTGTTGTTGTTGTTGTTGTTGTTATTAAAATGCAAACATCCCAGAACGGAGGAAAAGCTTCAACTTCTTCAGCAAACATCGAACTTTCTGTACTGTCTAATAGAGAGTGAAGCGACCCTAGATTCTAACAGGGAAAGGATGATGCCACGGACGGGCATACTCTGACACATAACCACTCATCTGAGAGCTTCGCCTCTGGGCTCACATCTCTGCCAGTGCACTTCAATTTAGCCAAGGGACCCTGCACACCAACCTTTGCGGACTTAATGAAGGTCCCCAGAAATGCTTACTGTGAGTTCCTATGGTCCAGTTCTCAGCCAAATCCAATCAGCTATAAGAATGCATTTTTATTTCTTCTGAAGCCCCCCAGGGAGAGCATTAAGAGTTTGCTCCAGGCTTAGATATTACCTTCCTACCCGTCTTCTGTTTCCATCACAGATGTCACATAAAGCCCTCTTGAGGAAGGAAATAAGCTTTGTCTCTGATAACATTTTATAACAGAAAAGTCATAGTGTAAAAATATTTGCAAAGTCCAGAAAATAGAGAGCGAGAAAAAAAAATCACTCATTATTCTGAAACTCAGAGGCTTTGCACTATTCTCCATATTTGAGCATATTTTCTCCTAGTCTTTTTTCTATATAGGAATTAGGTGTTGGTGTGGCTTTTGGATTTATTTTAGAATGGATACACATTCTCATAAATCACTGGCAGCTGTAACTTCCCTGAAATTGTTGGGCTGTGATTCTTCTGCGGCTGGAAAAGAAGTGCCTGTTATCAGTGCAAGGACCAACAGGGTCCTCGGCTGGAATTGGAAGGAAGTCCTAGGATTCTAAATCATCCTCACCTGGGTATTTATAGTGCAAGTTAACAGTGATTTATACAGTGCGGTTCCCTCTGGGTTGATGACTGTCTCAGCATATGTTTTCCAGTTCTCAAAAATAGACAGAAATCTCTGTGTTTGCAAATGTTCTGGGTGACTGCAAACGGAGAGCCATCTACCCCATCCGTGTGACCCTTCTCAGAAAGAGCACTCGCTGGGGTATAAACCGCTACTTTGTTCTGTTATACGCACTGCTGTGTGGTATAGACTGCTCCCTCAGTACTCGTGGAAGGTCGTTAAGATCTGCAGTTGGCAGAATCTGGATGGAGATCTCCACCCTCACTGCTCAGCACACAGACCGCTGTGCTAGCAGGAAATTAACTCTGAGCCCCGACGGGCCAAACTCTTTAAAGGAAACAGCCTGCAATCTTTGACACAACAGGAATGGCCACAACACGAACACAGACAAAAGGAAGGAAATTTACAGCTGCACTGGATACTGAGTAGAAGCAAGGGTAGAGTTCTGTGTATGTCATTTATTTGGAGCTCACTAGTTTTCAATACACTCAGAATCCGTGCGCTCTGGCCAATTGGACCGGGGACTCTGTCTCCTTTGTGTACCCAATAAGGAGTTATCAAACCAAGAGCCGGAGTTCCTGTCTTATATTTTCATTTAGAGAATAAATAAATGAGGGAATGAGAAGCAAGGAGACTCCTGGTCACTGAATACTTTATATTCCTGGGTTGGACAGCTCAGAGTCTGCTGACTGTTCTTGAGCAAGAAACCGGGCACGTCACTGCGAGTGCAACTTTGACCGTGTCAGGCTGCCCTCCGGGCAGGGGCTGGAGTAGTGAGTGAGCCCGCCTGACCCGGAGAGCCCTCCGTGCCTTTGCTCTCGCTCGCTCGCTCCCTGCCCTCAGTTAATCTTCCCCAGAATGACTCTGCGGAGTAAATGTTATCATCCCCGTTTTACTGGAGCACAAAGGGGGCTCGGTGGAAGTTGAGATGCTAATTATAAATTTCAGCATTTGAAAAAAAGTCTTGGGCTATCTCTCCAAAGAACATCAAAAGTGTCATAAGGCATATTTTGGTCTTTCGACCCACCCCGTGCGTGGTCTTTCAGAAGGAAATGCTAACTCTGCCCTTGAATCCATTCATAACGTTTATCTGGGACAGAAAAAACACCTCCCACTGTTTCTAACTTTTCTCGAGATAAAATTATTCCTTTACAAATAACACCCGTTCTCTCTAACAGAAAACACAAAATGCCCACCCTTTCCAACCTTCTTTCCTCCCCGTTTAAACTGCAAAAAGTGAGGCAACCAAGGGCTTTTCTGAGCTGAGGAAAACAGCTACATTTGCTAAACATTAAGAGTAGATCGGGAGAAAGTGCTTTTCCTGGGAGGAGTGGGGCCAGTCCTGCAGGCAGGCCGAGCGTGTCCCCGCAGAAACACGTGAAACTGACCGCTGCTAACACACAGGCCCCTCCACTGGCGAGGGTGCTGGCTGTGCGAACCCCCGGCCTTTCCAGAGAAATGGAGAACCCAGGACGCCTGGGTGGTCTCTGCCCCCAATCTGTCAAGGTCAAGTTCAGGTCCACCCCCCCCCCCCCCCCCCCCCCCGCCATGTGTTCTGCTCAGATTCCGCAGCACCTCCCCTGCCCTATGGGAAGAGCACATCCTCCTTTGAACTGTCCGCACTGCAGGGTCCCGTGCTGGGTCCTCGCCCCGCAAGGTGCCAGAGCCCGTCTTGGGCTGTGTCACCCAGCACACGGTCTCCAGGGACCGGTGGGCTAGATCTGGGGTCCCTGCTGGGTGTGTGCATCTGTGCCTGGCGGCACCTACTGTGGCAGCAGGTGCACGGTGCCTCTGCAACACGTACGTTTTCCAAAGCAGCTCAGCCTCACGTTCCTAGAACAAAACACTGATGGCCCGTAGCTCCTTCACTTAAAGTCATCATCTCACAGAAATTTAGAGCGGCCAAAATGGCTTTGATCACTTATTTATTTAAAAAAATTTTTTTTTTCTGGGGCACCTGGGGGGCTCAGGCGGTTGAGCATCCAGCTTCAGCTCAGGTCATGATCTCACGGTGTGTGGGTTCGAGGCCCGCGTCGGGCTCTGTGCTGACAGCTCAGAAGCCTGGAGCCTGCTTCCGATCCTGTGTCTCCCTCGCTCTCTGCCCCTCCCCCACTCTCACTTTGTCTCACTCTGTCTCTCAAAAATCAGTAAATGTAAAAAAAAGTAAATAAAAAATTTAAAAAAATTTTTAATGCTTATTCAGTTTTGAGAGACAGAACAGAGTGTGAGCGGGGCGGGGCAGGGGGGGGGGAGAGGGCAGTGGGGAGAGGGAGATAGAATCCAAACCAGGCTCCAGGCTCCATCTGAGCTGTCATCACAAAGCCCAACGCAGGGCTCGAACTCATGTGCTGCGAGATCACGACCTGAGCCGAAGTCGGACGCTCAACCGACTGAGCCACCCAGGCACCCCTGATCACTTATTTTTTTTAAGGTTCATTTTTATGTATTTTGAGAGATAGAGAGCAAGTGGGGGAGGGGCAGAGAGAAAGGGAGACAGAATTCCCAAGGGGGCTCTGTGCTGACAGCACAGAGCCCGATGTGGGGCTTGATCTCATGAACCCTGAAATCATGACCTGAGCCAGTCAAGAGTCGATGCTCAACCAGCTGAGCCGCCCAGGCGCCCTGCTTTGATCTTTTAAAATCTCTTTTTTCACAGCTGAGATTTTAAAGCACTGAAGTTGGCAGCAAAGGGCCATCTGTATAATTGAGAAGGGGGGGCGGAGAAGAGGCATAGGAGATTTTACCGCATGGCAGCCTGTGGGCGGGTGGCTTTCACAAACACAACCTCTTGTAATTCTCAGCTGATCCTGCGAGATGGGCAGTACTATATCCCATGTTACAGATAAAAACAAACAAACAAACAAACTGAGGCCCAAAGAGCCTAGTGACTTGGGTTGGGCCATACCGATCTTGAAATTCAGAGAAAGTCAAAGAATTAGGAAACTGCTGTAAACTGAAGCGGTCACTTACTGAGAAACTAGAATATAATTTACAAATGTTAACCTGAATCACGGGACGCACAAATTATTCTAGTGTGACGACTCTCCACCCTCCTGCACAACGAAGGACTTCCTTCTCGTTTGCTTTTTTTTTTTTTAATGTTTATTTATGTTTGAGAGAGAGAGAGAGAGAGAGCATGAGTAGGGGAGGGGCAGAGAGAGAGGGAGACAGAGGATCCGAAGCAGGCTCTGCACTGACAGCACAGAGCCCGACGCGGGGCTCGAACTCACAAACCGCGAGATTATTATCTGAGCCCCAAGTTGCACGCTTGACAGACAGAGCCACCCGGGTGCCCCTCTTGTTGACTTCTAGCTTGGGGAAGTCATCTGCTCTTTCAATCTACCAAGACCAATCAGTTCCCATTCTTAACACGAGGAACTTACCAAACGGTATTATATCTGAAGAGTTTAGTTCAAAACCAGTATCTTAGCGCATCGCCCGAGTAGAGAGATTTCACCGTAACCTCATAAAACGCATTCCTCACAGCCTCTCTCCTACTCGTGCAGACACACCAAGTCAAGACCTGCTTCTGAGCATTACACCTGCTCTGCCCTGAACAACCACAGAAAATAATTAGGGGTAAACACCTTTTAGCATCAGATGCATGAAGCCTCCTACCCGTCTGCTTTAAATGCCTTGACACGTTCGCTGAGAGTGGGTCCCAGACGGAAGGGGTTTCTCGCAGGCTGCCGTGGTGGCCACGCCACTGTGCTGGAGGACGTGGGGCCCGATATGGTTGGAACCTGGCCCCACGAACGCAAAGCGCCGAGGTGAACACCACCAGGACTCAGACCCCACAAATGCTGCTTCGGGTTTTCAACTGAGGAGGGAATCCAGCCCGTGAAAGGAGCCGCGGGACATGGGGTTTGTGGGGGGGCCCCTCCCCGATTCTGGGACTCACCTGCTGGGTTGGCAGGAATATCCAGGATGGTCTTCAAGAGCTTCATGTCTTTGATGTTGTGGATGTAGATGGCCTCCTCCAGGCACACCAGCAGCCTCTGTAAGCACACAGACCCATCAGTCCACAGGGCCGTTCCTCGGAAAGAAGCCGACCGAGCCGAAATCGCTCATCTTTCGTGCGAGCCCTGACTTGATGCCAAGCCTCCTTCTAATGTTTATTTACTTATTGTTTGGCGTGCACGGGAGAGAGAGAGCAGAGGAGGGGCAGAGAGAGACGGAGACAGAGAATCCTGAGCAGGCTCTGTGCTGACCGGTACAGATGGCGGGGCTCGAACTCATGGACCGTGAGATCGTGACCTGAGCCTGAATCAAAGAGTCGGGCGCTTAACCGACCAAGCCACCCGGGAGCCCGAGTAAGGGAGGCAGGATCTTGAGGATCCATGTGAAGATTATGTTCCCGTCTACACACGTGCGCGCACGCACACACACACACACACACACACACACACACACGTGCGCGTGCACCTGAACAGAAGCATAAAATACAAGATCTTAAAAAATTTCTCATTTAGAGATTGAGGTTCTTTTGGGGGAGGGGTACTTTTCCCTCTCTTTAGCACAGGGATTCCCGGACACTTCCTGATCAGACTCCCTTTGCCATTTAGGACAATTTGGGGGTAATCTTTTTGGTCCCCGTTCCACCAAACAGGCTCCCTTTCGCGCTCATAACGAAGCCTCCCTCTTGTACAGACGTGGGTTTCTTTGCTCCCTCTGTATTGCTGATCGTAGGTATCATCCCCTCCGAAGAATCGCCAGCTCTACCTTCGTTCGACTCAAGTCTCCTCCAGACCCACTTCTGCGTACTCTCTCCAGCCCTCCTAAAGGGAATTGGAAAGCCCTTCCGCCCTCGTGTGTACCTCCTGTCCCAGGTGCCCCCCCGCCCTGTGCCCGGCTCCTTCCGCTGGGCCCCCCTTTCCAGTGCAGGGAGACCCTTCTCTTTTCAAATGAGGCTTTCCAGGCGTAGGGTTTCCTCCCGATGGCCATGCTCTCGACCGAGTGGAAACAGGCCACGGGGTGGACGTTGGGTACGTAAAGGGACGGAACCCGTAGCTCAGCACCAGTACAGACGTTGGGTGCCGGTGAGGGGCTGTTGGGAAGGAAGTTTTGGTGGGGTAGCTCTTGCCTCACTCTGAGCAGCTGCCCACGACCCCTACACACATCTGACTCGCCTTCCTCTAAGCTAGTGGTTCTCAGGCTCTGAGGAGGCATCCGAGCACCTGAGGGGCAAGGCCTGGCCTATCCCTGGAAATTCTGGTTTGGGAGGTTTCAAGCAAGTACCCCGGGTGATTCTGATGCACACCTAAGTCTGAGAACCACTGTTCTCAGGCCAGATCCTTTTATCCTAAAAGACAACACTTGGAGACAAAGGCCCCTAAAAATACTACAAAACCCCCCCAATAGACCCTGACAGGCTCTCCTCCAGGGAAAAGCCTGCCCTGTTTTCCCAGTAGGACTTCTCACAGCTCAGAAAAATGGGGCCCGTCACCTTTACCGGGCAGAAAAATAAAATGTAAACACCTTCCTCGATTTTCATTAAGGCTCTGTGGCCGCACAGAGGTCTGGGTGCCTAGGGGTAAAAAAATAATTCTAACAGGGCCTCAAAATTGTTGGCAGACATTAGCGTTTCTCTGTGAAATATACATTCCCTGATTCACCCTATCACTTCGCCTTTTGCCAGCACTTACTCTGGCTTGGACTACAGTACTCTATGCGTATGTTCTTAGGTTTCCGATACCCTCCTGTATCCCCACACCCAGGGCCCAGGATAGCGGGTCCGCGACATATGCCTCATGTAGAACAGCCTCTACATCCAGTTCATCCCACCCGTCCACATCTTTCCCACCAACTCTCACGGCACCAGATGCTCTGTGGTCCACTTGGCCAACTTCAGGTGACCCCTGCCAGCCACAGATAAGAATTAAATGGGAGGGAAACAGAGAGATAACAGCGAGGCGGAAAAAGGAGGCACCATATCCCAAGTTCATGTGCCAGCATGCTTCCGGGGTGAACGTGGCCCTAGAAACTGCTTTCTTTAGCAACCAGTGTTCAGTCCCAGGAGGACCCTGGGTGGGACTTCAGTCCTGCTCCTTCCTGGTCACTTTCGCGCTCATCGACTCTTTCAGGTTTTAGAAGTAACAGTTCCTTTTAGTGATTACAAAAATATTTCTAGGGGCGCCTGGGTGGCTTAGTCAGTTGAGCGTCTGACCAGCTCAGGTCACGATCTCACAGTTGGTGAGTTCGAGCCCCCATCGGGGTCACTGCTGTCAGCGCTCAGCCCGCTTCAGATCCTCTGTCCCCCTCTCTCTGCCCCTCCCCAGCTTGCGCTCTCCCCAACATAAATAAATATTAAAAAACATATATTTATAGTGTCTGCCCTTGAGCACCACAGATTTAGATGCAGCCTCAGAGGCTCCAATCCAGGGAATCTTCATCTGGACAACCAGGGCCTCTCGGAACAGATGGTCCGAGCACTGTCACAGTTTACAGATGGAAATATATCGGGGGTGTCGTCTTTATTCCACAAGACACATTTCCTCAATTAAGGACAAGGGGAATAACACCAACCGACAATGGAAAATACCACAATTACTAAATATTCTTCCTCTCTATATATTTAGAAGAAAATAGGGATTTTTCTCTCCCCGTAACTCCCTCCACAAAAAAGGATGGTTTCCTGTTGTTTTTAAAAAAGGAACTGCACCGCCCGAAGACCCGTTGGAAGGAGGGCCACGGCGGGCAGGATGTGCGACTCTCGCCCTGTTCGTTTCCGGCAGGGGGCGGCAGAGCCTGGGCATCACAAAACCATGGCCCCGCGGGGCACGGGGTGGGGGTGGGGTGGGGTGCTGCAGCAGGTGCCCACCCAAAAGTTGCTAAGACCCAAGCCTGTTCGTTTTAAGAAAAGCAAAGCCCAAACATGTTCCGCCAGACCTGTTTCAAACTATCTTCTTAGGAGAAGAAATGCTAAAGAAGAGAGAGGTGTAAGCAGGTTCCAGGGAACTTGGCCATTGGTGGCGGAGTGATGCTAGGTTCACTGGCATTCCAAAGAAGCTGAGGGAGGAGGCCCTCACTAGCCATGGGCATTCTACTGAGGACAGGGTGGCATCGAAAGGCTAGCAGACTCGGACACTTGAGTAATCCTTCATCTCATTTGCTAATGACAACGTCAGGGCGCAAGTAAGGGAGAAATCATAGAAATAAATACCGTACGTACTATGGGAGGGTTGTGATCTCTATAGGACTTTTGCTTAAGCAACCTTAAAAAGACAAGCAGGGGGCGCCTGGGTGGCTCAGTCGGTTGGGCGTCCGACTTCGGCTCAGGTCACGATCTCATGGCTCGTGAGTTCGAGCCCCGCGTAGGCTCTGTGCTGACAGCTCAGAGCTTGGAGCCTGTTTCGGATTCTGTGTCTCCCTCTCTCTCTCTGACCCTCCCCCGCTCATGCTCTGTCTCTCTCTGTCTCAAAAGTAAAAAATAAACGTTAAAAAAAAAAAAAAGACAATCAGGGGCCAAAAAAGGAGATTTAATTTTCATATACTGGCTATTACTGTATTCATGTGCTACCAATTCCAGGGAGAGCCCCTGGGCCAAGTGCTGGGCTAAAAGCCTTCAAGTCGAAAACTCTCCAACTGCCTTTCCCTCCCTGGCCAAGAGCCCGCGCTCAAAGAAATAATCTCTTCCTTCTCATAAACGGAAGAAAGCACTTTGTTTTCATCTGTTAGCTTTTAATAGTTTAGGTAAAAGGAAGAAAACCGTGTTCTTGATGAATGCAATGGCCTCCACCATCCTGGGGATACTGAATTGAGTAGAAAGATCTGCACGGTCACATAAAGAATCTATCTGTTTATTTATTTAATTAATAGGCACTCGGGAAACAGGTATTTGTTGAGCAATTTTTTTCTACCAGGCACTGTCTTTTCTACCAGGTCTATAGAAGTGAACAAAATGGATACAGTCCTGTCCCTTATAGGATTTAAAAATCTAATAATTTTTTAAATAAAGTTTATTTATTTTGAGAGAGAAAGAGAGAGAGAGATCGTCAACAGGGGAGGGGCAGAGGAGAGAGAGGGAGAGAGAGACAAATCCCAAACAGGCTCTGTATTGTCAGCCCCACGAACTGTGAGATCATGACCCGAGCCGGAAGCAAGAATCAGACACATAACCGACTGAGCCACTCAGGCGCCCATAAAATCTAATAACTTAAGAGAAACTCTGCTAATACCCCCAAATACTTATTTAACAAGAACTCCGATTTTTAAAGAGAATGTATGGTATATCTGAGATAAGAATAACCCTTCCTTTGACAAAGAAAAAACTACAAGGATGATCTGTAAGGGTGAGCTGGGAAAACCCAAGGAGAGACAAAGAGAAGGGTCAGTTTTCCAACTGCCTTCAGAGCTAGCCCAGGGGGGGCCACACTCATCCTCAGGGGTTTCATTCTGAGAGGCATTACTGCCGGTCTGCAACAGATGCCACCGTCCAGGGCCGTCCAGGGCCCAACCAAACCAGGGAGAGATGTTCTTCCGGGTTCAGTGCCCCTGCACTAGCTCACGGGACAGCGTCAGAGCCGGACTTCCGCCCAGCCTGCATCCAGTGGAAGAGGGTTCGCTCTGCCAGTGGCCAACGTTGGAGAAAGAACACGAGGCAGAAGGACCAGGGAGGACACATCCCTGAAACAGGTGCCTGGAGTGGGCTCGAGATGTCCCCATAATACTAGGCCTGAGTATTAAAATCCCTTTGGGCATCTGATGTTTGTTTTTAGAAAGACTCATCTTTAAAGACACTCATCTTCTCCTTTGGTGCCAATTAGCAGAAGCCTCGCAACCCTGGGCGGTTCCCCCCACTCACCTGCCGGTTCAGCCTTATGGACAAGATGTTGCTGGAATAGTTGTAATTACAGATCTCCGTGCCTTTCTTGAAGTGATAGACGTTCATCTGCCGCGGCTTTGTGTGACTGACCACCACGACCAGGCTGCTGGAGAAGAGGCGCTCCACGATGTAGACATCCGGGATTTCGTCTGGGAGGGAAAGGAGGCTGAGGTGACACAGATTTCGGCCTCCGGGCACCGAGCCCAGCTTACACCAGTCAGCCAGCGGCCTCTACGTCTCGCACGTAGATTAGCACACATTCGCAGTGACTGGTTTTTTCCCCTACAGTGAAGCTTTGCCTGTTTCCCAAGGGAGCGGTTCTGCAGCCCTTTCCAAGACCCGAAGAAAACGTTAGTGACCAGAAGGCACAGTCAGGTCTTCCAGAGATTTCCCCGGGTGCCTTCCATGGGGCAGAATCGTCTCTAGGGCACCAGTGTTTACTCTGGAAATTATATTGGGAGGTGTGGACAGTCTCGGCCCACCCTTTCTCCACGAGAGGTTTCCAAGGGTTGACTACTCTGGGGAATCCCTGCTTCTGGAATTCTGGTCTTTGTGGCCAGCAGGTGCCATGGGGACAGCCATGGTGGGGTGGGGGCAGTCACAGAATTACATCTGTGCCCCTCCCTGTCTTGCTCCCCTCCCTGGTCCTGTCTGGAATCCCTTTCCTGTTGAAGACAATCTGTGTGATGACCAGGGAAGGGGGTCTGTGCTCAGGAAGAAGGTCAGTCAGTAAGCCTCCTGAGCTCCCACAGGTAGAGACCTCAGTGGTTTTCTGAGAACATTCTTTCTCAGATGCATGCCTTCCTTGTGCTTAGGCAGGACCCACAGGGAATAACATAGGACAGATACAGAGCAAAGTATTCATGAAAATGGCATAATAAAAATAACATCTTACAAATACATTAGCGACCCAATGTGTTCATTTACCAAACCACCTTCTTTCCAGGAAATCCAAAGACTGCATATTCTTCTCCATTATGATGACACAAATTATTACTTACCCTGAGATATTAAGAGAACTAATTTTTGTTGTAATAATCACTAAGAGTACTCCAACATCTTCAATATGATCTATGCAAAGGGGATAGCGCTGCTTGGTTAAAACAAAGAAAACACTTCCATGACCGAATGAATGTTACCAACATTCTACAGTGCCAGTATGACAGCAAAAAAAAGAAAAAAGACAAACCCATAAGTGACCTTCTGATAGCACAATGATCAAAACTGATGACTGTGCATAAAAGTCTATGAAAAAGTTTAACGACAAGGTTTCAAACAAAGGATTTCTTAATATAAAAAGAAAAGGTTACCTAAGCTATTGCCAAATCTAAGTGCTTACTTGTGGTTTTACTTTTTAAGCCAAGTGGAGGCAATGATTTATATTTAAGTCTGAAAATGACTGACTCCTTCAGTTTGACAGTTACGGGAGAAAAATGCAGACAGCTCAGGAGCACCGCAGATTAAAGTCTAGAGGAAGGATTCGGTGTCCCCGGGATTTCACACACACACTTACTGCTTCCATGGACTTGGTCCAGTTGCTCCACAGAACTCAAAGAAAACAGCTTATAACCGGCTTTGGTTCCAATTGCTAGGGATCTGTGGAAGATAATACCACGTGGGAATGAGGTTCAGAGAGCTGAAACTCATCGAAGGAAAGTCAAACCTCCCAGGGACGGTGCTTTCCCAGCGAGGAAACAGGAAAGACGGAATACGTAAGAATACTCATCCTGCACTACTCCCAACACTATCAGGGGTCTTCTGGTTGTCTGAGAGGTACTTTGCCAAGAGGTCAATTTTTT
This sequence comes from Panthera pardus, assembly GCF_024362965.1. NCBI lineage: Eukaryota > Metazoa > Chordata > Mammalia > Carnivora > Felidae > Panthera > Panthera pardus. Next base: position 24,492,042 of record NW_026526876.1, on the reverse strand, counting down.
ATTTATTTTTGCTTAAAAAATAAACACACGGTCATAGTAGGCACAGTCATTAGTAGGTACAATTTGGTGGATGCTTCCTTTCATCATTTTCCATGAAAACACCGCAGATGCTTTTTACCAGTAGCTCTCATCCTTAAATGTACATTAAATTCACTTGGGAAGTTTTTAAAAAATACTGATGATTGTCTATCGTGGCTCCTCCAACACTGAGCTTTTTATTTAATTGGATTCTTTTCTTTTTTCCTTTTCTTCTCTCTTTTCCTTCCTTCCTTCCTTCCTTCCTTCCTTCCTTCCTTCCTTCCTTCCCTCCTTCCTCCCTCCCTCCCTCCCTTCCTTCTCTTTGTCTCTCTCTCTTTTTCTTTTTTTAGTTCAAGTACTCTAATGTGCAGCCAGGGTTGAAAACTCTGTTGTATACCACGTTCCACAAAGCTAGTATCACAACCAACCAACAAAACAAAAACTAAACACATCTGGAACGGTATGCGCTAAATAAATCTTGTTTTCTTAATTTTTCACTTTCGACCAATAGATACAGAAAGACCGTTTCCTTGGCCAGTTTCTTTGGCCACAGGATGAAAGCAAACGAGTCCATTTTGTTCGCAGCTGGGACCCCCTTCCAGATCCCTCCCGCTTTGCCCTCAACACCTCAGCGATGAGCAAAATCTCACACAGGGCACACTTAGAAAAAGCGCTCCGACCTGGAGCACCTCCACCCTGGGAAAATGGGATGTCAGAGCCGAAAGAGACCTTAAAATAGTCCTAAGTGGACTAAAAATTAGCCCAGCTTCCTCATTTGAAGCAGGTCTTTGAAAAGGTGAGATCCATTCTGCACAGGAAAGCATATACTAATATAAGCAGTTGACCGGGGCGAGCCTGATGGCCAAGGCTCTTGTTTCATCAGCCTAAAAATAAAAAAGAGGAGGTCATGTGGTTTTCCCTGGAATTGTTTTTTTTCTACCCAAACGTTTGTTGTTTCCCGGGACACAGGGAGAGGAGGCTGCGGTCAACTCTCAATCAGTGAGGTAGTTGCTTGGGTCCCGCAGTCCTCCACCTGCTGGGGGGCTGACCTGAGGGGCAGGACAGGTTCCGGAGCAGCGTCAATGATGACCAACGGCACCTGGAGAGGCGAGAGGCACGCCCCCGGCATCTTACAAGTTCACAACACGGCCACGTGCAGCAAGAGAGTGAAACTGGGCTACTGTCTTATACCGCATACAAGTATGAACTCAAAATGGATTAAAGACTTGAACGGAAAACCCGAAGCCATAAAGCTCCTAGAAGAAAACATAGGCAGCAAGCTCCTTGACAGGAGTCTTAGCAATGTTTTTTGGCTCTGACTCCAGAGGCAAGGGAAACAAAAGCAAAAACAAAAAGGTAGAAGTACATCAAACTAAAAAGCTTCTGCACAGCAAAGGAAACCATCAACAAAATGAAAAAACCCACTGAATGCGAGAAAATATTTGCAAATTATATATCCCTTAAGGGGTTAATATCCAAAATATATACTGTATATGGTATAATATAAAATAAGAAAATACATATTATCTTTGAGTATATGTAAAACAAATATATATAAGTATATGTAATAAATATGTAAAATATATACACAATAAATATATATAAACTAAATGTATATAAATATACATAATATAAATACATATAAATATATTTTATGTAAGTAAAATATAAAACAAATATATAAATATATAAAATAAATATGTAAATATATATGAAGTGCATATAAAATATTTTTAATATATTTTTATAAATATATTTTTATTTATAAAAATATATAAATATATAATACAGTAGATAATACTGCATTAACTTTGTAGGTATAAAGAAAATATATAATTCACGTAACTCAATAACAAAAAAAAAAACAACCTGGTTAAAAATGGAAAAGAATCTGAATTGACAGTTTTCTAAAGCAGCCGTGCAGATAACCAACAGATTCATCAAAAGACATTCGGTATCACCAATCATCAGGGAGATGCAAATCCAATCCACAATGAGATACCACCTTACACCTGTAAGAATGGCTGTTATCAAAAAGACAAGAAGTAGCAAGTGTCCGCGAGGATGTGTTGGAAAGGTGATCTTCGTGCACTATGGGTATGAATGCAAACTGGGGCAGCCACGCCAGAAAGCAGCGTGAAGATTCCTCAAAAAATTAAAAAGAGAACTACCCTATGATCCAGCAATTCCACTTGTGGGTATCTTTCAGAAGAAAAACTGAAAACACTAACTCGAAAAGATGTATGCGCCCGTATGTTCATTGCCGCGTTATTTACAACAGCCAAGATATGGAAACGACCCAAGTGCCCAGCAGTGGATGAACGGATAAAGAAGACACGGCATGCGTGCACACGTGCACACGGGCGTGTGCACACGCACACACACTCCGCTTCTCAGCCATAAAAAAGAACAAAATCTTGCCATTCGCGACAACGTGGATGAGAGCACTGTGCTAAGTGAAATGAGTCAGACAGAGAAAGACAAAAATCACATGATTTCACTTATACGTGGAGTCTAAGAAAGACAAAACAAAACAAAACCCAGACTCATAGTTACAGAGAATAGACTGGTGGTTGCCAGATGACAGGGTTTTTTTTTTGGGGGGGGAGTGGGGATATGAAATTGGTGAAGGAGATCAGGAAATACAAACTTCCAGTTATAAAATAAATACATCATGGGGACGAACGTGGAGCACAGGAAATACAGTAAGTAATATTGCATTAACTGTGTAGCTTGACAGATGGGTTAGTAGGCTTCTCGTGGAGATCATTTCCCAATGTATACAAATGTTGAATCACAATAGGTTGTACACTTGAAACAAATATAATGCTGCATGTGTCAATTGCACCTGCACTTTAAAAACCTCCTTTTTATTCTATGATTCAAAAAACTTTTTTGATATGCCCTGTAGTGATTACCGTCTTTAAACGTTCTTCACATGGACTTTTTCACATAACTATAGACAAGTTTAGCGGCAACTGAGGTTTCTAAAGCTTGTAAGTAAGGGAAAAATGTAATGAGAGTCTTGTGATATTAACCGAAAGATTTGGTAATTTAAAATAATTTTCAGGGATGCCTGGCTGGCTCAGTCGGTAGAGCGTGTGATCCTTGATCTCGGGATCGTGACTGCTAGCCCCACGTTGGGTGTAGAGATTGCTTAAAAATAAAGTCTTTAAAAAATAAAAATTAAAAAAAATTCAAACATAAGGCCTGCTCCCAGAAGAATTTTATACATGAAAAAATAGCAGTGTGGTTACTATTATGTTTTAAATGTTGAGCCATGGCCACAAAGGAGGCTGAATCAAGGAATCCAGACTAAAATCCTATTTTATCCATAAGGGCTTCCTGCAGGAAAAAAAATAAATAAATTCTCATCACCTCTCACAGGAATAGAGCTTGGGACAAATATGTGCCGCCAGTCAAATGAAAAAATGTACCCACAGTGCCTAGCACAGTGCCAAGCATGAAGTATGATCAAAGAAGACTCGTAAAGGTTAGTTGCACTACTGGACTGCAAACTCAGCCTGCACTTACAAAGAAAGACACACTGATACTCCTAAATGCATACGTAAGGGGCTTGACTTATTTTAAAATCCAATGTCATATCCTCTGTGGCTCAAAGCAACTGACTCTGACAAAAACTTTTATTTATAGGTGAGACAGAGCTGTCCAGCAAAGCCTTCATCCAAGAAAACAGAACTGACCATAGAGACGAAGGAAATTAACTTTCCAAGCACCCAACAGCTTTGAAAATAATATTCTTACCCAAGTGCCATAGAAAGCTGGGACTCACCCAGAGTAAAAACTAACCCCACTTAAAAAAAAAAAAAAATCTGATACACGATGTTTATAAAGCAGAACTTCGAACATTTACTGTGAACTAGCAAACTGACTCCTTTCCTTGTCCTGTGTTCGGTTGGGAAGGAAAACACTCTGGCATTTCAACAGCCATCCTCTCTTGCAAAATGCTTCTTACAAAATGTCAGAATTTTATCTACACCATCATTTCTGTAAACTGCGGGTCTCAACCCATGAGGAGATCTTAAAAACAGCTCATGAGTCACAAACAGCTTTAAAAGAAGGTATCACACTATATAGAAAGAGTAAACACTATTTAATGAATCACCTTTGGGAGACAGTCTATGTATGTGGGTATCGGGGGATGTTGTAACATGCATTTCTTATTGTGGACTGTGGTCAAAAAAGGCTTAAAAGTCACCCATCTAACCAAGCCGTCCAGCTACCCAATTACCCGATTACACATACTTTTTTTTTTTTTTTCCGAACAAAGGCATATTGTTTGGCATAGGGTGTTTTTAAACAGAAACACAAAGGGAATGGAAGCCAGAGTTACTTATGGTACAGGATGGCCTTAATTACACCAGTGAATGTTCAATATTAGCACAGCCCAGTCACAGGCGGCCAAAGCACAAGCCTGAAGCCCATTCCAAACAAGGAACACGACAGAAACTGGTACAGCAGGAAGTAGGAACCTGGAAAAGTAGTCATCCCTGCTTGATGCTCGGGGTGCACATTCCCAAGAGATTATTCCATATGGTCCCCAGGACTGGCATCTAACAATTCCACGCAAAGAGGTAAGGAAGCAGGCGTTCACTTGTAAAGGGCTGAATCTTTGAGAGGTCTGAAATACGGTTCAGCCTCTAACTCTCTGGCCAAAGTCCAAAAGTGCACATCGAAGTGAAACATTACAAGTGCACTCAAAAAGCAACAGGGTGGAGCTCGCGCTTCTCAGAGAAGTCAGCCGGGCCCGCGAAAGGGCTCGGGGACTCTGAGAAGAGGATTCTGCCTCGCCCTGGGGGCTGTGTGAACACAGTGAGAGGGGGTGGAAAGGCGAGATGCCCCGAGCTGGGCTGGGACGAGGGCTGGCCTGGCCGCACGGATAGGCTGCCTCTTTGTCCCAGGCCCTGCCCAGATGCCACGTTGAGATGCTCAAGGACAAATGGGAAAGTTTTTCCTGTACTCTCATCTTCCTGGGCCCCAACAACCTCGCCTAGGGTCAACTTGCAACTTCCCCCTCCTCGCCCATCTCCTTTGTTTTGGCCTCTGCCCCTCCTTCCGAGACCCCCACTCGGGGCACTAGCCTCTGCCCCCACTGGATCCGTAGCCTTCTTCAGCCCCACTGCGCCCGCGAACTCCCTCCCTTCGTGCTCGGCCGGCCGCTCCTGGCCCTCAGCCCACAGCGGGGGTGGGGGCGCTCGAACCCCCGCAGGGGGAGAGGGAGCCCACCCAGACCGTGCGGGCCGGGAGCCGCCCCTGCCGCGCTGCCGCGGCCCTCTGGAGGCGCAGGCCCGCGCCACTCCCGCTACAAGTGGCCGACAGGACAAGACCCCTGCTCGCGACTTCTGCCCCCCAGCGTCCCGCAGGGCAGGCGCCGCGGCTTACGTGCAGTCCTGGTTGAAAGAGAAGCAGCTGAGCGCCGCCTCGACCCCGCCCGGGGGGCCATCCGCGGCCTCGGCCTCCATCGGGGGCTCGACCCGGGGAAGCCGCAGCTCCGAGCCGGCGACAGCCACCTCAGCAGCCCGCTGGCGCCGGCTCCGCGGGCCGGGTCGCGGCCCCCCCTCCGCTCCTGGCCCCGCCCGGCCCTTCTTCGCTCCGCCCCGTCCCCGCTTCGCTCCGCCCCCACGCCCGGCCCAGATCCTCCGGCGCGTCCGAGCCAAACCCGGCAGCTGAGGGGGTGGGGTCCCCACCCTCGGCCGCCATTGGCTATGACTCCACGCCGCCGCGCCCCCTTGGCCAATTGACGACAGCTGTGGGCTGGACCGCCCTGGTAGCGACCCGCCCCCAGCTCAGCGACGCGGCTCTCCATTGGGCGAAGGAGGGTGACGCAAGGCTGCAGGCCACGTGGTAGTGTTTTCATTGCCAGAGGCTGCGAAGCGGAAGTCCGGAAGAACCAGTGCAACTGAGGCCCGACCTGGTGGCCACCTTCTGGCATCTGCCGTGGAGCTGCGGCTGAGGGGGCGGGCGGACGCGCTCCGTCCCACCCCACCCAAACCCCTGTCGCGTGTAGCTCTCCGTCTATTAAACTTACAGAGGTTAGTAGCGTGAGACGCCAAAGCCCCACCCTTTTACAGAGTCTTCAAACTGCTTTGAGAAAAGCCAGACAGATCGCATGTTACCTTCCCGGGTGCCCTGCTGTTGAGAACTCTTTCTACATGCCCAGCGCTGTGCTAACCGTGTATGTTATCTCTTAGAATTCCTATAAAACAAGAATATATACTTTCTGCCCAATTTTAATAAGGAGCAACTGAACAATTAAGTAATCTGTCTGAAGTAACAGAATAAATGGTAGAATGTGGATTTGTCTCAACTCAAGCTTCGTGCACCAAGAAATTCTCCTAGGGAATTTGGCAAAACCTATCTGATCTGTAATTGGAAAAAAAAAAAAAAAAGGAAGAAAATGTCTATAAGGTGGCGTGTTTGATGAAAGGGATGAGGTCTTGAAGATGGCACAATTCAAAACTCACATATTTGAGATAAATCCTGACAAGTCTCTCTTCCCAAGCTAAATTCACGTTGCCGTGTAGAATACCCAACACACTTTATAAATCAGTAGCTCTGCTGGCTTTGGATTTATATAATTCTTGATAAATTTTTAATTCATGCTTTTCAAGTTGAGATGGCATTTTAATTGTTATACCACAGTATTTCAAATTGGCATTATTAAAATGTATTTTGTGACAAAGCTATGTATACGTGTGTGTGTGTGTGCGTGCGTGCACACACACACACACACACACACACACACACACACACACACACACACTTTGGGAGCTTGGACCTATAATGGATGAGTGAAGCACATTATTTCATTTAAGCTTTTCTAGTTGCATATCCAGTTTGGGTTTTCCAAAATGCAAATGTAACAGTTTGTTCAGTTCACGCTATTATTCTTTCTCTCAACTGATGGTAAAATAGTTTAGCTGATAGATCCGCGGATGCTCTTCAGTCGATTGTGAGGTGTTGTAGAAACTATCGTAAGCGAAAAGAGCTTCTGTTTGGATGCTTTAAGTGCATCATCTTTGTAACCTCTAAGATCAGAAGTGCTTCTCACCACCCCCAGCTCAGGCATTTAGAAAACCAGGAATCTGGTAGGCTAGGTGCTCCGTTGTTTGGAAAATTCAATAAAGGACAGAATAAATTCGGTTTGTAAAGTGGAAGTTGTTATTCTCAACAGTTCGGACTTTATAGGCTAGAGTTGGGAGCTGGTGTTAGTGTTTGAGTAGGAGCGTTTCATGATAAAAGCCGTGTTTTAGGCAGATAAACTTGGCCAGGGTGTGCAGAACAGATTAGAAGGGGAAAAAGCCTCGGCCAATGTGAAATTCTAGGAGTAAAGGGATATGAGATGCGAACTATTGCATGGCAGCAAGGCTAGAAAGTTGAAGACAAACCCAAGTGAAATTTTTTTTTCTGTTGAAATATATTTGACATATAACATTGTGTAAAATGAAGGTGTATAGCATGTTGATTTGACATTCATGTATTGTAATATGATTGCCATTGTGGCTATAATTAGCACCACTAACATGTCACATGAAGAGCTATTTTGAGGCAATGCTGTCCCCTAGAAAGGTAACAAACCAAAGAAAGAAAGAAAGAAAAGGTAATGTCAACCACAGATGTGAACCCCATATGTAATTTAACATTTTCTAGAAGCCACATTTAAAAAGATAAAAAGAGATAAGTAAATTAATTTTAATAATATCTTTAACACAAGATGTCAAAAATCTCATTTTAATGGGTCGCCCATGTGAAACTATTAATGAGCTAGTTTATTTATTTTAATTAATTAATTTTAATCAGCTAGTTTAAAGTCCTATTTTTTTAGTGTAGGTATTTAAAATCCAATGTATCTTTTTCACTTAGAGCATATCTCAATTTAACCTAGCCACCTTTTAAGCGCTCATGCGGCTGGTAGCTATCTTATTGCCCAGTAAAGTTTGGGGAGAATAAACCACAGATCGTAGCTGATGGGGGAGGGGTGGTATAGCAGAGAAGAGGGAAACGTCCACGCTGATTCCGTAGTTAGGATCGCCGTTGGGAAAGTGGGAGCTCGTGGTGCTGCTTTCAGAAACCAGATATTTGGGCAGGTATTTAGGGAGCGAGGTGAACTGAATGCTCATTGGAATTCCAGTTCAAGCCTAGAGATGTACGTCCGGGAAAAAACTGATCATCTTTCCAGCCCCACCCTTCGTGAATGATCCCCCTTGTATGTTTCCTACTGAGTTAATAGTCCACCACCCACCACTACCCATGTGGAAATAACATTCCAGGGCTGCCTCATCTGGTTTTATTTTTTCCCAAGACGATACAGAAATCTGTATTTTTATATAAATAAATTTAACATAACTATTTATTTTATATAAACCTATATTTTATGTAAAACTTTAAAAGGTTGATGACCGATTCTTATTTTTAAAAAAACACTGTGAAGGCCAAATTAAATATACGAGCTGGCTGGATGTGGTTTGTGGAGGTCCAGTGTGTGACCTCTGTGTGAGGCATAATTCCCAGAAATTTACTGGCATAAACATCTAAAGAAAAGGCTGCAAATAGATTTGAAGGTGTTGGATTCCTTTAATATCAGGCTGATTTTTCTTTTTCTGAGTCCTAGTTCTAGGTTCCGTGGGAGAGGAAACTCCTGATTTATTTATTTTTTTTAAGTTTATTTATTTTGTGGGGGAGAGAGAGCATGCACGTGTGCACGTGAGCCAGAGAGGGGCAGAGAGAGAGGGAGGGACAGAGAGAGAGGGAGAGAGAATCCTAAGCAGGCTGGGCACACTGTCGGCACAGAGCTGGGCTCGGGGCTCGATCTCACAGACCGTGAGATCATGACCAGAGCAGAAAAAGAGTCGGACGCTTAACCGACTGAGCCACCCCGGCGCCCTGAGGACACTCCTGATTTAAACCCTGGGTTTATGGCATCCTAATCCTTCCACATTCTTGGAACAGAAATTTCAACACTACATAACAGGAGCCGAGGCTATCTGGAGGAAGAGGGGAATATGACACTTCACCGCAGGAAAAACAAGATTTCAGCTTTTTGCCTTTCTTCCAATTGAAATTTCCTAAATGTCTATCTTTTCTCAAACAAAATGTCCATTACTTCTGGGGAAACAGTAAGTCAGCAAAATCCGGAAGAATAAAGCTGAGCTTGGGAATCAAGTGTTCTTGGTAATATACAAAATTGCAGGCCACAATTCAGCTAATGGGGAGACTTCCTATTTGTTCAGCAATCAGGTTGTAATTTTAAAATGCTGATTAGGGAATGCATAGGGCATGAACAGGGGAAGTTGGAAATGGGACATCCTGTCTGATGCAACCCTCATGTCACCCAGTATGGTTGCCCATAACACCCAACTGGCTATAATTAGAGTAAGTACGAGGTGAGCAAATACCACTCCTGTCCACTTCTTCTTTTCATCAAATCCATTCTGTTTTTATAAGATCAAACCACAGGGAATAGCTCCTTTTCCTTTTCTGATGTGTCTCAGCACTCAGAACGTGAGCTGAGAAAGAGTAGAACCGGAATAGACAAGTGTATGGTAGTACTTGGAGAAAAGAATAAAGGAGAGAGATTCTGGGGACAGTGTAGAATAGGTAAGACTTGGGGGGGTAGAGAGAGGGAAGGGTGATGTGTCGCAGGCTCAGGGAGTCAGCCCTACCGATCTGGGGTAGAAGGTAAGGGGTTGAAATGTAGGGTAATTTCTGGGAGAGCAGGTGATCCCGTCAGATTGGCAAACAGGAAGTGTCCGGCCAGAGGTATGGCTAAACAGCAGGCACAGTTGGGCTTTTTTGTTACTAATCATAGGCACAATCTGTGTGGTAAAGCACGGCTGCCATGAGTGAACAGTTCCTATTATGTGCCTTTGCTCCCCAAATGGAACCATTATTTCTGGTTTTATCAGTTGAAAAGCCAACAGCCGTTCTAATAGTCCTTGACTTCCATATTTCCTCTCAAGAGCAAGGAACAAGGGTACTTCATTAAAGAGTGAACTGCAGTGTCTTTGACTGCATTCTCTTTCCCAGCTCTCTTATTTCTGCTTCCAGAATAATCTTCTGAGAACACTGAGGCAAAATTACAAGTTCTCCATAAATACTTGCTGATCGGCTGACGTTCACAAAGACAGTAGCTTTCTGTGTGTGCATTTGCAGACATAACTTGAGCTAACCATCTATTAGTCAAGACGATGCAGAGAGGAGGTTCATCATGGAGTTTTTGTTCACTGGGACATCTTAAGACCAGCCAGGATTGCAGAGAAGTGTTCATCAGGTCAACCAACTGCCCCAACTTAAGTTTTAGAGTATAAATATAGGTGATATCTGGAAATGGAAAGCAAAGCTTTATAGAAAGCTTGGCTTGAAACCTCATACCTCTTCTCATTTAATGTTTATTACCTGTCCTGTCCCAGGGATTTTTATCCCCATGGCACAACTGCGTAAACCAAGGTTGAGAGATGTTGGATAAGTTGCTCAAGGTCCTAGGGCTGTTTGCGATGGAGATATAGTTTGCCCTCGGTCCCTTCTACTGTATTTCCAGGTCACCCCGTGTTCCATGCTTCCTCTCAGACTGCTCAAAGCTGGGAACAGAACTGGCAGTGTAACCTGAACTCCATTCTCTAAGGAGACAGAGAGGCAAGGGTGGAGGGAAAGAGACAGGCTTATGCCAAGAGGGCCACGGGCCAAGTGTAAGAGGCAGGGCACCTTTTCAAGGGGGGCAAAGCTTTGCTTATGCTTGCCATGGGTATTACTAGAAGTATCTAAGAACCTCTTTTGCTCCGAGGTAAAGGGTTAGTTAACCTGCGCTCATGGGCGAGGGTGGCTAGTTCGTAAGTGGTGCTGTGGGACTCTGAGTTTCCTCCTGGCTAGAGAGAGAGTGTGAAGAATGGTAACCATTCCTTGGAATTCTTCACTTCTAGGGAAAAGGGGATTTCAAAGGCCATCGGTAAGAATCCCACGATTCTTGGTGAACAGTGCCATCTAGCGACCTGCTGTATTTAGTTCCAGCCCGGTAGGGCAACCTTGTAGGAAAGACTGGCTTCACGAGACACGGAGAGCTAATGACAAAACCGTGGAAGAGGAGTTCCAGGCTCTCCTGTGTTCTTCCAGAACTTCTTTCCTGTCTATACATGGAAGATACAGACACCTCACTCACCACTCTCTTGCAGAAGAAGTTTAGAAGGGGGTTGCCCATGCATTCATTTGACACATTTTTATTCAGTGCCTGTTATGCGCCCGCCATGGTTGCGGGTCCTGGGGATGCGCCATGGGGAAAATTAAGTAAAAATCCCTGCTTGTATGGGCACAGAGACCAGAGACAAGAAAAAACGGAATGGAGAGTATCTCAGATGGCCATGAGTGCCAAGGAGAAAAATAAAGCAGTTGGAAGGGATGTGGGAGGTGTTGGGGAGAGGAGGGCTTGATAAAGAGTAGGAAGGGAAGGCGTCGCTGGAAGGTTCCATTTGAACAAAGACCTGAAGGAGAGAAGGGAACATGAGGGGGAAAAGCATTCCTGGCAGGAGGAACATGGAGGAGGCAAGGGTGGATGGAGGAGAGAGAAGAGGGGCAGATACATAGGAAAAGAGGTCGGAATGGTCATGCTTGGGCATGTGGAGGAGGGACGAGAAGCCACTGGATATTTGGACTTATATTTGAACAGAATCACTTAGGCAGCTGTGCTGAAAACAAATTAAAGGTGTCTTGGGAGGGGCGCCTGGGCGGCTCAATCGCTTGAGCGTCCGAGTTCAGCTCAGATCATGATCTCACAGTTTGTGAGTTCGAGCCCTGCGTCGGGTTCTGTGCTGACAGCGCGGAGCCCGTTTCAGATCCTCTGTCCCCGCCCCTCTCTCTGCACCTTCCCTGTTCACTCTCTTTCTCTCAAAAATAAACAAAACATTAAACAAAAAGGTGCCCTGGGAGATTCACAGTTCCCTTTAGCACATTTAAAAACTCCACAAACCCCAGTTTATTGTTTATTTAACGTTGTTTAACGAGGACTTTCCAGGCTTACACAGATCTCTTTCTTCCCGCAACACCCACTACCTTCTTGCGGGACCCGAGAGACAAAAGTCAGCGCTGATAAGCAGACTGTGATGTTCCCGACAGTCATAAATGACGCGAGCCCAAAGCCAACAGAAAGCAGTGATTTTCCCAAGGCCACACCACAACTGCAAAGGAGCTACCGTTGAGTGACTAATTCTTTCTTATCAGTACCTTCCGCAGATTCGCTCCATTCCTCCGTTACGAAACCACGCCACTTCACGGCCACTGGCAATCCGGGCCCGATTCCTGTATCCCCTACCCTTCCCACCTTAGAGTCACTTAGCACAAACCCAAAACCCCACCAAAAAAACCCCTTCCTACAGCCACCGTGGTTCATTTGGTGTACGTTTTCCCTCGCTGCACCAAGTGAAGAAAATGAACATCGACTGGGTGAACCTGGCGATCTTGACCTACAGCTTTATCTATCTGCCCCTAGGATTTTGTAGATCAAAGTTTAAGAAGAGCCGGACAAAATAACGACTTCCTACCATCATATTCTTTGAGTCTAAGGCAGAGATACCGTGCCCCGCTAAAACGTCTTGCGTACCAAGTGGAACACAATGTCTGGTCCATGAAAGTGGTGAGAGACTATATTGCCAAATGTTTTTTGAAAATATGCTGGATGCTTCATAGCAATGAGGTTCTACGGTATGTGACCTTTGGTGTCTGGCTTCTTTTACTTAGCATAACGCTTCCAAGGCTCATCCAGGGTGTAGCCTGTATCAGTATTTCATTTCTTTTTACGGCTGAATAATATTCCGTTATATGTATTACCACAACTAATTTGTCCATTTGTCAGCGGGTGGACATTTGAGTTGTGTCCACCTCTTGGCTGTTGTGAACAGTGCTACTATGAACACGTGCGTGTGCGCGATTATTTGAGGACCTGTTTTCGATCGTCTTTCCGTTGTACCTGTGTTCAATATATCTTGGAATGGAATTCCGGATTATATATATATTTTTAAGTTTACTTGTTATTGAGAGAGAGAGCGCGCGCACGCAGGAGAGGGCAGAGAGAGGGGGAGAGAGAGAGAGAATCCCAAGCAGGCTCTGCACCATCAACACAGAGCCCGATGCAGGGCTCGAACCCACGAACCATGAGACCACGACCTGAGCTGAAGTCAGACACTGAACCGACTGAGCCACCCAGGTGCCCTGTATATTTTTTTCTATATATTTAACTTTTGAAGAACTGGCAAGACTGTTTTCCACGGAGGCTGAGCCATTTCACATTCCCATAGCAATGAACGAGGGCTCCGATTCACCATTTGTTACTTGCTGTTTTTATTTTTCACGATCGCCATAGCCATCCCCGTGGGTGTGAAAAACACTGAGATTTCATGCCATGTCTGCAAAGTTGCAAGCTCTTGGGACATCCGAGTAGTGTTGGGTCCCCCAGTGCTCACAATGAACCAAGGCCGTGCTGTATTTTCAAGGCTCCCACACCCATTCCGGGTCACGCTCTGGCAGGTGGGCAACAAAGCTTTGTATCGTATGGAAACTTGTTCAGCTTCAACACATACAGCTGAAATGTGAGTCCAGGGTGGGGCCAAGTCAGGGGAACAATCTGAGGCAGACCCTGGGCTGCCCTTTCTGGCTTGTTCTTTCCATTCTTTCTTTTTTTAATTTTTTTTTAATGTTTTTATTTACTTTTGAGACAGAGACAGACAGAGCGTGAGCAGGGGAGGGGCAGAAAGAGGGGGAGACACTGAATCCGAAGCAGGCTCCAGGCTCCGAGCTGTCAGCACAGAGCCCGACACGGGGCTCGAACCCACAAACCGTGAAATCATGACCTGAGCCGAAGTCGGACGCTTAACCGACTGAGCCACCCAAGGCGCCCCTGTTCTTTCCATTCTTATCGTTTATTCTCCTAGCTAAGACCCCTTGATGTTGGGACATGGTCTTCAGATACCCCAGGACATGATTACACCCCAGCTTCCGTTCAGCTGGGGCATCTCCATTCTGCAGGTTTCTTGTTAGGGTGAGAACAGTGCTAATCACGTAACCAAAGACGCAAAGGACAAGGTCCTTTGGGAACCAGAGCCCTTTGCTTCTTTAAACTGGGAAGATCCTGTGGGTGTTTCAGGGGCAGCTGATATCTGGGCATAGGGTACGTTATAAGGGATCGAGAGAGAGAGAGAGAGAGAGAGAGAGAGAGAGAGATCCAGGATCATTGGTGGCGAGGTAATAGTTGAGGCCATGAGAGGAGGTAAGATGTAAGGAAAAACGTGTCAGTTGGTGAAGAACTGGACTGAATGTCCTGGTATTCCTTTAATTTTAGGAACACTACCAGAAAGGAGGCTGGTGCTTGTGCTGAGCCGCCTTGAGCAGCTCCACGTCCCACATTGCTGATGAGTGAGAGCCTCTGTTATAAATGGAAACGTGAACCGGCAAGTGCTCACCGGCTAACGCTGAGCCCACCAGCTTATTTTGCTACCTATTATGTACGTGATCTGCGATTTTGCGTATGGATTGCAAATATGCGCGAGGAATAGGAAGCTGGCGTGTTTTCCAAAAACGAGACGGAGCGTTTTCGCTGCTGCGTGTCTCAACCGGGTATGGCTTCGACTTTTCATCATTTCTCTGAGGTCAGAAACAGCCTTTGGTGGGCTTCTATTTTTTTTTTTTTTTTTTATAGAAGTTTGGCTCCCGAGACTGTTTCAGAGCCTTTAGGAAAGATACCAAGTGGACGAGACATGTCTGAAAATTAATTTAAAGTGGCGATTTCCTAGGCCCTCCTTCTCCTCTTTCTCCGTAGGCATCTGTTCCCATATGTGGAGGTTTAAGTCAGCCTCTATCTACAGATGACCCTTGTCTGACCTCACTCTCTGGAATGCTCTGCCTGCCTCTGTCTTTCATGCCAGAGCACATCAACACTACCTTCTGCTGGCATTCCTGATAGGATCTCTTTCTCCCGAGCTCTTGAAAGAATCCTGCTTCAGCAACTCTAGAGAATGGTGGGAGAGTCGGTCTTTAAAAACAGATTTATCCCATAGCAAGGACAGGAATCACTTATTTTGCACCACTGTGTGCATTGACTCTTCTTTTCTCCCAATCCATGAACATAGTATAGATTCTTAGGTCCCCTTGACCCAGGAATGCAGTTTCCCATGCCTACATAGGCCAAGTCCTTCTGTTCTCAGAGAATCTAATTACATTAGCCTGTGTATTTTCTTTAAAACGGTTATCACAACCTAAAATTACCTTGTTTATTTGCTTACATATTCACTGTCTATCTCCTCTATCTGGAAAGTAAACTCCATGAGAGCAGGGTCTTTTTTTTTTTTTTTAAAGAAAAGTCTTTTTTAAATTATTTCTTTATTTTTAGAGAGAGAGAGAGAGAGTGCACATGAGCAAGGGAGAGAGGGAGAATCTAAAGCAGGCTCCACACTCAGTGTGGAGACCAACTCTCAGGTCTCCATCCCATGACCCCGGGATCCTGACCTGAGCCAAAAGCAAGAGTCAGACACTCAACCGACTGAGCCACTCAGGCGCCGTGAGAGCAGGGCCTTATGTGTCTTCTCCCAGCATCCAGAGCAATGCTTGTCCACATAATAGGTGCTCATGGAATATTTGCCAACTGACTGACTTACAGAATCAGTCGTTAAAACATCATACGAAAATTAGCTTTCCATTAACTCCTTCTAAGTGTCATTTCCTTGTCTCTCTTGAACGATGATATTGTCCAAATGGAGCTAGCATTGTGACCAAATACCAATTAACTATGTTAGTGGCTTTTGAGATTTGGGACCCCCTTTACACCCTTAAAAGTTGTTGAAGACCCAAAGAGCTAGTGTTCATGTGAGTCATATCTGTCATCATTCAGTGTGATAGAAATGAAAACTGAGAAGAGTTCAAAATATTTATCTACTAATTCATTAAAAATAATAAACCCATTATATGTTAACATTCATACCATATTTTTTTTTGTTTCTCAAATAAACAAAATAACAGGGACATGAGAGGCATTGTTTTACTTAAGAAAAAAATTTTTTAATGTTTATTTTATTTCTGAGAGAGAGAGACAGAGCATGCGTTGGGGAGGGGCAGAGAGAGAGGGACACCCAGAATCCGAAGCAGTCTCCAGCCTCCGGGCTGTCAGCACAGAGCCCGACGCGGGACTCGAACTCACAAACCTCGAGATCATGACTGAGCTGAAGTCGGACACTTAACCGACTGAGCCACCCAGGCACCCCAAGTATTGTTTTACATTAAAAAAAATCTTTTTAATGTCTGGCTTAGTAGAAGACAGCTGGATTCTCACATCTGCGTCCTCATTCAATCGGTGATGATATCACACATCACGTGGACTTGTAAGAGAATAGGAGTGAAAAAGGCAAACGGTATCTTAGTGTTCTTTTAAAAATAGTTTTGACTTTGCAGATGCCCCAAGAGATTCTTGGGTGGCCCCAGAGGTCTTCGAAGCACCCTTTGAGAATGAATGACTGACATTAACAGAGAGGAATACTTTTCTTTACCTTTGAACCACATCACCTTTAAACACTGTATTCGCCCTGTTATCTCCCTTTGCTTAGCTTACTATTAAAATGTTTATATTCCGGGACATCTGGGTGGCTCAGTCGGTTGAGTGCCCAACTTCGGCTCAGGTCACGATCTTACGGTTGGTGAGTTTGAGCCCCGTGTCAGGATCTGTGCTGACAGCTCGGAGCCTGGACCTGCTTCGGATTCTGTGTCTCCCTCTCTCTCTGCCCCTCCCCTGCTCACACACACACACACACTCTCTCTCTCTTTCAAAACAATAAACATTAAAAAAAATTAAAAAATAAAACGTTTATATTTCCCGAAACTGTATCATCGCCGTGGCGGCCAAGATGCATAGTGGGTGATGAGTGACGGAAAAGCAAACCAAAAGTTAATACTTTGTTACACTCAAGACACATCCACACACAAACAAGAACAACAATAATAAAAACATATACCTTTACTGAGCACAGACTCTGTGCTCCCTATTTTCCAAAGATTATCTCTATTTTTTATAATAACATTTGCAGGTAGGAATTATTAACCTCATTTCAAAGATAAAGAAATGGAAGCTCAGAAAACTTAAACAATCTGTCCAAGGTCACCAAGCTAATAAGTGACAGAGAAGAGATGGACATATTCAAGCCTCTTTTACCATCAAATGTAGGTGAACACAGTAGGGCGGCAAAAACCCAGCAACAGTGAGGAGTTCACGGTGAAAATTCACCTTGCAGGTTTGTACAAAAGAATCAAGGAATCAAACAATGCAGTTTAAAAAAAAATTTTTTTTAAGGTTTATTTATTTTTGAGAGAGAGAGAGAGAGTGAGCGCACAAGTGGGGGAGGGGCAGAGAGACACAGAAACAGAATCTGAAACAGGTTCCAGGTTCCAAGCTGACAGCACAGAGCCTGACGTGGGGCTCGAACCCATGAACAGTGAGATCGTGACCTGAGCCGAAGTTGGACGCTTAACTGACTGAGGCACCCGGGTGCCCCTGCGGTTTTTTTCTTTCAGTGATGTACAGCTGAAGAAGTTAATGCACCTTTTTGTGATTTGAAAGGAGTACATTTACAGCAAAAGATTGGAGAGCAATGAAATATGCCTCAACAGAGGACGGGTTACATCAATCATGGTACATTATAGACGGAATACTATGAAGTCATTAAACAGAGTGAGGCAGCCCTTTCCAAGTGTATGATATGTTGTTACGTGAAAACATAAGGGAAGCGCTGGTCTATTTCTGTTTTTAAAATGCGTGCAGTCTTGTGCCCGCGTAGCTGGTTTCTTCCGTGAACCTGATGGAGGGATGAACAGGAGATAGTTTACTTTTCTGTAATCAAACCCCCTTCAGATGTGGCATGGGTAGATCCCCTGACTTTTCAAGTCCTTCCGGAGAGTAGATGTCCCTCTCATAGCCAGTTCAAAACCGTCAAGCTTCTCTTTTCCTCTTCCCTGCCTTCTCCTCCCCGCCTCACCCCTGTTTTCTCCCGAGTTGGGGGCCAGGAGAGGGGATTAGTGAGAGAAGGGTGAAGTCTTCACCGGTGACATCCCAGGGCTTCTTTCTTGCCTAACACTTTCCCATTAGGGCACCTTAAAAAAATTTTTTTTTAATGTTTATTCATTGTTTTCTTGAGAGAGAGACAGAGCGTGAGCAGGGGAGGGGCAGAGAGAGAGAGAGAGAGAAGGAGACACAGATTCTGAAGCAGGCCCCAGGCTCTGAGCTGTCAGCACAGAGCCCAATGCGGGGCTTGAACTCACAAACTGCGAGATCATGACCTGAGCCGAAGTCGGACGCTTCACCGACTGAGCCCCCCAGGCGCCCCAGAGCAGCTCCTGAGATGTCTCCAAAAGCCTGTCTCTCTCATGGGTCCCGTGTGTGGGACCTCATGAGGGGCTCTCGTGGGACCCTCTACGTTGCCTGGCTCCTGACTTGGCTGATGCGCTCTTTGGCAGACCTCTGTGGCTCTTCTCAGCCCATCCACAGCCTCGTTCTTCTGTCACACTGGCAGGTGGCAGGTGGGGCCCTTCAAGGTGGCTCCAGCCTTGATAATCCCTCCGGCTTCTGTTACTCGGGTAACCCACGGCTGGGGTAGGGACTTCCCCACTGCTACCCTCTCTCCCCTAATCCTGCCTGTGGGAGGCAGGCAGTAGGCTCTGTGTTCATATCTTTTCCTCCCACATTCTAGGGGCCACAAGCCAAACTCCCAGGGACTTTCCTGCTGTCCCTGCTCAGGCAACTCTAGGGTGGGCCTGAGCCTTTACAGGGCAACAAACCTTCCAACCGGGGCCAGCTACATGATTTGCAGGACCCGGTGCAAAATGGAGACTCAAGGTCCCTTGTTCGAAAAAGTGGGAAAGGACGCTGATAAAATCACTAAAATATAAGGCTTTGTCCTAAAAATATTATTACTTATAAAATATAACAGGGGTAAGAAAGGTACTTGCGTGTCAACATAAACTTACAAATGGCAAAAAAATAACATTTCGATGCCAAAATTTTACGTAACGCAATAAATGATAAGCTGTTTATGTGATGTCTTGAGTGATCATTCAGTATTTCTGGCTCGTTTTTATACAAATTCATTTATTAGGTCACCGAAATTTATACTGTTAGCAATTTCATTTTTAATTGTGAAATTGAAAGCGATGTCAGTCACTCAGGGCAAATGCCAGGTTGTAAATGATTTTTCATTTTGAGGATTATTCTGCGGATGCAAGTTTCATGTTCTTGTACGACCTCCATGAGTTACAGGAGATGTCAGGGGAAACATTCAAAATGTCAGGTGCAGACTTACATTTGAACTTAAATTCAGGGGCGCCTGGCTGGCTCAGTTGTAAGAGCATGTGACTCCTGATCTCCAGGTTGTGAGTTCAAGCCCCATGTTGGGGTAGAGATTACTAAAAAAAAAATAAACTTAAAAAAATAAATTTAAATTCAGACTTACACAGAATTAATTAGTACGGAGAGCTAGAACCCTTGATTTAGCTACTGATCTGCCAATATACCAATCAACTGATCTTTCTTGGAAATGCATTGTCGGTTTCTGGAAAGATGGAGAGAACTGGAAGTGTTGATTTCCCACTCCCAAAGCCTTTGAAATTGGAGGAATGTGGTAGGGGGGAGCTTACTCTTTATTTGTATGGTTTGCCACTATTTGTCTTTTTATTTTTATTTTTTTTATAATTTTTTAATGTTTATTTTTGAGAGAGAGAGAGTGTGCACGCAGAAGGGGCAGAGAGAGAGAGAGAGAGACAGGCAGACAGAGGATCCAAATTGGGCTCTGAGCTTTCAGCACAGAGCCCGACACAGGGCTCGAACTCACAGACGGTGAGATCATGACCCGAGCTGAAGTCGGACGCTCAACCGACTGAGCCACCCAGGCACCCCGTTATATTCATTTTACAGTATACGTAGTTAGGTATGGTTTAGCATTCTTCAATTCAGCTGAAAAAATGTAAAGCCTGGAAAATTTCTAGATTTAGAGCATTGGGTCAGATGAACGCTGCTTTTTTTTCCTCAGCTATGTTTTTGGAAAGGTAGAGTCCGCTGTCATTTGGTGCTGTTTTTAAAATGATGAGGTGTGCTTCCTCAGGATTGAAGAGGTTACTTCCTGCGTTGGACATCCGTGCATGTACAGGAGGAGGTGAGGGCTGGGTGACTTGGACAGCGGGGTCCCAGGGGCCTGCTTGATCCCTGGCTGCCTGATGTCACGCATAGTGAGAAGGCTGACGGCCAGCGGGCGGGCAGGGCTGTCTCCGGTCGCATGATGAATGTTCAGCCGAGCAGGATGTCAGGTGGTTCAGCAGAATGTTCAACCTCCTGCAGCCCCCCATCCAGCCTCTCAGCCAGCTTATCAAATAAGAACCAAAGGACACCAACCTTCAAAATCAAAACACCCGAGTTTTCCTCTGTGCTTAAAGAAGTAAACAAAACATTTAAAAAAAGGTCTCAAAAAATTCCTACATCTAAATTAGATGTATTTCTTTTTTTTCTCATGTTCATTTATTTTTGAGAGGGAGAGAGAGAGAGAGAGAGGCAGAGAGAGAGGGAGAACAGAGAATCTAAAGCAGGCTGTCTGCGAAAAGCCTGACATGGGACTTGAACCCATGAACCGTGAGATCATGACCTGAGCTGAAGTCAGGTATTTAAGTGATGAACCACCCAGGTGCCCCAGACTAAATATTTTCTAATTTCCACTATGGTGATGTATATTTATATTTATATTTGTATTTTTATTTATATTTAAGGAATATTTCAAAATTTCTAAACATGTCAAGCTGTTGTTACTATCCTTCAAGTTGATTTCAAGTTTTGCAGAGAACATGGTGATGTGATGTGGAATTTTTGGGTCGCTTGATTTTGTTGACGCCCTACCTTTGCCGCCTAGTGCATGTGTGTGTGTGTGTGTGTGTGTGTGTGTGTGTGCGCGCGCGCGTGTGCGTGTGTCTCTTGGTCAATTCTGGCAAATGTTCTATAGTGTTTAAAAATAATGTCAGTGTAATAATTGTTGGGCGCAGAGCTCTCTCTCCAATATCGATTAAATCAAACTTTTCAGTGACATTGTTTAAATCTTGGATCTTCTTGATAATGGTTTGGGCCAATTTTGGATTATTTTTGTCATTTGATTTTGTACTTTTTATCTGCCTTGTTTGCCTACCCGTCTGTTTCTCTCATTGATTAATATTCATGACTGCCTACTTCACCCCCTTTTAACCTATTTTGATTTGGAAGTTTTATCTCTTAACTATGCTTTTAGACATTATAGCGTGTTTTTTGTAAAGCTTATTTTTTATGTATTTTAAATGTTTTTAATGTTTGTTTATTTTTGAGAAAGAGACAGAGTGCAAGTGGGGGAGGGGCAGAGAAAGAGAGGGAGACCCAGAATCCGAAGCAGGCTCCAGGCTCTGAGCTTTCAGCACAACGCAGGGCTCGAACCCACAGACCGTGAGATCATGACCTGAGCCGAAGTCCGACGCTTAACTGACTGAGCCACCCCGGCGCCCCTAAGCTTATTTTTAAAATTTTAATCCAGATGAAACAATCAAAGGCTACAAAATAACTTATAATGAGAAGGAACAGACCCATACCTCACATCTCCTCATCTTAAGCTCACACACCATGTGTATTTACTTCCAGTCTCTTTTCTTTTGGGTGCTCCTGAGTTCCGGATTCTTCAGTATATCTAAGTAACATGCCCTGTGTTGTTTATTCATTGGCAAATTTTAGACATTGCTTTTACTTGTCTTGGGGTGAGAGTGGAATCTTAAATCCCCTCTTCCTCCATAATATAGGAATATTAAAATCCTCCCTAGTCAGCTTTGTATGTGACACCAGTGGTCATACCATAAGCCTTTATTTCTTTTCCCATCATGCATAAAATCTCACAGACCATCAGGGGATATTAGATACCCTTCTATTCACCACTTCCTGCTCATTTAATTCTCTTCCTTTGTCTGCTGCATCTTTACTTTGGTGTTTTCTGACGTTGCTTCATAACGATCATGTAAATTTTGTTCTCATCAGGACCGAGACTTGGGGTGCCTGGGTGGCTTAGCTGCTTAGCATCCGGCTCTTGACTTTGGCTCAGGTCATGATCTCACGGTTCATGGGTTTAAGCCCCAAGTCAGGCTCTTGTGCTGACAGCCGTGGAGCCTCCTTGGGCTTCTCTCTTCCTCTCTCTCTGCCCCTCCCCTGCTCTCTCTCTCTCTCTCTCAAAAATAAATAAACTTAAAAAAATAAAAAGAACCAAGACCTACTGTACGACTACATTTCCTATTATTATTCAATTATGATCTTTATGTCATCTCATGGAGAACCATCCAATAACTTAGGGAAACAGAGAAGCTTGTCTTTGAGTCCTGGATAAAATTGAAAATCTCCTCTGAGACCCTGAGATTTCTAGCCTGTACTGCAAGTGGGTTTGGACCTCAAATGTACATTAGCTGAGTTGTCTGGGAACCTTGAACTGATGCATTAACATTTTTTTAACGAGTTTATTTTTAAGTAATCTCTACACCCAACGTGGGGCTCAAACTCACAATCCCAAGATCAAGAGTTGCACACTCTACTGACTGAGCCAACCAGGTGCCCCAATACATTGACATTTTAAAAAGTCCCAGGATAATGATATCTCTGGGGTACCCAGCAGAAGAAATGAGAAGCTCCCTGCAGGGACACTCTATAACTCAGGCCACAGAGGATTCCCACAGATAGCTCTATGCAGAAGATGAGCTCACAATACAATATTAGCACGCAAGAACTTTGGATGACATAGCAGTATGAAAAGGACTTTCATTTACATACGCTTACATAAGGGAAGACATTAAAGAGAAAATCAAAACTAAGGGTAAATAACCAAGACCCTAGAATTTTAAAAGACTGATATATTTTTAAAAGAATCAACTAACTTCCAAAAATGAAAAATAGGATCATTGAAATGACAAACCCGTAGGCTGGTTGTACAGACAGCATGTTAAATGCAGAAAAAGAGAACATTTGGGGAGTCGGGGTGGCTCGGTTGGTTAAGCGTCCGACTCCGGCTCAGGTCACGATCTCACGGTTCGTGGGTTCGAGCCCCACGTCGGGCTCTGTGCTGACAGCTCGGAGCCTGGAGCCTGCTTCGGATTCTGTGTCTCCCTCTCTCTCTGCCTCTCCCCCACTCACATTCTTTCTCTCTCTCTCTCTCTCTCTCTCAAAAATAAATAAAACATTAAAAAATGTTTTTAACATTAAAATGAAGTTATTAAAAATACACACACACACGCACACACTATGGGGTGATGTATATATAAACTAGCTTGATTGTGGTAATCATTACATAAGGTATACTTATATTAAAACATCACATCGGACACCTGAAGTGTGTGCAGTTTTTAAATGTCTAGGAAGACAGGTCAAGCTCCACACAGTTGGAGAGTCAGAGACCATGACTGATCCCACTGCCACAGAGAGTAACCCATGCCAAGTGACCTCCCGAACCAGCCCTGACGGAACAGGATATTATCCTTAGACCTCAGAGTGACTCCGTCTGCTTGGATTATGTTGGATTCGTACAGCAGGAGGTTTACTTTGTAAAAGAGAGAAGGCAAAGTTAAAAGAAGACACCTGTTACTTCCCCTGAGTTAAGCCCTCTAGAAATATTTCCCTTAAAGCGACCGCTTGTTATTTTGACACTTTGATCTTTTATTCTGGAGGCGGGACCTTCTAAACCTCCCTACTTCTCTCTCTTTCTCTCTCTCCGTTTGTAAAAATGGCGGTGATGCCTGTACCACAGAGGCAATGACTTCATTTTGCATCCACAGCTTTTGGACACTGCGTGAATAAAGGAGGAAACGTTCGATTATTCTTGCAAAGCCTAAAAGCGCTACGTTTTCATCGCTTAAAACATTGTGTTCGTGTCACTGATTCTAAAGATATACACTTTGAGCTCAACAATCGAGCCCTTCGGTCCATAACATATTTAGTGATTCAGTGAACCCTGGATTGATCAAAATGAAAGAAAAGATTCTTTCAGGAAACAGCCCACTTTGCAATCAATTTCGCATTAGTCAGACTGATGTCTGGGCTAGGCAGAGAAACCCCATGAGACTTTTTAAATGTCTGCCTGATTATGAAGTCTTGAAAGCTAATGGCTTTCCAGGGGACTGTTCTATGAAAATCATCAGGCTGAAGTCTGCTATAGTGCCAGGAGACACGAGCTCTCGATTAGGAAATTCTTCTTCTTCCTCTTCCTTTTTTCTCCCCCTCCTCCTCCTTCTCCTCCCCCTCCTCCTCCTCCCCTTTTCCTTTTAAATAAGCTCTTCCCCTCTCTCTTCCTAGTAGAAGAATATATTAAGCTCACTGTAGAAAGTAAGAACATAATGTGGCTGTACTTTTTCTCCAGAATCCAACTGGAGTTTGAAATCTGCCTCTGCTGCTGACTGCCTGTGACCTTGCAGAAGTCACTCATCTAATACACCTTAGCTACCTAAGGGTTAACGGGTATGCTAATACTGGTTACCCTCCAGAGCTGATGTGTGGCTTTCATAAGATGATCATGCACACAGTACGTGCCAGGCACGTGGTGAGACCTCACAACATGGCTTTATTAATAAAAGTCACAAAAACATAACTAACTAAAAACTGTCGGTAATGCCACTGCAGGGAGATAAACTGTACCTCCAGGTACAATTCTACGTTCTGGAGTTTTCCCATGAAGGTCACCAAATTAGTTCATCGATATTT
Source organism: Panthera pardus (assembly GCF_024362965.1). NCBI lineage: Eukaryota > Metazoa > Chordata > Mammalia > Carnivora > Felidae > Panthera > Panthera pardus. The sequence continues at coordinate 24,467,258 of NW_026526876.1, read as the reverse complement.
ATTTAGACCAACACTATGCTATGCAGTAAGAGGCATGTAGTTATAATTTAAGTCAACATTTTCTGACTTTCTCTTGTGCTAGTAATCTAATATTCATCCATTCATCATTGAAGCATTCAAATATATATTTTTTAGCACCTTTCATATGTGAGATACTGTTCTGGGTATTGGAGGCATTACAGTGATCAGAATGAAAACCTGGGCTCATGAAGCTTACATTCCTTTTTTGTTTGTTTTAATTTTTTGTTTTTTTAAGTAAACTCCACACCACACGTGGGGCTCGAACTCACAACCCCAAGATCAAGAGTTGCATGCTCTACTGAATGCACCAGCCAGGCGTCCCTGAAGCTTACGTTTCTGTGTGTGTGTGTGTGTGTGTGTGTGTGTGTGTATGTGTGTGTATTAGAGGAGAGAGAGAGAGGGAGACAGAATAAACAAACTAGTAAGATATATATAATATGTCATATAGTGATAAATACGGAGTAAGCGAGAATATGAGGGGTCAGGAGGCATTTGAGCACAGGTCTGAAGGAGGTGGGACAGCAAACCCCTAGGCTGTCTGGGAAGTCACTCTGTTCAGTGGAGGGAAGAATCACCCTGAGGCAGAGGTGAACTGGGCTTACTGGAGCACCAGTCGAGGACGTCAGTGTGGCTGTGGAAATGCACGAGCAGGATGGCAGAAGGGCTCAGATCAGAGGCTGACAGCAGCCAGCTCCCAGGGGCTGTGGGTCCTGGCAACCCTTCTCGGCCCCACGTGCAACCTCGTTGGCCTGTGATCGGCTTTGACCGAATTGCAAGAAGGACTGGCAGGTGTCCCTCCTCGGCAGAATCTTAGAGAGCCAGCATATGCTTCCCCAACATCTATTTCCTTCTGCCACAGTCTTCTACAAAGAGGTCACGTTTTAAAACCCGAGTCTTTTAAAACCCTGTGTGAAGACAGCAGGCGACCAAATTTCAGGCCATCTGGTGGAGATGTGTGGTGGGAGCGAGAGAGAAATGTTCACAAGGCTGCTTCTCCAGCCTGTTTCGGTCTTGAACTTGTAGTTGTGAAGAAGCACTTTACGTAATATTTTTTAAAGTCACAATTGTCCATATCAGTAAAACTAAGTGGGGAGAAACCCTTGCAGTAGCCTTGAGGGGGTCACTGCCTCCATTATGTCATTAGCTGTCCCACGGGTCTCCCGGCCAGGCTACTTTCTGCACTGATGCCAAAGTGGTGTTTCAACCTGCAAATTCATGATGTCCATTTCCTATTTAATGTCGTTCAGTGGAAAAGTACAAAAATATATGGCGAGTTTGAAGAGACCGAACATCAAAAATATCGACGGGGAATTCTTCATAACATTGTGCGATATTTTCTTGGTGGTAGGGTTGTGGATGATTTTAAATTTGTTTTGCATTTTTCCATATGAGAATTTTTTAAAAATATTTTTTAAATGTTTATTTATTTTGAGAGAGAGTGAGAGTACATGTGCCTGTGAGCCGGGGAGGGGCAGAGAGAGAGAGAGAGAGAGAGAGAGAGAGAGAGAAGAGAGCACCTGATGCGGGGTTCGATTCCACAAACCAAGAGATCATGGTCTGAGGCAAAATCAAGAGGCAGATGCTTAACTGACTAAGCCACTCAGGTGCCCCAAACTATGTGGATTTTTAAAGCATTCTTACTATTGGGACACCTGGGTGGCTCAGGTTAAGCGTCTGACTCATGGTTTCAGCTCAGGTGATGATCTCTCAGTTTGTGGGATCGAGTCCCACGTCGGGCTCTGCTTGAGATTTTTTTTCTTTCTGCTCCTCTTCCACCTGTGCTCGCTCTGTTCTCTCTCTTGGAAAAAAAAATCCACATAGTTCCCTCCCACCAAAAGCCCTTTACTGGCTCCCCTGTTTCTAGTGTGGTGGATTCAAGGTGGCCAAAGAACTTTGGTGCTCCTTCACTGAGAAGTCAGGTTCAATGCCCTTCCCTTTGTATCTATCTGGATGGGTTGAAGTCATTTGTTTGACCAAGACAGTGTGGCAGGAATAATGTTTGGGCCTTCAGGGTTAGGTCACAAGAAGCTGGTCAGCTTTTGTGTGGTGGTCTCACTTCACCCTCTGGGAGCTCTGGGCCATCACGGATGAAACCCAGCATCTCGAGACCTCCATGACGTAAGTACCCCCAGCCAACAGCCCCAGCGGGGTCCATTCATTTAGTCCTTCCCACCATGGCAGCAGACATGTGGGGGAAACCATATGAACCCTTGAGACCAGCCCATTCTCTGGCCGAACCATCCCAGTCGATACCGCGTGGAGCGGAAGAATCACCCAACTGAGTTCTGCTGAAAATTCCTGATCCACAAAGTCACGAGAGAAAATACAGTGATGGTTGCTTTAAATGTTGGGTTAATTTGTTAGGTGGTAATACCTGGGATTGTAGCAGACAAGGAAAGGCTTCTTAGCAGGACTAAGGTCCTCCCTGATCTGGCCCCGCCTACCTTTCCTTTCACTTCTTACCCTTCCCCTCCTACTGTGCTCTCCTGTGATCTCAGATTTCTTTTTTCTTTTAATGTTTATTTGTTCTCGAGGGGGGAAGGGGCAGAGAGAGAGGGAGACACAGAATCCAAAGCAGATTCCAGGCTCTGAGCAGTCAGCACAGAGCCCGATGCGGGGCTTGAACCCAGGAACCGCGAGATCTCGACCTGAGCTGAAATCAGATGCTTAGCTGACTGAGCCCCCCCCAGGCGCCCCATATCTCAGATTTCTTGTAGGTTCCTCAACCCACCATGGTCTTCACCCTCTGCGCCTTTGTCCCTGCCTGAGCTCCTTTTCCCTTTTTTAAAAAAGAGTTTTATTAAAGTACAGTTGCTACCAAAAATCCCCACAAAACTACACATGCTTTATATATACAATCTGATGGATTCGGACATCCACATATACCTGTGATGTTACCACCACAATCGAGGCAGTCAACATATCCATCACCTGCCAAAGCGTCCTCGTGGATGTGCGTGGAGGGTAAGCATGCTTAACTCACTATCTACCCTCTGAATACATCTTAAAGGGCACAGTACCATGTTGACTCCAGGCACGATGTTGTTTGTACACCAGATCTCTAGAACTTATCCCTTTTGCAGGATAGAAACTTTACACTCATCAAGCAAAATCTCCTCATGTCCCCCTCCTCCAGCCCTGGGGCAGCCACCACTCTATTCTCTGCTTCTAGGAGTTTAACCGTTTTAGATAGCTCACCTAAGTGGACTTTTACAAGCTAAGTGAAATAAGCCTATTTCAGAAGGACAGAGACCGTACGATGCCAGTTACCCGCTGGGCCTCGTTTCCCATTTATTCCGTTTACTGGGGCTGCTGGTGCTAATGTTGTACATTGTACCTGGTTCTCTTGTGTTCATCTACCCAGCACATTTGTTCGCTCTCTGTTCTGTTAGTGTGTATGTTAGTTTCCTGTTGCACCTGTAACAAGTTGCCACAACTTAGTGTCTTTTTTATTTTTATTTTTTAACGTTTATTTATTTTTGAGACAGAGAGAGATAGAGCATGAACGGGGTGGGTCAGAGAGAGAGGGAGATACAGAATCCGAAACAGGCTCCAGGCTCTGAGCTGTCAGCACCGAGCCCGAAGCGGGGCTCGAACTCACAAACCGCGAGATCGTGACCTGAGCTGAAGTCGGATGCTTAGCCGACTGAGCCACCCAGGCGCCCCACAAACTTAGCGTCTTAAAGCAACAAAAATTCATTAACGGGAGCTCTGGAGATCAGAAGTCTCAAGTGGGTCTCACTAGGTTGAAATCAAGGTGTTGGTAGGACTGGGTTCCTTTCTGGAGTCTCCAGGGAAGAATTTGCTTTCCCTCGTTTTTTGTTGTCTAGAGGCTACCCATTCCTTGACTCATGGCCGCCGTCCCCTTTCCCGGTCAGCAGTGGCTGGTTAGGTCTTTTCTCATATCACATTCCTTGGACACTGGCTCTACTGCTTCCCTTTTCCAGGTTTAAGGCCCCTCGTGATAACATTGGGGCCACCCAGATAATCTAGGATAATCTCCCTCTCCGAAGGTCGTCTGATTAGCAACCTAATTCCATCTTCAATGTTAATTACCCTTTGCCATGTAATATAACAAATCGTAGGTGATGGGGAGTGGCATGAGGGACATCTTTGGGGGCCATTGTTCCGCTGACTCTAGTCTGTGCCCTCTTAACAATACACTGTGACCTATGCGTGACTCTCCCAATGTATACCAGGAGCCTGCACAGAACGGGCTCTCGATAATGGGTATTTCAGGATACGGCGCTGTGAATAAGATGGGGGTTTTGTCTAGAAGGATCTGATACTTAAGAGCAGGGGTTGGCAAACCATGGTCCACCTGTTGTTTTTGTAGAGTTTATAAGCTAAGAATGACTTTTTTTTTTTTTTACATATTTAAGTGATTGAAAAAACAGTATCTTGTGAACTGTGAAAATCACTGAGATTCAATTTTAAGTGCCTATAAAGTTTTATGGAACACAGCCATGCCCATGCATTTATGCATTTATGCACGGTTTATAGCTGCTTTCGTGCTATGTCGATGAGGTTGAGTAGTTGCGACAGAGGCCGTATGTCTGCAAAGCCTAAAATAATTACTATCCGGCCCTCTTCAGAAAAAACATGGCAATCCCTGCTGTAGACCGGCACCGTCCAGGAGAACTTTGGTGATAAGGGAAATGTTCTCTATCTGTGCTGTCCCAAATGGGGGCCACCAGCCACATGTGGCACTTGAAATGAGGACTGATTTTTTTACCCTCTAATTATAACTGATACTGGTTTAAAGAGCCCCTGTGGCTAGTGGCTATTGCACCGGACGACTCAGCCCTAGGAGAGACCATTACGAAAATGCTAATGGTTTCACCATGTGCCGAGAACCGTGCTAAGAGAACGAGGACAGTGCCCTTCTCATTCCCATTTTACAGATGAGAAAACTGGGGCACAGGGAGATTAAGTGACTTGCCGAAGGTCACACAGCTGGTGAGTGGCAAAGGTGGAACCCAGGGAGGCGGACTCCAGACTTGTCCCTCCAACTGAGAGGCAATACCGCCTCGATGAGAGAAGTCGTGTACGTGCTGAATTCTAGCATATGGTAGAAGGTGATGGGTGCTACGGAATTCGTGAAAACGAGGCAGGGAAACGAATGAGGGAAGAACCTCTAACCAGGGAGGAAAGAGACATCTCTGTGGGCGACAAACTATCGAAGTTGGGCTTTGACCTTTGGGTGAGATTTTGACTGTTAGCTCTGTGCCTGGAAGCCAGAGGGGCCGATGACCTAAACACAGGTGTGGTGGGGGAGGGGGGGGGGGAGAGGGGAGGGGCCGGTAAGGAACCAGAGAGCCTTCCAGTTTGAAAACACTTGTCAGAGCTTCGCTAGCCCAGGGCCCCAAAAGCCTTCTTGACAGATGGGTGTATTTCCTCTTTTCTATCAATACCAACCGTGTGAATGACCTTGTCTCTCTTTTCGCCTTGTTGGGAAGCTTAGCATCAAACTTGAACTCAACTAAAGCCACAGTAGCAAAACCTTACAGCTTGAATATTTGTGTTTCGTTTTCCTGCCCCCCCCAGCTTGATTTCTGCTTGTTTATGTTTTTATTTCTGATTTTGCTCTTTATTCTTATATATGTTTTAACCTAATTTTATTATACAAGCATATATTTATTATAATGCTCCTTTAGTCCTTTTGAGAACGTGTCTGGGTTTACATAAGAAAGGAGTTTCTAGGGCTGCCTGGGCGGCCCAGTCTGTTAAGCATCTGACTGGGGCTCGGGTCATGATCTCATGGTTTGTGAGTTCAAGCCCCGCATCAGGTTCTGTGCTGACAGCACGGGGCCTGCTTCTGTCTCTCTCTGTCTCTGAAACATAAATAAATTAAAAAAAAAAAAAAAGAAAAAAGAAAGGCTCTAGTCAGGTGGGCATCTAGTGTAAGTGCAGGCAGGTAAGTCTGAAAAGATGAAAGGACAGTCTGAAAAGACAAGTTGATGTCAGGCCCTGGGCAGTCACAGCCAAGTGCAATCCCCATGCCCTTTCCTCCTGCAGCCTTGGCTGGTGTCCTCTCAGCACCTGCCTCCGTTCTTGGAAACCTGGCAATTGACCTTAATCCCGTCCCATGCTGTTGTCCCCTTGCTTCCTGGACTGGCCGATGTGCATTGGCATCTTCTTCGAGTGTTAACTCCCAGACATCCTTGCTTTCAGCCTTGCCGTTGGCATCAGAGAACACGCATCCTGTGCTCTCCGTAAAGCACGCCTGATCCGGCTCCTCTTTCCGGATCCTCAGTGGCTCTCAGGCGAAATCTCAAGGGCACTGGCGGGGCTCAGGGTTCTGGTTCACACCTCAGCTCTGCCTCTTCCTGCCCGTATGATGTGGGCAAGCTCCTTAGCTTCTCCGGGCCTCAGATTGCTCGTCTGTAGATGGGAAATGACAATGGCACCAGCACTGCCTTGTGCTGATGATGGGCTGAGTTGGCAGGTGTAAAACATGGCGACCGTTCTAGGCACAAGTAAACACTGTGTGTGTGTGTGTGTATGTGTGTGTGTGCGTGTGTGTGCGCTGGCCTTGTTGCCATGAGCTCTTCAGACGCCTCTTGCCAGTTCCCCTCGCACAGTTTCTGGTTCCTGTGACTTGCACTACTTGTGGTTTTCTAAATGCCATCCAGAATGTTCCCTTGTACCTCTGGATGTTTTGTCCATGTTTTCCCTGTCTGAAAAGCGTCCCTTTCCCCATCTTAGCCAACTCTTCCTCATTCTTCTTGTGTTAGCTTAGATGCCACTTCCTTCGGGAAGTCCTCCCTGCCTACTCTCCACCTGCCCTCCCCACTTGTATTTTTAAAAAAATTTTTTTTAAGTTTATTTATTTATTTCTTTTGAAGGAGAGCAAGCATGAGTAGGGGAAAGGCAGAGAGAGAGAGAGAGAGAGAGGGAATCGGAGGAATCTCCGTGCACTGTCAGCATGGAGCAAGATGTGGGGCTCGATCTCAAGAAACCTCAAGATCATGAACTGAGCTGAAATCAAGAGTCCACTGACTGAACCACCAGGGTGTCCCCTTTCCCCACTTGTATTTTTCTGCCTCTCCCCCCCTAAAACTGTGTTTGGCTCCCCACCTTGGAGGGACAATCACAGTTCCTGGCAGAGTAGGTACACAGGAAGCTGTTTTGGAATGCATGGATGACTCCCCCCGGTCAAATCAAGACACAGTATAGACCAAAGTGTGTGCAAGTTGGAAATAGGATGACGTAAATTGCCAGCCACAGAATTTCAAAGTTGGCATGAATCCTAACCCTTGTTCACACCGTGGCCACTTGGTGGCGCCACTTTAGCTGGTGGCCCTGAATACCTACCGGCCTTCCTCAGGATCAGTCTTCAACAACGAGTGCCTCAGGAATTTGTCCTTTGCGCAGAATGCTAACACCTTGTACTCCAGATCGAGGCTAAACAGCAAGTGTCTACCTTGAGGGGTGGTAGGAAAATGGGGGAGAGCAAAGGAATACTGAGTCAGGAGGTTCGACTCCATCAGGGGATGGGAAGAGAAGGGTCTCTGAGAACCTGGGCTCATGACCAGGAGGCCAGCTGCAAATCCAGAATGCCAGACTCAGTTCAGAGGGCCGGGATGTCATGGAGGCAGGAGAGAGGAAAAGGAGAAGTATGGTATAAAGTAGATGAGACCCATTCGACAAGAATTGGTGAGAAAACACTCAGAAATGGGGCACTGAATTCTATCCTGGAATCCCAAGTCTAGAAGCAGGCGGGGCTTGGACAGCAAGCCAAGTTTCAGTCCAGAAGGACCAGCCATAGGAGCTGCTTATTAAGGCTCACCAATACCCATCGTTAAGAGTACTGCATAGAGGATGTGCATTTCAAAGCGGAAAAGGCACGTAGGTTTTCTCAGTGCAGGTGCTAGAAATTCTTCTGTGCTTTTCTCCAGCTTACAGAGGAGAACTTTTGGTGTTGGTCCTCTACAGTGGAGATGACCACTGCACTGTACAATGATGAGTTATAAGTGATAGCCACTGACCCGAGCTTCAGGCGTGGCTGTATCAGGGTTGGTCACAGTGTGGCCAGCCAGCCCGGGGCTCTCCAGCCGGTCTGTAACTTTTGGCCGGGTGACCCCGGTCACTCCCTCACGGTCTTCCCTTCTTGGATGACACACAGACTGCGCATGAACTAGAAGGTTGCTTTGTAATTATCCCAATAGAAGTCTAGAGATTTTTTTTATACGGCTGTTTTCCAGAAACTCTTATCAGTCAGTGTTCTTATATGTTCATACCATGGCCACTGGGCAAAGAAACAAACCCTGGATGACCTAGTAGGAAAGGAATTTATTGAGTGGATACTGGGTAACACAGGACTTCTGGAAAGGCATGACAGCCGGGTTTGGGGAATGTGCCAGGTGGGGATAACACTGAAAATCACACTGCAGAAGTGGGCGGGTAAGGACACAATTGAGGGTTCGCTCCACAGGACGTGAGTGGAAAAGCAGTTAATGAAAACAACGCAGCCTTGACATTCTGTACAGTTTCCCTGTGCCTTTTGATTCCGGTGTCAAATGAACACTAAGCAACCTGACAGCTTTGTGATTATTTAGCCTCCGTTTTCTTGCTGGCTGGTCAACGCAAATGAATTCACATGGAGAAACAGCTCGAAGCATATTTCTTCCCTGACGGTGGGTGGGAGGTGGCTTGTTGGTTTCCGGTACCCCACCTGTGATGTGAATTGCCCCGACTTTTCCCTCCTCACGCCATCCCTTTGTGGCGTCTGTCTCCTTCTGGAAGCACCTGCTTCCCTCGGCTTCCGTGACCCCATTATCTCTCCTCTGGTTTCCTGCCCGCTTTCTAAATGTTCCTTCCAGATCCCCTTCTCCCCTTTATCTTGTCAGTCTTGGTCTTCCTTCTGCCACCTTCCTTCTTCCCTCTTCTTCTCCCAACGTCCACTCCCGTGGCTTTGTAATGAATCAGCTGGTGATTTGAAAGCCCTTGGGGTCTCTCCTGGATTTCCAACCAGCAGGCAACTGGCTAGCCTCTCACGGATGTCCCGAGGCCCCTCACGCTTGAGATATTCCCACCCAACCTCACCGCTTCTCCAGTGTTCTCTGAATCTGAATGGCAGCAGTAACATTTCATTGTCTGAGTCAGAAACCTAGGCATCATTCCCGGGTCCCCTCTCTTCAATACCCTCCACTTCAAACCCTCTTATTTCCTTAACATCTCTGGCATCTGCCCAGCGCTCCTCACCTGCGTCAAGACTTTTTAAATTTAAGCCATCACCATCCGTCACCTGGATCATTGCAACAGACTCCTAATAGGTGTCCTTGCTGCAGGCTCCCTCGCACCCCCTACTCCTGCCCTTGCTTCATTATAGGCCGAGTGATAAAGTGTATACTTGGCCATACCTCTTTACTGCATGTGACATTCAATGAATCCCCTGTGGCTCTGAGAAGAAAGTCCAAACTTCTAAAGCAGAGGTGGGCAAATGACGGCCTGTGGGTTGAATCAGTCTCACCACGTGCTTTCATGGTCATATGTGGTCACAGCTCACAAGCTGACAATAATTTTTACATTTTTAAATTGTTGGGGAAAAATCAGAAGAATGCGACATGTGAAAATGATGTGCATCATATCCAAAATAGACAAGAAAACCCTCCTAAAACTCAACAATGAGGAAGCAAACAATTGAATTTAAAAATGGGTAAAAGATCTTAACAGATGTACCTCACCAAAAAAGATATACAGATAGCAAATAAACATATAAAAAGATTTTCAGCATCATATGCTGTAAGAGAATTATAGATTAAAACAGCAATGAGGGGCGCTGGGGTGGCTCAGTCAGTGAAGCGTCTGACTCCTGATTGTGGCTCAGATCATGACCTCTCGGTTTGTGAGTTTGAGCCCCCCCATTGGGCTCTGCACTGACAGTGCAGAGCCTGCTTGGGATCCTCTGTCTTTCTCTCCGTCCCTCCCCCATGTTTGCGCTCCCTCTCTCACTCCCCTCTCTTTCAACATAAATAAACTTAAAAACAAAAACAAAGGGGCGCCTGGGTGGCTCAGTCGGTTGAGCATCCGACTTCAGCTCAGGTCACGATCTCACGGTTCGTGAGTTCGAGCCCCGCGTCAGACTCTGGGCTGATGGCTCAGAGCCTGGAGCCTGCTTCTGATTCTGTGTCTCCCTCTCTCTCTGCCCCTCCCCCGTTCATGCTCTGTCTCTCTCAGTCCCAAAAATAAATAAACGTTAAAAAAAATTAAAAAAAACAAAACCAAAACCAAAAACCAGCAATGAGGCACCACTACACACCCAATAGAATGCCTACCATCCAAACACTGACAACACCAAATGTTCGTGAGGGTGTAGAGGGTGTAGAGGAACTCTCGTTCATCACTGGTGGGAGTGCACAATGGTCCATCCACTTTGGAAGACAGTTCGATGGGTTCTTACAAAACTAAACGTACTCTTCCCATCTGATTCAGCAGTCGTGTTCCTTGGTGTCTCCCCAGATGAGTTGAAACATGTCCGCCTAAAAAGCTGCCCATGAATGTTTATGGCGGCTTTAGTCCTCATTGCCAAAACTTAGAAGCAACCAAGAGGTCCCTCGATAGGTGAACGGATAAGTAAACTGTGGTCCATTCGGACAAGGGGATATTATTCGGTGCTGAAAATAAGTGAGTTAGGAAGTCGTGAAAAGATCTTGAGGAACCTTAAATGCATAACATCAAGTGAAAGAAGCCCGTCTGAAAAGGACACCTGCTGTAGGGTTCCAACCGTATGACATTGCGGAAAAGGCAAAGCTTTGGAGATGGTAAAAAATCAGGGCTTGCCAGCAGCTCAGGGAAGGAAGGGAGGGATAAATAGAATACGTGGGCTTTTAGGGCAGTGAGACTATTCTATATGAAAATATTCTATAGGATACTGTAATAGCAGGTACCTCGCATTATACATTTGTCAAAACCCATAGAATATACAACACCAAGAGTGAACCTTGATGTAAACCATGGCCTGCAGTAACAACAGGGCATCAACAGTGACTCATCGGTTGTAGCCCACGTCCCACATTAATGCAAAATGTGAACAGGGGAAACCGTCCGGTGGGTGGGGGTGAGGCGGTGTCTGGGAATTCTCTGGACTTTCTGCTCAATTTTTGTGTGGACCTAAAACTGCGAAAAACAAATAAATAAATGAAGACCGTGGATTTGAAAATTAAATCAATTTCAGCGTGTCTCAAGTTTCATTGGAACACATTCACACCATTCATTTGCATGTTATCTATCTATGGCTGTCTTTGTGCTACAAAGGCCACGGTGAGAAGTTACTGTGGTGACCAGAGGACCGGAAAAGCCTAAAACAGTTACTGTCGCACCCTAACCAGGAAAGAACGTGCCGACCCCTGGTTTACGCCCTTCTGCATCAGGACACCACCTGTTCTTTAATCCCCAGCCTCACCCTGCTACCTCCCATCTTGTCCATCAGCAATCCGGAAAAGTATTTTCTCTAACAATCCACACTCTCTCTTGCCCGTCATTTCCCTCTGCCAGAAACACCAGGCAGGACTCAGGCAGAATTCCACGTGTCCCAGCACCTCTTTGGGAGGCAGCCTTTTCGGACCTCGCAAGCCTAAATTAGGGGTCCCTTTGGTACTCCTCACCCCCTCTTTCCCACAGTTCAGCCTTTCTATGTAGAGCGTCATGTTCTTACTGATCCCCTGAGACTGAGTTTTGGAGGGTGGGGCCGTGGCTCATTCTTTTCTGCATCCCTGCCGCCCAGTGCCTGCTCTGTGGATGCCCAGGGAACATTTTTAAAGAATTCTGAACTTGGCAATCATGCATGTCTGGGCTTCAGAATCTGTGAAATCAGATGGTAAATGTCATCTGCGTGCCTGTTTAGGCATATTTTCTGGGCAGAAAGTCCATTGTCTTCATAAGCTTCTCAAAAGGGGCCATGACCAAAAACAATTTTTTTTTCTAATTAGAAAAATTAGGATTTCCATAGGGAGCCTAGGTGGCTCAGTTAGTTGAATGTCCAACTCTTGATTTTGGCTCAGGTCTTGATCTCACAGTTTGTAGGTTCAAGCCCTGCATCGGGGTCTGTGCTGACAGCAAGGAGCCTGCTTGAGATTCTGTCTCTCCCTCCCTCTCTCTCTCTCTCTCTCTCAAAATAAATAAGTAAGCTTAAGAAAAAAAAGATTTCCTGGAAGAGGTATAGATACATGGTCAGTAAAATACCAGTAGGGATACATTAACAAGATTTGTTGACTTTGTTAGTTGGACAGAGTCAAAGAAGTTTCCTGATTTTTCTTAACACAGTCAAAAGGTCTTTGTGGGTGACAGGCCTACTGCAGTATTGTTTTTGTTTTTAAGTTTCTTTATTTATTTTGAGAGAGAAAGTGAGAGAGAGGCAGAGAAAGAGGGAGAGAGAGAATCCCAAGCAGGGGCTGCACTGTCCGCACAGAGGCCATAGTGGGCTCGATCTCTTGAGCCATGAGATCATGACCTGAGCCGAAACCAGGAATTGGACGTTCAACTGACTGAGCCATGAAGTGCCCCATCACTGCTATTTAAAAAAATTTTTTTTTTTAATGTTTATTTTTGAGAGAGACAGAGACAGAATGCAAGTGGGTTAGGGGCAGAGAGAGGGAGACACAGAATCTGAGCAGGCTGCAGGCTCTGAGCTGTCAGCACAGAGCCCGATGTGGGGCTCGAACTCACGAGCTGTGAGATCATGACCTGAGCCGAAGTCGGGCGCTCAACCGACTGAGCCACCCAGGCGCCCCATCACTGCTATTTTTTTAAAGCCTCATGTCCACGACCTATTGATATAAAGTTAGCATTAGTTAAAAAAAAAAATAGCATAGGCATAGGAGATCGATGTCCAGAGGAGGAATATTTAGAAAAGATTCATACAGATATCTGCTCTTGATTTGATTCATGCTTATGATGATTAATTTTGCATGTTAACTTGGTTAGTCCCCAGTACCCAGCTTTTGGTCACATGCAAGTCTGGATTCTGTGGAGGAGGTCATTTTTAGATGTGATTAACCTTTAAATCAGCAGACTTTGAGGAAATCAGATTACCTTCTATAATACCTTCAGTTGAAGGCATTACATGAAAAGATTGAGGTCCCTGAGGAAGGAGTTCAGCCTCCAGGCTGCCTTCCCGCTCAAGGCTGAAACATCAACCTTTCCCTAGGTTTCTATCCTGCTGGCATACCCTGGACACATTGGATTTGCCAGTCCCCCACAATTACCTGAGCCAAATCCTTAACATAAATCTCTGTCTATACCTGAGACAATTCTCCATCTCTCCTGTCGAACGTTGTGGGTTGAAATATACTCTTTTGGATGAAGACATGTTTTTGATGAAGAAGTTTTCACTTGGAAAGCTCTTGAGGATTAGACCCAGGATTTCTGGTTTTGTGGTTACTATTTTCAATTAACGCTCAAGATAAACACCCCTTCTCGGTTTAGATAAGCATTTGCTGGTGAGAAAAGTAGGAAGGGTGTTAGCATTTGAATGCTTGGTGGATCTGGGTTATGTTTGAAATCACAACCTGGGGTTCCACAGGAAGCATAAATACTCAGCAGTCTTGTGCCCTACAAATGGGTGGTGATAGTCTGGAAAGTTCTTGGAAATCTGAACTATGTTGGATCCATCCTTAGCCAAGGGAAACTGAATGGGGACACACACACCCTTACGCTTATGTAAGCATAAGAAACAGGAAGAAATGGGCCACCAAAACATTTCTTCCTTTCATGTATGGGCTCTCTTTATCCTACTTCTGCTTAGTAAATGCACTACTGTTATTTTTTTTTTTTATGTTTTATTTATTTTTGAGAGAGAGAGAGAGACAGAGCGTGAGCAGTGGGGAGGGGCAGAGAGAGAGGGAGACACAGAATCTAAAGCAGGCCCCAGGCTCCGAGCTGCCAGCACAGAGCCCAACCTGGGGCTCAGACTCACGAACCGTGAGATCATGACCTGAGCCAAAGTCAGACGCTTAACCAACTGAGCCACCCAGGCGCCCCTGCCCACTGTTATTTATTTTGCTTTTAAGTCGTTTGCTATCATTTCAGAAACACTGTAATAGCAATTAAGGGATTTTTTTTTTTTTAAGAGAAAAATTCTAGGTGCCTGGGTGGCTCAGTTGGTTGAGCATCTAATTCTTGATGGCAGTTCGGGTCATGACCCCAGGGTTGTGGGATTGAGCCCTGCATCGGGCTCTGCATTGAGTGTGGAGCCTGCTTAAGATTCTCTTCCTCTGCCCCTCTCCCCTCATGTGTGCTCTCTCTCTGTCTCTCTCTGTCTCTCACTAAAACAAAAAAACAAAGGGGCACCTGGGTTGCTCAGTCGGTGGAGCATCCAACTTCGGCTCAGGTCACGATCTCACGGTTCGTGAGTTCAAGCCCCGCGTCGGGCTCTGTGCTGACGGCTCGGAGACTGGAGCCTGCTTTGGATTCTGTGTCTCCCTCTCTCTCTGTTCCTCCCCTGCTCGCACAATGTCTCTCTTTCTCTCAAAAATAAAGAAAGATGAAGAAAAATTAAAAACAAAAATAAAAATAAAAAAAGGGAAAAATTCACCTATACCTTCACTGCCCTAGAAACTGATTTTGAGTTTTTCAGGGACACGGGCCAAAGGCAAGGCTGGCAGACCTTGGAATCAAGGGCAGAAGGCCTCTGGAGAAGGGACAGCCACACAGAAACTACAGCGGAACAAGTGTCACTTCCGAAATGCAATTTACAAGTTGTTACTCTCACAGCGGCGCGGAGGCACTGAAAGAGCATTTGCACCATTTGGAACCCGCGGATGCTGTTTGGTTTTTCAGAACAGCTGTCTCAGTGACCTCTCCCCGGGCTCAACTCTCCACTGGCCGCTTCCCTTTTTGTCTTTTAAAGCCCCAGCATATGAGGATTTGGCAGCTAGAACAAAGTTGAGCACCACTGACACAGGAAATGGTCCACGGCTGGACTGGCGCCTGAATGTAGCTGAATGGGGACACACACACCCGGCCCTGAGCAGAGAAGCTGTTGTCACTCAAAGCGCTGAGCTCCATGGCACTGGCTTGCTCGGCTCCCTGTTCTAAGTGTCTTGACTGTGTTAGGAAGGTAACAGTAATGGTGGGACACAGTACAACTCAGTCTTTTTTTCAGTTTTAAAAAAAAATGTTTATTTTTGAGAGAGAGACAGAGTACGAGCGGTGCGGGGCGGGGGGGGGGGGGGCAAAGAGAGAGGGAGACACAGAATCCGAAGCAGGCTCCAGACTCTGAGCTGTCAGCACAGAGCCCGATGCGGGGCTCGAACCCACCGAATGTGAGATCGTGACCGGAGCCAAAGTCGGACATCCAACCCACTGAGCCACCCAGGTGCCCCTATAACCCAGTCTTAACCTTGTAGTTTGGGTGGCTCTTCAGGAAGAGGAAGAGGTAGGAAGTCAACTGGCACTTAACTCACTGTATCCCACGCTGTGCTGGGCACTTTGTATATATTCTGCAAAGGAGAGTGAGTGGTTTACGATCGCTGCCTGGGTGTGGGCCACACTAGCTGTGTGGTCTTGGGCACATCACTGGACGCTTTGCCTCATTTTCCTTTGGTAACACTGGCAACCAGACCTACACCACTGGGTTACTATGAGGGTTAAGTTAATTATTGTGCGTGAAGCTCTTCGTGCCAGGAACATGTGTGCCATTATTAGCTTTATTAGTTCATTTTAACACAGCCCTGCTTATCCTTTTATGATCTAGGAAACCGAGGCTCATGGAGATTAAGTCAATTACCGGAGATGGCAGAGCCTGAAACCAAACTCAGATTTATCTGACTGCCGTGTTTTCTTCTCATAACATGACTGGGCCTGCTTGATGCTATCGAATTCCCTCTTCTGCTTGCCAGCTTCGGGTTCAGTGTATTAGCCCTTCTTTGTACCGACAGGGGTGAAATCCTATACGACTCAAGCTCTGTCTTTAATCCCCCATTTCACCCATCCCTGGCGGTCAACAAGCCAGGGAGTGGGCGGGAGGAGAAACTTTCCTTCTATTTTTCCCTCCTGTGGGCCTAATCTGCCCTTCTGATGGTGCCTGTGCTGCCTCTGGTTTTCCAAAAGCAAAAGTAACCGTAACTTAATAACAGAAATATCTTGACGAGCAGGACCCTTATCATAACCTGGCCGATTTAGGGGAGCAGATGGCCTCCCGGGGCAGTGCTGTCCAACAGAAATGTAATGTAAGCCGTATATGTCAGGAAAATTTTCCTAATAGCTACGTTTCACAAGTAAAAAGACAAAGATGAACTTAATTTAATAATATTTAACCTGAGGTCTCCAAAATATTACCCATGTCCACCTGGAATCAATATAAAAATTCGTAGTGAGATATTTCTATTTTCTTTGTGTTAAATCCACCTATGCGTTTGGCACCCACAGCCCTAGGGCTATATATACCGTGTGATTACAACACGTATCAGACCCAAGGATACGAGTCCTCCAAAGGCCTTCTTTATTCATGTAGCGACTTTAGATGTCTAAAACTGTCTCCCGCTCCCCCTTTCTTCCTTCTACCGACAGACGCTCTGATGGGGAAAAAAAAAATGGCCGAAGCAGTAAAGGAGCCGCCTTGTCTCCCCCTCGAATCCGAATCATCCTTGATGGGTGGTTTTGCAGGCAGTTGAGATTTCTCGTGTGGTCACAGAGGGTTTGCGCCTGTCTGCACCCTTTGTAACTTCTCCCCATGCCGGGTCAGGCGTCATGATGGAGGGGAGGGGGGGTGTGCGTTTCAGGGTCTAGATGCACCCTGACAAGTCCTTTTCAGTGTCTCGGGCCCACAGACCGGCTTGGCCTCCACTGACGACAGCACCCCCGGAGGGGAGAGCGGCCCGATCAGCCAAGCGGACGCTCGGCAGGGCTCGGATTTCCTGGACCGGATGGCGGGGCCGTGCCCGGAGGCCCGCGCGGTGCAGGCCAGGCACAGGATGCGCGGCCGGGCGTGCTCATCCTGGGCATCCGCCGCTGCCGCGGATCCGCCGCGGCCGCCGCCTCCTCCGGGGCCTGGAAACGGCAGGAATCTCCCCACCCCGGCCCCGCGTCCTCCCCCAGCAAGGGGCTGCGGGGCGGAGTCGCCCACCTGTCATCCGAGACGCCCCACGTGGGTCCGCCCGGGTTGGGGGTGGGGGCTGGAGGGAGGGAGAAAAGGCAGAGGCGGCGAGGGAGGCGGGAGTGAGAGTGGGGCGGAGTGAGGAGTGGAGGCGAGGGGCCGAGCAGAGAGGGGAGCTCCCCCGAGCCGCGCCGTCGACGAGCGGAGAGCAGAAGGAAGAATAAAGGGGACCTGTGGTATCCAGACAGGAACAGGTAAGGGGGGCAGGTGAACGGAAGGAGGGGAGCGTCGGGCTGGAGAGAGTGGGGAAAGGATAAGAGGCGGGTGGGAGGAAAGGGCTGCGAGTGGGGGACGAGGTTAGATTAGAAAGGAGAGCGGAAAAGAACGATTCTAGGGCGTGGAGGGGCCAGGGTCCTTCTAAGAGGGGCTGAAGACGAACCCGGGCCGCAGCGCCTTTAAGGTTGCCAAGGCGACGGCTCTGGCCAGAGCGAGGCGCATTGACGTCAGCAGTCGGGCGCTGATTGGTTGCAGCCGGGTCGTTTCCGGTGGAGCCGCCGCGGAGCCGCTACCGCAGAGTAGAGCGGGGCTGGGAGGGAAGCGCCCGGACAGCTCAGCCAGCCGCAGCCTCGCACCCGCTGTCCCGCGTCCGCCGCCGCCCGTCCCCAGGTGAGTGGGGTCGGCCAGGGGGCCCCGACGCGCCGAGCTTCGCGGCCCCGCCGCCCGTTTGGGGGCGCTGGACCGATCCAAGATGGCGTCACGGGGAGCGACCTGCAGGGGGATGGCCGCACCCCCTGCCCCTCCCCGGCCCCAGCGGGCGCCTCCCCGTAGGCCTCACGCCCCGGGCCGCGCCCCCGGCCCCGAGTCTGCGGCTCCGAGGCCCCCGGGTCGCCGGGACTGCTCCGGTGCGGGGCTCACCGGCCGCCCCGCCCGCGCGCGTTCCCCGCGCTCGGCGGCGCTGGGGCCCCCGGCCCTCCGCGGCCATCGCGCCCCTGCCGCCTCCGCACCCGCGCGCCGCGGCCTCCTCGCTCGCCCTCCCCCATTTCCTGAAGGACATCAGTTCGATTTTACTGGAATCCGCCATCGTTCCCCCTAGCATTGCTGGCTGATCTTGAGACTCGGCCCTTCTCGTTTTTCTTTCTAGGGCCTCCTTGTCCTCCTCTCCAGCGGTGGCTTTCTTTCCCCGGGAAAGCCTTCCGGGTGCTCCCCTCCTCCCCCCTGCTCCGTGATTTTAGCTTGGCTCCTGAATTTCATTTTGTCCCCTTTCACCTCCCCTTTTCTGATCTTCGTCCCCGTCCTTCCTCCGTCTTTTCGCCACCGTCGTGGCCTTCCGACTAGAGTAGGATGAAGGAAGGATAGGCCTCCCTTCTTCATTCTGTGGCCATGATTGTGGCATGAGTGAAGTGAAGGGCACTCTCCTGTCCTTCCTCTCGAAAATAAGTACATGGTCCCTATTAACCCCTGCAGCGCAGTGCAGGTGTAATGCCAAACAGCTACTTTGAGAGATTGTCAAGCGACTGGCCTTTCTAGCAGAGGAAAGAAAGAACACTTTCTCAAGATGACCCAAAGGAAGTGTTTCTGGCTGGTCTGAGGGTCTGCGGTCTGAATCAGCAAGTTTCCCAAAAGTGTGTTAAATATGCCCTCTCATGTAATCCTTTTGAAACTGAATTTTATCACAATTGAATTGACAAAAGAAAACTGAGTTTTCTTATGAGCAGGTACAATGCAGTGAAAGTTAAAAAGGAGTTAAATAATTTTGCGGGGGGAGGGGAGAAGCTA
Organism: Panthera pardus; assembly: GCF_024362965.1. NCBI lineage: Eukaryota > Metazoa > Chordata > Mammalia > Carnivora > Felidae > Panthera > Panthera pardus. The sequence continues at coordinate 24,448,423 of NW_026526876.1, read as the reverse complement.
AATTGTTGGGCTCTTAGTTTTAAGAAGGAATACAGAGTATATCCGATTAAAAATACTAAGACAGTCAAGTTTGGATTAAGGGGTTCACATGGTGACCGCATTAATCTTGGGGCATTTTTGTTAATTTGCTCCCTCAGGAAGACCAGCCAGTGTGTTCTTTTTAAGACTTTGTTTCAAACAAAAGGTCAGTTTCACTTGTTAGACCCAGTTCTCTCATTTCTACCAGCCAGAGTCGTGATCTTTGAATGATTTCTCTGATCAGTTGAATACATGGATTGATATTCCTGAAACATGTCGGAATATTTTGGAGCATAAAAGATCTGATTTATCATTGTTCTTGGTGGCCTTTGGCATTATTTGAAATGTAGAAAATTCACTGAAGTGGATTATCAGTTCTTATGACGGTCTGACCTGGAAAAGTGGCTGGTATAAATCCAAAATTAAAGAACCTTTTTTTTTTTTTTTATTGTGTATTTCTGAAGTAGCGTGGTTCTTTTTCTGTGGCTTTTAATTTATGTGCTTGTCAGGGAGCTACAGACTTTCTCATGGTCTGTTAACTAGTCTGCTTGTGGGGTGCCTGGGTGGCTCAGTCGGTTGAGCGGTTGAGAGTCCGACTTCGGCTCAGGTCAGGATCTCACAGTCTGGGTTCGAGCCCCGCATCGGGCTCTGTGTTGACAGCTCAGAGCCTGGAGCCTGCTTTGGATTCTGTGTCTCCCTCTCTCTCTGCCCCTCCCCTGCTCATGCTCTGTCTCTCTCTGTCTCTCAAAAATGAATAAAGGTTAAAAAAAAATTAGTCTGCTTGTTATTGACCTTTATTTGTCAAAACAAAATGAATAACAGTGTAGCACTTTGGCTCTTAATCTGGGGTTTCTTTTTTTCTTTTAAATTTAGAGTTTCCTCTCTGGTTTCGTGTGCATTATATTTGGAAAAGACTGATGTGTATTGAATTCATCTGGGAGGGGGAGAGGACCTCAATTTTATTTTCTAATCTTAATGGCTTAATAATTAGGAGTTGGAAGGAAAATAACTTATGACTGTGTTGTTAAATTGGTAAGCTTTAAATTCCGGGGTAAAGTTAGCTGCTGTTATATTTCTACTTACTTTACTTTACATCCAGGTAGTTTGAATCCTCTAAAATTCATTAAATGCAGTTTATCTATTGATATCTTCATGTACACTTTTTAAAATGTTTTTATTTATTTTTGAGACAGAGACAGAGCATGAGCAAGGGAGGGGCAGAGAGAGAGGGAGACACAGAATCTGAAGCAGGCTCCAGGCTCTGAGCCGTCAGCACAGAGCCCGACGCCGGGCTCGAACTCACGCACCGTGAGATCATGACCTGAGCTGAAGTCGGACGCTCAACCAACTGAGCCACCCAGGCGCCCCTTTCATGTACATTTAAAGTTTAACCTGTTTTAGCATTTTTCTGCCCAGTCAAAGAAAATGTTTTGACATTTACCTGCCCAAATCTTATATGATTTATTTGGGAAGGTTCTTTGGTTTGTTTTTGCTTTTGTTTTTTTCTGTTAAGGCTGTTTTCTTTTACCAGTGTGTTTGTTATCACTTAGGGCCGGGATTTTATAAAAGAATCTGGAATAAAAGGTTGCTTTTAAAATTCGTCTGGAGATCATTTTGTGTTTTTAGAAATTTTGATTATGCTAGTGGTTGGCTAATCCGATCCTTTGCTCCAGGGGTTTGTTGAGCGACATTAGGACACTCGCCCAGGATAGGAGTCAGGTACAGGGAATGTCGGAAGTTCTTCATTGTGCTTCCTTGCTTTCACTTAGAGCGGACTTGTGTGCACTTGTAATTCTCTGTCCTGTTTGCCATTTACACACTTTCCCACATCATCGTGATTTCTTTGCAGGGGGAGAACTGAATGAAATTCCCTTAGGGTCCTGACTCCTCAGTGGCCCTCCTCCGCGGGGGATAGTGGCTGGTCCTTCCTTCCAGGAGCGCGGGTTCTTGCCTCTTGCTGTTGCTGCCTGCAGAACCCAGATCCCGCGCCAGGAACTAAATGAAACACTTCTTTGGAAGAATGCTATTTATTTCTTTACATATTTTCTTCGCGAACCCCCACCTCCCTGTTTAAAAAAAGAAAATCTCCGGAAAAAAAAAGCCCTTGTGATTCAGTTGCCTGATGAATTTCAGTCAAAGGCCAGATCGGCATGTGCTCTTTAGCAATCGTTTGCCCAAGCCTGTGTGTGTGTTTTCGCCCGCAGACAGCCATGGCCTCCGGCAGCACCGCCAGTGATGAGGAGCGCAGCCTCCGCGAGTGCGAGCTCTACGTCCAGAAGCACAACATCCAGGCGCTGCTCAAGGATTCCATCGTGCAGTTGTGCACTGCCCGGCCCGAGCGACCCATGGCATTCCTCAGAGAATACTTCGAGAGGCTGGAGAAGGTAAAAATACACGCGGGAGACCCGACGAGCCCGGCGACTGTTACACGTAATGCCGTCGAACGTGCCCAATTTGTACCACTTGGAAGAAAAGGAATTTGGACCAAACAAGAAATCCAAGCTAGAGTTTCACAAAAAGAAGTGCAGTTAAGGCATTTCTAGTAATTTTTAACTTCGTGATCGGTAGAATGCCTCAAAACAAACCTGCATGGCGAGTTTAGCTGGGTAACGGAGGGCTTCTGAACAGTAGTCCCTTGTAACCGTTTTAATTGACCCATAAACCTGATTAAAATAACTAGATACGGTTGATCAGAGGTAGCGGTTGTAGGACACGAGAAGTTCTACAGTGCTTGAAAGCAGCTAATGCTTCCGTTTCCTTCCACAAAACGAGTGAGCTTCGTAGGCCTTGTTTCACCTTTTAAAACTAATGTAATGAAGCATTTGAGTCTAGCTTCTGACAAAGCGGGGGATCGGAAGCAGAGGCGTCCGTTTCACTGTGGACTGTATCTCAGATGAGTCGGACTGTAGAGCAGAGACGCGAAGGGTGACGTGACCGGTGTCGGAATTTTCCTTTACTTACGGTTTTGGTCAGGACTTGTTTCCTCTTGAAAAAGAGCAGTTCAGTTTTTATTGTTTATCGTTCGTCCTCATTGCTGTGTCACTGTGACCTAAGGATATGCTAAGTGCTTTTCTAAGCCGAATGGTAATCAAGGACAGTGCTTCAGTTCACTTCCCTCAAGAAATGGTGAATGAGAAAGTCTGGAACGTTAAATGCTTTCCGTAGTTTGATTTGTTTCTGTAAATTGAGATAAGTTTACAGGGTTTTTTATACATACTGGAGCTTTGATGTGGTTTGAAATGATTATGAACCACTTGGGAGGCATTTCTTAGGTATGTGGTGATTAATTATATAATTGTATAATAGAAATATTTGTAATATATCCCATTTGTTTGGAAAATCTTTCAAGTGGCGTACCATATTAGTGAAGAATCTGTGTATACTAAGATTTTAAAAGTGTTTGGGTAGCTCGGTGATCAGACATTTTCTACTACTGTTTTGTTGAAAAGGTGTTTGTTAAAACTGGTGTTTAGTACCATGATTAAGAGAATTAACAACAAAAGAACAATTAACCGGTTCCCAGGAATGTGGCCTCGCTGTTTTAGAATTGTATTAGAAAGTCTCGTTTGCTCCGTTGTAAGCAATTTCCAAATCGTTCGTGAAATACTGTAGAGCCAGGCTGCCGTGGGTGTTCCCTGTTTTGAAATAAAGTGCGTTCCTGGAGATCTGGTTCTGAAATGGGTCACTGTAAGGTGATCCCTCTTCGCCTCAGACATCAATAGAAACCATCAGATGAGGGAATGAAGTGGGTGGGACATTAAGGGTGTGTCTTTTTATAGGGAACATGGAGCGTGTGGTCACTGCAGCGCCTGGCCTTACCCTCGCGCTGCCGAAGCCTCACCGACAGGGGAGGCGAGAAAGCGTCCTTAACGGAGTGTTTTGCAGATGGGATTTTTAGATTTAATGTGTATTAGCCTCTTTACCTCTTAACAAGAGTCCTGGCTGACACACTCCTTCCTGTAACTCAAGGGTCTTTATTTCACACGCGCACATTCCTTTAGCCAGGGTCCAGTGTAGACATCTGGGCTTTTAAGGAACTAGATTTTCAACTTTTCCACAGGTCGTTGTTCTGTACGTTAGGTGTTGGGTTTAGTATGTCTGGAAATACACAGTCACGTTCTTGTCACCTCCTTTCCTGTGTTAGCCAGGGGTCGTGTTTCTGGAACCTTGAGCTACTCAACGAGAAGTGTGCCCCAGACTCACAATTGGTCCATTGGAAAGCTTCTGCGTTTTCCTTCAGACTGTCCTCTGAAATTGAAGTCCGCACTTGTGCATGCATTTATTAGAACCTTGCCTGGCTGATAGGTCAGAGGAATTTTAATTGCCGTGACCACTGAGCGTCTCCTGTGTGCCAGGTTCTGCGTGAAGCACTTTGCACGCATACATACTCCTCATTTCAGATGTGAGAGGTAGGTGACTATCACCATGTTAAGAGGTAGCGGGTAAAACTAAGAAGCGGAGTGACGTGGCTGCGTACACGTGGCGTGGCAGTTAACTTCTACTGGGGCGGCATGCGACCCCCTCCTCCCCCACCCCGATCTCAGTGGCTTACTCCACATAAAGCCCCCGATTGCAGTGGCTGACTACAGAAGACCTTCTTTCACTGTCCTGGGCTCAGCCCCTCCTGTCTCCCTGGCTCCACAGGTTTCTTGTTCTGGAGCTGAGTGCGAGGAGCAGCCACGGTGTAGAGCGTGCCGTTGCTCAAGGCGAGAACCACCAGAAGCCCAAGCAGGGCAGACCATCGAAGTGGGCGCGGTATGGTGCGTCCACTCACATTCCAAGGCCACACCCCACGTCCATTTGCTTGGAAGTTTGTCTCCCCTGTGGGGAAGAGTGGAACGGCGAGGGGGGAGAGAGAACGAGTAATTGTTGGAAGCCTGTTAAGTAAGCGGCGAGGACACTGAGAACTTAAACTCGAGGACGAATGCCGGCAGCCATGAAGTAGATTAGGAGGGTTTTTTGGTGTGTTTTTTGGCTCCTTTTGGCTTTTGTTTTAATAAGTGGGAAAACCGAAGAGGGGAGAGGCTGGCAGCAGAATGACGACAGCAAGGAAAAGGATATAAAAATGTATCCTAATATGTACTAGGATTCGATCTCAGTAATGGCTGTGAGTCACCAGGATGAGGTTATATCTGATTGCTGTTTAAAGAGGATCCATGAAACGATGTTAAAAATCAAAATGCTTTTGGTCCTTAAAAATTATCTTAAAAATTCATTTAGATGTCGTTCCAAATGAGATGCCGTTTGTGTCATTTTTCGTGAAATTTTCGTGAAATGCCAATGACAGATTTTTGGAGGTAGAATTTGTGTTTTAATTTATGGCCTTCAGCTAAATTTGAGGAGACACGAGTTTTATAGTTCTTTGTTAGTATGAGGTGGGAAAACTTACTGGTTATTGGAATTACCAGAAGGAAAATGAAGTGGGTTTTCTGAAAAATGTGTTTAAAAAAAATTTTTTTTAAAACACTTATTTAGTTTTGAGAGACAGAGAGAGAGCACAAGCAGGGGAGGAGCAGGAGAGAGGGAGACACAGAATCCAAAGTAGGCTCCAGGCCCTGGGCTGTCAGCACAGAGCCCTACTCCAGGCTTGAACTCACAGACCGTGAGATCGTGACCTGAGCTGAAGTCAGCTGCTCAACCGACCGACCGCCCAGGCGCCCCTCTAAAAAATGTAGTTTTAAAGAAAATGGTTACATGTTTGCACATGGTTCAAAATTTTGCAAGTGCAAAAGGGTGTGACATAATAAAATATAATGAAATGCATGACATCTGTTTCCTATATAAATATATAATCTGACATAGTATAGAAGATATTTTATCTGAGTAAAATTGTACATTGTTCTATAATACTATATAAATACGTAGTAAAAAGTCCCATTCCATTGTCTTCTTGAGTGCAGCCAGTTTTCTATAGATAATATATGGGCATTTACCTACAAATTCATATATAAAAAAGCTTCCTGTTTTCCAGCAGGTGCATGGCATTCCATTGTATGGAAAAACTATAATTTATTTAACCATTGAGGACCATTTTGGTTGTTTCCACTGTTAGGCTATTACAAACTATTACAAATGATACAATGAGTTACTTAGTATATATGTTTTATCACATATATGTATATGTTGGAATAAATTCTTAGAAGGAGAATTTCTGGATTAGTTGGTCAAGAAGTAAATGCATTTGTAATTTAGTATAAAGCATAGTAAGATTGTTTTCATTGTATGTTTTTCTTACTGTGTTTTCTTCTAAGTTTGAAAATTAGAAAATCCAGAGAAATGAGAAAAATAAAGCCAAACCTTCTCTCCAGAAAAGAATAAAAATCAGGCATGATTCTCCTAATAGAAATTAACATCGTTAATACCTTGATGGTTATCACCCTAGGCTTTGTTGTGGCATATATAAGCTCTTTTATTTGTAGAAGCAGGGCTAAATACCATGTCAGAGAAAAAGTAGGCATCTCATTAATTTCTTTTATCAAAAATCTTTTTGAAATTATCAGTAAATGCGAATAAGTTCATTTAGAATTTGAAAAATGGTTTAGAAAAATAATGGAGAATGAATGAGTCAAGTGAATGAGAGCAATAGTAGAGAATATGTTCTTGGGGGTTTTTTTTTTTTCATTTTTATTTTATATCAAGTATAATAACTTTCTTTACTGCACAGTTAAGAGGCATTTCTTTTTAAGGCCCTGGATCTGAAAAGTAAGAATATTAAAGAGTTTATCTCAGTTTTTGTATGAATTGATGTAATGAGATTAAAAACAAGTGAACTTTTGGTTTTAATTTCGGTGTAATGAATAATAAATAATATAATAAAGGTATTAAAGAATATAAATAATAGAGATAATAAAGAATGCTTATAGCTCCTTTGAGAGAAATATTATTAGATCTGATCTTACTTAAATTCTTGGTTACCATCGCATCATTTCATAATTTGTTTATATCTGAGACTCCGGCCAGAATATGAATTCCATAGGCTTAGGACCCTTTCCTGTTGGTTTTGGTATTGTCTTTTCCTAGCATCGACTTGACATGGCAGATCCAGAGAATACTTAACTGAATTAAGGAAATAACCCAGTAACCTAGACATTGTTGTATCACTTTGCTGTGCCTGAGTGGTTATTTCTAGGTAACAATTCTTTTGGGGTGTGTGTGTGGTGGGGAATCTTCATGCTATCCGTAGCAGCATACGGAAACCTAATTCCCCAGGATTTTGTTTTGCAGTTTATTGCTGTTGTGTGCATTAGAAGACATTGTTGTCAATGTATTACCATAACCAGTATCTAATTTTTTATTTGCATGTTATGTGTCCTTGTACTAATGGCTTTCGTTTATTATTAAATATGGTGTCTATTATCATCTGAGGAAACAGTATAGCCCTTTCAGAGTATTTCTTTTCAAACTCGACTCCATTTTTTTTTTGCATTTGGAATGGCCTTTCCCCCCTTCACTTTCACATTGGTAATAGAGGAAGAGATTTTCAGTGATTGAGATTGGGTCACACTAGAGAGGATACGAGAAGACCAAATCGACATGCTGAAGGATCTCATTTTATAAACGTGTAATTTTTTTCAGGAGGAGGCCAAACAGATTCAGAATCTGCAGAAGGCGAGCGCCCGTGCGGATTCGAGGGAGGATGAGATCTCTCCTCCCCCACCCAACCCAGTGGTTAAGGGCCGGAGGCGACGAGGTGCCATCAGTGCTGAAGTCTACACGGAGGAAGACGCTGCGTCGTACGTTAGAAAGGTAGTTCTGCTGTCCGCACGATGGGGCACTGTTTCCGGGACCCATGTGGTCGTCCGCTCGCCGCCTGTGGTGATGCCTGCACCATTCTGAATAGTGAAACACAGGATGGGTTGTACTTCGTCCTGTACGGTTCTTGGGTCCCGGGGAACAGGTTACTGTACTAAACATGCCATTAGAGGAAATAACTAATAATGATTGTAAAACAGCGAACGGTTGTGTTTGGGGGATTTTCTTTTCCGGTTGCTTTGCAGTAGAAGAAGCGGGCAGTGTTTTTTCTCTTGAATCATGGTTTCTTTTTGACATCCCGTAACTCATGTCGTGAACCTTTTATCCTGGAAGCTTCCTTCCTCCTTTTGGCTCTTCCTTGGAGCCAGCCTGCCATTTTGAGTTCTGCTATTGGCCTGAAGGGGGAAGAGAGTTGTCCTGACGAGAGGCCTGTGAAGCTCATAGTACGTGGTCACGGTTTAAAAAATGACTAATTGTCATAAACTGCTTAGTTTTGCCTCAAAATAATGACCTTGCAAGGTGTTATGGTTTGTGACTTCAGTCGTTGACTGGAAACCAAGTAGGAGCCTTCAATATAGGCTTGGTTGTAGGAAAGGGGATTAGTCAGTCAATATTTATTGAGTGCTTTGTAGATCACAGATAGTACAAGCGTGTTGTGTTAAATAGTTAACTCAAAGCAGTCTTGTGTAAATACCATAGCGTATCTTGACGTTTAATTGAAAGGCACGTTCAGACATGATCTGGTTTTGGTTTATGGAATTGTCATTGGATCTTCTGTTCTTTTCCAGGTTATACCAAAAGATTATAAGACAATGGCTGCTTTAGCCAAAGCCATTGAAAAGAATGTGCTCTTTTCACATCTTGATGACAATGAGAGAAGGTAAGTTCGGGTTCTTGGTTATACTGTTTTTTCAGAACACCCGTGGTCCCAAACTAGTCTGCTCACCGCGGCAAGTTTTGATAATCTTTCCCCCGATGACGGTCCAGGCTGAAGATCTGGGAGCTTTAAGTCAAAGGGTGGTGTTTGGAATCCATAGAAGATGCACATGAGATGTGACTTGAGGCCTTGTGTGTCTTGCAGCGATATTTTCGATGCCATGTTTCCGGTTTCCTTTATTGCCGGAGAGACCGTGATTCAGCAAGGTAAGGGCTGCCGCTTCCGCGGCCTGCAGTGCTGTGGGCCTGCAGGATTTTGTTAATTGGAGTTCGTTTTCTTCTTTTCGGCCTGCCATTTTCCTTCTGTCCTACTGCGGGATTTTCCGATTTCTTTCTTTCTTTCTTTTTTTTTTTTTTTTTTTTTTAGTATCGTTGACACACAATGTTATATTGTTTTCAGGTGTACCATTTACTGATTTGACAGGTTTGTACATTAAGCTGTGCTCACCACGGCTGTAGTACCACCGGTCCCTTTATAGGACTATGACGGTGTCACTGACTGAATCCCCTAGGCTGTGCCTTTCTTCTCCGTGACTCACTCATTCTGTGACCGGAAGCCTGTCCCACTTCCCTTTGCCCATTTTGCCCTTCCCCCCTCCCCCTGGCAGCCTTCGGTTTGTTCTCTGTATTTATGGGTCTGATTCTGCTTTCCAGGTGTCTGTTCATTTGTGGGTGTGTGTGCTTTTTCTTTAAGATTCTACTTATGAGTGGAGTCATAGGATATTTGTCTTTCTCAATCTGACTTATTTTACTTAGAATAATGCCCTCTAGGTCCATCCATGTTGTTGCAAATGGCACGGTCTTCTGATTTTTTTTTTTTTTTATGGCTGTGTAATGTTCCATTATTTTCCTTATTCATTTACCTGTGGATGGACATTTAGGGTACTTCTATATCTTGGCTATTGTAAACAGTGCTGCGGTAAACATAGGGCTGCATAGATCTTTTCAAATTCGTGTGTTCATTTTTTTCGGGTAAATACCCAGTAGTGGAATTATTGGATCACTGGTATTTCTATTTTTCATTTTTTAAAATGGTTTAACGTATTCTGATAGCAGACTTAACGTGGACAGCACAGAAGATCAACAACGTTAAAAACATGTACTTGTGTGTAGGACAACTCAGTTAGAAAAGCATAGTGAATGGATCACATCTACTGTCTGATAAGAATGCTGCAAACACTATTTAGTTGTCATCAATATACTTGTTTTAAGAAAATCCAAAGGTTGGCATTGTCCAGAAAAACGTAACAGGTTTATTTATTATTGTTATATAAAGTTAAACTGCTGAAACGTGTTCACTGAGACATTTTGACTTGCATTAATGCTTTATGTCCCCACATTTATATTAAAAACTCACACACGGGTGCCTGGGTGGCTCAATCAGTTAGGCGTCCGACTTTGGCTCAGGTCATGATCTGGCGGGTCATGAGTTCAAGCCCCGCGTTGGGCTCTGTGCTGACAGCTCGGAGCCTGGAGCCTGCAGCCTGCTTTGGATTCTGTGTCTCCCTCTCTCTACCCCTCCCCCACTTGTACTCTCTGTCTCTGTCTCTCTCTCAAAAATAAATACTAAAAATTTTCTGTGCAAAATATTAATATGTTATTATATATTATATATAATTATAATATTAAATAATACTAATAAATACACATTTTAAAAGTTTTGCTGTGCAAAAACTTTTTTTTTTTTTTTTAAGTAAATTTATTTATTTTGAGAGAGAGAAAAGCCCAAGCAGGGTCTGCGCTAATAGCACAGAGCCTGATGGGGAGCTCAGTGTCAGGACCCTGGGATCATGACCTGAGCCAAGATCGAGAGAGTCAGATGCCTAACCGATTGAGTCACCCAGGGGCCCCTGCGAAAGCTTTTGATTTTGATGTAGTCCCTTGCCTACGGAAACATCTCTAGAAAAATGTTGCTGTGGCTGACGGGAGAGAAATACTGTTTTCTCTTACAGGATTTTTATGGTTTCAGGTCTCATATTTAGATCCTTAATCCATTTTGAGTTTATTTTTGTGTATTATGTTAGAAAGTGGCCCAGTTTCATTCTTTTGCACGTAGTGTCCAGTTTCCCCAGCACCATTTGTTGAAGAAATTGTCTTTTCCCCATTGTGTATTCTTGCTTCCTTTGTCGTAGATTAAGTGAGCATATACTTGTGTGTTTATTTCTAGGCTCTGTTCTGTTCCCTTGATCTGTGTGTCTCGTTTTGTGTTAGTACCATACTGTTTTGTTTACTGAACTTTGTAGTATATCTTGAAGTCTGTCTGGTATTGTGATACCTCCAGCTTTGTTTTTCTTAGGATTGCTTTGGTTATTTGGGGTCTTCTGTGCTGCCATACAAATTTTTAGTATTATTTCTTCTAGTTTTGTGAAAAATGCTGTTGATATTTTGATAGGGGTCATACTGAGCCTGTAGATTGCTTTAGGTAATATGGACATTTTAACAACATTAACTCTTTTAGTCCTGTGACCATGGAATAGCTTTCTGTTTGTCTTTGTCATCTTTCATTTCTGTCATTTGTGATTTACGGTTTTTAGAGTACAGATCTTTTACCTCTTTCGTTTATTCCTCGGTAGTTTATTCCTTTTTGGTGCACTTGTAAATGGTGTTACTTTTTAAATTTCTCTTCCTGCTACTTTGTTACTAGTGTATAAAAATGCTGTTGATTTCTGACTATTAATTTTGTATCCTGCCACTTGACTGAATTCATGAATTGCTTCTCGTAGTTTTTGGTTGGAGTCTTTAGGATTTTCTATGTATAGTGTTGTTTGTGTTGTTTGCAGATAGTGACAGTTGAAACTTCTTGCCAATATGGATGCCTCATTTCTTTTTTGCGCTGATTGCCGTGGCTAGGACTTCAGTTCTGTGTTAAATAAAAGTGGTGAGAGTGGACATCCTTGTCTTGTTCCTGAACAGAGAGGGAAAAGCTCTCAGTTTTTCACCTTTGATTCTGATGTTAGCTGTTTGTTTTTTGCATATGGCCTTTTGTTGTGTTGAAGTATGTTCCTTGTAAAGTTAATACCTATTCTCCTCTAACTATTTGAAAAAATAGAGGAGGAAAGCAAGCTTCCAGATACATGCTCCAAGGCCAGTATTACCCTGATGCCAAAACCAGACAGATACCACAGGAAAAGAAAACTATAGGCCAATATCACTGAGAACACAGATGCAAAAATCCTCAACAAAATATTCACATTCAGCAAGACATTGAAAGGATCATTCATCACAGGCAGGCAGGCTTTATTCTGGGGATGCAAGAATGGTTCGATATTTGTAAATCAATCAGTGTCCTACACCACCGCATCAACAAGACAGATGCTAAAAATCACATGATCCGCTCAACTGATCCTTTTTTTTTTTTTTAATTAAAATCCTTTGAACTTTGGAGTGCCTGGGTGGCTCAGTCGGTTAAGTGTCCGACTTCGGCTCAGGTCATGATCTCGCGGTCCGTGAGTTCGAGCCCCACGTCGGGCTCTGTGCTGACCGCTCAGAGCCTGGAGCCTGTTTCCGATTCTGTGTCTCCCTCTCTCTCTCTGACCCTCCCCCGTTCATGCTCTGTCTCTCTCTGTCTCAAAAATAAATAAACGTTAAAAAAAAAAGTCCTTTGAACTAAAAGGCACGCTTTCCCTAAAGGACTACTGTTTTCTCTAGTATCTGATTCAGTTTTGTTTATAGTAACTTTTGGAGGATATTGCATTTTAATTTTGAATGTTGTGTGAGATTTTAGAGCCATATATATTTCGTATATCCTTTATATTATTAACCACTTACAGAGTAAAATAAAGTAGGAAGCGGCAAAGCAGTTGCATTCTGAATCACATAGCACGTCTGTTTATAAGGTTCTCGGGCTTCTGATTCTTAGCTTTTTTGCCTTGTGTATTAACATGGATCTAACCTTGTGGGTATCCCCCTCCCCTGTTTTCTTTTATTGACTCTTGATATTTTCGTGGGTCTTCATAATCCTTGAGTTTTGCAGTGTAGTGATAGTCTGATATTTTGTTACTTACTCTGTTTGTTTTATTGTCATGATCATGTAGCGGGTACTGTCTTTGTACACATACAGCTTTTGTTTCGTTGTAAGTTATTTTTCAGAGCTGTTCTTTACCATGAGATGACTAAAAAATCGATCAGTTTTATGGCTTTAAAAATATATCATTGGACTTTTCTTCCTGAAAGGTTGTGTTAATTTACAACGCGCTTTCTTTGATGGCACCTCTGTAAAATAAATTTATTTTTACATTAATTTGATAGTTCTGATGTATGTTTCCTCAATTTGCATTATACACCTAACTTTTTGTACTCTGTTTTAGGTGATGAAGGGGATAACTTCTATGTGATTGATCAAGGAGAGATGGATGTAAGATTTAATAATAGAAATATGTTGATAGTCGTAAAGGTGAATGTGTCGATACTGATTACTTGTAAGAGTTTCTGAAGGGCTGTTAAAAGCCTCGTATGTCAAATTCCAGCAACATCTTTTGCCAGGTATTTTAAATGACACAGAGAAACTTTTTAACCTATCGAAAGGCAATTTCGTTCGCTAGACATTCAGTTTAAATCTCTTGCTGGAGTCCCCGGTTAAGGCGCGTGTGCGTACTGTGTGGTAAGGTAGATGTGAGGGAGACTGTCCGTCAGACCTGGGAGTTGGCGCTGAGACCAGGTACAGCTCTCTTGATCCTGTGAACCTTGTTTACAAGGGAAATGGGCATAATAACAGCACTGCTGTCGCAGGATCATTAGTTCAGTGCCGTCTGCAGGAGGCACGGCACTCTCGAAATGTACACGCGGTTGACGCTTCGCTTACCTCTGCCCTGATCCTCCCCGTGGGGAACGTTCTCATGTCGGGTAATTAAGCCCGTGAATCACAGACACTCGGGTTTGCGCTGCTGTGTGCTACAGACATCATGTATTCCGGTTTAGAAACCAAGTTCAGTATTCTGGCTCCTTGGAAGGTGTTTAATCCCAATGTGTTTGTGTGTGTAGGAAACAACCGGTCCTTTGTCATTTGCCTTTTAGGTCTATGTCAACAACGAATGGGCAACCAGCGTTGGGGAAGGAGGCAGCTTTGGGGAACTCGCTTTGATCTATGGAACGCCTAGAGCCGCCACTGTCAAAGCGAAGACGAATGTGAAACTGTGGGGTATCGACCGGGACAGCTACAGAAGAATCCTCATGGTGAGCCGGCACGGCTCTTGGAGTGCGACGTAGAATTCAGTCTGTGTCACGGGCGTTTGAGTCGTATCGCCAGGTCTTTTAGAACAAATGTCTGGCTGCAAATAACACGGGAGACACATGTGGTGCGTCTGTAGTGGTCAGCCCACGTTTGGGAACGTCCCCATTTGCACGTCACGTAGCTTGCCAGGTGCTGCTTCTGAGAGCACGAAGTGCCTTACGGCCGTTCGCCAGTAACCCGCTTCCCTAAACGGCAGGGGGGTTGTCGGTAGTGCAGACGTCCCCTCGTAAGACTGGAGGAAGAAACAAAATGATAAAACCATTGGAACGTTCTGCTCATGTAGAACCTTGTGACAGGTTTATAGAGTAGTTTCAGATGTTAAGTGCCAGCTGCTGGCCTTCGTCCTCTCGAATGGTTTCCTTAAATTTGTGCCGTGCCTGTCTGGCTATTTGACAGTCTGCAGTTGGACGTACTTCGAACACTTGCGGTGTTTGGGGGATGTGTGTGTGGAGATAGACGTCTACGCGCCTGTAAGGACGTTCCAGAGGACTGTGCTCCCCCCTCTCCTTCCTCCAGATGCTTGGCGTTTACCAGACCTCACAGATAAGACAGCTTGGTTAAGTCAGGGGCTGGGGGACTGTTTGCGGTAGAAGGTCTGCAAGCGGTAGCCGTTTTCTCTCCTTCGTTCTGTGGAAGACTGGGGTCGTGGGTCGTGGGCAAGAACCCTGGGCTGCAGATACGTTCAGCTCTAGTCACACATGTAACGTGGTAGCTTTCTTGGAGAATTGATGGTGCGTCTGGCCTTTCATTAATTGCTTGTCCTAGGCACCTTCTTTGGCCATATGCCTGGTCTGACTTTTAAGGGCGAGTTACTCAGCTGCTTATTAAGCTGAACCAGCGGCTTTGCCGTCTTCAACACGAAGCATCAAGAAGCATCAGCAAGCTTTGACTTTTTTTCTTTTTTAATGTTTACTTAACATTTAGTATTTATTCCGCAGCGTTATGTGATAATTACACATTTTTAAGATCACTTTTTTTTTTTTCATTTATAGGGAAGCACGCTGAGAAAGCGGAAGATGTATGAGGAGTTTCTTAGTAAAGTATCTATTTTAGGTGAGTTTTGGAAGATTGCACGGAGAATTGTTAAATTGAAGTGTTAGTGATACATGCTTATGTCATAAAAACTGCCCTGGTTATCAACTCACTTTTTTCTTTTCTTTTTTTTTTTTTTTTTTTTTGCTAACAGTAATGACAAACACAAAGTTGAAGTTTGACCAAGTTAGAAGTAATTTTACAGTGTATTTAATCTACTAATCTATGATACACCTCTTTACTAGTGGTGGACGTGGGAAAAACTTCCTGGAATTATGTGCTACTCATTCCTCTGGGAGAGACAGAAAGGCTAAAAGTGTCCTTCTTTGCTGATGGACATTGGCAGTCATTCCCCCTCTGATTTCTGTCTCTGTTGCTCCGTCGGTGAGTTGACTGGTTCAGGAGAGTCGAGCGTTTCCACGAATGCCTTTTCTCTGTAGAAAAATTAGGTGTCATTTTCTGATTTTCTCTGAAGAAGTGCTGGAAGTTTGTTGAAATTGAGTAAAGCAGGTTAACTGGACATAGTTGTATTTTGTTTCACGGCCTCACAGATGTTGTTACAACCTGCTCTGCCGGGGGCGGGGTGGGGGGGGGTGGTGATTCTTAGGGAATAGTCTTCTGCGTTTTGTTAGAGCGAGTTGACTTCTCCCCCCTCGTTTGTCCTTTGAGTGGGTTACATTTACTTAATGACTTGGGTTTCCGTTTGGCTTTGGGGAACTGTTGTCCGGTTCTCCTCGTGGGTTTCATAAATAAATTCAAGTTCGGGTTTAAAGAGGTAAGTTATTTCTGTGAACCTCTGGGATAGTACGGATGGTGACACTCTCTATGACTTTTGGGTCTTGATTCGCATGGACGGTGTTCTTCAGGAAGACTTAATGATTACATTTTTTATTCCTTTACCATTGGGTGCAGTTGATAAGTTAACCTGGCCACTGGACCACTGAAGTAAGGATCTAAGAGTTATCTGTAAGTAGGAGGAGGATCTTGGTGAGACTTGAGGTCATTGAAGAGAGGCGCCATGTTGAACCTGCAACACTACTAGAATGTTAAATGGGCATGGCGATGGGACTCATCGTTTTGACAGTTTTGACATTTTTAGCAGTGACAACTAGTGTAGAGAAATTCTTTCGATTCTCGCCTTTCAGAATCTCTGGACAAGTGGGAACGTCTCACAGTTGCTGATGCGTTGGAACCTGTTCAGTTTGAGGATGGGCAGAAGATTGTGGTGCAGGGTGAACCAGGGGACGAGTTCTTCATTATTTTAGAGGTAACGGAGCCTGTGTTTGATATTGGGGGGAAAAAGCAGTACACCATAAGAGAGAAGAGGGGCTCATTCTGATTTCTAGCTTCACTTTTTAGTAATACCTGATAGATTTTATTTAAAAATTATCTTTCACTTAGAAATGGTGTTGTGCCAGGCCACCGTATTTTAAATGAGTTGGAGTCCGTTCTGGAAGGGCTGTTCAGGAAGTAATGGCCAGATTCTGAGCTCCTCGATCTTTTATCACGCAAGCCAAGTGAAACTTAACCCATTTAGCGTAACAAACTGTTACGGGTCTGTACTGTCCTTGTTAAAATCGCGTGTCTGGACCATTTGGCAAATAAGGGTTAAAGGCAAGCGTGTAAAGGCTGAAAGCTACTATGTTTTGTATCTTCACAATTCATGGAAATGCATAGCAGATACTCCTGCCCGCCAACCAGAGCCTAAAGAGCAGCTTTTGTAGGAATGTGGCTCAGTAGATGCTAATTGCTAAAAGCCAGGAGTCGAGCGACTGTTTCTTTGGAAGGCCAGTTGGTAAGTGACTGAGGCTTTGTGAGCCGTGGGGTTTCTGTCGCAAAGACTCAGCGCTCGCACTTCGACCCTTAGCGCAAGAGTGCAGCGCAGAAGCGGCCAGAGACGGCGTGTAAATGCGTTGGTGTGTTCCTGTGACGTTTCGTTTATAAAAACAGGCGGCGAGCTCGGGTTGGGCCCCCCCGGCTGCGGTTTGCCAACCCGAGTCTCAGCCCTTTGGCTCCTGGGTGTGAGAAGGGGCTCCGGCAGGGCCGTGGGGCAGAAGGGGACTGGAGCTCACGTCGTGACTCTCTCGAGTCATCTTTTACGCGAACGGGAGGATTTGAAATCGCCGCCGCGTCTTTTTTTTATTTTTCTAGGACAAAGTAGCCCCGCTTGCATCTGCAGAGGGGCACCCTGGATTTGAAAGTATCTGTTTTGCCATTTGGTGGTTTTATTACAGGGCTCAGCTGCTGTGCTACAGCGTCGGTCAGAAAACGAAGAGTTTGTCGAAGTGGGAAGATTGGGGCCTTCTGACTATTTCGGTACGTGGCTGTCCTTCAAGTACGTAGTTCGAGTCCCCTCTCAGGGAGATAACGCGGAGAGGTCTCTCTTCGTTCTGTCTTTCTCCCGAATATTACTTTTTCACTGTAGTCTTTTTGGCTCTCCGAGAGAGGGAGATTGTGACCTTTACCCATCAGTAGTCCGGTCGCCGACGGTCTCCTGTCGGTCGTGTTTAAGTGCGGATGTCGTGGGGCCCGTGCCGGGCTTGAAGAGCGGTAGACGCGGCCTCCTCGTGTCTCGGAAGCGCCCCCGCGGGGGTGCTCCCGGGACGCCCGCCTCCCCTGACCCGTGTCCCCCCTTCGCAGGTGAGATCGCGCTCCTGATGAACCGTCCTCGCGCTGCCACGGTGGTCGCTCGCGGCCCTTTGAAGTGCGTGAAGCTGGACCGACCCAGATTTGAGCGCGTCCTCGGCCCGTGCTCGGATATCCTCAAGCGAAACATCCAGCAGTACAACAGTTTTGTGTCGCTGTCTGTCTGAGACCCGCCTCCCGTGCCTCCCTGTCGTCCTGTCCCCGGTCCGTGCCTCCCTCGCGCAGACGGCTTTCCCCCCTCCTGGCAGCACGGCGGCTTCTCGTCTGTTTGTATTCAAAGTCGCTTCTATCGCACCGTTTTTCATGTGGAGCGTTGACCGGATGCCCCGACGCAGTTAAATAAACAGAGTTCTGTGGAGACTCCGCTGTTACTGCTTTTCTCTCTGTGCAGTGGTAGTTGCTCAGCCCGGGCGGCCGCGTAGGGCAGGGGGGTGACAGCGCGAGGGGCTTCTGTCGCTCAGTGACACAACTTTCCGGTTACCGTAGGCATATTTTAGACTGTACTCATATGTGCTGTACTGCTCTATAGAATTAATGATTTCTCATTAAGTTCTGAGGATTAGGAAAAACAGACCTAGAAAAATCCTAGTATAGTAGAAAGACATCTGCCTGTACTTAAACTAGCTTAAGGGTGGGAAGACGCCCATTTTTGCTAAGGGTCGGATGGACGTGATCTGTTGAGTTCGTTCTTTCTTTTTTTTTCTTTTCATCAGAATTTTTGTCAAGCCCCTTCTCCTGGTCTTGTGTCCTATTGTTAGTGTTTCCCAGTTCTGCCATGTGTAGATGTGGCTATCTCTGCCTGCCTTTTGAGTTTGAAACCAGATCTAGGCTGCAAACACTGAGTTACGGATTAACTACGTCTGCCTCAGCTCAAAAATTCTGATTAGACCCGTATTTACCCAGCTAGTGCCAAATGCTGATCACCAGATGCCGAGTCGGGAATAAGGATTTGAGGCCTACGCTCTTGGTCGTTAACTTAGAGCTCTTGGCTAAATGTACACGGTTCAGTTGACTCCGGGATTCCCTCCTGTGTTCATTAAACACCGACTGCAGGAGACTGAGTTTGCTGGGGATAGAACACACGGGACGAATGTCCTAGCAGAAAAATGGAGGTGGTGTTGGTAAAGGGAGAGGTGCCAGGGGCACAGAGTTCAGTGCTGGGGACTCTGTGCCGCTAAATTCCCTGGGGCGGGAGGTTTGGGAAGAGTGTTCTACACGGGCTGGGGGGGCGGTGAGGCGTGTCTCTGTTCTTCCAGGTTGAGAAGTTCTGCTTTTCCATTTAGCATTTCTTTCCCTGGCAAACGTTCTTGATGTTTTACAGCAGACTTGTGTTTCGAGTCTTCACCTTATTTCAGTCTTTTCCAGCCTCAACATCCTTCTCTGTTCCATTATTCTATGTGCACCAGTGATAACCCAGTGGTTTATTTTTATTTTTGTTATTTTTTTTTAAACAAAATCTCACAGTTCTGTCATGTTAGGCGCTGTTGTTTTCATTGTGATTTATATGTAACGTACGGTTACGTTGGGGAGTGACTGCAAGCGTTTTTCCATCTGTGGGCAACTGGCTGTGATTATCAGTCCCGGGACTTCCAGCCCTTTCCTGGGGAATTTAAATTGGTCATGGCAGGTTTGGTTCATAGATTTGAACGGTTTTCAGGTTTTGTTAACTGAGTTTGGAGGATAAATCTGGGAAAGCGGTTTTATTTACATTTTAGTGTGATGGCCACCACATTACAAATTTTTGTGTTTTTCAAAATTACACTAAATGAAGGTTTTCTGATCTGTACTTTGTGTTTAGCTATCTTTTCTATTTAAAAATGAAAAATAAAAGTTCTGTTCTTGTTAGCTTAAAGCTTGATTTAATCTTTGTTTAAATGCCAAAACTGTACTTAACTGAATTCTTTAGAATGCCGTAAGTTTGCACAGTTTCGTATATGTATATAATCATGTTCACGTGTATTTGGATACATATAATGCCTTCTAAATGAGTTTTGCTCTTAAATCATTTGGCTTGCTGTTTACTCCGTTTTGTAGTTTTTAATCTAAGGAACTTTAAGTCTAAACTGAAAAGTTATCACATTTAAAGCTTTCTCTTTGTGCAATCTGAGTATATGTCAGAAATCACAACTGGCATAATTTGTCTTAGTTGATATTCAGGGCTTTAGAAGTCATTGTTTCCGGGCGTGGTTAAGTGAATTTAAGAGATTTATTGCTCTAGAAAGTACAGATGGCCAAAGGACCATTTTGTATTGTTTCCTGGTTTACTAGTCTGGTTATACTGTGTGTGCTAATATACTCTATTCTTTTTGTTATAGATTGTCTTAACGGTAGGTCAAGTAATAAAAAAAATGAAATAATTTACATTCTTAAATGAATCGGTTTTTCTTCCCCTTCTCCTTTCCTTGTTGTCTTCTTCCCTGTCTCCCCCAGAAACTTTGAAATCTGGTGGGCAAGAATGAAAATCAAGTGAATTACGGGATTAGTGTTTTGAAGGGATTATGTTTGTTTTCAACGTTTTCCAATTCAGTTTGTTAAAGAATGAGTCCGAAATCCTTACTCGAAGCGTAATTGAGTTGTTAGCCGACCTGTTCACTGAGCAATAGAAGGAAAAGGTTAACTCAAAAGCCGAAAGAGTTCCTTTTTATTTGAGACAAGAGTGGTTCTCTGCCCTTGGAACTTTCCCAGAGCTCATGGGATTCGTCATTTCTGTATCCGCATTCTCTGTGGCTTAAATTCAGTACGTGCATTTGGCTATTTAGGTATGCTTCTATATATTTTGCATTCATGGAGTCTTAATTCTGCTACTCCTCAGGTTTCTGAGACGATTCAGTTGTACTCATTAGCTTATTGGTATTAATGTCTTCACATCCAGTGAAGATGTGTCCTATTCCCGAACATTCTTTAATTTTGATTTGCCCTGAGTTAGTAGCCCCTTCCCTCAGCCCCCTGGAGGCGGAGCATGTAGAGTCACCACAGAAAATAACTGAAGAGAACTTCCTTGGATTGACTGAGCTGTTTCTGTTCTCATTCTTCTAGAACACTGGCTCGTGTGGAATTGTTTTTTGTCTTTTGCTGACTTAGATGCTGACATTTTAGAATTGGAGGAGCATGATGATCATTTTCTTTAAAAAATTTTTTTTAAATGTTTGTTTTTGAGACGGAGACAGAGCGTGAGTGGGGGAGGGGCAGAGGAGAGGGAGACACAGAATCTGAAACAGACTCCAGGCTCTGAGCTGTCAGCACAGAGCCTGATGCGGGGCTCGAACCCACGAGCCGTGAGATCATGACCTGAGCCGAAGTCGGACGCTCAACTGACTGAGCCACCCAGGCTTCCCCAGATGATCATTTTCTTAATCCTGCTTTATTGCTGGTCATGGATTAATAACGGAATCCTTTCTTGTATTTTTGTTAGGCCCCGGCACTGTGTTTCTAGACGGCTAAAACAGCACCGAAATGCAAAGGCCACATCGCCATTTAATGCTCCCCCTAAAGTGAGCTATCCTAACCACTACCAGTAAAAAGGGAACATCTTAAACCTCTCTCTTACCCTGTGGAACTTTCACATAGAGATCGGTATTGTTGTGTACATTTAAAGTTTAAATTTGTTAATGTAAGTTCAGAGCTGTGACTTCATCCCGAGTCAACCTAAAACCCAAACCACTAGCGAGTGTAATCTTTCTCGTTTTGTGCCAAGTTCTGCCAATTTAGCTTAAGTAGCTTTGTGATTCTCCCAAGTCGCCACTAGATGGAGAGCTTTTTTTTTTTTTTTTTTTTTTTTTTTTACCATCTTGGTTAATCTCAAATGAGTTACACAGTTGGTCCTTGTATATTCGTGGTGTTGTATTTGTGAATTCTGCAGATTTGCCTACCGGCTAAAATTTGTGACCCCCCCCCCCCCCCCCCCCCCCGCAAGTCGGTACACGGAGTACCTTCCCTGTCATTCGGGGACATGGGCGGAGGGGCAAAGACTTTGATTCTCCCAACATGCGGGTGCCCAGCTGAGCTTGAACAAAGGGATGCTCTGCCTTCTGGTTTCGGCTCTCACACTGTCATCACATGTCTGTTTCACGGTCTGTTTAGTGCTACTCTGGCAGTTTTGCGCTTTCTGTTGGTGACTGTACCATTTGAAATGGCCCCCAAGTGTAGTGCTGAAGTGCTAACTAGTGTTCCTAAGGGCGAGAAAGCCGTGATGTGTGTCTGGTGGGGAAAGGAAGTGTATTAAGCCGCTTCTTTCAGGCGTGAGTTGCAGTGCTGTTGGCCACAAGTTCGGTGTTGTAAACCGACAACGCATAGGGTGGTGTCTTCAACACACGAGTCAAGATTATGTATTGATTTGTTTACAAAAGTGTCGCCACTAGAGGCTGGGAATCTACCCCCCGTGTGTCCTCTGGGAGCGGATGATTCAGTCTCCACCAATTTGGCGTCTGCAGAGATTTTATAGACCGTAAAACTACCACGAATAAGAGAACCCACTGCACTTTCTCCGGTCTTCGAGCTCAGATTGTCTTCCCGGCTTTTGCGCAGGCTCAAACAAATGCCTTCCAACCCCTTCCTCTCCCAATTCATGTACTGTACAATGTCCTTTCACTTTTCAGTTCGTTGTCCATAGTAACGTGAAAAGTTTTTACAAAGAGGGGAGAATTTTTGTGTTAGGGGAAGTTGAACAGTGGCCCAGAATGGACGTGGTAGAAGAACCTGACCATCGTAAGAGAGGAGCCTTTTTGCTTTCTGGTATTTTTGACATTGATGCAGTCTTGTCCTCCGCATCAGTGAAAAAATAATGGAGCGTTGAAGCAAATAATTAGATCTCTCCGTACTCTACGTATTGTAGTCAAACCGACTGCTGTTACTCTCAGTTTGTAAAATGCACCAGAATTTATCACAGGCCATTCTCACACCAGCGCACTGTCCTCAACGTGGCTGGGTTTGACATGGGGCTGTGGCTTGCCTTCCGCAGGCTCTGCAGCTCGACATCCCAGACTGTTCTGTGCTATTCTTGGAACATCTTTGCCTGCATATTTTTTTCTGCCGTCCTGTGTGCGGTGACCTGGTCCCTCTACCCAAAGGAAACCCTGTGTTGAAGTAGGAGACAGTCCATCAAGTGGGAAGCCCTGAGCAGTAGTAGAGCCCTACCGTGATGGAAGTCTCTGGGGTGAAGGTTCTACGGAAGGGTTCATATTCTCCGGAAACAAACACGACTTCACAGACTGCCGTACCGTTGGGTTTTTGTGTCACAGTGGGAAGAACACCCGGGAGTTGGTTTAAATCATTCACTGGCGTGATATGAGTTAATCTCTCTGAGACCATTTTTTCCTGTATACATTGGAGGGTCAGGGGTTCCCCCTGTGTGTTCGGGAGTCTCAGAAACCTGTTTGTTGACTCTCCTAACCCAAGCTCAGCGAATGTCACAGAGACCCAGGTTTATGGGGACCAGCTGGGTCAGAAAGACCCGTGTCACTGTCCAGTGAGGAGGGCTTGGGTGACCTTTCTGGTTCCTGACCTGGGACCTGCTTCACTGGCAGCTTTCAAGTCCCCCCCCCCCCAGGCCCCCCCACCCCCCCTCACATTTCTAGAATTGGAATCTCTGGCCTCAGAGAAGTTGATGTGATCAAGGCAGCCATTTTTACTTGTGGACTGACTGATCACTCCCACAGGAGGACTACGTTCCTGTCACTTGGGTTTTCAGACCTGACTTAGGGCACGTGAGACAGAGCCTCCGGTCACAGGCCTCTCCGATGTGGGCGAGTCAGTAGGGAGAAAGCTGAGGGGACGCGACCCCTATCTACTCAACTTCTAAGGGAGGCTTCGAAAGTCAACTCAATTTAGTCCTTTTTGGATAAAGCAGCTGGGGAGGGGCGTCCAGAGCGTCAGACCTGTCCAGAGAGCCCCCTGCCTCTCGGGGACCAGGAGGGTGACAGGTTCTGGGATCTTCTGGAAAAGAGGATTGTGGGGGAGGGGTGGGCCCTGGCTTTTCTCCTGCCGGAGTACAGGCTCACGCACGTGCTGGGCCCTATCTGGTGCCGTTCCCCCTTCGGGACGGCCGTGCTTTTCCCTTCACTAAAGTTCCTTCTATTGTTGCCGGACGCTAATTTTGACATACTTGACGTCCTTTCACTTGATATTTAAATACTCTTCAGATGGAACACATCCCCTTTCAGATATTCTGAGCAAATTCCTATGTTCTTTCTACCTCTCGTAATAACGTTGGAGGAGCTACTTTTGGACCAGACCAGTCAGCGAGGGATTATTCTATTCACTGGGGCCACAGTGACTGGGACATAAATAGAAAGGGTTAGGTCTACTTTGAACCGGTTGGAGAGCTACCGTTTTTAGATTTTTTTTTTTTTTTTTTTTTTTTGTCTGCTTGTGAGATGCCACGTATTTTATCTGGATCAGAAATTATCCTCGTAGATATTCTAAGGATCTGGAGGTCAGCTAGGTGCCACCGGTGTCCTTTTATTTTATTTGTTCTACCCTTTTCCCGGGGACAAGGCTTCCCGGCCTTCCAAGCCCGACTCCTGCCCAGATTTCCCTGGTGGGTTCAGGAGCTGGTCTGTGGCCTTGATGAAGCAGTGCCTGCTGGGAAAGAGGGAGCCAAGGAGGTGCCCTAGAGAAGCAGTGCACCGAGGAAGTTCGGCGGATCCCTCTCCTTTGGGTCTTGCTCCTGTAGAATCATCCTGGTGCCCCAGGACTTCCTGACCCAGCGCCTCCCCGCTCGACGGGGGTGCGAGGAAGCCGGGGTCCGCACCCGAGTCCACCGCCGGCTGCAGGCGTCGTCCCTGACATGCGGCTTCACCCGGCCCCTAGCTTGTCGGGTTAGCCCGGCCAGAGTCCGGGGCCGACTCTCCTGCGGGGTCACTGGCTATGACGCTCTGCTCTCCGTGGGCCTCCACACACCCCTTCACTGTCTGTAGGATGATTTGGAGTCTCCGGTCCAGGGCCAGCAGGTGGGGCTCCGTGAGGACGGGGCTGAGCTCGTCTTCTAGCAAAGACTCCCGCATCACGTCACTGAGTCTGTAGTCGCCTTGGGCCAGCAGCTGCAGGTGCGAAAGCGTTTTCTTTTTTATCCTGGAAGGACAAAGTCAGAGGAGGCAAGTTAAGTAAATGCAAAGGGAAAAGCCTGCCTGAGCTCGGTTCCCCGCAAGCAGCTGTTGTAGCTGATGTCCCGGGAGCCGCCTTCCCCGGGGTCTTTTCGAGCCCATTTTAACGAAAACCAGGGAAAAGGAAATAAGCCACATTTAACGGCATCTCAAGGAGATTTAAAGCCAACGACAGAAGCTTCTGGCAGGTGACATGATGAGGACGTTTGCCATCTCAAAAGCCAGCCTCCCGGTTGTTCCTTGCCAACTTTATACGATTTCTCTGTGTCAGGTTCTTGGAGGGATGGCAATGGGGTGGAACCAATCCGGGCTTTAGGAATTTGATTTCTTCGTATGTGGGGGGATCCGACTTGCACTCGGATGTGTAAGCAGCTTAATTGTCCGACTGGCTTTCTCAACAGCCACTGCCTCGCCTGAGGAGGACAGGGAGGGATGGAGGGAGGCACGCTTAAATGAAGCTAGGAAGCAGATAAAGAACATGCTTCGCTCTGAGTTTTCCAGCTGGAAATGAAAGGTGGTTTTGCTAGGCGCGCATCCCGGGATTTCTAGTTAGATCTAGATACCGCACCTGAGCAGTTGGGCCATTTCACGAGCCTGACTTGAGCCCCGGAGAGGTGTGGAGGTGGATTAGACATTCTCTAGAGAATGGCGGCTGCACCAAGTCTAACTACCTCCTTTCAACCTGACGTGAGTTTATGGGACTTTTTTTTTTTTTTTAAGATTTTATTTTTAAGTACTCTCTACACCCAATGTGGGGCTCGAACCCCCAACCTGATCTGAGATCAAGAGTCGTGTGTTCTACCAACTGAGCCAGCCGGGCGCCCCAAGTTTATGGGATTTCCATCAGGATCTTAGACCTGTGAGCAGGTAGTAATCTGAGCTTCTGTGAGTGCCGAGCGAAGCAGAGATGTGATTAGTCCCGTTGAAGACCCAGGCTTTGCAAGAGTGAGATCTCTGAGTGGGTTAAGGATTCAACTCGGCAACCGGAGGGTTTGCAAGCCTGAGGTCCTCAGTCATCCTACGCTGAAAGGTGAAAGAGGCTGTTGCTGGGGACGGTTCTGTGGCCGTACCAGAAAGGAGGTCATTCCCTTCATCCTTCCCACCGGCGTCCTAGCGCACACTTGAGACCTTCAGAGCGTGAAGGGTCGCGATCGTGACCTGCCCCGGAGCTGAAAGCTTACCTGCAACACTGGGACAGCGGTGACAGGATGGAGAGTTCGTCCTGGGAGTGTCGTCCAAACCTGGAAGGGGACACGGGCTTTCAGGGTGGCCCACGGCCCCTCCTTAATGATTGCCTCTCTCCTCTACCTCAGCCTTGTTTTGACTCACAGCCCTGGGGTAAAACGCCGGGGATCGTGGTGGCTTCCTCTCCAGCCCCCTCCTCAATCAGCTCACAGAAGCCTCTGTCCAAAGATGTGCATTCATTCGTTCGTTCGTTCGTTCATTCATTCATTCCCTAACTACAGGGGACCCGGCACTGAGGATGAACCGTGTGTTCCGCCTCCAAGACTGAACCACACGGTGAAAAAAAATACGGAAAACGCGAGTCTGTTTCAGTAACGCTCTCAGGTAGGAGGGGACTCTAGCATCACTTAGCGAAGTGGAAGGAGTGGGGCAAGGCGGCCGGGAACGGGACGGGGAAGGGCCTCCCGTTTGCCCCGGGGCAGCCGCACCAGGGCCATGGCCGGGACAGGGGTGTTGGCCCACTTACCCTCTGGCGTTGTCAAGGTGAATAAGGAACCCGTCATCCCCAAATTTGGTGAACATCTCGTAATGGTGACGGTCCATGTTCCCTGTGAAGGAGGGCAGACGCTGCGGACCTCTGAGCTCTCCCGGGCACGGAGGCCTGTCACCGGCTGAGGCCGGACTCCGAACCCAAGGCCACAGGCTGTTTCCGGGGGTCCTGAGTGGAGCCGCAGAGGGAGAAGGGAGCCAACCCAGGCAAGCAAGCCCTCCGGTGGGCCGTTTTCACACCGCGTGCCCGCCTCCTGAGTGATGTCCTCTCTGAAGAGGGGAGCGTGGGAACTTCTGTCGTCTGGGACCTGGGCCGCTCCCCAGCTCACTCAGTCCTCGCGCTCCAGGCTGCAAGTCTTCCGCCCAAGGTCATGGCGAATCCCAGCCCAAGAGCGGGGGGCCGCTGCGGCCCAGGGCCCGAGCCCGGGGACCTACCTATCAAGAAGTCGAAGATGGCCATGTCGATGATGTTGAGGAGACGGCGGCTGCTGTTGTACGGGTAGATCTGTTTCACCGTGTCGCAGTACAACGGATTGACCTCCCACCTGAGGGGGAGAAGAAGTCCTGGGGCTGGAAGAGCCAAGATGGCAAGGTGTTGGGGGTCCTTCTCACACCTCCCCTCGCCCCCTCCGATCCCTGCCTCCCCGATCCCACCCTGGGCTGCCGGCAGGTCCTGGGCATGCGGGTGGTAGCTGGGGACACAGGAGGCCCCCGGGCAAAGACGTGGTGGGGGGCTGCAGACCCCACGTGGGGCGAAGAAGGTTCTGGGTCCTGAGCATCCATTCTGCTGGGCGCTATACGCCTGGCTGGGATACCGCGTGCCAGAGCCTGCAGCTCCTGTCACCGAGCCTCCTGGACCCTGGCCCTGAACCATTTGGAGCCCCCCTGCCAGGCCCCCAATTCTCTGTCACCTCTCCCTTTCCTATGCTCCTCTGCTAGAATGCCCCCTTGTCCCTGTCCATCTGCTGGGCTCTGACCCTGCCTTCACGAGTCCCCGAGGATCTGTCCTGTCCTCCAGAAACCCTTCTCCACTCACTTCTCCTCAGCAGTGGCTGGACGGATGAACCTATGCATTCCATCACCTGCTAGAAACTGAGCTCCTGTTGTGGGCGCTCAGCCCACAGCCATAGGGAAGCAGGCGTCCCTCCCATGGGCTCCTCATGGGCTCGTGTGTATGACAAGCAGGTGTAGCACCGTGTTTTCATACTCAGGCTTCTTGTCTGACCACCCCACTAGGCTGGGAGCCTCCCGAGGGGAGAGCCTGGGTCTTTGGTTTCCGTACCCCCTGGCACCCAGTACTGGGTACACAGTAGGCTCTTTGTAACTGAATCCATGAGCGAAAGGGGGAGACGAGGCACAGCTGGTTCCAGAATCCATGTAAGGCAAATGGTCGGGGACAGCTTCTGGGGTCCAAAAGCCAGGCTAGCCGCCAGGCCTTGGGACAGGGACTGTAGCCACTGTCAGGGACAAGCCTGGAGGGCCGGGGGCAGGGCACTGTGGCCAGGGGGCCAACTCACTCCTCTTTTCCTGCCAGCGAGTAGGAGCGGATCCAGGGGTTGGGCACAGACAGCCTGGGGGCCAGGTTGAGGGACGGCAGGAAGGCGGAGAGGGAGCCCTCCAGCAGGTGCGGGTTACCGCAGACGGCGTATTCAGTCTTGCACATGTATGGGCACTTGGCAAAGAAGCACACGTTGCTGGCTGGAGGGTGCGGAGGAGAGAGAGGACTAAGAGAAGGGGGCAAGGCCATTTTCCAGCGCCCCCCCCCCCCCGCCCCCCAAATCCTCTAGGAGGGAAGGGAAACCCTGAACCCACAGCTTGGGAAGAGGCAGAAGAAGAAGAAAATATTGCATTTCCAGATGTCAGGGCTTGTGAATGCTTTTTTTTTTTTTTTTTTTTCAATTTATTTATTTTGAGAGAGAGACAGAGCCAGCGGGGGAGGGGCAGAGAGAGAGAGAAAGAAAGACGGGGAGAGAGAGAGAATCCCAAGCAGACTCCATGCTGTCAGCTCAGAGCCTGAGGCAGGGCCCGAACCCACAAAGCATGAGACGGTGAGCTGAGCTGAAACCCAACAGTCGGAGGCTTAACCGACTGAGCCTCCCAGGCGCCCCGTGAATGCTTTTAGACTGGGGATGCTGGGTACCAATTTTCAAATGTCTCAGGACAGAGGAAGCGTGGGACCCCGCCTCCCGGCATCCCATCCGTGTGATTAGAATGCTCTTTGTTTGCATGGGTAACATCTGATGCCGGGGAGGCTGGCGCTGTAGCTCATGCCCACACAGCCTGCTTGGCATCTCACGGGCGTGATGCTCGGGGGCACCAGGGGGGGAGCGTCCGGGGGCAGCATAAACCCATCCCGGTGGCAAACCCTGCTCCGGCCAGTACTCCACCTGGAGAGACGAAGAAAACACTCTGCAGGATTTCATTCTTGGTGACCTCTAGGATTTCCTTGGTGACATTGACTAGCCTCCCCACTGTGGGTGGCACTCGTCGGAAGTCCAGAATCCTGAAAGAGACAAAGCCTTGCTCAGCGAGGGCGGTGGTGGCCCGTTGGACGTCGACTGCCATTCCCGACCACGGCCAGCCGAGGGCGCTCTGCGCTACTGAGCTGACCGTGCCCAGGGCAAACCCGTATCGGAAGGGGTGGAAAAGGAATCCCGATGCCGGCAGGCCTCCTGGGCAAGCCTTCGCACAACGCAGGCCGCGTCCTAGGTCAGAGCTTCTCGTAATTCCACGTACGTAACGAGTCACCTGGCATCTCGCTCACTTGCAGGCTCTGATTCAGTGGGTCCAGGGGGGAGCCCGAGATTCGGCATTTGTGAAAAGCTCCTGGGTGGTGCCCCCTGGCGGCCAGTCCATAGAACACACCTTGAGTAGCAATGCCGGGCAAATAGGAGGGGAGGAAGTTTAGGACCGCGCTTTCACCTTTTAACATCGTTTAAGACTCCTGGGGTACATGGGGGTGAATGCCTTTTCCCCGTCTCCAGAGCAGGAAACTAGAGCAAAGGGCAAGGTCAGCTCCAAGGTGGCAGCCTGAGCCTCCTGGCAGGGTTAGTTTTCTCTCTAGGTCATTGTGTTTTTCAGTGGTGGGGCTGAGTGAGGAATCGCGTTGGGTTCAAGGGCAACACTGAGGTTCACGAATGACCGGGTGCCAGAAGGAAGAAATGCCAGGGGCTTCCCACCTGGGGGTCTGCCCAGCGCCCCTCTCTGGCGGTCAGCCCTCCAAGTCCACGCCACGTCCCCGGGGCCCGGCCCTACCTGTCCAGGTGGAAAGCTGCAATCTCAGCGTTGTGTCTCTGGAAGTCGATGAAATAGAAGAAGTCGGCGGGTGTCTCTTCATGTCGCTGCTGTCTGGAAGGAAGGGAGGAGTCACGCCCTGGACTCAGACTTCAGCGGGAGCCTGAGAAGAGAGCTGAGAAGCGTGATCGCAGGGAAGGGGAAACATGCTTTCATGCTTTTAAGGTCCGTGTGCATGACGGAGTGGGGCACCACGGTCGGCCTGCGGCTCCCTGGGCCGGGGGCAGACCTGCAGTATTCTCCCCGGAACTTGTCCGGCAGGCACTCCCCCTACCAGGTCTCCTGTTTGAGCAACTTTGGAGACAGCGGCTGATTCTTTTAAAAAGTAGTTGAGTCCAGGGGTGCCTGGGTGGCCTAGTCGGTTAAGCGTCCGACTTCGGCTCAGGTCATGATCTCCCGGTTTGTGAGTTCGAGCCCCGCATCGGGCTCTGTGCTGATGGCTCGGAGCCTGCAGCCTGCTTCGGGTTCTGTGTCTCCCTCTCTCTCTGCCCCTCCCCAACTTGCGCCTGTGCACTCTCTCTCTCTCAAAAATAAATAAATTAAAAAAAATTTTTTTAAAAAGTAGTTGAGTCCGGAAGAAAGACAGACATCCTTCAGCAGGTGTAAACAGAAGAGAACGAGCGGCTGGCACAGACCCAGGGGTCAAGGGTTAGGGGTAGACGAGCAGGCGGGGCGGTATAACAGGAACAGTGCCCTAGGGTTATTATAGTTTTTTTTTTAATTTTTTTTTAACGTTTATTTATTTTTGAGACAGAGAGAGACAGAGCATGAATGGGGGAGGGTCAGAGAGAGAAGGAGACACAGAATCCGAAACAGGCTCCAGGCTCTGAGCCGTCAGCACAGAGCCCGGCGTGGGGCTCGAACTCACGGACCGCGAGATCATGACCTGAGCTGAAGTCGGCTGCTCAACCGACTGAGCCACCCAGGCGCCCCGGGTTATTATATTATAGTTTAGTACAACTGATATTGAAGAACAGAGAGGGTCCAGGTCTTAGGGTGACAGGGGTGAGTAATCGAGCCTGTCCCCTCAGAGAAACCTCAGCTGGGTCCTGAGAGTGAGCCCAGCCAGAGGCTCGAGGGAGGCTGGTGCAGAGGAAATTGATTTATGTACATTTAAAAATTTCTAACGGATTCCTGAAAAGCGACAGCCTGCCCGGGTGTGACGGGCCGGCTGGCATGTGTGTTCAGGAAGGTGCCTCGCGGTCATCACGGGCAGCCTGGGTGACCTGCCTCGACGCTAAGATACAGAAGGACGAAGACCTTTGAGCAATCGTATCATCCATCGTGTGGGACCGCGAGAGAGCTGCAGAAGCCATCCACAGGTAAATAAGCACAGTGTTACAGAAAGCTGTAAACACACAGCCCCAGCAATTGAAATAGTGACGTGCGCTTTGCCAAGAAACACAAGTCCTAGAAACCACAGCGAGAGGCTGCCCAGAAGCAGGGATTCTATTTAAAAAGGGCGCAGCCACATTTCGTGGACCGGCCTCGGTGCCCAGGCCTGCCCTGCATCTCCTCACCAGCGTCGCCTCTGGATGTCTGGGCAGCAAGGACCGTCCGTGTGTCCCAGTCTCCAAATTTTAATTCCTGAAGAATATCCAGAAGAATACATCCAGGCATCCATCCCTAAGATTACACAATCTTCCGGCCCTTTCTAGAATTTTCTAAAGCATCTTTTCCCTGTTTTTGTAAGGCATATCTAGATGTGATTTTAAACTTGAAAATCATTTGTACCTGGGTGCTTCTCAGGCTTCGGCAAGCGCTGACGTATTTCTCAGTATATATATTGCATATATCACATGAAAAATATAATCTTGAATTATGGTCAGAATTGAAATCATCTGAAGACATTTTTAAGAAGGGACAAATTTTTTTTTTTTTTTTTTTTTTTTACTGTAAGTTACATGTAGAAATAAACGCATGCTTTTCCAAGGAAAACATTTTTAAACGATGCTGTTTGGGTTTGGACTAAATTGTGTACAGATGCACATTTGCACTTTGTGTTACGGTGTAAGAATAGACACAATGTTGGAAACGTTTGCGTTACGCTCAGAGAGATAACCCTGTTCGTTTGAACAGTCTTTGTATTTTGTTTGTTAAGTGACGGGGCAGACAAGTACTTCCTGTTCTTTCCTGCAGGAAAACGTGGCCCGTGTGAGTGGTTTTCGTCCCCACGTATAAAAAAGTCACAGTGAACCTCATCCGCTCTATATTAGCTTTCGTTTTAAAAGCTCACAGCCATGCTCATGTGCCGGATAAGAATTCTGCTCTGAGAATGCAACTCGTGGAGCCGATGAGGTGAGGTGAATTTGCAGATTTCTCATCGTTTTTTTAGTTTATTTAGAGAAAGAGAGAGCCTGAGTGGGGGGAGGGGCAGAGACAGAGAGAAAGGGAGAGAGAATCCCAAGCAGACCCTGTGCCGTCAGCACAGAGCCCGACTCAGGGTTTGATCTCACGAACCGCGTGATCGTGACCTGAGCCAAAATCAAGGGTTGGACGCTTAACCAACTGAGCCACCCAGAGGCCCCAGTTTATCACTGTCTTTATGCTTCTCTTTAATGCCTCGTGTGTCTACATCCGCATTCCTTCTGCCTCCTCTCTGTAACCAGTGCTCACCTCTGAGCCTGCGCTCACCCCGCATGACTAACCATAACAATCGTTTAAAGCCCTGTAATTCCCCAAACTTGGTGGCTCTGTGTTCAGCTGGGTGGTGCAACAAAGAATCACCTGCCTTCTCCTGGAACCTTGGCTAAACCAGCCAGGTGTGCTCGCTGGGATCGCTCCCTTTAAAAAGGAACACACAGGGCGCCTGGGTGGCTCAGTCGGTTAAGCGTCCGACTTCAGCTCAGGTCACGATCTCGCGGTCCGTGAGTTCGAGCCCCGCGTCAGGCTCTGGGCTGACGGCTCAGAGCCTGGAGCCTGCTTCCGATTCTGTGTCTCCCTCTCTCTGTCTCTGCCCCTCCCCCGTTCATGCTCTGTCTCTCTCTGTCTCAAAAATAAATAAACGTTAAAAAAAAAAAAGGAATACAATTTTCCCCCAGTATTTTATATGCCTGAATACAAGATGAGATCCCCTCCAAAAACAGTCCCTCAGAAAAATGAACTTCTCTATACTTGATTCCTTGCCTGTTCTCAAATGACACAGCCTCCTCTTAACTTATTTTGTCAGGGCTAGGCTCCTTCAGCAGAGACACGTCCATTCTGCGTTGGGTTTTATTACTGACAGAACTGGTTAAAACAGACTGGTGGCAGTGATGGGTGTAGAACTTAACATTCTTTCAACATTGGCCCCCAAGTTGACCCTGGTGACGATGATGATTGACATTAAGCATTTTGGATGAGTGATGGTTCGCTGGGAGGCTCAGTTGGTTAAGCGTCTGACTCTTGATTTTGGCTCAGGTCATGATCTCACAGTTCGTGGGATCGAGCCCCATGTTGGGCTCTGTGCTGACAGCGTGGAGCCTGCTTGGGATTCTCTCTCCCTCTCTCTCTGCCCGTCCCTTGCTCGCACTCTCTGTCTCTCTCTCTCAAAATGAATAAATAAATTTTTTTGGATGAGCGAGGAAAGAGTCTGGAAGGAACAGGCAAGATTTCTATGAATCTACATATCGTTTTATAGGATGGGGTCTTTTTCATCAATAAATTAAACATAGGCAGACATTCACTTGTTTCATGTGCCTCTCTGATAAGTTACAGGTTGAAATTGACCAAATAACTAGGTGTTTGGGTTCTCACACGGGAGCAATGGAGGATCCCCTTATGTAGCAGCGGTTCCCAAGGTCGTCTGGCCTTGGGATCACAGGGGGAGCTCCCAGACCAGTCCTAGTGGACTCCCGGAGGGTGGGACTCAGGCATCAGGCTATTTATTTATTTATTTATTTATTTTTGAGACAGAGAGAGACACAGCATGAACGGGGGAGGATCAGAGAGAGAGGGAGACACAGAATCTGCAACAGGCTCCAGGCTCTGAGCGGTCAGCACAGAGCCCGACGCGGGGCTCGAAGTCAGGAACCGTGAGACTGTGATCTGAGCTGAAGTGAGACGCTGAACCGACTGAGCCACCCAGGCGCCCCAGGCATCAGGATGTTTAAGGGTCCCCAAGTGATCCCAGTGTACACAGAAGCTCTCTTTAAAGGGGTGTTTTGCCAAAGCAATGCAGGTACTAAGGCCTGTCCGTTGCCAGAAGGTCTGGACTCTAAGTCAGTCTAATTGGATCCCCCGGAAGACAGTGCCTTCTGGCAGAAAGCGTGACCTGGGTAACGGGAACCCCTCTTGGGCCATTTTCCCTTGTGCGTGTCATCTGCAGGAGGGACAGTGTCACCTCAAAAGTCCCCAGTCTTTGAGCTATAGACCCTTTGGGGCCAGGAATCCATACGCGCACCAAGCTCTGCCTGTAGACTGACTGCATAGTATTTCGCCCACACATCTGTGCCACAGTATTTTAAAGACATGTATGTGCTGTTGTTAGGAATAAAACAGAAATTAATGTAAAGGTGAATTGCCTCCATAGTACCCTTTCTTCATTGTCTAGTTTTTCAGTCATCTATAAAGTAGACTTTGTGAGGGTCCTGGGCCTGGAAACAAAAGTGGGGATCAAGTATAGAGGTGCAGTGGGAATTCTGCAAGCCAGCCGTCTGGGTTTGAATCCCAGTTCTGCTGCTTGCAGCAGGGAGGTTGGGGCAAGGTGGCCCCTCTGTGACAGTCCCTGGCCCATAAGCCTATTGATGACCCAAGAGCCAATCAGGTAAAGCATGTGGCCTGGATACGAGTAACGACCTGATCAAGACTGCCTTTTACTGTTTTTCATGATCACTAAAATCAGTTATACGCTTGGGCAGACTGCCCCCAAGAGAGCCCATAAAGGACTAGCTTGAAGATTTTAGCCCACATTTATTAATTTTTGGTCAAAACTCCCTTACGGCTGCCACAGCTGGACGTGGAGGTGAGGAAGGCAGTCACTTACCTCATGGGTTTGAACATGGCCTTCCCGAAGTCTGAGAACCTCAGAACCAGCTTGAGGTGGACCCCACTGGGTTTCACAACTGTAAGGGGGAGAAGCGGGGAGTTAGCAATCCTTCTGGGCCTAACCTCGGGGCTGTGAGCCTTTGTTCACTCAATAAACCCAGCTGATTTCTTCTCTTGGCTCTTACTTAATAAGACCCCGAAGCCTAGCGTTTGCTTTCAAAACCTTGCAGGGTAAGGCCTAGCATGTCAGGCCACGGAGAGTGGATCCAGGGGCTCAAGGCATTACTTTTTCTGCTGTTGTGGGGACAGGGCAGACAATGCGGGATTCCCCGGACAGACACTCACTGCAAACCCCAGAAAACGTTTTCCTAAGAAGAACCACTGTCTTCCTCTTTGTACCTCCGTCCCAATGGATTCTGGTTGTGTCACCTGTTACATTGCACTGGGCGAGTTTATCTACATCTCCTTCCGTTCGACACTGCATACCTGGGTGAGACAGGGTCTGGTGAGTAAGACACCTGCGGGGGCACCTCCGTCACCCTGAGCTGGGTGCTGCCTCCAGGGATGTCACAGAGCCCTTCACACGCTTTGCCCCATCCTGGCCTTGCTATAAGCCCCGTGACGGTTGGGACAACGACTTGCTCAACCTTTGTCTTCTATCAAATGGCAAAGGGCAGGTGCTAAACTAAAGGAAAGGGGAGCCCCGGGCCCTACAAACTTTCTTCCAAACCTTTGTCACATCATGACTTACACGGGAATTTCCCTGTTGGGTAAGTATTGCCGTCAACGCAGGAGGTTACTCATCGCTGGCGGTGACTGGCCTGTGGGCCTCAGTGTCCGGCCCAGACCTGCCCACGCTGAGGGCTGGGGATTCCGGTGTCCAGACACGACTGTACCCAATTCATAGCACCCTGGGAGGGGCTATAGCTCACATTTATCTTTTTGATTCTTTTCATCATTTACCCCAGTGGGTCTCAACTTTGGGTACATTAGAAGCACCCGGAGGGCTTCAAAATTCTGCTGCCTGGGGATCACCCCATACAACTGAATTAAAATCTCCTGGTGGGGGAGGCCAGTACATGGTACCTTTTAAAGCTCTCCGGGCAACTCTAGTACGGGGCCAGCTTGAGAACCGACGATGTTAATTTCCAGATTCCGATTCACAAAAGCAGAGTGGGGACGGAAATTTTGCATCCCTTTTCTATTTTTATTTTTTTTAAGCAGGCTTCGGGCCCAGCGCAGAGCCCAGCTGGGGCTTGAACTCACAACCCTGAGATCGAGGCCTGAGCTGAGATCAATGGTTGGATGCTTAACTGACTGAGCCACCCAGGCACCCCGACATTTTACATTCCTAGCAAGCTCCTTGATGATGCAGGGACCCCAGGCTCACCAGCGGGGCCTGGTAACTGTCCCTCTTCTTTTCTTTTCTTTTGTGTGGGTGGGTGGGGAAAAATGTTGCGTTCTCAGAGATTAGGCAGAGAGAGTCATGCTCCAACTTGCGACCAGAAGTGGACCACGGAGTGGACGATGGGCCCCCCCTGTTGTTGCCAAATCTTGGGGTTCACAGGGCTGTGGAGGGGAGGGGGCTGGACAGAGGCGGGGCCGGGCCACTTACTCTGGGTGCAGTCACAAGCCCCAAGCAGGGCTTTCTCGTCCTGACTGTAATCTGCAAAGAAGGAAAAGGGCAGTGAGAACATCCAGGCTTGTTCCTGGAAGAGCCCACCACACAAGGGCCTCGACTCTGGTTTAGACCGCAGTGGGGGAGACGGTGAGGCGGCCCAGGGGGCCGCCCTTGCCCACTCAGCAGGGCACATCCCGGGGCCCCAGCTGGCTGCAGCCTCCACCCTGCTCCATCCCAGGGCCCGTGCCCTCTAGCCCTTCAGCGGGTACTCGAGCAGTGCCTGGGTGAGTGAAGGACGCTAGTTTGGTCTCTGCTAAAAACTGGACTGTTGGAATGCTTGAGAGCCCAGACCTGGGACACAGCAGGTCTGTGTTTGAATCCCAGCGCCACCACGGGGTCTTTGGCTGAGCTGATTAACCTCTCTGAGTCTCAGTTTCCCCGCCTGTAAAATGGCCATGATAAGGTCTATGTCACGTAGTCACTGTATGAAAGATCGTTGACAGGTTCCAAAGGAGCATGCAATAAATGATAGCAAAACCACCATCCTTTAGATGTGTGGAAACTCTTAGGGCTCTCTGATGGGGTGGTGAGGAGGTTAGAATGAAAAGAGGTCTTTCAAAGGGGGAAAGGATCAATGGCTAGCCTTTTCTTCTTCTTACCTATCAGGTGTCAGAGTCAACCCTTTAAGATTTCACGCTAGAGCCCAGCCTGACATGGTTTACGCAGCTTCTCTGGGAGAAAGTCAAGGCGTCCCACAAGGCGACCCTGTGAGTCTCACCAGCGCTGATGGTGGGAGAGCGCCTCATGTCCTGGAGGAGTTGGCGGACGACAGGGCTGGACCGGGGGTACAGCCCGTGGCGGCTGATCCCCAGGTGGAACTGGATCCAGCTGGCGTCAAGTTGGAGCTGTAGTGGCGAGTCCAGGGAGGTAAGGTTGAGCTGTTCTTGGTACATCTTGTGCCGCCTGAAAGAGCAGAGAGAGTTTTGTTCTGTTTCGGTTGGGCTACGAGAACGCAGAGACTTGCGAAAGCACCGTGTCTGGGCTCTCTATTCATTCTTTCATTCCTTCAGCAGCAGTATTAAGTGCCCACTGTGTACCCGGCCTTTTGCTGTGCTTAGGATACCATGGCGGGGGGTGGGGGGGGAGCAAAACGGGCACACGCCTTCCTTGCCCTCTGAGGGCTTACCATCTAGCGAGTGCAACAGGTGCATGGTTACACAGTGTCATACACAAACACACAAATACCTAACTATAAACCATGACAACCACGGCAGAGGAAAAGAGTAGATGATGACGAGTAAAATTGGGGACTTCCTATAACTGGGGATCTCGGGGAGGTGTTCTGGGCCTCTCCTGTGCACTTTTCCATGGAAGAGTCTGTATGTTATATTTCCCCACTATTTTCTGACCTTTGGAGAGAAGGAAGTGAATGGAGGGCAAGGATCCCTTAAGTAGAGATAGATTAGACAATAGATTAAACGATGAGTCATATAGGAAAAGAAGAATTAATTAGCCATTTACTGTTGGCCCACTCAAGAGCCTTTTCTACCAGGGTACAAATAAAAACCAAAGCCAGTGCCCTACGGAGGCCAAGAGTCTAGTTTGGGAGACAAGTTGTAGGTCTGTGAAATCATCGGAGCCAAAAAGAAGGCAGTTATAAGTTGACTGCTAGATATGTGGTTCAGACTACCCCCTCGCTCCCAATATTTTGGAGAAGGGAAAGACTGGTCAGAGGAAGACAATCGGGGAGGAAGGTGGACTTCAGCTGGATCGTAACGAATGGGGGGCGTTTGGACTGAATGGGGTATTACAGGGGTGCGCGAGGAGAGGCCGGCGGGCGACAGGTGTATCTAAAGATTAGAGAGGGAGGCATTATTTCAACAGATGGTTGAATAAAAAGGTGGAGGCTTCCATTTGGAAGGCAGAGCAAATTAGCATGATGTCACCTGGCGAGGAGACGCTGACTGCAGGGGAACGTGGGATTTTTGGGGGCAGGGAAATGGTGCTCCTCTATGTGCATATTTCTCAAGCTGATACCACACCTCTGAGGTCTGTGATGGGTTGGTGTGGGTTTTTAAAACATTTTTTTTGCTATGATTTTTGATTTCTGAATTCTGTCGTTGCGAATTCTGTTAAGAATAAAGCATCCGGTAATGTAGCCGAGTCAACACTGACTCACTGTTTTGTAAAAACATTTAATTACATATGAATTCATTTTGATTTCGGAGTTCTCCTTTTCGAGCCAACACATTTTCTTTGTTCAGGTCCTGCCGCGTTTGAAAAGCTTTTGTGTATTTTAGGCACTGTGTCCACATTGCTAATGAACCCTGACCCACTGTCTTAGCTCAGATGCCCAAATAAAATACCACTGACCGGGAGAGTCAACAGCAGGCATTTATTTTCGCACGCTTCTGGAGGCCGAAGTCCAAGATCAAAATGTGGCCACGTTTTGATTTCGCCTGCGCCCCCTCTCGCTTTCTCTTGGCCTCGCGGACGGCCTCCTTCTTTCTTCCTCACGTTGTCTTCTCTCTGTGTGCGAGCATCCCTCGCGTCTCCTGCTCTCATAAGGACACCAGCCCTATTGAATTAGGGCCCACTCTATGTAGGAATCTTGGGGGGGGGGGACACAAATCGGTCCACGGTACTTGCCCATTTACAATGTTTGCGGCCAGTCGCCAGGAAGGTCCATTCCAGAAGGCTCTCCTCAACCCCAGCCAGGAGGTCAGGAGAGAGAAGGGGTGCGGACGGCGAGGTAAGTCTACATGGATGGAACTTCCTTTCTGGACACGTTTCTACCCATCTACAGAATTCAATTAGGCTCACATCCGTCAGGCAGAGCTATGCGTTTCCATTTTCTCCTTTATCAGCCTCTCCGGGGGGGGCTAAGATAAGTACCTGGCGGCAGTGTGTGTATATTGGCCCCCTCTGGCCACCGTAACAAAATTCTGCAGACCAGGTGGCTTAGCCAACGGACGTCGGTTTCTTGCAGTTCTACAGGCTGGCAAGTCCAAGATTAAGGTGTGGGCAGATTCAGTTCTTTTTTTAAGAAAATATTTATTTATTTATTTTGAGAGAGAGAGAGAGAGAGAGAGAACATGTAGGAGCAGGGGAGGGGCAGAGAGAGAGAGGAAGACAGGGAATCCCAAGCAGGTTCCACACTGTCAGGGCAGAGCCCATCGTGGGGCTCGAACTCATGAACCTTGAGGTTGTGACCTGAGCGGAAATCAAGAGTCAGCCACTTAACTGACCGAGGCACCCAGGCGCCCCCAGATTGAGCCCTGGATGAGGGTTTTTACTTCTTGACTTGCAGATGGCCACCCTCTCGCTGTGTCTTCACGTCGAGAGAGGGGAACCTCTCGTTCTCTTCTTGTAAGGATACTAATCCCGTCGTGGGCCTCTACCCTCATGACCTCATCTAAACCTCATTGTTTTCCAAAGACCCCCACCTCCAAATACCGTGGCCGTGGAAGTTAGGGCTTTGACATATGAATTTGGTGGTGGGGGTGGGTGGGTGCAGGGGACTCACAAGCATTCAGCCCATAAAAGTATGAGCTTCATTTCTCCACCCTTAACTCATCCGTAGGGCACACTTACTCGACATGCAAGGGAGAGCACACTCCCCATCTAAAGGGGACAGCTGCCATTAAGTTTCAGCTAACAGTAGTCATGTCTTGTCATTGTGCATTTATTTATTCATTCATCAAACATTTATTGACTGCTAGACACTGATCTACATACTGAAACTAAGG
Source organism: Panthera pardus (assembly GCF_024362965.1). Classification (NCBI taxonomy): domain Eukaryota; kingdom Metazoa; phylum Chordata; class Mammalia; order Carnivora; family Felidae; genus Panthera; species Panthera pardus. The sequence goes on along the minus strand of NW_026526876.1, from coordinate 24,408,346 downwards.
CTGTGTACAAAACAAAGCATTTGTTGTCAGGAAACTTACATTTTCCTGAGAAATCTTTTATTCTGAGTTTTCAAGAGAAGCTAAGAATCCAGATATTTTTTTCTTTTTCTTTTTCTTTCTTTCTTTTTTTTTTTTTTTTTTTAGAGAGAGTGTGCACAAGCGAGTGGGGGAGAGAGAGAGAGAGAATCTTTTTTTTTTTTTAAACGTTTATTTATTTTTGAGACAGAGCGAGACAGAGCATGAACAGGGGAGGGTCAGAGAGAGGGAGACACAGAATCCGAAACAGGCTCCAGGCTCTGAGCTGTCAGCACAGAGCCTGACGTGGGGCTTGAACTCACTGACCGCGAAATCATGACCTGAGCCTAAGTCGGTCGCTTAACCGACTGAGCCACCCAGGCGCCCCAAGACTATCTTAAGCAGGCTCTGCACTGTGGTGCCAAGCCTGATGCGGGGCTCCCTCTCATGATTCTGGGATCATGACCTGAGGTGGAAATCAAGAGTCAGACATTCAGCCGATTGAGCCACCCAAGTGCCCCTAAAAATCCAGATTCTGATCACAATGTATAATCTCCTTTTTAAAACATGTTGACTTAAGATTTAAAACATCCCCAGGGTGCCTGGGTGGCTCAGTCGGCTGAGCGTCCGACTTCAGCTCAGGTCATGATCTCGCCACTCGTGGGTTCGAGCCCCTCGTCGGGCTCTATGCTGACAGCTCAGAGCCTGGAGCCTGCTTCAGATTCTGTCTCCCTCTCTCTCTGCCCCTCCCCTGCTCACGCTCTCCCTCTCTCCTTCAAGATAAATAAACAGTTAAAAAAATTACAAAAAAATTTAAAACATCCTGTGTAGGCTGGGTATATGTAAAAAGGGAACGAAGCCCGTACTTGAAGAGACGCCTGCGCTCCCGCGTTCACTGTGGTTTTTATTTGCAAGAGACACGGAAGCAACTTCTATGCCTGTCAGTGGATAACTAGGTAGAGGGCGTGTGGTATATCTGCACCACGGAATATTATTCAGCCTTAACAAAGAAGATCCTGCCCGTGGACGAACTTCTGGATGAGGCCCGGAGGACACTGTGCGAAGTGAAAGAAGCCGGACACAGGCAGGCAGACACTGCGCGAGCTCACTCATGTATGGAATTTAACACAGTCCAACTCATTCACTGCAGCAGAGAGGGTGGGAAGGTAGTTGCAGGGGCTGAGACGAAGGAGCACTGGGGAGAGCTTAGTCAAAGGCTACAAAGTTTCAGTTACAGGATGCGTTAAATTCTGCAGATTTAATACCAGGCAGTGTCACCACAGTTAAGGATACTCTAGTGCACGCTTGACATAGGCTAAGAATATCGACTTTAAGTGTTCTCGCTACGTGCGTGCACACACGCACACGCGCATGCGCGCGCGCGCACACACACAAGGTAACTATGTAAGGTGATGGATAAGTTCATTGGCTGCATAGTGGCGAATTATTTAACAATGTATCGAAATATGAAGCTCTGCACCTTACACACATATAGGCTTTGTCGATTACACCCCACTTGTTGATTACATCCCACTAAAGCTAGCACGACAACAGCAACAACAACAAAATAACAAAATAGCACCCCACCCGTGTTCAGTGCCCTTTGCCATTAAAGCAGATGCAGATGTGACCTGAGTCAGTGCAGGGTGGTTGTAAGACACCCTGTCCCCCCGGCCGTGTAGCTGTGGGGAAGTCCGAGCACAGAGCAGACAAGGCGAGGGAACTCTGTTATTTTAAGACTTTGGTCTGCAAGAGCAGAAGAGACAAAGACGGCTGAGACCTCTTGCCGGAGACAGCAAGCCGTTGGCAGCCATCCAGCCCGGGGTGCGGGGAGATGTGAGCCACTGTGATCGTTCTTCAACATGACCCGTGTCTTATGATTTATGACAATCAGGGGAAAGGACGCATTGTTGACCAGGGCTGTAGGCCTCCCGCCAACTTTTCCTTACGTTATTAACATTTATTTTTATTTTAGCGACTAGTCAGGCCAGACTCTGAGGCTCAATCTCAGTGGCCTGCTGGCCTCTCTTGGGAGTCTGGTGGAAAGACTGCACAGGCCGGAGCTAAGCTAGTCACCCCGAATCGGAGCAGCGCCCAGAGCAAGTTAGGAGGAAGAGCCTGGCCGAGGGGGGTCTGGGCACAGGGTCCGTGGGGTGGGGCGCTCCGGGCACAGGGTTGGGGGGGCGGGTTGCTCCGGGCACAGGGTTGGGGGGGGCGGGGCGCTCCAAGCTGATGGGTTCCAGCCGCAGCAGCAGGCGAGGAGGCAGAGTCCAGAGAAGGAAAAACACATGTGGCAAATTGAGTGCAACTTCTGGACGAGGACAAATTCCTCTTTAAAGCATCCACGTTTACTGCTAGGTGGGGACAGTTGGCTCTCTGGCTTGTCATCCTGCCCTCGCCAGAGCCAGTGCCATAGCCTGGGGAGAAGGTGGGGCGGGAAAGAAAGGGTATCCTTCCTACTGCTTTTTTGTTTGTTTTGAATGATTAAATTAGGGCTGTTAAGGGTAATATCTTTTCCTTTCTTCCTTCCTTCCTTCCGTTTATTTTTGAGAGAGAGAGAGCATGAGCAAGGGAGGGGCAGACAGAGAGAGGGAGACAGAGAATCTGAAGCGGTCTCCAGGCTCGGAGCTGTCACCATGGAGCCCGACGCGGGGGCTCGAACCCACGAACCGCGAGATCGTGACCTGAGCCCAGCTGGCACTTAACCGACTGAGCCACCCAGGCGCCCCTTTTTTTTAACCCCAAAAGGCACACCGCCAGCCTGCGCTCTGATCACGGTTGTCAGTGGCAAGCATGAAAGCGGTGAGCGTGGGGCGGGGTGAGGGGAAGGGGGGGGTTACCTGCGTTCTTTCCTGTTTGTTACACTTAGAAAAAAAGGGATAGTCGTCTTCTAAAAAAAGCAGGTCAATCAATATGGCAAGAGTAAATCCCATTATGTTTTTGAAAAGATATAGCGCCTGGGTGGCTTAGTCGGTTAAGTGTCCCCCCCTTGGTTTTTGGCTCAGGCCGTGATCTCAGGGTTCGTGAGTTCGAGCCCTGCGTCGGACAGCACGGAGCCTGCTTGGGATTCTCTCTCTCCCTCTTTCTCTGCCCCTCCTCTGCTCAGTTTCTCTCTTTCTCTCAAAATAAATAAATAGACAAAAAAAAAAGGTATGTGTGTGTGAGTGTGTGTATGTGAATGTGTGAATATGAGTGTGTATATGCCAGTGTGTGTATGTGAGTGTGTGAGTGTATGTGTGTGTGTGCATATGTGTGTATATGTGAGTGTGTGTGAATACGTGAGTATGAATATGTGTGTGTGCATATGTGAGTGTGTATGAGTGTGTGTATATGAGCGTATGTGAGTATATGTGTGTGTATATGTGTGTGTATATGTGAGTGTATGTGAGTGTGTATGTGTATGTGTCAGTATATGTGTGTGCATATGTGAGTGTGTATATGAGTGTATGTGAGTATATGTGTGTGCGAGTGTGTATATGTGAGTGTATGTGAGTGTGTGTGTTCATATGTGAATGTGTGTGAGTGTGTGTATGTGTGTATATGTGAGTGTGAGTGTGTGAATATGTGAGTGTTTGTGTGAATGTGAGTGTGAGTATATGTGTGTGCGAGTGTGTATATGTGAGTGTGTGTATATGTGAGTGTATGTGAGTGTGTATATGTGTATGTGAGTGTCAGTATATGTGTGTGCATATGTGAGTATGTATATGAGTGTATGTGAGTATATGTGTGTGCGAGTGTGTATATGTGAGTGTGTGAGTGTGAGTGTTCATATGTGAATGTGTGTATGTGAGTGTGTATATGAGTGTGAGTGTGTGAATATGTGAGTGTGTATGTGTGTGAATGTGAGTATATGTGTGTGTGCGAGTGTGTATATGTGAGTGTATGTGAGTGTGTATATATGTGTGTATGTGAGTGTGTATATATGTGTGTATGTGAGTGTGTGTGTGTGCACACGTGTGTACATCTGCTTGTCTTGGTTGAGTACCTGGATGCAGCCTCCATGCTTGGACTTTGCAGGCATCTGAATGGAACAAGTCCCGTCCTCTAGCAGCTCTGGGCTGGGGTCCCCCCATCTGCCCTTCGCGACACCTCCCTCCTGGGGCGTTGCGCACTCGCTCTGGTTTTGGCAAGTGGGATCAGCTCCCCGCTATACGGCCCCACACCGCAGAGGGCTGGAGCTCGGCCATCTCATCTAACCTCCAGGTTCCAGTCAGGGCTCTGGAATTCATTCCCCACGTCCACAATTATTAGGGACTTTTTTTGTTTTTACTGTAAACACAACCACTCCCTCAACCCCATCTTATACGTAGACAACAGGAGAGATGCTTTTCTCAATAATCTTCATTATTACTCAACATCCTTGCTTCATTTCCAGACTCAGAATTATTGGTTTGGTTGGTTGGTTGTGTTCTAATGTCTTATTTATTTTTGAGAGAGAGAGAGAAAGAGGGAGGGAGAGAGTGTGGGGGGAGGGGCAGAGAGAGAGGGAGACACAGAACCCGAAGCAGGCTCCAGGCTCTGAGATGTCAGCACAGAGCCCGACGTGGGGCTCGAACTCACGAACTGTGAGATCACGACCTGAGCCGAAGTCGGACGCTTAGCCGACTGAGCCACCCGGGTGCCCCTTAAATCTCTTCTGTAGAGACTTCCAAGGCTTTGATCCATTGTGACGGAAACCCTCACCCATGGAACTCCTTCAAGGGCCATCTCAAAAGCCCTTGAGTCTTGCAAATAAAGAAGAAACACAAAAGCAAAACATGAGGCCTGTTTCAGGTGACAATAACGACAAAGGCAAAGCTCTCTCCCTGCTGGAATGAGGTGAGCGTGTCACAGAAGGGACATTAATAAGCACAGTGCAGCAGAGCGGGAGCTAATCAGGAGTGAAATAATAGCAAAGGACACAGAGTTTTGTGTCACAAAGACCTGGTTCTGCCTCCTACCAGCAGAGTGACCTTGAGGATAGGACTAGGTGCCATTGCTGTACTCACAGTACCTCCTCTGGGCCCATGACCCCCACAGGAGATACACGTTCTTCTCCCCAATTTGCTAATGGAAAGACTGAGGACAGGGCATGGCCTTAAAAATAAATTTAGGCCCTCTGAGCCTCAGTTTACCCATTGTGCAAAATGGGGATCCTGACACCTACCTCATTGTATCATAAGAAATTAACTGCAGTAATATGCAGCCACAGAGAAGGCTTCAAAGAATGGTTGCTCTTTTTAATTCTTATTCTTATTCTTACTGTTTACAAAGACTGGAGGTCAGGGGCGCCTGGGTGGCTCAGGCTGCTAAGCATCCAACTTCAGCTCAGGTCATGATCTCACGGTCCCCGTGAGATGTGGGTTTGATCCCCGCATCGGGCTCTCTGCTTTTAGTGCAGAGCCCCCTTCAGATGCTCTGTCTCCCTCTCTCTGCCCCTCCCCTGCTTTCGCTGTCTCTCTCCCCACCCCCCCTCCCAAAAAAAATAAACATTAAAAAAGCATAAAAAAAAGACTGGTGATCAGGCGAATACATTTTCAAAAATACGATTGCAGTGGGTAAGGAGAAACAACCAGCTTTGCAAGCCAGAGCAAAATCCTTGGAACGTCCCGCGAGCAAGGGAGCGACATCTAGGTCATCTGTTGCATTAGACACCTCCACGTGCAATGCTTTGGCACATCCTCGAGGTCAGGCATCATCCACGGGACCTCGGAATTCTTCTGCGGTCCCTTGGTAGGCACACCGAGCACTAGCTAAGGTAGCTCCGAGGCATTAGGGACAGAAGCTGGTTTTCACCTTTTGAGTGCACGGGCGGGTCTGGCCTGGGGACCCTGGGCTACACGGGAGCCTGGATTCCCATTTGCTTCTTGGCAGGTGACTGGCTGAGAGCACGTGGAGGGTGCCAACCTCCCTTGTTCCTCCTGGGATCCTGAGGGCACAGCTGCTGGGGTGCGGTATTAATTAGCCAGGTGCTGGGAGTGCGTCAGGCAAGGCGGGGAGACAGCTGTGCCTCCCAGGGTTCAGGAAGGATCCGGAAGGTGCTCAGCGGCTTGGGCGAACTCGCCAGACTCCCGGTCACTAACCACACGGCTTCAGGCCTGAAAAACCTCCCTGGTGCCTGAATTTCCGTGTTTGGGGGAAATGGGGAAAACAGAATTCACCACCTCTGCCCCCAAACAAGGCCTAGGTGCCTCTGTTACACTGACACAATCCCTGTGCGCTGGGGTCCGGCCCCTTTGGAAGAATTGTGGCACCAAGCCGGGCAGGTATGCACACGACGATACTCTCTGCGGGCCACTCCGGTGCAGAAGCCAGCACGGTATCAGCAGGGGGAGTTGAGGCCCCTGTTTGTTCTCCAAAACCAAGGAGCAAGCTATCCGTCCCCGAGGTTACCAGGGGCAAAGCTCAGGCATCCGACTCCTTTCCCCTGCAAATCATTTCTCAATCCGGTAATTTTACCTCCACAACCTCTCGAATTTCCTTCTCTTCCTGCTCTGCCCTCACGCCTCTCACCTAGACCCTGGGATGTCCTCTTCCCTGATGCTTCTAACTCAGCCTCGGCCTCTGCCTCCTCTGCCCCCACAGCCAGACTGACTCACGGCCAGACCGACGGGAGAGCTCAGCTCCCAAGTTTGCATCTCCCTCCTACACACCCTCCGCTAGGTCCTCGCTGCCCACGACATCCAGTCCAGACCCCTTGCTCTTGCATTCTCCAAGATGGCCTCTCCTCCTGGTTTTGGACTTTGCCCCCTTTGTGTCCTACCTGACTCCTGTGTTCAACGCTCCCAGACCTTCCTCCCGCCTCATGCTGTTCCTTCGTGTGGTACGCTTCCTTCCACATCTTTGTCTCAAGAATGCCTTCCCAGCCTTCTAGGCTAAACTCCCACGGAGCTTCCTCTTTGAGGCTCTCCTGGTCCAACCACCGGATATGACCTTTCTTTCTCGGACCCACAAATTTCCACACAACTCCCGTGTCTTCTACTGCTCTTGCCATATTCGGAGTGACGGTGATTTTGACCCATTTCTCACTCTTTCTAGCACATCGCAGACAGGGGCAATGTCTCGTTCGTCTCTGTCCCCCTTCCAAAACCCAACACAGCCCCCTGCCCGCAGAAGGCACCCGTGTTTACTACTGAAAGAAGTCGGAAGCTCTCAACCGACACATGCCATGGCTCGAGCCTATTTTTGGTGTCAGCGGGTTGCAAAACATTTCAGGGATTTGACGGTCTGTAATTCAAAACGAATCTGGTCTTTCCCCCCTTGCCCTCAGAGAAAACTTTCTGAAAACTTCTTGACCCTGGATCCTTAGCATTTGGCAGGTAAGAGGCGCTTCATAAACATCTGCTGAGTGAATGAATGTGCTGCTAATCTCACACACACTGAGCGCACCGCTCGGTAAGCACCACCTACTGTGTTCTTCTGGAAAGACAGTTAATAGAAACCACAAGCTTACTCGGGAGAAGCTGGTGTGCCTCCTTTTTGGATACCATATGTTTGCTATAGTATTAACATCTCCAGAGATCCTACTTGCCATCCTTCCTTCTTAATAACGGAGTCATCTTTGAAATTTCCCGGCTCTCCGGAGTCAGGACTGCCTAGACCGACCTTGGGAAATAACCCGTGTCCTTTCTGCCGAAATGACTAGTCTCCCCTTGGCATCTGGACACGCGTTCCCTTCGAAAAGCAAAACGCGGAGGCGCCAACCTCTCTCACACATACCTGTTTCACTGTGCGCCATAGAATTTATATTTTGCTGAATTCGGGGGTTATGAGGCTGTTATGAGAAAGGACACTCCCTCTGCTTTAAAAGCTCACACTGAGGCCCCCTGCAGAGGAATCTGGTGGTAATCCATTAATTATTTTCTAACTACCTGAATCCCGGCTCGTTTCCTGGAGCTGTTCATTCCTGAGTAATTCTAGAAGGTGCTGTGCTACGGCCCCTGCTCCATCACCTAGGCTAGGACAGATGATCTTTGGGAGTTGGGGGAACCCTGGCTATCCGCACCCAGGATCCTGAATGGAGAGACGGAGGTGGCACTGCGGCTGTCAGGCACTCAGGCAAAATGCTCCCGGTTGGAAACTCAGGTTTGTGGTCGCTAAGCCATAGCATCAGAAGAGAGACAGAGCAAGGCTGAAATACTCCAGAGTCACGTGGTTTCTTCCCAGCTAAGCTCTACGTTTCTTAAAAAAAAAAATTGTTTTTTAATGTTTATTTTTGAGAGACAGAGCGCAAGAGGGGGAGAGGCAGAGAGAGAGGGAGGCACAGAATCTGAAGCAGGCTCCGGGGTCCGAGCCGTCGGCACAGAGCCTGACGCGGGGCTCGAACTCATGGACCAGACCGCGAGATCATGACCTGAGCCGAAGTCGGACACTCAGCCAACCGACTGAGCTACCCAGGCCCCTCTATGTTTCTTAAAGACAAGGACCTGCCTTGGATTTCTTTTGCTTCCGTCTAAGTATTTGGCACTAAGCGCTCGGCACACAGGAAATGCTCTACAAATAACGATCCCAAGATGTTCGAACAAATTTCCCCACAGCAAAGATGCCATCAGCCTCTGAAACGCTAGCATCGAAGCTTGGTGGGGGGACCCTCTTGAAAGCGGGAACTGCACTGGAGTTTGATCTCTGTTAGAACGGAACTCAGAAGGTTGGTTTTCCTCATCTTATGAATTTCCAAAAGCACTCTGGAGGAAAATTTTAAATGCATTATAGTGAGCCTTTGCGGGACTTGGCTTTCCACTTAAGTCTGTGCCCCTGCTTGATCCATATGTCTGTTTCAGTATCCTTATCCTTGACATTGGTCTTAGAAAGAACATTTCTTCTGAGTTGTTGATTGTGGTGGTGATGAGTGTGAAAAACGCTCCTTTGGACTGTTCTGTGTCTCCCGTGACCAAGAAGGATCCAGGTTTAGTGGGGCCTGACACGTAGGCATTTGGAGGACCATTTTTAAGAAAAAGAGCACAAAATCATGAATACCACGTTAGGCACGAGAGTGGCTATTTATTAAGAATAGGAAGAGATATCAACAAATTAAGAGTGCCTTGAGGATCCAGAACCCTTTCTTCCGAGATTCCATATTTACTTGGAAATGCGTCTGGATTGGGACCTGGCTCCCTCCATAGCTAGCTTTCCTCCAAGCCTTCCAGCTCCCAGCACCTGCAGGGGAAGTCAGGGAGCCTGGGCTGACGCGTTATCAGCATCATGGTGAATCTGCCTCTGCCAGGCGAGTGCAACTCACAACCCAGAAATATTTACTGAGTTCCTAGCATGTCACTTTCAAGCACATTACCTTAGGGAAGTCTTTAGGGGCTCCATCCAACGGACCTTCCCCATCCTCCTAGCCCGCAGCTGAGTACGAGAACGTCAGCACAATAAATAGCACTGAGCGGAAGCGATTGAGGCCAAGAAGGCCATGGGCTTTTGGAAAAGGCTTTTCTGTTCACCATTCGAATAGACTTTGTTTCTGAGAGCCAAGCATTGAGCTCCTGCTGGTGGCACATGCTCACTTATAGAATCCTGTAGAATGACCAGCCTTCCGCAGACTGCTTGACTCACGGTCAAACACCCATGGCTCGTCCTACGCAGGTCACAGGATGCTGACTGATGTCTCCCCGCCACTCCGTCCCACGGGTTCAAAGGGTGTATTTCCCATTTCTTCCGTTTTCTACTCATCTGCCTCCTCCTCTGTTTATCTCTGTGCCCTGGAGGCCAAGGGAAGCCCACAGAAGCTGGGATGCAGTATAGTGACCTGGGGCTGCAGACCCCAGAATGACTTCCCCTAACTGTCCTCATTTCCTCATTTCACTTCCCAAAACAGAAATGCACTCACCCCCAGCGTCTGTCCTTCAGCTCCGAAGGTGTATCTGCTTCAGTCAGCTCATGGATTGAAGCTTGATTTTTAGGGGTAGCCAACAGGTGGTCATGCTGCTGTATCTGTAAATTAATGGTGCGTTTGCCAATCCAGAGCGGGGGGAGGAGGCAGGTCCTGAGTCCTGAGTCCTGGCCCTGCCGCTCACAGCCAGTTACCTGACCTCTCTGTGCCTCACTCCCGCTGAAAAGGGATGCTAAATGGACCCACCTTATGCGATTTTCATGAAGAGTAAATGAATGGATTGTTATTTGTGTGCGCTGTTATTACTGTGAGTCCTGGGACTCCATTTTCATAAGGGCCTGTATGCCTCATGCCGGTGGGGAAGGATTTTGTGCCGGGGCCGCTTAATTTTCCAGTTGCCCGATTTCTGCACACGGGGGGGCAGGGCGGGGGGGAAGTAAGAAGAACCCTGGTCTGCGTTCGCCGGGCTGGTTCCTGCACTAGGCTGAGTAATGGCTCCCCCAAAGATATCCATATCTGAGTGCTGACACCTGTGAACGTTTCCCAAAATGACCAAAGGGACTTGCAGCAGCGATGAAGCTGGGGATCCGGAGAGGGGGCGACGATCCTGGATCGCCTGAATGTGGTCACAAGTATCCTTCTCAGACGGACACACAGGGGAGAAGACCGAGAGTGGAGGAGAAGGCGATGTGACCAGAGGGGCAGAGATCCGCGCGGGCAGGGACTTGGGGTCACGAGAAGCTGGAAATGGCAAGAAATGAGTTCCCCCCTGGAGCCTTGGGAGAGAACGCGGTCTTGCCTACAACTTGACTTTGGACTTTTGGCCTCCAGAAAAAGCAAGGAAATAAATTGCTGTTTTTTTTTTAGGCTGCCCAGTTTGTGGTAATTTGTTTTGGCAGGCACTAATCCGGTCAGCCGGGGGCAGGTACAGCCGAGGGAGCCAATGGAAAGAAACTACCAGCCACGGGTGGCTCTCAGGACCGCTGTCCCTGAGAACGAGTCCAAAAGGGTGTCCCCTAAGAAAGCACCTTTCCCACGCCCAGGAGCTGGCCCTGGGGGAAGTGGATGTTAATAGGCTGGAGAGAAGTTACTGCTTCTCCATCTGTCCCCAATTCTGAACCTTGGCTGCCCGCTAAACTCTTTAAACAGATCTGGCCGGACAATGAAAGAAGCTCCCAGAAAGACACGAGAGCCCGGTGGCAGGCAACAAGGGGATGCTTGTCCGGATCCGAATCCGGGCTGCTGCGCCCTTGACCTCCGGCTGCTGAGACACCTGTTGCCGGCGCCCTTGGCTTCCCGGGCGCTCTCGCACGCGGCGGTAACTGGGAATCCTCAGCGCACCGGAGCTTTTGCTCTGGGCCAGACACTTCACGAGCACTGGCTCGCTGCTTGTCCCACCTACCCACTGAGGCAGGTCCACCGTTAGCCCAATTTCATAGATGAGGAGACTGACTTGAGTTAGGGACCTGTCTGGAACTGGCTCAAGGTGACGGGGCTGGCGAGTAGCAGCTGCCAAGCAGGGACTCAAATCTCACCAGCTGCCTTCTGAGGGCACCTCTTCATCGCCACTCTGGATGCCCGTACCATCTTGGGCCATTTACCACCCTCTGGCTCCTCGTGCGGGGGCTTTGAAGGCCCATGGATGCAACCGGGAAGCTCAACCAGGTAGAGAGAGCATCACTGTACCCATCGGTCACACTCGGTGGTGGGTACCACAGAAGGCATTAGCTACGTGTAGGTGGGAACTTAAGGCACAAGATGACTTGCTTAACTGACGCAGAAGTCCGAGATGAAAGAAGAAACCCTCGGTCCTCGTGACGCAACGTGTGAAAAAAAATAAAGATCCTACCAAAGCTCAGAGCTTGTTGATTTTGGATGGCTTAACAGAATGGGCTAGATGCCTCTGGCGACCTGGAAGGACAGTCCGGGAGCTGAGACTGTGACGTCAGGTGGGAACTCGCTTCTCTGACTTCACAACAGATCCGATCTGTTAAGACCGATCCCCAGAGATGTGAGTAGATTGCACACTCTGGAGAGGAGTGCACGGACCATCCCTAGTCTAAGGGGCCCTCAGACTCGAGTCGGAACGAGTGGATCCCTTCCGCTTGGGCTACAATTCCCCGGTTCTGGTCCTGGACATAAGCTAAGCACCAGAATGACTAACAGACCTCACGGGTTTGTTAGTAAATGTGGAAAGGGCTGCAAACTATAACCTCTCTGGGCGAGCCGCAGATGTGGGGAGACAGTAGAGGCTCTGGAAAGCCCTGCAGCCAGCCCTCCCCAAGAGCCCTTCCTTTACACAGCACGTGTCAGCACCCACTGGATGCTGTATTGCACACAACACCCTTGGAAAATATTAAATATTAATACTGGACCAAGGAACCCCTCAACCCAAGCACGATGTGATGATTCATAGAGCAGGGGTCCCACACTGTCACCCATTATTTCCATAGGACTGTCACCTCTGGGGAAGACCAAAGGTTCTCAACTAGAGGCAATTTCACCCCCCGAGGGGATGGCGATACTTAGAGACATTTTGCGTTATCGTTGGTGGGGGGAGTGCTCGGGGGTGCCGCGGAACACCCGATGGGACATAGGAGAGCCGAGCGCAACAGAAAATTGGGCCAAAATGTCAGCAGTGCTGAAGTTGAGAAACCCTGGGCTGGAGCCACAGAATCACTAGGAAATAAAGCACTGAATCCTCTGATGATGACCCGATCGCTACGATGGGTTCTGGACTCTGTGCAATTTAATATTTTCCATAGACACCATCAAAGCCCTCCTTGGGGCCTCCTACCCTCCTCTCTATCTCTGTGCAGCAAAAATTAAAAATGCTGCTTAATTGCTTAAAAAAAAAACCAACCCAGTGTGAGTCAGCAGTCATTCAGTCATCACCTTTCTACCAAACTAACAAGCATGTTGACAAAATCCTAACACACGTGTTACTTGTAAGAGATGCGGCATTGATCCACTTACGTGTCCCAATTTTGGTTCTTTTCATCCTCCAGTTGTGCAATCCCCAAAGCAACAAATCTATGTTTCACAAACACACACACACACACGCACACACACACACCCGCGCACACACATGCACACACACACTGTTAGCCGATGATACCGACATCGTGTGGACATGTGTCTTCTCTGGTCTGTACCATTTTCCTGAGTGCAGAAAACAGAAATGTGGTCTGGGGCGCCTGGGTGGCTCAGTCGGTTAAGCGTCCGACTTCGGCTCAGGTCATGATCTCACGGCTCGTGAGTTCGAGCCCCGTGTTGGGCTCTGTGCTGACAGCTGGGAGCCTGGAGCCTGCTTCGGATTCTGTGTCTCCCTCTCTCTCTCTGCCCCTCTCCCGCTGATGCTCTCTCTTTCAAAAATAAATCAACATGAAAAAATTATTATTATTTTTTTTAAAGAAATGGGGTCTAAAGGCAGTACTCAGAGTGGACCAAGAGAAAAGAGGAACTTTAAAAATCCACACCCTGGGTCCTCTGATAATCGAAGGTTGATCAGAACATATTTATTTTCAAAAAACATGTGAGCTTTTCCTTACTGCTTATCACACAGGCACAGACATTTGAAGGACAGAAAGATCTGCATGAAGGGATATTTAACTACAGGGGGTTGCAGTAGAGGGCTAGGCTGGGAGCACATATTTTCATGGTTTGTAGGCAAATTTCCTTGTGGCTCACCCACAGCTGAAATTCTTTCAAGTCCTTGGCCCGTGAGCTAGCGCTAATTTGCATGGTATTATTTTTTCCATCGGTTTAACAAACTGAGAGCATGATTGCCGATCTTGGCCTGTTTTCCTCCTCAGCATGAGCAGTGACCCGTGTGCGGGAGGATGATTTATTGAGATATTAATTTGTTTTTTTTTTTGTTCTTGCAGAATTTCTCCCACCCCCGTTCTGAGAAGGTAGCTGGGCTTTTGCATGTGTCTCTGAGGGTGTTTATGATCTAGGACCGAGCACACACTTTGGACAGGCTACCCCACTCCTTCCCTCTCTGGCTTTTTTGACTTTTGGATTTCTGGGAAGCCTAAACACAGTGAGGGGATACGCTTGACAGGGGAGTTTGACAGAGACCAGGAGGTGCCTACTGAAGCAGAGAGTATTGGGGAGGTATGCAGATTCCCTGAGCTTAGGAAAGGTGGCTTTGGGGTCGTGTGTCTGGCCTGTTTCCTGGGGGTGACCCAGGGTGGTGGAAAATGGCATAGCGTGCCTAGGAAGGTGCATTTCAGGTTCCAGAAACCCACCTAGTTCTATACTTGCACTTGAGATCGTTCCAGACCCCACAGTTTCCCAGCCGGATGAGGCTAGGTGATGGGACGTGGATTAGGGGGTCCTCCTCAAGTGTTCTACCACCGGAAAACCTTCAGGCCATCCCCCCAACACTGAGGGGGTTTGGGGAAAGGAGATCCCGTGATGGCTCAGATTCAATTCCCAACCAACCCAATAGGAGTTTCATTTCATTTGACTTTCTTTCAAGAAAAGTTTCATTTCATTTGATTTTTTTTTTTTTTTTTTTTTAGGAGAAGAAATCAGGGCGCCTGGGTGGCCCAGTGGGTTTGACGTCCGACCCCGGCTCAGGTCAGGATCTTGCGGTTCGTGGGTTCGAGCCCCGCCTGGGGCTCTGTGCTGAGCGCTCGGAGCCTGGAGCCCGCTTCGGATTCTGTGTCTCCCCCTCTGTCTGCCCCTCCCCCACTCACGCTCTGTCTCTCTCTTCTCTCTCTCCCAAATAAACTTTAAAAAAAGAAAAAGAAATCCATGTTACGTCTCCCTCACACCTGTGCTTGCGGAGCAAAATCGGATTTTGCTGGAGTAACAATCTCATCCGGAAACCTCAGTGGGTTTCGCCCAACGAAGCCTTCTCTCTCACTCACGTGCCTACTTGTTTAATGAAGGTCACAGCACGACCCAGGGACCCGGCTTTAGGGACGCGCCGAGATCCCAGCGAGTGGCCTTCAAGGTCATCACGGGGAGAAAAGAGAGGCACCGGCTGTTAAGGGCTTTGGCCGGGAAGTGACACAGTCATCCCAACTCCCATACCATGGGCTAGAACCAGTCATAGGGCCTCCGCCTGGCTGCAAGGGGGCTGGGACACAAGGGGAACACATGGATTTTGATGCCTCGGCCGCAGTCTCGCGGTACTTAGTTCACATAGCATGACTTTTTTTTTTTAACGCTATCAACTTGTGTTTGTGTAGAGCTTACTCCAAATGCATCCGGGGGTTCTTTGCATGGATTAGATCTAGTTCCCTCAAGCCCTGTGAATACGTCATCCCTCCCGTCTCCGGAAGAGGAAATTAAGGAAACAGCACGGGAAATGGAAAGGAGGGCCGAACAGCCAGGCCGTCTGACCTGAGCCTTTTCTGTTCTTCCACCAAAGCCTGAAATCAGAATGTGGGGGAGACAGCCTGTCGGTAACCGATGTTCCCCCTGATTATAAAAGCAACGTTTCTTGGTGTAAAAATAAAAAAACAGAGGGTGCGGAGAAAGCGATGCTCCGTCAAGGGTTTATTTAGATTCCTGCCGGGGCCTCCGTAAAGACAGGGAGAGGTCGTGGGGGAGACCGCGAAACACGCTGATCTGTTCGCCAGCGGGAAAGCAGGGACTGTATCGAGATTTGAGGGAGATTTTTGCAGAATGGGCGGATTTCACAACACAAACTCGTTTCTATCCGGTTGAAATACAATCACTTCCTCCTCTCGGAGCTGGCTTCATGCTGTGTTGCAACAGATCTCTCGTTTTCGCGGGGGCCACCTGGATTCCCAAGCCCATCCTGACCTCATGGGGTCACCGCTCTGGTCAGCGGTTGAGTAAGACCTAGCCAGGGTGACAGGGGCTTCTGAGCTGGAGGGGAGCCCAAGGAGAGGACGCCTGAATCGGAAGGGGCGTTTCAGGACCCATTCCAGGCACGGGAACCGTGTGGACGGACCTCCGTTCTGATGAGCAAAAATCAGGTACAGGAACCAGTGATCCGAAAGGGGTCTACGAGTCGGAACGATGGTAAGAAAACTGGCTCACCTCGACGCGGTGCCTCCCCTGTGCCAGGCGCTATTTTAAGCACTTTGCAACTTTGAGCTGTTGAATCCTCACAGAAATTCCGTATAAAATCGGTGTTACTGTCACGACTTCCTTAAAGGCACGGGGACCAGGTGACTTGTCCCGGGTCACACGGCTACAAAGTGGCAGGGCTGTGATGAAACCCAAGCCTGGAATCAGAATGTGGGTGAGAGATTCTACCGATAACCGTTGTTCTCCCTGGTTTAAAAAAGCAAGTTTTTTTTTTGGTGTAAAAATAAAAAAGCAGGTCTATGGTGTATAAGGACTGACAAGTTGAGCTATTTTTAATTTTTATTTATTTATTTACATGTATTTATTTTGAGAGAGACAGAGAGGGCGCGGGTGGGGAAGGGGCAGAGAGAGAGAGGGAGAGAGAGAATACCAAGCAGGCTCCCTACTGTCCGTGTAGAGCCTGATGTGGGGCTCGAACTCACGAGCTGTACGATCGTGACCTGAGCCGAAACCAAGGGTCTCTTAACCGCCTGAGCCAGCCGGGCGCCCCAGTTGAGCTATCTTTTAAAGCTTTTTTGGTGCTTCTAGCCCACCCGGCAATAGCAATTCATGTGTCCACAGCAGACAGGTAGGGAGCGTTTCTGCCTCGGGCATGTCTGGGCCGTGATGCAAGGGGGCATCTGCGAGCTCCGCCCGCAAGGCCTCCTGCCCTCCAATCTCACTTCAGATATGCTTCCAGGACCCGATCTGAGACAGGAGGCAAAGTTCAAGTCAGTGTGGAATTTCCGCCTTTGAAATCCGGTTTCTAGGGGAACCTAGCCTGTCTGAGCCTTTCCTGCGACCCAAGGTGGGCGTAGTAACAGTACCTCTCTTGTGGGGTTGTGGTGAGAATTAAGTGAGATAGTATGCAAAGGACACAAGCCCTGTGCCTCGCCCTGAGCGCCCAGAGTACGTGCTCACCAAGGGTCGGCTACTGTCAACGTCACCAGCTCACCAGAGGCACGGCCGGACGGGAAAGAGATCAGCCTGTTTAACTGGCTGAAAAAATACTCGGTGACAAGAGAGGAGAAGAGAAGAATTAAAATGGCATCTGCCATCTGCAGGACTCCTGTCGTTTCAAGTCGTGTGACCGAGGACCGTTCGCTGACGGACCCGTTTTCGCTCAGAGCGTGGGTGTAGGGGGTGGGAAGGGGTGCGATTTCTTTTCTCTTTCTTTTAAATTTATTCACGTATTTTGCGAGCGAACACAAGCGGGGGAGGGGCAGAGAGCGAGGGGGAGAGAGCGAGAGTTCCCAGCAGGCTCGCCACTGTCCGGGCGGAACCCGACGCAGGGCTCAAGCTCACGAGCTGCGAGACCGTGACCTCAGCCGAAGTTGGACGCTGAACCCCCCAGGCGCCCCCGGGGTGTAATTTCTGAAAGAGGTAGGCTAATTGCACATTGACCCGGTTCTGTGTTTTCTCCGCCTGCAAGCATGAGGCATTTGACGTCCTGGTGACCACGGACAAATCAATACGTGTATTTTCTCTCTCTGGACGCACCGGGGCTTCCAGACAAGCGGGGGGCCCTGGCTGAGCTGGACCCACGGGTGTTTCACCCTAGCAATGGAGCTGACCCCGGCTGCTGAGTGTCATTGACCCGAGTATCACACACACATGAGTAAGGCTGGATACGGACAGGTAGCGAGTTGTCCTCGTGGAACATAAAACAATGTACCACATGAACCGGGCACCCTGCTCAGTGCGGGACAGACCCCGCTACCCCTTGGGGGTGGGTATTACAGCCCCCGACTCCTGACCCGGACGCTGAGGTTCCAGGAAATGAGCCTCAGGCCTTTGGGCGCCTGGTGGCAGAGCTGGGATTTAAACCCAGAACTGCCTAACTACAGAGCCTCTCAAGTACTCTTTTTTCTCATTCACTTACCAAACATTTATGAGGCACCTGTTGTGTACAAGCAGCCTTTTAGGTACGGGATCACACTGCCAAAGAGGCGAGCAAGCCTCCGTCCAGCGGCTCCTGTGGCTGCCATAAGAAATAACCCCAAACGTGGTGGCTTTCCAGAAATTTATTTTCTCACCGTTCTGGACTCCCAGAGCTTGACATCGAGGTATCAGTGAGGCTATTAGGCTCCTTCCGGGGGCCCCGGGGGAGAATCCATTCTTTTTTTTCTTTCAGCTTCTGGTGGCTGTTGGCCTACCTTGCCTGGTGGCCACATCACCCCGGTCTCTGCCTTCTTGGTTGCACTGTGTCCTCTTCTGTGTCTAACCTCCCTCTGCTTTTCCTTATAAGGACCCTTGTTCTTGTTTTAGGACCCACCCAGATTATCCAGGATGATCTCCTCATCCTAAGATTCTGAATTACATCTACAAAGACTTTTCTCCCCCACCACCCCCTAAGATACCGGTGAAAGATTCGGGGGGGATTTGGATGTGGATATATCCATTCAGTTTGATACAATCCTTAAACGCTTACGATCTAGTGAGGTTTTACGCTAAGCAGATCAACAAACAAGAAGGTGTTAAATTGTGTCAAGAGCCCTGATGAAAATAAGGCAGGAGTGGCAAGAGAGAGTTGGGGACCCCTCTAGGTTGATGGGACAGGAAAGATCCCTGTGAGTGGGCAGTTTTGAAAGGAGATCCAAAGGGCAAGAAGGAGCCAGCTGTCTCCTTTGGGGCTCAAATATTCTGGCCCATCTGCTTGTTTCTGTTTTTGTTTTGAGAGGGAGAGAGAGCGCACAAGTGGGAGAGAGAGGAAGAGAGAGAGAAAGAAAGAGAGAGAGAGAGAGAGAGAGAGGAAAATCTTAAGCAGGCTCCACACTCAGAACAGAGCCCGACTCAGGGCTCAATCCCATGAACCTGGGATCATGACCTGAGCCGAAACCAAGAGTCAGAGGCTCAACCGACTGAGCCCCCCAGGCACCCCTCCATCTGCTTACTTTTCTATACTTAACGAGTAACTGATGTTTTTGGATGAGTTGGGCATAGCAACCCTCCCCCCCGCCAGGAAAGTCAGGAGGAAGCATTTTCGTAAGTGCAGACAAAACAGTTTTCATATCACAGTTCATGAGTAGCCTTAACAGATCGCTTAGCTCTGTTATTGCCAGAAAGAAGGGCCATGGAACAACTGCCATAAATCCAAGCTCATCATTTCTGGCTGACCTCCTCAGACCTTTTTAATGGCTTTACAGCTCATAACAGAACAGAAAACCACCTCATTCGGTTACATTTTGCAATGAATTTAACCCTCGGGGACCACTAGTAAGTTCCGCTGCTCAAATTAGGCACTCGATCGTTGCTCTGTCGATGGTTTTTTAATACCTAAGGTGGGCATTTGGTTATTATCTATTTTCATATTTTTCCAGCCCCAAATCTTGCAGTCACATGCTACAGCATATGGCTTGGAGGTACCGATTACCCTCTGGCCCATCTGTCACAGCAGATCCGCAAGTATCTCGGGAGGATCCCGACTGCCCTTGGAACTTGGGCTCCTCGCTGGGCACAGGTCGGTGGCTTTGAATCCACTCACCCGTCTGGTTTGACCGTGACCTTCTTCAAGAGCCTTTTGTTTTTATCTCCAAGTTTAGCCAACAGCCAAGTCTGTTTCTCTGCGCTGAACGTCAACCCTGACGAGCTGCACTCCAGGCGCCTCCAGGAGTTTGACCCTAAATGCGCTGCCACTCAGTGTCGATCAGAAGCTCTGCTAAGACAGCGGGAGGGGTGGAGGACTTCCCCAAGCGTGCACCTGCTCCCCATTCCCCTGGAACCTCAGCGCTGTCGATTTTCTCCTTAGATAAGACAAGCCGGCAGGCCTGTGTGCCGGGAACTGGGCAGTGTGGCCCACGGGGACATGACTGCACGGACTTGCTCTGGGACACAGTGCCGCTCATGCTGGGGAGTGCACGGAGTCACCGACGGGACCGTCTTCCAAGGTGGAGGACCCTGGTGCTTACCCACAAGGTGTCCTCTGAGCGGTAGGATGTGAGGGAGGAGGACCCCGGGGAATTGACGGGAACCCTATGGTCTTCCTGGGCCACAGGCTAGCATTCGCCCTGTAGACACAACTGATGGGTCCCCGAGCACAGCTAACTCTGGGGTGGGCAGGTGTTCACAGAAGTGCTCTGAGAAGCTCTTCACTCTAGGCCCCATCTGTCCTATTTTCCCTTGGACTTGTTTTTCTCAACTATTTTACATTTATTTTATTGTATTGTATTTTTAAAAATTTTTCATGAAAAAAATTTTTTTTAATGTTTATTGATTTTTGAGAGAGGGAGAGAGAGAGAGGGCAAGTCGGGGAGGGGCAGAGAGATAGGGGGCAGAGGGTCTGAAGCCGGTTCAGCTGTCAGCACGGAGCCTGATGTGGGGCTTGAACTCATGAACCACGAGTTCATGGCCTGAGCCAAGGTCAGACGCTTAACCGACTGAGCCACCCAGGTGTCCCTACGTTTATTTTAGGAGATAGATCATAACGATGTTTATGATCTATCTCATCATAAAATAATGGGACAGTTACAAAGGTAACTGACGGCCTTTCTATTCATAACGGTACGGGGGGCAGGGTGCTCTCCCCAAACACCTAACGTCCAGGACCTAAATCCCTGGAACCGGGGAATGTGACCTTGTTTGGAAATGGCATCTGTGCAGATGTAACACAGTTCAGGATTTTGAGAAGAGATGGTCTTGTATTATTCAGGTGAGCCCCAGATGCAGTGACACGTGGCCTTCGAAGAGAGACACATGGGCGGAAGAGGAGGTGATGTGACCGTGGAGGCAGAGCTTGGGGTGATGCGGCCCTGAGTCCAAGAATGCTGGCAGCTATTCTTGTAGCAAAGGACTTGTGCGCCGCAACCCCCCCCCCCGCCCCGCCTCCCCAGAGCCTCTGACACCTTGGTTTCAGATTCAGCCTCCAGAAGTGTGCAAGGAAACATTCGCAGCCCTAGGAAACCTATGTAGTGACGGAATTTCCTTCTCAGAACTTGCTCAGGAAATGCAAAGACCCAATGGCTCAAAGACGTGGCTGCCAGCTTCTGAGACGCGGGGCGTCGTCTCAGGCTCGCAGCTGTTGCCGAACGTCTCGTAAAGTCTCTGCCAAGGGGTCCAGGCCACGGAGCAAAAAAGTGTGTGGCATTAAAATCCTTCCTTGATGGCAGGGGTGCCTGGGTCGCTCAGTCGGTTAAGTGTCCAACTCTTGGTTTCAGCTCAGATCATGATCTTGTGGTCGGTGAGATCGAGCCCCATGTCAGGCTCTGCCCTGACTGGGTGCAGCCTGCTTGGGATTTTTTTTTTTTTTAATTTATTTTTGAAGGAGAGAGAGAGAGAGACAGAGCGTGAGCAGGGGAGGGGCAGAGAGCGAGGGAGACACAGAATCTGAAGCAGGCTCCAGGCTTCGAGCTGTCAGTACAGAGCCCGACGCAGGGCTCGAACCCACGAACCCTGAGATCATGACCTGAGCTGAAGTTGGACACTTAACCGACTGAGCCACCCAAATGCCCCCTGCTTGGGATTTTCTCTCTCTCTCTCCCTCTGTCTCTCTGTCTGCCAACCCCCTTCCCCCCCGCCCCGCTCTCTCTCTGTCTCAAAATAAATAAATAAACATTAAACATATTTTAAAGTCCATCCTTGATGGTATTTGACTTTCTGATAGCAAATGATACTGGAAGACCTCAGTTTCTCATTCTTCTATTAGAATAACATAATACTTATGATTATAATAAACACAGCACACAAATGTTTCCCTGTGTTGTTCTGACACCATCAAGTTTCACTGAGGGAGTTTCTGTCCATTTCAATGGAGACTCCTCTGAGAGGTGTGGCCTCTGATGGTCTCGGTACAAGGCAGTACTCATAGTTTTTCCCCGGGGGTCCTGCATAGCATCCACTACAGATAGTTGAGGCCCCACCAGCCCAGGCTGTTGCCAAGGACGCTGCTTTATAACACAGCTTTATAACAATTTGTGCTTCAAAACACAGACTGACTGGATGTCTTTCCATGGGGACACTCAGGTCAGCCTCTTACTGCCTGTAAACACCAATCTACGGTGAATGAATTACAGACTGTTTAAAAGAGCTTCAGGAAAGGGGCACCTGGGTGGCTCAGTCGGTTAAGTGTCTGACTCTGGCTTGGGTCGTGATCTCACGGTTCGTGGGTTCGAGCCCCGCGTCGGGCTCTGTGCTGACAGCGCAGAGCTTGGAGCCTGCTTCGGATTCTGGGACTCCCTCTTTCTGCCCCTCCCCCATTCATGCTCTGCCTCTGTCTCTCTCAGAAATAAATAAGCATAAAAAAATAATTTAAAAAAAAGCTTTGGGAAGCGAAAGGACTCTCCACATTCATGCCATTACTAATATTAACAATTATTATCACAAATTCCCTATAGGTAAATGAACAGATAACGGTCTTTGGAGATTTGCTTATGAAATAATAGGCGCTTAATACACCTGATAAGCGAAAACAAATTTTCATCGCTGTTCTAAATATTCTGGCGGTTCACAGGAAAGGAAGTGTTTACAAATTTACAACACGGGCTTTAAGCACCCTTGAAGGATGACGTTGTGTCCTCGGCCCATCAATCAGAGGACCTGTGGCCTTGGGGAGGAGGAGGACCATCCTAGGAGGGATGCAGGGAGACAGAGAGCCAGGTGTCGGCTTCTGGTCTCAAAAATGGTCTCCAGAAGAAGGGAGATCTTCAAGTCTACCCACAAACAGGTAGATTACAAAGAAACTAAATGAAGAGCTAATCACTTGGCCCTAAGGAAAGGATTGAGGTCATCTTGTCTGTGAACGAGGGAGTTTTTAAGGGCTTGAAAAGGGAGGCCCGGAGGCCTGGTGAAGCTGGGAGAACCACACCGGGGGAGGGGACAGTTTCAAAGACAGCTCGGCTTTGCCGTGTGCCCCAGGGAGCTGAGGTGCAGGCAGGCCTGAGCCAGCAGATTAGCCCTAACTATCCCTGTCAGTTAGCCTCTGTATTATTAGTCTGCTCGGGCTGCCATAACAAAATACCACACACCGGGTGTGGCTTACACAATAGAAATTTATTTCCCACGCTTCTGGAGCCTGGAAGTCCAAGATCAAGATGTCAGCCGAGATGGTTTCTCCCAAGGCCTGTCTCCATGGCTTGTGGACGGCTGTCTTCTCCCTGCGTCCTCAGATGGCCTTCCCTCCATACATAAGTATCTCCCGGGGTCTCTCCCGCTTCTCTCAAGGACACTAGTCATAGGGGATTAAGGCCCCACCCTGGTGACCTCATTTAACCTTAATTATCTCTTTATAGGCCCAGTCTCCAAAAACAGTCACATTCTGAGGTGCGCTGCAGGTAAGAACTTGAACATACGGGTTTTGTGGGAACATGATTCAGTCCACAACTGCTTCATTCGAGTTTTAAAGGGCTCTATTAGATTTCTTTCTCACGGACACATGAGGCCGGCTGTTGCCACTTACAGCTGCTGGCTCACTGCCTGACAAGTGCCAGCAAAAGGGACTTCCTTGGAGCCTCTGCTCGGTCCTAAGTTATTACACCACCTCCTCTCCAATGGCCAGGAGACCCAAATCTCCCCACGTGGGCTT
This sequence comes from Panthera pardus, assembly GCF_024362965.1. Classification (NCBI taxonomy): domain Eukaryota; kingdom Metazoa; phylum Chordata; class Mammalia; order Carnivora; family Felidae; genus Panthera; species Panthera pardus. Next base: position 24,384,950 of record NW_026526876.1, on the reverse strand, counting down.
TAATCTATTTTGGCCAACAGAAGGCAGCAGAAGCGACATTCAGCAGGTCCTGGCCAGGACCTCAAGGGGTGATGCCCACTTCCACTCTCTCTTGGTAACCTTCCACCACTACGTGATGCAGCCGGGATTAGCTGACTGCCACGCGGAACCACCGTCATCATCTCCACCAAGGCCCAGACAGGGGCCCCCCCCGGGAGGGGACACAGCCTAGCTCAGCAGAGTTTATGTGGCACCTGACCACAGATGTCTCATTGAGCCCAAGGAGGCCAGAAGAACCGCTCAGCTGAGCCCAGCCCAGACTTGCAGAATCGTGAGCCAGTAAATGGTTCTTGTTTTTAAGTCATATTTTGGTATGATTTGCTGTGCAGCAAAGCAGGAATAGTACACAAGGCCTAAAAGATGCTCTCATTCGCTCAAGTGGCCACAAGCATTGGCAAAGCCATGGTGGGGGTGTGTGGCCGTGCTCTCACTAGTGATAATAGCTGGGAGTGAGGGGGGTAAGGGAGGGCAGGGGGCTTGGGTTCTAGGCCCATCGGTTTTTGAGGAAAGAGGAAAAAATGTTTACTCTATTCCCATATAGTCCAAATCAGTGGCTTTCAAAAATTTTCTAGAAGTGGAACCTTCCTTACAAAAGAAACCTTGCACAGAATCCCAATATGTATGAAATAAACCAAACTCGTCATTTATTATTATAAATCTAATTTATAGGCTAAAATATGTAGACTTATTTTTAAAAGCTAATCGATAAGAACAAGAAGGAAAACAGGATTATGAACTCAAGCATTCAAAAGTGGGGGGAATGACAGATAGAAGTAGTCTTATTTCAGTACCTGATTAATTTCCACACATCGTTTTGGTAGCACGGTACAAAAAATCGTGATAAACATACATAAGTAGTTGGGACGGGAGACGGTTTTTAATAGCTCACCTTGCAATCTCAGAATACTCCTCAATTAAACAAAGATAGGAGGAGAAGCCATCTGTCCACCTAAGTTACCTGCCACAAGCTCTACAGGCTACCACGTGTGTATAACACAATCGGGTGTGAGTTTTCTCATACAAGAACTTCAGAATTGTGTTAAAGTACACTCTTTCAAGATGAAACATTAATCCGTCATTTGCAGAACTTGAGAAGCATCTCCCAGAACCCTGGAAGTTCATGGAGCACATCTCGAAAATGCCTGTCCCATATTTTCGCTCTGATAGACCTTGAAGAAGAAATCTTGGTCAAAGATGTGCTGTGCCTGGAAAACAGAGCAGCAAGGAGCCTTCAGGGACCAGAGGTTCACTCTCTTCATTCCAAAGGAAGGGAATCCTGAAGAAGGTAAGTGGTTTCCTCGGGACTGACACACTGGCATCTTGGCTCTAAGTGGAATCTCTTTTTGGGAGAAAGAGACATGAGCCCACGAATGAGCTGGGTCCACCTCGGTTTCTTCTTTGGGCTCCCGTGAAGAGAGTAAGGTTGATTTAAGCCCCAATAAATGAAGATGCCTGTCTTCTTGGGAGGATTTTAATGGTTGGTATAAAAAGCCCGCACATGTTAGGAATTTGTTGTGAATGAATTCGATTTTCAAGTCTCAATTAAAACTCCAGAACAGTAGCTAAAGGAGTGCTCTGCGCTTAAGCTGAGAAACTTTCCAGCATCACCCGTGACAGTTTCTCCAGGACCCTTGAAGTCTACACCCAGGTGCACCCCTCCTCCCCTCAATGAGCCACCTGTCCTGAGAATGCAGTTTCCAATGACTCCACCTCCCTGACATCAGGGATTGGCTGAGAGGTGGGCACGCCTCAAAGCTGGGCCAATCATAGTCCTCTACAGCCTGGCTGTTTTCTCGGACCTGGCCAATCAGCATCTCTGCTCATTATCTTTTTTTTTTTTGGAAACCGGAGACTCCCTTTTTCTCTCTGGTCCTTGAGCAGCTGGGACCCAAAGCCGCAGGAGGGGATTAAGACAGGCCCTCACTGGGTTTTGGTTACGTGAGTCTCTACATTTCCTTTTCCTACTTGCGTTACTTTGAGTTAGGTTTCTGTCACTTGAAACCAAAGTAGACTTTCCAAAAGCAGTAAACTATTTCTTAGGAAAATAAGCATATGCACAGAATGCAAATTTGTCATAACATTTAAGGGAAACATAGACCTCATCCCTTGAACTCGGTAGGGTCCAGGGACCGCCCCCCTCCCCCCCTCCCGTGGGGGACAAAAAAAAAAAAAAAAAAACACAACCACTTTCAATGAAACAGTGGTTAATAAGGGGCTTGATTTGATGATGGAGTTGTGGCTGGTCTTTCTCTAGCGTCTCCGACCCTTCCGAGGGGCGCAGAATGTGTAAAAAATACAGCTACTGGCTGTGCATAATTCTTAGAGTGGAAAACATGGGCTGAGCTGTAAGTGCAGATAAATACACTATTCCTATAGAATTTGTAACTCTTCAGCCATGGGGAAAAATGAGTCAGAAATCCAAAACTCCCCTTTGGACTAATGAAACTGAGACCCTGTGGGACACCTGAATTGGCCAGGAGAGACAATCTGTCCCTCCGCAGAGACTCCATTTTGGTTAGCAACATCAGAAATAATTTCCCTACGACCCCCCCAGAAATATTTCCCCACGATTCCACGACGACCCAGGTATTGATCGCAAGTTTGCTATCTGAGCTATGCCTGACTTCCCAGGGCCAGAGGCAGCTCTGATTTCCTTCTGCCGGGAGAGATCTTTTCTAACCCATCAACCTCTTCCAAGTTTTCTAAAATTCCATCTCTTCCCGGGCCAGCTTTTTTTTAATAGCCCAGCTTCTCAGTCCATGTGCCCCAGTGCCAAACTCCTTAAGTTTCTCTTTTACTCTCCGTATTTTGCTGAGTCTTATTACAGGTTCTTGGCTTAGGAACCACAGTCCTCCACTATTTTCTATTCCCTGTGGCTTTCCAGATGGAACTGGTCTGTTCCTCGGGGATCCAATAAATCAGACCCTTTTCTGATTCTTAACTTTGCATCACGCCCAAGCCCGGTTCTGCTGGCCGCCCCCAGTTCTTCCCCTTCAGAGTCCCGGATGCCAGCGTCTCCACAGCACTCAGACCCAGTCTGTCCTGATTTCACATTGCAGCCATAGGACATTCTGCCAAGTGACAGGGCACCAGAAGGGCTAAGCCCTTTTTGTTTTCTCCTTGCTATGGTTTTCATCAGGCATGTATGTGTGTGCCTGCCTCTGACAACAGGTTCGCAGATGCTCTTTGGCCTAGAAACTTCTGTTCCCCTAAAGCGGCAGCTGTTGAGAATGGTATCCCCCACTCGGCTTTCGGCCACAGGCAGGCTGACTTCAGCAGAATCCACAGGCTCTCGTCGGCCTCAGCTTAATGAATAATCACAAGAAAAACATGGGTCAGCACTTGCCAAGGGGCAGCTCGGGGATTGCGTTGGCTCACTCAGGGTCTCCGTGCTTCCCACTTTCTTTAAGCAAGACTTCTTGGCTGCTCTTCCTCAGAAAGTACCGGAAGCGGAGGAAATTCCCTCTTCCTGGCATATGACACCCTCTCAACTTTCCTTCGGGGCTTTTTTTTTTTTTTTTAAATTGATTTCATCTAGGCTATTGCAATAAAGAGAACACCCACCTTAGCTCCAAATTTCAGAAAGTCTCAGTAGGGTGGCTTTGTCTTAGACCTTTACAGGGAGGAGTTAAAGCGACAGGTGGGGTGATTTTACAGTTGGGATTGTTTCAGTGTGAGGCTTTCTTCACAGGAGACAACAGACCATTTGCTCACAGGCCCCAAATCCTGATGTTGTCTGTTCCCCATGACGCGTTCCCCAGATAATTGACTCTGGCTGTCCCCGCCCCCTCCCAGCCCCACGAGAAACCATGAAACAGATGTGGCAGCGTGACCACGTGCAAGCCGGGGGCTTTTCGTGCCAGAAGCAAGTGGCTATTCATTCCCCCAGGAAGCTCCTAGCAGCTGCCATGAAGCCGGACGGGGCTCAGTCACAAAAAGTAATATGGTCTTATATGCAGAGGAGGGGTATAGTCAGAGAGGGGCCAGAGTGGGTGGAGGCAGTCAGAAAAGCCTTTCCGGGAGAGGGAAAGCGAGGGCCTGTGGACTTCAAAAGACGCACAGTGGTGCAGCTGGTGGTTGGGGCGTGCATCCTGGAGCCAGACGCTCTGGGTACGAAGCCTGCCTGTGGTTTGCCGGCTGCCTGACTTTGGAAGACAAGTGATATAACCTTCTCGTCCTCAGTTTCCTCTATGGAGGGAAATCAACGGCAGTACCAGATTTGTTTGCTATTGCTATTTGTTGGCTAGTACACACCCGGGGGCTTAGAGCAACGCCCATCGGTTCAGTCACCGAGTTCTGTGCCTGAAGTCCAGCCTGGCCGTACCTGTGTTCTCTGCACAGCCTCTGCAAGGCTGACGTTAAGCTGTCCCCCAGGCTGAGTTCTCGTCTGGCGACTGTGGGGAGAAATCTGCTTCTGAGCTCGTTCTCGCCCCCGGCAGAATTTGCTTCCTTGTGGTGGCGGGACTGATGTCCCTGTTTCCCTGCTGGCTGTCGCCTGCGGGCCAATCTTAAGTCCTCAGTGTCCCTAGCCAGGTGGCCCCCTCCATCTTCAAGTCAGCAGTGGCCCCTCAGATCCGTATCATACTTTGGATCTCTGATTTCCTTTTCTTTGATCAGCCGGAGAAAACTCCCTGCTTTTAAAGGGCTCCTGCGATTAGGTCAGGCACACTGGGATCATCGGTCTATCCCAAGGTCAACTCATCTGGGACCTTAATTACATCTGTACAATTCCTCGACACCAGCACCTAGACTAACATTTGGTAGAATAATGAGGAGAGGGCGTGTTTACACCAGGGCTGGGAATCTAATGGGGCCACCTTGGAATTCTGCCTACTGCACATGCCTACTTCTTTTTTTTTTTTTTTTTTAATATTTTTATTTATTTTTGAGACACAGAGAGACAGAGCATGAGCAGGGGAGGGGCAGAGAGAGAGGGAGACACAGAATCCGAAGCAGGCTCCAGGCTCTGAGCAGTCAGCACAGAGACTGATGTGGGGCTTGAACTCAGGGACCGTGAGATCATGACCTGAGCTGAAGTTCGACGCTCAGCCGACTGAGCCACCCAGGCGCCACCAAGCACATGCCTACTTCTAAGGAAACCGTGAGGCCTAAGTTAGCACGTGTATGGGGAGTCCCTGGGCCAGACCAAGTATGTTTCATGTTTCGGGAAGAGGGATTTGCATGCAGTTAACCAGTTGAGTTCCCAGGATTGATGAGAACTTCGTGCGGTGAAAGGAGAGTGTTGGGGACTGGGAACAATGGAACAGCTGACAAACAGCCTCTAGTCCTTGGCCAAAGGACTTCATTTTGATATAACTGGACACAGGAAGTGCCTGTCCTCCTTGACTGGACAACAGAGAGCCTCCCTGATTTAGGTCTTTGCTGCAGAAACGGCAGCGAAGACTGGGTTCTGGAACGAGGGAGAAGGGACCCGAAGATGGCCCTGGGTTAGTCCTCTCAGACGCCATCGGTTTGGAGTATGTGACTCTGAGGAGAGTGGAGAGGTTTCTTCCAGCTATAAGTCCAGGGATGCGGGGATCGCTATAAAACAACAGCCCTTCCCAAACCAGTCAAGCAAAGCTCTAATTGAAAAGAGAAATGGAAGTCACACACAGGTCGGGTTGAGGCCCGTTTTCAAACCAAAGGAGGTCATTTCCTTTCTTAGCCTGGCATCGCTGGCGGAAGAATCGGTCAGGGGGCCAAGGCCCCGTTGACTCTGGGAGAAAAGCAAATGGTCGCCCTCCAGGAGTAAGAACCTGGACTTTTATCTGCCTTTGCGAGTTGCACTGCCTGCCCCCAATCAATCCCAATGGTCTGGGGCCAGCACGAGATAAGCAGGAAAGAGAAAAAGAGGTACAGGCCTGGGGGGCTGGACGCGGTGAGAATAAAGAGATTGTATTTTTCATTCCATAGATGCCACGGTGGGAAGAAGCTTGGCCTTCAAAACCTCTTAGAACAGACAGTTCTCATTTCCAGCTGACTTCTTCATCTTTCCTGGCTCCTTCTCTCTCTCCCACCCCTCCCCTCCCCGCTCTCCTCTATCTGCCTCGGCTGCTGGGTCTTCTCAAAGCTTCCCCCGGAAAAACTTGAGCCAATTTACTCCCCTTAAACAACTGTCAGGTTTGAAAAGCTGCCCAGTGTCTTCGCTGTGATTTTCAAAGAGAAACACAGGGCTAGGCTTTCGGCGACAGCAAGTAGGTAGGAGGAGACGGAGAACACAGATACACACGCACGTTGCTCAGAAATGCTGAAGCTGTAATTAATTGTGGGGAGACACAACCTTCCGGATACCTGAGGCAATGTCACAAAGAAAGAAAAGCAGAGAGTGGGGAGTGGGGAGCTTGCATTTATGTGTTAGCTGCTGGAGTCTGGGCATGGGGAAGGGGGGTGAGGGGTGAGAGGTGAGGGGGGGTGGTGGGGCATGACCCTGTTTGGCCTTGCCTGTCAAGACCGGAGAGTTACAGAGGAGCCAACCGAAGATATGTGGGCAAAAGGCCCGGCCACTTCTGACACGTCAGAGGACAGGTATTGTCTGGCTTGGGTAGCTTGTGGGCAGAGAAGCAGCCCAGCCCACAAACCCAGAAAGCCCAGCCTCCGAGGCAAGGAAAGCAGCGGGGTGAACAGTTACCTGTGCGCCAGGTAAGCCCCGCCTTCCATCTGTAAGCCCCGCCTTCCATCTGTAAGCCCCGCCTTCCATCCATTACTTTGAAAGGAAAAGGCTTCCTGCGGCTGACTGGTTTAGGGCCTGAAGTAGTGAAGACTATACTCCCCTGGCTCTTTGTTCTGTCCTTTTCACTATTCAAGACAGGTGCCAAATGTGTCATCATGCCTGCTAGGGCCTGGCGTTGGCTCGCTAGCTGTGATCAGTGACCGACGACCCGACAGAAACATTTTCCCTGATTGCATTTTTCACTTGGATTGTGCCACACTTACTTACATTTTGGGGGAGAAAGGAGTGGGTTGGGGAGGTCTGCAGAAAGCCTGAGGGTCCCATAGCACAAGACTGTCCACCCGACACGCGATATATCTTTTGCATTTCAACTTAACCGAATACGGACACCCGATGAACAAATACTAATCGGAAACCTGAGACGTTCAAAACAACGTATAAGCCCCATCTTCCACTGAAATCGAAAAGGAATGTGCTGGGGGAAGAAGACGGGGCATTATCTACCTTTTATTGGTAGTGAGCTCACAGTTGTAGAAAGATACCTTCTGACTTCACATCATTACACACACATGGAGGGCTAGTCCGTGCAAGAGATAAGCCATTAGCAAGGTCATTCACTATTTCTTCCTTTGCTGTCTGTTCTAATTATCTGTCTGCAGCGAACTCTGGAGCCTTCCTTGGCCCTGCACGTTGGAAAAGGCATGCGGGCTTCATATTCATCAGGGCACTCTCTCGCTTAAGGTAATGGGGGACTGTCTCTCACAACAGAACAAGGCGCGTGATTCAAATTCACACTGGCTAATGAGTCTTCAGCTTCCGTTTTTAACCCTGCCATGAGTAACAATGCACATGCGTATTAATATCATCGCGCTGGCATTTACCATACAGTTCGGGTGAAGGTAGGTACCGAGATCCACTTTTGGTACTCGAGAGTGCAGGTTACTCATCCGTTTCAGCCACAAACCTCACTTGAGAGCTCAAGGATTAAAAGGGAGAGGGAAATAAATATCACAAGGGTCACATGCCCACCAACCCCACCAAACTACCCTGTTCCCTCCGAATACAGCAAGGTCACCAGCCCTCATTGGTCGATCCGCCGTTAAATGACCAAAACCATTTCTGGCCAGTAAATGCGTCTTTGTGACACACAAGGGTGTAGAAATCAAGCTCCAAATCGATTGCCGGACAGATTGGTGAGGAAGATTTTTGCTTTTCTGCCCAAGCATTCCCCTAGGCTTTCCCTTCAGGACCAAAGTAACATGAAGAACCTGAAGGCGGCAAAAAGGTGCACACCGTGGGGTTACATTTGCCAAAGAGCCAGTGACTTTGCTAAGTCCCTTCACTTCTCAAATCTTCAACAGATGTGCGGACAATTTTCTAAGGGCAAAATTTCCTCGTCCATCGATCCGGCCGCCCACGTTATGGACGAAATAAAGGTAATGCTGAAAATGACAGTGTCCGAGGAGCCATCTCCAAGTGCCTTTTTATTACGCACAATTACCCATGAAATGGAGAACCACTTCCTTCCTAATATAAAATCGTCAGCCATGGAGTTGCAGTTGAAATTCACCACAGTGATTTCAGCCAATAGCTCTCCATTTTGTGTCTTTTTTACTTTCTGAAAGCCCTCTCTCGGTCCTGGCACCACAGAATAACGAGCAAACAGTTAAACTGGGCTTGCACTGAGTTTCCACGGCGATTTATGGTCTACCCATCCTCCACAGGGACTCTGAAACCATCCGATGACATCTCATTTTGAAATCTCTTGCATTAAGGAAAGGGATGGGTGTGGTACATAAGTGAACTCTGGATGTGAGTGATATTTAGACAAGTCTGTACTTCAAAACAGAGCTCTAACTCATTTAACGTCCTCGGTCATTACCTGGGGATCTCAGTATCCACCACTGGGCCTTCTCCAAACCACCCCCCACCCCCCACATCCCCCGCGCCTTTTTACAAATATATCCTTCTAAATTTAAACCTAAATATGTTTGGTTTTTTTCCCCCCTCTGCATTTTGCTTTGGATCTTAAAAATTCCCAGGTAGATTTTTATCTCCGTGCATGAAAGCATCAAGCCTGGAACCAAGTCTGCCCAAATCACCACAACACTAAAACCGCTTTCGGGTTCTAACACTCACCAGAGGGACAAGCCACGTTTTAAACAGAACGGATCAGGGCACCAACCACTTAGCTTTCTGCCCCAGCTGACCTCTTGTGATCTCTGACCTGGGCATTGGAGTAAGTTAAGAGAATGAGCTGGGTTTTCAGGGAGTAGCATTGCTTTCTGGAAGGCGCCCAGGTCTAAAGCTAAGTGCGGAATTCGAACCAGCTCTGGAGTTGGCTCTGTCTGGGAACCTATTCTGGATCGCCCAACTCCAGCCGCGGCTTCCCACATCGGGGCGAGGATTGAAAGAGGCGGGTAGCCGGCCAGGGAACACAAGTGGGGCTCAGGAGTGAACCAGGAGCCCAAGGGGAGGGGCTCGGAGCATTTCCTGGCGGGGCTGCAGCCCAGAAACTTTTCCTCCCGCTGAGATGCGCTCGGGGCTGAGCTCTGCCGCCCGCCACGGCTGGTGGGGTCCGGGCAGGGCACACCCGCCGCGCCCGGGCGGAGCCGGAGCGCTGGGCGAAGCCGCGGCGGGCCGGGGCGGGGGGCGCGGCGGGGCCGGGCAGTGCGCGCGGCGGGCGCCTCGCGCCCGGGGTCCTCACCTGTTCCAGCGGGCCACCTTCCTCCGGTAGTACCGCAGCGCCTCCTGGCTGGCCAGGAGCGAGTCCTCCGGCCCGAGGAGCGGCGGCTCCTCCGGGACGCGGTACAGCGGGTGGGCGTAGAGGGCCTGCAGTTTGGAGCCGCGGCCGCCGCGCCGCTCGGGCCCGGGCCCGGCTCGGGAAAAGTTGCGCGCGGCCGCGCGGGGGGCCGGGGAGGCGGCGGCGGGGGCCGGGCCCGGGGAGGCGGCGCGGCGGGCGCACGGGCAGCCCCGCGGGTGCTCCCGGGGCCGCAGCTGGCGCCGCACCTGGGGCCAGAGGTGGAAGTAGAGGTCGGCGGAGAGCAGCGCGCCCAGCAGCAGCAGGGTCAGCAGGCGGTCCCGGCGCAGCGCGGGCATGGCCCCGCCGGGGCGCTCGGGCGTCTCCGGGGACCCGGGCGGGCGCTGGGCGCCGAGGGCCGGCCGGGGTCGATGGGGCCGCGGCGCTCACCGCGCGGGATCGCACCCCTCCCCCTCCTTGAGGGGTGTCGCCCCTGAACTTGGGGACCGGCGGCGCGGGGGCTCGCGGTGTTGCCGGGCGTCTCTTCTCCGCGTGGACTGGAGACCCGGGGATGGTGCCTCTGGGCCCCTGCTTCCGGCACCTTCTCTCCCCGCGCCGCCGGCCCGGGAGCCCGCGGCAGGGAAGGGCCGGGGGCGCGGGTGCCTGCTGTCCCCCGCGGGCGGACGGGCGGCGGGGCCGGGGAGCGACGGCGAGCGGGAGCGCGGGGAGCGGGCGGCGGCGCTCGCCTCCGGGCGGAGGAAGGCGGCTGCGGAGCCTGGGGCGTCTCTCCAGAGGATGCTGTCGCCTGGCGGCTGCTGCGACTGCTCCCGCGGCTCCTTCTGCGGGCGGCGGGGACGCCCGTGCCCCCGGCTGCTCTGGGCGAGCTCGTCTGCGCGCCCGACTCCTAGAGGCAGAGGTGACGCCGGGCCTCCCCCGCCTGGCCGGGCGCCCGCCCCTCCGCCCACTCGCAGCTGGCACCTGCCTCTGCCGCAAGCTCGCCAGCCAACTCCCGATGCCTCTGCCGGCTCTGCCCTTGCACCTTGTCACCCAACCCGCTGGGCGCGCCCATCCCCCTCGCCCCAGGCCTCCCACTTTCCCTGCTCAGGACTCAGTCCGGGCACTTTGGGGAGTCAGGGTGTGTGTGTGTGTGTGTGTGTGCGTGCGCGCGCGCAACCTTTTATTTTCATTTTTAGAAAAAAGACAATCCCCCGAAAGTCTTTCTCTTGTAAGATTCGCCAGATGGGTGTGTGTGTGTGTGTGTGTGTGTGCGCGCGCGCGTGTGTGTGTGCATTGTCTTTTCCCTCTTTGTATCTTCCCACCCGGCACATCCTAGGTCCATAACAACTACGTGCCCGGGTGCCTGGCACTTAGTAGGCACTCAGGAAATACCCAGTCAATGAAATTAAAAAGTTGGTCCTTTAAAAATAAGGCGCCACGTTTACCTAGAATCTTGGTGATTTCCTGTTTGGATGGAGTTTGATTCCAACTGTGCTTGTCCTTTACAAGGAGGAAATTTCTCCCGCACTCAAAGAGGGAGGGGCCGCCCGCTGACCCTCCTCTGAACTTTTGCATTTAGCTCGGTGTGAAAGTAGTCCACCCAAATGAATCACTGGAGGGCACATGTTATGTTTCCTCCTGATGGCTCGTGAAGTAATTCATGCTCCCCCCACATCATTTTCCTTTTGGGGAAGAGGGAGGGGGAGGGGGCAGTCCAGGCCTGAACTTCTGGCTCCTCTATTTAATGACCTGGGGCGCGCTTGGGGGGACAGGAGAGTGCAGTTCTGATCAGGGAGGCGGCCCCACCCTGCTGAATGTTCAAGAAAATACATCTTTGCCGTGAGTTGCCTGCCCAGACAGCAAAGATTCCCATGTATGTTCATCTTACTCTTTAACCCTCTCCTTCCCTTGCTGGAGTTAGGAATCCTCAGACACCCTTTGGCTTGTGGGTTCAGATCAGCCTTCTTTCCCCTGTGGTTCAGTGGGGGGCGGGGAAGGGGGGAGGTTCTTGTGTTCTTCGCCATCCCCTCATCTGTCACTGAAAGATAATAATAGGACCTACCCCATAGGGTTGTTAGGTGCTTGGAACAGCCCCCAGCGCGGGGTAAATAAGTGGGAAATCTTTGTTTGCTAGAAACAGTTAGGACTTCTTGGCTCCTGTAGCACACTGGGTTAAGTTAGATACAATTTATGAGTGGGACAAAAGACATAAAGTGTGAAAAAGCAGGCCAGACAGGGACCACTTTCAGGAGCACATCATGGCCTCAAAGCCCAGTCCTGGTGAAAAATCCCAAGATGATACCATGGGGATCATCTGGTACTGGGTATTTCCTGGGTATTTCACTCTGCTGCTGGCCTATGGTGGTGGTTATTTGTAAGCCTTGTTGAATGATCTCCATCTTTTTATTTGGAACCAACTTTCAACTGGTCCCCAATTTCTGAGAAACTTTGCAACTTCTTTTTCTCTTTTTTAATGTTTATTTATTTTTAAGAGAGAGAGAGAGCGAGAGAGAGAGAGCCGGAGCGTAAGCAGGGGAGGGGCAGAGAGAGGGAGACACAGAATCTGAAGGAGGCTCCAGGCTCTGAGCTGTCAGCACAGAGCCCGACGCGGGGCTTGAACTCACAAACTGCGAGATTATGACGTGAGCCGAAGTTGGAGGCTTAACTGACTGAGCTAGCCAGAAGCCCCCAAATTTTGCAACTTCTGATGTGTCTGGTTAGGCATCGTGGCGAGGGGATGGAGAAACCAGGCACACATGTGGCAGGACCGCTTTGCATTTTTCTGGGCTGGCCAAGGATATGGGCACGAAGCCATCACAGTCTTACGAGTCCAGTTCTCCTCCACTCCTGTGGCCATGCTTCCTTAGCACTCGCTTGTCTGGCCTCAGTTCAGGGAACAATATTTTTAACTTGATTAGAGATTATCTAAGTACATTTCCCCTGCCCTATAATGGTCAAGGGCAAAACTGTATGTGGAAGTCAGATGTTAGGTGTGCATGAGGTCCGGGTGGGGGAGGTGAAATCCTAGGGGCAGGATGTCCTCAGTGTCCTCAGTGTCTTTTCCCCGCTCTCAGCAATGGGCCTGGCCCTTCTGTTCCTGCTCTGACTCTCCACATCTTGGCCCCTGGCTTCCTCACCCACATTTCTTCAGTCCACACCCAGATTATCCCCAACCGCTGTTTGCCAGAGACATTGTTTCAAGCCTCTCGCTGTAAATCCAGCCCCACCCTTCCGTTCCCACTGCTCTCGACTGCATCCAGGGTCCCAACTTTTCTTGCTTAGACTCTTGCAAATAGGCTCCTCGGCTGGTCTCTCAGCTTCCGACATGGTCCCATTTCAGTGCCCACCTGTGTTATGATGTAATGAAAACTCTTGCCAGAGTGAGCTTTCTAGGATGCAGATACAGCGATGATGTCCTGTTGAAAAGCCTCCATGGCTTTGTGTCTGGCTTAGGCTACACGTCATGACGTCGCCCTTCATGTTTTGGCTTCTGTTTCCCCTTCCTGCCTCGTCTCCCACCTCTCCTTTAGATGCCGTTCAGGTTTCAGCCCATAATACTTTCTGCAATTCCCCGAGTGCTTCATGCACTCGTGGACATGCCTTTATTCAAAAACTCTTTTGCATTTCCCTACCCGGAGAATTGTCTGTCCAAGCTTTGGCCTCCTGTCCCACGTTCCCTGATGCTTTTCCTCATGCCCATTAAGCTCAATACCATGTACTCTCAGGTACCCTTCTAGCCCTTTCCATACACTCCTATTAAAGCGTTGACCAGGCTGTGTTTTGTTGTTTGCATGTGTGAGAGGTTGAACTATGCACCTTGCCAATTTATATGTTGAAATCCTAACCCTTAATACGTCAGAATGTGATCTTATTTGGAAATAGGGTCATTGCAGAGGTAATTAGTTAAGATGAGGTCATATTGGAACAGAGTGGGCCCTTCATCTAATATGACCAGTGTCCTTATAAAGAAGGGGAATTTGGACATTGAGCTAGGCACACAGGGGGATCTCCACATGAAGCCGAGGCCAGAGGTCAGACTCATGCTTCTAAAAGCCGCGGGGCGCCAAAGATGGCCAGCAAACCACCAGAAACTAGGTAAGAGGCAAGCAGCTGATTCTCCCTCATGATTTTTGGTAGAAACCATCCCTGTCAACATGTCGATCTCAGACTTCTGGCCTCCAGAACCATGAGCCGATACACTTCCACTGTTTAAGCTCCCCAGTTTGTGGTCCTTTGTGACAGCAGCCCAAACACACAATGCCCATGTGTGCCTTCCTCGCTCAAGTGCAGAGGGAGAGTGTTTCTTATCTCTGGACCCGAAGCTCTGAGGACAGGGCCCATCACTTGCAGGAGAAGTTTGTGCTCAGTGAATGAAGGCAAGTCTTCGAGGGCAGGGATCTCAGGTTAGCTCTGCAATTGTAGCATATCACACAGGGCCTGGGACCCAGGAGGGGCTGAACTGTGGGTTACAATAAAATAACAGAGTTTTAGGGCCTGGAGGAGACACAGAAGGAGTATCAGACAGGGTTCCCGCCTTCAAGCATCTTTTATGGTTAGTAGAGAAGAGAGATCTGTCTGTACCTACGAGACAATCGAGAACAAGTCTGAGGCGGAAGGCTGGCCAGATTAGAGAATCTGTATCTCTGCATGAATTAAGGGGCAAAAGCAAAGGACACCCGTGTTTCCTTTTGGTCTAGCTAAATATCCAGCTCTCGATTTCCAGGAATTAAGTTGTGAGAACAACAGAGTCAGTATTTAAATGCAAGGGTTCCTCCATCTGTGAAGGTTATACTCTATTTTTATCTTGCACGTGTCTGTGTGCTGCTTAAAACACGACTCCTTGTTTCTTGTTTGGGTGGCTGGTTTCCTACACTAGACTGTAACTCTGCATACGGGGCCAACACACTTTCTTCTTTTCCCTGCTTTTATAGGCTCTCGTACACAGCAAGGCATACAGCTGAGAATTCACACATTCCTGTGGAATAAATACGATTTGTGTATGTGGGTCTGTGCATGTTCATGCCTACGGGGGGCAGGGCGGTTAAGAAGTGTATTTAGAGTAAAAATCTGGGCTTATAAAATCTGGTTCTAGGTAAATGTTAACTATTATATATAACTGGAACATCTAAATCTTAGGCATCTTAATGGGCCTATTGAAAAGGCTATAGCTAAGAGACGTATGATGAACTCTGTGCTAATTGGAATTAGCTGCGTCCCTAAGAGTTGTTGTTACTATACAGATGGGGGAAGGGGCATGTGACTGTTACCTTCTAGCTGTCTCAGCTATCCCTGAGAGAGGAGGAAGGCGGTTCTGTACTCTACATGGCATGCAAGAGTACGGATCCCGAATGCAGCGAGATAAAGAAATGATTTGGTGTCATATCCAGTCTCTTCTTTTATGCAGAACTTTCTTTTATTTTTTTAATTTAAAAAAAATTTTTTTTTAATGTTTATTTATTTTTGAGACAGAGAGAGACACAGCATGAGCAGGGAAGGGGCAGAGAGAGAGGGAGACACAGAATGTGAAGCAGGCTCCAGGCTCTGAGCTGTCAGCACAGAGCCCGACGCGGGGCTCGAACTCACGAACTGTGAGATCATGACCTGAGCTGAAGTCAGACGCTTAACCGACCGAGCCACCCAGGCGCCCCCAGAACTTTCTTTTGATGACCAAGACATGATGCTTCAACTTTGGCCAGACATTTTCTCCAAGTTTAGCCCCTGCCTCAGAATTACCTGCGGTGTTTATACAAATGCAAATTCCAGGCTCCCACGCTAGATCTAGTGAATCAGAATTTTTGGAAGTGGACCCAGGAATGTATAATTTCAATAAGCTGATTCGTATCAGCGTGTAAGATTCTGTGCACACAGAAGTCCAATTCTGATACCACTGAGGTTGGGGAATCTTTGGTGCTAATGAGAACAGTCATAGATTTGATTTCAAATGATTCTGCTAGGATCCATTGTGCATTGTTGGCCATCCACCTGTGTCATAAGGTCATGGGGGACACCAGAGAGAGTGTGTCTGGCCCAACATGATCTATCTCGGCTACGGCTGCTGGGCAAAACAAACAAACAATCCCAGTGCAAATGGCAGGTATGTAGTGTGATCTTGCTATAAAACATCATGTCTTTGCTTATTAGTAAATTTCCTTTGGGAAACTGAATTAGTTTCTCTGGCCCCAGTTTTCTCATCTGAAACGTGAAATAGAGAAATGAGTGATCCCTAAGGCCCCTTTTCAGTTCTAGAAAATGATAATTTTACCATTTTGTCTTGTATGAAGCACATAGTAACGAAGCTTTTTGTGCACGACCTATTCTTACTATATACCAAATGATTGAGATAGCAAGCCAGCGCATTATATAGGAAGAGTAAGAGCACTGAACTTGAGAGTCAAGAAGCTTAGATTTTGGCCCTGGCTCAGCAGCATAGGGGAAAATTGTTTAATGTCTCTGGGCTTCATTTTTCTACCGTGTAAAATGACTACTTGAAGTCAGAAAATTTCAAAATTCCATTCCAGAATGAATTTCCTCTAGGAATGATGATGAAATGTCAACAAAAACGAAGAGAAGCCATTGCCAGCAGCCCTGCTCCAACAGAAACATGAAAGCAAGTTATTCAGATGGATTGCAAATAACACTGGAGGGAAACTTGGAACATCAAGACTGAAGGAAGAGCAACAGAAATGGTAAAAATCTGGCGGGTAGATATCCTCTTCAGCTCTTTAAAATATGTATGGTGGTTGAAAGCAAAAATTATAATTATGGAGTTTTAACACATATAGACTTAATAATCACTACAACATAAGGGACCTATATGCTGGTAAGGGTTCTATATTCCACTCGAAGTGGGGAAATATTAACTCTAAGTAGATTGAAAAGGGTTAAGTTTGTATATTTAATCCCTACCATGACCACTAAAAAAAAAACCACCCTAAGATATAATCAAAACTCAATAGATATATTAAAATGGAACATTACAAATATTCCAGCCATACACAAGAAAGCAGGAAGGGGGAAAGAGTGAAACAAAAAACAGAGGGAACAAACAAAAAATAAATTATAAAATGGTAGACCTAATGCAAACATATTAATAACAACATTAAATGTAAGTGGTCTAAATACACCAAATAAAAGACTGAGATCATCAGAATGGGTTAAACGGAAGCAAGCAAACAAACAAAAAGCCAAGACCAATAAATATTTAAAAAAAACCTGGACCTATGATAAGTTGACTATAAGAAACCAGATGTAAATATAATGACACAGGAAAGTTAAAAATGAAAGCATAGAAAATGATATACCAGGCAAACATTAATGAAACAAAATCTGGGATGACGATATTAATATCAGACAGGGTAGACTGTAGAGCAAGAAAGACATCAGGGATAGAAAGAAACATTACGTAATGATGAAAGAGTCAATCCACCAGTGATACCAATCTTAAGTTTGTATGTCTCTAACAACAGAGCTTCAAGGTACATGAAGTAAAACTAATAAGCCCGACTGGGTGTTGCATGTAAGCAATGAATCATGGGAATCTACTCCTGCAGCCAAGAGCACACTGTATATATACACTGTGTGCTAGCTAACTTGACAACAAATTATATTAAAAAAAAAAATCAACAGGGGCGCCTGGGTGGCGCAGTCGGTTAAGCGTCCGACTTCAGCCAGGTCACGATCTCGCGGTCCGTGAGTTCGAGCCCCGCGTCGGGCTCTGGGCCGATGGCTCGGAGCCTGGAGCCTGTTTCCGATTCTGTGTCTCCCTCTCTCTCTGACCCTCCCCCGTTCATGCTCTGTCTCTCTCTGTCCCAAAAATAAATAAAAAACGTTGAAAAAAAAAAATTAAAAAAAAAAAAAATCAACATAAAAAAAACTAATAAGCCTGGAAAGAGAAATGGACAAATCCAACAATTATGGCTGGAGTCTTAAACTTTTTTTTTTCTCTCTGCAATTAATAGAACAAGTAGGCGAGGATATAGAGGAACTGACCAATGCCATCAACCAACTGGATCTAACTGTTGTATGTAGTGCACTCAACTCAACACAGGGCATATTATTTTTAAGTGTACGTGACAGTTAACAAGACTGACTATACCCTGGGTTATAAAACAAACATTCGCAAATTTAAAAGAATAAAAAATCATACAAATTTTGTTCTCTGATCATAACAGAATTAGACCAGAAATCAATTACAGAGAGATAACTGGTAAATACTTAAGAACTTGGAAAGATAACCATATGATTCCCATCTGACTGGGTATTTGCCGAATCCCGTGACCAGGTATTTGTCGAAATTAATTGAAACCATATGGGTGCATAAGGGCCTGTTTGGGAAGATTTATAAATTAAATCTTTATTAATTTATTGGCACCTTTATTAACAATTGCCCAAAATTGGAAATAACACAAATGGCTTTCAATGGGCAAAACGGATGAACCAACTGGTGTATACCCAGTGTATACCTTGCGTCTCAAGGTAGTATGCTGAGTGAAAGAAACCAGTCTCAAAAGTTAATATGTTGTATGATTACGTTATGATATCCTAGAAATGGGAAAATTATGACAACAGAGAATAGCCGTTGGTTGGCAGGTGGTAGGGACAGTGACAAAGTAGTGACTACAAAGGAGCAGCCTGGGGGAGTCGCTTCTGATTATGGAATGCTTCTGTATCCTTATTGTTGTGATGGTGGTCAAGTCAGTCTATACACGTGTTAAAATTCACAGAGCTATACATTTTAAACAGGTCGACTTGATTGGTCATATTATTCTTCTAACTCTATATTAAGAACAAAATAAAATAAAAAAACAAAGCATTCATGCACTTATCTCAAAGAATTTCCCCCACCATCTGGCTTCTAATAATAAAGAATGGCAAAATATCTAATTGTCTATCTATACGAGAATAAATAAGTAAGTTGTGGCATGCTTAGACAGTGGGTAGCAGCAGTTAAAATGAAGGAACTATAACTATATTTTTCTCAACATGGATACAACTTTAAGTTGTAAAAAGCTATGAATACTTATATACAATATATATGTGTGTGTATATACGTATATGTATGTGTGTGCATAGCAGTATGATACTTTAGATACGCCTCAAAACTGGCAGAGTAATTCTTGATATTATTTATGGGTAAATATATATGTAGCAAAATGATAAAAACAAGCACGAGAATGATGAACACAAAATTCAGGATAGGGGTTACTGGTCATATATGAGATCAAAGAGAGGGGGGATTGTTGCAGATTATATACGGGGCATTGAAAGTATCCATAATGATTTATTTCTCAGCAGAAAAGAGCTGCAGGATATATTACAAAATGTTCAAATTTGACGAAGTTGGGTGGTGAGTATGTGGATGTTAGTCATGTTGTTCTTTATACTTTTCTGTATACTTAACAATATTTCATTAAAAGCTTGACTTGAGGGGCGCCTGAGTGGCTCAGTCAGTTAAGCGTCCGACCTCGGCTCACGTCATGATCTTGAGGTTTGTGGGTTTGAGCTCCGCGTGGGGCTCTGTGCTGATGGCTCAGAGCCTGGAGCCTGTCTCAGATTCTGTGTCTCCCTCTCTCTCTGCCCCTCCCCCGCTCGCACTCTTTGTCTCTCTCTCTCTCAAAAATAAATAAACATTGAAAAAATTTATAAAAGCTTGACTCGAGTTGCCTTGTGGTCTCATATCCTGGGTTATTCTATCTTCTTAAAGAGACAATTGAGCTAAAGTGTTGGGCTTTGATATGGAGGTTAAGCGTGTTACTACAGGTCAGCAGTCAAGGAATTTGCACCGTTTTCTTTTTTTTTTTTTAGGTTTATTATTTATTTTTGAGAGAGAGGGAGAGAGAGAGAATGCAAGTGGAGGAGGGGCAGAGAAAGAGGGAGAGAGAGAATCCTGAGCAGGGCTATGTGCTCTCGGCACAGAGCCCCACGTGGGGCTCGATCTCACAAATCACGAGATCGTGACCTGAGTCGAAATCAAGAGTCGGTCGCTTGACTGACTGAGCCACCCAGCCACCCCTGCACTATTTTATTCTCAAAGGAGGTACATGATAGAGGGCAAAGAATCTGTGGAAGAACAATCTTGACTTGAATTAGCTGTAGGTACATTTTGAATTGGAAGAGATCTATATCCTTATGTATAGCTGTTCTGTTCTTCTAGGCAGCACCCTTGTGCATGTTATGCAAGCTTCATATGTCAGACTGGGTAACAACAGATGCGTTTTCTCTGTTTCAATTCTTACAGCGCAGCTATTTTCAGAAGGCAGGAAGTTGGATTGGGGGGTGGTCTTTGGATAGTCATGTCTTCAAGTATTTTAACTTTGTCCGACCACTCCTCGTCCACTACATGAACTCACAGCCAGTGGGTGAGACCAGCATTAAAGAAACGAAACACAAATAAATATCTTGTTCTGGCTCAAAGTTCAGTCTCAGACTACCAGTACGGCTGAAATAAATACAAATGACTCCAAAACGCTCTGAAAATTAACACGGGTCTTAACTCCATCACTTTTAAGGGAGAGGTGAGATTTAGATTACTGAGCTATAGGATGATTAGCCTACCTTTGTAAACATCTCCAATATATAGATCTGGTCTCACAAAGTCCATGCTTTATGGTCTCACTTTCTTCTTTTCTTCCCCTCCATCTCACACCCCTGCAAACTCAAGCCCACCATTCTCAACCCTTCACTTTATTCCCCCCCACCCCAGTCTTTTTGTATGTAGGGTGACGTGCTCTGCTTGTTCTGGCTCCCATTCTCCTGGACCCCAACACGTTTCCTACAGAGTTCAGCCCAGCAGAGGTCTGTTAGCTGTCTGGGTCATTAAAGAATCCTCCCTTCCTCGAAGGAAGGCTTCAAATATTTGTAACACAATATTATAATACTTTAGCCCTGGCTGACAAAAAAATTCTAAAATTACCAGTTGTGGTAAGTGCAGTTGCATTATCTTAACTCTCTTCGTGCTGTTTTGTTTTGGGTTTGGAAGCAAAGATGAAAGGTGTAAAAAAATGATGAATCATTTTGGAAGCAGACGGATGACTATGGCCCATCTCTGTGCCCAACTGGTCATGCAGTCTCCTCTCTGGGTCACAGTCTCACATTCACAAGCTTCAACCACATGCCCTTGATAGTAAGGAAAAGGCAGATGGACCCTATGGTCTCTGCACTCTCCCCCCATTCTTCCCAAACGTTGTGAGTAAAAATTTGAACTGACGGTCTAGCTCATGGTTTGACACGGGTTCTCCCAATGAGACAGGGTATATAAAAAAAAAAAGTCATGATTCCCCTATCCTTGAAGATACAAGAACTCTGGCCGCCATGACCAGGCACATGCGATGTGTCCTCATTTCTTTTTGGTGTTCTAGAAGCAGCCTGAGAGAGATGAGTCTGTGGTCA
This sequence comes from Panthera pardus, assembly GCF_024362965.1. Classification (NCBI taxonomy): domain Eukaryota; kingdom Metazoa; phylum Chordata; class Mammalia; order Carnivora; family Felidae; genus Panthera; species Panthera pardus. Next base: position 24,364,116 of record NW_026526876.1, on the reverse strand, counting down.
GGCCTGGGTTACTGTGGTTACAGAGAGATAAGCTCTTTCCAGAGTTGATTGCTCAGCTCTGCTAAAGAAGGTAACAAGTCACCAGCAGCAGTCACGTGCAGTCAGAGAAAGGGCTCAGCGGCACCTGAGTTTCATGATGTATACATATTTAATTATATACATAATGCACGAATGCTTTCCCTTTGTAAAATATTTGGACAGTGTGCAAGGTTTCAGAGCAATAAGTGAAAGTTCCCTTTCCTTCCCCCTCTTCCCATCTTATTCCTTTCCCCAGAGGTAACCGTTGTGGCTTTGATATGACTCCTTCCAACACAACATATACTCACATAGTTTTATATTCTACCTTACTAGCCATCAAAGAAACGCAAATGAAAACAATTGACAAGGGATACCTTCCTTCTTATCATATTTTCTCTGCCAGACAAGAAGAAAAATATCCAGGGTTGGTAAGGGCTTGGGGAAGGAGTTGCCAGTCAGAGCAGTTGTTCTAGAAGTTGATTTGGTCACATAAGTGCATTGAGACTTTACGTCAGTAGGGTCAGGGTCAGTTAGGAGATTGAAAGCGCACAGGTTATTTGAACAAGAAAGATTTAATCAAAAGACATGTTGGGGCACTTGGGTGGCTCGGTCGGTTGAGCGTCCAGCTTCGGCTCAGGTCAGGATCTCACGGTCCGTGGGTTCGAGCCCTGCGTCGGGCTCTGTGCTGATGGCTCAGAGCCTGGAGCCTGCTTCAGATTCTGTGTCTCCCTCTCTCTCTGCCCCTCCCCTGCTCACACTCTGTCTCTGTCTCTGTCTCTCTCAAAAATAAACATAACCCCCCCCCCCCAAAAAAAGAAAACTATTGGTGGTGTTGGTGAGTGTGTCCTAGAAGTGTGCGTGGAGCTAGTCTGTGAGGGCTGCTGGTTTCCCAAGTCGCATTAAAAAATTGAGAACTGGGACCCAAAAAGGAAGTGTCTTCCTGGTCCTGCTGTCTTGCGGTATTCGTCTAGTGCCCTCCACTGACAAGCCTATAACGTGCCCACCCAACAGCAGAGATAGGTTTGCAGGGTCCAGTTCCAGGGTCAGAAAGCAGGGGTCAGTTTGGATCTGAGAGACGAGAAATTGATAACTGGCACACATTTTAACCTCTGGATTCCATTTTGTAAAATTTAAGGGAATAATTTAAAATATGCGTAAGTATGTAACTGAAGAACGGTGATGGCAGTATAGGGAAAAAATGCAAACGAGCTCAATGTTCGAAGATGGAGAACAGCGTGAGCAAAATAGTGGCTCATTTATAAAATGCGGACATATTCATTTATTATCATGAAAAATGTTTATATTATTAGGTGAAAAAGTATGTTAATAACAACTTTTATATTATGGCCCATTAAAATATTCATATACATATATTCATGTACGCATAAAAAGTTTTTGAAAGGTTTAGTATCTTTTTTTTAAAGACATCTTATTCATCAACTTCTTGATACAATATCTGGTTGTTCAGTAAACATTTACGGAACAGATGTATTGTTTTGGTTTCTGAAGGCTGCTACAACAAATTAGCACACGGTCGATGGCTTAAAATATCAGCCATTTAGGGGCGCCTGGGTGGCTCAGTCGGTTGAGCGTCTGACTTCAGCTCAGGTCACGATCTCACGGTTCGTGAGTTCGAGCCCCACGTCAGGCTCTGGGCTGATGGCTCAGAGCCTGGAGCCTGCTTCCGATTCTGTGTCTCCCTCTCTCTCTGCCCCTCCCCCATTCATGCTCTGTTTCTCTGTCTCAAAAATAAATAAACATTAAAAAAAAAATTTTTTTTAAATTAAAAAAAATATATCAGCCATTTATTCCCACACTGTGGACACTATATATCTAAAATCAAGGGCCATACCCTCTCTGAAGGTTCCAGAAGAGACACCTTGCTTATCTCTCCCAGCTTCTGGAGGCTCCAGACATTCCTTGGCCTGTGGCTGTATCTCTCCATTCTCTTCTCTGCCTTCACATGGCTTTCTCCTCTGTCTATGGTTCTCCTCTCCTTATGGGAACAATTGTCCCGGGAGTTAGAGCCTAGCAGATAATCCAGACTGATTTCATTTTGAGATCCTTAATGTAATTACATTGGCAAAGAACCTTTTCCACATAAAGGCACATTCACAGGCTCTGGGCAGATACATCTTTTGGAGAAGTGGTGAGCACCATTCAACCCACTACATGTATGAATGAATACATTTTGTAGTGATTTCCTTGGGTGGTAGGATTAATGCATAATCTCAGTTTTCTTTTCTTCTCCTTCTCCTCCTCCTCCTTCCTCTTCTTTACCAGTATTTTTATGATTTTTATGCAAAGATCTTTTTAAAAAATTTTAATGTTTACTGACTTTTGAGAGAGAGAGAGAGAGAGAGAGAGAGAGAAAACAGGGAGGGGCAGAGAGAGAGGGAGACACAGAATATGAAGCAGGCTCCAGGCTCTGTACTATTAGCTCAGAGCCCAACGCTGAGCCCATGAACCATGAGATCGTGACTTGAGCTGAAGTCGGACGCTTAACCGACTGAGCCACCCAGGTGCCCTGCAGAGATCTTTATGTTACTTTTTAAATAAGTAGAAAATGAAAAAGTACTTGGGGTATGAAAATTACTGAGAAAATCCTGAGAAGTCCTGAGTTCATCATCTTAAAGATATGGTTGAACCCATAGTTCACAAAACCCTGAACAGCTGTACCCACCTGGGGAAAGAAACAGGAGGAGAAAATAAAAAGGCTCAGGAGAAGGGGCACATTCATCCCAGAATACCTACGTTCATTTATGCCTCGGGACAGACCTGAAGAGCTCCCAGCTGAAAGCTGGACCTAGGGAAGCTGGGAAGCAGGAATCCCAGCCTGGCCTTCTGGGCATCCGAGTTGAGCAACCTTGTGGTCTGTGCAACACTCACTATTTGGAGCCACAGACCAAGTTTTTTGTTCTTTTTCAGTGCAGCCCTGCCCCTCCTCCTTTTTCTCCTTGTTCTCTTGCTCTGATTCATTGATGAATTCCTAAGGGAGATGTTGTTCCATTAAAACAGGAAAGTCTGTGCTGTCGAAAGGCATTTTAAAATGCTCCTGTCTTCTTTCACCGAGAGAGGCGATCTTTCCAAAAAGAAAGGAAAACAAGGGAGTTTGGGCATAATCACCTTTTTTATTTCTCTTAAAGCATGTTTTATTTCCAGCCTCTTTTGAAAACCAATCGGTTTTTTGCTCTTAAGCTTAAAGTTTAAAGCTAGGCTAAAACATGGATAAGTATCCAATGCTGAGTTCAACATTTTATCTTCTGGGTAGGAGATACATTTTTAAAAATTAGGTTAATTAAAAATAACCGTTGCCTATCGATGTAAAGAAAAGGAGAGCATTTATCATGAATGTTAAGTCATCGTTTGAGTTCATATTGACCCGTAGTGATGTTAACGCAATGAGGTGTCAGTTAACATACTATGAATGAATAATAATGAATGAATGAACACCTGAAATGTAAGAACAGACCATGCTTTTTTTAAAAAAAGTGGTTACTTATTTTGAGAGAGAGCGCGCGCACAAGTGAGTGAGGGAGGGACAGAGAGAGAGAGAGAGAGAGAGAGAGAGAGAGAGAGAGAGAATCCAAAGTAGGCTCCACACTGAGCGCAAGCCTGACACAGGGGATCAGTCTCACGACCTGAGCCAATGTCAAGAGGAGGACGCTTAACCAACTGAGCCACTCACACGCCCCAGATTATGCTTCTTTTTCATCATGGAAATATTTTTATTTTATGAAAAAAGAGTGAGCATTAAGGTGGGTATCTTGGGTATCTGCAGTTAAGGTGTATGTCTTGGATGACCCATTCAAGGAAGTTCGCTTCAACCAACTTAACGAAACCTATACCCTTCGTGGACTGACAGAAACACGGGCGGCACATATTGAGGCCACATTTCCTGATCGGACTGTGCTGGTTTGAACAGATGTGACAAGAGTGAGAACCCCGGCCACATTTTCTCCGATAACTCCAGTAGAGTCGCCGGTGACCCATTTTGCTTTCTTGGATGTAATGAGGCAAAAACATACCATGCTTTTTAAACTAGGGCAGGGGTTGGTGATTTTTTTTTTTTTTTCCTGTTAAGGGCCGGATAGTAAATATTTTAAGCTTTGTAGGCCAGATGGTCTCTGATGCAGTGATTCAACTCTGCCATTGTAGTAGGAAAGCAGCCACAGGTAATAGCTAGGTTCAGGAGCATGGAGCATTTATTGGAGCATTCCAATAAAACTTTATTGACAAAAACCGGCGGTGGGCCAGATTTAGTCCATGGGTGGTAGTTTGCTAACCCCTGAGAGAGAAGCTCAGAGAATTGCAAGAGTATACCGATAATCGTGGCTCTCCAGAACCGGAGAAAGCAGATTTTGATCTGCTCTGTTGTTTCCTCATAAGAAGGAAATGCCAACATATTGGCAGATCTATGTGCTTTTTTTGGAAGATTAATCTGGCTTAAATGATGAGTGATGTAAAAGGAAGAACGAGAAAATGAACCCTTATATTTGTGAAATGAATGGTTCGATTCTCAGAAACCAGGATCTTGTCAGTTAATTCTATTGGCAATACTTTTGGCCATTATCATCTTGGAACAGATTTAATACTTGATTTATAAGCTCATCTTATTATATGAAGCTTTTGCCATACAGAGTTATGTGTTCAATGGCTATGGTTTATGCCATAATATAGCTGAATTTGGAAAATGATTCATAATGACATACATAAGGGGATTTAAATGAATTCCTTTACCTATGGTTTATTCATCCCTGTTCGTTTTTCCTAAATAATATTTGATTGCAAGATAAAATTTAAGAGGAAAGTAAGACAATAGAAGTGGGTGATATTTTGGAGGGATTGTTGATGGGCTATGGTTATATTCTGGGTTAAGAGATATTTAATTCTTTTTTCATGTTTATTTGTTTTTGAGAGACAAAGAGACAGAGCGCAAGTGGGGGAGGGGCAGAGAGAGAGGGAGACACAGAATCCAAAGCAGGCTCCAGGCTCTGAGCTGTCAGCACAGAGTCCGGCGCAGGGCTTGAACTCACAAACTGTGAGATCGTGACCGGAGCGAAGTTGGCTGCTCTCCGACTGAGCCACCCAGGCGCCCTGGGTTAAGAGATTTAAAAAAAAAGAAAAGAAAAAAACACAACAAAAAACCCAGGGAGGACTGAGCACGTGAACTGGAAAGGGAATGGCTTTGAGTAAGAATGCTTGTATTTCGTAGTTTTAGTTAGTTGAGGAAATCACTAACCTCCTGCGTCTTTACTCTGAGATTGGATGATTGAATGCTCATTCAACCAAATCAAATATTGCATGTGAACGCATGTAGCCTCTTGCTATCCTTTGCAGCTGTTGGGTTCTCTGGGATGCAGAAATGCAGAGGTAGGAGGGCAAAAGTCTTCCTGCCCAGAGGGAACCATCTGACTGTGATGTAGATCGATGGTCTCTACCAGAGCCGTGCAGATCTCTGTAGCAAAGACTGCCTGTTCAGGGAGCTCTGTGTTGGTAGGGATTTGGGGCCATGCGTTGCTCAGTCATTGGCAGAGATGCCCTACGAAGTGGTCTTGGCTACCACTGCCTCACTCATTAATGGCCTTGAAAGCTGAGAAGGGGCCAACGGCTGGAGGCGGTCAACCAGACATATTCTTGCCGTGAGTCCTTCCTTGAAGCGGGGGGTCTGAAGGGCACATCTCTAGACATGACACCTTCTTTCAGTTTTCTGACTCTTCCTTTCAAGCCTCATTAGCTGTCTCATCTTCCTCTGCCTTTGCAGTGAGGTTCCCGGAAATCTCTCTATGCTATAGACTCTTCTGGAAGATTGCTTCCACTTACATGGCACTAATATGGCTTGTTATCATTGCCTATGCCAGGGATTTCTTATACATTTGGTGCATCAGATAGGATGACAGTTGGGGGCATAAAACATAAAACTGGAGTATCAGTGGTTTAAATGTAAAATGAATTTGTATGTTCTCAGTGCAGAGTCAGAAGGGTGGCTTCCCCGCCAGAAACCCAAGATCCTTCTATCATTCTACCTTAAAATCCTAGTGTATGGCTCCCGTGTTCAAGATCACATGATGGTCAAAGTGGCTGGTGGACCTCCCCCGCTCACAGTCTTGCTCTTAGCAGAAGAAAAATGAGGGAGTGGAAGGAGCAGAGAGAGCCTGTCTCCCATCTGAGTCAGCCAAATTTAAGTGGTTTTCCTGGAAGTCCCATACAACATTCCTATTTACATCTTGGGTTACACCATAGTCACATGGCTGCATCTAGCTACCAGGGAAGCTGGAAATGTAGTTTTTTTGTGTGTTTCAATTCTAGCGTCTGCCGGGGAAAAAAAGCATGCAAGGAAGAGGACTGAAATGGATTCTGAGGGCCTAAATCTGCAGTATCTTTCACACTCCCAAATTGTTTTTTCCCGATCACACTTTTCTTCTGAGTTGGAAACAGGTGTTTTTCCGTCTCCTAGACATTTCCACCTAGATGTCCCAAAGGCAACTCAATTTGAACATGTGCTAAACTGAACTCCGTTATATTGACCCACAGTAATGATTATATTTCCGCCTATATCATTATGCCATCGATCACTTGGTCAGCCAAAATCTCTCATTTCACACGCTTCTTTTCTCCTCCCTTTCCATATTCAGTCTGTCTCCTAGTCTTGTGAATGTTTTCCTAATTATTTTTTCGAGCATATCCTTTCTTCCCCATTGCCACTTCTAGGATCTTGGTTTAGGACCTCATTATTTTTTTGGCTAGTGGATTTTTTATATTGCTTTATTCATCTCAGCCTTGAACCTTCTGATCCATTCTTCATGCTGTTGCTGAAGCTGTTTTTGCAATATATAAATCTGCTTACATTACTCCACAGCTTGAAATCTTACACCGTCTACACAGTAAAGGCCAGACGCTTTAGGAAGGCAGATCTCATGGTCTGATGACTGTTCTCACTTTGGCTTTATCTTTGGCCACTTCCTGTTGTACATCCTGTGTCTCATCCATGTTGTTTTATACGTATATGCCGTTATGAAATACCTAGCATGGCTAGACAGAGATAAGCCTCCTTAAGACTTAAATCTTAAGTTCTGTCTTTCTTGTTATCGCAGCGCACCCCTACCCCCACCCCACGCCCTGGAAGCTCTAGGTTAGAACACATGTTCTTCTAAGAAAGTTCAAAGGGAGTCTTAATCTTTCTGAAGATGACAAAGGTCTGGCTGATTTTAGGGGAAAGATGATGAGTTTGGATTTCAACATGTTGCATTAAGCTGATGAACTGAAATCCAAATGGAAGCGTCTAGGGCTAGGAGATTCCGGGGCTGGGAGAGACATTTGAAGATAAGGATTTTGACGAGGTCAGCAAAGACTTCGCAATGTATTCTGTGAGTATGGATGAGGTAGAGCGTTTTGCAGGAATGCCTCAATGTCTTTGGCCGCAAACAAGAGAAACACAGCCAGTGGTTGCTTACTTACATCGAGGTCTGTGGTTATTCAAGCATGTGGGTAGTTGCTGCATTGGTTTCTCAGTTCCTGGATATCAGGGGACAGTCCTGGCCTCTGTACTCTTCTCTTGAACTTCCGTCAGGGTGGCAGGATGACATTGCTCAATGGCTCATGTTCTTATGTGGCAATATCCCAAGAAAGAAGGGATAAGCAGGAAGACACATGTCTCCGTATGTGCCTCTTCTGTAGGAGGTGAAAGATGTCCCAGAACACCTCAGAAGGCTTCCCTTATCATTGATCAGAAATGGGCCACACGGCCAGCCCTCCACCAGTCACTGTCAAACGGGAATGGTTCGCCATGATTAGGTCGAGCACCTCTTTGCGTTAGCAAGCTAGCGAGTGAGAACAGCCACCGTAAGTGTTTGCCACAGAGCCCATCAAGACCCAGTTTGGGGAGAATAAACGTGAAACTAACACAGGAGCAAAGGCAGGTAAAGAGGCTGGTGATGTCGGTCAGGTAGCACTCAACATAAAAAGAGGGGTAAGGAAGTGGTCAGTGGTGTCAAACGTAGTGACGAAGTCAAGAATGAATAGAGACCGAAGGATGTGGCCCACAGAAATTGTTGGTAAGCTTTAAGAGCGATGCTTTCCATTGACTGCTTGGGTCGGGAGCAGAAAGTCACGGAGCTACGGAGCAATCCAATGATGTGGGCGCACAGCATACGGAGACATGGTAGGATTTTTGATGGTGAATGGAAGGCAGGTGAGGGGAAGGCAGCCGGGGCTGGGCAGCAAATACAGTGAAAGGTGAGGGGGTTTTCACAACAGAGAGATCCGGGTTTGTGGAAAGGTGGGTGGGAAGGAGTTAATGGGGAGAAGGAACTAGAAAGCATGTGAGAAGTGGAAAGAAGTGATCATCCCAGATGCTCTGGGAGGTTCACTTTTTAGAGGAAGAGACACACGTAATCAGAGGCTGGCGGGAAGGACAACAAAATGTTGGTGGGTGTTTTGAGACGATGACAAAAGAAATACAGAAGCTCAAAGTGGATCTTAGAGAAGCTGGAGGTTTGGTCATCTCTGGAATTTACTGAGGAATAAATGTGGAGAGTAGATAGAAGGAAGAGATGGGGTACAAATGATGGGTTGAGAGAGGAGAGGATCTAGAACATCAAAAATTGGGAACATTTTACAAGTCTAGAACAGGAACTCAAACAGGAAGGAAAAAAAAAAAAACAACTCCTGGGGGATTAAATTTGATGACCAAAGGGAAAAAGGAAGCCAGAAACCTATAAATTTCCCTGAGATGGGAAGGATTTATAGATGAGGAAAAAATCGACGTGGAAAATCCATTTTTGGCTTTTCCCAGCCTCCTGCTGTTTGTGAAATAACAAATAATGTTTCCCAAACCCCAAATGTTTCAATTTCCTCAGCTGAAAGATGGCATGTTGCTGTTATACTATTTATAAAGTGAGGCTTTGTTTGCTCAATCTTACTCAGGATGACAACGCTGAAAATAAGTCTCTGGGACAGAATTCAAGTCCGTGAAATCAAGGACACGTTTAAGGTACACATCATCTGCACCAGACACGAGGCTTTGCGATGACCCCAAATATAATACTCTTTAACCTGCCTCAACTGGAAAGAGTTAAAAAAAATAATAAACCGGAGAATGAGACAGACGGAGATAAAAATATCGCCTTTCTTACTCACAAACCGCCGTATTGGAGGCATGGGTTAATCTGGCCCGTCAGTTTATTTACACTCCCCTGGATGCAACTTGCATCATTCCCCCAAACTGGAGGCCTTCTTCTCTGGCATGATCCTGCTGAAATAAACTGTCTGGATGGCCAAGAGGAAAGGAGAATTTAACGAGGTAACTCATGTCCTTTTGCGAAACTCATGAATCAGATAAGTCATCTTCTTCCCAGGATGGGGTCATTGAGAGCCAAAGAGAGAGTCCTGAGTCTAACTCTAATTGATGTCCTCCCCCTGGAATGTCTATTAAGTACTCCTCCCCAGACAAGGCAATATATCAGGACCAGGGATACCAAGGGATATAAAGATAAATAAGACACATCCCAAGAGGATTCAAGGAGCTCACAATCTAGCAGGAGAGAGAGAAGGGATAGTCTGTTGGACGGATAGGAACACAGAGACCCAAACGTGGAGGGCAGGTGATGTTCGGCGTAGGTGGAGGGAAAAGGGGAAATTGCAGGTTGAGAGGGCCCGGAAGGTAGAGACCCTCGCCAGCTTTACTAAGGATTTTGGTCTTCATGAGACAGGAAACAAGAAGACATGGAAAGTTTCTGAGCATGGGAGTGAACAATGGGTTGTAGCGTGCAGGATGGGTGAGCATAGAGGACAGGCTCAAGGTGAGAGGTGATGAAGGCTTGAATAAAGCGCTAATCAAGAGAAATGTTGGAGACAGAAACCGCAGTGGAGGGCTCGATACGGGGTGTCGACAAACACGGGGCAGCTAAAGTATCTTCCAAGGCAAAGCAGGTAAATAGGAAGAAGACAACGAGCTTGGTTTTGTGCGAGTTGAGTTGGATAGGTTAGGAAAGGTCTGCACTTCTCTAGAAGGGAGTTAGAAAGAGACAAAGAAACACACACGGACAAAAATAAATAAGTGAGCATTTACTATGTGGTGAGCCCTGCCTAGTTACTGGAGACACAGCAGTAAAGATGTCAGACCTTGTCCTTGTCCTCAGACAGCTTATGGTTGATCCACACCATTCCTGTCTGTGAGCGGTGGGCCCTCAACCCTCCTCCAAAATGTTTGCCAAGTACATAGGGGAATCTCCAGATGGATGGGCCCAGGAGCCACCATCTGCCCTGCAGGTGCCACATCGCCCTGCCCTGTTCAGCCCACTCGTTGGTTCTATTCCCATGGCCTGAAAACCCTGTGCTCGTGAGGGCATCAGTGTCGCATGCAAGGGCGTGACCCTGGACAGGGTGCCTCCTGCACTTGCCAGGTTTCACATCTCATGGCCTTCCCTCCACATGGACCTCCAGTGGCGTTGTCGGTTCAAAACGTACCATTCTCCCTCATGCTTCCTTTATCACCTCTTTTGGTTCATTTCCCTTTCAAATGCCTGCTACAAATCGAGGAAGCTCCCATGCATATGAAAGGAGATAATGGCGGGGTATATATGTGTGTATATAGGTGCATTGTGTATATGTGTGTATATGTACATGCGTGTATATGTATGTGTGCACGTGTGTATTTATGTGTGCATGCGTGTATATGTGCATGTGTTATGCATATGTGTGGGCATGTATGTGTGTGTGCACATGTATGTGTGTATGTACACATGTATGTGTGTATATGTATGTGCGTGCATGTATATGTGTATGTGTATATTCATGGGTGTATATGTGTGCGTGCCTATGTGTGTATGTATGTGCTGGTGCACACATGTGTGTATGCGTGCATGTATGCATACGTGTGTGTGCATGCGTGTATATGTGTGTGCATGCATATGTGTGCATTTTACATGCACGTGTGTATATGTATATGTGTGTATGTGTCTATGTATGTGCGTACATGTGCATTTATGTGTGTATATGTATGTACGTATATGTGTATGCATTATGTATGTGTGTGTGCATGTAGGTGTGCATGTGTGTACGTGCATGCAGGAATATGTATGTGTGTATGTGTGTACACGTGCATGTGGGTATATATGTATGTGTATGTCTGTATGTGTGCATATGTGCATGAATGTATATGTATGCATATACATGCATTTGTGTATACGTCTGTTCATGTGTATGTGTATGTGTGCACGTGTATATTGTGTGCATGTATGTGTGCATGTGTATGTACATGCGAGTGCACACATGTGTACGAGTGTGTGTGCATATGTGTGTACATGCGTGTATGCACGTGGCTATGTGTGTACATGCATATGTATGCGTTTTGTGTGTGTGCATATGTGCGTGTGTGTGTTATGTATGTGCACGTGTGTATATGTATATGTGTGTATATGTCTGTGCATGTGTATATGTGTATGTGAGTGTATGATATGTGTGTGATGTATGTGTGTGTGTGTCCATCCACCAGCAGACAGATCAAAATACTTTGCTACTCAAGTAATTGCAACAAAGTATAATGAGTGTTGTGTGGAGGGAGGTGGGAGAACTGGGGAGGCAGGTGACAGGGACGCCGCCACAAAACTCTAGCATGGAGATTCCCAAGCTTTTTGGGTACACAAGCTTCTTAGTAATTCTTTCCTAGCATCCTAGGCCAAAAGAAATACCTAGAAGTTGTGTTTATTTAATGGGCAGGTCTCAAACACTTAAGTATTCAGGTATTAATGAGTTAGTAGCTGTTTTTTTTAATACACATAAAGAGAAAATATTTTTATTTTGTTCTTAAAAACTTATTACGATTGGCCCCTGAACAACATGGGTTTGAACTTTGTGGGTCCATTTGTATGCAGATTTTTTTCAATAAGTACAATCCTGTAAATGTATTTTCTCTTTCCCATTCTTTCCTTAAATTTTCTTTTCTCTAGCCTACTTTATTATAATAATAAAGTATATAATACATAGAATATACAAAATATGTGTTGATTGACTTTATGTTATCGGTAAGGCTTCTGGTCAACAGCAGGTTATCCGTAGGTAAGTTTTTGGAGAATCAGAAGTTATAGGCAGATTTCTGGCCACGCAGGGATTGGCGCCCCTGACCCCCACGTTGCTAAAGGGTCGATTGTTCTTGCTAGGGACATGTGTGTGCCCGTGGAGTTGCACAACTTCTCGAATCTTGGCATCAGATTGGGCACCGCCACCGTTTTCCACAGATTTCCACGTGGAGGTAATTGCCTTTTTAAAATCACATCAACTGTCGCAAACCTAACTTGTCTCCGATGCGGTGTCACCCACAGGAATGCAGCGGTCTAATGTCGAAACTGCAGAATACCTTTAGCTAGGAATTCTCAGAGTTTCCGACAGGTGTCAGCTACCATTGGATTTCCCTTGAAATTTAAAGATTTTCCGGAGTTCTCCCTGGGCGTTTCTTCCTGTGCCCTGGGGCACCTTGATCCACGAGCGTCAGGGGATTAAGAAAGGATGGGCATTGAGGAGGGCATCTGTTGGGATGAGCACTGGGTGTCGTATGGAAACCAATTCGACAATAAATTTCATATTAAAGAAAAAAAAAAAGAAAGGCCTCTGAAATGAAAGGAGGTTTGAAGCAAGACACTAATAATGAGAAGGAATAGTCCAGGCAAAGGAGGGCTTGTAACCGCCTTGCAAACGGGGTCACGTTTAGTGAGGAAGCCTCGTTCTTGAAGGACTGTGGTCGACTTGAGCAACTGCCTTTTAGGGTACTTATCCGATCTGATTTTATATATAAATGTATGTATTCCTTGTAATATATATTATAATTATATAGTAAAATATAATATGCTTTATTTATATTTTGCATATTATGTAATGTATATTAATATATATGACTATATATATATTGTTCTCTCACTTCTGGGGGGGGGGGGGATGAGGCAGGTTGCTCACAGGGTCCCAGCCATAGAGGGTGCTCAGCTGAGGATTTGTAGCGGAACCAGTTGGCCTGGTTTTAGGATTTCCTCCAGCCGTATTTGGCAGTCTGGGAACAGGAACAGAGAAAATAGATGGTTGGTTTCCTCCAGGGTTAGAAATTGGCAAAATAGAAGCGGCGGAAAATCAAGGGGTCTGAGGGTGTGAAGATTTAGAAAATTCGCTCTGATTTACACCGTGCTTTGGGGGAGGTGTTCTTGGCAGGGAGACCCTTTGTGGTTCTTTATCCCTGATTTGTTAAATCCTGTGATGTTGTGCCTGGATGTGGGTCTCTCTCTCTTTTTTTTTTTTTTTTTTGCTTCTGGTGCTGGGTCCCCAGTAGGGTCTTTCAAACGAGAGGCTCCTTTCAACACTTGTATGTGTGTTTTTTCTACCTGCTGTTTTCTGTTTGGAACCGCAACTCACGTTCCCATTATTTGGCTGTTAGACCTTCTGGACTGATCTTTTCTTTCATGTCTCTCACACCTCCACCCAGTGTTTTTCACCTCCTTATTTCTGTTTGTTCTCTTTCTGGCAAAGGAACTAGGATGAACTTTACCTTCAAGTTCATCCACGGAAATTTTTATTTTGGGTACTCTATATTTACTTCTTGAAAGCTCTTCTTTGCTCTGTGATAAATAATTTTTGTTTTATGGGTCCATTATCTTATTGTATCTCTCCAAGGACATCATTTAGAAAACATTTAAAAAACATCCTGTGCACTCTGTTTTCCTTTCTTTCTTCCTTCCCCTTGCCTCCTCTGCCCACCCTTCCTCCTTCCTTATTCCCTTCCTTCCTTCCTTCCTTCCTCCTTTCCTTCCTTCTTTCCTTCCTTCCTTCCTTTTTTCCTCCCTTTTTTCCTTCCTTCTTTTCCTTCCTTCCTTCCTTCCTTCCTTTCCTCCTTCTTTCCTTCCCTCTTCCTTCCTCCCTTCCTTCCTCCCTTCCTTCCTCCCTTCCTTCCTTCCTTATTTCCTTCTTTATTTCCTTCCTTCCTTCCTTCCTTCCTTCCTTCCTTCCTTCCTTCCTTATTTCCTTCTTTATTTCCTTCCTTCCTTCCTTCCTTCCTTCCTTCCTTCCTTCCTTCTTTCCTTCTTTATTTCCTTCCTTCCTTCCTTCCTTCCTTCCTTCCTTCCTTCCTTCCTTATTTCCTTCTTTATTTCCTTCCTTCCTTCCTTCCTTCCTTCCTTCCTTCCTTCCTTCCTTCTTTATTTCCTTCCTTCCTTCCTTCCTTCCTTCTTTATTTCCTTCCTTCCTTCCTTATTTCCTTCTTTATTTCCTTCCTTCCTTCCTTCCTTCCTTCCTTCCTTCCTTCCTTCCTCTCTGTCTCTGCCTCTGCCTTTGCCTCTGTCTTCCTTCTCTCTTCTCCTTTGTTTCTTAATTAGCCCAAGTTCTGGGCATATGGAGAAATAAGGCAAAAACGTAAGGTAGACGAGAGAGCAAAATAGAACTGTTGTTGAACTAATGAAAGCTCAGGTAGGGATATGGCTTAGGGTGAGAGCCAAGTGGGCCTGACCGAACCCCAGAAGTGTAGACTTCTGTGCTCCGTCACGGGCAACGCTGGACTGGGGCAGGCCTCCTCTCATGGTAAGACTTCCACCGGGGAACAGCGGGAGAAAACACTCCCTCTGTTGGACAGACTCTCCCCCAAAAGCAAAGCGTGGAGCTGAACAAAGCCTGGCTAGTTCCTCTTCCCCGATTTGCCATTTCTGCTCCATAGGAGGAGTGAGTGAGAGACCGGGTGACGTCAAGAGTGTGTCACGTGTCCGTTTGGAAGGAGCCACCAGAGCTTGGGAAGCTTCCCTGCTGACGTCTCCTTGGAGCAGAAGGTCAGTGTCTGGCTTCCGGCCTTCTGCCCCTTAGGGACGAGTGGAGCAGGTGAAGGTGTTGGCGGTGAGGAATACTGACGTCGATCTTGGATTCCTCCTTGTGTCCCTGTCCCACACCCTTGCGATGCTGGGTGTTCCTGGGTGTCTGAGTCTCTCTGAGGTCCTCTTCCCAGTGCCCTGCTTTTGTTCATGGCCTTGTGCCCTGCGAAATAAGTTTCTCCTCTTGCCCGCTTTCCATTCTGTACCACTGGGTTGCTGTCCCCCGCTCACGGATATTCCTTCTCCAGGACTCTCTGTCCTTGAGAGTTTCTATTTCTTTTCCACGTAGAGAGGTGCGCAAAAGCAAAAGCTCTGGATTCTTAGGCTCACGTTGCCACAAACTAACTATATGCCTTTGGACGCTTGTTACAAGGTTTAAATGTTCTACTACATGTGAAATGCTCAGATCCATGACTGACACAGTGATAAACGTTAGTTATCGTCATCATAATCTCACTGTCTTCCCAGTAGAGTTTTGGGAAGGGTAAGACGCAAACGTGAGTGTTCTGTCATCATCTTTGTATGTGATCTTCATACCTCTCATTTTTATTGGTGTTTCGTCCATGGTAAGTTCCGTGAAGGCAGGATCCCTGTTTCCCTCATTCCTGCAGCCATTCACGGGACGCAACACATAGCATATTGTATGTGTGCGGGAAATACTTGTGAGGGAATTGTTGAAAACAGATTCACTCGAAATACTCCTTATAGGAGGCAACGTTGTGCGGTACTTAAGAACCACAGGGCTTTTGAGCCAGACTTGAGCTTGAATTATTGATGAATCATTAACTGGTTGCCTAGCCTTGGACACGTTCTTAATTTCTCCAATTCTCAATTTCCCCAACCTGTAAAATGAGGCTAACAATAGTGTCCCACCTCATAAAGCTCATGTGAGGACTGAAAGAAATAGACTGTATGAAGCACTTAGGAATAATGCTTGGCACATAGTAATTGCTCAATAAATATTAGCTGCTCTTATTGTTGTTGTTCTTATTGTTTATTGTCTACGTGCCAGTCACTGGGCTAGGCACAAATAGATGCATCATTTATTGAGTCCCTACAGTTTGGTATTTACCGTCCTTAATATCCTAGTAGTTGAGGGTGTGGTTTCTAGCGTCAGATGGCCTGGGTTTGAGTTCAGGCCTCAGCTGAATCATTTTGAATGAGATACTTAAGCTCACTATCCGTGTTTGGAGAATGAGGGTGGTTAGGAGGCAAACCACATAAAGCCCTTAGCATGGAGCTTAGCACATAATAAGTACATGCTCAGTAAATACCAGCTATGATGATGATGATGGAGAAAATGGAGATTATGGTGACAGTGGTAGTAATAACGATGGTGATAAAGATAACCACGATAATCATGAGGACGGCAAGAGCGGTGGTGGTGACAACAGTGATGTCGATGGCCAAGTCGATCATGATGCCGGTGACGAGGAGGACCATCCTGACTCAGGACTAGCACTGGAGTGCTGAGGCGTTGACCATCTGTCTGTCTTCCTGATCGTGTGTGACGTTGGGCACGTTACCTCTTCTGATTAAACTTCCGCACCTGCACTGCTAGAAACCAGCAACTGTTCCACAGGGCTGCTGGAAAGTGCAAAGGGGACACCGTATACCATTAATTCCAGGACGCGTATCGCTCGTCGTTTAACATCTCTGCAACCACGGATGGGTCTGAGCGTATGTTTGATATTTATCAAGCGAGCATTCGTCGTGGGAGAGATGACCTCGGCGCCATATTTTTTTTTTCTTGCAAAAACAATGACGGTTTCATGGGATCCCAGAAAGATATTCATGAGTAGATAAAGCTGTGTTATTTATTTATTTTCCCTGAAATATGTGCAGGAGGCTTTGTTATTCCGTGCCAAGTAATGAAACTGAAAGCCAGAGGAATCGCGGCCTTCCACAGACCCAGATGAAAGACATTTCAAGGCAACGAGGAGCTGTTGTGATCAGGATGCGGCATCGACATCAAAACTGGCAGAACGGCTGTCAGTGTTAAAAGAGGACCCCAGAGGAGATCCACTGATCGCATGAAGGATGATTTTGCGTGGGAAAACATGGACATTGGTGACTCTGATTTGAAAACCACTTTGGAACGTTCAGACTCTGAATGTTTGATGTCTCTTCTATTTTCTTTCTCCTTAAGACACACGGTGAGGTGCAGTAAATAGTCGCTAAGTAGGAGCCAAAAGCAGCTCTTTCAATAGGCAGACAATAAAAATTCACCTCCGAATTTTATTGCCAATGGCTTATTTACTTTTAACAGGTATAGAAAACAATGGCGTGCCCTCTCGTCGATGGCACCTTCGATTTGACGGAAAACAGCATGCAGAATTCTCCGCGCGGTGCCGTAGTGACTTTATAGATTTTTGTCCCAGTTTGGCCTCCGGAAGGTTTCTAAAAGCTGAGACAAAATATACACCTGTGGTAGCCAGCCTTCAAGAGGCTCCCCAGCGGTTCCTGCCTCCTGGCTTTCATACCCTTGTGTGATCCCCCTTCTGCACTGAAGGGCTCGCTTGTGTGGCTAATAGCACATCTCAGGAATGATAGAGGGTGACTTCAGAGGCTAGGTCATTCAAACATTGCTGAGCTGATCTTAACTGTCTTAGATCACTCGCTCTGGGAGACACCAGCTACTGTGCCAAGAGGCAGTCCTAAGCAGGAGGTACCCAGGATGATGTGGAAGTGAGCCCTTTTGGCAACAGCCACAGTGGCTGTAAATATTTACATAACTAGCACCCTTCTCTTTGTGTTTTTCTATAACCTACTTTTTTTCATGCAATCATGTCTTGCGGATCTCTTTCCGTGTTAATAGATAGAGGCCATCCCTGGGAGTGAAGGCAAAGTGGTCCTTTCTATGTATCTGCCGTGTTTTGTTTGCCGAATCCCCTATTAATGGACTTTTCAGTGACTTCTCACTTTACTGTAAAGCACGCAGCAATGAACATTCTTGTGTAATCGCTAGAATCTTGACTGCTGGTTAAAAGGTAAGCTCATCTACATTTGAAAAATATTCATCTATTTTTGAGAGAGCATAAGCGGAGGAAGGGCACAGAGAGGAGGACATAGGATCTGAAGTAGGCTCTGCACTGACAGGCTGACAGCGGTGAGCCCAATGTGGGGCTCGAACCCACGAACTGCGAGATCGTGCCCTGAGCTGAAGTCAGATGCTCAACCAACCGAGCCGCCCAGGTACCTCAAGCTCATCTACATGCTTTTTAAAAAAATTTTTTTTAAATGTTTATTCATTTTTTGAGAGACAGAGAGAGAGTGTGAGTGGGGGAGGGGCAGAGAGCGAGGGAGACACAGAATCCGAAGCAGGCTCCAGGCTCTGAGCTGTCAGCACAGAGCCCGACGCGGGGCTCGAACTCACGGACCGCGAGATCATGACCTGAGCCGAAGTCGGACACCCAAATGGCTGAGCCACCCATGTGCCCCTACGTTCTGATACATGTTGCCAAGCTACCCTTTGGAGGTATCACCCACCACTGTTTCATTTTCATGTAATAATAAAAACACATAGATCTGTTGTGTGTTGGCTTCAGTATAAATGTGACCATCGTATATATTCTGCAGATGGCTTTTTCTACCCCACGCTATGGCATGGTGGCTTCTCCATGTCAGTTTCTTTCTTTGTATCCAGACTTACCTGGTTCCCCTTGACTGATAGGGACTATCTCATAACGCGGATGCGCCATATTTTATTGAACCATTTCCAGTGGATGGACATTTAGCTTGTTCCACTAGTAAAAGATGGGTGCAGTCAGCAACTTTGTATACATGTCTCTTTTGGGGACCCTTTCTCTAGGAGGAATCGTAGAAGTGGAATTATTCGGTTAAAGGAGAAGCATATTTGAAATACAGTTTCACTTAGATCGGTGTTTCTCAACCATTTTTTTTCATTATTACCCCTTTCAAAGAGAAAATTATGTGAAACAAAAATAGTAAATTAGTTAATTAAATTAAATTAAATTAAATTAAATTAAATTAAATTAAATTTCCCCCTGATGAGACGAATCAAACACTAAAGAATAGATTTGGTGGGTTCGAGGTGAACGTTGTAGTACCTAAGATATTTTTGCCTGCAAGAACCGTTTTTGGCGCATGTGGCTTGATGGGACCCTTAAAACACATTCGCTGAATTGAACTGAATGTTGACAACACGATGTCCAAGAACAGTATCGTGTTTGCCATAAAGCAGAGCAGAGAGACGCTGCTAATTTGTTCTCCTTCTTCATGCATTAATTAATGTTGTCAAGAATCCCTAGAATATCACCAGATAATTCACAGACGAGGGGAAAAAACACAGAAAAGAAATAACTGAGCGGGAGGCTGTCACTCCTGGGAGCTTGTGCACACATTCCTTTGGTGGTAGCTTTGCGTGTTTAAGGAGAATGGAATCTGGCCCATGAGGCTCATCCTTTGAAATGTGCCTTGTGACAAGTAGGATGGCAGGAAAGCGAAGCCGTTGCTTTGATTACGTAAGAAAAACCTTGATGGCTCTGAAAAAATTGGGCCCCTCCGACGTCGGAGACGACTGCAAAATGGAAGCCATGACATTGAGAGATCATGACTCGTAGCTCTGTAGTGGGACCCTAACAATCATATGGATGCGAAAGGAAGGGGGCTGTGAACAGTCACAGGAACAAGACAGGAGTCACCAGCAGGGAGGCTTGGAATAGGGACGCAGACACAGCTGCTGTCTGGGTGCTGTGAGTGTGTGCGGTGGTGACGGGAAGGGGGGTAAGGATCTTACGCTCCCGTTTCTCGGCAAAGCTGTGTTCTAATCTTTCTGCCCTGCGCTGGCTGTGTTATCTCGGGCGAACGGCTTGGTGACTCTGGTCCCCAGCTGAGCCGGATGAGCTGGAAGCCAAGAGGTTTTGCTCAAATCACTTGGGTGGAGAGATTTCACGTCAAAACGTTTAGAGCTGCAGCTGAGAGCTAATAAGATGCTAATGTCAGAATGAGGAGGCTTCCTGGAGTTCTAGGGAATGTTTTTATGCATGTGCGAAGGTTTTAATTTCCATAGTTATGCTTTCGCTTTAATGTGGATTAGAAAAAGACACAAGCACACCAAACGACTGATTTCATAGATGGTATTGATTGCTTAGGAGGTAGCTTTTAAAAAAAAAAACACCCCGAATTTGTTGTAAATTGATATAAGTAAAAATAATATGTGCGTGGAATGGTTTTTTAAAAAGAGAGTTGAAGATGTTTCTGGAACGGATGAAGTCTGGGGATGGTGATTTATGCGGTTCCTTCCTGCCATTGGCTATGCTGCCCACCATGTAGCATGCACCTGTCAGAAGTGGTTAAAATCACTCACTGTGTCTTCTGCAGCTGAAAAGGAGCAACATGGAAGGAATCTCCAAGATGATTTCAGCACCCTTGTTAGGTTTCCAGGACACAAAACACTTCTTAAAAATAGTAAAAGCTGAGGCGCCTGGGTGGCTCCATCGGCTGAGTGGCAGACTCTTGGTTTCCGCTCAGGTCGTGATCCCAGGGTCGTGGGATAGAGCCCCACACATTGAGCCCTGTACTGAATGTGGAGCCTGCTTAAGATTCCCTCTCTCTCTCTCTCTCTCTCTCTCTTTCTCTCTCTCCCTCTGCCCCTCTCCCCCGGTTGCATTCTCTCTCTCTCAAAACAAAAATATTACACACAGTAAAAGCTAACATCTACTGGGGGCTCATTGCGCAGAGGGCTATTCTCAATGTTTCATATATGCGGCTTCGTGGAATCCTTACAACCCTGGGAAATAAATTCCATTATTATCATCATTGTCCCCATTTTACAGGTTAGAGAACGGAAGCCCAGAGAGCACTTTGCGTCAGGCTCTGGAGCGAATGAGCAAAGAGGGCGGGATTGGAACGCAGACAGACAAATCGGGAGCCTGCCCTGTTCTCCATGCTCATTCTATGATTCCACACAACTCTCACCGTGAGAAATCCCTCCCGCTGGACCAGTCGGGGTCCTCATTTTTTAAAAAATGGTCTAAAGCAAACTGAGAGGGGCCCCTGGGTGGCTCAGTCGGCTAAGCTCAGGTCATGATCTCACAGTGCGTGAGTTTGAGCCCCATGTTGGGCTCTGTGCCGACAGCTCAGAGCCCGGAGCCTGCTTCGGAGTCTGTGTCTCCCTCTCTCTCTGTTCCTCCCCCACTTGCACTCTCTGTCTGTCTCAAAAGTAAAAAAAAATTAAAGTCAATAAATAAATTAATAAAGCAACTGAGAGGAAAGCAGAGATTTCCCATGTATCCCCTGCCACCCCCTCAAGTCCTGGCCTCTCCACATCACTCCTTAGAGGGCTGCATTCGTGACACCTGATGAACCCGCACTGACCCATTACCATCACCCAGAATCCATAGTTAGCCTTAGGGTTCACTTCTGCTGTGTTGTGCGTTTATGGGTTTGGACGAGTGTCTTAATGGCACATACCCATCATTATAATATTATACAGAGAATTTCACTGTCCTCAAAGTCATCTCGGGGTGGGGGCGGGGGGGGTGCTCTTGCTCTGCCTGGAGGTGGGGCCCAAGATCCAGCATTTCTAAGAAGCTCCCAGGTGCTGTTGTTCCCGTAGGGCCTTGGACCACACTTTGAACAGAAAGGACCTTTTGTT
This sequence comes from Panthera pardus, assembly GCF_024362965.1. Lineage (NCBI taxonomy): Eukaryota > Metazoa > Chordata > Mammalia > Carnivora > Felidae > Panthera > Panthera pardus. The sequence goes on along the minus strand of NW_026526876.1, from coordinate 24,342,645 downwards.
TTTGCAGGAAGCACCATTCTTGTCCTTTCTTCGCTTAACACTGTCTCTATGGCATCAGCACGAGTTCAGCGTGTGCATGAAGCTGGATGCGAATTCATGGCAGTGAGACGGGATATTTGGCAATCAGAGGGGAGCCAGATTCAGCACATGTGTGTCTACAGATCTCTCCCTTCCTTCGTTTGTTGGCTAGAAAGGGAGAATATTCAGCTTGGCCCAAAGAGAAAAGCAAACACTGGCCCCAGGTCCACAGGGCACAGAGGCGTAGCCCTCTCTTTTTAGGGAAGGAGGGTTCCGAACGCATTTGGAGAGGGTCCGGCATTGGCCTTGAGTCTTGGGCTGCAAACTGGTTTTTAACTTTATGTAACGTTTTGGCCCTTTTCCCAAGTAGAAGTGTTTCGAAATTGTTTGACGTCCCTGTGCCGGGATGTCTATAAAGAGACAAATTGTCCTTTCATACGAGCTGACTTGGCAGGAAAGCATGGCCTGTCCCTCTTGCTGTCCAGAAATCTCCTAAACTTGTGGCCTGTAACCTCTTCCTTTTGATCTTTCCCCAAGGTTCCCTTTGGGACTGGAGTCTGCCAGCAACGCTCTCCTGGTTTGCATTCACTTGTATAAACTGCCGTAGGTGTAACTCTTAGCTCAGAAGCCTCCGTGTATGAGAAAAACAACTTACATTTTTGAAATTCAGTGGAATTTCTATTTCAAGCCCCCATTTCATCAGGGTGGAAAAAATGTAATCTCAGTTAACTTGGGGTTTATTCCTACTCCAGGACTGTGTTTAAATTTGGGGGAACTAGATATCTCATGATCTTAGCTACTCTTTAATGTACTCTTTTTATAAGGGTGTTGGATGAGACATCTGCCATCCATTTTGGTCCTCCGTCATCGGCCCGAGCGTGTCACCATAGAGACTTCCTTGTTGCTGTTTGTATGGTTCCTACATGGCTTTGCTTGCATTCGAGATATTTTCCAACAAATGTTTTGTCTCAGATGAGAGTCCTTTCCAGGCCCCTAATATCCTGGGCTTTTAAAACATTAAGGCCAGGGGTGCCTGGGTGGCTTAGTCAGTGACCTTCCGACTTTGGCTTCGGTCATGATCTCACGGTTCATGAGTTCGAGCCCCGCTTCGGGCACAGAGCCCACTTCAGAACCTTTGTCTCCCTCCCTCTCTGCCCCTCCTCATCTTGCATACTCTCTCTCTCTTTCTCTCTCTCTCCAAGTAAATAAACATTAAACATGCACACACACACACACATGCACACACACATTACAGCCAGGAAAATATCATTTTTTTCCTACTGTTTGTTTACATCATCCCCTGAACCATTAAGCATAAAATAGCTTTGCTGTTAAAAAATGGAAGGGCAAAAAAAGAGAGCATGAGTTAATATTTGCAATTTAAGACTTTGCTATAGATCCCAATGCCCCACATGGAACATCATGCAATTTGTGTAGATCTAGGTGTGTTTTTTTGACTCTTTTCCCACCATGTACATGTTTTGATGATACCATCATTCTCTGAAAAGCTAGCCCTTGTACTTGTCCTTCTCTATTCACGTTCAGCCATTGTCTGCCAAAGAGGTGTGGAGCCCCACGTGGAGGGACATCCAGAGCTGGACAAGGGAAGGAGGACATCAGAGCACACTCGAGAACTTTGTGGTGTCATGGTTTTGAAAATGTGGCTTATGCTGACTGGCCTGTCCTATGTGAGTTTGTAGCGAGGTGAGGTATAGTAATGGTAATTAATTCAATGATTGAGTGGCACCCCTCTCAATCTGGTCTTTATTTATGAAGATGGAAAAAACACAAGAGAGACAAAGATCTTTATTTAATTATGCTTAAGGCCCGTAAGTAGACACAGCCACTGATGTAGATTTGCCATCATCCCTTCTCCCATGGTTCCGACATACTATTTTGAGCACATTGATTGAGAAAGCCTAAGACCCTGGTTTTAGTATACAAGACTTGGCGTAAGTTGTAAAATCTTCCCTAATGTTTGTGCAGGAAAACTAGGTTAGGCCATACTTGTGGAATCACAACTGGAATCATAACCAAAAAGTAAGATACATGGTTCATAGTTGGCAAAGGAAAGGATATTTTTACCCTAATCGTGAAGCGCATTTACATTAATTGAGGCTGGATATTTACAAGCTGCAAAGCTCTTAACAGTTTTCCGAAAGCCCATGAGGAAAGACTGGTAAAATTTACAGTGCTCTGAACAGAGTTTTATCATTACAGAGTTCATAAATGTGGATGAGTCTCTATCTGTTGTCACTAGCATGGTTTCTGGGCCTCTGCTCCAATCTTCTAGACTCCTTTTATCCAGGAACCTAAGCTTGGGAATGAAAAACATTTATACACCCGAGTTCCAACACAGATTGGTTGCTAATATGTCATCCAGCTAATCTCCTGGGATGTTTCCATGGAGCCCCTCTTCCCATGTATAGACCCTCCTTCACCTTTTTTTATGTTCCCCTCATCCTTGCTTCCACCTTGCTTTTTTTCTTTCTAGCCTGCTCTTTGGCAAAACAAGATAAACATCACAGAAATTGACCAGTATCAGCTGGTATGGCAGAAGTTATATCTTCGGGTAGTAGTATAATAATTTACCTCTTTCCAAACTTACTTCTTGATATTAAAGTTTCCTCTGACTTCTGTAGTTTCTTCTCTGAGGACTCTAGAGAGAGTTTAGATTCCTAGTCTTGCCTCCACGGATCTAACTAGATAATGAACATACCTTCTCCTGTATGTTGTAAAGGACAGCATGAGGGAAGAATGACACAGGCAATTTGTTTCCAGGCAAATGTGTGAATAAATTATAATTAATATTGATAGTATAAATACTCCTCCTCCTCCTCCTGCTACTCTTACTACTACATTGTGGTATCTAAAATACATTTAGAATTAAAATAAAGAATACTAAGGACATAAATAGGAATGCGGTAAATAGAGTTCAAGTATTCTAAGATCTTTGTATTTTCTCGAAAGAGGGGAAAGGCATCAATTAACATTATTCTTTGGCAAGTCAAGGATGCATGTTGTAGTTTCTGGGAAACACTAAAAGAATGGCTAATGTGTGTACAGCATCCAGGCTGGTTAGAGAAAAGATGGAATAATTAGGAAAAAATCCCTCTTAAAACAAAGTACAAAAAGACAAGAAAGGAACAAAGAATAAGTGGAACAAATAGAAAACACATGGTAGATAATAGTTTTATCTCGTCAATGGTATACTTACCACTATTATGGACTGAATTGTTTCTCGTGAAATTTATATGTTGAAGTTCTACCCCCAATACCTAAGAGTGTTACCGTATTTGGAAATAGGGTCTTAAAGAGGTAATTAAGACCAAAGTGGGCCCTAACCCAATACAATTGGTCTACTTAAAGAAGAGGAGATTAGGAATCAGACATAGGCAGAAGAAAGATTATGTGAAGACAGAAGGAGAAGATTTCTATCTATAAGCCAAGGAGAGTCTTCAGAAAAAATCAGCCCTCGTAACACCTTGATCTTGGACTTTGAGCCTCCAGAACTGTGAGAAAATAAATTTCTGTTCTTTAAACCATCCAAATCTGTGGTACTTTGTGTTTTTTTTTTAATGTTTATTTATTTATTTTTGAGAGAGAGAGAGAGAGTGCATGAATGAGGAAGACCAGAGAAAGAGGGAGACAGAGAATCCAAAGCAGACTCCATGCTGTCAGTGCAGAGTCTGAAGTGCGGCTTGAACCCATAAATTTGAGATCATGACCTGAGTTGAAACCAAGAGTCAGATGCTTAACTGACTGAGACACCCAAGCACCCTTGTGGTATTTTGTTTTGACAGTCCTGGCAAACTAATACAACTATCTAGATATATCAGTATTTACATTAAATGTAAATGAACTATATGCTTCAAATTAAAAGACATAGACTGTTAAATTAGAATTGAAGAAGATCCATCTATATGCTGGTTACAAGAGACACATGACCTCATTTAACCTTAATTACTTTTGTATACCAAAAACACAAGAATATGGAAAGATTAAAGTAGAAGAGTGAAAAAAAGATACACCAAACAAACTTTAACCAAAGGAAATTCAGTATAGCTATATAAAGCTTAAAAGACACTGATCTCATGACAAAAAATATTAGTTGAGATAGAGGACATTTCATAATGATGGAAGGTTCAACTCACCAAGAAGATCTAAGAGTTCTAAATTTTTATGCATCCAATAATATGGCATCAAAATATATAAGGCAGTACACTTTTCATGATACAAAAATAAAATACAACGCAGTTGAAAAAAATATACATATATATAAGGCAAATGTGGACAGAACGACAATTGTATTGGAAAATTTTACCACATCTGCCTTAGTACCTGATAAAATAAATAACTACAGAGAACCAGCATCAATATACAAAATTTGAATAATACAATCAATGAATTTGATCTAAGGACATGTGGGGAAAGCGTAGCCAACAACTAAAGAATACACATTTATTTCAAATGTGCCATAAAAATTGTATGTGAAAACATAAAGGAAGTCACATCAAATTCAAGAGCACAAATCCTCCAATGTTTGACCTCTAAACGAAACTCAACGAAGTTAAAAATCAATAAAAGAAATGATGTTGGAATAGCTAGACAAGCATATACAAAAAGTGAACCCCACCCTGTACATCACATCATACATAAAATTATTTCAAAATAGATCTTAGACCTAAAGGTAAAAGCTAACACTATAAAATTTTAGAAGAATTCATGGGAGAGACTCTTCACGGCCTTGGGGTAAGCAAAGGTTTCTTAGGATGAAAAAGGGCACTAATCATAAAATAAATGACCATATTGGACATCGTTACAATTAAAAACTTTTAATTCAAAAGACTGCTGAGGAAACGAAGAGGCATGCCATAAACTTAGAGAAAATATTTGTGATACATATATATGACAAGCGATTTGTGTCAAGAGTAAAGAATTCTTTATAGCTCAATGGTAAAAAGACAATAACCCCATACAAAATGGGCAAAAGATTTGAATGGATACTTCATAAAAAAAGATATTTTAATGGTAAAAAAGCAGTGAAGTAATGTTGAGCATCATCAGTCATAAGATAAATGCAAATGAAAACCACTAGGACGGCTGGAATTAAAAAGGCTAACAATAGCAAGTGTTGGTGAAGATGTAAAGAAACAAGAACCTAATTTATTACTGCTGGGAATGTAAAACTGTAGACTCTTGAGAAAAAAGTCGGAAACTTTCTTCTTGCTTTTTCAAATATTTTAGTTGAATTCTCTCCCTTTGTCTATTTCACCCCCTCCCCCCTCTCTTCCAGCAGCCACCAGTTTGTTCTCTTAATACAGTCTCTAAATACAGACTCTGTATTTAAGAGTCTGGTTTCTTTATTGTTTCTTTTTTCTTTGTTTGTTCATTTGTTTTGTTTCTTAAATTCCACATATGAGTGAAATCATGCAGTATTTGTCTTTCTCTGACTGACTTATTTTACTTAGCATAATACACTCTAGCTCTAACCATGTTATCACAAATGGCAAGATCTCAATCTTATTGATGGCTGAGTAATATTCCATTGTATATATACACCACATCTTCCTTATTCATTCTTCTATGGCTGGACACTTGGGTTGCTTCCATATCTTGGCTGCTATAAATAATGTTGCAATAAATATAGAAGTGCATATATCTTTCTGATTTAGTGTTTTAGTGTTTTGGGGGGTAAATACCCAGTAGTAACATTACTGGCTCATATGATAATTCTATTTTTAATTTTTGGAGGAGCCTCCATACTTTTTTCCACAGTGGCTACACCAATTTGCGTTTCCACCAAGAGTGTACAAGTGTTCCTTTTTCTCTGCATCCTTGCCTGTACTTGTTATTTCTCATGTTTTTGATTTTAGCCATTCTGACGGGTATAATGTGATATCTCACTGTGGTTTTGATTTGCATTTCCCTGATGATGAGTGATGTTGAGCATCTTTTCATGTATCTGTTGGGCATCTGTATGTCTTCTTTGGAGAAATGTCTATTTAGGCCTTCTGCCCATTGTTTTAATCAGGTTTGTTGGTGGTGGTGGTGGTGTCGAGTTGTATCTTCTTTAGATATTTTGGATATGAAGCGTCTTATAAAGTTTATACGTTTATTATATGATTCAGAAGTTTCATTCCTAGATAGGTACATGAAAGAAATGGAAGCGTATACCCACAAAAAGAATTACAGATCTTCCTCAACTTATGATAGAGTTACTTCCCAATAAAGTCATTGTAAGTTGAAAATATCATTAAGTCAAAAAAGGGTTTAATACACTTAAACTACTGAGTATCATCGCTTAGCCTAGGGTTCCTTAGCCATGCTCAGAACTCTTCCGTTAGCCTAAAGTTGGCCAAATCATCTAACACAAGCCTACTGTATCTCATGTAACTTATTGAATACTCTACTGAAATGAAAAACAGAATGGTCCTGTGGGTGTAGAATGGTTGTCCGTATATCAGTTGTTTGCCCTCCTGATTGCTGGGTTGACTAAGAGGTGTAGCTCATGGCTACTGCTCAGCAAGCATCACGAGAGAGGATCATACCACATATTGCTAACTGGGAGAAGATCCAAATTCAAAATTCAAAGTATGGTTTCTACTGAATACGTATCGCTTTTGCACCATGGTGTAGTTGAAAAACTGTAAGTCAAATCGTCGTAAGTCTGGGACCATCTCTACACAGACATGTTTATTGTAGTTTTATTTATAAGAGCAAAAAAACTGGAAATAACCCAGATGTGTATCAAATAGTGAATGGGTAAATTGTGATCAATCCACTCAATAAAAGACTCCTTTAGCAAAAAAACAAACAAAAAAACCCCCCAAACCAACCAACCAAACAAAAAAAACCAAGCTACTGATACATGTAACAACATGACTGCACCTCGGAAACATTATGATGTGTGACAGAAGATAAATAGTATGTGATTCTATCTGTATGAAATTCTATGGCGGACAGAACTCGTCTATAATGATAGAAAGCAGTTTAGCGGTTGTCTGGGGCTGAGGGTAGAGATGGAGAACGTTTTGGAGTGAAGAAAATGTTAGTTCTTAATTGTGGTGGTAGTTACGTGTTTACATTTTTCAAAACTCACTAGACTGCATATTAAAATGTGTCTGTTTCATTATATGTAATCATACTAAATAAAATTGATTTAAAAAGAAAAAATCAATGACAAATATTAAGAATACACTTCTTTTTTAAAACATTTTAAAAATCTTTATTTATTTATTTTGAGAGAGAGAGAGAGAGAGAGCGAGCCTGAGTGGGGGAGGGGCAGAGAGAGAGAGAGAGAGAGAGAGAGAGAATCCTAAGCAGGCTCCTCACTGACAGTGCAGAGCTTGACTCGATCGATCCCGTAAATCACGAGACCATAACCTGAGGCGAAATCAAGAGCTGGATGCTTAACCAACTGAACCACCCAGGTGCCCCAAGGAACACACTTCTAAATTAATCACTGGAGAGAGAGGTTATAGAAATATGGTAGTAGGAATCATTTTTTTAAAATTACTGTTCATATGGAACTTAACTCTTTAGTGGAATTGTAGTGTAGATTTAGCGGAAAACAAGGTTGCTTTCAAATGATCGGTTATTGTTAAGGTTGGACAAAATTTACCGTGATATAAGTAATTGAAGAGAAGTGCTCATAGAATTCTAAATGGTTGAGCCACATATAAGCCCTAGTCCAGGATGGACAGCCTGTATAAGCTCTATTTGCTTTAAGCTATATATGCCTCTCACTGAGATTATAGCTCTGTTAGAACAGGTACGTTATAGATCCTCATTAATTCTTTGCATTTCGCCCACGAGTCATAAAACACTACTGTATGGCTGAGACTAGAGCTGTTCCCATACACTGGTTTCCAGAAAGTGGAGAGAGGGAATATTTGACTCAACTCCTAATAATAAGCATATTGATCTTTGGAGAGAAGAAAGCTAGATGCCGGGTATCATAGAACCCCCTGCGTCTGTGATGACAGCACAGAGTCTGCTTAGGATTCTCTCTCTCTCTCTCTCTCTCTCTCTCTCTCTGTCCCTTTCTTGCATGTGGGTGCATGCTCTCTCTCTCTCAAAATAAATAAACTTTTTTTTAAATGAAAGAAAAAAAATAACCCCCTGCAAATGTTTGCCATAATAATGCTACATCCTTAAAAGTTGCCTCCCCTCAAATTTATGATTATAAAAAACACGCAGCAAAAGGGAACACGCTTATGATATAATGTTAAGTAAAAAAAAAAAAAATCATGCTACAAAAATTAGACACCTTCATAACAGCTGTATATGAAACAGATGCATAAGAAAAAGGATGGGGAAAATGTAGCAAATTCTTAACGCTGGTAGTGTGAGAATGGTAGGATTTGGGGTGACATATATTTTCACTCCCTTATTTTTATTTACTTATTTATTTATTTTTTACCAAAATAAAGGGAATTCAGATGCATCAATTCTGTCCAATGGCAGGGCCCACTTCCTCCATTTCGGAAATGCCTGTTTGTAAGGCAAGGTGGGAGGCAAGATTGAGTATGCTGACTTTTGGCAGACAGGAAGGACTGAAATTCACCACTTTCTTTTCAACCTTTAAGTACACTATCAAATAATACAAAGATAGACGGCGGGCATCCTTTTCCAGCCTTGAGTCTGAGAAGAGACAACCCAAAAGCTCTCGGTTCCAAATTCCTCTCTCATTGACCTGCCGCGACCTAGAGATTTCAGAGCTGTGGCTGGGAACAGGGTTCTGGTCCCGGGGAAGAAAAATGGGAAGGCAGATGAATCACAAGGGAGCACAGCGGCAAGGAATGAATGGGATTGTCTCATTAGATAACTTCTTGTCTAGAACCAAGAAGGAAATCAGCAAGATTTTATCCCCCTGATCACTCAAGGGGCCATGGGCTCAGGCACATTCTGTCCTCAACAGCCCAACGGAAGGAACACGGACGTCAGAGGAGAACCATTTGACCTTGGACAAGTTACTTTCCTCCAGTGACCCCCAGTGTCCTTGAAAAAGGTGGGTAGTAACAGCTATCAGCATTCTCCAGACTTCTTTTGTTACCAATATCAGAAACTCACTGAAGCCAATTTCAGCACAACCAGGGAAAATTTATTTGGAGCCTGCGGGAGTATCTCCTATAACTTACGAAGAAAAGGAAGGAGGAGCAGAAAGCCATCAGAAAACCAGTAAAGAGGATTTCTCCTGTCCTTTTCTCTTGCTGATGTCCTTATTCTTCCTACCCCACCCTCCAGGCTCAGCTTCTGAGCTACTTATGGAGGGGGTGGGGACGGGAGGCTATTGTATAAACAAACGTGTCTGGGAAGGTCATTATTTTAAAATACTCGTTTGGGGACTTTCCATATTGGTGACACAGGTCTTCTTCAAAACTGTGTCTCATGTTGACTGAAGTGCCACGGGTCCCTTCTGCTTCTTGTCTTGGTGCCTACAGAACCCTGCCTCAAGGGCATAGAAAAAGCCGCACCTTGTTTTCCATTGCATCCAAGTGAGCTGTTGCCCCAGGACGTGATTTGTCGTGTCTTCTGCGCCCTGTGTTGTCCGGCCACAAGTTTGTTTTGTTGGCTTGCAAAATTGCAACAGCTGGTGAAGAGTGGGGGGTGTGAATGAGAAAGCTCACTTTTTTTTTTTTTTTAACTTGCACAACAGTGAGGGGAAATTGTTCATGACAAGGACTGGCGTCTTATGACTTTATATACTCTGTTGTTTATGTGCATGATTACAAAGGAATCTACCGGAGAGGGAAGGGAGGGAGAGACACGAAAGCCAGAAATACTAACGGGTTATGATTTTAGTCTTACCTCTACTGATGAATTCTATCCAGCGAGTTAGGACAGGAACCGATAGAATGCAAAAATCCCACTTTTGTTTTTTGTTTTTTGTTTTTTAAGTAGGCTCCAAGACTTGCATGGAGCCCAACACGGGGCTCGAATTCACGACCCTGAGATCAAGACCTGAGCTGAGGTCAAGAGTCCGATGACTCTTATAACCGACTAAGCCACCCACGCACCTCAGCCACTTCCAATAACTGTGAGGAAGGTGGTGATACCATTTCATGGTTCAAATTTACAGCCTCCATCAACAGAGCGGCTGGCCTTTTCCAAGTTCCTGGAAGAGATACACTCATATCACCAGCTTGGGTAAGCTGCTCCTTTCTAGAACGATCACCTGTGGCCAGAAGCATGGGGTCACATCAGGCAAAAGTGACTTTGTGCCTCTGGATAAAGGGCACAAGGACAGGGCCATGGGCTTCTGGGACCCTTCTGGGACCTTCTTCCACCACATGTCCTCAGCAGGTGAAGATTAGGTTTATGTTAAAACCCCAGCACCATGTTTTTGAGATGAAACAGAGCAAGCATTTGCTTTCCTGTCCTGAAGCAGAACCCTGTTTGCTGAGAGCTCAGAATGAGTTACCCGGGGCTGGGTGCCCTTGGCTCTGTGGATGTGTCTGTGCCAGGGACGGGGTAAAATGGGACGTATTTCTGAGAACCCGAAGAAACCGTGCGCTGAATCAGGCAAGTAGCTGAAGTTTGCAAGTTAGTTTTCATTTTGTTCACGAAATACTCACCCTTGATAATACCCCGGGTCTACACAGAGCTAAAGCTTGACCTCCCAGGTTATTTCAGTCATCCTCAAGGTAGTCCTTCAGAAGGGCAGACGTTATTATCCTCATTTTGCAAACATGTTAATTGGAGCTTGGGGAGGTTAAGTGACTCGTCCAAGGTGACGTGATTTATGGGGCCAGTTGCACTCGGGCCCTCTCATTCCTAGCCGAACGTCATGTTTGTTAGACAAGGCAGGGTCCGTTTAGGGGTCTCCCATCCATAAATAGCTGCGGCTACTATTTCGGCAGAACTTGGGGTTTGATCGAGGCTTGGCAAGGTTTTTCATTCCATCGTGACTGTCGGGCACAGGGTAGGCATACGAGCCCCACCCTCAGGTAGCTTATAGAACAGCAGCAGAACTGTAGGGTTGTTGAACAAATAGTTAGTTATAGGGTTGTTTCGTTCATCTTATCCTTAATCCTACTTAGAAAACGTACAGAGTATTTTGAAATACACCAGAGAGAAAGGAAACATGAAAATGTTCCTACCCTTGGACTAAACATTCTACTTGAAGATGTTTCTAATTTTGGGGGGGAGGGGTGCCGGGGGGGCTCAGTCTGTTGAACTTCCGACTTTGGCCCAGGTCATGGTCTCACAGGTTGTGGGTTCGAGCCCCGCGTCGGGCTCTGTGCTGACAGCTCAGAGCCTGGAGCCTGCTTCGGATTCTGTATCTCTCTCTCTCTGCCCCTGCCCACTCACACTCTGTCCGTTGCTCTCTCAAATATAAACATTAAAAAAAAATGTTTCTAATTTTTTTGCCATTACAAACAGTTCTGCAGTGAACCTTTTTTTCCCCTTCTTCTTCCTACACACATATTTGTAGTACTGTTTCTGGTATTTTTGGAGGATAGAGTCTTAGAAATGGAATTTTGGATTCCAGGTATATGAGTATTAATTAACTAATTAATAATTAATATCTATGGGTTTACAACCACATCAGCAGTGTATGAGAGCATGTTTGGTCTTGCTTTCTTATTAACAGTGGATATTATCAACATTTTGGTAAATATTTGCTGTAATAATTTTGATCTCTGTACAGAGTTTAAATGAGGTGTAGCATACTTTCGTGTTTGCTCATAAGTTGTGTTTCTTTTCCTATAGTCTTGCTCTTACCCTCTAACTACTTTTGTTTGTTTGCTTTCTGTTGAGATGTTGGCCCATTGCTTATTGATTTGCAACAATTCTGCATTCTGGATACTCTTTCTTCATCTATTGTATTTGCCGGAAATGTTTTCTTCAGGCTGTTATCAGTTTGTTTACTTTTTTTTTTTTATTTTTTTTTTTTATTTTTTATTTTTATTTTTTTTAAATTTTTTTTTTTTCAACGTTTTTTTTTTTTTTTTTATTTATTTTTGAGACAGAGAGAGACAGAGCATGAACGGGGGAGGGGCAGAGAGAGAGGGAGACACAGAATCGGAAACAGGCTCCAGGCTCCGAGCCATCAGCCCAGAGCCTGACGCGGGGCTCGAACTCACGGACCGTGAGATCGTGACCTGGCTGAAGTCGGACGCTTAACCGACTGCGCCACCCAGGCGCCCCTACTTTTTTTTTTTTAATGTTTTATTTATTTTTGAGAGAGAGAGAGAGAGACAGAGTGCGAGTGGGGGAAGGGCAGAGAGAGAGAGGGAGACACCGAATCCGAAGCAGGCTCCAGGATCCGAGCTGTCAGCACAGAGCCCGAGGTGGGGCTCGAACCCACAAACTGTGAGAGCATGACCTGAGCCAAAGTCGATGCTTAACCGACCGAGCCACCCAGGTGCCCCTCAGTTTGTTTACTTTTAACGCTGTTTTGGTGCCGAATGAATGTTCATTTCCACCTTCTCTGCTTTATGTCTTGCTAAGGCAGATTTCCTTAGCCTTAAATCAATAAAAATATCTATCTTTTTTCCTAATGCTTTTGGAGTTTTGTGGTTTATCTTTAGGTATTTCATCCATCTGGAATTTGTTTTTGTGTATGGCATGAGGGAGGGATCGAGCTTGTTTTTTCAAAATGGGAAGCCTCAACACAATTATTGAGTATTTTTTCTTTTTCCCCCCACTTTAAAAGTGCTACATCATATACAATATGCTCACATATTCATGCTTCTGTTTCTGGGCTGAAAATGATTCTAATATAAAACTGTCCCCCAACCAATATGACTCAGGCAGATGCACAGTTTCCCAATATCAGAACCCAACTACTTTTCTTGCAAGGAGCCGTTCTGTCTCAGCTCTGACCATTCTTTTACCACTCAGATCTTCAGCATTTATGGCTGATTTTCTTTCTTCCATTGCACGCCGTTCTGCGTTACTCCCGAAACATCTTCCCAGGCGAACAGACTTGGTTTCCCCCGGTAAATGGTGGCAAGTCTGGTAGCTTTCTCTTGCATATTCCCCAAGACTATTCGGTTTTCTATGGAGCCCTGAACTTGGCCAATTCCAACAGACTTTGCCCTCGGATTATTCTTTAGTCCTTGTTCCTGTCTGCTTCCAGGAGAAATCACAATATCCTGGATTCTTAAGAGTGGGAAGGAGTCATCTAGGTTATCAGAAGCACATACAGGTTCCTAGGTCCCACCCCTAAAACTTCTGATTTTTTTGGTTTGAGGGTTAGCCCTAGAATCTGCACTTTTTTCCATTATTTGTTTATTTAAAAAAAATTTTTTTTAACGTTTATTTTTGAGACAGAGAGAGACAGAGCATGAACAGGGGAGGGTCAGAGAGAGGGAGACACAGAATCTGAAACAGGCTCCAGGCTCTGAGCTGTCAGCACAGAGCCCGACGCGGGGCTCGAACTCACGGACCGCGAGATCATGACCTGGGCCGAAGTCGGCCACTTAACTGACTGAGCCACCCAGGCGCCCCTATTTTTTTAATTCTCAAATTGTTTTTATCATGTTTTTCAAATCCTTCATGGACAAGGTAGTCATCGTGGACTAGGTTTTGGCTCTTGCTGTAGGCTAGTCTCTCATTTGTAAATGGGACGGCAAGTGACAACAAGAGCTGTGAGGACACAAGCTTTGGTGTGGCAAGTGATCCTTTAGGGCCACTGGTTCGACTTTCATAACAAGAGACGCTACAAATACACTCTTGAGTCCTAGTCTCCCAAAGGCTCCTGGGACGTTTACGTCAATGAAACAAGCTGGGCGTGTCCTAACCAAATGGAGCCAGCAAAGCCAAGAAAAGAAAGAAAGGGAAATCCACAGGCACCAGATTGTTAAACTTCTCTCTTGAGTGTCTCGCATCCTTTCAGAATAAATGGGGATTACGCACGATCCCCCCACAGTCTCTCTCCTCTCAGGGCACCATCTGAAGCAAGATTCCAATGCTAACGTCAGTCAGTTGCCGTGGAAGCTGACCCAGAATGAACCGCTGCTTCCTTTTTCGCCATCTCTTCTGGAAATTATTAAGAGATAGATGCCAGAGACCAAAATTTGACAAGGTGCCACGGGTTTGTTTGCTCTGGTTCTTTAGAGATGCAAATGTACAAAAGGAATTACCAACAGGATGGATGGAATCGTAATATTTTATCCTGTTATCTCTAGATCACTGAATCTTGCTTTAAAAAAAAAAAAAAAATGGGTGCTCTGTCTTCCAGATCTTTCACTTCTGATAATTCAAGTCCAGACTCAGCAAATTAGTTCATTTATAGAGGAGTCTATCTCTCCATGCCGATGTATAGACCGTCCCTGACTTACGAGGGTTCAACTTAATGATTTTTTTGGCTTCACAATGGAGTAAAAGACATACACATGCCGTAGAAACTGTCCTTCAGAGTCTGAATTTTGATCTTTTCCCAGGCTAATGATAGGTGGTCCAAAAGTGATCTCAGGTTTTTCCCTTTGGCTCTTTTATAGAGAGGTGCCGAGTATGAGTTGAATTGCGTCCTCCTCAGCCATGGAATTCAAATGTTGCAGTCCTAACTTCCTGAACCTCAGAACGTGACCTTATTCTGAAATAATAGGGTCATTGCAGGTGTAATTACTTAGGATGAGATCACACTTGAGGGGGGCCCACACACACGGAGGCCGTGTGAAGAGGAAAGCAGACATCAGGGTGGTGTCCATAAGCAAAGAATTAACAAAAATTGTCAGCTGGCCACCAGAAGCGAGCAGAGAGGTAGGGAACGGATTCCCCCTCTCTGCTGGCTTTCAGAAGGAAGCAACCATGCAAACGCCTTGATCTTAATTGTTTGGCCTCCAGAACTGGGGAAGAACACATTTCTGGTGCTCTAAGCCATTTCTGGTGCTTAGTACTTTGTTCGGCAACCCCAGGAAACGAATACAGGGCTGACTCTTCCTTCTTGGAAAGAAGTTGAATTTTCAGGTGTGATTCCAGAGGAATCGGCTTTGAGGCCAGGCCATTTGGAGACAAGTGACAAAGACTGATTTACAGTTTGATTTAATTAAAAGCAATCTTTTACTCAACACTTGCTCTGTCAAGTGCTGGGCCTGATCAAAGGGGCTCTAAAGGTTAAGACACAGTTCACCTCTGCAAGGAACGATTAATCTAAGAAGGGATAGGAAAACATAAGAAAAGCAGACCTATCTACATAAAATAGTCCTGTAATATTGGACTATAGTCCAAAAGCTACTGATTTAAGCAAAAAGCCGATCAAGTTATGTTGTGAAGATTAGGAAAATCTTGTTTTGTTTTTTACAAGAGGTAGTATTTGATCTAAGCCTTAAACATAGGTAAGGTCTTGACAGGTAGAAATTGTTGGGAGAAGGGGAGAAAGTAGTGGGAGAAAATTTCAGAGTTGTTTTATTTTATGTGAACCTGAATTGTAGGGATTTCAAAATAGGATGCAGAGAGATATGAACAAAGTCCCATTTACTGCACAAGATTTGGAATTTTTCTAATTTCCCAACTTACAAGAACAATTTGTTGTATAATTTCTAAACAGGGCTGAATGGATAGGAAACAGTGTTCAAATTATTACTAAACGTCAATGCCTCTTAAAACCAATGATTCGTTTTTCCATGTTGTTACTGTTATTATTTCAAAAAACCAATGTGTTTACGGGGATTGGAAATTCTATGAACAATGGCGGCTATTATTATGCTGTTCTTTTAACATTTACGATGATTAATAATTTAAAATCTTTACATGTTACGTAACCATATTATCTAAACGTTCATTTTGTGTTGGTGCTAAGCCCGATACAGAAAAATGTGGCTTAAAAAAAAATCAATAACTTTGCAGGAATGTTAGATGTGGTAAAATGCTCCAAAAGGTGACCGTACAGTGGTTATAAAGGTAATTTAGAAGAATTCTTTCTGCAAAACATTAGAGCTAACGTTGAGAATAAACAAAACAAGTGGGTACACCTTGGGTTCACAGAAAACTCTGTAATTGGACAAAATAATGGGGGGAAATGGGAAAAAATGATGGCTACCCGTCTGAAAGAACCATTTTGCTGGTAGCTTTATGTATTCAGAGGACATACGCTCCGAACTTTGTATATGTTCCCACAGGATAATCACTCCTAAGATACGTGAATTGAGGAAACACATTCCTTGCACGAAATGGGACTGCCTCTAGCCGAGAACGTCTACCAGGGGTGGGAGGCAGTAAAGGCGAGAAAGGTGAATGAGCTAGAGAAAGGTGAGGGTCTAGCTTGGTGGGAGCACGGAGGAGCAGGAGCTCGGCTGGGAAAGGGTTTCGGGGGCACCCATGGACTGTCTCCATTGGAAATTCTATGAACAATTGTGGCTATTGCAGGTAAAGCAGGTAATATGGCGACCACCCAAGGTTTGGGGCACAGTTGTCCTGTGTCTGAGAAGGCTGATGCTCATCAAAGCTGAACATTAAGTAAACGCCTCACGGGAGGCATCCTGCAGAACATTATCAGTTCCCGCACAGGGCAGACATCGCGTGAGATATGTGCAGGTCCTGAGACCCAACACATGTGTGCTCATCACATTCCTCTCCCACCAAGATACAGTAGCTACGGTTTGCCACTCCACAGAAATAGAGGTGACAGGCACTTGCTCCCAATATTTGTCGTTTCAGAATTCTAGAAAAGCGGGGAAATCTTCCCCGCAATACATTTGGCCCATATAAATGGCGACTCCCCCCCCCCTTTTTTTAGGATAGGTTGCAGGCAGAATCACACAGCCATTTCCTGAATCAAAGATCAACTTGTGAGATTAGTTTTTACTGGTGGCATAGGGGTAATTGCTTCAGTAAAACATCTGTTCCATAATTAGAAAACGAAGATTTCTTCGCCCCAACTGAGTGTAATTACTTTTGGCTACCAGAGGGAAAGTTTTAAGATCATCATCAAAATTCAGTGAGGATTGTTTTTTTTTGGGGGGGGCGGTTAATTTTTCTTTTCTATTTTTTTTTTTTTCTAAAGTAGCTGGGAGTCTGTAAGGAGGTCTGTATTTATTAGAGTTTTATAGGCTGTAATAGAATAAGGCAGAACTCCCAAATCCATGTGGGCTTATTAATATAGTTATGCAGACCCCAGTTATGCAGAAATACAGTCAATTCAAAGGAATTTCCATTTTGAAAAGAAGTGAGGGCACATCGGAGTTAGGGGCTTTTCCCAGCAAGTCCGTAAATAGCTGAAATTCTAGGGCATCATTCACCCCTTGAGTTTCAGATCTGCTATAGCAAAAAATGACTATTTTGGATACATCAGGTTTGCTCTGATTTGCTGTTGAGGACCACGTACTGTGGATGCAGGCTTGCTATGATTCCATCCCCCAGACCGTGTTACTGCCACATTCAATGGTCAGTTCTCTCTCTCTCTCTCTCCTTCTCCGTATGTCACTTCCGCCATGCTCACCACCACACAACTCGGCGTCCTGGACTCTTCGATCTTCCTATGGTTCTCCTACATCGCACCCAGTCCCTGATCTGTCTTCCTTCGATCTCATGAGCTTCTCAGGCTCAACCTTACCCGATTTTCCGCAGTGTCCTAAATTCATCTTCTTCAGAGTTTTCACTTCCACCTTGCAAGTTTCCAAAAGTAGATTCCCTCCTGGAGCTAGTGTAACAAGTTTAAGGACATTTGGTCCTCTCCCTTTACCCTTCCAGACTCCTTATCCTTTGCAGGCCACTCTTTCTCTGACCTTGAATACTGGTCTTGCCTGTAGTTCTGCCCTACGACTCACTACATATTCCTTCCCAGGGGACCCCCTCCTTTTCCTTACATTACCATCTATTTGTGTTCATTTGCCGTCCATGTACCATAGTCTCTGAGCTCCTGATCCATGTAGCCAACCAAGCAAATACCTCATCTTAGAGGCTGTATTCATTTCCAAGGGCTTCTGTAACAAATTCCTACAGGCTGGTTGGCTAACACCAATGGAAATTGCTAGATAACATAATGACGTTAGAATTACTTTTATTGGTAAAAGTAATAGCTTGTCAACGAGCATGAGGCTTGTTCTGAATGAGCTCTCATCGGGGAAAGGGAAGCATTCGGGTTTTGTGTATTGCCTGACATGATTTGGAGACACCCCTTACCGTGAGTGGGGTATGAAAAGCTTGCAACGTAGTGGCCTCTTCCAGTGGGCACCTGAAGCTGGGTCAGAGAATAACCTTGTCTTCAGTCCCTGACTTTGGAATGTTTCTGGGTGCCTGAACCCAACTGAGAGTAACTGAACGCTGCTTCCGGAACGTTGTGGTAATTGTCTTGGCCAATGCTTTCTAATAAGGGTGGTGTTCATAGCTCCCAAAAGACAGAGAGCTGGGACTTAGTTGGAGTCTTATAGAACTGACTGCATATACTGTTTTGTATTTGCTTGCCAATAAGTGTTGAATAAACGTCCACGGACTGGAAGAATTTGGTCTGACATTTTCTTTCCTTGTAACCTAGCAGGAAGGTTGTTAGAGAAGAGCTGAATTTTCCCCACTCTAAACTTCAGCAGCTATCATTACCTACAAAAGGAACTTACCTGCCGAATAAGGCCCTTAGGCCAGCTCACAACATAAGTATTTGTGAAAATAATAGACCACTTCATTCATCAACTTACGAATTCAAACAGACTTCAAATGGACAAGTATAAAGGGCTTTACTTGGACGATTTGGAGCTGTTGCACTAAAGGCAAATGTCTTTTAAGCGCCAGGAAATATCTAGTGGAGGGTGGAGGAGGAGGAATTCAAAGATTAGCTGATGGCCACATTAAAAGCCAAGAGGGCAAGGGCGTGGACGCCCACTCTGGGGAGATGGCTGTGGCTGAGGCTTGGAAGCTGGCGTCCTCTTGAATCCAGGGGCAATGAGGAAAAAGGACTGGTCAGGAAAAACATGTCCCATGGCAATTATCTTTGCCCATAAGGATTTGTGACTTATTTGCTTCTCTTAAATCAAGGCCAGACAAGGGCCAGATGTGAACGAGTTCATGACAGCCGTGACCTACCAAATAGTAGGACAGTGGGGTTAAGGACAGACTCATCCGGCCTGAGGAAACAACAGTTAAGGTTCAAGTTCTGCCTTGTCATTGTCTTCCTGCTCCACATTTCCTTTGGTTTGAGATACGAGGTCAGCGTCTTGGGGGCCAAAAGGCAAACAGCAAACGACTCCCAAGAGGAGGTTTGATTTCAGGGTGAACGTCATCTCAACCAACCAAATAGTTCACTGTGTATTTTAAGCTCTGGACAGGAGAGTGGTAAGAGCGAAAAGCAGATCCATGAAGGACTATGCCCTCCACTTTTCCTTCCCAACTTTCATTTTCAAAGGTTGCTAAACCGATTTCACGTGGGCTTCCCTTCACTCCAAGGCAAACTCCCTTTGGTTTTCTAAAATTGTTTTAATGTTTATTTATTTTTGAGAAGGAGAGAGAGAGAGACAGAGTATGAGTCAGGGAGGGACAGAGAGAGAGGGAGACATAGAAACCAAAACAGGCTTCAGGCTCTGAGCTTTCAGCACAGAGCCTGACGTGGGGCTTGAACTCACGAGCCATGAGATCACGACCTGAGCCGAAGTCGGACGCTTAATCGATTGAGCCACCCAGGCACCCTGAAACTCCTTTATTTCTTATTCAGTTATCACAGCACACTGATCTGTTGCTTGGCATCTAGATAGATGGTGCTTGCAACCTCGGTGGGGGCACTAAGAAAGAAAGATCGGCTAGTGGAGAAGGGAAGGGGCCAGTGGCAATACGATTTTGATAAACTGAAAGCAACAGCTGGAAAACCTTCCTGAAGGCTGTGGCTCTTCCTTTTCCAGATGTTAACTTGTCTACCTTCCAAAGAAGCCCAGAGAGAATGATCCAGGTTGGAGGCAAACCAGCGAGGTGATGGAGTAGCCATGATGCACGTGTGAGCCCTTCTCTGTTTCAGTTTCTGTGCCAAGGGTTGACGTCTTTATACATTGCACCATGGCTCTGGAAATCTGGAGCACATTTCCGGGCAAAGCTCCCAGGCCATGCAGGTATTTCCAGAATCTGGAGGCCTCAGACTACCTTTTGAAAATTAATAAATTCTCTATTTCTTCATTTATTTTATTGAGGTGTAGTTGACATATAACAGGGATTTCAAGCGTACAACGTAATGTTTGATGTTTGTATATATCGTGAAGGGATCACCACAATGTCTAGTTAACATCCATCACAGTTCCAAATTTTTTTTCTTGTGATGATGTCTTTAAAAATCTACTGTCTTAGCAGCTTTCAAAGATGCAGTACAGTATTATTAACTATAGCCACTCTGCTCTACATGGGATCCCCATGACTTATTTTATAACTGGAAGTTTGTACCTTTTTGCCTTCTTCTTCCATTTCTTTCTCCCCTCATCCCTTGCCTCTGGCAACCACCAATCTGTTCTCTGAAACTTCGAGCTTGGGTTTTTTGTTTTGGGGGGGAGGGTTTGCTGGTTTTTCAAAAATTCCACATGCAGGGACGCCTGGGTGGCTCAGTCTGTTAAGCGTCCGACTTTGGCTCAGGTCATGATCTCACGGTCCGTGGGTTCGAGCCCCGCGTCGGGCTCTATGCTGACAGCTCAGAGCCTGGAGCCTGTTTCAGATTCTGTGTCTCCTTCTCTCTGTGACCCTCCCCCGTTCATGCTCTGTCTCTGTCTCAAAAATAAATAAACGTTAACAAAAAAAATTAAAAAAAAAATTCCACATGCAAGTGAGATCGTACGGTATTTGTCTTTCTTTATGTGACATTTCCCTTAGCATTATGCCCTGAAGGTTCATTCGTGTTGTTGCAAATGGCAATATTTTGTTCTTTTATTTTTTTGTGGCCGAATGGTTTTCTGTTGTGTATATATACCACATCTTTATCCATTCATCCATTGGTGGGCACTCAGGTTGTTTCCATAGTTTGGCTATTGTAAATCACGTTGCAATGAACAGGGAGGTGTGAGATATCTTTTTGAATTAGTGTTTTCATTTCCTTAGATAAATACCCAGAAGTAAAATTGGTGGGTTATATGGCAGTTCTAATATTTTTTTTTATTGAAGTATAATTAACATCCAGTGTTATATTAATTTCAGGTGTACAATATAATGATTCAATATTTTTGTACGTTATTCAGTGCTCACCACAATAAGTATACTCTTAATCCCCTTTATCTCACTCACTGTTAGTTCTATTTTTAATTTTTTGAACAACTACCATACTCTTTCCGCAGTGGCTGTATCATTTTACGTGCCTGCCAAAAAGGCACAGAGTTTCCAGTTTCTTTTTCTTTTCTTTTTTTTTTTAAGTTCATGTATTTATTTTGAGAGAGAGAGAGAGACAGAGAGAGTGTGAGCGGGCTGTCAGCACAGAGCCTGATGCCGGGCTCGAACTCACCAACTGTGAGATCGTGACCCGAGCTGAAGCCAAGAGTTGGACGCTTCACTGACTGAGCCACCCAGGTGCCCCAGCGTTTCCCGTTTCTTTACATCCTTGTCAACCTTTGCTATTTTCTGGGTTTGATTTTTGTTTTTCGATAGTAGCGATACCCACAGTGTGAGGTGAGAGTGTCTACACTTTCATGTAACTTTTGTTCTCAACTGGACAGCCTTCTGATGATATTTTTACCCATGCGAGAATGAATCAGAATATTTCTTCAATCCACTTTTAGCGTTTGGCTATGATGCTACTGTGCTATTGTTACGTGAAGAAGAGACAGGCAGATCTGAGCCGAAAGACACAGTCAGGTGCCTGTGGCAGGAGAAAATGGGCAAGAACCAAGCAGGGCATATCCTCAGAGGGGCAAGGGAAGTTCAGGGCAAGTGTGGACGAGGCCCCGCTGAGCTGGTGAACGCTTCATGGTAGACTGGTCAAATTACATCCCTCGGACTCAGATAGATCCTCATTAAAGGCCTGCACCTCAGAGACGTTCTGGCCGACCGAGGCGCATCATTACGGAGACCGGGCATGATAACAGTAATTTTAAATGAAGTTAAAAGAGCGGTCTAAATTAAAACAGGTACTCATGTTTCAACTTCTCTCAAGAAGAGTCTCTATGGGACGAAGAAAATTCACTGAAGGCCTAATGAGCAGAGCGATCTTTCGAAGGGGAACTTTACCAGCCCTGGTGAGCAAGGTTTAGAGACGTGGGTAGCTCATCCCGTGGCCCTACGGGTCCGGTTGTTTTCTTCGAAGTCACTTGAGTACAGAACGATTTGCAGCGGCAGCTTGGTCCACCCTGGGACTCCATCATGTTCTGTGAGGGCTTTTCATCAAATGCTACCTGGTCTCTGCTAGCATAGTTATGTAGTGCCATAGTCCCGTCCGAGGGGGGCTTCAAAATGACTCTCGTGAGGAGTCCCCGGGGAAAAATGTGACATTTTTTTCCCCCTGCACCTGTTCCTAGTTAGGCTTCACTGTTGTCGTCTTCTTCTTCTTTTTTATTAACATTTATTTATTTTTTTGAGAGACAGCGTGAGCAGGGAAAGGACAGAGAGAGAGAGGGAATCACAGATTCCGAAGCAGGCTCCAGGCTCCGAGCCGTCAGCACAGAGCCCGACAGGCAGCTCGAACCCACGAACCGTGAGATCATGGCTTGAGCCGAAGTCGGACGCTCAACCGACAGAGCCACCCAGGCGCCCCTGCTTCGCCCCTGTCTTGCACACACTCTGTAGCCATCAGGGTGCCCGTGGGCTCCTTGGGAGAAAGGGAGGGGTCGTTTTCTTGCTGCACTTTATTTATTTATATATACATATTTTTTAGCGTTTATTTATTTTGAGAGAGACAGAGATAGCGCGAGTGGAGGAGGGGCAGAGAGAGAGGGAGACAGAGAATCCCAAGCAGGCTCCGCACTGTCAGCACGGAGCCCGACGTGGGGCTCGAGCTCACCAAACCTGTGAGATCATGCCCGGAGCTGAAACCAAGAGTCAGACGCTTAACCAACGGAGCCACCCTGGCGCCCCTCTTGCTACACTTTAAAACACCCAACAGAGGAAACGCACAGCAGAGGTGTGGGAGTTTGGCTGACTCGTGGTAAAAAATAAACACAGTTTCCTGTTTGCCTTTTATTTTCATTCCTAAGTGGTGAGAGGTTGCTGGTGCTTCCTGCCAGGACTGGCATTTGACGCAGGCAAAGGAGGTGTCATTTGGGGACCAAAAAATATCCATACGTGCAAGCTTCCCAAAATCTTCACCTCTCACTCATCGGTGTTATTCCTTAAAGGGTTCCCGCGTGTCTTAAATTGGCCTAAATCATTACGTTCCTTGGAGGGTTGAAAGATTGACACCTTGAAGCCTTATAATTTTCTCGTGCATCTGCTTAGCTTGAAGCAACGCCAAGTCCAGAGAATATTCAGCTGTCCGTCCATCCGTCTCCATCCACCCATCCGCCCACCCTCCGTCCCTTCTTTAGTTGCCTCTGTACTCCCAACTAATTTTATACAATCTAAGATGGGTCTCCTATGGTCTTGTGGCATTTCGTAACTCTAGGTGTAGACACTACCTTTCCCAGGGAGACTGGAGGGAGTGGAGGGAGAACATCTAATACTTGAAGAAATACCTGAAAAAATTTTCATCAGCGTGTAGCGCAAAAGGCCAGGAACCCAACAGGTGTACAATATATTCGTGTTCAAATTGAATGAGAGCCGGGAACTGATCTGCCCCACCCGGCGGGGAAAGCCTTCTGAACGAAGCCCTCCGCGGGTTTCCCTGCAAGATGGCGGCAGGATGGCTCTTCGCAGACTGATGGGCGGAACTGCCTCCGTTACTCAAAACACACGGTGCTTCTTCAGGGAAATGCCTGCCAGGTGCAGGAGAGTCTGCTGACAGTCACTTTTCGTTCCTGGGGCTGGCAAACCTCCTGTCTGCCCTCTGTCACAGGCACGTTCGCCTCTGAGTCACCTTGTGCGTTCGTTAGCAGTGTGGCCAGTCCCTGGTTCCAGCTGCCGTGTTAGTGCGGGACCACACTCGACGTTCAAAGCCTGGGTACCATGTTTCATTTCCCTTCCTGCACTCCTTTGCCAGGCACAGTTCACATTTGTGCCTCAGAAAAATCTTTCTTTTAAGGCTTTTTAATTTTTTTAAAGTTTATTTATTTTGAGAGAGGGACAGAGAGACAGAGAACGCTAGCTGGGGAGGGGCAGAGAGAGAGAGGGAGAGAGAGAATCCCAAGCCACTCCACGATGTCAGTGCGGAGCCCGACGCGGGGCTCGGTCTCGTGGACCGGAGATCACGACCTGAGCCGAAATCAAGAGTCGGACGCTTAACCGACTGAGCCACCCGGGCGGCCCTCGGAAAAATAGGAGAAGAAAGAAAAGAAAAATCTTTCTGATGAATGAATGGCTCTAGGGGTATTATAAGTGCAGTGCAGAGGTGGTGAGTGCAAAACCAAGACAGTGGAGGGGGGCTGGAGACGCGGGACATAATTAGTTTGAAAGATGCTTAGAAGGTTGGAATAGTAGGTGGGCAACACACGCACACGCACACACGCACACACACAGATGTTAAGATTGACCCCGAGACTACCAGTTCCAACAGCTTGGCAACCTTATTAAAACTGATCTGGGGAATGTGGGAAGGAATAAAGACGTTGGAGGGAGTGTGATGTTTTGGGCAGGGACACGCTGAACGAGAGACACCCAGGCAAGTCTGGAGCCCAGGGGGAGAGGCGGGGAGGTACAAAGGGTGTCGTTTCAGGGCTATAGAACTCTCTGCACTTGACACACAGACCCACAACTGGAAGGTAAAATGAGAAGCTTTATCGTCTTGAGCATTGGATCGGCTTGGGGTCGGGTCTCTCGCGGTGACTTACTAACAGCCTGACTAACCCCCAGCTCCCGGCCCGCTGGCACGTCTGAAGGATGAAGGATATTAACATCAACCGGTAGTGTTGAAATATGGACCTACTGTGCGGTGGTGATGTGCAGAGGCCCGGGAGACCCTGTGCCAACAGTAATCACCATGGTGCAGGGTTCTAAAAAGACCGCACTAAGCACTCAAGTGGGCTCTCAGCAGATTGAGTTATTCCCAAAACTCTCAATTAAAAAAAAAAAAAAAAATCCGGAAGATCATTCTGGCTCCGGAGCTAGGCGCAGGGTTTTCATCATTGCTTACCAAAGCCCTATTTCCTCACCTTCGTTATTCCTTGCGGAAGGCTGCAGATTCCCAAGGACACCGGGGCCTGAGATTCAGCTCGCGTGTTCCCTTTCCTGGTACTCCAGACAAAAAAAAAATGTTGGAAAAAAACCCCAAAGCCTGCTGTCCACACAGCAGTCCTCAGCGATGACTGCAATTGCTCAATTACATGGCTATTCACGAAGTGAAGATTATAGGCTTCCGGAGCTGAAGGCTCTGTGGCTCAACCAGATAAAACTAAATAAAAAAGAAACATGCAAACGTTGGACGTTTTCTGAGCATATGGCCGTGGTTACTTCTCGTCAGCAAGAAATAGGGACAAAACAAAACGAAGCCCTCAGGGCAAAACAAAACGAAACCCTCACGGTTTCGTTTTGTTTTGTTTTGCCTCTCAAGGATGCGGATAATCTGGGACCCAGGGGTGCTTATAAGGAGCGGCCTTGTTTGAAAATACCCGGTATCGGGGCGCCCGGGTGGCTCAGCCGATTCGGCATCTGACTCTTGATTCCGGCTCAGGTCATGGATCTCACGGTTTGGGAGATCGGGCGCCATGCCGACCGTGCGGAGGTGTGGAGACTGCTTGGGATTCTCTCTCTCCCTCTCTCTCTCTGCCCCCCCTCTTCGCTCTCTCTCTCTCTTGCGTGCGCACGTGCTTTCTCAAAATAAATAAAGACACATAAAAAAATGAAAAGAAAAGACGAACGACAAAAGGAAATACCTGACGTCACTAAAAGGATAAAAATGTAGGATATTCGCCATTTTTATATGGGCCCTGTTTGGGTAGTCGCTGTTAGATCGGTGTTTGGGGCCCTGGAGTTCAGTCTTGCATACAGATGGTGTAATGGAGGTCTCCAGGCCAGTCTGGGCGAATACATAGGTTCTAGCAAACAGCACCACCATCCTCCCAGCTGCTGAAGCCAGAAGCCTAGCAGCTATTTTGGAACCCTTTTGCTCCCCCACCTGTGACATTTACTGGAGCATCAGGTGTTGCCGGTGGACCCCAGACTGGGCCTCTGACCTGTGGCTCTCTCTCCGCGTCTTCTGCCAGACCTCTAGCCTGGACCGTGGCATTGGTGTCCTAACTAGAATCTCTTGTCTCTGATGCTCTGACTAGGGGCATCTGTTTATTTATTTATTTCTTTAGTGTTTATTTATTTTTGAGAGAGAGAGAGAGAGAGTGCTCGTGTAGGAGGGGTACAGAGAGAGGGAGACAGAGGATCCAAAGTAGGCTCCGTGCTGTCAGTCGACAACCGGATACGGGGCTTGAGCTCACGAAGCATGAGATGGTGACCTGAGCTGAAGTCGGACGCTTAACCGACTGAGCCACCCGGGTGCCGGAGGGCCATCGTTTTAATAGGCGAAATACCGTGGGTCTCTCGTGGTTGAAACCCTTCAGTGGGTGCCCACTGCCCTTGAGGTGCAGTCGAGCCTTGGCCCTGGCTTCTGAGGCCCCTCCTGGCACCTGGCGCCTCTTCCCCCTTGCCTGTCTCCCACACCAGCCCCAGGGGGCCCCTTCCAGTTTCTGGAAAGCGTCGTGTTCGCTCACCATTAGAACCTCATACAAGCTGTTTCCGTGCCTGGAAGATGCCTCCGCTATGGTGGACTCCTCTCGTTTCAGTTTAAATGTCACTTCTTCAGAGAAGCCTTCCCTGATTTTCCAGGTAAAGTCTAGTCCCGTAGAACTCTGCCTTTCCCGGCGGAGATCTCTCGTGCAGCATTCTTTATGGCGACTGCTTGCTGCCCTGTCCTTTGCACTAGGCCCTTTTGTGTGGGGAGTCGAGACCGCATCTGTCTTGTTCCCGGGGGCCCCCCTAAGACCTGTACTGTGCCTGGTACTCCCTCAAACATGTGCCCAACGAGAGAACGTGCCAGAGGTACAGACACCTGCCAGCCGACATGACGTCATCTCTGTGGAAGAGGCACTTGGGCCCCTGGTCCCCAGGCAGTAGGCATTGTCCACCCCACCCCCCCAAGCCGGCTCAAGGCGGGGACAGTCAGAGGAGAGACTAAGTCGGGCCCAGCCACAGTGGTGACTGCCATGTTCTGACCCCAGAGCAGGGCGGTGGGGGTGTAGGCAATGGACTGCATGGGGCCATTGGGAGGGTAGACTGAGGACTCCGTGCGAGCGGGGACATTGTCACGCCCACTGTTAATGCCCGGGGCCTGGCATGTGAGAGCCACTCAGGAGGTCGACGCAGGGTGTCAGCTCAGAGGGCCCCGTCTTCACGATTCCTCACTCCTCAGTCGCCTGCCTCCGTCCCTTACCTGTCACCCTCAGGACCCAGACTTCTGTGCAGATGTGAACCCCCAGGGCTGGGAGAGGCCCTCTCTCTGGATTACCAGCTGTGGCCACACACCCTCCCCAGCCCGGGCAGGCCTCGTCCCACAGCTCCACAGACTTCCTCTCCTTCCTGCCACCTGGAAACCCTTGGGAGGGTTTCTGAAGGCACACGTCTTTATTCTATCCAGTGACATACTGGAGGTCACAGTGACAAAGCAGATGGAGACGTTTAATGGACAATAAAAAAAAAAAATCACCATTTCTGGAGTCTCAAATAAAAAGCTGCCCCGAAACCGAAAGATGGAACCAATCCCATTTATCTGGGAGTTCCCAGTCCTGCTTCCTCCTCGTTAAATAGCCAGCGGCTAGAGCTTTCTCCCAGCCGGCAGTGGTGCCAGCCCAGTCCGTCCCAGTGACTCCCAGGCTCCCGGAGGGGCCGTGGGGAGGTTGGGGGCTCTGCTCCTCTGAGCAGGAGACTTTCTTCACTTTCAGGGAGAAAAGGAAGATGGCAGAGAGAAAGGCAGAGTTCCCAGGTTGGTGCGAGGGAGCGTTTGCAGACTAAGGGGCTGCTGCGTTGGATTTTGCACCCTCGGTCATATCCCTCACCCTCCCTCTTGAATTCATTACAATGTGCACGTGCAAACATATGTGCACACACGCCTTCACACACATGCACACACAGTGCACGTGCACAGGCACACATACACACAGGGCACACACATGCACACACAGTATACACACATGCACACACATACACACAGCACAGAGGCACACTTGTCCATGCACACACAGCACACATGCACAGGCACACATGCACACACAGGGCACACACAGCGTGCACACATACTGCGCATATGCACACACAGAGCACATGCATATGCTCACATGCACACACAGGGCACACACGTGCACACACAGTATACACACATGCATGCATGCACACACAGTGCAGAGGCACACTCATGCATGCACACACAGCACTCAGGCACATGCACACACAGTGAACATGCAATGCACACATGCACGCACAGCACACATGCACAGGCACACATGCACACAGCATACACACATGCACGCACACACACTGCACACATGCACACACAGAGCACATGCACATGCTCACATGCACACACAGTGAACATGCAATGCACACACAGCACACATGCACAGGCACACACGCACACACACATGTATGCACACACACTGCACACATGCACACACAGAACACGTGCACATGCTCACATGCACACACAGTGTACACACCCATGCACACACAATGAACACGTAATGCACACGTGCATACACAGCGTGCACACACATGCACACACAGCACACATGTGCAGGCACACATCCACACACATGCACACAGTGTACACACACAGCATGCACACACTGCACACATGCACACACAGGGCACACACAGCATGCACACACACTGCACACATGCACACACAGGGCACACACAGAGCACATGCTCACATGCACACACAGGGCACACACATGCACGCATGCACCCACAGTGCAGAGGCACACTCATGCATGCACGCACAGCACTCAGGCACATGCACACACAGTGAACATGCAATGCACACATGCACACACAGCATGCACACGCGGTGTACATGCACACACACACACAGCGCATGCACACATAGGGCACACGCACATACAAGCATGCACACATGCATAGTGCACATGCATACACACATGCGTGCACACCTGCACACGAGTCTGGATGTGAGACTTAGAATCAAGCCTTGGAGAAGATATGGAAAAAACAGACAACTACCACTATGTCCTCATCACGTGCCAGACACTTCCTACACATGGCTGCAGTGAGAGGCTCGCCCAGGTCTCCCCTCGTCACCCGAGAAAGGCCGAGGGCACGTCGGTCATGAGCTGAGTCGCCGGGTGTCTGAATGGCTGATTCAAGTAACGAGGCAAAAACGAGAGTGAAGTGTTTCCTCACTGCGATGGTGTAAGCAGGGGTCCCAAACTGGAGCCAACGCTGACCCCCCCCAGTTCCGTTCTCCCCCACGGAACAGCAGGCGGTGAGTGTCTCACTGCTGAGGGAACCCCAATAAAAGGCCCCAGCATTTTTTGCAGACTCTGAGGTCAGAGGGGGAACGGAGAAGAAGACTGGGGATGGAAAAGTACTGAGGGCCGAGTGGGAGTGGGGAAATGTCACGGTTTCACCCCTGGTTCTGCCGGCAGGGCTCTGAGGAAGAGCTTGTCTACCCAAGGAAGGCCTAGGGTAAAGAGACCCAGGAATGAAGGCTCCAGGCCGGGGACCAAATATGAGAAAAGCACGGGGCCCCAGGGACCTGAGTCTGACTGCAATTCCCCGTCTGTGATCAGGCCTCAAAAACCACACAAAGGTTTCTAACCAGGAGCCAGACGGCTCAACATCACACGCATCTTGCCCAAGGTCATGGTCTTGAGTGGCAGAGCCTGTCCTTGAACCAGCCTTAAGCTTCTAACCGTGCAAGGAGCTTTCTACCTATTCCCCCGCATTCCT
This sequence comes from Panthera pardus, assembly GCF_024362965.1. Lineage (NCBI taxonomy): Eukaryota > Metazoa > Chordata > Mammalia > Carnivora > Felidae > Panthera > Panthera pardus. Next base: position 24,312,744 of record NW_026526876.1, on the reverse strand, counting down.
TCAGCTCCCCCACTCACGGAATCGCACACTCCCCGAACCCCAGCGTCTGCCTTGCAAGGTTCTTGCCCGCGGAACCTGCCTGCCCCCCTCGGCTGCCGGGGGGTTGGTGCCCTCGCTTTTACATCTGAGCCCCAGAAGGCAGCAGCCAAAATTGAAAGACGTTGTTATCTACAAGCAGTGACAGATGAATCCATTAGCATTTGTCAGAAAGGCATGGGTTGCTTTATCAAGATAGCTAAGAAAGGAGCGAAGAACAAATAAACCGCAGGGCAGAATGGGGTGAGAATGTGTGTGCTGGTTCTGAACAAGTGTGGAATATAAATCACGGCTCATCAGGGCTGTTGTGCAAAGGGCAAGCCGGGAGAGCGTGTCCAGGCTGTAGAGGGTGTTCCTCAAACGCCTGTGCGAGAGGAGGCAGGTAGGTGTCGGCACGGTTATCATTTCTTGCAACTTCAGTTTTCCCATCCTTAATGACAGTGGACTATTATGGTGGAACAATGGTGTAGATTAAGTGAGGTTAGGTCCGCAAAAGCTTTTAACACGGTGCCTGGAACACAGTGGTTACTCAGGAGATGCTGGTTGATGCAACCATTATTACTTCTAGGAATCTTGCCTTGCTCAAATCCCATAGTGGAAGAAAGCTTTGTCTATGCAGATCTTGCTTTGTGTGTTAATGGGTTCCTGCCAAGTTGTCTATAAATCAGATTTATTGTCAGTTACGAATTAAATTGAAGAGCTTTAAAGTTCTTCCTTTAAAGCTTGGGCGCGTGGTCGAAGGGTTGGAAAGCCCCTCTGTGGGTCTCAAGCTTTCTTTGGCTCCCCTTGTAACGGTATGGAGCTTTTTCTCTGCTTCGGTCTGGGCGAAAGGCTGCATCTTGTTTAAAAGAAAACATGGGGCGCCTGGGTGGCTCAGTCGGTTAAGCGTCCGACTTCGGCTCAGGTCACGATCTCGTGGTCCGTGAGTTTGAGCCCCGCGTCGGGCTCTGGGCTGACGGCTCAGAGCCTGGAGCCTGCTTCCGATTCTGTGTCTCCCTCTCTCTCTGCCCCTCCCTCGTTCATGCTCTGTCTCTCTCTGTCTCAAAAATAAATAAACGTTAAAAAAAAATTAAAAAAAGAAAAGAAAAGAAAAGAAAACATGCCCAGGGTGGGTAGAACATATGTTAGACGCTCAGTGGCACCCATACGGAGCTTGCCCTCTCGTATGAAATCTTCTCCCTGAATGAAGCAGCAGGTGGGAGGGAGCGGCTCATGGTTTGAATAAAAGGAGAAAAAGATAGAAGCTTAAACACATAACCTGCCAGGTTGTACACAAGATGTGCACATGGTTTCTTAACACGGGTGGCCAATCAGCCCGTGGGCCGGTGGAGCAGTGATGGGGGCAGCATTAGACAGCTGTCTACCATGGAACCTTCTAGAAAGGGAACTGGGTAAGTTCTTGACTTCCTCTGCTGGCGACTTCATCTCCCAGAAGGTAGAGGAAACCACACGGGGGTCTTCTACTTGGGACTTAAACCAGTAAGGAAGGACTGGCTGGGAATAGAAGGGAGAGGCCAGCTTTGGGGGAGAATGAACACCAGGTAAGCAGGGTAGCACGATGGGTAGGGCATAGATTCTGGAGCATCATCTCCTGGGTCCAAATTCTGCTTCTACTACTTACCAACCATGTTCTTTTACCCTGCCTTGACTCTGGTTTTCCCTCTTTGTAAGGCGAGGATCATACCTACTTCATAGCGTGGTCGCGGAAAGTGGATATATTGATACACTTAGTACATAGTATTAGTACTCAATAAATTTTAGCGGTGAGTGTTATTGTTACTTGAGTTCATGTTTGTGATGGAAAATCTAGATGGACATAATCATAGACTCAAGACTTTAAGGAAATTTTTAAAACCTGAGATCAGTGAAGTAGATACTTGAGCCAGAAATTATAAAGGGGAACCTGGCTTAAGACAGATCAGGAAGCTTTTCCTGTAAAGGGCCAGATAGTAAATATTTTCTGCTTTGTGGGTCACGGGGCCCCTTTGCAACTAGTCAACTCTACTATTGACTTAGAACAAAAACAGCAGTAGACAATACATAAACAAATGGTCACATCTGTGTCCAAGAAAACTTTATTTATAAAAACGGGAGGCAGGGCAGATCTGGCCAGAGAACTCTGCGTTCCTGAGTCCTTAGCTTACGCGAAATGGGAAACGCCGAAATATAAAATCTGCCTGTGTAATTTTAAATGTTGTAAGATTAAAGACAAGCAGGCAATTAGCCAACATACCTGCAAAGGGAGCTGTTTACCCCACGTTGAAAGAGGACGTGGTTGCAGACGACATATCCGAAAAGGGTTAGTATCCAAAGTATATAAAGAACTTCTACAACGCAGCACCCCCGAAACAAATAATCCGATATTTAAAAATAGGCAGAAGAAATGAACAGACATTTCTCTAAGGAAGACATCCAGATGGACGACAGATACAGGAAAAGATGCTCAACATCTCTCATCATCAGGGAAATGCACCTCAAAACTACCCTGTGATGTCGCTTCACACCTGTCAGAATGGCTAAAATCGAAAACACAAGAAACAACAAGTGTTGGCGAGGATGCAGAGAAAAAGGAACGCTCATGCACTGTTGGTGGGAATGCAAACTGGCGCAGCCACTCTGGAAAAGAGTATGGAAGTAAAATACAAAAATACTACGTCAAAGGGATACACGCACCCCTGGGTTTATAGCAGCATGGATGAAGGGATAAAAGGATATACGTATAATGGAACATTATTCAGCCATAAAAAAAAAAGAATGAAATCTTGCCATTTTTAACTACATGGATGGATCTAGAAAGTATAATGCTTAGCAAAGTCAGTCAGAGGAAGACAAACACCATATGGTTTCACTCCTATGTGGAATTTAAGAAGCAGAAAAAATGAGCAAAGGAAACAAAAAGAGAGAGACAAACCAAGAAAGAGACTCTTAGCTATAGAGAATAAACGGGTGGTTATCAGAGGGGAGGCGTGTGGAGAGATGGACGAAACAAGTGATGGGATTGAAGGAGGGCACTTGTGACAAGCACGGGACCACGTACGTGACTGTTGAATCACTACACTGTACACCCGGAACTAATACAACACTGTGTATTAGTTAAGAAAAGTTAAGAAAAGAAATCCTGAGGGGAAAAAAAAAGAGAGGACCTGTGCCCCAAAGAAGAGGAATTATATCTTCTGCATATCACACAGTTCAGAAATATATGAAGGGGGCGCCCGGGTGGCTCAGTCGGTTAAGCGTCCGACCTCGGCTCAGGTCGTGATCTCACAGTTCGTACGTTCAAGCTCCACATTGGGCTTGTTGCTGTCGGTGCAGAACCCACTTCGGATCCTCCTCCCCTCTCTCTGTCCCTTCCCCACTTGCATACAGTCTCTCTCTCTCTCTAAAAAAAAAAAGAGAAACATTTAAAGAAAATTGAGCCCTCCAGATATTTGTGAATAGTGCTGTAATAAAGCCCATGCAATGGCTTCGGTAACCATGGCAACATGGGAAGGGATCTGGAAGTGGTCCAGGTGGCCCTTCCAAGAGATGTCAGGCAACAGGGGCAAAAGAGAACCCAGTCAAAACCATGGGAAAGAGATCTAGACCCAAAGGAAACCCGGCAATACCAATAATGGCGAGAGACTGAAAAACGACCTAAATGTTCCCGGATACAAACACCGCTTGTCTCGAAACAATGTGATTCAGGTCACTGTTGTTTTTTCTTTTTTTAAAAAAATATTTTTTTAAGTTTATTTATTCATTTCAAGAGAGAAAGAGTGAGAGGAAGAAGGGGCAGAGAGAGACAGAGAGAGAGACAGAGAGAGAGAGAGAGAGAGAGAATCTCAAGCAGGCTCTGCACTGTCAGCACAGAGCCCAATGAGGGGCTCGAACTCACAAACTGTTAAGATCGTGACCTGAGGGGAAACCGAGAGTCGGTCGCTTAACAGATTCAGCCACCCACGTGCCCTGTTATTTTCTCGATTGTACTTTGAGTAGTTTTTATTATAAGCAGAAATTACTTTCACTTTTTAACTTTTTAAGTCTGTTCATATATCTTGAGACAGAGAGAGAGAGAGAGAGTGCAGGAGGGGAAGAGAGAGAATCCCAAGCAGGCTCCCCACTGTCAGCACAGAGCCCGCCGCAGGGCCCGAACTTGCCAACTGTGAGATCTTGACCCGAGCAGAGATCAAGAGTCTGAGGCTCAACCGACTGAGCCACCCAGCCCCTCCAAGCACACATTACTTTTAAAATCAAAGGAAAGTGAAAGCTACTTAAGGTGGGGGAAGCTTCTTAGAGGAGCAACCTTAGGGTGGATGCTTATAAATTACATGACAGGTTTCCACTCGGCACAAATAGAAGTTTCTCACTGTAATGGTCTGATCTGCAAACCAGTGAGTGTGCACTGTGGCCGACATTGATTGCTTCCCCATCGGCCATCTTCTTACCTTCCATTTCTGATGGTAGAACTTGCGTCCTAGTAAACACCCGATACGTCCTTACCAGTTTCCCTTGTGGTTATGACATGGGTAAGCCACACCATCCTGGCCAAGGAGAATTGCTGAAAAATATGCTAAGTGGCTCCCAGGAGAGGTTGTGTGTGTGTGTGTGTGTGTGTGTGTGTGTGTACACGTTTGCATGCATTTGTCGCATGAGGAGAAATGTCAGCCTTCCAGGGTTTGACGTGGTCATGTGTGGATGTGGTGTTTGGTGCAGCGGCAACCATTTTCTCACCATGAGGAGTGAACCCCAAGGTTGCCATCCAACATTCTGTGATGGTAGACCAGGAGGACAGAAAGGGTGGGGTCCTTGATTCACTGAACTCTAACCATCCCTTCTCTGCATCTTTAGACTTCTGGAGAATCATGTACCTACTAAGGATTCATTTCTAGTTCAGTATCGCGGCTCCTAACGGTTTCATCCTCTCTAAAATATTCCCACAGAGGCCTGTTGGTGGCATTCCTCAAATTATCTAAATGTTAAGTCAGGCCTGAGAACGTCTCCGCGTTCCTGAGTCGCTGGGCTCTATCTGTCTCAATGCAAAGCCTTGCAGCAAGGGGCCAGATCGCAGTTTTAAAATTTTTATTATTTCGTGTCATTAGATTTTGTTGCTTTAACTATTGGGGGGAATAAAGGCATTCTAATGTGACTCTCTGCCTTCTCTTTCGCGGGGTTGTTGTCATCCTTTCTGGCGCCCTGCTCCGTGGAGGACAGGGATAGAGCGTGGCGATTCCCATCCGCGGGGCGTGGAATGCCCATTCTCTGCACGTGCGGATTCGTGGGCAGGTCTTGGGGGAACGACACTGTTCGCATCTCCTAGGCGGCAGAGAATAAAGGCAATGAAATAGAGTGTGGGGCTGGGGAGCCCTGGCTCCAGTGCACGGGTTCGTATCCCGGCTCTGCCCTGACCGCTGACAGCCTTGGGCAAGTTGCTTACCACATCTCATCTTTTCTTGCTTCGTGGGTATCGTGAGGGTGATGTTAACATGGTAGAGGTCATGAAGGTTAAGGATTGGAGGTAAGGTCTTTAGTGATGAGGGAGCATGAGGGTCAAACACAGGCTGCCCCCCACACGCCCCGCAAGTGGAATATGTGTGATATTCCTTGGACACACTCTCAGCTACCCAAGAGCAAAGGAAAGGCGTTTAAGTGCGTGCCATGGTCATGTGGGAAACTAAGGCAAGAAAAACTTAAATTCCCTTACTCCCTGCAGCCCGTTGACAAGCCCTTGAAACCAGCAGAATGACCTCCCTCTAGGAGCTCAGCTGCCTGGATAGTGGCACTTCGCTGGGGGCAAAAGAGAACCTTAGCTTCACGTTAGCCCAACCTTGAGGCCCCTGTAAGTCTATTTCCTTTATCTCAACTGCCCCCAGATACATGCTGGCAACCAGACTCCAGGCTTATGGCCCCCTGATCTACATCTCAAGGGTCTCATGACTGGGGTTGTATTAAACGGTGGCGTTTCCCTAGCAACAGCTAGCCCCTCAAGGTCCTGGAAAGGTGTCTTCCAAAATCCCTTAGGGACTCCCTCTATCCCTGACCCCCTGCCAACCTGAGGGTATATAACTACGAGTTACCCGTCGGGACCCCAGGGCAGCTCTTGCTACCCCCGTGCTTTAATAAAATCACCTTTTTGCACCAAAGACGTCTTCGAGAATTCCTTCTTGGCCATTGGCTCCAGACCCCATGAGCCCCCCCATCACCCAAAACGCCACCTTTTAGCACCACACCTGGTGCGCGATGTGGGCTCGACACATTGGTGCTGCCGCTCCCAATTCACGCCAGCGAGCTTCTGGTTTAATGGGTTTGGGGCAAAAACCTGGGCGTTAGCATGGCTAATCACCCAGGTGATTCTGAAGCTCAGAAAAGGGTTGAGAGCTACTGGGGAGAAGAAAGGTCCAGAGCTGGGGTGTAAGGCACACTACTGAGCTGTGCTGGGCTACAGGTGGCCTTGCCATACTGGCTCCCTCCAGACACAGGGCTGACGTGAACAAGGTTGGGAAGGAGTGCCCCAGAAAGGTGGTGAACAGAGAATTTGTTAAGGAAGGAAATGCCAAGGCCCCACCCAAACCCTCTGAATGGAAATCACTGTAAGCCTGGAAGTCTGCATTTTTTTATTAAAAAAATTTTTTTTTAATGTTTACTTATTTTTGAGAGACAGAGAGAGACACAGCATGAGCAGGGAAGGGGCACAGAGAGAGGGAGGCGCAGAATCTGAAGCAGGCTGCAGGCTCCAGGCTCCGAGCCAACGGCACAGAGCCCCACGCGGGGCTCGAACCCGCGAACTGTGAGGTCATGACCTGAGCCGGAGTCGGACGCTTAACCGACTGAGCCACCTGGGTGCCCCCTGGAAGTCTGCATTTTAATCAGGCTTCCCACGTGATTCATATGCACACTCAAATTTTAGGATCATAAGAAACTATGTCTAGAAAGTATCACAAAGACAGCACAGTAATGGTTTTAAGGAAATGCATTTGGCGATGGTCCCACTCAAAGTGACTGGAGTCTGGAGGGTCACAGGTGAGGAAGGGGAACGGGAGCCAGAACCTTCTTCCTTTATCACAGAAACTTCCCTTTCCCAGAGCCCTCTCTCTCCTCTTATTTCAGAACACCACACCTATAACCACTTGCCTTCGGAACTTCCCCAAACCTCAGGTTACCGACCTTTAGGTAGGCTACAGTTCATCTCTTGTGGTAGATAGGATCACTGCTCTCAGTTCTTTACTCCCTCCTACCCTGCGAACTTGCGATCAACAGAAGAGGAACGAGCCACTTTCTCTGCAGGCCAGCAGGTAAGAAACATAGACGGTCGCGATGGTAAAAGCCGGCAAATTTTAGAGTAGTTTGTTACGCGGCATTTTTGCGGCCGCCGCTGACTAACGCATTTCTTAAAAAAGACAAAGAATTGGGGGTTGTCGCCGTTCTCCCTAAAAGACTTAAAAAGCAAAACCAAAAAACGAAAAGCTTTTCCAAGGAGAAGGGGGCTCACCGTGGTGGCGAGGGCCTGGAAGGGGCTGAAGATCTGCCCAAGCTGGTAGCGTTTGTGCACGTTGACGTCCCCAAAGCGGCTGCGGCGCTCCTTCCGACCGGCCAGTCTCTTCTCTGCCTTCATGTCCACAGAGTGCCAGAAGGGGCCCTGCGGGGGCACACAGGCCACAGGCACCTGCAGTGAGGGGCCGAGGTAACATGTGGTTACCAAGCACCCTGGGCTCGCGCCGAGACAAAGAATACTTTTTAAAACAGGCAGCTCTTGTCCCTGCCTCTGGCTTATCCGTTGGACTTCCATTTACCTTTCTTGATTTTCCGTGGCCTCGGGAGGCGGATAAAAGGGCCCTCCCTTCCCTTTGTTGCTGGGAGTCTGGCACATTCGAGTGAGGTCGGGGCACTGAGCTCTCCTTAGGAGCTTGCCACTCACTGTAGGACCTTGACTCCCCACCCACCTGGAAGGCCATGACTTTACAAGGTCCCTTTCCAGCCTCGAAGGGGCCTGGTGGCTATGAGACTGGAGAGTCAAGCTGGCTACCGGTCGAAGGCCATCCTTCCTGGAGGCAACAGGCAGGAGGCAGAGTGTGGTGTGGGCCGGAGGGTCCTGTCTCGTGATTCTAATCTCGCTTCTGTCAGAAACCGAGGCGCAAAGGAGCCCTGTCTGCATTCCGCTGGGAGAGACACCGCCATGGGTGCACAGTGGGTTTCCCAAGCCTGAGTTCCCTTCTGTGCGCCCTCTGCCCGGACCCAGCCCTCTCTCGGGGGCTGCCCTGCTGGGTGCCCACAGCTGTGGCCGTGCCAGCCCTGCCTTCTGACCGCTGTGACGCCCACTCTCACTTGGTCTCCTGGGTTCCCCACCCTCCCACCCTCCCCCCATTCCCTCTCCTGCCCTCCCTCGTCGGACTGACCACCGAGCGTCACATTCCACCTGCATGTCCGTTTCTCCGAGGAGCGGGTACCTCCTCAGCCTAGATTCTGATCTCAGCCCCCCCCCCCCCCCAAGCACGCCCTGCCCTCCCTGTTTGCAGAGGAGGCTCAGCAAAGTTTTAGATGGGGTGGCCAGTGAAGGCCTTGCTGAGGTGAGGCTTGAACAAAGACATCTGAGGTGAGGGAGGAACAGAGCAGTCTAGGCAGCGGGCATAGCAAGTGCAAAGGCCCTGTGGCAGGACTGTGGCTACCATTGTGGCAGGGGCCACAAGGAGGCTCAGGTAGCTGAAGTGGTGTGGCAGGGGGACTCTATCTGCATCACGATTTCTTTCACACCCCCCAGAGGCAGGGACGTGGTCGGCCGCCCAGCAGCAGATGGGTTCCGGCCGCGGATGGCCGAGGGTGCCCTCCTTTCTGGCCGACAACACCTGCGAGGGTGGGGGTTGCTGAGGAGTGGGCGGCTGGACAGGCCGCAGGAACCTCATCCCAATTAGGGGCTTCGGCCATTTCCTGCCTCCCACACAGCAGGAAACAAAGATGCGTGTTGTTTTATTTCTTCCAGCCCTGACCGTAAGGAGCCAGAAGAACGCGGCCATAGCAGCTCTGGAGGCGGGCAGAGGAACCCCTAGGGATTCCGGAAATCAAACATCCCGCTTCCCGGATGGGGAAACTGAGACCCCCGCCGGGTGAGAGGACTTTCCTGAGGGCCTTCTGTTACCTTCTCGAGCATAAAGCCACTGCGTAGCTTCAGGGGGGTGACTCTGCTCTAAGGGAGTCCACCTTGAAGGACGATGGCTTGAAACCCCTGGAGCTTAGAAGGAGCCGGGCCACCCCGAGTCCTCGGGACTGGGCCAGAACCTCCGGACGGCAGAGCGCATCTCCTCTGCGCCATGCGAGGCCTCCAGCCTGGCCTCTTCGAGCTCTTCTCCTGTCCCTGACTTGTCACGTTGCTTTCCTTTGGGAGAGCCAGCATCACCGGCCTCATCATCACGTCTATAATACAGTGGGCGTGTGCCTCCTTTTCCGCCTGGGTGTCTGTCCCCCCCCTTCCTGTCCTGCCTTCCCACCCACCCCCACTTACCCCCATCCATCTCTCAGGGCCCCGATTTTGGCTGCCGGTGCAGTGCACCTCCACCAGAGCTAAGTCCTAACCCCTCAGCTGCGGTAAAGTCCTCCTCTGGGCTTTCCATACACGGAGCCCAAGGGTCTGTGTCCCCCACTTGACTTCCTGTGAGTGTCTCTCCCCTCGCCCATGTCCCGGCTAGGCACTGAGATCCGTGAGAACAGGGCCTCTGTTTCATCCGTCCGCACGGATGGTCCATCTACATGACGACGTGTCTGCAGTAAGTGTGTGACAGAAGTTTGTCACGTGAGCAAGCAGTTACCTTGGGGAGAAGGCCATTCCCGGGTTTTGAGACAACAGGGGTAGGTGACCCCCAAACCTCTCAAACACGTCTCACTCACAGAGCAAAACGAACCCGTTAGCCACAAGGTAAGGTGTTGAAGACTCACATCTTCCACGGTGGGGATGTGGTAGAAATTCGGGGCCGGGAGGAGGAACAGAGGTGCCCTGGGGTGGAAAAGACCACTCAGAGCATTGGAAAACTGTCCGATTGGGAGGGTTGCTTGTTTTGTCTCTTTGGGGAACCCTGATGAGGTCATGATAACGTTATGACCTGTGTTTCTCTCCCTGCACTGGTCTTGCATGGTGGCAGAGGTGAGGGGGGGTGGGAGGGAGACGGCAGGGCACAGAAACCACTTCCTCCTGTCTTTGTCAGGACCTTGTTGGCTCAACCCACCCCTGCGTGGGGCATTCTCTCACTTCCCAGGGTGCAAAGGATAAGGAAAAGGGGGGACCCTTGGAAGACTCACGTCAGGTATCCGTAAGCTCTTTGCCATCAGAGGAGTCAAGTCCCAGCTTCGCCCCACAGCTTTGGTGGTGCTCAGACTCGAGATTAACGGTGGATAAACGGGTCCCAGCGGGATCGGCAGCTTCCAGTCTGTTCCAAGGAGGAGAGGAGAGAAATGCCGTGCTGTAGGATCCGTGCGCAGTGCTGGCCCCTTCCCCGCCTCCACCAGGGTTAATGTCTCTGTGTTTGACCCTGACCCATAGATTAACAAGGGAGGTTCTCGCCGCAGAGAAGGAAGCAGACCCTCAACCCAGGAGCCAAGAAGGAAAGTGCTCTTGTTTTGGGAGACTCATCGAACCTATACGATACTCTGATTTGCTTTCTGGAATGTGATCGGCATGGTGGGCAATTCTCTGTGCTTGGTGCATCCCTGGCAAGTTGTTTTGCGGCTGCCACATGAGTCGAGTTAATTACTGCCCTGGGGGTTTAACTGAGTAGAGAAGAGCATCCTGGGCTCCCAAGATGGTCATTTAATTAGGTTAATTAAAGACTGAATTATGTGACCCTCTCACTTTTTTGTATTTGTGCAGAATTATTTTTTACATACTAGTGTAGAAGTCGGCAAACTTTCTCTGGAAGGGCCAGAGAGTAATTATGTTAGGCTTTGAGGTCCATGTGATCTCTGTTGAAACGACACAACGTGGCTGTTGCTGCACAAAAGTAGCCAGGGGGGGTCCTGGGTGGCTCTGTCGGTTAAGCGTCTGACTCTTGGTTTCGGCTCAGGTCATGATCTCACAGTTCGTGAGTTTGAGTCCCGCATGGGGCTCTGCGCTGACAGTGTGAAACTTGCTTGGGATTCTCTCTCTCTCTCTCTCTCTCTCTCTCTCCCTGCCGCTCAAAATAAAGAAGTAAACTTAAAAAAAAAAAAGTAGCCATAGGTAACAAGTTAACAAGTAGGTGTGGCTGTAGCTCAATAAAACTTTATTGATGGGCAACAAACTTACCTTTCAGATCATTTTCATGCATCACAAAATATTATGCCTCTGATTTCTTTTTTTCAACCATTTAAAAATGGCAAAACCATTCTTAGTTTGCCAGTCACACGAGACAGATGGCAGGACAAATTTGGCCTAATGGGCTGTCGTTTGCCAACCCCTCCATTAGCGGATGCTTCAATACACCCCCTCTTGCAAGGAGACAATTTCCTAAGGCAAGCACTGATTTCCAAAATAGAAATGAGTGTTCTGGAGTTTTCTCAGCGATTTCAAAATCCCGATGCAAGATAGACATCTGGCCCGTGACCAAGCCTTCAGCAAACCGAGCCTGGGCTGGCTGGCCTAACTCAGTGACACAATCTAGGGTTCCCAGGGTCTTCGACGTCATCCAGTTCATACTCTAGCCCTTATGTGTGGGCTCCCAAGTCCTAGAGTAAGCGATTTCATCATCCTGACCCTTAATCACTAATTTTCGCACTGGCAGCTTTGAGGCACCGGGAGGCAATTCGGCCTCCATCTAATCTAATCTCACTTCCTGATGTTGGACGGAGATGTTTATTCCCCCCCACGCATGCGCCAGAGGCATAAATAATGGCCGGACTCCATCTCTAGGTTGCCGAGCCAGCCATGGTCTTAGGGTCATTTCCCTTTCTCTAGAGTTTAGGAGCTGAGGTTGTGGACAGCCAGGGTGGGAGGCTTGGGTCTGGGTGGTATCTTCTCGTGTGGTTCCTGAAGGCTTTTAGCAGCAGCCCAGGATGGTCTCACTCTTCCAACAGAATTTAAAAATAGAGAAGGAAGCAAGCTTGACATAGCCATTTCCCCAGGATGCCAGAGTAGGTATAAAGAAATAACTCCGAATGATTCTTTCTGGGTTCCATGATACTTAATCCTTAAGACCACAGCAAGGTTGTGATATTTGAACACCTTTCATGGTGGAAGGAGGCTGGGGGGGGGGTGGGGGGAGGCGGTTAGCCTAGCCCAGCCCAGGGTCTTGCACATAGTAAGCTTTCAATGAGTGTTTATAAGGGGGAAGAGGTTTTGAAGGCCATGGATGCCAGCTGACCTCCCTCTCAGGTCTCTGTAGGAGCATATGTTATTCTGGTTGGGGGGGGGGGGGGGGGGTAGGGAACGTTCCCCTCTAGACCCAGGCAAACCACAGCCAGTCCCGATTTTCCAACCCCAGGCTGCCACGGGCTCAGTGTTATCTCAAACGAGGAATCCAGCTTCCCTGGGCTTTGCCAAAGCCTCCCCAGTCCTTAAGTGTCTGCTTTCTGCCGCATTGGCAATCAGTCCTGCTGGAAGCAGGGACGCTCAGCAGGTAGAAGGAGCCAGCCCCGACCCGGCTCGGGATGCGTTCCCGGGGTTCTGGAGCATGCCCCTTTGTATGGGAGAGAAACCCTGGAGGGTTAGAAGTGATGGGAAAAGAGGAAGCTGGGGCTTCAGGTCGCTCTTCTTTTCTTATGGAATAATTATGACATTTTGGCAGTTTTTACGTTCCTCTCCTTGATGATAATTACTTGGGGGTGGGGGTGGGAAAGAATGGCTGCCAAGGGGGTGGAAGGGAAGTCAGAAAGAGGCTGCTCTCTGCAGGGATCAGACCCTGGAGAGAGATACGCATAGTCTTAAAAGACTGAGAAGGCTTTTAAAAAGATTATTTACAACAGAAAATCTACCTCCAGGCCCTCGATCCAGAAAGCACTTCTCGTCTGGTACAAGAAGGGTGTCTTTGCCTCTTGGCATTAGACTCTGAGCTCCGGAAGGCAGACTTTGGTCTTTGAAGTCCCAGCACCCCGCCTGAAGCTGGGCATATAGTAGGTGCTCCATATATGCAGGTGACAGAGCCAATAAGCACTGAACGAGCATGAGGAAGACAAGCTGAGCACCTTTCTTGGCTACGTGGGCAACTTATTCTGCGCTCATCGTGACCCCAGATGGTCCCCACCCAGGGGTGGGCTGTCCGCTAAAAGGAACAGCAGCCGGGACCTGGGAGAGCCCCTTGGAAAGGTGTGAAATGTGTTGAATTTCAATGTTTGCTACAAGTAAACGGGAAAATGCTTTATCGCTGCTCACATGTCTGGTTGTCTTGTCCTCGGCGGTTTCTCTTTAAGGGGAATTTGGCTTTCAGACCCTGGGAAGCTATCAGACTTGGGCTCCCACCGAAGTTCACATTCCTGGCGGTGTGTTGGGGTGTCCTGGGGGGCTTTAAAAAATTCCAAAGCAAGGGTGCACCCCAGGCCACATGCATCTGCGTTTTGGCAGGTGGGACCCCGGAAAAAGCCATCTAGGGGAGTCAGTCGTGTGCAGTCCAGGCTGAGAACTACTGAGGCACCAAACCAGTGGGGCGGGGGGGGGGGAGTTCTTAAGGGTAGAAATAATAATCCTTATGGATTATGGTATTCTACTGAAGTCAGCACTTTTTATCTTTGACAGTGGCTTCAATAAGTGAGCAAAACCCCTGAGTCTCTGTATCCAAAAGTCATTTAGTTGGATTTGAAAGCTTTTTTGCTGTTTGCCAGCTTTTGAACAGGGTTGGGGGGTGAGGGGAATATTAGAGAAACGCCATGATTGGTTTCTTTTTTTTTTTTTTTTTTTTGGACCAAGGTCTACGTTAGTGTTTTCTGAATCCACAGCTCCTAACGTGCGGCCTGCCGTGTAATAGACACTCAGAAATGCTACGTGTAATAGATACTCAGAAATGCTAGAGTAATTATAGCAGCTGCGGCTTATAGGATGCTTCCTGTTACATTCGGCATCTCATTACACCTTCAAAGCAACCATATAAGATAGGCCATATTCGTGTCTTCATTTTATAGGGTGTGGTCCCGAGATTCTGCTGCCTATTATGTATGCCCTGTAGCGTCCCCTCCCCTAGAGTGTGCACAGGACCTGTGAATATGAAGAGATACAGTTCGTCATTACGTCCCATTGTGGCCAAGATGGAGGGATCTTTGCAGATGGAATTAGGTCCCCAATCAGTGGAGTAGATATGAATGAGAAAGGAATTTCTCTTGGGTGGGCCTGGCCTAATCAGGTGAGCCCTTTAAAAGAAGTTCAGGGGACTTGAGACTCAAGTCACGCTGACCGTACGGAAGCCAGCCACCCTGATTTCTAAAGCTGCCAGCAAATGGGCTCAGGCAACGAACGGGCCTCAGATAAGACCCCACGCAGAGGACCCAGCTAAGCCGGGCATTGTTTTAAGCTGCTAAATGTGTGGTAATTTGTTACACGGCACCAGAAAACGTACACACCAGTGAAGGAATAATAGTGCAGAGAAGTCACAGGACTTGGCCAAGGTCACACGTTAGGAACGGTGGAGCCGCCAGGGGAACCCCGCCATTTCTGACCCTTGGCTGTTTACCCGTGACATTGCCATCAGTTTGCGAAATAAGGTTCATCTCCATGAGCTCACTGATTTTCTGTGAACTATAAATGGGACAAAACCTAGGCGGACACCGACGCCTGCTGCTTTGTGAAACAAAGTGCAGTCAGAAGTGACAGGTATTTGCCTATGCCACGTAGGGTTTTTGCACTTGGTAGGGATCAGGGCCACAGTCACGGAAAGGGTGTCTTTTCAGACTCGCACTCCAAGCCATCCCCACAAGTAGACTCATTTGTAAGTCATGCACAGGAGAAGGGATGATGAAAACTCTGTTAATCAGGACCGGGAGCACAAAAGCCAATTTACCGAACATCAAAGAGACCTCAAGAAAAAAACAAAAGACATGGCCGTGGTCACATGGTGATGCTCATCTGTTTTGCTCCCGTTGAGAGGGTGCAGACCTACTTTTCTGAGTTTAGACCATCATGATTATTAGAGTTTCCCTTCTTTAAAGAAAAGCTAGTCTTTACTTCTAGTAGTAATGCACATTTTAATCCAGCTTTTCCAGTGTGTGTGTGTGTGTGTGTGTGTGTGTGTGTGTGTGTGTAAAAGTCTGTTGGTGGAGAAGGGGTGTCTTGGAAAGTTACTGTGTTGGTCCAGTCAGCCAGAATGTATCTTTCTCTCTTCTCTTCACTAACATGTCCTCTTTCCACCTGGCTTGTGAATGTGATGCACAGAGGCGAGCAGCCATGTTGTGAACACGAGGATAAGGAGACGTAGATTATAAAAGGCTTGGGTCTCTGATGTCATCATGAAGTTCCCTACGGTCCTGCACTGCCTTCCTCTGGACATCTTGTCATGTGGGGGAAACACACTCCTCTGTTGGTGGAATTTTTTCTTTTTACCCCTTCAGGGCAAGTGCAATTCTGTTTGACATAAAAATCTAAAAAATAAAGCAAACTCCCCAAGCATTTGAAAAACACTTGGCCAGCTGTCCAGTGTCAACACATGCAAGGAATAATTCAACATTTTTATTGTAATTTAAGAATCCTTTTCTGGAGTTGTAATCGGTGAGGGAGGGGGGACTCTGGGATGCCTCCTTCCTTCATTACTGAGTCATGGGAAGAATGCACAATGGATAATGGTGTGGGAGGGGGAATAGGGTGGTTGAAATAGAATTCAACCACAATAACGAATCACTCATGGGACCTGATGTGTTTAATTTGGTCTAAGGCACAGAGGACCCAAGAAGAAGTTGCTCTTTGTCTTTGAGTAACCCTTCACGGAGCATCTGTTTGGGGTCTAAAAAGTACGTTCAGGTTTTTTTTTTTTTTTTTTTTTTTTTAACATTTATTTATTTTTGGGACAGAGAGAGACAGAGCATGAACGGGGGAGGGGCAGAGAGAGAGGGAGACACAGAATCGGAAACAGGCTCCAGGCTCTGAGCCATTAGCCCAGAGCCTGACGCGGGGCTCAAACTCACGGACCGCGAGATCGTGACCTGGCTGAAGTTGGACGCCCAACCGACTGCGCCACCCAGGCGCCCCAAAAGTACGTTCAGGTTTGGGGTGAGATAGATGGGCCAAAGCCACTGAATATGCCAGTGAGGCTGTCCCCTGCACCAACAGGGACAGGGTCTAGAACAGGAAGGGGACAGACCCACTTTTCCCTTCCTGGTCCGATCACAGCCACATCACTGAATTTGGCTCAGGAGCACCCAGACTGCAGCTCATTCACAGAATGATGATGACGATGGTGCAAGAATTAAAACCCTAAAACTCTGTCGTTTGGGGCGTGGCCGAAGGAGGTGGGAGTACTTTGACTGAAGAACCCAATGGGAGGGGCGCCTGGGTGGCTCAGTCGGTTAAGCGTCTGACTTCAGCTCAGGTCACGATCTCACGGTCTGTGAGTTCGAGCCCTGCGTCAGGCTCTGGGTTGATGGCTCAGAGCCTGGAGCCTGCTTCCGATTCTGTGTCTCCCTCTCTCTCTGCCCCTCCCCCATTCATGCTCTGTCTCTCTCTGTCTCAAAAATAAATAAACGTTAAGAAAAAAAATTAAAAAAAAAAAGAACCCAATGGCAGAACACGGCAGTAATCTTCACCTCTCTAAAAGACTGCCCGGCTGAAGAGTGATCAAACCCATCTCCCCTCCACCCCACCCCGGCTCCAACGGTTGGACTTGGGACGAGCGATGGAAGCTTCCAGAAGGCAGTTCTGGATTTGGATTTGCTTACAACGCTGACAGTCACAGCTGCCAACGACGGTCACGTCGCGGCTGGCATTTCGGACCGAACTGTTCCTTGCGGGGCTGCTGGGCTGGGGTCCCCGCATTCACACGTTTGCTCCTCTGCTCAGTGACGTCACTGACGAATTAAGAAGGAGTTCCTTAGTGTCTGTTATGTGTCAGGCTCTTAGCATTCAGACTACAACCTGGAAGGCCTCTCCACCTTGGTGCTTCTTGGGTGCTGTGAGCACCAAATCTCCCCAGATCTGCCCCACCTCCCCTGAGCGGAGGCGGGTCGTGGGCTAGGGCTGTGGTTCGGCTTTCATACAACACATGGCATTCCGACTGGGGAGTGGCTGTAGATTCTTGGGATTCAGTCACCCCAGCTACTCTCTGCCCTGAGATTCCAAAAATTGCTGTGCAAACCACACATTTCCAAGGGAGCCCATTTCGCCCGTTTCTTAAACATTTATGAATCTCCCTCCCTCCCTCTCTCCCTTTGTCCCTCCCCCTCTGCCTTGCCCATGCGTGCGTGCACACACACTCCACTGTTGATCTTTATAGCCCACACCTATGGGTGTTTCCTGCCAGGATCCCTGGCCTGGCAGACCTCCTGTGGCTTTAGGACTACGGCCTGAAGCAGTGGAAGGTGGCCTCTCAGTCCCAGCTGGACACTCCTCAAGCAAGCGGGGCCATTCGGTTCAGGCCCCTTTTACTTCTTAAGGCGTCAGGCTTGCGCGATGTAGTGAGAGCAAATTGGCGGCTGTGCAGGACTGTCTGACGCTGGTGAAAGCATCTGTTGGAAAACTTGCTTTGTAATTTCCTGAGCCTTTTGGGGTCAGAAGTGGGTACAAACCCCCAGCCCGATTACTTTCAAGTGGGAAGAAAATCAGAAACAGAAGGGCTCACGTGGGTGCAGCCTGTGGATTCCGGACCTCAGGCTCCCAGGATAAATGTTTCCGAAGCTTCCAGAAGCACTCTTTTCTTAGGGAGCCAAAAAGCACTGGCATTCTCCCGAGGGAACCGATTTGGCCCAGACTGGACCGTAAGTGGGTGGGAGTGCGGCTCGATTCGCCCTCTGCCAACGCTGCTCTGGGAGGCTTGGAGACGAGCTGGAGCGCAGAACGAGGCCCCTTAATGCACTCGCTGCATTAGTGTCTTTGATTATCTCTATCGGTTTTGTTCACCGCGGTATTTTCAGCCCTGGAACAGAGCCCGCCTCAGAGCGGGAGCTCAACAGAGATTCAGGGAGCAAAAGAACGAATCCATTTTTGTCTCCTGTACACTCCCTGAAGTTCTTGTCACTTAGCTGACTTGGGATAAATGGCTGCTGTGTGAGACACTAAAGTCCAAAAGCAAAGGGGGCTCTGAGCCCTCAACAGACCCGGAAAGGAATAGAAATTGGGAAGGTGGGGAGTGTTCGGGAATGTGGAGGTGTCTGGAAAAGCCCTGGGCTTCTGTGCCTGCCCTCAGCAAGCATCTGAGCTCAGAGATGGGAGGAGGCCAGGGGCTTCTCCCACACGCCTTTGAACTTGACAATTTCTTCTCAACTGGGCCTGCAATGAAGATTTTCAATTTGTTTGGCTTCCAGGCTGAGGCCTTTATCCCAAAATAAAGGGTCTCCTCTCTCTCTCCTACTTTTGCTATATCTCTTCTCTTTCCTTACCCTACAATTCTCCTTAATTGCTAGTTTCGGTCCTGGGGAGTAAGACCAACCTTTGCAAAAAAAAAAAAAAAAAAAAGAAAAGAAAAGAAAAAAAAAGTAAAAATTTCCTTTCCAAGCTCTCTCTTATCTGGCTCAGCCATCACAGCTTTTCATTGGCCCCGAATGGGACTAAAACCAAGAAGACTTTTAGGCAAGCGAAACTATGATTTTCAAAAAAAAAAAAAAAAAAAAAAAGAGCCAAGTCTGCATAACTAGAACCTTTTCTGATTCCGCGTGGATAGGTCTCTGGAGGTAATTAGGAGAATTTATGTATCCCCTTCTGGCAACAGTAATTTGTCACTCTGTTGGGCTCGTGGAGTGAGTGATAGCTCTGTGTTAATGATCAGAAAAGGTCGCATCTTCCACTAAGATGATGATGAGGCTTAAAGATAACTTTTCACCTTAAAAACACCCCCTTGCTTTTCCGTCCCCTGTCAGTGAGGCACGCTTAGCAGAAATGCCATGAGGATGCATTCGCAAGAGGTTTGACTTCTTTAGCTCGACAGAGAGTCGTGGAAGGAAAGATGACCCACCCCTGTGCCTTCCCCAGCTCCCTGGGCACAGACAGTGCGGGCTGCTCTGTCTATTTAACTCAAGGTTGGTAAATTAGAGCTGGAGAGCCACAGGCAAGGACAAATCACTCCTTGGGTAATAGATAGGTGAGGCAGGGGAGAAGGGACAGAGAGAGGGGGAAGACAAAGAATTTGCCAAAGGAGAAGGCAAAGGAGGCATGCTTCCTGCCGGCGTAGCTGCTGTTCCGCGCGTGGATCAGCACCGTGGCCACTGCCTCCTGCTCTGAAGACGCCTACCACTGACACTAGGTGATTCGTTCCTCATACGACCGCAGTGGCCAGCGTCCGGGGCTCAGGACTGTGCTTTGCTGGGCTTAGAAGCAGCCCAACTCGGCAGAAGTGAAGGCGACGGTCGAATGGGAAAAGGGTTGCGGTCCCTTGGCCAGAGAGCAAAGGCCATCCTTGGCCGTCCCCCGGGGACGCTGTGCTCTGTGTTTCCTCCCAAGTAGCATAGCGGATCCTGTCGCAGAGAGGATGAGGTTGACCCTGGGACCCACAACACGGGATGCGGCCACCCAGCTGATAGGCACACACGGCCTTTAATTCCAATCGCTGCAACCCCTTCGGCCCCAGATAACACCAAAGTGTGCCAATTAGAGCCTTCAAGCCAGAAGTTCGGTCCTATTCGTGACAGCAGTTCTGCAGACTCTGTTTCCTACCCCAGCAGCCCTACCCTTGCGTGAGAGGCCCCGGCTCCAGGACCCCACCGTATAAACCCGAAGGGTGTCTGCAAAATGCACGGGGACCGGGTCGGTAGCCCCGGGCCGGCCTTACCCTTGGCGTCTTTCCGCGGTTCTGTTTTGCCGAGAGGCGGGCCTTCCCTGGTAGCCTCGTCATCGGCTGTGTCCTTAGCGATCTGGACACCTTCCCCCCTCGGCCGCGTCTGCCCATCAGGCAAGGGCTGGTGTGCAGGCAAGTCCTCCTCCTTCCTCTCGTGGGGGACGCTAAGTGTAGAAAAAAAGAGAAAAACCCACCATCAGGTGTGAGGTTCTGGGTGACGCGGCCCCCAGATGGGTGGCCGAGCGTGTGGTTGTCAGAGGAAGTGGCTGAACCCGAACTTCTGATGTGATGAAAACTCATTTAATCCGGGAAGAAAAGAAATTGACTCTGTTGGCTTATCGTTGCGTATTTGCTTTAGAGCAGTAATGAGGGTAGGGTGGGAATACCCCCCCAAGCAGTGGAACGATCGGAGAACAGGTGTTATGCTTCCAGGGATGCCGCTGAAGAATTATACACACACACACACACACACACACACACACACACGTGTATTACAAAGAAAACGGTTCTTACAAGGATGAGACATGGGAGGTTGGGAAACATCCAGAACATCTGGTATTTTTTTAATATCAAGCAATATTCTTTTTTTTTAATTAAAAAAAATGCTTATTTATTTTTGAGACAGAGAGACAGAGCGCGAGCAGGGGAAGGGGCAGAGGGAGAGGGAGACGCAGAATCCGAAGCAGGCTCCAGGCTCCCAGCTGTCAGCGCAGAGCCCGACGCGGGGCTCGAACTTATGAACCGGGAGATCGTGACCTGAGCCGAAATCAGACACTCGACCGACTGAGCCACCCAGGCGCCCCGATATTCTTTTTTGTGATAATTTTAAAAATTTGAGTATAGCTGACACACGATGTGACCTCGGTTTCAGAAGTACAACGTAGTGATTCGACTTCTCTGTATCACAATTGTAGCTACCATCTGTCACCAGAGCAATTTCCTCTTTAGGGGGTACAATGAATATGCTGCACATCAAACTGCGTTTCCTGTTTCTTCCCCCCACCCCCACTTCCCATGATATCAATTTTTTGTATTTGGGAAAATAGGAAACAGTTGTTGATTTTCAAGCGTCCAAGTGCCCCCCACTGGACAAGACCCGTGAGGTCCTTCCTGATCTGACCCTGTTCCCTTCTCCATTTTCTGTTTCACCCCCTGCCCCCCCCCCCCCCACCCCCAACCTCCCACCCAGTGCACTTTCACCAGGTGAGCCATCCCAGTGCCCTGGAAATGCTTCTGGCTCTCGGGCCTCTGCGATGGGCTTGTCTCTCCTCCTCTGTCTGGAATGTAACACTTCCCCTCCTTCCTTTCCTCGTGTTCCCCTCCTCCCAGGGAACGCCTACTCATGACTTCCTCTATGGGGCTGTCCGTGACACCGCCCCCCCCCCCCCCCCCGCCAGTTCTCACCCTTAGATGTAGACCTGCCCTCCCTCTGGTCCCTGGCATCTTTGAAGTATCTCCATGTTAATAATGACCAGTTGCGCAATAAATGGTCTGTTTTCACACCTACTTCTGCTGTTCAATTTCATGTTCTATGAGGTCATAGACTCTACCTTGCACACGGACGGCTCCCCAGCACGTAGTGCAGATCTAGCAAGAGGCAGATCCTCAGTGTCTGTTGGATGGGTGCCTGGATGGATGGAGGGTGGGTAGGTGACAAAGCACTGGGTAAAGGTAGAGAAGGACAAAAGACAGTAGACCCAAAATATGAGTCGT
The DNA here is from genome assembly GCF_024362965.1 of Panthera pardus. Taxonomy (NCBI): domain Eukaryota; kingdom Metazoa; phylum Chordata; class Mammalia; order Carnivora; family Felidae; genus Panthera; species Panthera pardus. The sequence continues at coordinate 24,291,163 of NW_026526876.1, read as the reverse complement.
GTGGAAGGGAACGTCAGGGTGGGAGGGGCGTGTATAACCAAGCTCAGATCCGCAGTGGCGACCAGGAGTTAGGAGCAGAAAGTCAAGGGCGGTGCTTCTGTACCCATGAGGGTCCCAGCCGAGCCTCGTCAGGAATGTGCCCCTCCAGGAAGGGCTCGGAAAGCAGAGCATGATTTTTGCTTTGGCATGCTGTGGTTAGCGCTACGTGGCAGCATCTCGGGTGGGTTTCATTTTTTTCCCCGAAAGCCAAAATAATTTAATCTGAAAGCCAGCCTGCTGGAGGTGATAATTAGAAGACAAGGGTTACAGAAATAGAAATAACAGTGTCTACACTTGGAGCCTCATGTTAGCGCCTGTCATTGAGCTAGCCTCGCTGATACTGGACAGAAACCTAAACATTTTTCCGTGCCATCCACGTTTTAAAAAGGTGCGTCATTTTTCCCTCATGAGTCTCAACTTGGCTCCTGGCATTGTAGTTCCTGAGGCTTCCAATCACTGAGGACGGTTCCCTTGCTGCTCTCCAAAGATCTAAGCTGTTCGTCTGCTGCCTAGTTGCAAATAGCTGGGCAGTTTTGCAGGAAAACCAAATTCTTAAGCTGAAAAGAACATCTGCTCTGTGTCTGATCACTAGATACCTCCAGCTTTTCTAGCAAGTTGTAACATGTGTACTGACAACCCTCAGGCATATTTTGGCACATTAAGGAAATCTACACTCAATAAATATGTTATTAGACGTGTCTCCAGTGCCCTATTCAAGGACCCTCACGTACTTTACTCACTCTGAGATGCTTGTTTATAAAGTTGTAGCCGTGCCCTTACCAGGTAGATATGCAAACGAGAGCGGGTCCACAGGACTCAATTAAGCCTTGTCTTGTCCTCGGTGACTGCGGGGGGAGCTGGGGATGTCCTCCATAACAGCACTTTCTGGCACTTAAAAAACATGCTCACAAAATGTCGAAGAGAAGAGAATACTTTTTAAAGGGCCCCACGTCAAGGAACCAGTGACCAGATCTCCATCTGTTTCATATCAAATGTGTTTATTATCTTTGCATCTCATTCCACAGCTCTGCATAGTCGGTTAGCAAATATCTTTTGGGATCTTAACTTATGCTTAAGAACATGTTTTTATAAGTGTAACTGGATGTTTGCTCTCACACAGAGACGGTGGTATCTCTTTCTTCACTTTGACTCTGTGCTTTATCGAAACTATGGGAGAGTGCCCGTGGGCTCCATTCATTCAACACTCAGGGTTTTTTTTTTTGTTGTTTGTTTGTTTTTTGGGTCCCCCACCCCCCCAACGATGTCCCAAACTCTACCTTAGAAGTTGAGCGGAAACAAGATAGTAAGTAAATATATAAGTGAAGTAATTGTGGGTTGTGAAAGGTGCCAGAAGGGAAATAAACAAGGGAGCCAGTAACTGTCAAGGACAACCCTTTGGACTGGGTGGTCCAAAAAAGGCTCTTTGGGCAAAAGAATTAGGAGCTGAGACCTGAAGGGAAGAACAAGCTGTTCAAAGAGAAATTAGGCGATGGGCACCCGGGCAGAGGAAATGGTAACTGTAAAGGCTTTGAAACAGTCCAGGACTTGGCCTATTTGAGGAAGAGAAAGCAAGCCAGCATGGCTGGAGAGGACAGAGAGAGGGAAAGTGGCATGAAATGCAGCTGGAGAGAGTCCAGAGTCGGTCAGGCAAAGCCCCGTGGGAAATGTTCAGGGTTTCAGATTTTATTCCAGAAGCAACCAGAAAGCCAGGAGAAAATGCCATGCGTGGATCTGCATTTCGTGAGGATTAGGCTGGCTAATCTGTGCAGAAGAGTGGGGAGAGAGGGGAAGGGGAGGGGTGAGGCTGGAAGGGAGATGGCTGCATCAGCTGAGGTGAGAGGTGTGTCGTGGGAGGTGGGGAGAGGAGGGTGGGATGGAGAGGTTTGGGGGGTGGGCTTGACAAGCCCCCCTGGCTGGAGGGGACAAGGGACAGGAAGACCCAGAGACCCGCTGGTGATCTGACCCGAGCGACAGGGGGGTGCCAGTGTTACTTACAGGGAAGGGGCGGTCTCAGGGGAGGAATGGCTGCTTTGTGGAAAGGTGAGGGCTGGAAATCCATTGTGAATGTGCGAACCGGGAGACCTGTCTCTCAGCTCTGGGTAGAAACGAAGAAGCCTCTTGGCAGTAAATCTCTCGAAACGACAAAGTTTGGGGCGCCTGAGCCTGGGTGGCTCAGTTGGTTGAGCGTCCGACTCCTGGTTTCAGCTCACGTCATGATCTCATCGTGTGTGGGTTTGAGCCCCGGGTCAGGCTCTGCGTTGACAGCACTGAACCTGCTTGGGATTCTCGCTCTCTCCCTCTCTCTGCCCCTCCCCTGCTTGTGCTCTCTCTCTCTCTCTCTGTCTCAAAAATAAATAAATAACAACAACACCAAAAGAAAGGGTAAGGTTTATCATTTATCGTTATAACTTTAGAAGTAATGAGACATTTGGAAGAATGGGCAGTGGAGCTCGAGACAACTCAAGCTGGGGAGATGAGCGATGGCTCCAGAGTTGACAATAAATCCACCGAGTGGCGGGGTGCATGGAAATACGCAACCAGGAATCTTCTCCCCCGCAACTTCTCGTTGGATCAGACTTCATTTCTGTGCTGGACTAAAACTGCTAGGTGAGGAGTGGGTGAGGGGAGAACAAGAGCTGCTTGTGCTGAGAAGGGTGGCGGAAACATCCGGAAAGGAGGATGAGAATCATGACGTAGACGGAGAGAAGTACTCGGAGCTTGGAAGGCATGCCTAGGGGATGATACAATCTACATATTTTAATAGTGTCCTTTGAGTTTCAGTGAGTGGAACTCCTTTTTAAAAAAGGTTTATTTATTTATTTTGATAGAGAGTGAGTGCGAGCAGGGGCAGGGGCAGAGAGGGAGGGAGAGAGAGAATCCCAAGCAGGCTCTGCACGGTCCTTGCAGAGCCTGATGCGAGGCTTGAACTCACGAACCCAGGGAGATCGTGACCTGAGCTGAAATCAAGAGCTGGATGCTTAACCGACTGAGGCGACCCGGAACCCATTTTTTAATACAGCAACCCTACAAATGATTTTCTCTGAAAATCACGGATGAGAAAACATGAACCAAGGCATCTGTTAACATTTCTTCAGCTGCGTCTCTGTGTTCCTATTAATTTTCAGCAGATTCTGTTTGTTTTTCCACCAGCCTGCCTATTTCCGAGTACACGCAGTCCCACTCTTTACTTGGCTTATCTCCTTTTCTGTTTGCTTATCTCCTTTTCTTTTCTGGATGGTGCTTTTAAGAAGCACAATATTTGGATCATGGGGGAGCAGCCTGCAGTGCAAAAATGCATCGTCTGGAAGTTCTCACTGGCACCCGACTTGCAAGGATCGATTGTCCCTCTGGGTTTCTGGTTTGCGTATCTACAGTCTCCGAGCTGTGCAAGGGGAAAGTCTTTCACTTTGGATAGGAGAAGCCTAAGTTCTGGAGTTTGAGAGGCCTGAGTTGGTCTCTTAGTTCTGTTGCTTTCTATTTTGTGACTTCAGGCTTGTGACCTAATGCGTCCCAACCCAATGTTTTCACCTGTAAAATGGGTAGTGATATATGCAAGTTGCAGGGTTGTGGAGTTTAGGCGGCATGACTTAGGCGAACTTAGGTGAAGTTCTTATCGTGGTATGCGCTTCATGCTGGTAACCCCAAGCAGCCCATCATATCGTTATTGCTAAGCTTCCAACAAAATGGTCGTCGGTGTGATGGAAAACAAACACTGTGGGTGGCCTGTAAAGGCTGTTGACAGGCATTACAGTGGGAGCGGAGGGTGCCGGGGTGCTGGGTGGGGTTTCTCTGTCACCGTCCAACAAAGTCTGAAAACTGGAAGCCTTGTAGTGTGTTGAACTCATCCATCGGTGAACCTGGCTAACAAATTTGAACTGAACAATTCAACTTAAAAAAGGGAGACAGGGGCTCAGTCGGGTGAAGCGTCCGATGTCCGCTCAGGTCATGATCTCGTGGTTCATGAGCCCCCTATCAGGCTCCGTGCTGACAGCTTAGACCCTGGAGCCTGCTTTGATTCTGTCTCTTCCTCTCTCTGCCCCTCTCCCGCTCAAACTCTCTCTCTCTCTCTCTCTCTCAAAAATAGACAAACATTCGAAAACAAAAACAAAAATGAGAAATTTTGCCATGCAACGTGGATCACAAGCAGCTCTTGAGACATCAGAGCTGGTGACGTGGGATGCCCACCAGTCCGGACGGTGACTGTCAGCTGTGACTTGGAAGCAGCTGATGCTGTGATAGGGGGCGCCCTTTTCAGTTCCCAGTTGTGCCTTCTCAGCTCTCGGCCCCTCTTAGACACACTGGTCTTAGATCTTATATGGACTCTTGATTAGCTTGTATAACCTTGGACAAATTCTTTCACTCTTCTAGTCTCAATTTTTCCCACCTGTAACATGGAGACGGTAATAATGCTTACCCCAGAAGGTCCTTTTTTTTATTTTTAAGTTTATCTATTGAGAGAGAGAGAGAGAGAGAATTCCAAGCATGCAGGGCTCGAGCTCATGAAATGTGAGCTCATAACCTGAACCGAAATCACGAGTGGGATGCTCAGCAGACTGAGCCACCCAGGTGCCCACCAGAAGGTTCTTTTGAGTAGTACGTCCCATCAACAAAAAGTCTTTCCACAGTGCTTGGCATACAGAAAGCACTCAGGGCTAGCTATTGTTGTCATCAGAACGCTTTGAGAATTTGTGGGCTTCTAATGGAAACACACGCTTCGACGGACACTGACGGAAGTTAAACCGTGGGTAAGACAGACTTGTGTCACAGGGACATAGTATTTTTGAAAAATGCCACGGAGATTTCCTTTTGCATATACTCTTGTACTTTCTTTGCTCCCCACTCTCCTTTCAGGGATAAGCTTTGTGGGTAGATATCCTTTGTTACTTCCACCCTCTACTTGTCCCCATCCTGGAGCTGGCTGACTGGGTTATATCAATGGACTCTCTTGCTTCTGGGGTCTAGGTAGGTTTGGCCAATGGGATGCTCCAGTTGGGGATCCAAAGAAGGAAGAAAGATGCTGGTACGTATTCCTCTGGCTGGCTCCTCCCCTAAGGGTTTCGCTTGACCTGCTAGGACCCTAACGGAACGGAACTGGTTCTCTCTCCACACTTTCTCCTTCAGGATGTCATAGGCCTTCCCTCGGGTCATCAGGCCTTGGGTCTAGGTAATGACTACACTGTTCCCCTATACCTCTCCCATACCTTTGCAACACCACTTTGATTTATTCTACGAGGTAAGTCACTGGTTGACGTAGCTTCTGCTGTCTCGGAGAAAATTAGAATCCTTACAGCAGAAAGCGAAGAAAATGGAGTCATTTCTAGGGTCCTAATTTCAAGATGGCACTTTGCATCCACGGCAATGGAGAAATCAAGCTTTGTGAAGAAAGAAAAGAGTTTTCTGCATTTCTCGGGGTCTCCTTCAACATGGAAAGAGTGAGGCTAGATCAAAAGAAAGCCAAAGTGCGGAATGGCAGAGGAAAAGATTTATGGGCGATTTCCACCAGACAGGAAGAGGAAGTAGAAAATGTTGCTACAAGAGACAGGAGGGCAGTTCCGAGACGGTAGAACCTGGATGTGGTCCACAGCTTGGTCACTGAGAAGCGGCTGCTTCTTCCCCTCAAGCCTCCCCTTTCCCCAACCCACCAGGCGTAAGCAAAATTGGGGTGATGAGGTGTTAGGAACCCTCACAGAAAACCACAGATGGTTTGAGGGGCACTCAGCACATCTCGGCTCACCCCCTGCCCTGTGCTTTCCTGCTGTGCCTACCATGGTCCGCAGGTGGTAATACAGCCAGCGTAGAGGGGTCCCGGAGGCCCAGAGTTTCTGTCTGCCCTGCTGAGAGGACGCCAAGGAGTAAGAGTAGCTGTGTCCTGCCACCAGCCTGTGGTCAGAGCAAGGAAGAGAGAGGCGACAAAGCACCCGGACCTGGGGATCTGAGGGACCCCCAGGGACCCGAGGTGTCAGCAGCAGATGCCAGCTGGACACCCACAAAGGACAGTGAGATCTGCTACACGTACGGGAACACCAGCCCAGGACGTCCAGGGACGAGACCAGCTGGTAGCTGAGAACACCAAGGACCCGACCGAAAGGGTGTGTCGGCTTCCCTCTGCACCCAGATACCATGTTGGAGGGAGGAGGAGCGGCCAGTGGCCCCTGGAGAGAAGGAAGAAACTGCCTTTGAAGTGGCAGAGTATTTCCCCAAATGAGGCTGAGTTTACCTCAAAGTGAAAGGGTTCAAACAGGAGTAGAATAAGTTACTCTCGACTGACAAACTTGTTTTCTCTCTGCCATCGAGGAGGAACGGGAGCTCCAGAGTAAGAGAGTGGGGATGACCCACAATGAGCTTCATTTTTTCACGCCTCTGAATGTGTCATGTACATTTTGATGCCCCGTCCTTGACTTCCTCAGAAGACTGACCCTTTACATGGGACCTTGGTGTCAGAGGTGCTGAGTCACGTGAGGGATGGTGAATGCATTTAATCTACTACAATTGACTTTTTCTTATTAAGTCATCTCAGTATAACAACATTCAAGGAAAATAATACAGAGAAATATCCATATCCCCTCTACCTTATGGTGAAGACGTTCACTTTTTTTTTTTTTTATGGCTTCTTTATCCATGTTGTTAAAATATCGGCTAACAGATTGACCGAACCCCGCGTATAAGAAAGCCAGTGCTGTTGACAGCCAGAACTTGTCCCCGGTGACTTAAAGGAAGAGACAGGTGAGCTGGTTACCTGACATTGTCATATGGCGTCAAGCTTTTGCTTACTTGGGAGACCTTCCAACTAGTGAAGTGGGACATTCTTAGGATGCTGTCCAGAGTCAACAGTGTTGATAGAATTTCACACTTTATTTCCTGCTCCTTAGCCTTTGCCCTTGTACAAAATCCCAGGATTCATGGGCATCCCTCTCCATCCTTTCTCTGGCATCCTAGACCCCGATTCTGGGGCTCTGGCCTCCTTTGGAATGTTGACATTATGACGTTCATGTTAGAAGGTTGTGGGTGGAGTCCCCAAGCCTGTTTAAACAGGCTTCCGTCCTACAGAAGGGATTTTAGCTCTGCTTACCTCTGCATGTCTTCTCCCTTTTGTGTTCTAATGCACGTGCCATTTTAAGGAGGCGTTTTACTTGGGTTGGGGAGCGCGTTGTGAAGCAAAATACATCCCCCTGTTCTCATGGGTGTCTCCCTGATCGGGAAGCAGGTGCAGTTCTAAACAATTGCCTATTCATGTACCTCCATGGGCTTGGAACTCTAAAGAGACACAGATCTGCCCACATCCATGAGCAGGGGAGACGCCTATTTATTTCAGCAAGATGGCGGACCAGGGTTGATCTGGACGTGATATTATGGATTGGGAAGCTTGTTTGTGAGAGGTGAAAGCAGCTGATATTTTGAGATGTCATTCGGTTGTCTGTGTAAATACTCCCAAGGGTGTCTTCTCAGCAATCCCCACGGTTGGCAGAAAAGCCTCGGGTGATGACAGCTTTGGGGTCACTTGAGAAGTATTCAACACAGGATGATGCATCTGTGGGCTTTTCAACCATGAAGGAAAGGGGGCTTCTTCGATGAATCCCAGGGAATAAAATGGAGGAAATACGAGATCAAATCTAGACACAAGATCTGTGGACAAGTGGGTGCAATAAAGAAACTGTTTAAGACTTTATACTTTTCTCACTGACATCAGGCTTTTTGGTTCCCGACGCCTACCGTATCAGTATTCCTGGCATTGACAGACGTGAAATCACAGCAACTGAACAAAATGGGAAAAATCAGACCATGACAAATCAGCTTGGCATTATTTCTTTTTTTTTTTTTTTTTTTTTTTTTTTCAACGTTTTTATTTATTTTTGGGACAGAGAGAGACAGAGCACGAACGGGGGAGGGGCAGAGAGAGAGGGAGACACAGAATCGGAAACAGGCTCCAGGCTCCGAGCCATCAGCCCAGAGCCCGACGCGGGGCCCAAACTCACGGACCGCGAGATCGTGACCTGGCTGAAGTCGGACGCTTAACCGACTGCGCCACCCAGGCGCCCCAGCTTGGCATTATTTCTAACTTCTGTCAGGATTTCCTCTTCGACCCATGAAGAATTGAGAATCACTAAGTTTCCAAACATACAAGGGTAGTCCTAACTGTTGTTTTTTGTTTTGGTGGGGTGGGGGCTGGGGGTTGCAGGTGGGGCAGAATTGAGTTCTTATCTTCTTGACTTGTGGTCAGACGATAGAGGCCATATGCTTTATCAATGCTTTGATATTATTTGAGATGCCCTTTATGGCCTAGCATGTGCTCAGTTTTTGGAAGTATTCCCTGTAAATTTGAAAGGAATGCAGATTATCTAGGGGTTGAGATAAAGTTCTAAACATGTGGATTTGATAAAGTATCTTACTCATGCTATTCAAATATCCAACATCATTATCAATCTTTTGATCCCGTGAGCAATCATGTTGTAACAGACGAATGTTAAAATCATACTTTAGGAAATTCAATTTTTCCTAAGTCTATTATGGTATCACTTTTACTTTACTTTACTTTTACTTTATATGAAATCACGCTTTCGTACATCCATCAAATATTGACAGTTTCATATGGCTCAACCTAATATTTTGAGGCTACGTTGCTGACGTTTGCTGTCTCTGGTTTCTTATATTTTTCTGATTTATTATGTGATAACCTTCCTTGTCCTTACATAACATCTTTTAAAGTTTCTTCCACCTGACATTTATATGGTAAGAACATCTTTATTTCGATCAGAACTTTTCTAGTGTAATCCATGTATCTGTATACTGATGAAGTTCTATTTGGATTAGTTTGCCATGTTCTTTTTTCTATTTATTATACTTTTTCTTTGCTCTCTGCCCCTGCCCCCTGCCTTGTTTTTGTCCTTTTAGTTGAGTAAATTTTCTTCAATCTGATTATTCCCTGCCTCTAAGTCTTTGGAATTCTAAGTCTATATATTCTATTTCTACAGTAGTCTTACCAACAGACTCAACTCTGATGACTTCATTTTTTTCCAGGGAAACCTTGGACTCCCGGGCGTGTCCAGGAGTCGAAATATCCCACACATGGATAAACACACCAGTTTCTCCAGAAACCAGGATGCTTTTATTTGGTCACTTGTCAGCCACACACATATATTGGTGGAAAGGAACATAAAACGTCCCTGAGTTTCGTGGAGATCCAAGACCACTGAGGTCCGTCTCCTCTGGTGATGGAATTTAATAAACCGAGCTCCATGAAAGTGCACGAGTTCAATGGGGTTTGACTCACAAAAATGCCAATTTCACGGAGTTCAGTTCAATACTTTACTTCCCCAGCACATTATTTTTATTTTTATTCATTTATTTATTTTGCTTTTTTACATTGCTTCTTCCTTGCACCCTTCCTCTGTTTCCACCACGAGTCTCTGTGTCTTTCTCTTATACTCTCCTCCGTGGCTCTTGCCTTGTCTCTCTTTCCTGTCCCCAAAACTCTGTGCCAGGAAAGACTAGAACTTGTGTGCGGAATTGCTACGATGTAGCGGTTAAGAGTGTGGCTCTGGGGAGCCCGGGGTGGCACAGTTGGGCAAATGTCCCACTCTTGATCTCAGCTCAGGTCCTGATCTCACAGTTCCTGAGTTCGAGCTCCGCATCGAGTTCTGTGGCGATGGCCTGGGGGCCGCTTGGGATTCTGTCTCTCCTTCTCTCTGCCCCTCCCCTGCTTGTGTGCCCCTCCCCTGTCTCTCCTTCTCTCTCTCAAAACAAACTTAAACAAAAATTAAAAAAAAAGAATGTGGCTCTCTTGCTTGATGGCGTGGAGCTAATACTCTCCTTCTGAATGGCTCTGGGGAAGGGACTTAACCTTTCTGTGCCTTGAGTTCTCATCTACAAAAGAGGGATCATAATGCTTCCTGTTTTGTGCCCCTGTGAAGTTTCAATAAGCTCAAGTTGCTGAAGGAGGTAGAAAAACACGAGTAAGATGTTCAGTAAATATGAACTAACATCCCCGGATCAAAATCTCCGTTTTCTTTAATTTGAAAGGATGACAAGTTGAAAGACGCTCGTCATAGGTGATTGAGTAACAAGAGGTCACAAAACAATAAGCGTAATGTAATTTCATGTTGTAAAAATAGTATCTGTATTTACACATGCAAAGGAGATACATAGAATTTCCTAGATTATGGGTTATTTATATCCTCCTTTGTGCTTTCTAATTTCTCTAAAATGAACATATATTCTGCGTAATAAACTACACTTTAAACACGCCTTGAGCACACCTGTTTATATTTTGCTCTGTGCAGTGTTTAAATTAGTGAGTTACAACCCAGAGACTGTGTATACATGCGAGAAGACCACCCTTTGATGTGGTCATTTTGATAGGGTTCAGGTTGTGGGGAGACAGCCAAATTAGATGGGTAATCTCAGAGAGTTTTAGACATTGGAGGGGCGCCTGGGTGGCTCCTCTGGTTAGGCGTCCGACTTCGGCTCAGGTCCTGATCTCGCGGTGCGCGAGTTCGAGCCCCGCGTCGGGCTCTGGGCGGACAGCTCGTGGCCTGGAGCCCGCCTCGGATTCTGTGTCTCCCTCTCTCTCTGCCCCTCCCCCGTTCATGCTGTGTCTCTCTCTGTTTCAAAAAAAAAAAAAAAAAAGAAGCTGGCCCCAAAACAAGGGCCGTGAGGCAGTGCAGCAAAAACAATGTCACACACGGCCCCGCCAAGGGGGGAACAGAGAGCAGTTGCCCGAGTTCCTGATGGCGCCCCAGGCTTCAGTACCCGCGCCCCGGGGATGGGGGTCATGTTTCACAGATGGCAAGCAATGCCCGTGGACACCCTCAAATCCTTTCCCCACTTTGTGAGCTAGCTGGAGTGAGTTTCTGTTTCTTGCCACCAGATGCCCCGGGAGTTTCCGCTGGCTGCTTACCAGGGAGCACCTGCACCCATCATGCAGCCATTATGCATCCACCCAAGCACCCGTTATGATCAGCCACTCCTCCGATGTACCCAGTTGTTGCTATTTGAAGGTTTTCGCCCCGTTCTCCAGTCGCAGAGTGAGGGAGAAGGGGCTCACCGGGTTAGCTCTAGGGCAGCTTCTGGCTTCCGGCGGTTACCAAATAACCACTGGCCTCAACCCATCACCACAATCACAGCATCTGAAGACACTAGAGATGGAAGCAAACTTCTCATCAGGAAGCTCAGCCTTTCAGAAAGATGCAAAGTCAGGACATGACCCTCTGTGACAGGGCGTGAAGGCTCCAAGCAGTGAAATAACGAGACCAGGTCTGGTCCGTGTCATTTTACTTCATCTCCAACTGTCCGCATCAGGCTGTTGAAACAACCCAAGAAACCTAAGCCTACTGCACCAGGTGGTGGTGACTCCCTCCGATGTCGCTTAAAACCCTGGGGTTAGAAGATATATATATATATTTTTTTTTCTAAATACAGAGGAGGAAGTTTTCAGTTAATGATAGAACTGGACCTAGAATTTTGGTGTCTTAATTCCAAATTCACCATTTCAGCTACGCATAGGAAGGCCACCCGCGTCCCCTTCCCTCCCCCACCCCCAGTGCACCCTTGTGCCTTGAGGCCATGCTTATCTGGCACCATATTTCTTTCTCTCCCCAAAGATGCTCCATCCCTGGAGAGGTTCCGAACTGGAGCTTTGTGGGACTCCAGCCTTCTTCAGGGAGGAACAGGCAGAAGGATGCTGGAGGAGACACCGCTTTTCCACGGGGCACCGGGTGCTAAGAGACTACGGAAGGACCCCCTGAGAAGAGGTTTACAGAGCAGCCGTTGCTCAACTGGGGAAGCAGCTACGAGTGTGGGGTCTACAAGAGCGCACACATCCGTCCCGTGAGATGATGCCCTCTGCCCGTGGGCTGGTCCTACAGGCGTAAGTTGGGGATCATTGGTTCTTATCTTGGTAGAGAAATGGATTCCGATTTAAACACAAAGCATTAGGCATGACACGGCTTCATGTAATTCACAAACTCAAGAGTCGTAATTATGTGGACAGAGAAAGGCTGATGTTTGCCTCCATCCTTTTTATTTTTAAAAAGAGAGAGAACAGGGGCACCTGGGGCTCAGTCAGTTAAGCGTCTGACTCTTGATTTTGGCTCAGGTCATGATCTCATGGTTTGTGAGACAGAGCCCCACGTCGGGCTCTGTGATGACAGTGCAAAGCCTCCTTGGGATTCTCTCTCTCTCTCTCTCTCTCTGCCCCTCCCCTACTCACATTCTCTCCGTCTTTCTCTCAAAATAAATAAATAAACAAACAAACAAAAAAAGAGAGAGAGAGATTGGGCCCCTGGGTGGCTCAGTCGGTTAAGCATCCAACTCTAGATTTTGGCACATGTCAGGATCTCATGGTTGGTGAGTTTGAGCCCCACATTGGGCTCTGCGCTGACAGTATGGAACCTGCATGGGATTCTCTCTCTCTCTCTTTCTGTCTGTCTTCTCCCACTCATGCTCTCTCTCTCTTTCTCAAAATAAATAAATGAATAAATAAATAAATATTACAAAAAGAGAATAAAGAGAATGAGAGACGTTTAAACTAAAAGAATACTTTTAAAATACTACTACTTAAAAAATAGCTCCTTGTATAAGATGATCAATATGAAGATTCAATATTATTACTCCCTATGCATTAAAACAGGTTTCCCAAGTAGTACTTCTTGAAAGAAACTATTAGCTCCAATGGAAATGACTTCACCTATGTAGAGAAAAGAATCCTCACGAATTTCTTAGCTCGTATACTTCTCTAGATGCCTAGATAACCTCATTCATGTGTTTAGTCATTCAACCAAAGCATATTGAATACAAGCTTTGCAGCGGGCTTTGCACCAAGTCCAAAGTAGCGGGGTTTCTTTCATTATGTAATAGAACAAGTCTGGGACGTCTCCGTGTGATAGGGCAATGGAGAACCAGACAAGTAGACAATCTGGGGAAAGAATAAAAACACCCAGGGATCCCGGTATCCCCGGTATCACACCCAGTATGAATGTCTTCATACTGAAAAGGTTTGGGGAGATCTGGAAGTATCACAGGCAACTGCTGAGTGATTTTTCTTCTAACTGATCTTATCCAGAAGGGAAAAGGGGAACCTACCTTCAATGGGCGTCTGCGTGAAACAGTCACAGTATTGGATCACACACACACACACACACACACACACACGCATACTTCCATATGTGCGGATATAGACAACACGCATACATACCAGATGATACACAGTATGCATGGGTGTATCCATAATATAATATTTTGAAAAATGTAATAATTGAAAGTGTAATTAATTACATAGTTATTTAAAACGCACTTACTGAGAAAACTTGTGATGTAAGTATGACCTGCCTGTTTGAATAATGAGGAGTTGGAGATCAGAGTCACTGGTGCAAAGTCGTACATAAGAGGAGGAATGAGGATTTGTGCCAAAGTCTACTGAATTCCAGAATCCACTGTTTTTTCCATGTATGTTGATATCCAGAGAATAAGTCAATTAGAAACCTTAAAATTCAAATTTTATTTTAATAGATGCCATCGTTTCCTAGGCATGTGACCTTGAGAGGATTCCTTAAGCTCTCTGGGCTTCATCTGACCATTTGTAAGATGCGATCAAAGCAATCTCACGGACGAATGGGAAAAGAAGGTGTGTATACAGACACCATGGAATATTACCCGGCGACCAAAAAGAATAAAGTCTTGCCATTTACAACAACGTGGATGCAACTAGAGTGTCTTATGCTAAGCAAAATAAGTCAATCAGAGAAAGATAAATATCATATGATATCCACTCATATGTGGAATTTAAGAAACAAAACAGATAAACATCAGGGGACTAGAAGGAAAAAGAAAATGAGATAAAAACAGAGAGAGGCAAACCATAAGAGACTCTTAAATACAGAGAATAAACCGAGAGTCGCTGGAGCGGAGATGGGTGGGGGGAGGGTTAAATGGGTGATGCATTAAGGAGGACACTTGTTGGGATGAGCACTGGGTGTCATATGTAAGTGAGGAATCACTAAATTCTGCTCCTGAAACCAATAGTACACTATATGTTAACTGAGTTGAATCCAAATTAAAAAAAAAAAAATGGTTGCTGAAAAACTCAATGAAATAAGTCAAAGTACTCAGTCAAGTGTACAAAGCAATACGCAAAATGGCGTTGTAAAAGTACGGTGCAAAGGAAAGGACCCGCCATCGTATTTTTATGGTTGTGCAAGAACACCAAAGGCAATTACCTGAATGTAGCCAGTGGGGTAAACAAGATCAGAAAGAACGACAAAACATTTTTGTATCGCAACTTAAAGAAAATACAAATGAGAAAGGTTTTTGTTTGTTTGTTTGTTTAGAACAGTGGCGTGTTGATAACTGTGGAAGCTGAGTGCTTGGGTACAAGGGATTCTTACTACTTTTATGGATAAAATTTCCATTTTAGCAAAAGTATAACAAATGCTTTCTTGCTTGACTATTCAAGAGTAGATTCGGTGGCCAGAATGCCTGGTTTGGAATCTTGTCTCTGACACTAACTAGCTGTGTGACCTCAAGCACGTTACTTGACCACTCTGTGCCTCGATGGCCTCCTCTATAGAGTGAGGCTAGTATAGTACCTACATCATAGGCCTGTACAGAGAATTAACTAAGTTGATATTTGTTAAGTACTTAGTAAATTATGTGTAAGTACTTGGTAACGTAAAAATCTTCTGGGTTCGGAATAACAGGGAAAGTGAGGCTCAGGTCAAGCAACCTACTCAGAGTCCCAGACTTAGGAAGGGTCTGCGCTTGGGTTTGATTCTGGGTCGGTCTGACTCCAAAAGCTTGGCTTCATGTGCCGCGCTGTCTCCCAGCGGGGACCTACTGTAATTCATCCAGGTCCGAATTTGGTAAATGATACTGTATTTACCCTGGTATTGAAGGGTGTGTCCGAGGTCTGGAAGGTTGCTGGGCAAGTCTGTTTGCACTAGGGGACCCCCTAGACTTTCTGGAAGGGCTTCGAAGGAGGTCAGAATTCCAAGGTGCTAGTCGAGTCCACTTCACTCCGCACAGATCCCATAAAAGCTACTCACGTCCATGATGCTTCCCCTGTTCCGGGCATTGTTCTAAGTGTTTTATACATCGTGCATTGGGAGCACAGATATTTATCTGGATTCCCTCAGATGGCCCATGAGCCCATCCTACACGTATGAAAAAGTGCTGATCTCACATGATGTCCGAAGGACAAATGAACACAGAAGAGGGTTACAGTTTGCCCTTGTTCCTTAAGGAAGACGTTTTAAAAGCTTAGCTGCTTTGATACAGAGGGAAGTACTCATAAGAAGAAGAACGAGGGCACATATATTATGCAAGGATCTTTCACCCTTTCGGTTTAACCAAAGTACATTTCCAGGGTTCAAAGCTCAATGGTCAGATGCCACATGCTATGACATTTTTTAAAAAGTTTATTTATTTTGAGAGAGAGAGAGAGAGAGAGAGAGAGAGTACAAGCAGAGGAGGAGCAGAGAGAGAGGGAGAGAGAGGATCCCAAGCAGGCTTTGCACTGGCAGCCCACAGCCCAACATGGGGCTCAAACCCATGAACTCAGAGAGCATGACCTGAGCTGAAACCAAGAGCAGGACGCTCGAGTGACCGAACCACCCGGGCGCCCCAGCCACACCGTGACGTTTTGATGAATGCGGTGGAATTGTGTGGAAGCCTCGATTTGGATTTTACGACCCTCTCCAATCTGGTGGCCCGTCCCCTGTGACCACGGGGAGGGTAAAAAATCCGAGCATCAGCACCGTGCTTCACATGCATACATCCCTTCCTTCACAAAAGAGACCCTTGGGCATTTTCCCATGTGATCTCCTCCACGATTCTGTGTGGGATCTATAGTAACCTCCCTTCCAAACATGGGAGAAACTGAAGTCAGGGAGCCGACGGGAGCTCATGACATGACATGAGTCAGGGAGCTCATGTTATCGCTGCGTAACTGGTTAGTGGTGAGTCCAGGATAGGAGCCCAGGCCCTATGTGCCATTGGGGACACTTGCGTTCTATCCTACTGTTGCTGATAAAACATTAACAAGCCTCTGCTAGAAAACTTTGCTGATTTTATCACAGAATACCATGGGGTGGGGGGTTTATAAACAATTATTTCTTTCTGGAGGCTAGGAAGCCCAAGATCAAGGCACTGGCAGATTCGGTGACTAGCGAGGGACACTTTTCGGGTCCTAGCTGGTTGTCTTTTTTTTTTTTTTTTTTAACATTTTCTTATTTATTTTTGAGACAGAGAGAGACAGAGCATGAACGGGGGAGGGGCAGAGAGAGAGAGAGGGAGACACAGAATCGGAAACAGGCTCCAGGCTCTGAGCTGTCAGCTCAGAGCCCGACGCGGGGCTCGAACTCACGGACTGCGAGATAGTGACCTGAGCCGAAGTCGGCCGCTTAACCGACTGAGCCCCCCAGGCGCCCCTAGCTGGTTGTGTTTTTGCTGTATCCTCACCCAACAGAGGGGGCAAAGGAGACCTGTGTGGTCTTTTTTTTTTTTTTTTTTTTTTTTGCAAAGCACTAATCCCTTTCACGAGGGCTCAACCCTCCTGTCCTCACCGCCTCCCAAAGGACCCCACCTCCTAATACCGTCACCTGGGGCATTAGGATCTCCTATATAAATCGGGGGAGGGAAGCACAGTCTACAGCATTGATGGTCATAGAAACAGCCACAGCATGATACTGAAACTATGAACTCACAAGGCAGTGCCCCCTAAAAGTTTAATTCACGAACTTATTTCAGAAAGAGGAATCCTAGATCCTTAGGGGATTATACATAGCTTTTGCAAAGCTGCTCAGGGGTATGGTTGGAGAACAGATTTTTCCAGGTTTTGGGGCCACGCTGAAACACTGCCAAGCTGTATCACCTGAGAATTCTTGGGCTAGTCAAATATACGAGGGAGAGCCTGCTGATTTTTCGAGTCCGTTAAGATGACATTGCAAGAAGAAGTTAATAAGCATCTTTCATTCTTTCATATACAGTGACATTTTGTGAGATTTATGTAAAAATAGTGACTATAAATGATTACGGGGAAGACAGCTTATTAGCGGAAAGGTTCCTTTTTTCACGTAATCACCAATGATTGTAACTTGGGGGGAAGCCAGCGTGGCATCTCCTAACCTTCCTTTGTCATTGAGCATCTCTCTCTGGGGGGGGGGGCGCCCACCGACTTTCTGAGGTATGAACGGCCAGCTGGGTCTCCATGTTACACATGACGATTTCTTCCTAGCAAGGAGCTCAAGAGGTGGACAGT
This sequence comes from Panthera pardus, assembly GCF_024362965.1. Taxonomy (NCBI): domain Eukaryota; kingdom Metazoa; phylum Chordata; class Mammalia; order Carnivora; family Felidae; genus Panthera; species Panthera pardus. Next base: position 24,273,876 of record NW_026526876.1, on the reverse strand, counting down.
CATCCACAGCTAAGATATATTCGGCGTTGGATTTTCTTTCCTTCCAAGAAGAGCAGGCAGCTACGAGAATGTTCTGGAAAGAGCCATAGAGGGAGGGAGCCGGGGGTGGATTGCCGGAGAGGATAGGCGACTCTCACGTGGTAGGCTGGTGGATATTGACAGCCCCGTGCTCCTGAGGGAGGTCTAACAAGTCTAGAGCCCGGCTCTGATCCCCAGCCTTTGCCAACAGTGAGAATGTCGCTTCGAGGTCTGCTCCAGACTGCGCTCTGGGGCTTTCTTCTCCGGGTACTAATAACTAGGTGAGGCAGAGACACAACAACCAGTGTCTTCTCTCCCAGTGATCTTGTGGTTCGTTTCTCCCACCTAACCCATTCATTCCTCCCCCTCAACATACTCTTGGAATTACTGTATTTTTCCCTGCGTGTTTATGCTGATTACATATTTGTTGGTCTTGTCTCCTATACACACTCTTTAGAGGGTGGGGATGGGCCCCTTCTCCACTATCCATTATCTGGGGTGTTCTCCTTGCAGGACTTGGTGCCCGGAGGGGGGGTGGTAAATGCGTGTTTACCAGCTGCTCAATTTCCACCCCCCCGCCCCCGCCCCGTGCCCTGGCTCCTGCCCTTGGAGCTGGTCTCCCCAAACCTTCGACGGAGTCTGGTCAAGGTAGTCCGGGTCAATGCCATTCACAGGTAATACGTTTCTCCTATGGCTGAAGCACGGGGAGAGGCTCTTGAAGAAAGTAGGACGTAATCGGTGCCTTGCAGAGCCTTTCCAGCCAGAGAATTAGTGCAACAGTTTGAAGCCTTGCTCTTAACACACTCTGGTGGGTCCGATTAGTCGTGAAAGGTGTACCAGTGATTTGTTGCTAATGAGAAAGTACTAAGTGGGGAGCATTTATGTTTAAAAGTGAATTTGAGTGGATCCAGGCTTATTGTTATAATAACCCTTCATCATTTTTCCCGCCTTATTTATGAGTGTGAAACTTTGGAGTGCGAAACTTTTTTTTTTTTTTTTCCTGAGGCACATGCCTCACATGCGACCAGCTGACCAGCTCTGACCCCATGCGTGGAAGCTTATCTGAATGCAAGTCATTAGGGTAACGTTGTCACAGATACCGTCTAATTATTGGGAGAGGGAGGGAATTCTGATGGGGAAGGAAAGGGAGTGGGTGAAGTGTGGTAGGACAGATCCAAGTTGGGTCTTATAAGGCAGCCACAATTTGGGCAGTTAGCTCTGGGGTGCAGGGGTCGCCCAGCGGTAAGATTTAGGCATAGTTGCCAAAGACGGAAGTCTTGAAAGTGTTCAGGGTCCTATAAGTGGTCCAGCAGGGAAGATGGAGAGAAGGGTCTAGACTAAGTTGGTGAAAATCTTGAAGGGTTACCAATGGAAGATGGAGGTGTTTATGCTGTATGTAGTGGAGTATCGTCCACGCTTTTCAAATCTGACACATTAACATGTCTATTTCTGCGTGCCAGGCACATAGACTAGTTCTTAAAGCATCCTGGAAGGGTTTACACATAATCTGCATAGTGGTTAAGAGTCCTGGCTCTAGAGCCAGTTAATCTGGGTTCCAAAACTGGCTCTGCCACTTATTAACTGTAGACCTGGTTCACCGTGCCTCAGTTTTTTCATCCATAAAATGGGGATAAGAAACGTGTTTCTTTCACGGATTTGTTACTAAGCATTAAATGGATTAAAATGTAAGTGCTAAATATTGAGTGGGTTAAAATACAACTTAGCCCAGAATAAGCACTCAGAACCTGCCAGCTGCCCATATGATTATTGTTATTATTACCTTCATGAGTAACTAGGTGGGTGTTCTCTGGTTATTTCCTGATGACCTGGGTGAAAATGGGACACATCTTAACGAATCAACCATATTTCTTGAGTGATCATTGTGATCCCTGTGTTATGTCCCCCTGTTCTCTGAGGGATATGGAGAAGGGAGCGGTTCACACAACTCTCCAGAACGTTCCAATCCAATGAGGGGGAAAAAAAAAGACCAAGCGTGGAAACGCTGATCAACAGCAAAGCAAAGCTGTACCAGTTTTCTAGATAGCACAACCCTGTGCCAGACGGAGTATGTGATGGCACGCTTCTCCAAGGGTTTGGAGGGGAGGTGATGGCATGTAGGTTGGACTGCATTGGGCCATCTGTAAGGATTGCGCAACAATTTGACCAGGGGACTTCAGTTTGGGTAGGAATTAGGTATCTGGGGAACAGGAGGGGGTGCGTCTGATACCTTTCTGGGTGTTTATTTGCCACTTTCACACTGTTTCAGTTACGCATTGGTTGGTGGGTTAAGGTGTTCTCTAAATTTTCTCAAGCTCCACGTGTCTAGACTTCTTTATCTTTCAGGCATTTTCCCAGTCCCCACTGTGGGACTCTGTATGCTTGTGCACTCAAGAAATCATCCTTCTGATCCTTCTCCACTTTTATAAATTGTAAATATGTCCATCGGGTTTATCTCTTAAAGGTCAATTAACTTGCATGTACATGGGCGCCTGGGTGGCTCAGTCGGTCGAGAGTCCGACTTTGGCTCAGGTCACGATCTCCCTGTTTGTGAGTTCAATCCCCGCATCAGGCTCGCTGCTATCAGCACGGAGCCTGCTTTGGATCCTTTGTCCCACTTTCCCTCTGCGCCTCTTTCTCTCTCTTTCTCTTTCAAAAATAAAAATAGACATTCAAAAAATCTGCACATACAGATCTTTGCGTATGTTCTGGTTTTGAGAAACACTTTCTGTTCATCGGTCAGTGGCCACTGGTGAGCAAATCCCCATTCACTCTGCCATCTGGTTTTTTTAAAAAAATGCCTGAAAAGCTTTGGAAAAGAAACTCCTCTGACTTGGCCAAAAGAGGGGGAGGAACGGGGGAACGGAGCCAAGAAGGGGATGCCACTCGCTCAGTTTTCTCAATAACAGAGACCAGGAAGCCAAATATAAGAGAAACGGAGCTCAGGAATACTTGAAATGAAATGTGGTCGCCAACAAAACATAACATTCAATCTTTGCTATTTGTTGCTCATCAATGTTCTTATTTGTACTCGTTCTAATTTCCTCTGAAGGGGACAAATGACACGGAGGGAGGGACTGTCCAGCATGTGAGACAGGTGGCTTTAAGCGTGTGTAAATGTCTGGTAGGAGCCTAGGCCAGTAGAAGCAGGGGGAGCAGAGTACAGACAAGGACAGAGAGGGTCATCAAGATGGCAGTCGACAGCAATGGGAAGGAAGCCTATGCAGAAGATTCCATGAGCAAGCATCTCTGGGGATTCGTTCAACAGTGCTGAGTCTTTCAGTGACCAAAGGCCCCCGGCAGAGAAAAAACATTAAGATATTTGGGAGAGGGGTGCCTGGGTGGCTCAGTCGGTTAAGCATCTGACTCTTGATCTCAGTTCAGGTCATGATCTCATGGTTCATGAATCTGAGCCCCGAGTCTGGGTCTGTGCTGAATGCAGAGCATGGTTAGAATTCTCTCTCTCCCTCTCTCTCTCTCTCTCTCTCCCTCTCCCCCCTCTCTGTCTCTAAAAATAAATAAATAAACACACAAAAAATATATTTTTGGGAAATAGAAATTAGTGGTTTAAGAATCAGGGGAATGAGTGGGAGAGAACTTTGAATAAAGCAGATTGCCCTCCATAATTTGGGTGGGCCCCATCTAATCAGTTGAAGGCCTGAATAGAACCAAAGGCTGACCTTCCCGGAACAAGAGGGAACTCTGCCAGCAGATGGACTTTGGACTTTATCTGCAACCTTGGCTCTTCCTGGTTCACCAGCAGACTGCTTTAGGACTTGAACTGGACTCTCCAAGCCTCCACAAGTCTGTGAGCCAGTTCTTTAAAATAAATCAGTCTCAGGGTGCCTGGGCAGCTCAGTTGGTTAAGCGTCTGACTCTTGATTTCCGACTCAGATCATGATCTCACGGTTCATGATTTCGAGTCCTTTATTGGGCTCTGCACTGACAGCACAGGGCCTGCTTGGGATTCTCTCTCCCTCTCTCCCTGCCCCTCCCCTGCTCATACTTTCTCTCTTTCTCTCAAAATAAAGAAATAAACTTTAAAATGTATATACACATACTCCTTAGGACCCAGGGCAGGGCTTTTGCAAGCCTAAAACTTGAATCACTGCCTTCTGGTCGGTGTGAAGTTTCTAATGGAACCTTACAGGAGACCTCACAGAGGCTCAAGTAACCGGGCTCACTGCCTCACTGGGCTGTGCTGTACAAAACGCAGCTGGCCTTCAAGGCTGAGAAAACACAGCCTCGGGTCCTTGCCAGCTTGGGCTGCAAGGATCCTTCTGAGCCCTTACGTTTCAGTGGAAGGAGAGGTGATGATTCTTTCCATCGCAGGTGCCTGGAGGTTCAGCTGGGGAGTCCATTATCCTATCCACAGCCTGCCCAAGAGGTTCTCTACTTTCCTGTTCCTTCTCAGCATTTCCTGGCAGCAGACCCCCCTTAGTCCAGCCCATCTGGGTTTATACAGGGGACCTGGACAGTGCAGGGGGCAAGGAAGTGAATTCAGGGCCCGTGACATAGGAGAGGGGCTAGTGGATTGAGGAATGGCACGACTCTCCCCTATTAATCCCGCCCCCCTGCCCCCCCGCCCCCCCCCCCCCCGCCGCTTAGGACAGAGAAGTAGAAGGTCTACAATCAGGAGGCAATTTTCTCACGATTCCTTTCTGTCTTTTGGCAGCTTGAGTGGCAGGACTGTAAAACCAGAGCAAGGTTTTCCAGTTGCTTTGGGCAACAGAGTCCCCACTGTCACATGCCTGAATTCTCCACTTCTCGAAATTACGGTCAGCTGCTCGACAGCCAGAAGCTAAGAAAGGTGGGGGGAGCGTAAAAACCCACCACCCGGCTGGCTTCGGGCTCCTTTGAACGTTGGAAAAAGAAAGGAGGAAGGGAAGCATAGTTTCTTCTTCTTCTTCTTCTTCTTCTTCTTCCGTGGTTTTCTTTCAAGGGAATCAGTGATGTAACTGTCGATAAATGCGAACGATCTTTTAAATATTCAGCACACCAAAAGTTATACACCCCAAGGAGTGTTTACACATATTGAGCCCTATCGATGTAGCCATCTTGACCACATGCGTGTTCTAAATCTTTGCTGCAGTGTTGGTCTCTTCTGCAGGCGAGTCCTTGCCCTCAGAAGCCCAGGCTTTCATCCCAGAGGAAGCAGATTAAAATGAATTGTCTTGCGTACATCAATAACCGTAAATGGGCTACACATCAAGATTTAAAAAAATATGGCTGGATTACAAAGTAAAACCCAACTATAAGCTGAGAAAAGAGATATGTTTAAAATAAAGTGACTCATAGAGATTGACCGTAAAGAATGGGAGAAGGCATGCCAGGCAAATATAAGTTAAAAGAAAATGTGAATCTTCACTTAGTGTCAGACAATATTAAAGCCAAGGCAAAGAGCATTAAAGGAAACAAAGAAGGGTACGTTACATTTTTAAAGAGAACCACATTTATGATGTAACAAATATGTTCCATAGTCCATGGGGCCAGGAAGATTCTTTTTCTTTCTGTTTTCCTTTTTCATCCAGTACGTTGGTGAAAAAAAAATAGTGTTTATTTTTTTTGAAGATTTTATTTTTAAGTAATCTCTACATCCAACGTGGGGCTTGAACTCACAACCCCAAGATCAAGTGTCACATGCTTTACCCACCAGCTGAGCCAGCCAGCACCCCCCGCCCCGCACAACCAAATTAGTGCTTATTGAAGTATTTTAAAAATCAGGTGATTTCAAATTAAAGAACACTCCTTATTTCCAGTTTCTCTTGTAAAATCAGAAAATCCAGCAATACTGGGCCTGAATGTTTATGTCACATCTGTTAGCCAGGCAAGAGTTGGCAAGCTATATCCCGCAGACCAAGTCCAGCCCACCCCTCAAAGAAATCCACACCAAAGACATTTAGGCCAAGACACATAATATAAGGCAAGTATAGGAAAATCAATTATATTTCCATGTAGTACCAACAGATAATTAGAAAATACATTTTTTCAAGATAATATATTTTTTTATTTAAAAAAAAATTTCTTTTTAACGTTTATTTATTTTTGAGACAGAGAGAGACAGAGCATGAACGGGGGAGGGGCAGAGAGAGAGGGAGACACAGAATCGGAAGCAGGCTCCAGGCTCTGAGCCATCAGCCCAGAGCCCGACACGGGGCTCGAACTCACGGACTGCGAGATCGTGACCTGAGCCGAAGTCGGATGCTCAACCGACTGAGCCATCCAGGCGCCCCTCAAGATAATATTTTTATGTTAGCATCAAAAACGTAAAAATATAGGAATGTATCTAACCAAGATTTTAATATCTTTACATAGAAAACTACAAAAACTCTGTTGTATTAGTTTCCTAGGGCTCGCATTACAGATGACCAAAAACTGGGTGGCCTAGAACACATTATGCTTGTTAAGAAACAAAATTTAGTCCCCTGCATCCAGACTCTTTCAGCCTGGGTTCCATGAAAGCATTAATCCCTACAGAAAATGCTTTCAGTACAGATTTACGACCATGCTAGATGCAAAGGAGAAAAGTTAATTCATCACCTCCAGTAGATGCTTCCGGGTATCAGGGCTTAATTCCCTGCGGGATACCTGGTTGAGAAGGGTTATATGGTGGGAAGTCGAGAAGAGGGTGGACATCCTACCCCGTCCCCCAGCCTGGCCTTTGACCCGACCAGCATGACAGTAATTTATTTCCAGGTACTAGAGAGTGAGTTCTCAACACCCAAGAAGCATTCGTGCCATAAGTCATAGTTGTGTACTTAAGAGATTCTTTTTGTCTCTCTTCTTTCTCCTAAGAGACTCTTTGAGACGTTGGGTCTGCTTGGATTTCCTTTTCTCCATTCGATAGCACTCACTTCTGCCACTGGATAATGTTTTCTATTTAGGAATCACAATTGAAGAAGTGTTAAGCCACTTAGGCTTCCAGGAACTGTTGTTCGAAAACTTCAGATGAAGGCTAAGCTACAAAGAGAATCACAAGTGGGCTAAGTGTTTGCAAAGTAGATGTCCGTAGCAGATTGCTCGCGTCTGGGCATTTATGGACTTATTCAAGGATGATAGTCCCTTTTCGTTCACCCCACTCTTCCTTAGTCCCATTGCTTAGGTCAGTAACGGACGATGTAATTGGGGAGCAGCCTAGAGACTAAATCTACTCTTACCATATGTTCTGCATGGCTCTAAAACACTAAGAGGTTTTTATCACAGTATAACCTAGTGGTAACTGGTTATACGAGACCCACACGGTGGGGTCTTGGTATAGATTGGCTCTGTGATGAACGCGAGCAGACCAACACAGTACAAGAGACCAGAAGAAGGAGGCCAGGCTGCTGGACACACGGAAGGAGGGTCTCCTTCCTCTGGAGGGTGACCCAGTGAGATATAAGACTCCTTCAGTATTAATAGTCTGTAGGTATGCATGACAGAGAATGTCCTAGATCTTCATCACCTAAAAAAAGAAGATAAGCTGTCATTTCCATGGAATTCTGGACTGTGTTAACGTTAAAGCATCCCACAAATGTCAGTCAGTGTTATGCAGATTGGGTACCTACCCATCTGCGTTCCTCTGCTAATGCCTAGTGAAGATCCTAACTCACTTCTAAGAGGCTTATGTACCCACAAGGCTCTGGACATTAAATATATAATAGTGGGTTGGCTGTGATTCATTCCCATGACGATCCTTTTAATTTGTCGGCCAAGATCTATGTGTGGAATGGGGATAATATTTCAGAAAGAGCCTTATGCTGATGCAGGCTCGGCATGAAGGAAGGCAGGTGCTTGTTTCTGGCAGTTGTAGGAGGCATGAATCCAGAATGGATTTGCATCTTATCTTTGTGTGTATCATTTAATATTTATTGAGACCTTCCTAGGTTCTGGGGAATATGAAAACAAATATAAGCTGAGCCCCGGCTTCTCGCCGGCCAGTCAGTGTTAAGGCTCTATTTCTAAGTCACATCTACAATTTTTCTTTTCTTTTTCTCTTGTTAAAAGATTTTATATTCAAGTAATCTCTGTGCCCAACGTGGGGCTCAAACTTACAACCCCGAGATCAAGAGTTGCACACTCCAGGGGCTGAGCCAGCCAGGCGCCCCTAAATGCCGGGTTTTTACACTGTAGAATCTTGACTGTGAGTTTCTATTTTCAGGAGAAAAGAGAAGGCAGATTCTCTTCTGCGACACACCCTCATTTGTTCTCTGTATCATCTTCATTTGCCCATGTAGGACATACAACTCAAGGGTGCTTCACTCTGGAGCCCTGGAAGTGATCTTCAGGAGATGATCAGATGATCTTCAGAGGGTGTAGCTTGAGTGGGGGTGTATGGGAGTGTTAGCAACGGTAATAGGAGTGTCTATTTTGGAGTCAGCAGGACGCCGAGGGCTCTGATTGCTGGGACCTCCCAGACAAGCCAAGAGGGCCACACCAGGAAGGTGGTCTAAGTCAATTTGGGAGGAACAGAAGGTTTCTGATCTTTTCTATTCTGCTTCTGTCTCGAACCCCCGACCCTCCTGTGTTCTGGCAGAAGATTGTACCAGCCTGAGAGGTGAGACCAAGAACCACTGTAAACCCACTTAGACCATAATTTACTTTCAGAATCAGTTGATGACATCAGTCCATGCTTCAGGAATTGTGAGGGAAGGTGTCTCAACCAGAAAACCCCTAAAGGCGCTAAGATCGTACTCATTCAACCAGCCCATAACACCCTTGTGTTGAAGGGCAATCGAAGAAGTGTTGGAATTATATTTTTTTCCTTTTCCTCTTCAGGGTTTTAAAGACTTGACTTACCCAGATAGAGTTTTGTTGTGTATTTTTTTTTTGTTTTTTTTTTTTTGTTTGTTTTTATGTTTTTTGGTTTTGTTTTTAGAAATGGAGAGAGACCAAAAACTTACTATGTGACCTTGTATAAATTGCTTAATCCCACTAAGCTTTTGCAAAGTTTTCTCAGTTTTGAGGACAATAATGGTAGCTTCCCGAAGAGTTTTTGAAAGGGTTTTATGAGAAAGTCTACGTAAGGCACTGAGTATAGTGCCTAGAACGTAGCAAAAATGTGAACGGGGTGTCTGCGTGGCTCAGTCAGTTCAGCGTCTGACTTCGGCTCAGGTCATGATCTCAGTCTGTGGGCTCGAGCCCCACGTCAGGCTCTGTGCTGACAGCTCAGAGCCTGGAGCCTGGTTCGGATTCTCTGTCTCCCTCTCTCTCTGTCCCTCCCCTGCTCGCACTCTGTTTCTTTCTCTCTCAAAAATAAGTAAACATTGACAGAAAAATTTTTTAAAAAGTGATCAATGCTGAACTCTTATGAGGGTTTCTTTTCAAAGAGAATCTTTATCAATTGATTGTGATTCTTTGATCCTGCACCCTTCACCCTGTTTAAAACATCTTATTGACTAGATTTCAATTTCAAACCTTTTAATCTCTCTTTAAGGGCAGTTGAGTATAAAACATGGTTGCAAGGGCACCTGGGTGGCTCAGCCCGTTGAGCAACCGGCTTCTGCTCAGGTCACGATCTCATGGTTCGTGGGTGTGGGCCCCACATGGGGCTCTGTGCTGACAGCTCAGAGCCTGGAGCCTGCTTCGGATTCTGTGTCTCCCTCTCTCTCTGCCCCTCCCCCACTCTCTCTCTCTCTCTTTCAAAACATAAACATTAAAAGAAAAAAAACCATGGTTAGAAAACTAAACTAGGATCTCTTCTGCACGAGCGCCATGTTCCGATAAACCAATCCAAACTGGACTGCTCCCCAATCAGGATGATGAGCCAAGAGCTTGGGAATCCTGGCAGGAGATCTGTCCCTGGGTTGCTGCCGGTGGTATAAATAGCTGTGAATCTCCAGGTGATTTGCTAAAGGACCACACCCTCGAGAAGGGGTGTCTCTGCTAAGGGAAAGTAATCCAAAGAGGACATCGTACTCTCTCTTCACTGTGGGGAGAGTGCCAGGTGTGTTCCGTGGACAGCAAGAGCCCGTGAAAGCAAGGCTCACCCTTTGCGTCCTTGGAATGGCTGGAGAATCTGCCCAGGAGCTTTACAGATGGCGATTCCCAGAAGGTCTCTGCAATGTCCTCGGGGAGTGACTCTCGGGTGACTGATGAGGTAGGGTTCCACAGCTGGATGGAGCCATCGTCCCCTCCCAGGGAAGCTCAGAGACTTGCACGTGACCCCTCGGAGAGTGAGCGGTGACTCGAAGATAAGCAAATAGACAACAGGCACTAGAAGAACGATTCTCTCCCACTGGCCTTTCAAAGATACTTGCGATGGATCTCAATCTCACCCTCTTAACACAGCGTTTGGAGTTTTTCTTTTTTGGTCAATGCCTACGATTATTATGAATGCTGGGAGACTGGCAGAGAACAAATGATCTTCTGGGATGCACGGTGTTGAGAATGGCTTCATGGCAGAAAATGGACGTGGGGTGACAACTCAGAAGTTGGCCGTGGGTTTTTTTTTTTTTTTTTTTCTGTCCTGGTTGGGGGTGGGGGTGAGAAGACGATGAGACGATGAATAGTAAATGCTATTTTTATTGAGAGCTTACTATCTGCGAGGTATTTCCCGATGTGTATTGGATGCATTCTCTCAGTTAATCTTCACAACAAGTTACAGACAAGGGCTATGATTACTCCCATTTTGTGGATGAGGAAAACAAAATTTAAGGAGGTCAAGTAAATTGTTCCTGGTCACAGAGCTGGCATATGGTAGAATGGGATCTTGAACAGGGTCTGATCCTGGAGGCTGTACTCTTAAGCACTAAGCTAAAATAATGTGACTTTCAGCCTGACGTAGAGAAATATTGGCTGAAGCATGTTTCTTCAGGGACAGCACCTACGTCTTTGAAGAACGTCCTTGACTCTGAGTACCTGGCTGTTTTTGGCTGCACTTGAGAACCGATAAATGTTTATCAGCAGAACTGCCTGAATCGTTGGGTTCCATATGACAGCTTCTGAAAGCTAGACTTGCAAATTAAGAAATGCTGCCCCCTTACATTCTTGCGAACCAACAGAAATCATGAACCTCTCTCAAGATGGGGATCCGATTCAATTAAAAAACATGATTTATTTATTTCTGGCAAGATGTTGAAGTTAGAAGCACTGCCCTTCTCTCCATCCATTTGCCATAAAATATTAACTTGTTTGAGCGCGGTGCCTGATGTGAATGTGGATGGTATTGTGTGACTGCGGCTTAACAATATGTGTGCAAGCATGGAAGTAATCTCCACGAGATTTGACGTAAATATGTAAGGAGAAAGGATTGCCAGCTGCCGATGCAACGTCAAGGGAATCTGTTTAATGTGGGTTGTCATATTCGGGCAGTTATCGAGCCCAGAAGTGGATTGGGACAGAACTCCGACCTTTATCTATAATTGTGCAAACATCAGAGGGTCCTGATCAAGATGAAAGCGTGTTTCTCCCAGGGGTGTGCTGGTCAACGTCTAACGGAGAGCTCTCTTGAAAGTGAAAACAGCCCTAGCTGGTCGCATTGGCCAGTTTGTGTGATGTAATTGTCTGTGATAGATTTTAATTCCACTGTAGATGGAACTGAAAAGAGAGATATGCAATCGTCTCTCTTGAGATGATTTCACTGGGCTCCAACGTATCGCTTATTCCTCTAGAACCTCCACCCTGGTCCACGTGGGAGTGCCCACTCACCATCTTGCGTACAGATGGCTGCGGGGCTGGTCCCATTATCGTGGCCCTTGTCTACTGAACATTCCAACTTTACAGGCCAGATGCTTAGCATTAGGCTCCCGCTTCACAGGCTGCGCGGTTTCTTGTGATGTTTTGCCGTGGACAGGGTAGCAGCTGGAAGGTCCGTGAGAGCCCCGACGGCCCAACAAAGACTTTTCAGATGAACTGTCACGGGGATGGTGGGAGCAGACTATACTCAGTCCTCCTGGTCGTCTCGCCACCGTAAGAATGAAAGGCTCATTACGCACTGAAGGTGGGGGAAGGAGCCACGTCCACCGTCAGATGCAGGCTGAGTCGGGAGGGCGACGGGTTGCCTAGATGAAGTCTATGGGCAGCGTCTGTCCTCTCCCATCCTTGAATCCCCAGAATCCTTGGCCTAGAAGGTTCAGTTTAGTTTAGTAAACCATTACGCGCCAGACCCTCCAGGGTGAATGACTCCTAGACCTTGTGCCGAGGAGCAGGGCATCACGACTCTGTGCCACACGCACCGGTGAATGGAGATCTATCCCTGGTGTTAAGGGCTCAGAGAGGAGTTTACCTAGGAGCTGTCTAGAGTGGTAGTCAGGGAGGGCTTCCCGGAAGAGGCAGGCCAAAGTGAACTCTTTAAGAGATGAGTTTCTTTCTCCACAGCTCAGCTGGATAGAACTCAAGTCATTCAAGTTAATTGGATTCTCACCTCTTAAAATCTTCACAAAGGAGTCTCTTTCATCTGCTTTGGACCCCGAGCTTCAGGAAGGAAGAAGTATTTGGGTAGGATCGTCTCTAGACGCAGGTGCTAATCGTCCTGTGGATATAACGGGTTTTTGTTGGGGGGTGGGGTAGAGTTGGGGAATTTATTCATTGCTAAAGGAATATATCTGATCAAAAGAAATAAAGTTTCTACCAGAAAAGGGGCTGAGGGCTGATCCTATGAGGTACCCCGGCCTTTCAGGCTTAATAGGTGTAATTGTTTGAAGAACTAAGATTATTATTGTAACATGAATGTTGTCTACACGAACCCCGAAGCGAAGACAAGTCTTCTCAAGGCTCGTGGAGAAGCCAGAATGAAACGTCCAGCATGGGACGGCCATGCTGCCCAGCAGATGTATCCCTCTAAGTCAGCATGTTTTTCTGAGATGAGTCGGGAGACTTCCACAGAGTTTGCAAACTCACACACGTGCATGGCTGTAAGGTCTCTGGCTCCCAAAACACGTCCACGTAAGCACGTGCCCCGTCCTAGCTCCTAGGACTAGGAAGATTAGCAGGGACAGTGTCACAAGCCTGGATCTGGTACAAAGCTGCCCACTCTTTTGGACAAATCAAAGGGATGAAGGGTGTGTTCTTAGGGAGAGTTAGACTTTTATCACTGCAGAAAAAAGGATGACTTCCCCGGGGTTATGGCTTTGGTTTGGGGAGACACAAAGAACTGAGCAGTTTGTTTATTTATTTATCTATTTGTTTATTATTTATTTATCTTTAATGTTTATTTATACTTTTGAGAGAGAGAGACAGAGCATGAGCAGAGGAGGGGCAGAGAGAGAGAGAGAGAGAGAGAGAGAGGAAGACACAGAATCCGAAGCAGGCTCCAGGCTCTGAGCTGTCAGCACAGAGCCCGATGCGGGGCTCAAACTCCCGAGCTGCGAGATCATGACCTGAGCCGAAGTCAGATGCTCAATGGACCGAGCCACCCAGGCGTCCCAGAACTGAGTCGTTTTTTAGGAATATCCTTGTTCTCAATTTGTCTTTCAACTTGTCTCGCAAGAGGCTGAAGGTGGCCTAAATACACAGCCAAAAGACTAGGAAAGGGAGGTCCCCACTGATGCCAACAGAGAGGCCTTGAGTAGAGAGATGCCTGTGCTGTTTGAAAGGGTGGGATGGGTCCATCGGAAGTAGGAGAGAGTACTATTTAATCGACCCTATTCCATAATCTCAGTCTTGGAAAACCGCCACCGGCCTTGGCTTTTGTCAACCATCGAGATGCCCTAGGAGACCCCAAAAATTCAACCAACTCTGAGAAAACAAGTGCTGTGAACTTTAGAACTCCTCTCAGTTGAGAGGCATTGCCCTACACTCCCAGCTCTATGCTGCAAAGAGATGATAATTGTTTTCAGCATTTCCAAAAGGCCATTCCAGGGAATATTATTCCAGCAATTACGGAAGGGCACCGCGAAAAGAAAAGTCACCTATGTTCATGCAAGTGTGGAAAATACATAGTTAAATAGAGTGAAGCAGTTTATTTTCTACCATGTGTAAGAGGAAAGGATTAGTGGGGGGCGGGGGTGGGTAGGAGATTTAGAAGCTAGCCACCCCTGATGGAAGGTCAATTGTCCCTGATTCTTTAAAAAAATTTTTTAATGTTTATTTATCTTTTGAGAGAGAGAGAGAGAGAGAGAGAGAGAGAGAGGCAGAGTGTGAGCAGGGAAGGGGCAGAGAGAGAGGGAGACACAGAATCTCAAGCAGGCTCCAGGCTCCGACCTGTCAGCACAGGGCCCGACGCGGGGCTCGAACTCACGGATGGTGAAATCATGACCTGAGCCGAAGTTGGACGCTTAACCCACCGAGCCACCCAGGTGCCCCAATTGTCCCTGATTCGAATTCTGAATTCCTGGGTGACCCCTGCAGGATCGCTCCACATATCCAGTTCCTTTTCCACACAGACACGAAGCAGAAATTTCAGTAAAGTCATCTCAGACTTTTCTTACAAAATATCGTAAGGATTAAGCAAGCCTATGCTGTGAAAATGTTTTGAGCTCTGCGGTCAAGTACACGACCTAATGACAGGGTATCCGGCCCTGACCACCAGCAGGGTTAACCGAGGGGTTTGCAGGACAGGCACAGAATCCTCTGGCAGGACAGGGGAGGGCTGACACCGGGGGATGATCGGGAAGAGTCATGTCCCGTGTGCACAGACACACGGGTAGATAGGCATGCTGCGTCCTTGGGGGACAGTGGCTTATGTCCCCAGAGGAGAGGACAATCCCAAAGACTTGAAAAGACAGAAAACCTAGAACAATAAGCAGGTGCTCTAAAAAGTTTATTTTTTTTTTCCAGTTGGTGGTGACGGCAAGCCTGTGAACACTGGGCACGTAGGCAGTATCCTTCGTCCAAGTTTTACGATTCCTCATTCCCGTTGCTGAGTCATCGGGTTGTCTTGGAATCTGAGGGGAGAAGGGCTGGGAGGCGGGGCGGCCGCGGAGAAGCCGGACCTTTTTGAGCAGAGCAGGAGCGCCACCTTGCGTTGCAAGTGAGCTCTGCAGGCCCTGCTCATGGGATTAGCAAATTGGGAGTTGGGAATCCATTCCCTTTGGCAACAAGCTGACCAGTAAGGCCTGGGTTTACCCCTGTGACGCCCTGAATTATTTTTCTAATTTTTTAAAAGGTATTTATTTATTTTGAGAGAGACAGTGACAGCGTGAGTAGGGGAGGGGCAGAGAGAGAGGGGGAGAGAGAGGGAGAATCCCAAGCAGGCTCTGCACACAGCCCGAGATCATGACCTGAGCCGAAACGGAGAGTTGGACGCTTAACCGACCGAGTCACCCGGGCACCCCATATTTTTAACAAAAGGTGGTGTATTGGGGCCCCCCGGGTGGCTCGGGTCGGTTAAGCATCCGACTTGGGCCCAGGTCATGATCTCACAGTTTGTGGGTTCAAGCCCCACGTGGGGCTCTGTGCTGACAGCTCAGAGCCTGGAGTCTGCTTCCAATTCCTTGTCTCCCTCTCTCTGCCCCTCCATCGCTTGTGCTCTCTCAAAAATAAATAAACATAAAAAAAAAAAAGTATTGTATTGGTCACAATTGTTCAGAGGAAGACAACCAATAGAATATGTATGTAGCCTGTTAAGACTTTAAGGACTTAGCTCGCACAGTTGTGGGGGATGGTAGGTTCGAAATGTGTAGGGAATGCCAGCAGCCTACAAACTCGGGCAGGAGTTGATGTTACAGTCTTGAGGCAACATTTCTTCAAGGTTTCTTCTTAAGGCCTTCAACTGATTAGACGAGGCCCGCCCACACTAACCAGGGTAATCTCCCTTACCTAAAGTCAGCTGATGGTGGATATGAACCACATCCCAAGTTACCTTCACAGCAACACCCAGGTCAGTGTTTGATTAAATAACTGGGCATTATTTGACACATAAAACTAACCACCATGGTGAAGGAGCGTGGGGCAAGCTGAGGGCAAAATACAGGCTAATAGCATCCCCCCCCCCCCATCAGGTGGAATATGTATGACATTCCTCGGACACTCCCAGCTACCCAAGAACAAAGGAAAGGGGTTTAAGTGCTTGCCATGGTGATGTGGGAAACTAAGGCAAATGAAAAATTAAATTCCCTTACTGCCTACAGCCCATTGACAGACAAGTCCTTGAAACAGGCAGAGTGACCTCCTCTAGGAGCTCGGCTGCCTCCGTGAGGACGCTTTTCTGGGGGACAAAACAAGAATCTTAGCTTCACATTATCCCAACCCCGAGGATCCTGCAAGTTTACTTGAACATATAAAAATTCCTTTGGAAACGTCCTTTATCTCAACTGCCCCAAGATACATGCCCGCAATCAGACTCCAAGCTTATGCCCTCCCCCCACCCCATATACATCTGAAGGGTCCCATGACTGAGGTTTTATTAAATGGTAATAAATGGTGTTTCCCTAGCAACAGCTAGCCCCTCAAAGTCCTGGAAACCTTGCTTCCAAACTACCTTAGAGACTTACTCTATCCCTGACCCCCTCCCAACCTGAGGGCGTGTAGTGAGTTACCTGTCACGACCCCAGCGCAGCTCTTTCTGCCCACGGGTCCTGTCCCCGTGCTTTGATAAAATCACCCTTTGGCACCAAAGGCGTCTTCAAGAACTCTTTCTTGGCCGTCAGCTCCGGACCCCCCCCCCCATCACCCCAAAACTTCATTAATCATTAGGTAAAGGGGAGTCTCTGTTAACAGCTCTCTTCCTGGCACAGGCTCTCCTTTCCAATGCAGATTTCGGCAGTTGAGGGGGAAGCAGAGAGCTTTTCCTGCACCTGCTGGGTTTTGTTTACTTTTTTTTTAATTTAATTTTTCTATTTTACATCCAAATGAGCTAGCATACAGTGTCACAATGGGTTTTGTTTACTTTTAACTTGAAATAATCTTTATGCCAAAGCGGCCCATCTTGGAGCAGCCTGCCCTTGGCCCCTATGGCAACATTAGCAAGACGGGAAAATGTATTTTTTAACATTAACAGTATGAATTACTCTTCACTTGTTTCATTGTCATACGAAGTCAGCAACACTCAGGTCACTTTAGGTACATTGCCACTTCTACTTATTCCTTGTAACATGGCATTAGATTCTTTTTTTTTTTTTTTACGTTCATTTATTTTGAGAAAGAGAGAGACAGAGCATGTGAGCAGAGGAGGGGCAGAGAGAGAGAGAGAGAAAGAGAATCCCAAGCAGGCTCCACGCTGTCAGTGCAGAACCCGACGTGGGGCTCGAACCCACGAACTGTGAGATCATTGATGAGGTTTTGTGGTGACGGCGGGGCTCATGGGGCTCAGAGCTGGCGGCCAGGAGAGAATTCTTGAAGATGTCTTTGGTGCAAAAAGGTGATTTTAGTAGAACACGGGGACGGGACTCATGGGCAGGAAGAGCTGCCTGGACCCTGTGGAGACACAGGTTATATATTTGGGACTCGGGGGAGGTAAAGTCCAGGGGGAGTTTCCAGTGGGATTTTCATCTGCTAAAGAGGACTCACAGGCTAAGCCAGCTGTTGTCAGGCTAAGGTTGTTTTTCCCTCTGGCAAAGCATTAGCGTTAAGACCGTAGGGAGTTCCTGGACTTCAGGCCATTGATGGGGTTGCCTTTATCTGGTAAACCGGTGGGCAATCTTCTCTGTTTAACCAGTGGTTTTGTTGTGCTTTCTTGTTTTTTTGGGTAGCCGGGAGTGTCCAAGGAATATCACACATGTCCCACCCGGGGACATACACATCAGCCTGTCGCATGCTCCCTCATCAATCCCACCGAGTGAACTGGTTACCCGGGGGAACTCTCCCATTTGACTCTGATGAGGGAGGGTGAGACAAGCTGAGGGCAAAGCCCAAGCTAGCAACATCCCACCCCTCCCACCTCACCCCCGCCCCCCATGACAGTGGGTTGGTTAAGTGACATTCCCCAGGCACTCCTAGCTGCCCAGGAACAAAGAGAAGGGGAAAAACAGATAGTTAACTGATAGAGATTCAGTCATGCTAGACTCCATCAGTTTACGAATACCTTAGTAAATTACAAGAAAAGGGCCATCTTCTCAACAGCCTAATTTCCAGAAACCTGTAGACTCAGTTCCCTGGATCCCCTGATATCACCCTCTCCTCCTCAGTGATGTGGGGGAACCAAGGCCAGAAGGAAATGGCAGGTAACATTTCCTTATAACCTGCAGCCCATTGGCAAATACGGAGTGTAACTAATGTTTCTCTAGGCGCTCCCTGCGGTCTTAATGCTAATGCTTCCCTAGAGGGAAAAACAACCTTAGCTTGACAATAGCTAAGCCTCCAGGGATCTGTTAGCTCTTCACATATGGAAATCTCTTTAAGAAACTTCCTCAGGGCTTTATCTCCCCCAGCCCCCAAGTGCCAAGTATATAACCAGTCTCTCCTCCGGGTCTTGGGGAAGCTCTTCTTGGCCCGGGTCCCGTCCCCGTGCTTTAAGAAAATCACCTTTTTTTGCGCCCAAGATGTCTCAAGAATTCTTTCTTGGCCTTGGCTCCAGAACCCCCATCACTCCAAACCTCATCAACTGTTAAAAAAAAAAAAAGAAAGAAAGAAAGAAAGAAAGAAAGAAAGAAAGAAAGAAAAAAGGAGTCTACAGTTTTGATGGGTTTTTACCTCCTATGATGCTTTAAATGAGGCATTTCCAGCCCTGAACACTGAGAATCCCTCCTTTGGAGACCCTCAGGCAGCGCAGAGGAGGGGGACAGGAGACGAACAGGAGTCCCACGGTTGGTTCTTACTGGAGAGAGAAAAAGAAGACATTGGATCCTAGTTGGGGCTCTCTGGCCAGGCCGGAAAGTCCCACAGGATCAGCTAAGAGAGAAGGCGGAAGTTACAACCTTTCTACGGATCATCATTAGATCTAATTAGAAATAGAAGTAGAAATAATTAGTAGAGTCACCTGCTAGTTTCTAACCTCCTCCCCGAATCGTGTCCCCCCAAATTCTTATGTTGAAATCCTGACCCACCCCCCTCCGGATACAGCAGAGTGTGACTGCAGCTGACAAGGCCTTTCAAGAGGTGGTTAGCTTGCAACGAGGTCATTACGGTGGGTCCCAACTCAATGACTGGTGTCCTTGTAAGAAGAGGGGTTGAGGACACAGACGGATGCAGGGGGAAGGCTGTGTGAGGACAGGGAAGAAGAAGACGTCAAGGAAGCCAAGGAGAGAGGCTTCAGAATTAACCGCCTCTGCCTACACCTTGATCCCAGACTTCCGGCCGCCAGAATCGTGAGCGAGTTACATTTTGGTCGGTCGAGCCACCCGGTGGGTGATCCTTCACCACGGCAGCCCTGGCGAATTAAAAAGCGAGGTAGCGCAGCGTGTCCTGAACCGTTATCTGCTTCCACTCGTGTAGGCTGGTAGCATTGATGAGGATTTTGGTGGCCTGGCATTTAAAAATTCTCTTTTCTCTTAGGTTTCTGTGACTATGGGGTTTAGCGGTCGCGTGATAGGGTTGAGGGTGCATGACTAGCCCACGAAGTTGCAGGAAGCTTTCCGAACTGCCTGTAGTGACACTTGTATTTATGTTGTTACTAAGACACATGCGTTCCGTGGATGTGGTGGGAATTTCCATTCCAGGAAGCAATGCTTTCCTATATTAAAGACCGACCGGGATGCCAGTTTAGAACGAGCGTGCTCATGGTTACCACTAGTAATGTGGGTCGGTGCTACCAGCTACACAGGGCTTGGGGTAGGGCTGTAGGGCCTCTACAGCTTCCCTTGGGTGACTGCCACTAAGATACGATGCTCTTAGTCTGTTCAGATTCCTACAACAGACGACCACAGACTGGGAGGCTTATACACCACAGAGATTGATTTCTCAGGGTTCTGGAGGCCGGGAACTCAAAGATCAAGGCGCTAGCAGACTCGGTGCCCGGCCAGGGTCCTTTTCTGTGTTCACAGATGGCTGTCTTCTTGCTGTGTGGCCTCACATGGCAGAAGGGGCGAGGGAGCTCTCTGGGCTTCTTTCCTCTTTTTCTTTTTTATGTTTATTTATTTTAGAGAGAGAGGGAGACACAGAATCCGAAGCAGGCTCCAGGCTCCGAGCTGTCAGCACAGAGCCCGATGCGGGGCTCGAACCCACAAACCGTGAGATCATGACCCGAGCCGAAGTCGGACACGCAACTGACTGAGCCACCCAGGCGCCCCATGCAAGGGCCGCGCCCTCATGATCTAAATACCTCCCAAGGGCCCACCCCCTACTCCCATCATATCAGGCAATGGGATGTCACACATGATATTCAGGAGGACACAAACATTCGTTTATGGCAACTAAAGAATAAGCCATTGAGTTTATGAAAATATAAAGGATAAATATAACAAATGTAGTTATTATTAACACTTGCTTGGTGCAGGTTTTTTATGTTTACTTATTTTTGAGGGGGGTGGAGTGGGGAGGGGCAGATCTGAAGTGGGGTCCATGCTGACAGCAGGCAGATTGACACGGGGCTTGAACCCCCAGACTGTGAGAATCATGACCTGAGATGAAGTCGGATGTTCAACAGACTAAGTCACCCAGACGCCCCTACTTTCTGTGTTTTAAAGAAAGAATAAAACTTGCAAAAACAATAGTGTATTTTTGGTTACAATTATTAGCACCACCCCGGTCCTGCCTGGGCAGAGGACCCAGACTGACCATCAGAGACTCAGGGATGAACACATACGTCTCTCTCTTCCCCTGTTTCCAGACTGGGGATTGCACACAGCCTTGCGCTCAAATCC
Organism: Panthera pardus; assembly: GCF_024362965.1. Lineage (NCBI taxonomy): Eukaryota > Metazoa > Chordata > Mammalia > Carnivora > Felidae > Panthera > Panthera pardus. Next base: position 24,253,264 of record NW_026526876.1, on the reverse strand, counting down.
TTTTCTTAGGGCTATTCTTGGCTCTTCTGTATTTGTCAGGCTTTGCCATTTGATTCTCTGTTCGAAACTTACATTAGCACCGTTGTCTTTCAGAGAGAAAACCATCCTCCCTTTTCCAATTCTCTGGCTTCTCCCTGGCTGTTTCCGCCGTGAAAACACTGCCTGAGTCAGAAAGGGAATGACCGTGTGGCATTGCCATGCAGAACTGCCTTCAGGAACATCCACGGGGTCTCCCGACCTTCCCTGTCTTTGGAAGCTCGAAGCTGCCCCTGTCCCTGGGTGTTTGTGGGCTGTGTGTGGAAAATGCCTGCCTTGTGTGCCTTTCCTCTTCCCGCTGACATTGCCCTGCCCACCGAGCCCTGCCCGGGGAGCCTGTGAACCAGGACGTGATTTCCGAAACGCCTTCCTAAGCATCCCCATTCATCAGCTCATTGATTTTCTTCCTGCAGGCTTTGCAGGTATTTGCTGCAGGTAAGGAAGGAGTAAGGAAGAACCGGACATGATGAAGAGGCTCCCATCTGATGGGAAGACAGAATGAAAAGTACCCCGGCCTCCAGAAGCTGAGGTCAGAACCCGAAGAGAGGGGCTATCTGTCATATGTGTAGCAGAAGACAGGTAGTGAGTGACAGAGCCCCAGCTTGAAAAGGTCGACAGCTGAAGAAGAAACCAGGCAGGTGAAGGAAAACCTTCTGTTTGGAAAAGCCCATTAATTACCAATCGACAGAGGAGTCTTGAGATTGATATGTGACCAGATGTCCTTCTGTTTCTGTTAACAGAACTAAAAACTCCCTGCTTAAAAAAAAAAAAAAAAAAAAAAAAAGGCAGGAGGGTTAAGAGAGCAAGCTTAATAATGGAGATTGAGATTCCCTTGCCTCCCCCATAATACCAAGGGGCCCCAAACATTCTCAGGCCCACCTGATTTAGGAAACTGTGTCAATCAGCATTTTATTTTGCCGAAAGAAAGGGAGTTTAAGAATGTCTCTCCTTGGGGCACCTGGGTGGTTCAGTCAGTTAAACGTCTGACCCTTGGTTTCGACTGGGGTCGTCGTCTCACAGTTCGCGAGTTCGAGCCCTGTATCGGGCTCTGTACTGACAGCAAGGAGCCAGCTTGGGATTCTCTCTCTGCCTCTTTCGCTCTCTCTCTCTCTCTCTCTCTGCTCCTCTCATGCTCGCTTGCTCTCTCTGTCTCTCAAAAGTAAATAAATGAACTGAAAAAAGTCTCTCCTTTTCCACTTGAGCAATAAATGTGTGCAGAAGTCGTTCTAGTCAACAAGACTGTACCGGCTGCATTAGCTTCAAAGTCAAAGACAAGAATGAACAATCCATAAGAAAGGAATATGCTTATGAAGGATAGCCTAGAAGACCCTGAGATTCACACGCCCTGGAGAGGGCAACATTTCTCCTTGCCTACGATGTCTATACTATTTCAAACGCATCAAAAAGGCAAAGTAGTTACAGCCAAGGAGATTGAGAAAAACTTCTGGGTCCAGGCGTGACCGCAAATGCCCCCTGGAAGGGAGAAATCGTTGATGATACACTTGATTATTGTCAGAATTGGTTCCTTTATCTTCCTCGGCTGGAGTTGAGGCTTGCCCATTAAAGAAGAATGGGACAGAATGAACACGGGGAGGATGAGAAATGATAGACACGCCGTAGGAAGAAGATGAGAGAGAGAGAGCTGGGAACTCAAATTCTCATAAGGCCAAGCAACGACGACAAAGTTCCCTGGGCCAGAGTTCTCTTCCGTTCCGCAGGGTGCCTGCCCCATACTCCATATGCCAACAGAAGGTTAGATTTTAAATCTTGGGGAGAATGAATACCTTGTTGCAAAGGAACACTGGCGATCCCCATACTTCGGATCCCCTTACTTTGTGCCAAGTTAGGTGAGACAGAGCACCTCTGGAACCCCTGGAGAGTCCACATCCTAGGGGGATGATGTGACAAGTTTACCTGGGGCAATCTTGTCCCAGGGCATCCCCTCAGCTTCTGGATCCTGGGCTTGTTCTGTTTGTTTGTTTGTTCGATTTCAGGATCCTAAAGAGAAAAGCAAACAGAGCCTCCACGCCCTGCAAATGACAGATGTTTAACTCCTCTGAGGCTTTGTTCTTCACCTTAATCACAGCTACACGAAGAAAAACACCAGCAAAGGCATCATCAGTGAGATGAACGCATTGACCCTCTAGAATATTTATAATTGCACAGGTACCTGGGGATGGGGGTGGGGGTGGGTGGGAACGGGACTCACCCCCTCCTCCCTGCCCACTTAAATTTCTTATTTTGTCTGGCTGCATGGTAGTAGCAGTTTGTGATCAGAAATCACCCAATCTTTGGGTCAGTGTGACCATGGATACCCATTTGACTGCATCCATGCAGATCTTCCCGGAGTAGAGTGGGAAAGAACTAAATGATGGCAGTCTTTGGCGTTTAGTGCAATTGCGAATGTTTAAGAAACCCAGAGTAGGTATTCAGGGCACGGTGTTTAATCCCTTTTGTTGTTTGTTTTTCGTTTTTGTTTTTGTTTAAAGTAGCAAAATCCAGGGAACCAAAGCCACAGGAAGTCTCTGTGGGAGACGAAGGTCAAGTGGAAAGGGGAAAGTGGCCACTTTATGATGTAGTGCTCGACAGGCAAAGCAAATTGCATTTCTCCAGGGAGATTTGCTTAACCCTCAGCAGGTTCAGACAGGGAAACCCATTTGCAAATCCCCAGACAATGATGGTGGAATGTCCTTCTCCCTCCCCCACCCAACCAGGAAACCCAATACCCTATGCTGGGAACTCAGAAATAAAAAGTACTTAGGTCTAGTACGGCAAACATACAAAGGTTTCCATACAAATTTAAATTTCTCAGAAAGGCAGCAAAGAGGACACCATAACAGATCTCTTTTTCACTGTTCCCTCGCGTTAAGAACTCTTAAGGCTGGAGGGGACTTTGTGAGCCACCCCAACCCGTGTCTTCTCATTTTATGCAGAAGAAATCGAGATCCAATCCTTTTTGGAAGAGCGATCTCTAGTGCAAGAATTGTAGGGGCTTTAGTGGAGCCAGAATGTTCCAACACTCACGTTAGAATCAGCCCTGCACATACCACTTGGTGGAATCACATCCTAAATTGTTGACAGGGACGCGGATTGTGTTGTTGTTGTCATAGCTACAAGCTGTGCTGTCATTTCCTGGAACCCAGGGAGTTTTACAGGCAGAGCTTAGTGGAATAATAGAGATGGGTCTTCAGCAACTCACCGACCCATTGGTTGAGTCTCTCCTTTCTGCTCTCCGACCATAGAGCTGTTTTCATTGTCCCATGGCAACTGCGTGGTGGTCCCTTTATTGAGGCCCGTCCCTCCTGGTTCTGGGAAATCATCATCATCCACAACCAAACTCTGACATACCTGCTTTGTTTTATGAGCCAAATTTCTTATGGTGTGTTCTTTAGGGCCCTGGTTCCTTGACATCTTGTTAGATGTTCCTTAACATAAGTATCTCTTGGCCCATAAAGTCTGAAAATTTTGATGTTAAACGAATTTTGATCGGTATAATTTTGATGTGTATAAACATGTTTGCATATTATGCTCCTCTTTAAAAAAATGTTAGTTTATTTTTGAGACAGAGACAGAGACAGAGCATGAGCAGGGGAGGGGCAGAGACAGAGGGAGACACAGAATCCGAAGCAGGCTCCAGGCTCCGAGCTGTCAGCACAGAGCCCGATGCGGGGCTCGAACTCACGAGCTGTGAGATCATGACCTGAGCCGAAGTCGGACGCTTAACCGACTGAGCCTCCAGGCACCCCTTAAGTATGCTCCTTTTGAAAGCATCCACAGTGATATGTTTCATGGAGAAAAATTCATTCATGCTGCTATTTTCTGAAATATTTGTCCCCCCCCCCCCCCCGCCAAATCTCAGCCATGTTTGGAAGCGTGTGCTTCACATCAGCTCTGGGTGCCAGAACAGCCTGACGGATCGTGATGTTCCAGCCGTTCGAAAGATACCGCTTTCCAGCATCAGCTGTAAGTGTGCCTTCCAAGTCCAACCTATTTCAGATTCCAAACATGCTGTGACTTTTGTTCTGGTGAAAGCTGCTGGTCCCAGGAAAGAATGAAGCATGTTCAAGCATCCTTCTTTCCTTCGCTCCATCAAGATGCGCACCGCACAGGGACTTCTGGGGGCATCCCAGGGCTGGTTTGGAGGGGCTCCGATCCGGGAGCCCCTCATATAGTGTCTCAGGATGCAAAGTCCTGGGCTCGACTCCTCAAGGATTCGGTCTTCCAGGAAGCTCGAGAAACCTGGTGGACACAGAGATGTCTCCCTCCTGGCTAAACCTGCCTTCTCTCGCCTCAGTGCCACCCTGGGAAGGCCGGAACGGATGATTTAATCTAGATTTTTTTCAACTTCAGGAAGAAACTTTGTTATTTTGGGGACCCTTTCACCCGGGTTCATTTTTCCTTGCCTTCTCTCCACGCACATTGGCTTGAATTAAGATGTGAGTCCAAAGAGGTCATTCGATCTTCTGACTTTTGGGCTCGGGGCAGTGGCACAAATGGAGTCCTGGTGGTTCCTATGTACGAAGGGTTTTACATAGGGGTTTGGACCCAAAGGCTGTGGTGGTAAATGACGGATTTTCTCTAGAATGGCTCTTCTGCATGTGTCCTGGGTCAACCTTCAGTCATAACAGAGATCGCAATAAAGTGAGTCAAATGAGTATTTTTGTTTCCCCGTGCATGAAAGTTATGTTTACACTATACTGTAGCCTATTAAGTGTAAATAGCATTATGTCTTAAAAAACCAATGCTTTATTTATTTATTTATTTATTTATAGTTTATTTATTTTGAGAGAGAGAGAGCATGCATGCAACCAGGGGAGGGGCAGAGAGAGGGAGGGAGAGAATCCCAAGCAGGCTCCACACTGTCAGCACAGAGCCCAACATGGGGCTCGATCCCACGAACCGTGAGATCATGACCTGAGCCGAAATCAAGAGTCGGACATATCCAACTGAGGCACCTAGGTGCCCCCCAATGCGCGTGTTTTCGTGAAAAAATACTTTATTGCCAAAAAATGCTAACTATCTGAGCTTTCAGTCAGCTGTAATCACTGATTACAGATCACCATAACGCATATTATAATGATGAAACATTTGAGATGTTGCGAGAATTACCAAAATATGACACAGAGACATGAAGTCAGCAGACGCTATTGGAGACATGTCACCAATAAACGTAGACAACGTAGGGTTGCCACAAACTTGCAATTTGTAAAAAATGCCCTATCTGCCAAAGCGCAATAAACAGAAGTGTAATAAAACAAGGTATGCCTGTAAATAGATGGGGAATTTCAGATTCTGGATCCCGGATCCCTGGATCTCTCCTTCTCAGGGACGCAACAGTGGTTTTGAGTGGATAAGCCAAAAACAAATGGTTTATACATCTGATGACGTTGGCAGCCGAGAGCATTTTAGAAGAGTCCCCATTCAATTTCCCTTTCCAGAGGTTGAACCTACCTCTGAATTTAATGGGTAATTATTTTTCAGTAGGAACGTGTACTTGCAAATAAATAAGCACTGAACTTTTGAAACTGTCCCATGGCTTAATTGGAATGCAGTTCAAGCTGTCATCACCCAAGAGGCCAGAATTAAATTCTAGGGAGATAAGCATTTCCTGTCTGACTTCCCTCATGGAGTAGGCTTCGTGCTGTGGGAACTGTGGGAAGGAACGGGCAATGTTGGTTTCTATGTTTGACCAGAAGATGGCACCATCTGGAAACCTATCTCCACATCTCACTAGAAACAAGGAGTTTCTGTTTTTCACAGGGAGGTCAAAGATGCAAAGCAGAGCTGGAAAAAAACCAAATATCGTAAAAGACCATAATTCATACAGTGAAGATTCTTGCTGTCCCTGGGTGTATTTCTTTGGGAGTCCCGAGTGGGGGGGTGGGGGTGGGCAGGGGGAACAGGCAAAAAGAAATCTCGTATGAACATTCTGGGTATTGAAGAGACAGTTTCCCAAGTTCTTTTAGAGAAAGGTACAAAAAAACAAAATGCTCTTATGTTGTCGTAAATAACAGACTGGTGTAGGGAGTGGGGGAAGGACTTTTCATTCCTTTTCTAGAAAGAAACTGCTTCACGATTCCAGTTCCATGACCTTTCCTGCTGCCCCAGAGGAATGGACACTTCCTGACTTGTACAATGAGACCACTTGATGGTTCTTACTCTCATGGTATTTAAGAACTGGGGAGGAGTTTTGAGAACATTCGGTCCAAGTTTTATCCAGCACAGGAATTGATCTCGTAAGTAGATAGTGGAAACACTGTCTATTTGCAAAGCTCACTGGGGTCGATGGTACATTCACACATCTGTCAGTTCATCGTCGGACCCGCAGGTCAGGTTGTTTTAGTTGGACTATGGCCAGCTAACACTCCTAATGCTGTTTCTTGAGTACTTTATTCGTTCACAATCCATTCATTAAATGGATAGTCACTTATTTAATTGGTATTTACCCAAGGCCAGGCACTGAAAGAAATAGGCTTATATCCCTTACCTTACTAAATGCTACAACCACCACCTGAGACACGTTCCATTATTTCCCGTTCACAGGTAAGGAAACTGAGATCAGGAAGATTAGGTAACTTGTCCAAGGGAACACAGCTAGTAAGTGATGGCGGTCACGGCAGGGAGCTTGCTTTGAACCGTCTGATGAACCCCGAGTTCATACACTGAACTACAACGTTCTCATGCTCCCAAAGTGCACGTGGGTGGCCCCTTAGGGATCCTGTCGTCTCACCCTGCCACCTAAGCATTTTTATTTGAACCCTGATGGGCACATCTGCCTTACAGGGCACTGGGACTGATCTTCAGCTCCTCAATCTCACGTCTGCCCCTTCGTCCACATGATAACCCTGCAAATATTTGTGTGTTATGAGCATATCCTAGTACTCGTTCTTAACAATTTTTTTTTTAAGCGAAACAGACCCAGTTTTCTAACTTTTCCTTAAAAGAGATAACTTGTACCCTCTTATTACCCTGCTGGTTTTCTCGGTAAGCTCCTCCTTTGTCAATGTTTCTTTTTTTAAAAATGCCTAAAATGGCGTGACCGGGCTAGGACACAGTGGGTGTGATTGCTTTCCTTGGTCCGCACCGTGTTCTGTCCAGAGTGGGAGGATATGGGCTCTGATGATATGTCTAAAGCCAAACCAGCTACCATTTGTCCCTGTGTAAACCATTTAATCCCCTCTGGATTCTGTTTCCTTATTTGTAGGTCTCTACGCATCCGCTGCAACCTTCTGAGACTCTCCATTGTTCATTCATGGGATATCTGCCTCCCCCGTTAGTCTGTCTTCTGTGAGGGCAGAGGCCGGGGCCATTCTGTTCCACCCTTAAAGCCTTGCTCCGTTCCTGGCACCACCCAGCTGTTTAACTGGCAAAATAATGCATCTGCCACATGGGAGTAATTAAACCCTCTCTTCCTCCTTCACGGGATTGTTGTGCAAAACCAATGAGAGAATACACATAAAAGTAGTCTGCTAAAAACAATGCCACGCCCACTGCATACGCTTTGTGTCTGACTCCATTGCATAAGCTTTTTGAAAAAGTCATGTGATTGCTTTGCAGGGAATACAAAACTCCCAGGGTATTTTTTTCCTTACTCTATTCAGCTGTTCATTCATTCTTTCTTTTTTAAGACCCTACTAGGTGCTCAGACAGTGTATTTTAGTTCAAAGTACTATTTATAAAGTCAGTCAGAGAAAGACAGCTATCCCATGTTTTCACTCATCTGTGGATCTTGAGCAACTTAACAGAAGACCGTGGGGGGAGGGGAGGGGGCAAAAAAAGAAATAGTGATGAACAGAGAGGGACGGAGGCAAACCATAAGGGACTCTTAAACACAGAGAACAAACTGAGGGCTGATGGGGGGTGAGGGAGAGGGGAAAAGGGGTGATGGGCTTTGAGGAGGGCACTTGCTGGGATGGGCACTGGGTGTTGTAGGGAAGCGATGAACCACGGGAATCTACCCCAAAAACCAAGAGCACACTGTAGACACTGCATGTTGGCCAATTTGACAATAAATTATATGTAAAGAAAAAAGACAAAAAACCGAAGTACTATTTATAAGCTCAGCAAATTCCTTTCATCTCCTCGAGTTGCACTATTTTCCTCGTTTAATCCTGGTGGTCCTTCCATTGTTCCATTGACTTACATCACTTACATGTGTACAGTCTAAACCTATTACTGTTACTGCAGTGTGCAGTGACTGAGCTGGGTTTCTACTGCATTAGTTAGACACAAAAATTCCATGCGTTTGTTTCTTACTTATTTGCTGGAAGAATCGTATGGGCGGAATGGGCTCTAGGGGCTGTTTCCAATATACGAAGGTGCTGACGTGTTTTAATTCATTTCTACTGATGGAATAAGAACAATAAAGCATGCCTTAAAGGGATTTAATTACACCAGGGAAAATTTTATCCTGACTGAAGGTTATCAAGTCCCTAGAGTAGCTTGCCCATTTTAAGCTGGAAGGACTCTACAAAGTAAGGAACTTAAGAGAAATTGATACCAGAGATAATAGTGTATTTTTCTTTTCTGCTAGAAGTCTTTTAAAGTCAGTGAAATTCCTTTTTACTTTGTAAGGTTTCCTACCAATGTGTTCCATGGAACTTTCTCTAATTAGATGCCTCACAAAAGACTTGTCCATGACGAGCCCTTCTGGGAGATTTATAACGTACAGATGGGAGATTTATAACATACAGAGAGAAACCAACATAACTTCGTTTAACCCAATCTTGTCCAATCTTGACTTTAGAATCCTTTGGTCACAGACCACCCCGTTTATCATCTTGGGAAATGCATGTGTGGAATAACGTTGGACAGATCTGCCTCTAGTGGTCTCTGCCTTCTAGACGATCTGCTTCATTTGTAGACATACGCTCTTTGCACAACCCTCAGCAAATACAAAAGAGTGGAAAAAAGTCTTTCCTTCCTGTAATTTCAGTTTGAGGTGCAAGTATCAGGTGAGGCCTCAGAATTCTCTTGCAATAATTCATAAAGGTCGGTGTAAGACCTGACCAGACTCCAAAGTCTTTCGGTGTCTCAGATACTCCAAGCACATCCCGTAGAGTTGTCTTTGAGCCATGAGGGCTCTATCCTTTATGCTGTGGCCAATATAGTCAAGGGAAAGCCAGCTATCCTGAGAGAAGTGTTCCTTCCATTCCAGACATTGGGCTTTGGTCCTCTCGGAGAGGGTATGGCGCTAGGTGCCATAACCGCCCAAGCCCCAAACCCTGGAGATCTCACTCTATCCAACACTCATGACATTTTAACTAAAGCATCTGGCCAGAGTCATGCCAAAGGAAAAGGGGACTTACCATTGCAATCTGCATCATCTTTGCTGTGGGGAACTCTACGATTCTACCCTGCTTCTCCCTTAAGGGATTCTCCCAGCAGGGGCTGGTAGTCCTTTTTCCTGTCTTACAGACTACTCCAGTACCATGATTTTGAGACTCAGCCTACTTTGGGGGGATCTCTACTTCCCAGGTCCTTTTCCCTGCCTGTTGCACCATAGACCCAGGGTCACAGACTCACTCCCTAACTCCTCCAGGATCAGAGCCCAATTTTACCCATCAGCCGATAAGAAAGGTTTTCTTTTTGAGCACACACTGGTGGAAACCGGCTCTTCCTGCTCCTCAGCCAGCAGCCATACAGGTGTCGGTATAACCTTGTACTTAATGTTCCGTTTGAGGCAGATTTGCTAGGTCATGTGGTAACTCTGTGTTTGACATTTTGGGGATATGGCAAACTGTTTTTTACAGTGCCGAGAACTTTTGCATGCCGAACGGGAATGTATGAGGCTTCGGATATCTCCACATTGTCACCAGCACCTGTTACCTTCTGTTTGTTTGTTTCTTTGCCTTTTTAGCTGTAGACATCCTACTGGGTGTAAGGTGCTATCTCATTCTGGTTTTGACTTGCACGTCACTAATGCCTAATAACGTTGAGCATCTTTTTACGCGTCTATTGGCTATTCGTAGATCTTGTTCAGAGAAATGTCTCTTCAAATCTTTGCCTTATTTTAAACTTGGGCATTTTATCTTTTTATGTTGGGTTGCAAGATTTTTTAAATATATACTTTGGATACTAGACTTGTCATGTTTGATTTGCAAGAATTTTCTCCCTTTCTGTGAGTTATCTTTTTACTTTATTTTAATATAATTTTTCTAGCGTTGATTTATTTTTGAGAGAGAGAGAGAGACAGAGCACGAGTGGGAGAGGGGCAGAGAGAGAGAGGGAGACACAGAATCCGAAGCAGGGTCCTGGCTCTGAGCCGTCAGCACAGAACCTGATGTCAGGCTCGAACCCATGAACTGTGAGATTATGACCTGAGCTGAAGTCGGACACTTAACTGACTGAGCCACCCAGGCGTCCCTCTTTTTACTTTCTTGATAGTGTCTTTTGACACACAAAAGTTTTACATTTTGAAGTCCAAATTATTAGTTTTTCCTCACACTTTTTTGCATAGTATCTAAGAAATCATTGGCTGATCCAAAGTTGCTAAGACCTATAGCAAAGACACCTCATTTTATAGCTTTAGGTCTTGTCTTTGGTTTTTGATCCATTTTGGGTTCATTTTTGTATATGGCGTGAAGAAGGGGCCCAGTTTCATTCTTTTGCATGGGAATATCCTAGAATGTACTCTTGAACTTCTGTGTTGGGATAAGACCTAGTAAAGTCTCTGCAATTATGCAATTTCCAGATCAGGAGACTGGCTACTCGATTCCAGTTATGAGTATGTGTAACCGGAACTGTGATTTGGATGCCAACTGTTCGGGGCCAGAACCTCATTCTAACAAACCCCAAGGGACTCTTAAATTATCGTGCTGGCTTTTCTATGGAGAGCGTCTCTACAGACCCATGAGGCTTCAGATTATGTTCCAGTGAAGGGGACCATTTTCCAGGATGGAGACATCTTTTAGGCAGATGGAGATTTGGGTGGTGATAGCATTTGGTTAATGGCATTTGGCTTGCAGGGACCTTGCCACATTGAGTCCTGGGACTGAAGATGGATGACACAATGACAGTGTCAGTTCATGGCCCAATTTCAGGGAAGACAGCAGGATTTTTTCCCAGGGAGTGTTCGCTCTCTCTCTTTCTCTTTTTTTGTCCTGTATGCCATCGGCTTCTCAAAATATTAGACATAACAGGGCGTCTCGATGGCTCAGTCGGTTAAGCGTCCAACTTCGGCTCAGGTAACGATCTTGCGGTCTGTGTGTTCGAGCCCAGTGTCGGGCTCTGAGCTGACAGCTCAGAGCCTGGAGCCTGCTTTGGATTCTGCATCGCCTTCTCTCTCTGCCCCTCCTCCACTCACTCACTGTCTCCCTCTCTCTCAAAAGTAAATAAACATTAAAAAAAAATATGAGACATACCAGACCCAGAAAAATGCTAAAAATCCCACCCTTTTCATAAAGGAGATTCAGAGACTAGAATGAGTATCGTCAAGAATTAAAAATATTTTTTTTAATGTTTATTTATTTTCTAGAGAGAGAGAGAGAGAGCGAGAGAGAGAGAGACAGTGAGGGAGACAGAATCGGAAGCAGGCTCCAGGCTCTGAGCTGTCAGCACAGAGCCCAACACGGGGCTTGAACTCATGAACTGCGAGATCACGACCTGAGCTAAAGTCGGACGCTTAACCGACTGAACCATCCAGGTGCCCCTCAGCAAGAATTTTTATTTCTGCTCAGCAATGGATAAGCTAGCTTTTTTTTTTTTTTTTTTTTTTTTTTTTTACCTTTAATGAAAAGTCAGGCTTTGTAATGCTTTCATTGCTGGAATTGGGGTGGGGTAGGTCCTCACTCTTTGAACCATCTCTCTACTCTTGGATTTGATTAATATTAAGTGTTCAGGGGCGCCTGGTTGGCTCAGTCGGTTGAGCGCCGGACTTCGGCTCAGGTCACCATCTCACAGCTCGTGAGTTCGAGCCCTGCGTCGGGCTCTGTGCTGATGGCTGAGCCTGGAGCCTGCTTTGGATTCTGTGTCTCCCTTTCTCTCTGCCCCTAACCCACTCGCATTCTGTCTCTGACTCTCTCAAAAATAAATAAACATTAAAAAAAAAATTAAAAAAAAATATTCAGTGTCCAAAATTTTAATTAGGATCAATGCTTGTGACAAGTTTCCCCAATCTCTCCCAATGAAACAATCACCACTGGAGAGCAATTAAAACGTGAGGCCGCCTTGACCCTGGGTTCAGGCAAAAAGGTCCCACACAGACAGATCGTTTGACTGGGTTCAGGGGTTATTTGGAGCTCAGAGTTGCTGTGTTTCTTGTGAAACAAGCATGGATTGTCATGGCCAGTGTCAAGGGTCTGGAATGGCATGTTGGGTCACCCCTCAGGAGTTGGGCTCCCGTCTGGTGAAGAGCGCCCATCTTTGACCAAAGGCCAGCTCTCAGGATGTAACCTTCCTAGAGAAGGGACGGCTTGTTCTCTTGGCACGAATAAAACTCATGCTGTGTTTGTGTACCATCATGTGCCAGTTCCCAGCAGCGCAGAAGGGACTGAAACATACCACCGTAGGACAGAATCCAAGATGCCAAGGGCCAAAGTCATGTGACCATCCTGTGAATGCAATGGCTTTAAACACTGGGTGGAAAGGGGACAATAGAACGAAGAGCCAGAGATTGTTTTTTCACACAGGGTGAAAGGAAGCCCCATCCCTCTCAGATGAACTTGTCCCTGTGGCATGAGAACATTGTTTCCACTCTATTTATCTCGCTCACTTATTTGCTCTTTGCAAGTAGCTTAAGCAGAGTAAACATCTGAGTGGAATTTATTCTGATTACACTTTTGAATTCCTGGTGGAAAACACAGAATTATAGCTTTAAGAACCTCCCTGCCATGAAATACATATTCATGATCTTTACTCAAGTTACTGGGTCATGACATGCAAACGCGCGAATGCTGGTCGCCCCAGTGCTTGCCATTTAGAGCAGCAGGAATAATAGTTCTGTTCTCCAACTGAGTACGAACACAATAGCAATTTGGACTAAAACGTACATTCACCACCACCCTCCGCCCCAAAAAGCAAGGTGACTTAAGAAACAACCATGTTTTGAGAAAGGAACACATTCTTTTAGAAATAGGATACTCAGGGCACCCGGGTGGCTCAGTCGGTTAAGCATCCGACTTTGGCTCAGGTCATCATCTCGTGGTTCCTGGGTTCAAGCCCCGCGTCGGGCTCTGTGCTGCCAGCTCAGAGCCTGGACCCTGCTTTGGATTCTGTGTCTCCCTCTCTCTGCCCCACCCCCACTCACGCTCGGTCTCTGTCTCTCTCTCTCTCGAAAATAAGTACACGTTAAAAATTAACAAGAAATAGAAATAAGATACAGAGATAAAAATGTAGACACAGACCGATACTGTAGTTGACATGAAGCAAATCTTCACTGATCACATTAGACCTTTAATCCCCATTCCTGTTAGTTTTTTAACATACAAATCAGAGGGGGTCAGTTTTTTCTCATTTCTCTTTACGATTTAGACTTTTACATTCTGTGCTACAGTTTGCTGCTTTAGAGCTACTAAAGCTAACTAAGGTTAGGGCTAACTAAGATTTACAGTTTGCCCACTTTATTAGGTACAGCTTGAAATGCCTGCCTCCCTTCTGTTTCTTCTATTTCCCTCTACTTAACTGAACTAGATTTATTAAATTAAATCAAGGCAAATTACAAGTAGCTGACAATGAAGAGATATAGTGGAGGCAGTCTGCAAGCAGTCATGTCTATGATGATGGTATGTCAACAGTAATGATGTTTCTGTAGTAAAAGCTTTTAAGTGTCCACGAATGGTCATGAATTGTTGTTTCAAATGTGGGGTGATGATGATGGTGGTGCTTTCTCTAACATTTACCGAGTTCTTCTGAGGATGCCAGTATGTGTTTGTAATAGGCTTTCTGCTCATTTCCTCACTTAATCATTGCAATTCGATAACGAGACGGGGGCTCTTATCAACCATTTATTCCACATGAGGAGACCGAGGCTTCATGGCCACAGGAACTTAACCCAAAAAAGCAAGGCAAGTCCGTCATCTGTGAAGGACTATGGCTAATGACAAGCCCCCACCAAGAACAAAGGTGCATGCCAGCAGCCAGGGAAAATCCTAGTTCAGTCTTGCATTTGGGTTTAAAGATTTTAAAGCTTATGAACGGAAAGGATAAATGACTGGCAGAGACCATGTTCAAAGATGGAAATACATTTGACAGGGATTCAGACGGGAAATGGGGCTACTACATCGGACATGGTGAACTACAATTTGGTACAGATGGGGACATTCCCTGTGGATTGAGTCGGTGTGCCTTCCATTTTTTTTTTTTTAAATTTTTTTTTTTAACGTTTATTTATTTTTGAGACAGAGAGACACAAAGCATGAACGGGGGAGGGGCAGAGAGAGAAGGAGACACAGAATCGGAAGCAGGCTCCAGGCTCTGAGCCATCAGCCCAGAGCCCGACGCGGGGCTCGAACCCACGGACCGCTAGATCGTGACCTGAGCTGAAGTCGGACGCTTAACCGACTGCGCCACCCAGGCGCCCCTCATTTTTAAAACTTTAAGTCCTATTTTCCTGGGAATCCTATGGCTCAAAAGAGATATCAGCTTATGTAATAACACTGCATGTGGGCCACCGGACCCTGCACTGCAAAGTGGATAATGAAGAAACGAGAAGAAATACTTTTTGGCTATTTATCTCCAAAGACGGCAAAGGTATCAACAGATGCATGAAATCAGCAGCTAATACCAGACCTCACACTTACCTGAAACGTTCAGGCTAGAATTGTGTCCTCAATACTAACTTCTCAGCTTGACGTAGAGAGCCTCGTGGCAAGATACAAAGAAAGTGGACTCGTTTGTGGGTTGCTGGCAAGTTTCTTGAGCTAGTCTTCCTGTGATAGGTAGGGCACATCATTCGTCATTTGTGATTAATATTTTTGAGATTCAGATGAGGCATGGAGCAGTAATACTTAATGTTTGGTGAAGCGAAAGGAAAGCCAATGGCTTCTGACTTTTTTCCATCTCGTCTCCCTCATTTCAAAACAAATATGCTAATATCGCTCCAAGATTTGTGGCAGATGATTGGGTAATGTGAGCCTGGGGGCTGGGGGGTGGAAATAGACTAATATCAGGAAGAAGAGGATTAGGGATTGCCATGCAATGGGGGGCCCAGCGAGTGAGGAAACAAATAGGGAGCCCGGCGACGCAGAGGGGTTTAGAATTTATAAACATTGTTCATATTTTTTCTCACAAAGTCAGAAGGAGGGAAAGCGAAAAGCAGATGAAGTAAGGGGTCACGGCAGAGAGGAAAACACTCAAGAAAACGTCCAGTGCCTCATCTACTTGAAACTTACATATATGCCAATTGGAACACTCGGAATCCAAGCAAGAATAAGGAGCAAGGAAAACGCTTTTCCCATTTGCTGAGTGGTCATCAATAAAAGGATATATCTAATTTTGTATTGTTGTTTTCACAAGCATCGCGAACAGAAGGCTTTCATTTGTGAAGAGCAGGTCTGGAAGATTGTGTCTGTACTTCCCTCTTATTTGGTGGTTCCATAGACTGCGGGACAATTTTATCCTTTGGATGAACTCTTGATAAAGCTTGAACAAAAGTCAAAATTTCAGCCATATTCTCTGCTCTCTCTCTCTCCTTTCTCTCAGAAACCAGAGTTGACCAAAATCTGACCAAAACTCAGATTTTTAAAAATGTTTATTTATTGAGAAAGAGAGAGAGAGAGAGAGTAGGGGAAGAGGAGAGAGAGAGGGAATCCCAAGCAGGCTCTATGCTGTCAGCCCAGAGCCAGACGCAGGGCTGTGAGATCATGACCTGAGCCAAAACCAAGAGTCAGATATTTAACCAACTGAGCCATCCAGGCACTCCCTCCAAATCATTCAGATTGACCAGAAAGCCAGAGCCTGGGGCTCCACTCGATAAGTCATCTGGCTCATAAATGAGATCCTAGTGTTGAAAGTCTATAGAGTTTAGCTAAAAAAGGAAGACCCCCAACAATGGGCTTGGAAAAGTTTTGGAAGTAAAAATGCTCCTTGACATCCAAAAAACAAAAAAGAAAAAAAAAATCCGAATGGAAAAAGCAAGAGAAAGCAGAAACATGAACAAGGCCATTCTAAGTCACTGGTCTTTGGGTGGATTTGGGTCAGGGTCACAGACCCAGTGGCCAGCATTGGGCTGTTTGAGAAGTTTCAGGGCTTTGCAAGCAAGCCATTGTAGAAGCATGACTCACTGCACGGTGAATCATTTGAAGCCTTCAGAACTAGAGATTAACCACCAGGAACCTGGCCCATGTTTGCAAGAAGTGGCCCAGGCCATCCAAACAGAACAGAACCACAACCTTCACCTCCACTGTGGGACATTCCATTTAGTACAGGCCATCACAACCCCTGGAATGTTCCTGTATTCTTTCCCACGGCTTACATAATTCAGGCTTCCACAGGTGAAGAATTTTATTCTGTACTATTTTACTATTTAAATTGAGAACTTTTTCTTGGATATGCTCGGTGGCCGGAAGAGAGCTCAGCGCTAAAGGCGGACAGAAGGGGGAACATTTGTAACTTTGAAATAACAAAAACCACAGTTTCCCCTTTAAATAGTAGAGCTTTGTTTATTTTTAAAAACAGCTCTTTCTACAGCTGCACAGAGCACCAGATGTTCTTGCTGTGAGGTTTGGGCATAGAAAGCCCTTGGAGGCGCCAAGCTCACGTTTGTTTCCAGAACGCCCACCTACTCTCTCCCTTTCCATATTGTTTACAGGAAAAATCCATTATTCTTAACCACCAGGCAACTTGGAAGTCTGTTTAATCCCTTAAGGGTAGAGAAAATAAATGTGAGCAAGTTAGAAAGAAGATGGTAGAATAAAGTAGAAGCTGATCAATCCTAAAGCAGGAGAACGGACCTGGGAAGAAGCTGGAAAACAAGGTAGAGGAAATGATGACCTTTTGTGAAGATAATTGGCTGAAAAGTTAATAAAACAAAACAAAAAGACCCCAACTCTCCCAAACCCTATTATGCCTCTTGTTTTCATTATGCAAAACATTGTTTGAGGGACTTTGTTTTTCCATCAGGACAAGTTATTTTCATGCTACAGATGCAAACACAAAGGGAAAATAATAAAATGATGAGGAATCCAAGTGTTAGGTTGTCACAAACTGATTTTTCTTATGTTTATTTATTTTTGAGGGGAAGAGAGAGAGAGGGAGAGAGACAGAAAGTGCTGGGGAGGGGCAGAGAGAGAGAGAAAGAGAGAGAGAGAGAGACAGAGGACCCAAAGGGGGTTCTGCTCTGACAGCAGAAACTCCCATGCAGGGCTCGAACTCATGAACCTGAACCGTAAGATCACGACCTGAGCTGAAGTTGGACGCCTAACCAACTGAGCCACCCACGCGCCCCTTGTCACAAACCGATCTTAACCGGTGTGGTTATTACAGGGATTAACTTTCTCCTGGTAAATAGTACAATGAAGACGCCGTCTTAGCCCGTGCCAAATCTGGCCGGTTTTTGTATGGCCCGTGAGCTAAGAATGATTTTTATATTTTTAAAAGGCTGTAGCAAAAAAGAAAGAAGGTGGAACTGAGACCTCATGTGGCCTGCAAAGCCTAGAATATTTATGATCTGATCCTTTACAGAAAGAATGTGTGACCAACAGAGTCCCAGGAACACCTAGTGCCCATACTCCTTTATCTTCCCTTGTCTTGTTGTATTTGATTTTTTGCTCTTATCATGATAATCCCAACCTAGTATCTATTGAGAACAACCATGTGTCAAGCACCATCCTAAAAATGTCTTCGTTAATCTGTTTAACGTTAACGAAATACCGTAAATAGGTATTATCGTTATCGCCATTTACTCAACTGGGAAGAGCTGCAGCGGGTATTGGAGCCCGAGGACCTGACTTTTGCCGACGTAAAATGTCATAGGATTTTTTCTGGTGTGATTTCGGACTTTTGCCACCTATATTCTGACAAATTTCCTGAAGGGCGCCAAGGGCAGGCTGCCCCAACATGGGCCACTTGGCCATACTTTGAAACTAAAAGTAATCGAAACCCAGCAGGTGCAGGAGAAGCTCTCTGCCTCCTCCTCAACTGCCGAAATCTGCATTGGAAAGGAGAGCCTGTGCCAGGAAGAGAGCTGTTAACAGAGACTCCCCTTTACTTAGGAAACTTACCAGCGAAATAGGGCAACGCTGGTTTTTAGACATCTCCTTTCCCCTTCCTGCTAATGGCCTTCCTCTCCTTTGTATCCTCAGGCCCTACTCTTCTCCTGAGCTCATAGAAGCTTCACGTTGCCTCATTGCCTTTGGAATTTCCAGCCTGTGTGGATTCCCTGCATGCAGGCCTATTACATTGGATTCTCTCTGTTAGTCTGTCTCACGTCAGTTTGATTCTACGTCCAGCTCAAAGAACCACGGGCCAGAGGAAGTCTTCCTCCCGACACTACATTCTAGTGGTTTGTAAAGCAGGCGCCGAGGCAGGGAGAGCAATTAATTTTCTAAAGCAAGTTAAGTATTTTATTCATTTGCATCTCGGTTGCTCTGCCCGGAAGTATCTTACCGGATGATGAAGTCAGCAGTTGGACAAATATTGATTAGGTGATGATTTTGTCTTAGGTTTTGGGAGCTGTTAGGCTGTTCTGAGGGAAAGAAAGAGAGAGAGAGAGAGAGAGAGAGAGAATCCTAAACAGGCTCTGTGCCGTCAACAGAGAGCCCGATACGGGGCTCAGACTCACAAACCATGAGATCATGACCTGAGCCGATATGGGAGTCAGACGCTTAACCCACTGAGCCACCTAGGCGCCCCCCCAACGTTCTCTCTTCTAATAGACTCATCATTTGTGGGGGTTTTGTGTGTGCGTCTAGCTTTGTAATGAATGCGGGGGTTTTTATCCTGAAAAATACCAGGTGGGGGGGTCGGTTTTTACTTTCTCAACAACGTTTGAAATGAAACTCTGGCTCCAGACCATTTTCCCAGCACCATTTATCAACCATAGTATTTTGCTCCCACAAGCCAAGTGCTCTCATTTGTGTAGAAACGTGTGCGTGAGGCGAACGTTTGGAATGGTTGCGTTTGCGGTAATAAAAGACGGACCTTGATTGAAATGTCCGTCACGACCTCGACGTGTTTTCGTGGTACGTGTGCCGCTTTGGCCTCGCGGAGGATCTTGACTCTGTAGCTTAACACTTTAGTCACTTTGGGAGAAATCTCTGTTTGTCTTTGTTCAAATAGTGCTGCTGTCCTCTTCGGTCCCTCCTTGCCTTCTGGGAATTCCAATCCTATGTATGTCAAGCCACTTGACTACCCTACACCTGCTTCTTGTGCTCTTTTCCACGTTTCCTTTCTTCTTCTCTTCCTGTGCTTTAGTTTGGGTATTTTCAGACGACTTGTCTGTGAGTTCCCTCATTCGCTAACAGAGGTGTTCACAAGCCCCTCTGCCTCGTCAGACTTGGCAGAGAGGGCGTGGCTGCTGAAATCCATGAGGAATTTAGTCGACTTCTGCTGTTCCCCACTAGATTTCTTGGAGTGTCCGTCTGTACACAGCAGTTAAGGTACCCACCCCCTATTTCAGGACTATTTGTGTGTAGAATTTGGGGCTCACCCTTTGGGTGAGTTCCTTCCTCTCCAGGTTTAATTTTCAGTCACTCTCACAGCCATGGATTCTGAATTCTGTCCCCTACATTCAATATGACCGTGACTTTGTGCTCAGGCTCTGTTCCTAGAATTGGAAAGTATTGGAAATTTCCCTGAGGGGGAAGAGCTGGCTAGATAGTGGAGCTTGTCTAATGTTCGTCCCTTTTTTTAAGGGTCACATCCTATGCAGTTTTTGTATGCTTTAATTGTTGTCCACCGCCTTTGAATATCACCCCCACCCCTCCAAGTTTCATAACTTTGTTATTATCGTCAGGAGAGTTACTTTGGCAAAACTCTTCTGTCCTGATTCCAGCTGACACGGATAAGGATTTGCGTAACGTTATACATTGCACTCAGAAGAGTAAGGCAGGACTTTAAAAGTTGACATGATAAATTATTTAGTGACTCAAATAAATGAGTAGAATGATAGGATTTGGGGTTGGCGTTAGCTTCAGATTTCAGGGTTGATGCCATTTTGAATATGTATGAGAGGCTAGAAAGCACATGACTCTTCTGGTTCCTTTAGCAGTAAAGAACAATACAGGGCGGCAAGCTGTCCCCGGCCCAGAGTCTAAGTGCATTTGTGAAACATATGTTGATGCTTAAAAGCTGCCTTCAAATCTGCAGGCATAACATTTTTGCAATCCTCATCCGTTGGAATGCATCTCCAGCCAGTGCTTGCCAAGAAGTTTGGGTCAGATTCTCGGAAGACGGAGACATATGATGCCACCCAGGTGGCTGGAAATAGAAAGCAAATATTTCTCTATTAGTGCAGGGCCGCTGAACAGTAAGCTTCTAGAAACATTTTGCAATGGGGAGTCTGTGGATATTTCAAAATAGTACCAAAAGGTGGCACCCTTTGAAAATTTAGCTTGGTAAATGAGAAGAAAAAAAAATACAAGTATTTATGTCAGTTTCAGAAACGTAAGGCAGAGAAAAGAACATTTTATTAATGACCTTAAACAGCATCTTGATGATGGTTTGAGGGATTTTTGTTGTTGTTAAACCCTTTTCAGTTTTGAAAAGTTGGCACAGGAATCTCCTGTATTTTTCTGGGAAAGTTGGAGACATTTTACAATGTTCTAAAGAAAGCGCCAACAAAGCTTTTTTTGTTGATGTAAATAACAGGATGGAGTCTCAGGCTTTTTTTTTTCTTTTTCTTTTCATTCTTTTTTTCGTTTTTTTTTCTACTAAGTAATAATAGCTACTGGCTAAAGAGGCCGGAAGTAAAATAAGGCTCTAAGCCATGAGCCTTTCTGCACCGATGTTACGCGATGTTACACGTAGGTGTAGCGAATTGACTTTCTAATACCTAGTGTGGTAGGGTCCCCTCCTTAAGGAAAGAAAAAACAAACAAAAAACAAACAAACCTGGATATGCGTGCAGGTAACAACATCCCTCTTGACCTTGTAACCTGAGACCACTTAATCAGACGGCATGTTTGTGTGGGTTACCATATATGGGAGACAAAGAAGAAGAAAATACATTTAAAAAACTGCTCCACATGGGGTTCGGGGCTCAGTTCCTTGGGTACCAACCCAACTGAGCTTGCCTGGCATGAATAAAGTTGCATCCTGGAAAGAAAAGCCTGGGTGTCTTGACCCTCTGTGCGAGAATCCTGCTACACTGGCATTAAGGTTAATTAGTTCTTGCCGTAGTGGGAATTTAATTAAACTCCTGCCACGGTTGGAAGTTGTAATGTGTGGGAATATCTTTTCTTCAGTTCTTTTTTATGAGGCATTCCCCCCAAAGTAGTAATGTTACACTAAGTAGAAGTGGGTTTTAGTTCATTAGCTAGAAGAGGAGGAGAAAAAGTGGTAACCCTGGGGAGCGTGGTGATTTTTTGGTTAGCAAGAAAGCGCTATGGGGAAGGCACCAACCTCCAGAGCACCTCGTGGGGAGACAGACGGGTGGGAAATACTTAGAGAAAGACAGGCAGTTGCCAAGAGAAGACATTGCCTTCTTGGCAGCTTTTCTCAGGGCTGGGTGTGTTTCCTTAATTGCTAAAGATTGGGTTTATTCTACTCAATTTTTTAAAATTAATTTATTAAAAAAATTTTTTTTTCATGTTTACTTATTTTTGAGAGAAAGAGAGACAGAGCGTGAGCGGGGGAGGAGCAGGGAGAGAGAGGGAGACACAGAATCCGAAGCAGGCTCCGGGCTCTGAGCTGTCTGCACAGAGCCTGCCGCGGGGCTGGAATTCATGAACTGAGAGGTTGTGACCTGAGCCGAAGTCGGATGCTTAACCGACTGAGCCACCCAGGTGCCCCTGTTCTACGCAATTCTTAATCGTAGGAAATACTTTCAGTATCATTTCTTTTCCGTAGAGTATGTACTCACAAACATAAGTGGATGATGTGGATAGGTCTGTCTTTCTGGACACGACAATGATCTACTGTTCATTTGCTATGTTCTTGGAACACGCCTCTGCCCTCTGGGCAAATCGTTCCTGCCGTACCAGACCACAAAAGTTCTTGAATTTGCTCTGTGATTTTCTGCCTCTGCTCCTTACTTCCATCTGTCCTCATGCACCCATTATTCTGCACGTGGGGGTGCAGAGTCCATGAGGATGTGCCAGTTTAATTTTCACAAGACCTTATCCTGGCCTCGCTTTATTCAATCTTTTCTCCCGTAACTACCACCACAAAGAGGAAAGGTTTGGTGTCATTCTCCATGACTCCTCTCCAATGTTCATAGCTTTTTCTTAAGAGTTCTAGAAGGTTGTGCCCTATAGCACCTGCCAACAAGCGCTAGTAAGATTTCTGATGAAATCTGTGCATTCCCAGCATCTGAGCACTAAGACAATCTCAACCCCCCCCCCCCCCCCCCCCCCCCCCCCACATCCTACATAGCCTAGCAAAAGTAGGTCAAGTCCCAGTATAGACACTGGGATGAGATGATCTGATGGCCAATACAAGCAACAACATGGATGGAATTCAATAAAATTCAAAAATTAAATGGTTTAATTTTGGTTTGACTGATGGTTTGACTTGCTGAGCTAAATCTTATTAAAAGGGATCTTATTAGAAATATGTGCTTACTGGTTGCCTGGGTGGCTCAGTCGGTTAAGCATCCAACTTTGGCTCGTGTCGTGATCTCACGGTTTGTGAGTTCGAGTTGTGCTTTGGTGAGCTCAAGCCCTGCTTCGGGTGAGCATGAGCCCAGCTTCTCTCTCTCTTTCTCCCTCCCTCTCTCTCTCTCTCTGTCCCTCATGGGATTCTCTCTCTCTCTTTCCTTCTATCTGCCCCTCGCTCACTGGCACCCTCTCTTTCAAAAAAAAAATATGTGCTAAAACTTGATCAGAATTTTTGATCTGTTTTATAATCAAAAAGCCTGTTGGGGCGCCTGGGTGGCTCAGTCGGTTGAGCGTCCGACTTCGGCTCAGGTCATGATCTCACAGCTCGTGGGTTCGAGCCCCGGGTCGGGCTCTGTGCTGATGGCTCGGAGCCTGGAGCCTGCTTCCGATTCTGTGTCTCCCTCTCTCTCTGCCCCTAACCCACTCGCATTCTGTCTCTGTCTCTCTCAAAAAATAAATACACATTAAAAAAAAAAAAAAAAGCCTGTTTATACTTGTATTTTCATCCCATGGGTTTTGAAAGTATTTTGTATTAATGCTGTTCTCATCTCAGTTGATAGACATTGACCTTTGTAAGAAGTTCCAGATGTTTTTAATGACTTTTTAGTGCGATAAAACTTCACTTGAGCACTACAAGGTTTAATTGCTATTACAGTGGTGGAAAATAGTTTGCAGGTCTATCCATTGATTTTGATGTATCATGTGTTAATTATATGCCGATTGCAAGCCCCGCTGTTTAACCACTGTTTCAATCCACAAGCACGGATGTACTTTTCACTATTCGGGAAGAGATCAAGCTTGGAAAAAAAGATGGATCCAGGAACTCTGAAATGCTACTTTGGGGGCTAGGGACTTGCCTAATTGTATTTGAGGTGGGGGGGGGGGGCTCTTTATACAAGATTTCGTGATTTTAGATGCCACCAGTAGCTACGTGCTCTGTCGGGGTTGGAGGTAAACTAGGGTGGCAGTGATCTGCAAAAGTAGATAAATAGGGGTGATTGCCAACTTCTCCCTGCTGGTCTTGAAGGGCCGTGTGTTCCCCCATCTACTTCCCACCACCAGCTAGTATAGTAGGAGTTAGATAGAAAGTTGAGATCAGTAAGTTGGAGAAGGGATTTCAAAGCATTTACAGTGGAGGGGATATATTAATGAGGGCAGGCTGGCGATTATAATACAGATACACAAATCACATTGATTTAACACTCAGGGATTAAGGCCCCTTCCACTTAGCACAGAGATCCTTAGTCAGAGGTCCACGGAACCAAAGAGTTCAGGGATACAATTCGGGGGTCCGTGGGCTTGAGCGAGGGGAAAAAAATGGCATTTTTTTTTTTTTTTGAAATGACATCTTTATTTTTATCAATCCCGGTTAAAAATTAACCCGATTTTTAACCCAAATGAATGTGGTTTGTCGCCAGGGAGCAAAGAAACATTTGTTCATGGCCTGAAGCGCATGTTGTGGAAATGGTAAGTTATCTTAAGAAGAGACCAAAAAGGAAAGCCAGGCAGATGGTCCAACCTAGTTATTGATCTCCAAAGACAAGGATGGGAAGGGAAATGCAGTTATGAGATAAAAGATAGAGTTCAACGGGTAAGAATGGAAGGCGGAGCTTGGAGGAATTCTCTGGGCTTCAGGAATGCCTTATAGGTTTTGTAAGATGCCTGGAGGCTTGCACAGCGGCAGGAACTTCTTAGGCTCTTGTCTGGCTCAAGGTGGGACGGTTAGAGCGTGACCACAAGATCATTTCACGTCCATACTTTACCAGGGTTTATTGTCGAATAGGATTGGGAGGGGAATACGTTCTTTCCTTTCCCATGAATATCAGGCAATTTTCTGAGTCTTTAGTTATTGTCTAATGATTTCAAACTAATTTGACTCCGATCTCAAAGAAATTCAGTTGTCCATTCTGAGACTTGAAGTTATGCCCACTCCACGGGGAGAGAGCTCCTGTCAAAATCTACCCCGCACGCTGTCTCAGGGCTGGGACTCCCCGGGCGAGTTTGCTTCCCGCTCTGGGTGCAAGTGGGAGCACTGCAGACTCCTGCCTCCTCCTGTAATTGTCCTGACCTTAGCTCCTCACCTCTGCCTCCGCTGCTCCCTCGTTTCAGCCCCTCCGGCTGTCTTCTGTTCCTCGCACCTGCCAGGCAGCCTCCCACCCCCACACCCTCGCCCTGCCCTTGATTTTTCTGCCGGGAAGACTTTTCCATTATGCTTACCTTCCTCACCGTCTTCAAGTCTTGGCCCAGATCACACCAGATGAGAGCTACTCAAACCTCTCTAGTGGAAAGAGCGATTGGGGCGCCTGGGTGGCTCAGCTGGTTGAGTATCCGACTCTTGACTTCGGCTCAGGTCTTGATCTCACGGTTCATGAGTTCGATCCCCGGGAGGCGCTCTGTGCTGACAAAATGAGCCTGCTTGGGATTCTCCTTCTCTCTCTCACTCTCTGTCCCTTCCCCACTCGTGCCTGCTCTCTCTTTCAAAATAATACATAAATAAACATTAAAAAGAAAGCATTTGCCTTCGATTTGCCTTTCATTCTCTCTCCCTCTTCCTCCCCTTCATGTTTCCCCAGCAGGCACATCCCCATCTAGTTGTCCTTTACTGTGATTACTCATGGACCGAAATCATGCAAAAATGCTAGCAATAATTATTGTTCATTCCATTGGAAGTAATATTTTTAGGCCATGGGATAACCATTTTTTTTTTTAATGTTTTTATTTATTTTTGAGACAGAGAGAGACAGAGCATGAGCAGGGAAGGGGCAGAGAGAGAGGGAGACACAGAATCGGAAGCAGGCTCCAGGCTCTGAGCCATCAGCACAGAGCCCGATGCGGGGCTTGAACTCACAGACTGTGAGATCATGACCTGAGCCGAAGTCAGACACTCAACCGACTGAGCCACCCAGGTGCCCCGGGATAACCATTTTTGAAGTTCATTCTTCTTGACTGTTTACAAGATGGCACAAGGATCCAAAGGGTTTTCCACAACAGAGGAACAGGAAAGGCGGTTCCTGAGTGGCCAGGATCTCTTTGTTATGGAAAACAGAACCTAAGGGTGGGAGCTGGAGAGAATGGTGACTCTCAACATTAAGCAAGCGAGTGTATTTTGGTCCAAGATCCCAAATCATCATCTAGCTTTGAACTGAAAGTGAACTTAGAGATAATGCTACGGTATCATAATTTTTAAAAATTAAGAGATCAGCATGATCCGTCCTCTGCGGTCACATGAGGCAACATGTAGCCTGTGCAACCAGCAGGGACTTTGGGACCGGCCTGTCCTGGGCCGGAATCCTGGCTCTGCTCTTACAAACCCTGTGCAGCGGCAGCCGAGGGGACGAGGAGACGTGGCGCTCGCCTCCCAGTGGATTTTGCTTGCTACTGGCTCACAGCTACTCTTTCCTCCCAAGAATTGCCTGCTGTTGGCCGCATGGGAGCCACCTCTCCATCCCCTGGGGCTGCCAACAATCAATGAGAGGCACTGACACACTGGCCTCCAATGTACCAACTCTTGTGCAATTCATTCTCCAGAGCCCCTCGTGGAAGAGGCTGACAACTATTCTCCAGCTCAGACCACTCCTTGCTTAGTTTCCTCCTCTTCTCTGCCCTACCTCCCTTGCTTCCTGTTGTGGGTCTGGCCAAGCTCCTCCGTGGCATTGCTGCCTTGGCATTGATTTTGTTTGGCCAAGCAGCCACACTGGCCCCCTCCTGCAAGCCAATGTCCTGGGGAATGGCCTGCAGACTCAGAAGCAAATGTGAGTTCCATTTTTAAATTAATGTTGACTTATTTATTTTGAGAGATGGAGAGAGAGAGAGAGAGAGAGCATGAGCAGGGAGGGGCAGAGACAGGGAATCCCAACCAGGCTCTGTGCAACACTCGAGACTGGAACTCACGAACCACAAGATCGTGACCTGAGCCCATATCAAGAGTTGGACGCTTAACCGACTGAGCCACCCAGGCGCCCTGCAGATATGAGTTCGTAAATATGATTTCCCAACAGATCTTGTGATCAACTGTCTCTCCTGCCACCCAGGGCCTTCCCTTTGGACACCCCTTAGATGAGACATCTTGGAGCTTAACAAAATCC
Source organism: Panthera pardus (assembly GCF_024362965.1). Lineage (NCBI taxonomy): Eukaryota > Metazoa > Chordata > Mammalia > Carnivora > Felidae > Panthera > Panthera pardus. The sequence goes on along the minus strand of NW_026526876.1, from coordinate 24,226,450 downwards.
CACCCTTTTGGTCTGAGTCCACCAATCTGGCCTCAGATTGGGGCACTGCTTTTAGGAGCTGGTTTGAGGGGACATGGCTGTGTCTTCTGTCTGTTAATGCCCCACGGAGGATGAGTCCCCACCACGGGTGTTAGCTTTCGGATATATTCGCAGACGCTAAACACTGACCCCACTGCTGCTGTCAGGTGAATTGGCTAACATTTTCGTAAGGTCTCCTTGCATCTTAGTTAACGCCTGGGACATACGATGCCAGCTCCTGCCCAAATGTGGGCTAGCGGATAAAGGTGCTGGCCGGTGCACTTTGAAGGAAGAGACGAGACTCCCCTTTCCTGAGCACTGTGTTTATGGCAATGCCAAGACTCGAAGCCCCAACCTGTCGGATAGCGGCACCCTTGCTGGGGAGGTCAGGACTCCTCACGGTGGCGGTGGCAGCCAAGATCTGCACTCCCTCTGTGGCTGCAGATCTCGCTGCTGTCACACCCTGTCGCCTGACCCTATGAAATATGTAGGGCTCAGCCCTGGAGTATGGTGGCTTAAGATCTAGTGGGCTGATATAAAAGTCTGAGCAGCTAGCACCAACGGCCTCTAAAACACCCAGGAAGTTAGCAAGCTCCTCTCTGAACGTAAAACACCGTAGATATGGCCTGGGCGTCGCTCAGCTCCGAAGTGTGCCGATATGCCGAAGGGTTAGGAGCCAGGCCCGGGGATCCTGCCCCCATCGTGCCAGTGGAGGCTGACCCCAATCCTAGTGAGGTCGATTGGGACATTCTGGACAGACATGCACCTGCTGAGGAGTTCAGCCACTGAGGACATCCCCTGTAGATCTTCCTTTTTTTTCTTTTTTTTTTAAATGTTTATTTATTCGGGAGAGAGAGAGAGACAGAGCGGGAGCGGGAGCGGGGTATAGAGAGAGAGGGAGACACTGAATCCGAAGCAGGCTCCAGGTTCCGAGCTGTCAGCACAGAGCCTGACTCGGGGCTCGAACTCACGCACCGTGAGATCATGACCTGAGTCGAAGCTGGACGCTTAACCGACTGAGCCACCCAGGAGCCCCACCAAGTTTCATTTTATTTCTCATTGGTTTTGTTTTGTTTTGTTTTTCCCCTGAGGCTCTCTGTGAGAGCTTTTTCACTTGACGCAACTATTTTCCATTGAAATTCATTCTGGAGACTGAAGTCTGAGTTGAGTATCCGTTAAAGTCGCTTGGGCTTTAGTGAGGGTCCTCTTCCCAGCTAGTTCAGTCATCTCTGCGTGTGCCCACATGGCCTTTTCTTGGCACCTGCTCGTGCAGGGAGAGAGAGAGAGAGATCTCTTCTTATAAGGCCACCAGTCCTGTCTGATTAGGACCCCACCCTCATGACCTCATTTAAACTTAATTCCCTCCTAAAAGCCTTATCTCAAAATACTGGGGGTTAGAGCTTCCAATATGAATTGGGTGAGGGGAGACATAATTCAGCCCACAGGACTGTCTTTTATAATACATGCATTTGGAGATAATAGAGACAGTAAATATCTTGAAAAATAACACTATATTAATTTTGCTCACTTCTCTTAAATGGTGGTATAGATCTGCCAAGGGTCATTAGTTTGAAATTTGGCATACTTTGTGCTGAACTGTTTTTTTTTTCCCCCTTAAAGATCACAACTTCAGTTGTTCTTGAAATTTGCAACAGTAAAACTATATCATTGGCGGAGAGAATAATGCTTATCTTTGTGTTCGTTAGAGCAGAGGTCATGCGTTACAAGTTGCAACATCTGGGCGATGTCCGCAAATCCCAGGAAATGGGAAGGGATTTGAAATTGAATACGTATGTGGTTCTGTCGCTTTACTTTTGAGCATAGGGAAAACGCTGATGAAACCTTGTTGAGCTGAGCCTCAGTTTACTCATCTTTAAAGGAGGAAAATTACTCTTGCTTATTGGGTGATGTCGGCAAAGTAATATTCGAACGCTCTTAACGTAATATAAAGTATATATCACTTGGTAGGAGTCAGAATCATCTTTCCTGTATCAAGAGGAACTAAAGAAAGTCTTCCACTTGTGTTGCGTTTCCTCACCTTTTTATAAGATTTTTGTCCCTTTCGAAATTCAAACACAGAGGCTACATTGCTCTTTGGTATAAAGCTTTGTCACTCGGAAGGTTTAAAGACCAAGTTTCTGGGAACCGGGCCAGTAGCCTGGGCCAACTTTCTTGTACCATATTAGCTCTGTCAGTATTTGCTCAGAGTTTGAGAAGTGAAGAAAGAAATCTTTTTTTTTTTTTAAAGTTTCTTCAGATGCAATCCATATATATATATATATATATATATATAATTTATTCAGATATAATTCACATGCTATGAGAGTCAGTGTAACTGCTACCACTGTATAATGTTAGACATTTGCATCACCTCAAAAACAGAGCCCATACCCATTTGCAGTCAATACCCATTCCCAAGGCCCATCCCGACCTTGGAAAACTGCAGATCCATGTTCAGCCTTTATGGTTTTACTTATACTGAACATTTCATGTAAATGGAACCCTATGGTACGTGAGCCTTTGTGACTCGCTTCATTCGTAGATACAGCACATGCTATGAGTTTCCAGACATCCTCTATGCACACTTAGATGTTTAAATTGTGGCAAAATACAGGTAACGAAATTTGCCACCTTTTTTTTTTTTAATTTTAAAGTTTATTATTTATTTTTGAGCGAGAGAGGGAGTGAGAGGGGGAGGGGCAAAGAGAGAGGGGAGAGAGACCATCCCAGGCAGGGTTCACGCTCGGTGCAGAGCCCGACGTGGGGCTCGATCTCCCGACTGTGAGATCATGACCCGAGCCGAAATCAAGAGTTGGATGCTTAACGAACGGAGCCACCCGGGCGCCCCGTAACATAAAATTTGCCGCCTTAACCCTTTTTACACATACAGTTCAGAGATTCCCATGTTGCTGAGCAAGCATCACTGCCTTCCGTGTCCGCAACGAATCGTTCATCTTGCAAAAGTGAAGTTCTGTGCCCGTGAAACACCTCGCATTCGTCCTCTGCCGGGTCTCAGTCAGTCGAGGGGATTTGGATCCCAGGAGACCGGAGAGTGGCTTCTTTCTAGCTTCGTGACTCCACAACCTTGCCAAATCTTGCTTTTCGTTCCTATCCATTCACCTGCTGGGTTGCCGCAGAACCCAAAGGGCTGCAGCAGGTGCTCTCCTGAATCCGAATCTTCTCCACACTCGGTGTTTGTAGAAGCAGAAGGCGTATGCAGCTGCGTGCGGGGTCTGAAAGGGACCAAACCAAGGCCTTGTCTACCAGAAGCTAAACTTCACTGTCAAACAGGTCACAGCTCACTGTGCATGCAGAGATTTCAGACCCTGATTGACTGGTTGAGTCAATGATTTTTCCAGGATATCAAATCGATATTCAGAGAAGGTTAATGTGTTGACCGAGATCACATAACTGCTAACGAGCCCAGCGGGGATGAAAACCCAGATTGGCCTATCATCAAGCTGGCGGTCTCCCCGCTACCCCGAGCTGCCCGAACACTCGCCAAACCCTGAGTGAGGGGAGAGTGGACCTAGGAAACCTGGGCCTTCTCTTTGCTTTCCTCACAATTTTGTAAAGAAGACAAATCGCAGATACTCAATGCGATCCAAGGAAGAGAGCAGCATAACAAACCATCAGAAGTGTCCCCTCCCAGGACCAACAAGTGTGCCATCGATGAGAATTTAAGGAAGAAAAATCCATCGTGCGCTAGGCAGAACTGACAAAGCTTTTTATGGGAAGTTACACCCTTGAGCTTGACTTTGGAGAAAATGTACAATTTTGAAGAAAACAAAGAATATCTAGTTAAGGAGAAGTCAAAGAGAGTAAGAGCTGGTAATAAATCTGCAGGAATAGTAGGGAATGTTGTTTGAGCCTGCAACAAAGCTAGAGCAGAGCACCTGGCTATTGTGGAAATAAGGTTATTTTTTAATTTTTTTAAAAATTATTTTAATGTTTATTTATTTTTGAAAGAGAGGGAGTGGGACAGGGGCAGAGAGAGAGGGAGACACAGAATCGGAAGCAGGCTCCAGGCTCCGAGCGGTCAGCGCAGAGCCCGACGCGGGGCTCGAACCCACGCATCTCGAGATCATGACCTGAGCTGACGTCGGACGCTTGGCTGACTGAGCCACCCAGGTGCCCCCGATGATAATGAGGTTTTAATCCAAGTAAGGAAAGAAAAAATGGTCTTTAAGAAGCAACTCAGGATCCCATTACGTCACTGAATATATTTCTTGGACAAACGAAGCCCATTATTTAGTTGCACCCTTCTGAAAAACAAAAAAAAAAAAAAAAGAAAAAAACCCGTTCTGATCCTAGAATAACCTTCTAAACTTAACTATGGCAATAATGCGGTCTCAAGTCCTCCCCAAGATAGATGACACTTTTCTGCCTTTCCTACCTCCATCCTTCTACCACAGCCGCCGGGATGACACTTAGGGTTTCAAATAAGGAAAGACTTCCAAAGTGTCTTGGGTTTGCTGACCTTGGAAGCCCATGTTCTGCATAAGAAAAGGGCAGTCAGAGCTTGAGTGTGACCTGGGGCGGGACTGAGAGACATTATAGAGCAGCAAGGGGTGATGGCCGCGGCAACAATATGGCGGAACTGGTAATGATTTTGTACAGTATCATTTGCAGTGCCCCTTTTACTCAGGTTGTTTGCAGTCCTTTTCCTTGTATGTCTTGCCGGGTGTCCATCCTTCAAGAGAGTTGTGATGGCCATGTCTGCTCAAGCAAGTGTCTCCTCCAGTAGTATTTCATATTCATGAAGATTTGCTTGAGACCCAAAGACAAACGAGCCATATCCACAACTTCGGTTGGGTTACACCCAGGCCGCACACGTTTCAAGGAGTCAGTGAAGTTCATTACTGAAAAAAAAATTCATGAGTGCCACATATGGAAGAACATCGAACTGTCAAAGGTAGGTAGGGGGCAGTAGGCGCAGAGGATGATGGTCCCAGGAAGGTTGGTCGTCGACATTATGGAACAAAGAGTAGCCAACTGCAAATGAAATGCTTTTCCTTAAGGGATGCTCCAGTGAGCCTTGAGTGCATAACCAGAGGGCTTGAATAAGACCTACTCGTATCACGTCCTTCAGACCTTTTAATTTTGTGCCTACGTTCCTCGATAGTCAGATGGCCTGATAGGCCGTATTTTCTCATGTGCCAAGCAAACCTTTCTTAATTTTGAGGCGAAACGGGATGGTTGTTTTGTTCAGCTGCCCCATTTAGTGAGAGTGGTGTAAATTTGGATTTGCAAGCTTCCAAATTGCCCACGTCAGCGGGAGATGTGGATTTACTTATCACCTCTGCACTGTGAAGCAAAATATTAACAAGAAGGCCAGACCTCTGATGTTGCTAGCTGCTGTTAATGACACATTTTTCCATAGCTGCACGGAGTCCACAACTTAATGGGAGACGTCAAAAATATTTCATCTTTCCAGGGTGACCGCAACAGTAAATTGCCACATCAGCAGAGAGAGACGAACAGGATGTTCTCTGATTCCAGCAACAGGAATCAAAGCAGACGCCAGCTTCTTCCTTTCAAAGCGATTCAGAAGTTGAGGGTTGCCTGCCATTTTAGTCGGGTGTCAGAGGCCAAGTGGTTCATTTAATACTGTATTAAAATCGTTATTGATTTCTGAACCCAATGAGACAGCCGTGGAATCTTGTGTTCTTGTTCCTCCTTCTCCTGAGCAAGCAGTTAATCATACGCCAAATCTCAACTCTAACTGGATTCAAATTTTGACAGAGAATCTTAACCGTGGATTGCGTGAGTTGTAGGTATTTCCCATACAACAAAGTATCAGGTGGTATTAGCTTAGAGACACAAAGGAGAAAGAATGTAAGTAGAAGAAAGAAGAAGAAGAAAATCAATAAAATTGGTATTTTAACTGTCTTATAATAATTGAAATAAGAGTATTTTATGGCAGCTGGGAGGTAACTTGTCGGGCAAAAGCTGGAGATAAAATTTAAGGCTGATCATATCTGGTAGTAAGATTATGTTACTTGATCTACCCCTGAATGTTTGGGGAATTTTTTTTAATGCGAGGCTATGAGTTCTCACACATACTTGTCTAAGTAAAACATAACTTTTAAATGCAGTTTTTTTCTTTTAATTTAGGTCGAGCATTCAAGAATTGTATTTCATAAGGTAGCGTGTGGTGAGATCCATACTCACCTTCAGTAGTATGGCCAGTAAGGAGAGAGGTAGTGGAGGGTGGAGGGTGGAGGGTGGAGGGTGGAGGGTGGAGGGTGGACGGGGAGAGGCCCCCCAGGAAGAACTATTAGCCCCTTCTTTGCTTTCACAACACGTGAGACACATTCATCATAGTAACTAAAGTATTTTATTGGAGTCATCTAGTTTTTTCCCATTTGCCCCATTCAGTTGAGCTTCTTGAGGGCAGAGGGTATGTCTTACTCACCTTCGTGTCTCCCAAATTTACTATGTTAGTGGCACAATACAAATTAATTGAATGGTTGAAATATTGAAGAAGTAAGAGTAATAGTATATGTACATCTAAGCATAAATAGAGCCACAATTTCAGTGAATAAGAAACTCATAAAAATTGCCCAATATATTATGAAGGCTTTAAAAAATTTTTTTTAATGTTTATTTACTTTTGAGAGAGGGAGAGAGAGAGAATGAGGAGGGATGGACAGAGAGAGAGGGAGACACAGAATCTGAAGTAGGCTCCAGGCTCTGAGCTGTCAGCACAGAGCCCAATGTGGGGCTTGAACCCACAAACTGGGGGATCATGACCTGAGCTGGAGTCAGACAGTCAAAGGACTGAGCCACCCAGGCGCCCCTACGAAGGCTTTTACTTATTTCTATTTTTTATCTTGAGAGAGAACGTGCATGCACGCGCACACACACACACACACACACACACACTCATGCACGCAAGTCGGGGAGGGACAGAGTGAGGGAGAGAGAGAATCCTAAGAAGGCTCCATTCTCAGCAGAGACTGATACGGGGCTTGATCTCACAACCGTGAGATCATAACCTGAGCTGAAATCAAGAGTTGGATGCTTAACCAACTGAGCCACCTTAACGGTCCAACATGAAGACTTTTAAAATTGTGTTGTGATTTTGCAAAAAATAGCCAAAGTTGAATTTATACATTGTATAAAGACTAAGGCTACTTCACGTGATGTGGTTTTCCATTCCCAGATTTGTTAAGAACCTCCTGAAATTGATTGATTGATTGATTGATTGATTTTTGAGAGAGACAGAGAGAGCACCAGAGAAGGAGGGGCAGAGAGGGAGGGAGAGAGAGAATCCCAAGCAGGCTTCATGCTATCAGCGCAGAGCCCGATGTGGGGCTCAAACTCATGAACAGTGAGATCATGACCTGAGCCGAAACTAAGGGCAGATACTTAGCCAACTGAGCCACCCAGCGACCCCTAATTCCAATCTATTTTTAAAATGTGATAATTGACATACTAACAAAAGTGACCATATTTGATGGAAATACCATGTCTGATATATGGTGTTTTTGTTTTGTTTTGTTACCACAAACAGCTTTCAAATCTATTGCCACCGTTAACAGGAACTACTCATTACTGGTCTTCCTGGCTCATTTCTCTCCTGTCTGTATGTCCCAATAGATGCTCTGTTCAAATCTGTGTCCTTGCATTAGTTGTGTCCCCGAGGCATGAAGAATTCCAATAACAGGAAATTCCCTGAGAATTTGTACTTTGGGAGGAAAAGGCAGCTGTAGACACATGGCACTCACACATGTGAGCCACTGGGGACGCCAGGGCAAGAGACACTCACAGGCAAAGATGGGTAACGTGCTACATCCACATACCCAGCTTAGGAGGTGATGGATCCTGAGTTGCTCCTTCAGAGAAATCAAGGCTGGAACATCCCTGAGAGACCGAGCCACCCTCGACAAAACAGGACTGATTTGGCTAACAGGGAGGAGAATCAAGCTGGGGAAAGAATTAATGACAAAGCTTAATGACTTCAGTGGGGAAGAATTTATCTCTAATGTCGCATAAACAACCTGCTCATATGGAGAACAGATGTGACTCCATTTAAGTACCAAATGAGGCAAAAAGCTCCCAGAAGATGGAATCGGGACCGGCCTGTTCGAAATGCAGAATGAATCCAAATCCATCCCTGCCCCTCGGTCTTGTTTGGTCTCCCATTGCCCTCTTCTCTCTGATGTTCTGCAGCCACGTGGCCTGAACACTCCTGACCCCCAAAGAGGTTGTTGTGCGGGGCTTTTCTAGAAAATCGTCTGCTCTGTGGCCTCGGGCTCCTGTTACTCTTGGTAGCTCGCTCACTGCTTCTTATACTCTTCTCTGATCTGCATTTTGGGGTAAGTTTCCTTTTTCCAATGTGCTTTTGGTGGCTTTTGTTTTTTTCAGGATTTCGTCACAGTTGCCGGTTTACCAGATGTCTCTCTTTTTCCCTAGTCACGTTTGGATGCCTTTACCTTTTGCGACTTTTTCATAATCTCTGCGGATTTGGGGTGGGAGGGAAGCATGTCGTCGTTTATCTTGAAACGGAAATCTTCCATTTAAGATTGAGATAGCAAATATCAAGGGCACCAAGCATCAGCCTCCTCCTGTTCTCCCCTCCCCTCCAAACACACTCCCCGCCTTCTAGTGTATTTCAGAAAGAGTGGGCATATTGCTCTACATAAAGACTTCACTGAACAGTTGGAGAAACTGATTGTTGAAAGTAGTGTGAGGCTATGTTGTCCTGTTCAAGCAAAACCTTGACTGCGTGTGTGTGTGTGTGAGGAGTGAGTTCAAGTTCTCCCAAGATGGGATATTGAAAACTGGATTCACTCTGCACCAAAGTCTCAAGAAAAGGGATAAAATGCACTTGATTTTAGTTGATTTTTTGAAAGCTAATTTATGTAAGAGCCCCAATGGGTTGTTTTCGTCCCAGCCTATTTTTCTGACTGTAAAAGGCACAAAAGTCAGACTCAGTTTTTCATGATACGACTACAGAGTTTCTCGGTTAGTTCCAAAGCAAAACCGTAGCAGAAAGATTTTCCTTTGCTGCTTTTAATGACTCCAAAGTGTGTGAAATTTTAGGTTTCTCTCTTGACCTTGAATAGCTGTCTCTTGGTAAACTATCCAAATTGTAGAATATCCCTTGTTTGAAGGAAGAGCTTCATGTTTGGCTCAAAAATATACAGACACTGCAAGTTTGGACTTGAGAAAAGAAGGCGGGAAAGCCCCAGAGTACGGTTTCAGTAGCAAGGTGGAATCCAATAAAATTTGGGGGGATTCTGGAAAGTCTCAACTCTATTGTCACTGTGCCATCAAAGAGTGAATCGGAACCAGAACAAAGCGGTCATCAGTCTTGTCAACATGCAGCAAATGACTTGAAATTTTGAGGACGCTTCAAAAGCAACCAGCATAGTGGTTTACAACTACAACAGAGTCGATAGAACCCACCCCTCGCTGAGGTCCTTTGATCAGCGTGTTGGGGACTGTCAGTTCACCTAAGGAACCAACCACTGACAAGTTTTTATTATTCTTGTCTCTGTCATACGAATACATACACAAATGTATTGGCCTCGTAAATTTTCCGAGATTATGAGCCTATGTATGGTGAATTTCTTTTGGTCCAGGATATTTTATTTGGGTGTGGAAGAAAATCTCATATGAAGCCCAAATATTCAAAATATTTAAATGGAAGATGGACAATAATTGATGAGCATCTAGAAAAGTACAGAGATCCTGGAGTAGTTGACAAACAACAACAACAACAACAACAACAACAACACCACAAGAAAGAATAGCTCAAGAAAGTTCTGTAACAAATCTAATGCTTTCTGTGCATCCTTGAGTGATGTTTCTCCTCTCCTGCTTTCACAGCTGCTGATCTTCCAGATGTTCTCTCCTATGAAGCTTTATCTTTTAAGGGATACATGTTCCTTCCATGCAAAGTCAGCCTTTTCCTTTACGTGAAGCATTACTTGCTCAGAGAAAGCCATTTTTCTAATCCTTCTGCAACCTTTCTTAAATTTAGGACATCTCTTCCAAACACTAAAGTTGATAAAGGTTAAGCTTTGGTGGAAGGCAGAATTTGGCTGTCCACTATGGATGCCAAATGGACCAATCTTTTCTCTCAGTGCATTCAGTAAAATGCTCCTGCTTGAGTTTTTGGACCCAGGGGAACCAAGGTAAAGAACAGGGATAGTAGAGCGGTGCCTGGAGGGCTCAATCAGTTAAGCATCGACTCTTGGTTTGGCTCAGGACATGATCTCATGGTTCATGAGTTTGAGCCCTGCGTCGGGTTCCGTGATGCCAGTGCAGAGCCTGCTTGGGATTCTCTCTCTCGCTCTGTCCCTCCCCTGCTCACTCTCTCAAAATAAATAAATAAACTAAAAAGAAAAAGAAAGATAGGCATAGTAGAGACAGACTTCCCGGAGGCAGTGCTGGGAGTCCAGCAGCAGTGACAACATCAAGAATTCAGTGGCTGTGACCATTGTTGTTGGCATCAGCCGTCTCACGGTGATGGCGCTGGTACCGTGACCTTGAACCAGGTTGCCCTGAAATGTGATATTCTTTGTGTTTTCCTACCGCCTAACTTCTGGTTCCTGACTGCTTTCCGAGACTAGGTGTTTAGCGTTTCCGGCATTTCGGTGAGTTCACCAATATCTTTACAGGAAAGGATTTTACCGCCGCCAGATTTGACTTCTACGTCAGCCAAGGCTGCTTTGTAGTCTACAAAACAATTCTTTGAAGTTTTGGCTTGTGTGAGTGGGACCCTTCTTGAGTTGCTGTTGACGACACAAAGCTAGGTATGTACTTATCCACGAGTCATTGTATAGATCAGTTAGCAATGGGAACACCTCTGGGCAAGAATGCTACGTTCACCGTTGTTCTAGCAGGTATAGGAGCACTTCTCCAGGAGGCAAATCTTCATAATTTGTTGTCTTCACCATCATTTTCACTTAAAATCGTTGTTTTGAGCAATTTTATCCAGTTTTATACTTGTTTTCTGTGAAGGAGAATTATCTGATCTGTGAAGCTTTTATTGGAAGTAACTTACAGTCACTCTTTGGCTTATGAAAGAGGACAAATGAATTTCCACGTGACTTCAAGCTCTCATATGCCACTGTCGATGTTTTTGACAGAAAACATAAAGTTTCTTAATAGAATGTCGTCGTTACGGAAGTATTTTCTTACCTATCTACAAGGGCAATTTATTTTCCCCTTTGTTTCGTGGAATGTTCCAGGCTGATACAGCTCACTCTCCCAGAGGTCTTTTGCAGCTGCAGTATTTTCAAGTGTTCCTTTGTTGTGAAATCTGGCTGGCCAGATTAGACGAATTCCTTTGAGATACAGCTGCAGCCATTTTTAATGATGAAAAATTGTTCCGTTCCCTTGTAAGCCCATTTGCAGAAATGGTGTATCATTTTACGTGCGCCTCCATTTTTATCCTTCCGTTTCCTTCTCCTACTGTGTATTTTCTTGGTATTCTGGGTTTTCTTGGTTGTTGTTCTAGCTTTTCTGTTCTTTTACCCTTGTCCTAATAGTCTGATTGTATTTTGTTTAGTGTAAGCAATCTCAACTCCTTTTATCGGTGTGAGATGGTGTGAAAAGTAATAATGCTTGAGAATATGATATTCAACAATTCAATCGTTTTCTTCTAAAAGTTTTGGACATTTAAGAGGCACATTCATTACATGGGTAACTAAAATCTGTTAAATACGGGCATTATGCTTCCTGCATCTGATACGAACCAAAATCTCAACAGCACATATAAGTGACAAGGAATAAGTAACCTGTTTTTCAGAGTCTTTTAAAACCAAGTTCCCCTCTTTTTTTTTTTTTTAATGTTTATTTATTTATTGAGGGACAGAAAGAGAGAGAGAGAATCCCAAGCAGGCTCCACGCTGTCAGTGTAGAGCCCTACTTGGGGTTCAATCCCATGACCTTGGGATCATGACCTGAGCCAAAATTAAGAGTTGGACACTTAACCAACTGAAGCTTGCTTCGGATTCTGTGTCTCCCTGTCTCTTTGCTCCTTCTCCACTCTCACTCTCTCTCTCTCTCTGTCTCAAAAATAAATAACTGTTACAAAAAAAATTAAAAAAAAATCTTGTCTAATTTGAGGATACATCTGTCTACCAGGTTAAATATCTTTGAACCCCAGTGGAGGAGATAGAGTTTTAATATTCTGTTAGAACACTTCTCAGCTTCTATTTTAATTCACAAATGTAATTAGATGCTCTGAGAAAAAAAAATTAGCTAATTAACTTCATAGCATCAAAGGTCTAAATGTAACATGAATCCATGGGGAAGGGCAGACAGCCCAGATCCCCACCTGCTCAAATGACCTGTGACATTATTACTATTAACTGTATAATCACCTCTTACTGCAACCAGAAGGTACGGGAACAGTATCTGACAAAGCCCTTCTAAAATTCTTGCCCAGAAGTTTAGAGTATACAATTGAGCAGTATTTAATAAAAATAAAAACAAAAGCAGTGTTATTTTTGAAGTTCTGGTAGTCAGAGGTAGCTTGCAAAGTGGCTTTGAGTATGAAAATAATGCTAACATAGTTTTATCTTGAATGAAGATATTTGTGTTAATTGCTGTTTTTCACTAGTCTTTTTTTTTAATTTTTAAAAAAAATGTTTATTCATTTTTGAGAGAGAGACAGAGCAGAGACATGAGCGGGGGAAGGGCAGAGAGAAAGGGAGACACAGAATGTGAAGCAGGCTCCAGGCTCCAAGCTGTCAGCAGCCCGACGTGGGGCTTGAACTCACGGTGAGATCATGACCTGAGGCAAAGTTGGACGCTTAACCAACCGAGCCACCCAGGGCCCCAATCTTGTACTTGAGAATCTTCAGAGGAAATAAAGGAAATGGCCATTTATAAGGGGATCTACAGAGTCCCCAACAAGCACAGAGTCAATGTGTCACTGTTTAGACAGCTATCACAAAACGCCCAGCTGCTGCAGTTGGCAGGCAGAAAATACATTGAATGGCCACAGACCATGGCCATGGCCATGATATAAAAAATGGTCAAAAGGACCTTGGGTTCAGGGCTCAGGTCTGAAAAAAGTGGTTCTCAGAACTTTTTTGGTTTCCCCTTCTCGATTGCCCTCCTTCAATTCTCTAGGCACCAAAACAATTATCTTACAGGTTATTGGGCTTGGTCTTCTCCAAATTGGAATGGCACCTGGATGAGTCACCTTCATGACTCCCTACCACTCCACCTGCCTTTTATCCTCCCCCTTGAAACTTGGCATAGACCTACCTCCTCATCCATTAGGACCTCACTTCAAGGAAACCTTGAAGTTTTCTTTGCTTCCAACTTTAAACTCACTACCAGGAAGGCCCAAGAGTCAATTACCCTCCTATGCTACCATTTTGGTTTTCAGTAATTATGTTTGCATGGCATCTGTCGGATTCTGTTTGCATTCTAGATACACTGGAATGGGGGCTTTGGAACCAGAAAAACTTGGGTCCAAATTCCAGCTCTACCAAATCGTGTGATTATAGGTGATTTACTCCCACTGCCGATCAGTTTCCTTACCGTAAAACGGTAATAATCAGCCTCTTAAGATTGTAGCCTGAAACAAACAAACAAAACAAAACAAAACAAAAAAGAAAGAAAAGATTGTAGCCTGAATGTCTGGCATAGGAAAGATGACTAATTAATATAAATCCTCTTTCTTCCCTTTCCTGATGGTATTTTACTTATTTTGCTTTTCCTATAAGTGTGTCAGTTAGTGTTTGGCACATAAGGAGCTCATAAGTATCCAGCATTGGAGACATGACTCAGACCTCTCTATGAGAATACATTGTACGTCGTGTATTTTTCATCTTGACAGAAGCAAACCACTCATCTCAACTTTGATCTATTTTCCTAGCCAGTAATTTTGTAATTTTCATTTGTTATTCAATTTTCAAGTGGTTTGGGTCTCAGAAGCTCACAGGTCATAAATAACGAAGAGAATCAGTGACTATTGCTCAAATGTCCATAGCCCTTGGGTCCAGCAACGTTCAGGTTATTTTCAGCCACATATCTTATTCTGAAGTAGGAACACTTTGTCTCCAATAATCTTTCCCTTCCTCTCTCAGATATTCTCTGCTCTTGGAGTACTCATCTGACATTTACTGAGCATCCACCATGTATCAGGAACTGGGGATACCACGGCAAACGAGAGACGTGGCCCTTCCCCTTTGTCAGGGAGCAAAATAAACTACCCCAAAATATGCCTTTGTAATATAGGGATTATTTTGAGCTGCTCATTTTTAAGAAAGAGCTGACACAGAAAAATCTCTGAAAACTAAGAAGTTAGCCTTTCGTAAGGGAAATTTACATTTATAAGGGACATTTCCATGTGTAAGGGTGTCTCCCTTGCTGTACCAGGAAGGTACTCTAAATCTGTAGAAACTGTTGTCAGTGGAGAAGACATGGGCTTAAAGCTACACAACTCCAACCTTCTTTACTGTGCTTTTCCTGAAAATCTCCCATACCTGGCTCTCCCTCACCACCCAACATCTTTTGTTTTTAGCTGGAAATGGCACTTAGGGTGATGGCTTGGGCCATTTCAGGGAGTTACTCAGTTTTTCTGGGTATCTCTCTCTCTCTCTCTCTCTTTAATATAAGAGATACAGATGTTATGTTTATTTTTCTCCCATGAATCTGTCTTTTTATTACAGAGGGATCTCAGCCAAGAACCTAGAAAGGTAGAGGAAAAATTATTTTTCTTCCCCCACACCTCAAAAAGTGATAGTTTGATGGAAAAAAAAGTTGTGGCCGATGATCGCATTTCACAGTAGTAAATGCTAGAACAGAGAAATGGGACCTCTATTTAGTTAACGAACCCAATAATTGTTTAGTGGTGGCTTATTATGGTATGAGCACGGTTCCAGTCCACGGAGAAACAAGGGTTAACAAGACAGATAAGATGCCTACACTTACGCAGATTGTCTTTAATTGGTGGGAGGAGGGTAGGGAGGAAGGGTGGCGGGTCATCTACAAATAAATAAATAAGCTACCTAATTTCTGAAGAATAGAGCAGGGCAAGTAGTGAGAGTGACTGGGAGCTACTTTAGATTGGGTGGTCAGGGTGATATTTTAGAAGAGGAGACATTTGAGCTGAGGCCCGAAGGACAGTCATGAGCCAAGCAGGTGAATGTTTGGGGGAAGGAAGTTTTGGCAGAGGAAAAAGTAGATGCAAAGGTCCTGAAGTAGGAACAATTGTTGGGGAAGCAAGAATTCTTGTCCCTTCAAAGGTGTTTATAGCTAGAGTAAGAATCGAACTGACACGAGGCAGAGTAAGAGGAGAAAATGGAATCTAATAGGCAAACGTACAGGGAATCCACATAGACATGGAAATCCCAAAGACAGGCCAGCAAAATGAGGTATATAGGTCATTCTGAACTGGGGAGAAGGTGGGTAGGGGTCTGGGACTTTGGAGGAAAGAAATGCACCTCACAGGACAATAAGAAGACCAGATGTTTGGAAATTAGACATTTGTCCTGCCAAACAGATGGGTCACTCAGATGAAATTTATCTCTGTTAATAACCCTTGTTCTTGGAAAGACCCCCAGTTTAGATTCTGTGTGGTGAAGGGGAGACAAAATTTCTCTTGAGCCCATGGGGACGCAAGCGCCTCCAGCTCAAAACAATCCACATTCTGATGTGGCCCATTCGGGGAAGAGGGCACATCTGTCCCGAGCCCCACTGTAATCTCGATGTGTATGTGGAACAGAAAGTCTCCATGTGGCCGGAGTCTCAGAGTGGTGGGCAGAGGCCACATCATACGAGGATCTGTAGGTCTGAACGGGGAGTCTGAATTTTATTTGAGTGCGGTGGTGCGTCATAAAAGATGGGGACAGGATAGAATTTGTAGCCACTGTGCAGAAAATGAGATATGGGACGCAAGGCCAGATGCGGGAACGACAACCGGAGGCCGATGCAGAACACTGGGCGAGAGGCAATGGCAGCTCGTGCAGTGGGTGTAGCAGCACAAGGAAAGAAGAGGATGGACTGGGGTGCAATTTGGGGCTAGAGTCAATAGAACCACCAGCTCAACTGACCCGAAGGAGGACACAGAGCAGTCAAGGGTGGCCCTCTAGGTTGGCAACTGGGATGTTGCTACTATTGAGATGGAGAAGTCCAAGGGAAATGCTAGGAGTTCTGCTTTGGACACATTTTGAGTTTCCAACTGGACACTCAACTGGTTCGTACGTTTGTAAGTTCTCAAAGGAAAGGTGTGGGTGGAGACATTGGAGTGTTTCATTGCATTTGATAGACTGGATTCCAACATTGACCTCACTCTCCTTCCTGGGCACATTCCAGTATCGTAAAGGCTGGAGATCTAAACTGCTATGGCCCCTTGACCTTCCCTTCAGGGCCACCCTGACCAGTGCAGGGAGTCCGATTTCAACTGATTAGGACAATAAGAAATTCGGGCCATTTGTATGCTCTGTCCTCATGAGTTCTCTGACAACACAGCAGCATCGACCTATTTAGAACCCGGGTACAAGCTACCTCTCTCAACCTCCAAAGCGAGACTGAGATCACTTGGGCTTCCACGGGTGAAGACCTCAACTCTAGAATCTCTATTTAATTAAGGTCTCGTGTATTTCTTTTCTTGGATGTGAAGAGTAGGATGAAGACACGAATTGTAAATCACTGGAAAAACAAGGACATTTTGGAATTTATAAGCAGAATACGAAGGTTCCCCCCCTTCAAAATGTTGCCATTTCCTGTGTGTGATGTGATGATCCTGCATTAGTCTATCCCTCCAACCCTTTCACAGCTGTGTGTGTTCTCCACGGGTCAAGTAGACAAAGGATGTCTCCTGAGACACTTGGTTCCCACCATCTTCAAGTCGTCGTCTATTTTTCCTGACGCCTTTATCATTTGTTGCTCAACATAATGTATCACTTGTCCTCTCTGGGATCTTGGAAGACTGTGCATTTTTTTTTTTTTTTTAATAGTGGGAAAAATTCTCCCCCCCTCCCAGTTTTACTTCAACATCTCAGGAAAGGCTTTGAAAGTGGCATAGATCTGAGGCACCTGGGTGGCTCAGTCAGTTAAGCATCTGACGTTGGCCCAGGTCATGATCTCACAGTTTGTGAGTTCGAGCCCCACGTGGGGCCGTCCGTCTGCTGTCGGCACAGAGCCTGCCTCAGATCCTCTGTCCTCCTCTCTCTCTCTGCCCCTCTCCTGCTTGCGCTCTTTCTCTGTCTCTCTCAAAATAAACAAACAAACTTAAAAGAAAACAGGTGTGGAAAACCCTACAGATCACTAGAGGAGGCGTGGATGCAGGAAAATATATTAAATAAATAAATAAATAAATAAGTAGGCATAGACCTGGATAGAAGGAGAGGAAACCAACAAGTGAGCAGGAAAGCAATCAAGCATGGAAACTTGACTAAGACAGAGCCTGGGGCAGGGAGCCATGTCCCCTTGACCTCCTACATCTGATTGGAAAATAGCGATATTGGTCCATTAGCTGGGGTATTGTTTCCACCGTGCTAATGAATTTCCTTGAACCGACTATTTTTCCCTTGAATATGACTTCGTAGGATCTCTACACGACCAAAAGAGAGGCAAAAAACCCAAACCCTCCAAACCCAAACCAAAGGAGGTTAGAAGACTATTAGAGGATACTAATGAGATTAGAAAAAGGATGGGTAGGGTAAGACTGACCCTAAGTAACAAAGAGAATTATTTTTAGCACAGCAATGCTCCGTGTCCTCCGGGGCCTGTGGATGTAAGGGGCTGTTACAGGTTGGGGGTAAAATGCGCAGAGCTAGTCTGTGACTTTAGGTTCCCTCGATGGCCTCCGAAATGTCAACATCTGCCACGTGGTCATCAGACCCTTCACAGTTCATCAGGCTCCGGGCAGCACCCTGCTGGCGATACGTTGGGTTTCCTCTGCAGATGGATCAGGGGAAGCCAAAGCCACACGTGGGTCCCACATGAAGCCACATGAAGAGCGGGCAGGCTTTTCCTGGCAGAATCCGAAGCAGAGTCCAGGCTCCCAGCTGTCAGTGCAGACAAGAGCCCGACGTGGGGATCGAACCCACGAACCGCGAGATCATGCCCTTAGGGGATGGAGGACGCTTAACTGACTGAGCCCCCCACCCCCACCCCCAGGCGCCCCTGCGTTACTCCTCTGGGCTGCAGCGTGAAGTCCTCCGTGCCAAGAAGTCTGTTCAGGGATTATTTACAGACGCCTCGGCTGGCCCTTAGGAAACGAGGTGACACAGGAGCAGGTTGATGTGCCCTGGAGAACCGAGGGGATAAAAACAAGAGGGAGCCCCCTGGAGTACACCGGATGCTGATCACAGCCAGCAGCTCGGGACTGTTGTTGACTTTTGGTGGTCACGGCAACCTTCGGAGGTGGGCTCTGCTGTCTCGAAGCGAGGGGCGCGCAGACAGTAAATGGTGGACCCCACATTGAACTTAGGCCAAGCTCCAGACTAGTGGTCTGGACACGCAGCAAGGGGTTGCTGAAGGCAGGCACGGAGTTGCGTTCACCCAATGGCTCCCAGCTGTGGCTCTGTAGACTCTAAGCGGAGGGTGGGAGAGGGCCCAGCGAGGCCGAAGAAATGAGCGGAGACAGCGGTGGAGGTGGTTGGTTGGGGGAACTTCCGTACCAGGCGTCCAGGAGTGGGGACCGGATCCCCCTACGTGCGGGGCTCCACACGCAGCAGGTGGACAGAGTAGCAACCGGCCTGGTGACTACCCATAGCCTCTCCCCTTTCTTGCGTGGCCAGCGGTCCAAGGAGATCCGGGCCTGTCACGTGGACCTTCATGGTTACAAAGGACGTGCTCCAGGTTGGGCGCCCCCAGAGCCCCTGACCTGGAACGCTGAGCAGCACGTTTTATGTTATCTTGCTTGATGGGAATACAGAGGGGGAATGCGAGCCCTGCCTTCGAAGACAGTGACTGGCAGGGGATTTGGGGTGTGTTTGCACCAACCAGCCTTCCGGCACATTCCGCGCACCAGAACAAGATGAACAAACGGACCTTGGGAAGGGAGGGGAGGGGTGCCGCCTGGAACAGAACTTTCCCGGCTGCTAAAAAGGATCTGAGTCTGGGAGGGTCAGGGCTTCCCGAGGGAAGAAAAGATAAGGCAGAGAGAACTGGCAGGGAAATCTGCTCAGGGAAGCCTCTCCACAGCTCAGAAAAATCTTGTTTAACTACATGTTATGCATGGTAATCATACCTGGGATTTTTTTTTTAATTTTTTTTAACGCTTATTCATTTTTGAGAGACAGAGAGAGAGCATGAATGGGGAAGGGGCAGAGAGGGAGACACAGAATCCAAAGCAGGCTCCAGGCTCTGAGCCATCAGCACAGAGCCCAATGCAGGGCTCGAACTCACGGACTGCGAGATCGTGACCTGAGCTGAAGTCGGACGCTCAACCGACTGAGCCACCCAGGCGCCCCACCATACCCGGGATTTTTAAAAAAGATTGTTCTAGATGTTTGCCACCACCGTTTACTTCCTTAACCACAGTGTGTTTTTTCTTTCTTTGCATTTAGCAACACGTTGATTATAGCACACCAGCTCTTACGTTAGAATTTTTTTTCAATTTGATTTCATTGAATTTGTAAATAAGCCACGTAGTCAAGAAAGAGACACGCGAGAATCCTTGAAGTAGAAAACATATTTCAGGGCACCTGGGTGGCTCAGTCACTTGAGCGTCCGACTTCGGCTCAGGTCATGATCTCACGGTTGGTGACTTCGAGCCCTGCGTCCGGCTCGCTGCCGACAGCCTGCTTCGGATCCTCTGGCTGTTTCTCTTTCTGCCCCTCCCTTGCTCGTGCTCTCTCTCTCAAAAAATAAATTAATTAAAAAAATAAATTAAAAAAAATTCAAATGGCACATATGAGATTTATTTTATATTTTCCACCAACTTGGTCATTTATCAACTTTCTTAGACCAGGCGGCAAATATCTACGAACGATCCGTGGCAAAACGGGCAACTCTGAAGCCTCGATTTTAAAATACAGTGAAAATGGGACTTCAATGGTTTACCAGGATTTAAAAAGTTCAGTAAACTCCTAATCACAAGTACGTGTGTATGCTACTCATAGCATTACCAGTGGATGTGTTTTCAAATATACTGGTATCAGATATTAGAACGAATGATGCCGTCATATTTTTAGCCACAAGAATATACAAAAAAAAAATCTATTTCGAAAAGTATGACACCTTTGACATGGTCACTTAAATTCTTATTAAAATATCAGCTTCACAAAGTCTACGTGAGAGAGTATTTTAAGGTTTTGATAAACAAACAAACAAACAGTTGAACCCAATGTGTTTATTGTACTCAGAAAATGAAACAGTCTCGTAAGAGTGAGTTTGCTTATTCAGTATTATGCAGAAATAGGGAATCAGGGCCACCTGCAGAGACACAGCGGCTGTGACCAGGAGGCGGGCTCAGCCATGTGCCTCTGTCCACGCGGTCACTGAAATTGCCCAGCGCTTGCTCCTTCTCTCCACCACAGGAAGAATCATGTTGTGTTTACAATATAGTTTCTAGAAATCTGACATTGAAGCTATAAAAATAAATGTCTCAAAAAAAAAACAACTGCAGGCTTGAAAGGAAATAGAGGTTTTGGCGCGTCAAGGGTCCTCCTGGGGGAGGAGCTTCCATCTAACTGAGGGGTCAAGTTCTTCGTCAAAGTCATCCAGCTCCTGCTCCTTGGAGAGCTCCAGGAACACCTGAGAGGGGCGAGAAATGAAGAGACGGGGAGGTCACGCTGCCTCCCGCAGCTCCAAGCGAGTGCAAAGCACGGGCACAGCTTGTACACTTCTGTCCCACGGATGCAACAAAGTCCCTAAAACGGACGCACCTGCTCCAGGGTGGACTGCGAGAGGCTGTACTCCTCCAGGTCGAAGCTCTGTTTAACTGCAGAAGGATGGGTGCACATGAGGAGTTCATAGATACATATTTTAATGTTTACTTATTTTGGAGAGAAACAGAGAGACAGAGTTTGAGCAGGGGAGGGGCAGAGAGAGAGAGGGAGCCACAGAATCCAAAGCAGGCTCCAGGCTCCGAGCCGTCCGCACAGAGCCCGACGCGGGGCTCGTACTCACAAGCTGCGAGATCATGACCTGAGCTGAAGTTGATCGCTTAACCGACTGAGTGACCCAAGGCGCCCCAGGAGTTCATATATTTTTACATCCGGACAGTTCAGCATCCAGTACAAACAACTTTTAAAAACTTGTTGAATAAAAAAGTTTCAATGACAATGTGCCTAGTTTAAGGATTGCATTCAGTTAAAAATACGCCAATGCTGGGACGCCTGGGTGGCTCAGTCGGCTGAGCGTCCGACTTCAGCTCAGGTCACGATCTGGTGGCTCGTG
Source organism: Panthera pardus (assembly GCF_024362965.1). Taxonomy (NCBI): domain Eukaryota; kingdom Metazoa; phylum Chordata; class Mammalia; order Carnivora; family Felidae; genus Panthera; species Panthera pardus. The sequence goes on along the minus strand of NW_026526876.1, from coordinate 24,205,102 downwards.
GGTTCGAGCCCCGCGTCGGGCTCTGTGCCGACAGCTCGGAGCCTGGAGCCTGCTTCGGATTCTGTGTCTCCCTCTCTCTCTCCGCTCCTCCCCTGCTTGCACTCTCTCTCTCTCAAAAATAAACATTAAAAAAAAAAAAAATTAAAAATGAAACACACCAATGCATTCACTTGGGTCTGGGGAGAAAAGTGCTCACGCAATGCTCATTTAGCACAGTGTTCGCGATGTCTGTTTAATGGAGGAAACGGTGCTGCAAAGGCCTCCTTCCCTGTGTGTGATCCAAGGCTTTTGCACACTCAGCACAGGAAGAAGTGGAAGGAAGACACATTTGGCAAAGGGAAGCATCAGAAGATGATATGGAAAGATGTTTGAGGGTTTCTGGGGAGCAGATATCTTTTGTGGGCCTCTCTCTCCAGTGACAGCTTGCTCCTAATTGAGTTGAAAACCCTTGTCCTTAACCAAAATGGGACTAGTCCCAGCCCCGATGGGCGGGCAGTAGACTGGAAATAGGTCGCCAGCAGAACCTCCAGGCCAGTACTGGCCACAGTGTCGGTCCGGAAGGGACTGCACGAACACATGGTCCAGAGAGTTGGGGTCCTCAGCTCGGAGAATGGAAAGGGGGCACTGCCGTGACCATGAATGTTATCGGCAGGAGTAAAAAAAGTCTTCTCGAACCAGGAGCCTTAAATGTCTTCCCTAGGGAAGGTGGCAAGCCAGCAAAAAGATCACTGAGCCGTGACAATGGAAAGCGCATAGGGAGGGAGTTGCGGCTAGCACAGTTCAGAGAAGCAGAGCTAATGAGCTCTGATGGCAAGAAAAACATGGGGCAGTGAGGACAGACGCAGCGTGGTCACTTTTGAAGTGCAACAGACAAGGGAAGATTGTTCTAATGACCAGACAGGGGCCAGTTTCTTAATACCCAGCCTAAGGCAATAAAATAAGATGCAAGTCCATATAAAAATTGAATTGTAAATATGCATGCGTCAATGTTCCCAAAGAAAGCATCCTCCTTGAATGCATACACAACTGAATTTTGACTTAGGTTGTTCCTGTGTGTGTGTGTGTGTGTGTGTGTATACACACACACAGGAAAACCCCACCAAAGGTAAAATCACTCCCATTAACCCCCTGCCCCTCCTCCAACACCCAACACACACAGAATCTGTCCACCTCTTTGATCCCGTGCCCATAAAATTCAACTGGAGATTTGAACTCTGAAAACGAACACCTCAGGTCACATTCCGTTCTGGTCGTGCCGACGGATTCACCTAGGATCTGGAATTACCTGCTTTCCGGGGGATCTTATTTCAAAGTGTGTCGCTCTTACCCTTCTCTAACATGAAGAAAGCTCGTGCTAAAGGTCGAACATCTTCCACTGGCACTTTATAGACCATCACCGAAGAGAACCTGGGGGGAGAGGGGCGGGGCTGAGGCCGGTACCACCTGTGCAGGTGCCAGCTGGCTGCGACCCTCTCTCCGGTCGCTGTCCTCCTAAGAGTCAGTTTGGGCCAGCGAAATGCCCAGGCTGAGGCCGTCCACAAGGACAACTGGGAGGCAGGAGGGGATCGTGCCCTTGGCTTCTGAGATAAGAGGTGCAGTGCAGGTAAAACGTGGACATGTGCCAGAGTCACCTGTCACCTTATCTTTTCAGCTGAACACTGGCTCCTCAAACATCACCTTCCAGCCAGGGACTGACCCCTGGTAGTTGCTTGACGTCACCCAATTCACGTGGGGACTCTGGGTCTTTTCTCCAGAGAACTCATCTCTCTCTGACCTTGCCCTATGCTCTCCTAATTTGGGATAATGTAATTGAATCCTGAATATAAAACTGAAAATATAACTGAAATTGAATTGAATCGCATTTTTTAAAAATAATTTGTTTCTCAGATGAACACTTGTCTTTTTACCATTTGAAAATCAGGAGGATTTAGATTTCATTTTGTTAAGATACTATTTGCGCGGGGCACCTGGGTGGCTCAGTCGGTTGAGCGTCCGACCTCGGCTCAGGGCATGATCTCATGGTTCGTGAGTTCGAGCCCTGCGTGGGGTTCTGTGCTGACAGCTCGGAGCCTGGAGCCTGCTTTGGATTCTGTGTCTCCCTCTGTCTCTCTCTCTCTCAAAATAAATAAACATTTAAACATTTTAAAAAGGATGCTATTAGCTCGCTTTATGGGGCAATCGTTCTCATCTATTCTCATTCCTTGTGACCTCATGACCTATTTCTATTCAGTCGTGGGCTGCACACAAGGTACAGCATTGCTGTGATACTTATACTCCACTGTAGAAATAGTATTTTCCCACCGTATTGTTGTGACTTATCACCCTTTCCTGTTTTCTCCCCCAACTCCTAAATCATCTGTCTTCTGTCATCAAGTCTAGCTGATAAAAATGCCCCTAAAATTAATCTCTTGATTTTTACTGTATTATGCTCCTGAGAACTGTGCCATTACTAGACTGTTTATAAAATAGATTTGAAGTGAAATAATTAGGTTTATATTCTTGTGCCACTTGTTAGCTGTCATGTGACCTCCCTTATCAGTTTCCTATTCTTTTTTTTTTAATGTGCATTTATTTTTGAAAGACAGAGAGACAGAGAGAGAGAGAGAGAGAGAGAAAGCAGGGGAGGGGCAGAGACAGAGGGAGACACAGAATCCGAAGCAGGCTCCAGGCTCCGAGCTGTCAGCGCAAAACCCGACATGGGGCTCGAACCCATGGACGGTGAGATCATGAGCCGAGTCGAAGTCGGATGCTTAACCCTGAGCCACCCAGGCGCCCCTCAGTTTCCTATTCTTAAAGGTAACAATCAGTTCCACTCATTAAGGTCCTTGTAGTGGCCAGACTTTCACATGCTCTTTTGAAACCATCCCAGGAAAAATGGAAAAACGGTGTCTTCCTTGGCAAGTCTCGGGGAGGATGAAGTAGAATAATGCAAGATGAGGACAGTACCGGGCACTTAGCACTTAGTCCCTCTGATTTTACACCAGCTCTTCTCTTCTCCAATTTAGGTTCTTGGGTGTCCAGCAAATAACTTCTTTGAGGTTTCCTTTGGGGCTCACTGTGGACTCCGAGGGCCATGCATCAATGAAACCGGCAAGGAAAAGCTTGGTATCAGATCAAAACCAGCAAGCACCCAGCTTTACCTTTCCTGCCGAGCAGCCTGGGGGAAAACCCTCAGGATTTCGCGGTGGAGGCTTTCCCTTTGCTCGAGGGCCTTCACTTTCATCTCCAGCAGGTAATTCTTGCCAAATTTGCTCTTCAGGTGTTGGATGGAACCGATACACCTGGAGGTGGGAGGAGGATGTGGTCGTAAGAGACAGGGGAACGGGACAGGAAACACCACGCTTGAGACCCTTGGTGTCTAAAGGACCTCACTGGTGGACCCAGATGCAGGAGCTACAGCCGCGCGGAGACCTCCCTCTGTCCACAGGCTCCTCCGGCCGTGCACCTGGGCGCCCAGCGCGGGGGTGGACGGGCACCCACCTCAGCCTTCCGGACACCATGATGGCCACGCGGTCACACACGGCCTCCGCCTCTGCCATGTAGTGGGTCGTCAGGAGGGCTCCTCTCTCCGTGTTCTTAAAGTTGGCCCGGATTGCCTGCCTGAATCGTCAAAGGACCATGTGCAATTGTGAAAGGCTTCTCGTTAATCGTAAGTGGGCAGAGAGAAGAATTTGTAACTGGCACGAAGGTTGAGTCATTTGCAAAAAGAGCTTAAGCAAGGGAGGGACCCGTATGGGGGGGTGGGGGGAGGGAGGCAGGTGGGAGGAGGGGGAGGGGGGGAGCCAGGCGTTGGAAGAGGAGCGGGCACAGAATACCATGTCGATCACGAGGTGGCACTGAAAGAGAAATGCTGAGCAGGAGACTGGTTATGAAAAGGCTGCGCGAAGGAGCAGGGAGAATCCAGCAACAGAGGTGTCACAGCCTCGTAGGAGAAAATGCATTCCTAAGAAATATACAAGGTGACACGGAGGACCCGATCCCACCTCGACAACCTAATACTGGGCCCTCGCTCTAAAACACCAGCCTGGCGTGGTTATCACCGCGGCGATCAACGATGCCTACTCTTTCTTCAGTGATGGACTATCATCGGGGAGAGGTTTCCTTTTTGGTTTGCCAAATATCGGTGGCGCTAACGATCCTGAGAGGTGTCTCCTTTAAGAGACAGTTTAAGGGGCCATTCTTACAGCAGGAAAGCAATTCACAGATTTCCTACGGGGCAGTGGAGCTGGCCCCGACGGGGTCGTGCCCCCTCACCACATGTGCTGCTGCCCCTCGGGGTCCATCCCCGTGGACGGCTCGTCCAGAAGCACCACCGATGGGTTTCCCAGGATGCTCAGCGCAAAGCACAGCTGGAACGAGAGGAACAGCGTGTCTGGGGCCGACATGTGGGGTGTGCAGAGGAACGCTGAGCCCCCCCTCTTACCTTCCTCTTTATTCCCTCGGATAAGGTCCTCACGGGCAGCTTCAGCTGGTCCTGAAGCTTGAGTGCATCCACCAGCCTGAAGGAGGGAAACACGATGGGGCATCACAGTGAGGAAGTTGGAAGGAGGGCAGACCCGCAGCCCAAGGATGCAGAGCGGAGCTCAGAAATGCGGTTCTGAAAATAGACACCAGGTGATCTTTTCTTTTTTTTTAAATTTTTAAAAAGTATTTTTATTTATTTTTGAGAGAGAGAGAGAGAGAGAGGCCCAGAGTGTGAGCAGGGGGAGAGGCAGAGAGAGAGAGGGAGACACAGAATGTGAAGCAGGCTCCAGGCTCTGAGCCATCAGCACAGAGCCCGACGTGGGGCTCGAACTCACAGACCGCGAGATCATGACCTGAGCTGAAGTCAGATGCCCAACCGACTGAGCCACTCAGGCGGCCCTACATGCCAGGCAATTTTAAACTGGTTGGTCTGATCCCCTCAGAGAGACAGTTTTCTCTTTTAAAAGAATAGAAGCACATTTCATGATTTCTAAATAGTTGTGCCAAAATAAATACTTTATACTGAATTGTACTTATATTTTGCTTTTAAAAAATATTTATTAAAAAAATTTTTTTTAATGTTTATCTACTTTTGAGAGAGACAGAGACAGAATGCAAGTGGGTTGGGGCAGAGAGAGAGGGAGGCACAGAATCTGAAGCAGGGTCCTGGCTCTTAGCTGTCAGCACAGAGCCTGATGCGGGGCTCGAACCCACGAGCTGGGAGATCATTACCTGAGCTGAAGTCGGACGCTCAACCAACTGAGCCACCCAGGCGCCCCCAAAAAATGTTTATTTATTTTTGAGAGAGAGAGAGAGAGAGAGAGAGAGAAGCCTAAGCAGGATCCGTGCTGTCAGCAGAGTCTGATACAGGGCTCAAACTCACGAACCGTGAGATCATGATCTGAGCCGAAGTTGGGCACTTAACTGAGGCAGGTGCCCTATGCTTAATTTTAGTATTTTTGGTAACTTTCACTGATGGTTACTTTTTAATTTTCATATTCAGTATGAGAGGAAAATGAACACTTTGAAATACAGGAAACGGGTTTCTAGTGGGGAATCTACCCAGTGTGGTCTGGGTCAGGGGTTGATCGCTCGCTCTCCCTCTCGCTCTCCCTCTCTCTCTCTTCCTCTCAAGAGAGGAGTCTTCTGTCCAGAATGACAGTGAAGCTCGTCACTCCCAACTGTCCCGCACCCTCAGGCATAGAACACCTGTGGCTCCCGCCTACCTTGTGATGGTGACTGCCGCATCGGCTTTCCTGAGCCCTTTCACGGCAGCGAACACCTCCAAGTGCTCCTTCGTGGTCAGGTTGGGCCACAGCACGTTCTCCTGAGGACAGTACCCTAGGAAACCCAGGGAGTCCTCTTCACGGCTCCCTTTTAGTAGTACCTGCAGAGGAAAGTTCACGCTCAGAGCCTGCCCTCTGGGTTTGTTTGCTTCCCCTGCATATTTCAATGGCATCTTTCTCCTTACAAACCTAGAAAAACTAGAGACTCTCTAAGTCCTAATCGGGTTGACCAACCTGTCCTCAATCTGCATTGGAGAAAGGTCGTCAGAGAGCAAGCCCATGAAAACAAGTGAGTGCCCCACCTAACCGAAGCCGAAAAATCAAAAATCTCACCAACGGGACCGTCTTGCCATCGTGGCCAAAAGTTGATATACAATTTCCTCGTCGCAGTCAGGAAGAAAGTATATGAATTGGTGAATTTAATTACTCACTATTGGATCCATGATCCAATGTTTTTTGAGAGCCACCCATGTAACAGCCAGCACCCCTCTTATTTTGGGGGTTTTCCTGCTACCAAGTGAATCGGGCAATAAAGAACTAGAAGAATGAATGGATGGAATACAGGCAGCTCGTAAGGTACCGTAGTGGGAGCAGTCCGGAAGCTGGGTTGGGGAATACCAGTGGAGATGAGTAGGTAGGGTCATCAGAGAAAGCCTGTTTGCTGAGGGGCCATTGTGGGGGGGAGAGCAAGAGGGCACCTGCCATGGAAAAGCCCAGAGGAAAGGAATCTGGAGCAGAGGAAAGAGCCAGAGCAAAGCCCTGCGCCATAATGAAGCTTGATATGTTCTTCGACCCTAGACAAAGCTGGGAGCCTGGGGCCGAGTGAGAAAGGAAAGAAAGGCGAATGGAGAAGGAACATGATAATCGGTCCCTGCAGCTGCCAGCAGGTGGGGGGTCCGGCGTGGGGGTGGGGGGGGGTCCTTCAGCCTTAGTGCAGTAAGAGGTTGTTGAAAATATTTAAGTAGGACAATGACATTGTTTATAAAGATCACACTGGCTGATCTGATGACAGCTAATTTCATGACACCCAAATAGCTGACTTTGTAACTCAGATCTTTAAAAAAAAAATGCTTAGTATGTTTTATTCTCAGGATTTTTATTTTATTATACTTTTTAAAATTTATTTATTTATTTATTTGGAGAACGCGGGAGAGTGAGAGCAGGGAAGGGGCAGAGAGAGAGGGAGAAAGAATCCCAGGCAGGCTCCACACCGTCAGCATAGAGCCTGATGCGGGGCTCAAACCCATGAACCGCGAGATCATGACCCGAGCTGAAATCAAGAGTCGGATGCTTAACCGACTGAGCCACCCAGGCGCCCCTATCCTTTTTAAGTAATCTCTACACCCAACGTGGGGCTCGAACTCACAACCTGAGATCAGGAGTTGCACGCTCTACCGACTGAGCCAGCCAGGTGTCCCAGAACGTACCTACCTTTGAAAATATTTCATCGCCATGTATCTATGAACAGTTACTTCCTCCTTTTGTACTCATGTGTGATGAGAAATAAAATAATGATTTAGGGTCCAGGTGGTGACTGAATTGAAGCGTGGTCTCAACTGAAGGAGTCCAGTTAGAGTTGACCAAGCCACCAACCTCCCTGAGTGGCCCCCTTCACAGACACCTGCTCTCAGCTCGGCTTCGGAGGGATTGTGGATATGTTTTCTCTTCCGTCTTTAGTGGGTTGTCAATCACTTTACAGGAGGTCTTTTCCCTCCAGGCTGACCACCAACCCCTTTCCCACGGTGCAATCCCCTAGACCTCTGCGTTATATTCTGTTCTCCACAACCCTGGACATACTTTCCAAAGGAGCGAGCTCTTAAAGTTTTCTTTTTTTCTGCCAAGGAGTTTGGGGGGAAATGTTTTCTCTATACGTCATGTTGTCTCTCTCTTTGATAAATCTGAGCCCCTTTGTTTTTTCAGACCACTTTATACGGTTCAATTGCATGTACGATTCAAGTTGACTTCATATCCCTCAACTTTGAGCCATTCCTTACAAATACTCCCAAGAAATAGTGGATCTGTGCAAAAATACACATTCCAGTGTCCAAGCATGTTGTGCAGGACAATGAATATAATTACTTAATAAAGGTGTTTTTTTTTCAACATTTTAATTCGAGGTTAAAGCATTATATGCAGGGAAAACAATTGTTCATTGAATGTGCAAATCCTGTATGTCTACTATATTTCAATTTAAAAAAGTCTAAAACAGGGGCACCTCGGGTGGCCCAGCCAGTTGGGCATCTGACTTGGGCTAAGGTCATGATCTCGCGGTTTGTGGGTTCAAGCCCCACATCGGGCTCACTGCTGTCAGCACAGAGTCCTCTTGGGATCCTCTGTCCCCCTCTCTCTGCCCCTCCCCTGCTCGTGCTCTCTCAAAAATAAATAAAACATGAAAAATAAATACATAAAAATTTTAAAACTCTAAAACAAAAGAGTAATGCGTTACACTGCACTCGCTGTTAGTAAATGGAAGCAAATAGTTTGTCAAGAAAAACAAAGTGCAAATGCGTGTGTTTTATGATATTGTAAATAAGACTTGTACGGATTCTGATATTGATTTCTGATCGGATACTGAACATTCCCTCTAAATGTCTCTGAAGGCATAAGTAATTGCTCCCTGGCAGCGATTAATTTTTCTGTGTATGAACACGTTAATTTGTGAATGTATTATTCTGCTAGTTTACTTCAATCATCTAATGATTAAATGATATTTGCTGTTTACAAAGTTTTAACATCTTATAAATTAAAAAAAATTAATGTTTATTTATTTTTGGGAGAGAGAGACAGAAGGCAAGCAGGGGGAGGGCAGATAGAGAGGGAGACACAGAATCTACAGCAGGCTCTAGGCTCTGAGCTGTCAGCACGGAGCGTGATGCGGGGCTCGAACTCACGAGATTGTGACCCGAGCCGAAGTTGGATACTTAATCGAGCCACCCACGTGCCCCAACATCTTATAAATTTATTAGCATAATTATATTGTAACATATTATAATTATATAAAACATAATACATTATAATTATATGTGGTATATAACCATATATTATAATTATATTAAAATATGATACATTAAAATATATCATAATTATAACTATAATATGTATTAAAATTAATGTAAATTATTAGCCTAATTCACTTACCTGTCCAGCAGTTGGTTTTGTGTCTCCAGTTATCACCTTAATGGATGTACTTTTACCAGCTCCATTGTGTCCTAATAATCCTAAAACCTCACCTGAAAAAAAATGGTTACACTTAATATTGACTTTCTCTCTCAAAATAAACAAATAAACAAAAAAATTAAAAAAAAATGTAACAGAGTCTGAAGTCTTGCTATGTGACAAGTATCGTGCTATGTGCTTTATACACAGTATCTCATGTACTTGTCAACCCTGAGAAGTTACCATAATCCCTTCTTACGTATCTGGGGCCGGCTCTCAGAGATTAGGTTAGCTGCCCACGGTCACACCGATAGGAAGGGGTAAAGCCACTCTTGGAAACCAGTGTATCATACTCTTGTCTCCTGCGACCCTAAGCACTCCATGACAATGACACAAAATGAGGTCATCTGACAGCTGCTGGTCAAATCTTCTGACTGGATGGGTACAACCCCAGTTAGTTCTCTTGTGAAGAAGAACACTAGGAAATCAATCATGTTCGTTACATAGAAATGTCACAGCTCCAGTGGTTCATTTTAATAGACTGCTCATGGTTTCCATGTAGATGTGACTGTGCCCCATCCGTGGGGTGAGTTAATTAATTTCACTTAGAAATGGAACAGGTCAAAGGAGCTGTCACAGTCACCTGCTGATGAGTCTGTGTGTGAAACCAAGAGATGATGCATCAGATTCTCATCAGGAACCATAAAGCTAATGAGGGCCCCAAGCCAACAGGGGATGAGCCACTGGGGGCAAACCTTTTCTAACACAGAAAGAGACATTTCTCGTGGCGATTTTCTTCTTCCTCTTGGAAAAGCAGTGCTTCCTCTTCTCTGCATACTCCTTGCGTAGACAGCTGGCAATAATGACCGGTCTCTGTAAATAACAAATAAATCACATCAGACCTTAATTCTCTCCGTTAACTTTGAAGAAACTCTGTCTTCCCACTGGGTTGGTGTCTTCCCACTGGGTTGGTTGGCACAAGCCACGCATCACAGAAGACCTTCTCCTAGGTGACATGTTTACTGGCCATTCTCCAATCCTAGTCTTTATTTTCAGTCACGTTAACCCCTGACAAAGGCAGTTACTCAGCAGCACGTTATTTTGTGCAGAACAGGAGCAAAGAAACTTGGAGAAGTACTGTGTTGTCCTTAAGCATCCAAAACAACAAGCTGTGGACCAGACTTTGCCTTGAAGTCCGCACCGTGCACTTTCTCCAAGAAGCAATGTCACCCTATCGCTTTATTCCGGTTCTCAAGTTCACTAGGTCTTTCTTGGCTTTTGCAATTTTCATTGTTCTCTACTGGTTCTTTAAACCGTGAATGACAAACTGAGGTGACATGACTCTTAATCTGCTTCTTTAGATGTAATCACATGACCACTTCCTAAACTGGAGTTGTGGTCTTTGCCTGTATGTATTAGAGAAACTCAAAATTCTGTGAGCATTAGACTCGTAGCCTGACCACTTTGACCGACAAATGTTTGTGGTTTCGATGGAATCATTACCACGTATGTTTTACCTCATCAAAGTTCATGGAATTCAAGGCATCTGCTGTTCTCACTCTTTCCATTTGGACATCTTCATCCTCCCCTTCTGGATCTTCTGGATTTTGATACACGTTGTTGCTTCTTGGAGAAATTCTAGAGTAGAAAGCCACCCATTAATCACTGATTGGCAGCTTCATTCTTGTATTCGGAATACTGCATTCTTTAAACCTGATGCTTTGAGTAGTAGGCTGGGTACTTAATAAATTGTCACACTCTCCTTTTAGTACCATGACTCCTCCGCCCTTCCTCACCTTATTCCTGTCCGTGGTACTGCTATATTTAGTGACCATTGCTTCTCACGTATCTTTTGCTCTACTTACCTATGGGACGTTATTTTTTCATCATCGCTGGGCAACTTAGTATCTATTGTCTAACATAGGACTTTAGTATCCTAGTTTAGTGATGCAATTTTTCTAGAAACCCTATCTTTACCACCACCTCCATGTTGGCATTATTGCATTTCCATGAGGAGAATGAGTTGACATATTTGGAGTCAGGATGGTCTCAGAAAATACAAGTTAGATGCTTGGTCTCCTACTGAGCCTGGCCATTTCTTGGGAATATGTGCCAGATTCACTTTCTCCTCTATTTTAAGTCTGGTCCTTCATAGCTAGCCAGCTAGCTAGCTAGTTATGTCATTTTAGTCTCTCTTACCTCTGCCCTAATCCCACATACCGATCTTAGATTTCTTTTTTTTTTTTAAGTATGTTTATTTATTATTTATTTTGAGAGAGAGCATGAGCGGGGGAGGGGCAGAGAGAGAGGGAGAGACAGAATCCCAAGCAGGCTCCATGTTATCTGTGCAGAGCCCGACTTGGGGCTCGAACTCATGAGCCATGAGATCGTGACCTGAGCCAAAGCAAAGTGGGATGCTTAACTGACAGGGCCACCCAGGCGCCTCGACCTTAGATTTCCTAAAGGTCATCTTTTACCTTGTGAGTCACCCACTCAACTGTCTGTCATAGTTAAAGATGAAATCAATGTGGCATGGAAGACAGGGAATAAGATGCTTATGGACGTGTCCTTGTATGCCACAAAAAGACAATCTCAGCTTCTAAGTCCCATTATGACCGGACCAGTCTGCGATCGACCAGCTGGGCTTCTCGGCACCACAGGAAAGGAGCATAATTATTGCGGTCTTTGGCTTATTCATCATTCTAGTCTTCCTCCCTAGACTGGTAGCATTCCTTCAACTACCAATCTATTTAAACTGATTGTTGTTTAAACTGAACCAGCCACCCGAGCCTGGGTGGCTCGGGTGGTTAAGCACCTGGCTTCTGATTTCAGTTCGGGTCATGATCTCGCTGGTTCATGAGTTTGAATCCTGCATCAAGCTCTGTGCTGACAGTGCAGATCCTACTCGGGGTTCTCTCTCCCTCTCACCCTCTGCCTCTCCCCTGCTCGTTGTCTCTGTCTCTCTGTCTCTCTCTCTCAAAATAAAGAAATAAACATTAAAAAGCAAACAAAAAACCCTGAACTAGCAGCAGATAACTTTTCCCACCCTCTCACTTCACATCATGTCAGACAGAGCCCTTAACAGTGAGTGTTTCAGATCTCTTTTCCTCCTCTACTTATAATCCTCTGATTTAGGTACTCCGATCTCTATATTTTGTCTTGGCATATAGCTGCGACCCCAGCCTGTTCCAGGACTTGGCAGTTCTTTGCTAAATCGTTACTTTATGCATGAAAAAAATTAACCACTGATAACTGAAATGAAAGAATCCAATTTGATTTCTCCCAACCTAAAGAAAGGATCTTTCCTCGTTGATGTCTTTCCGAACTTCCATTCCAGACACCGAAGAATAAAAAGGAAGATGATAAAATGAAGGAAAGGCTAGGAATAAAGAGAGAGATGCATGGTTAGAAGCACTCAAAGAGAAATGTTTCACATCAGAAATGAACTAGGAATGGTCGGACTTCTCCAAAGGTATGGTTGGAAAAACCATTTCAAATTTCCAATAATCTATCTGTCAAATCGTGCCACTATCAAGTTCGTTTTCAATCTTGCTTATGGAAACATTAGAAGCAAATACAATTAGGTAATACCATTACTTTAGGTCATTTCGTCTAAATACTGGTATAGTGTTTTCAAAATTTGGGAAGCATATTATCTAATCAGTGAATCTTTATAGAAAAATGTGTTCCATATTTTACTAATATTTTATCTCCATGGGCTACACATACCCATATATCTACCTTAATAAAAAGCTTCACCCTGTATACAGGAATTAAAATTGTTCGTATAGGAAAAGACAACAGTTTTGAAAGACAGGTGTGTTCTTACAATTAAGAATACCAGAAATGGCTCTGCCCTTGTTGGTTCTTGAGTCCAAAGAGAAGACTCGACTTGCTGCAAAAGGAAAAACAATGGTTACATAGGAAGGTTTTTGGTTTTGTGCATTTTTATCCATATAAACGTGAATTGGCCCACTGAACAGCCCTACTGGTATGTCCCCTGATTTCGCCATGAGTATTGGGTAGGTGTCCATTCCAAAATGTGTATCAAAGGGTTGTATTCCTTCCTCCCAAGGTCTAAGAGGCACTGTGTTTTTATTTGAAGCAATAGGATTTAGCAAGTACTCACCACCTGGTGAGAGGAACTTGGGCATGCGTTAGCCTCTCCAAGGAAGGAGAGAGAAACAGGGTTTATCCTTATCCCGCAGAGCTTCACACACCTTCCTGTGCCCGTTGATCCTTCATAAGCCCCTCCCCTCCTTTCCCCTCCCCTCCCTTCCCCTCCCCTCCCATTCTCTTCCCTTCCCTTTCCCCATCTTCATGCATGCACTGTATCTTTCTTCCTTTTGTAGAAGTCGATTAGCTAGAAGAAAAGGATTTTATTCCTATGGAGTGCCTCTCGAGAATCGCAAGATCCCAAAGATCGGGGGTATTTCATTTGCCTTCTTCTAAAGCTGAGCATGCCTACGAGTACATAAAGACTGCTCTGTTTCCCACCACCTGTTACCCCCCCTCCCCATGCACGGACCGGGGGCAGGTTTTCTAATGCAGTTCAGCTGGAGCACACGGGCCTATCTGGGAGGAATTCAGCTGGTATCCATGCGGTAGAAATATTTCAATGTCATGTATACTCAACATGATGTAGAACCCCAACCCCCAGCATAGCATTCACAATTGGCCAAGAGTTCTAGGACACTGGGGCAGATGGTGGCACTACTTACATAAAGAAACAAGAACATGCAGCCAATTAAGGTGGCTTGTGGTATTAAAAAGGTGATGTAATACAGCACACCATATCCAAAGTAATCCAATAGCATAAATAAAAACAAAGAGAAGGTGGAGATCTAAAGAAGATAACAGACATGCATATTAACACTTCGAATTTCAACATATATTCCAAACTGAGATGGCTCATCTTGAAGATAACCCTAATTTCAGCCCCAGCTTCAGAAACCCAACTGAAATCAGCATTATTGCTACTGACCTGTTCTCTTAGTGACTTAGCCAAATTCCTTTCACCTAGACTATCATGAGTGAGACACGACTGGGTAAATCTAACGTATGGAATATTTTCGTTACGGAAAAGGAAGAAAGTTGGCCTTCTTTTCGGAGGTAAAACGGGTAGAAAAGCAATGATCATGGGGAACACAAACTGATATCTAGTAGGAATGACATAACAACAACAGAGAGAGAGAGAGAGACTTCTGTTAGTTATACTGATGGAGAGACAGAGGCACAGAAAAACCCAGAGTGGCTTCAGGAGAATTCAATAGAATTCAGGGATAAGAGATGGTGAGAGGTCCGACAGACACATTCAGACTTTTTCTTCTAAAACACTGCAATGATAAAAGTTCCCTGAAAGTTTTTGTACTTCCGGCTTCTTTGTGTTACAAGCTACCATTTTTTTTTTTTTTTTTTAAATTTTTTTTTTCAACATTTTTTATTTATTTTTGGGACAGAGAGAGACAGAGCATGAACGGGGGAGGGGCAGAGAGAGAGGGAGACACAGAATCGGAAACAGGCTCCAGGCTCCGAGCCATCAGCCCAGAGCCTGACGCGGGGCTCGAACTCACGGACCGCGAGATCGTGACCTGGCTGAAGTCGGACGCTTAACCGACTGCGCCACCCAGGCGCCCCACAAGCTACCATTTTTATGGCACTGGGCATGTTCCTCCTAAAAGTATATTTCGGATCACATTTCATGTCTATACTAGAAGCTTCCATAGCTTCCCACAGCCTGTAGACTCAATTCTGGAGCACATCACCAAAGGCCAGCATGGTTCCAACCAATATTTTTACCATAACTAAGGCCACGCCCATGCTGCACGGTGTTTTCTTCCCTTCCCTAAGCCAGATTATTATCAGTTCCTAGGATAAGCCTGGACTTTCTCCCCTCTGGGTTTCTCTTTCTTCACTGCATCATTCTTCTTCAGCTAGTAAAATCTTATTCTCCAGGTTTCAATTCCTAAAGGAAATTTCTGCTCTCATTTTCATGAGTTCATCTTTCCCTTCTCTGGTTTTCACAGAGGCAATCTTTTAAAAAGAGATCATCTTTAGTATAGTAAAAGAAGTCTGAGCTGCTATTTGTCATTTGATTGTAGCTAATGCCAAGGATTTTAGTGCTCATTTAACAGACCTATGCCCATCATGAAATAGACAAAATATGAATTCCTTTAAAGTACCTTGGAATTTTGTCAAAAGTGGTTATTACGAAAACCCTAAAAAAAGGCAATAAATAAAAATTTGTAAATTAAAAAAAAAAAAAAGAGATCATCTTTTCCTTGTCACTTTGTTCTCGTAAGTGGCTGTTTACTTCTCTTTTACCCTCTGAGTGCCCTTTCAGGGTTGAAACTATTTTTTATTTATTATCAGTCTTACTTTTTGACATATTGTTGGAAGGCAACTAATACACATTTTTTTAAAGCCGATTTATTTATTTTGAGATAGAGAGAGTGAGCAGGGGAGGGGCAGAGAGAGAAAGAGAGACAGAGAATCCTAAGCAGGCTCTGCACTCTTAGTGCAGAGCCTGGCATTGGGCTCAAATTCATGAACTGTGAGATCATGACCTGAGTCGAAATCGGGAACAGGACGCTTAACTGACTGAGCTACCCAGGTGTCCTGAAGCCAACTAGTATTTGTTGAATTAATAATTTACTTTTTGGCAGCCAGAATGACAGGAAATTAGAATAGGTAATAGGAGATAACATGTACTTTTCCTTCCTAATTTCGATAAAATAAATGTTGCTTTTGTGGAATTAACTCTAGTAGAATTTGGAGAAGTAGTTTCTAATTTTAACCAGGCTAGCAACAACATTCGTAATCTCGTGGAGGTCTGTGGGCTTCTTTGTTTTTCAGTAAAGAAGATACAAATGGTTTCCTGGCTTCCTTCTAGCAAATACTTTATGGTTCTAGAAACAATTTGGCTACTTTTAAAAGAGAGGAGGGTAGGGGTGCCTGCGGGTAGGGGTGCCGGCGGTGGCTCAGTTGGTTAAGCGTCTTGACTTCAGCTCAGGTCACGATCTCACGGTTTGTGAGTTCGAGCCCTGTGTTGGGCTCTGTGCTGATGGCGTGGAGCCTGGAGCCTGCTTTGGATTCTGCGTCTCCCTCTCTCTCTGCCGCCCTCCCCCTGCTCTCTCTCAAAAATAAATAAACATTAAAAAGAGAGAGAGAGACAAGGCTAGAAATTAGGAAGAGAAAAACATGCAGAGTTTGAAAAGGATCATGCATAAAGAAAACAAAATATTTTAGATTATGATATTAATTTATCATTCTACTGAGGGCAAACTTTAAGTACTGGCTCAGAATTGTACACAAAAAATATACTTACCATAAAGAAGGAAAAAGACCAAATGCCACTATTTTTCCTCCCCTTGCGAAAAATGAACGAAATCACGTATGTCAAGAAGATAAGTGAGAAGGCATAGCCAATAGAACAGGGGATCTGAAATCAACAGGAACGTGACGTTCAGTCAAAGGCAAATGCAATCCGAGAAACACATCAGGAGCCAAAAGAGTGTTGTAGCACAGAGTTTTACAGCGATTTAATTTATGACAATACAAATATCATTTGCATCTTCAATTTTTTTCATGAAATCATTCAACGGTATTTGTTCTATGAATATCATCACTTACTTGTATAGTCTGATTTATAGTTACAAACGCAGACTCTTGGAAGTTTAAGCCGTAGTCTAATAAATACATAAGCAGTAAGATCAGGGAGTACATTGGGACATCCACCAGCGCCTGCCCAAACCAGTAAGCAGAAGGGAAGAGGCCTGAAATCCGGAGCTGGGACTGAGCTTTGTTCTGATTACAAAACAGCAAAGACACAAAGCGCTAGTTCAGTTGGAGCTTCCAGAAAACGTGGATTATGTAAGAAAACATTTGATCAGCATTTTCCTTTGTAATAATTCTGCATCATGGCCAGAAGCATTATGGGGACCAAGGGATACGGATAGTTCCAAACACAGATGGTCAGTTTGTTGCTTTCATGAACAATATTGATGTTCGTCATGCACCCAGTGGAAATACGTGTAAGAAGGTCTCAGTGTAATTAAGGTATTAACACTGCAGTAAACAAAACAGTGATTAATAATCTACGGGAACAGGGTGGTTTATTTAAGCAGCTAGCCTTCCATCAGGGTGATTCTGCTTTGACTCACTGTGAAGTCTTGTGCTGTCTCTCTCTACACATGTCTATATACATATCAAGGTTATACATAAAATATTATGTTTTAGTTACTATTATACATAAATACATAACACGATATGTACCTTATATACATATGAAATGGCTTTATTCCTTTCATTCTAACTAAAGGATACATTAGGGTAGTTTTGGCATAGCACACATGCAAATATTTATTACCCATCCAAATATTTATGCCCACGTACATGAATATTATTACATTCGTAAATACTACGTGTCTTGCATTCCTGCCCGTCTCTGAATAAGCACACTAAATTACATATTTTAAAACTACTTATCAAGTGATGAGGGGTTGGGCCCCAATGAAGCAATCGCAATAAACGGTTAAGCAATTTTGAATATGTTTCTTTTCTTTCAAAAATAGTTCATTTGCTGATGGTCTCCGGTTGGCTAAAATAGGCCCCTGTCAGAGATGGAATTTGACCTAAGGATGCGTGTCAAAATCTCTGAGCACCGGCCCAGTCAGTTGGCACGACTGAAAAGGATTTGGCGATGGACGGATCTGTGGTGAAGCCCGGAGAGGGGTGAATGGTGGTTTTAGGTTACTGACCGAGTGAGTGCCCAGCACTGCCAGCTCTGGAGGGCAGGAAATGCGGAAAGGGGGTACGCGTTCAACAATATCATAAATTCAGCTTTGGAGATATGGTTAAGTTGGGAGAGTCTGTGATTCTCCCAGTGGCAACCCCGGAGAAGGGAGTTTGGATCCGCACTGGAGGTAACGTGAGAAATTAGAGATCTTGGGGCGCCTGGGTGACTCTGTCAGTTAAGCGTCTGACTCTTGATTTCGGCTCCGGTCATGATCCTACGGCGGTGGGACTGGCCCTGCACTGGGCTCTGTGCTGATGGCACTGGGCCTGCTTGGGATTCTCTCTCTTCTCTCTGTCCCCTTCCCCCACCCCCGCACAGGCACACTCTTTCTCTCTCTCTCTCAAACTAAAAAAAAAAAAAAAAAAAAGAAGAAGAAGAAAGAAATTAGAGATCAAGTCTGTTGAGTGATGGGTAGGTAAAAGGGGTTTGAAGCCATAAGGTTAGATGAGTTTGCCTAGGACAGAATGACATCAAGAATGATGAGAGAGCCTAGGACTGAGATGTAAGGAGTTCAGAATTTAGAGACAATGGAGAAGAATGAGGAGTTCCAAAGGAGACAGACAGTGGCCAAAGGGTTGGGAGGAACATGGTGGGATTGAGGCGTTTCACAGACCAGAGAAAGAAAATGTCCGCATTTCCTACGGGAGGCATTTTTTTTTAAAGTTTATTTATTTATTTTGAGAGGGAGAGAGAGAGAGAGAGAGAATGAGTCCCAAGCAGGCTCTGTTCAGGGCACAGCCCGATGTGGGGCTCCATCCCACGAAACGGGAGATCAGGACCTGAGCCGACACCAAGAGTCTGAGGCTTAACTGACTGAGCCACCCAGGTGCCCCTGGGAGTCATTTTAAGTTAGGACAGTGTTAACTACGAGATGCCTGACAGTTACCTCAGGCCAGCAAATGGTGTTTCCCAAGATTCCCCGGAGGTTCTACACTAGGAAGAGAACAGAACAGCCAGCGCTCCCTTCCCTTGGACAACAGAATCACTTTGGAGAGGAACAGATAAAGATCCTTATGCAGGGTCACTCTGTGCAGTCAAGTTACAAAAATGGAGCCATTAAAAGGCATTCTATTGAGATTTGCAAGTAAAGCTAATGCGAGTTGGCCTGGGTTGACGAGTCATATGAATCCATCACCCTATGACTGCCACTCAAAATCTGTCTCTACTCCAGAACTACTGAATCAGTCTTCATCTTAAAAGATGCTCCAAATATCTGTCGGTACATCAAAAATGCATGGCAAGCAACGAAAGAGTGTCTGTGAATGAAAATGTATAGTCAGTTACACATTAAATATTTTTTTGTTCTCACGTTTTCAACATACCATGTTCCTTTATTTCAATTCTCTCTTTTTTGAAATGTGATTTTGAAACCATAAAAAATGTCCCTATGAAGTATTCAGTTGCGTGGGGTTTGACACATGTATGGATTCCTGTATCACAATCATAATCAGAGTATAGAGCATTTACATTACCCCGCCCCCCAATTTCCCATGCTCCTTTGCAGTTAATAGCCTTTATCAGGGGTTACAAGAAACCACAGGTCTCCTTTCTGTCACTGCGAATTTATTTTACCTTTCTGAGAATTTCATATAAATGAAATCATTCAGTATTTACTCTTTCCTGTCTTCATTGCCTCAGTGTAATGGTTATGACCCGTATCCATGCTGATGCATTTATCAGTTGTTCCTTCTTTTGTACTGCTCAGTAACATCCCCTGGTCTGGCCACCCAAGGATTTCTATCAATTCACAGCTTGATGGAAATCTGGGCTGTTTCAGAGAGTCGGCTATCATGAATAAAGCTGCCAAGAACATGAACGTACCAGTCTGTATATGGAAAGAGATTTTCTTTTCTCCCAGGTAAATACTTAGGAGAGACATTCCGGGCCACACCATAAGTGTATTTTTCACTTTGTAAGACAGCGCCGAATGGCTTAGCAAAGTGACTGTGCATTTTATGTTCCTGCCGATGACGCATTACAGTTCCAGTTTCTCCATATCCTCCCAAACGTGGTATTTTCAGTCATGTTCATTTACTCATTTTCGTTCGTGTGTAGAGCTATCTCATGGGGGCTCTTTTCCTGATTACCCATGATATTAGCCATCTTTTCATGGGAGCATTTTCCTTCCACATATCTTCAGTGAAGCATTTGTTCAAATATTTTGCCCATCTTTAAAATTTAGGCTATCTTTTACTACTGAGCTGTAAGAGTTCTTTATCTTCTTAGTACAAAAAAATTTTTTTTTTTAATATGGAATGCTTCACAAATTTTTGTCTTTTCCTTGTGCAGGGACCATGCAACCCTCCAATTCTCGTTTATGTGCGATAACAAATGTTTTGTTAGATGTACGAGTGTTGTGGATATTTTTTCTTCCCAGCCCGAAGCTTTTTATTTTCTTATTGGTGCCTTACAAAGAGCAAAAGGTTTTAACTTTGACGAATTTCAAGTTCTCATTTTCCTTTATGGTATATATGCTCATTCTGCCCCATCTAAGCAAGAAATAATTGCTTACCACAAAACCGACGATTCATTTCAAATAAAATTTGTGTATGGTGGGGGGTGAGTGTTGAGAACACTATTTTTTTTCCTCATACCAATGTCAAGTCGTTCCGGTACAATTTGCTGAATTCTCTGGCAGATTTTACTGAAAATCAACTGATAATCTCTGAAATGTCTATTTTGTTTCCTACGCCTATATGACGATCCTAAATAAATACAACACATTCTCCACTCCTATAACTTTGTAGTAAGCCTTGAGGGCAGAAACATAACCCTTCCAACTTTGTCTTTTCTTTTTCAAATTTATTTGGTCTATTCTAGGTGCTGCACATCCATGCAACTTTTAGAATCTTCTCTATCTGTAACCTCTTTATTTATCTCTGTATTTATAAAGACATCAAACAAAATTTTTATATCTTAGGATTTATTGCTGAATTGGCTGCTCTATGAAGCATGTATAAATGGACGGGAGGGTGGTACCTGGGTAGCTCAGTCGGTGAAACATCCGACTTCAGCTCACGTCACGATCTCACGGTTCATGAGTTCAAGCCCTACGTCGGGCTCTCCGCTGTCAGCATGGAGCCCGTTTTGGATCCTCTGTCTCCCTCTCTCTCTGCCCCTCCCCTGTTCGTATGCTTTCTCTCTCAAAAATAAATAAGCATTTAAGAAATGTATAAATAGCCTTGTGAAAAGGCTTGTATAAAAGCCTTGTGGAAGGACTTTCACCTTCACCTTCTAGTTATACAAAGTAATGAAGTTTTCATTATTACCTTATAATCATCGAAGCTGCTCATTGCAATATAAGGAGTACAAGAGGATGCCAAAATCGCCCATAATATGGTATGTTCCCAAAATACAAACGAATTTCTCTGTGACTCCTGAAAATGCAAATATAACGAGCTGAGCAACAAATTCAAAATTTGCTTTCTGGAACACATTAAAAAAAATATTAAACTGATGACATATACTCCCTCCTTAGGTCCCCACTGAGGTTCCCAAACTCTTTCATTATCCATCCAATTATGAAGCATGACTCTTGGCTTTATACCCAATTACAGGCATAAGGAAAGTGACTCCAAGCATGAGGCTGAACTGATAAGTATTACACCGTTGGGAAACAAAAGAGGAGTAAGATTTTACATTTTCTTATTTTAGGATTCTAAAATGTATTCTGATGTGAAAACAGTAAATAATGACAAGTCACAGTTGGAACATCTCATTTTTCACGGGTATTTAATTATGTCAAATGCGACAGCCTGACTCAAAAATCCTCTCGGATGTTCTGTGGGCACAGTGATGGCAAGTGCCTTTCTAGGTACACCGTGAGACCAGAAAAATATTGGTTGAGGCTTCCAAAGTAGAGATAAAGCACAGTACTAGAAAGGGAAGTGGAATCTCCATGAAAAACCTTCGAAGTTGCTCACACACAATGTCGCTCCTGTTTGGAACAGTCTTTAGCGACAGAAGATGCACTGACTGCCCTGAAAACAGTTTCCACGTTACTTTCGCGATCCACAAAGGTGTTTAGTTACACACATTGCTGAGAAAAGTCATAACCAGGGGTGTCTGGGTGGCTCAGTTGGTTGGGCGGCCAACTTCGGCTCAGGTCATGATCTCATGGTCCACGAGTCTGTGAGCTCGAGCCCCGCATAGGGCTCTGTGCTGACAGCTTGGAGCCTGGAGCCTGCTTCGAGTTCTGTGTCTCCCTCTCTCTCTGCCCTTCCCATGCTCACGCTCTCTCTGTCTCTCTCTCTCAGAAATAAACGTTAAAAAAAATTTTTTTTTTAAAGTTATAACCAGAGTCTGGTCATCTTCAGCTTGGCCATCAGAGACAACCTTTCTCACGACAGAAAGGTGAGATTTAAGGTTATTGACAGAATCTTTTAAGAACACCTTGCATGCGGGGTGGGTTCAGTACTCAGTGGTAAATCCTTTGACTTGAGCAGGACAGAAGCAAGGTCTGAAACTCCCAAAAACTCTTACCTGAGCAACGAACAGGTAAATCCAAATAGAGTATAACCTGAGTTGCTGGAGATATTAAAGTTCGGATGCTGAGCACGTGAAACAAGGTCAAGTAAGGTAGTTAGTTGGTATCGAACTCATCATAGCTAAAACGGAATGTTTCTATTGATGGAAATTTGCTCAACTATGGTATCCTCCCTCAGAAACCAGAAAATGGATAGGAGGTTAATTAAATGAACCATAGCATAGTCTAAAATTAGTACTTGATGAATGACTAAAACTTTTTGCTTTAGGGATTAAGCTTCTTACACACCCTTACTGAAAGGAATTTTTATTTGCTGAACGCACCATGAGGTATGTCGTGAGAAGTCAACTCAAAATCCTACAGGAGTGTGTGAAAATGATGGACACAAGGTCCATTTATATACACATGGGTAAATGGTCTTTAGCCATATATATATTATTCTAAAACCCTAGATTTGAATGGAATATAGATAATTTTCTGACCTCTGACTTTCATTTATACATTTAACAAATAAGTTACTTGGTGCTTATCATGTCCTCAGCCTTATCTCAAGGTATAAAATATTCTGTAGGGTTAAAAATACACGGTCTCTGGGTTCAAAGAACTCTCTAAGTGGAAGCAATATATTTAGGAAATCATCAAAAAGGAACAATTACAAACTCTAATCTGTATTCTGGTTTCCAAACTTACAAGGCTGTGTACACAATCCAATCACATGGGCCTTTTTTTTAGAAATAGGGATTTTTTTTTTTTCCTTTTGCCCCAGGTATGAAAAAGCTGGCAGGCCCAAATAATGAATATTTATTACAAGGAACTGGAATAATTCTAGTGTAACCAGCCTGCAGTGTTGGTCTGAACTTTGTCCTAAATTTTTTTCTCTGTAGTGTTTCTAAAAGTAATCATAAGACTTCAGTTTCTTCCTTTCCCTTCCCTCCCCTCCCCTCCCCTTCCCTTCTCTTTCCTTTTCTTCTTTCTGTCTCTCTCCTTCCTTCCTACTTTTGTTATTTTTGTGTTAGTCTCAGTGCTTCCTGACTTCACTTTCATTACCTCACATTCCCTTTGAAAAAGAGTTCTGTTTTGCATTTAAAAAATTAAAGCTCTGGGCACCTGGGTGGCTCAGTCCCTTAAGCATCCGACGTCGGATCAGGTCATGATTTTGCAGTTCATGAGTTCAAGCCCCGTGTTGGGCTCTGAGCTGTCAGAGCCTGGGTCCTGTTTCAGATTCTGTGTCTCCCTCTCTCTCTGCACCTCCCCATGCTCATTCTCTGTCTCTGTCTGTCTCTCAAAAATAAATAAAACATTAAAAAAGTTAAAAAAAAAAAAAAGCTCCAGGGGCCCCTGGGTGGCTCAGTTGGTGCGACTCTTATCTTGGGGTTGCGAATTTGAGCCCCTGCTGGGTATAGAGATTACTGAAAACACTGAAGCTCTAAAAAGTGTACTGATTTCTTAAAACCAGAGAGCTAGCATGAACCAAGTCGTGACTTATTATGCAGCCATTTACTCAATAAGAACGAGATTGCAGCACTTAAAAGAGTGACCTGGGACATTCTTGGTGCAGGAGAGACCAGATTCCTGATGGAAGAGAGTCAGTATACTTACGCTTGAAAATGTACTTCTATCAGTTTGGATGTGTGCTGATGGCTTAACCATTCCAAGCAGTGCATTGCTAATAATATCCATGAGAACTGGGAAGCAATTTAGTCTTTTGGTATTGCATACTAATGAAAATCTGTAACACTAAAATATAAAAAGCAAAATTATAAATTCTCAAAGGTCTTTTTTTTTTTTTTTTTTTTTTTTTGCTAAAGAGGTCAAAATTCAATATCTAAAATGTAAAAAATCCTGTTTTTAAAATGGTGCCAAATAGGGGCGCCTGGGTGGCTCGGTCGGTGAAGCATCCGACTTCAGCTCAGGTCATGATCTTGCGGTTTGTGAGTTCGAGCCCCACGTCGGGCTCTGTGCTGACAGCTCAGAGCCTGGAGCCTGTTTCAGATTCTGTGTCTCCCTCTCTCTCTGCCCCTCCCTCACTTGTGCTCTATCTCTCTCTATCAAAAATAAATAAATGTAAAAAAAAATTTTTTTTTTAAATGGTGTCAAATAAAGCAAAACACAAACACTGTGTAAGTAAAACAGAGCAAGCATATAGACTGAATCTAATTTTCAGGACACCAGACATCTGGGTGAAGGCTAGCATCAAGTATTATTGTTTAAGAATAAAACAGAAGTTTCAGAAAATATGTATTCTAAAATCCTTGAGAGGAAATCTGAGTTCTTTGGACTTAAATATGCACTTGACAGGGGGTATTATATAGTGTTTATTTTGCTAATACACACAGCTTGTGTTGGTAGACAATGATTAAAATATGAATTATTCATCATGTTAATGACTACAATTCACTGAGTAATAAATGCAAGCATTCTTTGTTTTTCATTTCACATCCTGAAATGGAAAGCTGAGTACATCGATATCGTATTGGTTTTCCACATCTTGGGGAAAAATTATGAAACAGAGACCAACATACCTTTTCATTACCAGACACTATGATGGCTCCATTATAAGATGGGTCATCTACGGCATTTTTAGTTCCAAATGCATCCACTTCCAAAGCTATGTTTTGATGCTCCACAGAATGTATAAAGTCATCAATGCTTGCCCCTGCGTTGCAGTTAAATGTATTAGGTGTGTCATAAAACTAAGAAAATCAATGTCAAGTTGTACAATAAAATTTTAATTAATGTCATTATGTGATCCTTACTGCCATATGGACTGTCAGGATAGCTTTCCACGTAAGAACATACTTGTTACTGTGAATGAAAAATCTATTCACTTGTGATGGAGTTTAGTTCATAATATATTTATTCGCTTCTGATTACTGCTAACGTGAAAGGTGAAAGTCTTTTTTTGAGCACCATATGGCATTTGGAATGATGTTTTTATCTAGAATATTGCAATCAGTGGCCATAAACATTAAGGGTTTAATGACACGGGTAATCGCTACTAATCAACTACGGAAATCGTTAAATCTCACTTCACTACTGCTAGATTATTAATTGACTTTCAAAATGTGTCTCGATAACAGCTGTTTGAATGAGGGTAGGAGGAGCTTCATGGACCTTCTCCCAGAAAAGCAACCATAACTTGTAAAAATTACTAAAAATCCAACAAGTTAAAAATCTCTTGATTGTCTTAATGGCACACAGAAAGTGCAAAAAAAAAATTAAGAAAATCTAGTAAGTTTGGGTAAGAACACTAAAAAACTGGCATTTGAGCTAAAAATCCATACCGTTAGTCCCTATCCTCAATTAGCTTGATAGAAGCTTCACTCTGGATATAGCCAAGAACTCAAGAATCCTTCATCAAGCCACGTCTAGGCCTACAGTATCTTCTTGGGAAGAACTGGGATAAGGATGATTTGGCCTTATTTTTGGCCTCACGTGCCTATGATAGAGCTTTCATCTCATAAGTAGGGAGTGGATGGACCAGGACTCCAGTCCTCTCACTACCTGGGGGGATGGAGTTTATGCAACATGGGACTGAAAGGAATAAGAAAGGTTGGTGGCCACTCAGTCCCCTGAAGAGAACTGAATAGCCATTGAAGTTGTGTCCCTTCCTCACACCATACACAAAAATTACTCAAACTGGATCACAGACCTACATGGAAGAACTAAGAGTTCTTACTCTACTAAGAGTAAAAACACCTTAGAAGAAAATATAGAAGTAAATCCTTGTGATCTTGGGTTACGTAAAGCTTACCTAGATATGAGACCAAAAGCACAAGCCAGGGAAAAAAATAAGTTGGACCTTGTAAGAATTAAAACATTATAGAGTGTCTGGGTGGCTCAGTTGGTTGAGCATCCAACTCTTGATTTCGGCTCAGGTCACGATCTCAATGGTTGGTGAGTTCAAGGCCCACAACGGGCTCTACGCTGACAGTGCAAAGTCTGCTTGGGATTCTCTCTCTCCCTCTCTCTGCCCCTCTGCCACTCACACTGCCTTTGTCTCAGAAAAAAAAAAAAAAGAACTTAAAAAAATTAAAACATTATGCTTCAAAGGACACTAATGAGAAAATGAAAAGGCAATCTACAGGACGAAGCAAAATTTTTGCAGAAAACTTGCAACTGACTCTTATTATTCATGGTACATATATTCTATAAAGTCACCACAAACACTGAATTAGTGAATTCTTTATTTTTTAAATTTTTTTAGTGTTTATTCATTTTTGAAAGACAGAGAGAGACAGAGCACAAGCAGAGGTGGGGCAGAGAGAAAGGGGGACACAGAATCTGAAGCAGGCTCCGGGCTCTGAGCTGTCAGCAACAGAGCCCGATGCGGGGCTCAAACTCATGAACCGCGAGATCATGACCTGAGCCGAAGTCGGACACTCAGACGACTGAGCCACCCAGGCGCCCCAAGTGAATTCTTAATTATGGCTTAGGTTCCTGTGAGCCTCTGGTTGCAACAATTTCTTTGACCAATCAAGAGATCGCCATATCTTATATATGTTTTGGTATATATGTTGTTGACTTGTAACAGCAATCTCAAAGCCAACGACACTAATGTATATCTGAACGAAGCTTATTTAACACACATATTTCCTCTGGAAGGTATCTCATGGCCTTCTTGACTCAGGGACACTAGAAAGCACTTGTGCGCTCTACTTGGGTGGAAAACGTAGCATTCAATAGACTACAGAAAGGATATTTAGTTACAGTATGAGAGCTGAACAAGGAAACAGAGTATCACCTCAGCTGGAAAGTGTGTATCAGGTGACTCAAACTGTCCACTGATCTGAGCATGTGTGTGAATGATTACAAAAGAACCATGAGTATTGGTTTTGGGGTCACAAATAAGTTTTACTGACTAGAGAAGTCTGCAAGTACATAACCTGTGAATGATGAGGATCTATTGCATGCGACATGGGACTTGTATCTAGAATATATAAAGAACACTTGGGATTCAATAAGAAGGACATATGATTCATTGTTTAAATAGGAAGAAAAAAGGCACTTCTGCAAAGACTGATATACAACTGGCCAGTAAGCACATGGGCAGATGCCTAAGGTCAGTAGCTATTAGCAAAATGCAAATCAAACTACAAGATACTACTTGATTCATATGAAGATGAGTATGACAAAAAAAAAAGTCAGGAAATAACAAGCTTGGGTGAAAATGTGTAGAAATTGGAACCCTCACAAATTGCTGGCATAAACGTAAATTGGGGCAGCCCGTTCAAAGAACTTTGGCCTTTCCTCAAAAGGTTAAATATAGTCACCATATGACCCAACAATTCCATTTCTGGGTTTTATACCCCAAAGAAGTGAAAAAAATATGTATGTTCATACAAAAACCTGTACATGGACATTTATAGCAGCATTACTCATAATAACCAATAATTTGGAGAAACTATCCATCATATAATGAAAAATAAAATGTAGCATATTCACACAATGGAATTCTTCCACAATTAAAAAAATACTGAAACATGCTACAACATAGACAAACCTGGAAAACATCACACTAAGTGAACGAAGTCGGTCATAAAAGATCATCTGTTGTGTAATTCTACTTATATTAAATGTCCAGGGTAACACAGATCTGTAGAAACAGAAATTTTGTGGTTTCTCAGAGCTGGGGAAGAGTAAATGGCAATGAGTACTCATGAGCATGGGATTTCTTTTTGAGATAAAAATATTCTTTAAAAAATTTTTTTAAAAAAAGTTTTGAGATAAAAAGATTCCAAAAAAAATGAGTTGTACTGAGAGTTACACAATTCTGTGAAATACACTGAAAACCACTGGACTGTATCCTTGGAATAAATGGAATAGCACATGAATTCTAGCTCCAGCTGTTACAAATGTGTCTTTTTTAATGTTTATTTCTTTATTCTGAGAGAGAAAGATAAAGGTTGAGCAGGGGAGGGGCAGAGAGAGAGAGAGAGAGAGAGAAACAGAGAATCCCAAGCAGGCTCCGCGCTGTCAGCACAGAACCCAACATGGGGCTTGAACTCATGAACTGTGAGATCATGACCTGAGCTGAAATCAAGAGTTGGATGCTTTACTGACTGAGCCATCCAGGCGCCCCACAAACGTGTTTTTTTTTTTGATACAAATGCTTTCATTTTGCCCACAGCCACCAGAAAGTTTATGTCTCCTTGGCAAGTCCTTTCCTAGTCCCCTTTACCTTCCTGGACTTGCATTCACCCTCCTCAACCCTCATAAACAGTTTTATACGGAGGAAGTCAAAAGTTTCTTTTTCTCTCTCACATGCTTTATGTTTCTCTTAACCGTGAATGCACTTGGGAATGGAGTATTCGCCACATTATTACCTGTTTTGTTGATGATCAGTAATCCCGTGAGAGGATCACGTGGCTGTTGTCCAGGAGCCAGGAAGTACAAACGAGGAGAGAGTTCCCAAGCGTAGCTCTGTTGATACACTTTCATGGTGATGATCTCTGTGAGAAGAGGGCAAACTCCAAATCCGAGAATCAAGAGCCTACCCAGAAGAAAAGTGCCAGTGTGAATGCACAGTCATTTCTTAACCTTTAAAGCTGCCTGAGCAGATTAGAACGTGATACCATCAAGAATTTATGGAAATTCAACACAGAGCTCTTGGACTCTTTTCTTGAGTATTTTGCCCTTTGCCTACCCCTAAAATTACATTTTTTTAATGTTTTTTTATTTATTTTTGAGACAGAGAGAGACAGAGCATGAATGGGGGAGGGGCAGAGAGAGAGGGAGACACAGAATCGGAAGCAGGCTCCAGGCTCTGAGCCATCAGGCCAGAGCCCGATGCGGGGCTCGAACTCACGGACCGCGAGGTCGTGACCCGAGCTGAAGTCGGCCGCTCAACCGACTGAGCCACCCAGGCGCCCCTAAAATTACATTTTTTAAAAGGTTTATTCATTTTTCAGAAATGGAGAGAGACAAAGCGTGAGTGGGGGAGGGGCAGAGCGAGAGGGAGACCCAGAATCCAAAGCAGGCTCCAGGCTCTGAGCTGTCAGCACAGAGCCTGAAGTGAGGCTCGAACCCACAAACCGTGAGATGGTGACCTGAGTCAAAGTCGGACCCTTAACTGACTGAGCCACCCAGGCGCCCCCCCCCCACCTTATTTTTATTTTTTGATGGTCTTCTCTCGTTTTTACATCTTAGATTTGTTTTCTTAATGTATCGATTGAAAAAACCCCCCGTGGCACTCTGACACTCACAGTGATAAAAGAGCTTTCCTTTCATGCTTTAATTTCAAGAAGCGAACCCTTGCGATCGCACAGATTTGCTGTCTCCAAAGAGCCATTCCGCCTATGGTCTGGCTTATCTCATTAAGCGAACTGAGAACTTGCTCTGTCTCAACAAGCCTCTCTGTGTCTCCAGCTCTTTCTGACGGGGCTTCTCCCCACGTGGCAATATCTGCAAAATACGAAAAAACGCAATTCATAAAACTGGGCTCCAGCTGGACGTTACGGAGCCTACAGCGTGTAGGAGCTTGTGTCGTCCACACTGCTAGAGTCTTCTGCGTAACTGTGGGCGTTGTGTGGTGCTATTGGCAGCCGCCATGAGCGAGACACATGAATGGAAGTTTGATGCCTTGAACAAAAGGAGTAGAAAGGAGATCTTCGATCATTTGGCTACAGACAACACGTTCGAGAGGTCGGGGCAAACACGCGAGATCGTAGCGTGCCTAGAGGTGTCACTTGCAAGGGAAAAATAACCTCAGGTGTTCGCCTAGAGAAACAACCTACGAATTGACATGCTACAAACGGGATCAACCGTTAACTGTTGGCACTGGTGGGATTTCAAATCTGTTCGCACCACTGGAGGCTGCACTCTTGTATATGCCCGACAGTCTTTGGAGACTCGGGATGCTGTCCATTGTATGGTGTTAAAACAAGCCTGATATCAAACCTCAGAAAGCACACACCCATAAATATTCAACCACAGACACAAAAACACACCATTCCAGTTACTATTGAAGAAGATGTAAAGATCTTATACAAGGTAGGGGTCAACAGTATATTAAAAGAATAATTCAGGGATCTCCTGCTTCCAAGAGACTGTCACCTCTCTTACCGAGAGAATATACCAGTTATTTTTAACCCATCAGATACGAGCATAAAGAAAGTAAAAAAAAAAAATTTTTTTTTTTTTTCCATAAAGGGAAGACTCATTCCGAGGGAGATGATACCCATGGCTCCTTTCATCCTAGAGGCATGGGAAAAGGAAAGAACCACTTTAGATATGAATAAGGAGAGGGCATTGAACAAACTCTTATGGTCACGTATGGGCTGGTAGGACAGACTAGAGTCACGTGGTACTCATGTCCCCAAATGAATTTACATCATTTACCAACCCTTTCCCAGGAGAACTTCACCAAATACATGGGAACAGCACACCAAAGGCTGGAGATGGGAAGGAAAAGCTGAGAAAGATCCACGCTAAAGTGCAGAGACTCTTTACTTGTGGAAGACATCGTCAAGGTACATGGGGCCTTCCTCTGTGAAGGAAATCCACCAGGGGCTGGCTACAGGACACATGAGCAGAAAGAAATATACTGAGGCAGAACGGATCTTGGCTGGGTACAATACACTGGCATGCACACATCTGGGTGTAGGGTGGAAAGGTGGAGCGATCTCCCAAGGCGTGGTAAGCCATGGTCAAGGATGGAGAGTCAGGTTGACTCCCCAGTAGCAGAAAAGCCGAAACCCCCCCAAAACAAGTAAACAAAAAGTGACAGCAAGCTGAAAATCAGGTAGATATCATTTCTTGTTGAGAAATTTTCATAACAGAGGGAGCTCTAGAATTTTGCCTGTGCTGGAATATGATCTATGTGTCAACAGCAATAACGTCTAGGAAATCCACAAATGTTCGTACATCGAATGACGCATTTATAAATCACCAAGTACAGGAAAACCTTGGATTGCAAGTAACTTGTTTAGTGAGACAAGCAAACGTTTCCAATAAATTTTAACTTGATACATGAGTGGTGCCTTGCAGTATGAATAGAATGTGGTGCCAAGCGTCACATGATCACAACTGAGCCAATGGTTCCTGAAATTCGCTTTGATAGATGAGTGCTTTGGATTACAAGTACGTTTCCGAAACAAATTATGCTCACAAAGCAAAGCTTTACTGTATTTCAATAATGTCTCATCAAATAGGGGATATAATTAGAGATGTAAAAATTATTTAAGATAACCAAATAGAGATTTGAGCTGAAAAGCGCATGAACCGATTTTAAAAGTTCACTGAAGGGGCGCCTGGGTGGCTCGGTCGGTTAAGCGTCCGACTTCGGCTCGGGTCATGATCTCACGGTCCGTGAGTTCAAGCCCCGCGTCAGGCTCTGTGCTGACAGCTCGGAGCCTGGAGCCTGTTTCGGATTCTGTGTCTCCCTCTCTCTCTGCCCCTCCCCTGTTCATGCTCTGTCTCTCTCTGTCTCAAAAATAAATAAACATTAAAAAAAAAAATTTTAAAAGTTCACTGAAGGGGCCCCTGGGTGGCTTGTCGGTTAAGCGTCCAACTTCAGCTCAGGTCATGATCTCACGGTCCGTGAGTTTGAGCCCCACGTCGGGCTCTGTGCTGACAGCTCAGAGCCTGGAGCTTGCTTCGGATTCTGTGTCTCCCTCTCTCTCTCTGACCCTTCCCCGTTCTCTCTCTGTCTCAAAAATAAACAAATATTAAAAAAAAAAAAAGTTCACTGAAAAAAATAAAAGCTCCACAGATTTCTTTCGGCGGAAGAAAGAAATCAGTGAACATGACTCAAAAGAAGTGAGATAATTTAGTTTAAAGAACAGAAAGAAAACATAATGAAAAAAAAAAGTCTCAGAGAGATGGGAGACACGATCAAGCATTCTAATATGCACGACCACATATACTGGGTTAATGGGAGTTCCAGACGCAGAGTTTAGAGAAAAAGGGTCAGAAATTATAGTTGAAAAAATAATGGCTAACAACTTCCCACATTTTATGAAAAACATTCACTACACATATAAGAAACTCACTAAACTCCCAGTGGGATAAATGTGAGATCGACACCTAAAGACATCACAGTCAAGGTGTCAAAGCCAAGGACAAAAAAAAAAAAAAAAAAAAAAAAGGATCTTGAAAGCAGCAGGGGGAAAAAACACGTTATCGCCCACAAGATATTCTCTGTAAAATCTAAAGCTGGCTTCTCATCAGAAACCAGGGAGGCCATATTCAGAATGCTTGAAGAGAGGGATTTCAACTAAATACATTTAAAATAAATTTAATAAATTTAAAATAAATAAAATAAACGTGCTGACAGCTCAGAGGCTGGAGCCTGCTTCGGATTCTGTGTCTCCCTCTCTCTGCTCCTCCCCTGCTGATGCTCTGTCTCTCTTTCACTCTCAAAAATAAATAAACATTGGGGCACCTGGGTGGCTTAGTCGGTTAAGCGTCCGACTTCGGCTCAGGGTATGATCTCGTGGTTTGTGAGTTCGAGCCCCGCATCAGGCTCTGTGCTGACAGCTCGGAGCCTGGAGCCTGTTTCGGATTCTGTGTCTCCCTCTCTCTCTGCCCTTCCCCCACTCACGCTCTATCTCTCTCTGTCTCTCAGAAATAAATAAATGTAAAAAAAAAAAAATTAAAAAAAACATTAAAAACAAAGTTTTAAAAAATAATAAATGTTTTGTCTGAAATTGCTCTTGGGAAATGGGATGAAGGCAGCAGTGAGCCTTGGATAGAAGAAAATGGGCCAGCTTTAATAATAAGGCAATATTGGCAGGAAAGGTATAATGTGACAGGAATGCAGTCTGGCTCCATGTATCCTTGTCTAGGAAAGGACCTGATCATCACAGAACCCCACATTTTGTAATCACATCTATGTAACAGTGTTTTACAGAAATATATACTGCACTAGGTGCTGTGAATACCTTGACATGATCAGTCACGCATTTTATTTACCTGATTCATCAACAGCTGATTTTCCTTCTAGTTTCAGGAACACTTCGTTCAAGGTTGTCATGGAAACACCGTAATTCTCGATTCCAAGGCCAGGACACCTATCCAGATCCTCGTAAAGCGCTAAAGAACACGTACAGTAGCAAATCCAAACTATGAAAATCACAAGTGAAGACAACTTTTCATGCGACAAAGCACAAAGGTATGAAATAAAACTATACATTTTAAAAGCTAACATTTCATAGTACGTACTTACTCTTCAAATACTGTATTTTAAAATTTATATTGTAACAGCTCATATATTAACCTCCTTTGATCAAATAATAATTTATAGTCATTTATATTTATGTTAAAATTTCATTTTAGGGGTGCCCGGGTTGGTCAGTTGAGCATCCGACTTTGGCTCAGGTCATGATCTTGTGGTTTTTGAGTTCGAGTCCCGGCGTCAGGGTCTGTGCTGAGAGCTCAGAGCCTGGATGGAGCCTGCTTCAGATCCTGTGTCTCCCTCTCTCTCTGCCCCTCTGCTGTTCATGCTCTGTCTCTCTTTCTCTCTCTCTCTCAAAACTAAATAAACATTAAAAAATTTAAAAAAAAATTTTTAAGTTTGTTTTTAACTTAATTATGGTAACTTTTAACATTTAATGAACAGGGGACCTTTGGGTTTTTTCAACTCTAATTAACTGAAGACTCTTTTCAGGGCCATTTGTGCTTTAGCCAACAAAACGGAGAGAACTAATTTTTTGAGGATTGGTACGATGGTACAGAACCTTCTTCAGTTCCAAAAAACTATATTAAAGGAAGGACACGAATAATAAATCTTTTATTTTTTTTAAATTTTTTCTATTTCTGCTTTTGACTGTGGAAGAAACAATTCACAAGATGTCATCAAGAACGCAGAATGGACTCAGGGCATCTTGTCGTAGTGGGAAACTGGAGGTTGGTACCTCCTCCCGTGATGCTCTGTCCCTGTACCCTTTAGTTCGTTGACCAAAGCCACTTTTGCATCGGCCACTGTTCTTAACATAATGAACACTGTCTCTGCCTGTCTGGATCTGAATAATAGCAGCTAATTAAATGAAGCCTGAATTGAAACCTAATTTTAAATCCTAGCAGGATTATAGAAGTCCTGAGCCTTCCACCTATAGTTTCTCCCTGGGCAAAAGGAGAAGTTAAAAGCTTTCTGTCTTGGGGCACCTGGGTGGCTGAGTCGGTTAAGCGGCCGACTTCGGCTCAGGTCACGATCTCACGGTCCGTGGGTTTGAGCCCCGTGTCGGGCTCTGTGCTGACAGCTCGGAGCCTGGAGCCTGTTTCGGATTCTGTGTCTCCCTCTCTCTGACCCTCCCCGGTTCATGCTCTGTCTCTCTCTGTCTCAAAAATAAATAAATGTTAAAAAAAATTAAAAAAAAAAAAAAAAGCTTTCTGTCTTGATCAGAGTCCTATGTATGGAAAGGCAGGAAAGAGGTGAGATTCAAACTGCTGATGAGTGGTTTGTGTCATTCTTCACTTTCCTAAAATTGGACAAACCTCCTCCAAATTGTAACGACTGTGAAAACACATTAATCAGGATTTGATTAACATCTCGCCCCATGGCTCTAAGGAACGCCTGTGCTGTCACCATAAAATGAATATGTGACTGACTTTGTGGGGTTAATCTATGTGTCTGTTAACCACACGTATGGCCCAGTTAATTTCTTCCACCATCCAGAGTGGCCCTCCTAGAGGGCCTCTCTACCAGGGAACAGGTTTTCTGAATGACATACATAATAAGTGCACTTTTTCTTTCTCTTTTAATTCAACTTGTTATGTTGAGCTCATTTTAGATTCCCAAGCAGTTGTAAAAAAAAAAATAATACAGAGAGATCTGTACCCTTCACTCCGTTTCCCCCGACGGTAATATCTTAAAAAGCCACAGTACA
This sequence comes from Panthera pardus, assembly GCF_024362965.1. NCBI lineage: Eukaryota > Metazoa > Chordata > Mammalia > Carnivora > Felidae > Panthera > Panthera pardus. The sequence continues at coordinate 24,170,086 of NW_026526876.1, read as the reverse complement.
ATGATCACAACCACCCTAGTGAAAATACAATCAAGATACAGCACATTTCCAGGGTGCCTGGGGGGCTCCGTTGGTTAAGTGTCCGACTCTCGGTTTTGGCTCAGGTCACAATCTCACGGTTCGCGGGTTTGAGCCGCACGTCAGGCCCTGTCTGCACGGACGGTGCAGAGCCTGCTTGGGATTCTCTCTCTCTCTGCCCCTCCCCTGCTCGTGCTCGATATCTCTCCCTCTCAAAATAAATAAATAGACATTTAAGAAAAAGATACAGAATATTCCCATCCCCACAAAGATCATGCTACCCATTTACAGCTGCAACCATCTCTCCTGATTCCTTCTTTTCCCAACCCTATGGCAACTATTAATCCCTTCTCCATTTTTTTTTTAATTTTTTTTTTTAACGTTTATTTATTTTTCAGACAGAGAGAGACACAGCATGAACGGGGGAGGGTCAGAGAGAGGGAGACACAGAATCTGAAACAGGCTCCAGGCTCTGAGCCGTCAGCACAGAGCCCGACGCGGGGCTCGAACTCGCGGACTGCGAGATCATGACCTGAGCCGAGGTCGGCTGCTTAACCAACTGAGCCACCCGGGCGCCCCTAAGGTAGAAGATTTAGATAAAGGTTCACGTTTATGCCTGTGGGTCCACTTGCTCCATTTGTTGAAAAGGTTATCTTTCCTCCATTGAATTGCTTTCCCACTTCTGTCGAAAATTGGCCTGGCGTATCTCTGTGGGTCTGTTTCTGGATTCTCTATTCCGTTCTGTCTACGTGTCTATCACTCTGCCAATATCACACAAACCTGATTATTATAGTTTACGTGGTGCCATTAGTCACTCTCTGGCTCAGCACAGACAAAAACCACAGCTGCCTGCTTCAAAAGAGTTGATGGCAGCCCTCCGAATCTCTGACCAGGCTGATCGCCGGTGTCCCCTTTCCTGCAGAAAGCCAGCCTGTGAAGCCTGGGAGAGGTGCCCGCTTTACGTAATGTGCAGACATCAACACAGAGTGTGAAGGAAGAGGAGACATCAGTGGGAGCTGCTCCCAACAAAGAAACAAGACAAACTTCCAGAAACAGACCTTCGTAAATGAAGCTTTATGATTTACCCGACAAAGAATTCAAAATGGTGGTCCTAAAGTAAACTTTTATGTGTTGGCATAAAAACCCCAAAGCTATCACAAAAATCCTGTCGAGAACGAAAAGGACCAATCACGGGGCTGTTTAACGTAATGGCTAAGCCAGACGTTTTCAACCACTTGTGTTCATTCAGTTACGAACACTAGAAGATTCTGCTATGCACCACAGAGGGAATGAATGACTTAAAGAGTTCCCTAAAATGCCCAGACATTACAGTGCAACTGCTGAAATATAATATTTCCTACAATTGATAAAATCATCCAACCACTGTCTTATTTGCATCATGTTTCAAACGCCTGAACACATTGTAAGCTCTCAATACATGCTGTAAGAATTATCATTATGATTATAAATTTTATTTACACATTTCATTTCACAGTGTGCTTACCTGGAAATTTACTTGTTCTCTCCAAGGGCAACGTGTAGACAAGTTTTCCTTCACTCTCGGCTGATAATTTGGCATCGGGGATGTGCTGTTTAACCAGCGATGTTATTTTTTCCTGAACACACATTTCATTCAACTGCAAACTGGTGTTTGAAAAATAAAAAAGAAAGATATATGTTATTTGACACAGTCTTCAATAGCATGAAGACAATGACTTCTATTTCATGTTTGAAATAAAGGGGAAAAAATCTCAGATCGTATAAATGTAATAGGAGAAGGCAGAGGGAGCTAATCAGAACCACTGGTCAGGTTATTTAGAGATGATGCCCAGAGCAAGTTAATATTGACTCAAGTCCTTAAAAGGAGAACAGTGGCACAGTAGAGACAGCAGGGACACAGCAGGACTACACAAAGTGGAAAATGGTGAAGATTTTTCAAAGGGAGTTTAATTTGGCTGAATAGGATTACTGTATTGGGAAAACAGAAGGGGATTTTGATAGGCAGGGACAAAACAGTTTCCGTTATTCAACTGGCTCTTCCATACAGATTTATTAAGTTCTTAGTATGTGACAAAAACTTCCCTAAATGCTGAGGATACAGCGGTGAATAAAAGTGCTGCCCTGTTCTTATGGAGTTTACTGTCTGGTGGGGAGACAGGGAGAAAACAAGTAAACAGACAGAAAAATAAATGATTAGTAGTAAATGCAATAGGAGTAAATGCTCTGAAGGAAATGGGGTACAGACAGAAATGAATTGTGGATGAATGTGGGTGTGAGTCGTTGAGATCACTAATTTTTGCTCTCTTTGCAGTGCTAACCCCAGAACTTTGACCAAGAACACAGAATCATAGAGAACAGTCTACCCATTAAAAAATACCATGGGTATTTCCGTAACGTAGAAAAACAAACAAAAACGTATGAATCCAGGCTTTAAAGTATACAATAGACAAATACCAGTAGTGACTTGGCTTCTAAACTCGGTTTTGCCGTTTGAAGTGTGCTGCTTGCCCTATCTGGACAGTCCGCTCATTAGCAAAATGGAATAACGATTCCTGACGTTTAAGGCTGTCCGAAGAACTGGGTAATAGTGATGTCTGTACTTAGTAAGTCCTTTAAACAAGGCTTCTTTAGGGGCACCTTGGTGGCTCAGTCGGTCGAGCATCCAACTCTCGATTTCGGCTCAGGTCACGGTCTCACGGTTTGTGGGTTTGAGCCCCGCACCAAGTTCTGCGCTGACGGCACGGAGCCTGCTTGGGCTTCTGTTTCTCCTCTCTGCCCCTCACCTGCCTGTATTCTCTCTATCTCAACATAAACAAATAAACTTTCTTTTTTAAAAAATGGCTATTTTATTTGATCAAATGCTTACATTGAAACTACGCTTACTGGTGCATAGTAAGAACAAATGAGAATCCCTTTCATTTTTAGAGGCAGTGAAACTCACTGAGAGAATGAAGCAAAAAAAAATAACTAAATAACACCCCCCAAATCGTAACTGTTCTCCATGGTGCTGCTGCCCCCTGAAATAAAAACAATTTAATAGATACTTCTTGGTTACTTACAACAACTTGTGCTGGGCACCAGAGAGGACTGAGGGAGCAGAAAATGTACCCTCCTCGGGGAGCCTATAGCTCAGAAATGGAGGGCAGTAGGCTCGTTTCTGAAAACGGAATACGTGGTAAATGTTTTAGGCTTTGCGGCCAGTGGGTCTCTACTGCAAATCTTCAACATTGCTGCTGCAACGTGGAAGCAGGCCACGGGTGATACCTAAATACCTGGTTATGCAGGGATCCTGACCATCGTTTTTTACTTAGAGAACACGTTCTGTTGCGATGCTCTGTACGAGGCGCGACGTCATTTGCTCTTCTCTAACCTTTACTTGCAACTGGGAATTGTTATGCCCACTTTGTCAGCGAGGAAACCGAGTTGCAGAGAGCTTAATTCATTTCCAAGAAGCAACTCAAACAATGTGCCTGGGGAAATGAAACACCAGGACGATACACGGAGCTGGAAGATTAGCAAAAGCTACACGAGACAGCATTCAAATAACTCCATAGGACGAAAACAGGAGGGAATCGACCCAAGAAAACTGCCAGCCTCTGGAGATAACCTCGGACAAGGGGAAATGTAGGTCACGACAGGCGTGTGCAATGAACAATGTGTATTTTTTTCTTTTTTTCTTGAGAGACAGGGAGAGAACAGGAGCGGGGGAGGGGCAGAGGGAGGCAGAGAGAAAATCTTAAGCAGGCTCCATCCACCCTCAGTGCCGTGCCGGACATGGGGCTCGATCCCACGACCGTGAGATCAGTCTGAGCCAAAATGAAGAGTCAGACACTCAACCAACTGAGCCACCCAGGCGCCCTACATATTTAATTTTTAACTAAAGGCGAGTAATATGGAAGTCACAATAGGGTGGGCCACACCAGTTTCATATGACAACAAAATTTGGATGATAGATAAAATGGAGCCATTAATTTTTTTTGTTTCTTGTGTCACATATATATATATATGTAAATATATATGTATTCATAAATATATTTAAGTTACAGATGCCATAAGTTAGAGCTATACTTTTGACAAACTGACCAATTCATGAATAAATAAACATCAATTTAAAATACAGACCTGGATATTAGCCTTCAAAGTTAAAAATATCCAGATTCAATTCCTGGCTCTCTCACTTACGAACCTAGGGGCACTTTACGTTTATCTATAGAATAAAAATAGCAATAGTTTCTATCTCAAAAGTCTCAAGATTTAAATAAAATGATGGTACACATCTTCTCTCTGAATGACTCCATCAACCCCAGTTGATTGAAAATAATGATAAAAATAAAATGAAGAGGACGGAGAGAAGAGCAAGCACATGAACAGCACCACTGAGAGATCAAGTAGAAGCAAGGAGCCTACTCAAGAAACGATGTTAACACGTGGGTGAGGGGGGAGAAGGGTGGATAATACCCCGTGTCAGCCGTGAAAGTTCCCTCAATCCAAACCTTCCTTAACAGCGTGCTGTGGATGGATTTTCTATCACATTTATCTCGGCTTTTTTGTTACCTTGTATTTTCAGTCTCTAAAATCTACCCGTCAACCTCTCTCCTATATACAGACCAATTCCATATATGTGTGTAAATATCTCCACATATGCACATGCAAATATCGGTGTGGGACAGATCAAGAGTTTCACCTGTGCTGTAATGTATTCATTCCATCAAACATCGTGCTTACATCATGTGCCTTTCTCAGTTTCCCAGCCTCCTCATGTGGCTCTACCTTAAGTGATATCCAATGCCCCATTTCTTCTTGAGGAACAGAGAAGAGCCTGCACACTTCAGCTTCCCGCTGGAGAGAAACACTTTCCGATCTGAAAAGGAAGAAGCAAAGAAGAAAGTTTCGTAAGAAGTCGTCCCCTCTTTCCCAAGAGGTAACCACGATTCTACTCTAATTTAGGAGCTTCCACATTTTCTTTATTGTGTGTGTTTGAAGTTTATTTGTTTATTTGTTTGTTGGCTTGTTGGTTTAGAGAGCATGGGAGTGACAGCGAGAGAGGGAGAGAATCCCAAGCAGGTTCCACGCTGTTAGAGCAGAGCCTGAAGCAGGGTTTGACCTCATGAACCGTGAGATCATGACCTGCGCTGAAATCAAGAGTCGGACGCTTAACAGACTGAGCCACCCAGGCACCCCTGCATTTTCAAATACAGCGCTTCATAAAAACTCATTGAAACAGGCACACTTTAATCTTACTTGTAGACTTTAGCCTATTGTTTTGCCATCTAACCACTCCGGGAGGTTATGTGAATACGTCTTCTAATATAGACTGTTGTTGCACTACCTATTTTAATGGACCAAACCACTATTCGAATATGTCAAGTCAGTGTACCTTAACTTTGAGTAAAAGGATTAATGTATTAGAATACAGACTCTCTCTTCACAATAATTGAGTTTCCTGGCAGATTATGCCCTTGTAACATCAAATGATAGAAAATTCTAGGAGACACATGGAAAAGGTTGGGAGTGAGACTCGTCGGGCCCAGTTCATATCATTACCAGCTGTTTGGACTGCTAGGTACAACTAGATGACCAGATTATAAAATACAGCTGCTCAGGATACAAATCCATATTTCCCAAGTCTCATAAAGACCTCATGATGACACTCAAAGGAAATCGGCAGTTACCAGCCAGGATGTCAGCCTCATCCATGAACTGGGTACTAAAGAGGACCACACGGTCTGCTTTCCACTCCTTCAGGAGGTTCCACACAAGGTGCCTTGAAAAGGGATCCAGTCCCGCAGTTGGTTCGTCCAATAGGAAAACCTACCGAGGAGGGATGTATATAAAGTGTGTTTCCAGTAAAGCACAGTTCTTCCAGAAAACACGCAGAAACCACATTACTTACATATTTAAAAGGATACGGTAGTTAAGATTTTGTTCTTATATTTCATGTTCTATCATCAATCCCTTGGCACAGATGTCCTTTGCAAATAAAAGATTTGGACCACTACCAAAGTTTCATTTTTGAAATTTTGAATTCATCTCCAAATTTAGTCTGACTTACTTACCTGAGGATCTCCTAAAATGGCAATCGCAAAGCTGAGTTTTCTTTTCTGTCCGCCACTTAAGTTTTGAGCAAGGACGTTCTGGATGTTTTTCATCTCCAACTCCAGCAAAACTCTTTGTATCTAACCGAATAAGAAGCTTTATGTCACAAATCAAGATTTTGTTTCTTTTCTTGTTAAATTTGAAAACGCAAGGCTGTAAGGTGTAATGGCTCAAAGCATGGAACCTGAGGCAGGCTGCCTGGATTTGAATACAACTCCACTTTAACTAGCTGCATAATCTTGATCCTGAACCTCAGTTTCCACGTGTATAAAATGGGGATGGTAACAGTACTTATTTCTTAGAGTGGTTGTGAGGAATCGGCCAATTATTCTCTTTGAAGTTAAGGATACTGCTTGGCACACTGTAAGTTACACATAAATGTTAGATGTTATCTAAGTTCGATTTCGTCGAACACTTATACGTGATTTGCACCAATATGATTTAATGAAAGCATAAAGAACTCAGTACAAATAGAGTTCACAATCTCTTTTTGACCCATACATTAATTCTAACATGTTTCTGTACCTCTTTGTCCAGTTCATGCGGCCGGATTCCTTTTATTTTAGCAAACAGCCTGAGATTTTCTTTCACGGTGAGGAAATCAAAGTGCACGTTGGATTGCGGACAAATCCCAGTGAGCTTGCTGATATTATCGAGGTCAGCCATTTCTGAAAGCTTATTATTATAAATGGTGACTGAACCTATAATAAAGGTTAAGAGTTAATATCAGAGGAATGCTTGAATTGAGATCTTTCTAGACAGACTCTTAATTACAGAGAACAAACTGATGGTTACCAGAGGGGAGGTGGGGGGGAATGGGTGAAACAGGTGATGGGGATTCAGGGGTGCAGCTGCCGTGAGGAGTACTGGGTGTTGTATGAAGTGTCGAATCACTATATTGTATACCTGAAACTCACTTTACACTGTATGTGAACTAACTGGAAATGAAACAAAAACTAAAGAAAAGAAAGATCTATCTAGATGAAAAATCACTATATATTTATCAATTACATTTTAGACACACGATTTTCTCTCCAAGGTTTATATAACGTAGGCATTATGAACTTCTGTTTTGGTCGTGTGGTATACTGGAAGAAAACAGAAAGTCCCATCTGCAGCTTTATCATCAAGATGTTATCTATTTTTTCACCCTTCACATTTAGGCTTGGCGATGTAATAAACGATCTTAGGAAATGTGATCCAGGCAGAGGCTGTGAATTTGCCTCCACCCTGAGATGTATTTGCCCTCTCTTGGCTTCTGGGCTCATGGACCCCTGGCTGAAGAATCCTGACCAGACTCTTGGAAGATGAAAGTCCGTGTAAACAGAGAAGAGCAGCATTCTTAACTGAAGCCCCACATACGTGAGTGAGGCCAAAACATCCGGCACCAGACAACTCAGTCCAGGCGGAAACACGAGCCAGTCAACCCACCGAATCGTGAGAAATGATAAAACATCTTTATATTAAGCCATTCATTTTGAGGATGCTTGTTATGCAGCAAAAGCTAACAGGTACAAGTTCGAATGCCAAAGGGTAACTTACGATCAAGAAACTGATCCTCACGAAAGACTCAAATTTCATATATGTATCAATCCAGTATCGCATACCTCTGTAGACTAACACTATGAACTAACTTCCATTTGTCCACAGTTATTTGTGTTTGTGATTAACAATCAGAAGGACTTCATAGTAAGAGCTGATATCTATATATATACGTCGACCTGACTTTGGGAAAAACCTCTTACCTTTGGTGGGAACTGATAGCCCACTAAGAATGTTTAACAGTGTTGATTTCCCGGCTCCACTGTGACCCAGTATTGCAGTGATCTGGCCTTCATATATGTCTAATACCAGACCTAGATAGAAAAAAGAAAGGGAAAAAGAATGGGAGAAAGGAAGGAAGGGAAAAAAGTAGGGCGACAGGAAGGAAAATAAAATTACAAACAAAACTATATTATGGAACTAATGGACTGCCTTTTTATTTCCTTGAATGGCCATGTTTTCTAAATATGAATGCTCTGGGTTGTTACATTCAAAATAAAAATAATAAAAGACGCATTTGGAAGTTTATAGGTCTACCCTGTTCTGAAATTTTGAAATTACTTGGTTTCACAGCAGGAAACATGTCTCATACTCCTAGGTTTATTGACATTGCCTGGCATAAAGTAGGTGGATGTGAATATTTATGGACTAAACAACAGGTTAATCATTCAGTCGATCACTATGTGACTAATGTTCCTCTGAGATACATTGCTTTTTTGTTTGCACAGCAGAAGAATATATAATCCCTGCAACAGCTTTGGAATTACATTAGAAACATTTGGATTTGTAGGAAAAAACCCCCCCAGGATTTCCTTAGAGTACCTCAGTATTACACAATACATCTTTCAAGTACATATATTCTAACGTATCATCAATCTTTTTTCTAACTTTTATGCAAAGTAATGTGTTAGAAGGGAAATTTTATCGTGTGGCTCAAATGACTCATTACATTTTTTTTTTTTTTTACATTTTATTTATTTTTGAGACAGAGAGAGACAGAGCGCAAGTGAGGGAGGGGCAGAGAGAGGGAGACACAGAATCCGAAGCAGGCTCCAGGCTCTGAGCTGTCAGCACAGAGCCCGACGCAGGGCTCGAACCCATGAACCATGAGATCGTGACCTGAGCCGAAGTCAGTTGCTTAACCGACTGAGCCACCCCGGGCACCCCTCAAATGACTCATTTCAAATCTGAAATGCCACCAGTGATTGCCCACCACCACCACCACAACCAACAAAACTGAATTAAAGGGAGGAAATCAGTATCAACATTATAACGAAGCCTTCTTCTTTTCTTACCCTTCAAAGCCTCTATTTTACCCGACTTTCCTTTATATTCTTTGGTAACATTTCTGATTCTGGAAAAACAAAAAAGAAAAGAAAAGATATTTCAAGGTGTGACAATTTTCTTCAGCTTGTCATTCTTGGTTTGGTTGCCGGGACTGGATGAATCTTATCTTCAGGGTACAGGAAGGTATGAGATTTCACCCTCATAAAGTCATGCTTGTGTGAGAGAGAATCGGCTAGAATACTGCTTCCCAGTCCCGGCTGCACATGAGCCTCACCTGAGCAGTTTTATACATTTACCTATGCTTGGATCCCATTACCAGTCCTTCTGATTTCAAAGATCAGGGTATGGCCTGACATTAGTACTGAAAACAGGGATCATCTCCAAACTGCAAAGCCAAGGAAGCTAGACTGACAGGTAACATGGGCATCTGATACTGAAAGGTTCATTATGCAATACTGGCACAGGTTATAGGTATCTTTGGTTATCTGAGGTCAAGGTCTCCAGGAGTAGGTTAAGAGGCACAAGGGTGGAGGAAGGAAGACAGGCAAAGATTGTAACAGTGATGGCATGGGCTTTACAGTCTCACACAGAATTTAGTAGCTGTTGCCTTAGTCAACGTACTTGTTCCAGGTAAGTTTCAGCTTTTGCAACCTCAAACTTTTGAGTGTTTTAGGGTTGTGGTGGAGGCTGAGTAACATAGTTCATCTTGCATGCATTGTGCTTGGTTCATGGTAAACGGTCAATAAAGCATAAAATGATATCGGTTAGATTATGTTGATTATGATAATAGGAAGGAATAGAATCAACATATTCTGGGTGCTATTACAGATCTGGAATGCTAGGCACTTTATCTGTTTTATTCTAGTGGGTAGTAAATATATAATCCATCAACTCAATGAAATTTATGTTTCTTATTGTATCATCTACGATTCTTCAAGTGACTCGGGTTCCATTCATATTGAATTGTTTGATTAGCTTCTTCATGTCTATTTTCACCCCATTTACTATCACTCCACAGCACTTGTAGTTGGGTGAGATGCCAAAGAGATAGAAGAAATACAAAAAGAAATTGAATAAAGATTAAACAAATAGAAAACAGATTAAATTAAGCAGATTAAATAAAGCCATTGCTCTGCTCCCTCCCAGCCGCTCTGCTGGAAGTTCAACCCAGCTTAAACCATAGGACAGACGTAAGGATAGAAGATAAAAATGGAACAGGCTGAAATAAAAACTGGAACAGGTTCTAGAAGCTCTGTAGGCTGAGGTCATCTGAGACCATTCACGAAGGACTAACAGGTGGGGGGTCACTGACGGACGAGTAAGATATGAACAGTCAGGGATCTGGAGGACTTTCTTCCTATTTTCTTATTTGGAAAGAAAAGTTGCTAGCACCAAGCAAAACACACATTGGGAATGAAGACGTGTAGGATGCTCTAAGGCACATCTTCCTCAATTCTCCTTGGGTCTATCTCAGATCCTTTCTCCCTACCTCTCCCCTACTCTTCCATTCTCTTTGAAAAGGCCATACGTAGAAGAGGAAAGAAGTTTAAACAAGAAAAAAGAACAGAGAAAAACATAAGGAGTATAAAAAATGAGGTAGGGCAAAGTGTGAATAAATGAGACCGGGCAAAGAAATGAGAGAGGCTACAGATGGAGGGGAGAAACAACAGATAAAAGATGGAGAACACAGGCAGGGTTTTCGTTGAATTATCTTTGTTGGTGCAATCTAAATTCGAATTTATTAATTTTTTAAGTTTACTTATTTTTTGAGAGAGAGAGAGAGAGAGAGAGCGTGCATGCACACTAGCAAGAGTATAGGGGGGGCAGAGAGAGATAGGGAGCGAGAGAATCCCAAGCAGGTTCCACGCTCAGCACGGAGCCCAACGCGAGGCTCGAACTGAGGGACCGTGAGATCATGACCTGGGCCGAAATCAAGAGTCGGACGCTTAACCAACTGAGCCACCCAGGCGCCCCCTAAGTTAGTATTTGATGTAAAAGCCAACGACATAAGATAAAAAGGGTTAAAGGAATTTTTCTTTAAACGTGAACTGGGAAATGACGAAGGTAGCGTGGAGGTTAGGTCGGAGCCGTCTAGAGGGCACAAAAGAGAACTGTGCTTGCTTCAGGTGCTGTTAGTGTCTTCGTCTTGGCCCTGTTCATTTGCATCCTTGTTACCTGATGGCTTCTTTGCCATGGAATTCTGGAGACACTGGCTCGAAAGAGTCATTAGATGAAGGATCAGAACGTATTTCATCTTCAAGGGCCACACAATCAGCTTTTGGTTGCCGTGACCAGAAGGAAGACTTCAGGAAAAACAAGGGGGGATATTGATGTCCATATTTATCTACATGGCCAGGAGACAATTAAATATTGGGTCAGTCATCAGTTTAAGGGAAAGAGTCACCCTAATAAAGCAGAGCAATAGGACCCCTTTGCCCATAAACCTGAACGTGTCATCAACACAGGTAATGAACATATTTTCCTTGACATGTGTAGTTTCGTCAGGAGAAGAAAATCACAAAGATGTCTCTATTATGATAATTGTTCCCATCAGAGAAAATGAAACTGGGATTTGAAAAAGTCCAGGAGGAATTTAAGTAAATGTGAGGACTTTTCTTAATCCCCAGAAAGCCAGATATTAGAATACAAATGCGAGATATGCTAAGCATCCTGAATGTTATGTTAAGAGTCCGGGTATCGTGCCCCCCATGCCCCCCACAAAGGGAGAAGAGATTCGGAAGCCACTACTGGATACAAATATTCCAAGAGAAAACAGAACAGGATTATAGGAATTAACGAAAATAAGGGACACACTGTAAGAAAGGGCGAGAAAAGGGGCAAAACAATTTATTGAAATTTAACAGAGTGGAATTTTTCAAAAAGCTACTTTGGGTTTATCCTCTATTTCATCCCCAGATAATAACTTTCCTCTGAAGCAAATTTACTATTCACGAACCTCTTTCTGGAAATTAATCCACAGTGTATTTGCATTTAATTATCACCTCTGTTTCCCTACGTGCTAGGAGACATTATGAAATACAAAAATTGTATTTCCCTAATATTCTGCAAGTGACCTCCAGTGTAATGATGATGGGCTTTCAAATTATGTGTACTTTTCATGCGTTGTCATTCATTCGTTCCTTCAATATTGACCAAACAAACACTCTCTATTCACCTGCCATCTGATATATAATTAATCGTATCTCTTTCCTTTGATTAGGAAATCTAACCAACGAAAACACTTAGCTGTATTGGGTTCGTTCTCCCACCAGATTTACTATTACAGAATTCTGTCATTTTAGCCAGTTAGTTTTCCTTTCTCTCATTCATATTTCTTATCTTTAAAAGAATTTTGAACAAAGTCACCATTTGGATTCAGGCTTACATTCAGGCTTAATGAATGATGATGCAAATAATTCTAACCATATAACAAATGTTTTAGCCAAAATTGTAGATCCTGGCATCTACTATTCTGGACTCTTCTAAAGGGCAGAGCCAGTTATTGTTATTAAGGGATTATCTAAGAGCAACAACATGATCAATTCACTGCTTCAAGATGTTTCTCTGCACCTTTGCCCTCATTCTTTCCCCTTTGTCCCTTTGTACAAGTGATTAATCCTGGACTTTTTAAAAGAGAGAGACAGCGCATGCGGGGGAGGGGCAGAGAGAGGGAGAGAGAGAATCCCAAGCAGGCCCCTCACTGTTAGTGCAGAGCCCGACCCGGGGCTCGAACCCATGAAACCACGAGATCATGACCTGAGCCCAAATTAAGAGTTGGACGCTTCACTTACTGAGCCTCCCAGGCAACCCCCTTGACTTTTTAAAAACCTATTCGATGTGTTGATTTCATTAGTAACTTTCATAATTTTTGCAGCTTTATTGAAGTATGATTGACAAATAAAAATTGCATACATATACAATGTGATGTTTTGATATATGCATACATTGTGAGGTATTACCACCATCGAGCTAATTAACATATCATCACGTCACATGGTTATCAATTTTTCTGCGTGCGTGTGTGTGTGTGTGTGTGTGTGTCCTGAAAATACTTGAGACCTATTATCTTAGCAAATTCCAAGCATACAATACATTATTATTAACTACAGTCACCACACTGTATGTTAGGTGTCCAGAACTTAGTCATGTTATACCTGAGAGTTTGTACCCCGTGACTATCATCTCCCATTCCTCCTACTCCCCCCGCCCTCGGTAACCATCATTCCATTCTCTGGTACCATTCCTTTGACTTCTTTAGATGTCACGTATAAGTTAGATCATGCAGCGTTTGTCTTTCTGTGTCTGGTTTCTTTCACTGAGCATAATGTCCTCCATAAGGTTCATCCACGTTGCTGCAAATGGCAGAATTTCCTTCTTTCCTAAAGACTAAATAAGATTCCCTATATCTCACATTTTCTTTATCCATTCCCCCGCTGATGGATACTTAGGTTGTTTCCATATCTTGGTTACTGTGAATAATGGCCGAAATGTGTGCAGGAGTGCAGAGAGTGATTTTCTTTCCTTTGGATATGTAACCACAAGTGGGAATGCTGGATTATGTGGGGTGAAGAAAGCCTTGGCATTCGGTTTTGAACAGCAGATGCGCAGGTGCAGACACAAACCCCGCCTGTGACTGACTATAAAAGGAGGGAGAAGAAAATGAGCTAGCATTTCGACCCCAACTATTTATGAGTCCCTTGTGTGCGTCAGATACTGGGGTGGGTGCTTTGCTGCCTCTGTGAATAACACAGATCATTGCTTTTATGAACTCATATTCTTTTAACTTGCAAGGTGATAAAAATAAAAATTTACGACCTACTGACTTCCCTATTGTGACACCCTGGGCAGATTTTTAAAAATATAGATGCCCTGGTCCCACCACTGGTGAACTGAATCAGAATCTCTCAGAGTTGAATTGTGCTTGGTATTTTTTCAGTTCTCAAGGTCCTTTTTACATACAGCCAGGGCTAAGAACTGCTGAGCTAAGTGAGTATCACGCCAGACCCATTTAGGAAATAGCCTTCTAAGCAAGTCTTTAAAAAGAAACAAACTATAAGCTTAAACCATAGTGGAGTTCAAAGATCAGTGATCCTATAAACAAAATTTAAGCTGTAGTTCTGACCAGTCAAGTAGCAAGAAATAACTAATTGGGCCATTGGCAATGACCTTGTTTATTTCCTTCCTGTTGATGCCCCAAATAGTTTTTCAAATATAAATAACACGTGTGTTAGGAGATTTGTTTTAGGAAACAATGTTCGTTGTGTCACTACTCACTTGGCAAAATTTTCTCAAAATAAATCGTCAGTGCCATATAGAGGAAAAGATCAAAAGCCAACATGAAATTTGTTGCTATGATCGGATTTGAATAGTCTGATGGATCAGGAAATGCATTAGAATTCAAGTCATTCTCCAAACGTAAGAGCTGAAAATTAAAAAAGAAATTAATTTAAGGAACTTAGGTTGATGATAAATTTTGAACAGTTCAGTTTGGCAGAAATATAAAATAGCTACTTTTTGCCCTATCCTGGGAGTACAAAGTTGAATGAAACCGCATATGTTAAAATTCTCAAATCTTTGGAAGGCACAGGCGTGTGACCGAGTATAACAAAATTTAGTAATTACTGCGATTCAACTATGTACCAAGTGAAAATGGAGCATTAGGAGGAGGAAGGGAAGTATGGGAAAAAATGACATTTGAGCTTAACCTTAGATAAATTTTTACCAAATAGGACAAAGTATGGTCCTGCTCGAAAATTACTACATGAGTTCATGCTCTTGGGGAAAAAAAAAAAAAGAAACCCACACAAAAAAATTGGTGTGTTTAAGGAGAACCAGTGGAAAAAGTGGGCTTGTCTATAATGTTCAAGTTAATGGGTCTTCTGTAATTAATAATCCTTTCCTTAAGAATTATGTATGTAATGATCAACATTGCCATTTAATTGGAGGGACAGCAAAGTGAGTTCACGGTGAGAATCAGATAAAGACAAAGGACATTTGATGAGCAGAAACGTAATTCAGTGGTCAATTCATGTATTTTCAAGAGGTTTTTAACTTTTAATTTTCTTTTACATGGTGCTTTGGACCATCAATCACTAAGCTATTCGATTACTAAGTCAAAGTACAAACTGGAATAATGATTTAGACTTAGATTTGCAGCATCAGATACATATTTAATTAATAGTCAAAGGAAATGCTTTAGATTGTCTCTAATGAATTATATATTGATCTTCCATTTTCTCACTCACCAAATGGCTTATTTTGCTGAGCTCAGTGTATCCAAAGCTTTACAAGTTCACCTTTGCAATTTCCAAGTGTTGTGCACTGGGGCTTTAAATCTTACAATGCTCATCATAGAGACGACTATAGACAACTGAATTCCAGAGGGGAAAGATGCTTAGGAAATGCCATCAATAAACAATTAGACTGTTTCTCACCTGGGCCATTCCAAGCGTGAAGGCAAAGGGGCTCAGAAAACTTAAAATCCACTCCAAGGATGTAGGAAGGTGCCTGTACAATGCCGTAAATCCCAAACTCCCCCAAAAGACGGTAAGAAGGAACACGACCAGACCAGTGAGGAAAGATTTCTTTACCAAGACGCTCACGAGAAAAGCCAAAGCTATCTAAAATGAGAGAAGATCCATTTGCTTGATATTTCTCTAAGGATTATCATTAGCAAAAACAAAATAAGGGATTTAATACACAAAATTAGAGTTACATCTTTTTTGTCTATAATACAAAACTATTCTCTACAAATTGCACTATAAGCTGGCATTACAAAACACTATAAATCACATATATAGATGTTCTCAGGCAAATAGCCGGCAGTAATGAAAAGGGATAGGGAGAATAATTAACCTAACTGGAAACCAACACTTGATCCTTAGGGTCAGAGTTGAATGGAAAGCAATTTAATTCACCAACTCACCAGAGACAGTCCATAGAGGAAAAAAAGGATAAAGATCGCCACGAAGCCAGTCAGAATGACAAACTGGACAGATTTTATAACAAGTGTCAAGAAAAGCGCCATAATGAAGATGAAGACGGCATAGAGCAAACCCCAGGAGAGCCTAATGTGGAAACAAGATTTTATTTTAGTATTTCCTGTTTCATCGAAAGGAGGACCTGGGATCGATCCTAACATTATTCGTCGATTCACTCATCCTTTCGGTAGATATTTATTGAGTTTTAGGATATGTAAATACAAGGAAAATGTTTTGGGGAGAATTCTCTAGGAATCAGGAATATTCGTCTTCCTAAAATTAATTTCGTAAATACACACCCATAAATACATGCACACACACGTAGCATTGTGGAGAAAAGGAGAAAATAGTCTTCCAGTCTGATTGATTTTGGTTCAAACATTTTTCTCTGCTGTACTCGTACTCTGTGACCTCGGGCAAACTTTGTAACCCCTCATTGTTTTGTTATTGCTCTGGACAATAGGAATAATATTACAGTATTAGATCAATGAAGTCATGTCTATGCGGGACCCTGTCCTAGTACAGAGTAACCCCTCCATGCATCTCCGATCTTTTTTTTTTTTTTTTTTTTTTTTTTTTTAGTTTTAGTTTATTTATTTACTTTGAGAAAGAGAGGGAGAGAGACAGAATCCCAAGCAAGCTCGGCGCTGTCAGCACAGAACCCAACACGGGGCTTGAACTCATGAACTGTGAGATCATGACCTGACCCGAAATCAGGAGCTGGATGCTTAACTGACTGAGCCACCCAGGCGCCCTGAATCTCAGATCTTTTCTCCTCTCTGGGGCCTGTCTAGGGGTGAGGGGCTTTATGAATTTCCTCAGAGTTAAAAAAAAATTCCTCCTTACGTGTAGTGCTGTCACTTTCTCTCTTTGCGGAAGCTTTCTTCTTTCTCTGGATGCATACACCAAAAAGTCTACATACTAGGTCTCTAACTCCATCCATTTACTGTTAAGATAAGATAGTTCACTTTCCTTTCTTCAATTCTTTTCTCATGTGGATTAATATTCTTTGAAGGATATAATGAAATAATAAAAGACAAAGATAGCAGCAAAACCAACAAAATAATAGCCCACACATAGGGCAATTACTCCATGCTGGACCGTGTTTTACAAACTTGGCAAATATCAAATCACGTTATGCCCACCACAGCTCTATGCAGAAACACCATTATTTCCTTCATTTTATACACAAAGAACTTACTGAACAGAGATGTTAAGTAACTATGTTTCAAGTCCAGGCATCGGGCTCTAGAGTCATCAGATTTCACCGCTTGGCCACGCTTCCCTCCAATATTAACTCAATAAAGAGTTCAATAGGGGTGCCTGGGTGGCTCGGTTAAGCATCAGACTCTTGGTTTCGGCTCAGGTCATGATCTCACGGTATGGAGTTCAAGCCTGGCATCAGGCTCTCTCTCTCTCTCTCTCTCTCCTCCTCCCTTGCTCGCATGCTCTCTTTCTCTCAAAATAAACAAACTTATTTAAAAAAAGAGTTCAATATTAATCTATAGGATTTTCTTCCAGATTCCAAATTTGTCGCCCTTCCCGTATTCCGCCTGGCCTCCTAGTGTCTCTGTTATTTTACCTTCTCCTCGTGATGAACATCACGTCTATGCTTTTTCAGTCATGCTCAGGTTCTCTCTCAACACAGGGCTTTGTCCATCCTTGGAATTACCCAGCTTCCAAGATTTTAAATTCAAACTACACAGCCCCTATTCACCATCTCATACAGCTGACTTGTTCCCTCAAATATATCGATCATGCTAGATCTTTAGTCTCAAGAGAGCTCCTAATCCTTGACTTCTTTTTTCCCCTTTCAGTACCATCCTGGCTTGAATTCCACTGCCGCCCGGCTTAGATACCCAAATCTACCATTATCTACCTCGAGTCTCTTACCAGTAGACTCAACGGCCATCCCTCACTATTTCTACGTCACGGCCACCTCACAAACCCAACCCTGATGTTTCTTCTTCAGTCCAAAAAGCCTAGTAATCCACAGCCTTATCCTGACAAGCGTTACATCAAGGAGAATTTACCCCATTCATAGGGAAGAGCTGGAAAATCATTAAGTGTGAATACTGATGCTTTGAAGAAGCCCCCTTTCCCCGAATCCCGACATTTACTCATTTGTGCTACCCTTTACTCACCAGAAGGCCGAATCTCGAAGACCCATCATCCTCATCAAGCCCTTCATCTTCTTCCTCTCTCTTGTAACGTTAATAGATGCATAATAAATGAAGGAGGAAAAGGAAATGATGCAGAAGAAAATGAAGAAATCAGTGGCAACACCTCCTTGATAAACAAAAGGATGTATCTTCATATTTTTTCCAGTGACAGACATCAGTTCCCCCATTACTGAATGATTTGTTGTGGTCTGAGGAAATACGTCAGTAAACAAAATCTGTATTTTAATGGATAGCATGATCGTTTCCTTTTCAATCGTCTGTTTTCCTCTGAATACGTAACCGGTCAGTCTGGCTGTGACGCTAGCCTAACTTTTTACTCCCTTTTTCCACCACTGGCCCACTTGGGGCCTTGATTCCGGGCATTCTGAGGTTCGCACAGTTCTCCAAATTTACTGTGTGTTTTATCACCTCCCCGCCTAACACTGCCCTACAATGTGCTTGAAGTGCCTTTATGACCTTACGTACTTGGCAAATCTTACCTTAAGCTTCAGTTTTAATGTTACTTCGATTAGGAATTCTTCCATGGCATTCTAGGCTGAGAAGTTTTGCTTGTTTACTTACAGGGACTTTCTTTATATCTCCTTCTCCCATTCTACTAAGATTCTTATTAAATGCCTGGCTTCCTGACAAGGTCGAGTCCTTGGGAGAGAAAATTTCTCTTCCATGTATGTCTATTGCCCCCATGGCATATCAACTTAAATAAACTTCGATCTAAAGAAACCAGTGATCAGAGCACCTGGGTGGCTCAGTCAGTTGAGCATCAGGCTCTTGATTTCGGCTCAGGTCATGAGCTCACAGCTTGCGGGTTCGAGTCCCTCATTGGGCTCCATGCTGTTAGTGTGGGCTTCTCTCCTGGGTTTCTCGGGATTCTCTCAGTCTCACTGTCTCTCTGCCCCTCCCCCCGCTTGCACACACATACTCTGTCTCAAAAATAAATAAATAAAACTTAGGAAAAAAAAAAAGAAAACGAAACCAGTGATTAAGCGAAAGAATAAGGCTACCCATTTCTGTATTCTTCCGTGAAACTTTTGAGGCTTCTCATACCGTTAATCTGCATGGAACGTTAGTTAGCTGGGAACATTCGTACTCACTTCTATAATAGCAGCATTGATAGCGGCTTGAAGAGCCAGAAAACCTTTTTCCCAGTATTGTGAAACTTGGCAGCTAACCTCTTCAGTACCCATTTCAAAACAATGACCTTTAAGGAAAAAAGATGATGGATGGTTTCAGCTCTGATCGCGGGAGACAGTGCACTTTACAATGGCTACAGATTCCAAATGTTATTTTGACTCAAAGCCTAAGAAAATATAAATGGCGGGGGGGAGCGCCTGGGTGGCTCAGTCGGTTAAGTGTCTGACTTCGGCTCAGGTCACGATCTCGTGGTTTGTGAGTTCAAGCCCTGCATCAGCTCTGTACTGACATCTCAGAGCCTTGAGCCTGTTTCAGATTCTGTGTCTCCCTCTGTCTCTCTGCCCCTCCCCTGCGCTCTCTCTTTCTCTCTCTCCCTCTCTCTCAAAACTAAACATTAAAAAATTAAAAAAAAAAAAAAGAATCTTGTTGAGCTCTTCTCTTCACGATTTTGTATTGTCAAAACAAAATCTTTTTGGGTTTCCAAAGATTAGTAGGTCTCATACGGATTGAGAACTAAAGCTTTGCCTAGCATTAAATACACCACAGGCAGTAATGAGCAACTGGGCGTTTGGAGGGCATGACCTACTATGTTTAAATCATGTCAGTCGGAACATCTTTTGAAGAAAAAACTCTTACCAAAAAAAAAAAAAAAAAGAAAAAGAAAAAGAAAAAAAAGCCTATCAGTCCATTGAGTATGAAACTGCATTAAAGAGACACTATTTATGGGGCACCTGGGTGGCTTAGTCACTTAAGCGTCCGACTTCGGCTTGGGTCATGATCTCACAGTTTGTCAGTTTGAACCCTGCATTGGGTTCTGCGCTGAGAGCTTAGAGCCTAGAGCCTGGAGCCTACTTTGGATTTTGTGTCTTTCTCTGTCAAAACTAAATAAACATTTAAAAAAAGAGACAGACATTATTTAATATGAAAAATTAAAATTGAATATTGGAATTATGTGTAAGTTTCATTAAAATTTTAACTGTTTAAAAATCATTTCAAAATAGCTCAGGCCTCGAAAAGCTCAGGGTACATATGTACCCGTGGCCAAATTTTAAAAATAAATAAATCATTACAAATACAATTGCAAACCCCAGTATATTGCCTAGGATCTCACTGCTTTTCCTAGCACCAAGTTTCTAATTGGCTCACTGCTTTCCTGAACTTTGTGTTCACGTATGCCTTTAAGCTTTTACAATATATCTCAAAACTATACATGCAATTTAAAACTTTTGGGGCATCTGGGTGGCACAGTCGGTTAAATGTCTGACTTCTGCTCAGGTCATGATCTCATGACCCGTGAGTTCAAGCCCTGCATTGGGCTCTATGCTGGCAGCCAGAGCCTGGAGCCTTCTTCCGATTCTGGGTCTCGCCCCCTCTCTCTCTGCCCCTTCCCTACTAGCAATCTGTCTCTCTCTCTCTCAAAAAAAAAATATTAAAATTTTAAAAAATTATTTATATCTTGCATCTCATTACAGCGATCGTTCTGTATTTTGTTTCATTTATTCTATATTATGATTTTGAAATTTATGGCCTTATTTTTTCTTCTTATGATTGTGTAGAACCACATTGAAAGAAAATAATTCAATGTATTTATCCATTCTCTTATTGATAATTTGGTTAGGTTTTTTTTTTCTTTTTACTATTGCGAAGAAAAAACAAGGTTACTGCTATGAAAGTCCTTATATACGTCTTCTCATAATATGTGTGTATCAGTCAGGATAGTCTACAATATGCCTAGTAACAAACAACCCTCAGATCTCAATGTCTTTTCACAGCAAAAGTTTACTTCTCAGACTATAGATTCAGCACAGATCTTTGGAAGGAGGGGTGCAAGGTCCTCTGTTTCACATCTAAGGGTCCCAAGGTGACAGGGTTTCTATCTAGCTTGCAGAAGTATGTGAGGAAAGGTTGTAGAGAACTCACATCTGCTTTTCAATGCCTTGAGTCTAGGTATCTAATTATAGCTAAAAACAATTATTCTATGCCCTCAGGAAGGAGAGGAGAATAGGCTGCAAATCTTCAATAGGCATGAGATTTTCCCTAATAAAATTCCTATGATGCTGGGTTACAGGTTATACACATCTTCAAAGTAAAAATAAAATTTCTCAATTTTTGTGGAATTCAAATACTTTATAACAATTGGATTTTCTTTGTTACAGATCCTTGTCAATACTTTGTATTGTTCTATTTACTGTTCTTTGCCAATCTGGTTGAACGTGGTTTCAAAATGCATTTGCCTGAATGCTAATGGAGGCAAACATCTGTCCATGTGTTTATTCTGGATCTGTGTTTCTCCTTCTACAAAGTTCCTATTTATATCGTTCACTTCTTTCCTATTTCTACGTTTTTTCCCCCTTATCTATCCAAAGAAAATCTTTCTATATTCTGGTTATTGACCTTTTGTTAGTTTTGTTTTTAAAAAAAAATTTTTTTAACGTTTTATTTATTATTGAGAGACAGACACAGAGCGTGAGCAGGGGAGGGGCAGAGAGAGAGGGAGACACAGAATCTGAAGCAGGCTCTAGGCTCCGAGCTGTCAGCACAGAGCCCGACGCAGGGCTCGAACTCAAAAACCACAAGATCATGACCTGAGCGGAAGTCAGATGCTTAACCGACGGAGCCACCCAGGCGCCCCATTGTTAGTTTTATTTGTATAAACATTTCATCACAAGTTTTGCCTTTACTTTTCACTCTCTCTCTGAGGTCTTTTGGTGAAGGTAATTCTTTAATTTTTCTCTAGTTGGATTTAGCCGTCTTTTCTTTTGTAGTTGATGCATTTTTTGCTTTAAGAATTCTATTTTATCCAACAGTTATAAATATACTCTCCTATATTGACTTCTAGACAGTTTATAGTAATTTGTTTTCCATTGAGTTCCGTACTTGGAACTGGCTGTTAAGTATAAGATAATTTCATTTTCTTCTTTATGGAGAGAGAATTTTCCCAGCACTGATCACAATGTCTTCTCAGTCATATGTTAGTTTTCATGTTTAGGTGAGAGTTTTCCAGGTTTCCTTCTGTTTCATTGGTCTTTTACTACGGCAATAGCATACTGTGTTAATTACTTATAATTTCACTCTTTTTAAAGACCATCTTGGCTTTTTTTCTTGTCCACTTCTTCGCTGAGTATATAGTCTCCTCAAGTTCCACATTAATATAGAAATTTTCATCTCATTTAAACCCCAGATCTTCTCACTTGTCCTCATGCAGCTAAAACCTAAATCTCTTCGTTACTGAGACTGGCAAAATCATACAGCATTAATAATAATCAATCGGTTTGGATTTGGTGACTTCTTCATTTTGGGCCCTCAAGAATAAGCTTACTCAGACACTTGAAGAGAAGTTTATTCTATTTTATCCATAAACAAATATACTTTCCTTTAAAATTAATATATTACAACTGCATATTGCATATAATAGATATGTACACATATACATGCATGTGTATACATATAC
This sequence comes from Panthera pardus, assembly GCF_024362965.1. Taxonomy (NCBI): domain Eukaryota; kingdom Metazoa; phylum Chordata; class Mammalia; order Carnivora; family Felidae; genus Panthera; species Panthera pardus. The sequence goes on along the minus strand of NW_026526876.1, from coordinate 24,147,398 downwards.
GTGTATCTGTGTAAATATATGTATATCATATATGTACATATAATACATGTGTATAATACATGTATAAATATATATACATATGTATAACCATATATAATAACCATCTAATACAGTATGTTGATAAACCCCAAAACCACTATACATTTTTAAAATGTGTTGATTATCCTACTGACATCACATCACAGGCAAGGGTTTTTACATTTGTTGTGCTAACATATGTTCCCATGTACAGCCTATAACATAATTGTAATAGAGAGCAGTGGAACTGGGTAGCTAGCTAGTTACCTGTATGGTCCCTGTGTTCCTTGATCGTTGGGATTCTGTATCCCAGTGAGAATTTCAAATGATACGAGAATGTATTAGAAAAGCTGACTTGTATTATTTCTGCAAGATAATGCGTCCTTAATTCTTGAATATCTTCTTCACTGGACAGTCCCAAGACTTCTCTACCTGCCATTACAAGAAAGGAATATATTTATTAGTAAATTACAAGAGATCAACTTTAGGAGGCCATGTTAAATTGCTTATTAGAGCTTTCACTGGAAATAAAATAAAATCAAATATCACTGTTGAGTAAGTCAGGAGGAGTAAAATTTGGGAACAGACATTGCTAACGTTCATCTAGACACATTCGGAAGGACTCCATGAAAATTAGTTATTTTATTTTCATTTGTAGTTCTTGAACCAATTTCAATCACATATAATATTACTCCATTCCAATTAAACTATTCACATAAGAATTAGCTTTGCAATAAATCTCCAATGGTAGTAAGCACATGCAGATATCTTTTTTTTAAATCACAGTTAGTCTCTGGCTTAGTCTCTGGTTTACAGCAGGTAGAAATGATTATAAAAATTCTTTTTCCTTTAATAATCCTGACAGTATGCTAAATAGACTAAAAACAAGAGTGAGAAATTTAAAAAATATGTCGACTATGTTGACATCACTAAAATAATCTCTCTTTTCTGCAGATAGTGTATTCAACGCCATACAGATGTCTCATTAAGACTGAAAAGATGAGAAGGAATACAAAGCAAGTCCTGGGTTGGATGGGAGTGTTGAAGATGAAGGCAAAAAAGAAGGCAGCATGTATTTTGATAAAATTACTTTTTTTTTCCTGGAATCTATTCCTTAAATCCTTGTGATCCTGAGCAAGTCACATAACCTTTGTTACTCAATCTCACTGTTTGTAAAATAAACATAATAATATCTATTTTTAGTAGTACAGAATATTACTAGAGTATAAAAAAGTAAAATACATAATAATATGATAGAATCATATTCTATTACTACAGAATAAAGTCTCTATAAAAATCTAGCACACGATAGCATTTAACGAATATTTACAATTTTAGTTACATTATTTATGACACAAAGATAACAACGCGTTCATTGTAAAGATAAACTTGATGTAAAGACCCTGTGCACAGTAGTCATTTAATGAATATGTATTAACTGTTGCAGGGGACTTGGAACTAGGGTGTTGCTGAGAGGCACATTTTCATAGCGTTGTGACTTCCTAGGAGGACATCTGTGAACCAAGGCAAACGTGTGTTGGGATAGACAAGGAGACTACACCTTAGGTGGAGAGCGATCAGGCTACGATCTTGAATCAGAAGTGGGGTCAGTGTTTGCAGGTAAGATGCACAGTGTAAACGTTCCAATTTGGAAGGAAGTAAGGCGGAGGTGGTTGGTGAGGCGTGATGGGAAAACAAGTTTGGCTGTAAACCATCCACCTGTCCTGGAAGTGTGCAGCGAAGCATGGACAGGAAGGAAAAGCCCAACATAATTTGGGAACTGTGACCACAGAACCTCCAAATATAGATTACAGACAGGTGGACTTCTAGATACTCAATACAGTTAAGGAGTCAGAATCCAAGCACAAAATTAATGGTTACATAAGCTGTACTAGCATCATGGACATAAGGTGACAAAGAGAAGAGACATTTTATGGATTTCCAGGGACGGGGCAGAAAAAGATCCAAAAGTTCCCCTCACAGTAATACTCGTGGTGGAGAGTTATGGTGTCCAAAATTAACATGAAGTACCTTCCAAGGCACATTTTTATGTTCTTTTTAAAAATTGAGATATAATTCATAGAACATAAAATTCATCCCTTAAACTGTACAACTTCATGATTTCTAGCATATTCACAAAGTTGTGCAAGCTCTAATCCATTTTTAAATTATAACTCAACTCACAATTATAGGGCAATCACCATAGATTCCCCTTGGAGGTATGCATTTATATTTGCAAAGAATTGTTTTTAGTTGCCTGACATTCAGTCCCCCTTCTAGTAAACACTCCAAAATTCATCTGGGATACTGCCACTCTCCCACTCACATACCACGTGGTTTGGATGTGGTTTGCAAAGTGACGTAGGAACTCAGCCAACGGGCAATGACAATAGTATATTCTTCTATCCAATGAGATTAGTTCTTGGTGGACCGAGACCAACATTAATCCACAGTAGACCATTTTTCCAACGGGTCTAATCTCTGAAATTATTTTGAACTGTTCTGTACGCTTTTCACAGGGGTTGTTTGTGGTAGGGCTTAAATCTGGAGATTCTACAGACTAAGTCAGCTTCTGTTTGGGGGGAGCCAACCTGAGAATGAGGCCAGCACACAATACTACAGACCTAAGAATTGGAGACGTATTTCTTCCTTTGTTGTTGACACATCTCTATCCATACTCTTTTCCTTTAAGCGTCTAGCACCCCCTTTTTTTTGAGACAAGCTGAATTGGGATTCTCTCATTCTCAACTGAAATAGTCATGAAAACCATAGCATTGTTTATCGTATCTTGACTATGGTGATAATGTGGCTCAGAGAAGTTGATGACTTGCAAAACGCAATGCAAACCCAGTCATAGAAACACTTTTAGTCAAGCGTTCTTTGACTCTAAGACTAGTTCTCTTGCCTCTGCACCAGGCTGCTTCTCCTCTGATTTAAAAAAATTAGTTTTCAGCGAAGTGATCCTGACAGTAATAATACTCTTATTTTTCTTTTTTCTTTTTTTAATACACGAAATTTATCGCCAAATTGGTTTCCATACAACACCCAGTGCTCATCCCAAAAGATGCCCTCTTCAATACCCATCACCTACCCTCCCCTCCCTCCCACCCCCCATCAACCCTCAGTTTGTTCTCAGTTTTTAAGAGTCTCTTATGCTTTGACTCTCTCCCACTCTAACCTCTTTTTTTTTTCCTTCCCCTCCCCCATGGGTTTCTGTTAAGTTTCTCAGGATCCACATATTTACTCTTATTTTTCATTGATAAGTATCTTAACACGGAAGCGTGGAAATCTGAAACACACAATGAATACTCACTCCTCCATAGAATCCTCAAATATAGTAAAGCTGTTTTTTGGTAGTAAAACGGTGGAGAAAGAATTCCTATAATCAAACTCAAGGAGAGACTAGCTGTTTTTGTCACTCATCACAAGCAAACGCTGGAGGGAGAGCCTCATTTTAGTAATAATGCTTCCACGGCAATGTCAACGATTTCCTTAACACTCCTGCTTTTCAAAGTCTGCCAAACTCTATATTCCATGCTTCCCCAAATCCTATGCGAGATCAAGAGTTCTCTCTTGAGAGACTGTGCACTCCAATTTCACATAATCTAGAAAATCTGACAAGTAACGTGGTTTATCCACTGAAATGCAAATTAAATGCATGCATCTAAAGTCACTTGAACCAAATATTGCCATCAGAAATATTTCTCTTTGGCTGCCAGAAAACTCACCTTTCATGAAGGAGGCCAAGGCTACTTTGTCCATGATCTGCTGGGTTACGTTGGTGACCGGTGTGAATGCAATAGCAAATGTAGTATCATTGAATGAATCTACCGGTCCCAGGTCCATGGCGGGCAGTGAAGAAAAATCATGAGCTTCATGATAAATAGGATATTCATACAAAAAAAGCAGTAGGAGCAATGAGCTTAGCCATTCCTACACAATCCGAGACAAAGAATAAAGAAAATTATGAGTTTGAATCAGTTATCCGCAATCATTTGGGCATACAGTTTGTCTCATTCATCTTTCTGATCTCAATGTATGCCACATTAGGAACTGTTTAAAATATGTACCTTACAAATGTCAGCAGTCTGACTAATTCCAATGAGTTATTCGTAGGAATTCAAATGTATTGATCCACAGCACCAGTCTAAAGCATGCACTGATCATGGACGTATGAGAGACAACAGTGGCAACCTATCATAAATTATTACCACTGGGCAGGAACTACTCACGCTGTATCTGATTCTGCTCAAAGCCTAGCGTTACATGAGACAGTTCGAGGACACCTCTTCCTTAGCAATAATACATTGGCTACAAGGCAAGAGTCTGGTATTGGAAACTCCATATGATTCAGGCAACCGGAGAAGCTGTAACTACCTGATTTTAAAAAGACCCTGGAGTTTAACCAGGATTTTGGTTGTATGGTAGAATTATAGGGGCTAATACTAATTTTGTTCTTGGCACTAATGGCATTTCCAAGTTTTCCACTTGTTTGAAGAGAATAATGTATTTTTAAAAAGAGAAAGAGATTCAAAACCAAAAATACCCGCCAGCTACTTCCGGGGGTTGATTTACCGTGCCTTCAGAATCTCAGCATCTGGACCTGATGACTCATGAGTAGGAACACTAGCAAAAATGTGACCATTGACTTAAAAAATTTTTTTAATGTTTTTTTTTTTTTTTTTTTTAAGAGAGACAGCATGAGTGGGGGAAGGGCAGAGAAAGAGGGAGACACAGAATCCGAAGCAGGCTCCAGGCTCCGAGCTGTCTGCACAGAGCCTGACGCGGGGCTCGAACCCACAGACCGCGAGATCGTGACCTGAGCCGAAGTCGGACGCTCAACCAACTGAGCCACCCAGGCGCCCCGTGACCGTTGACTTTTAAAACATTTATTGGATTTTGTATTGTTGGCCAGCTTCAGTCCTTTAAGACCTCAATTTAGGGTCTATGTCAAGTGACATGTCTGCAGACAGATTGCAGTTTGAGGAACAGCTTCTTCTGCAACAGAAAGGTTGTTGTGTTTTGTTTTTGGAAGGGGAGATAAAGTATAGCTATTTCCCAAAGAAATATACATTTTCGTCCTGTAAATGCAAAGGGACAGGCATACCATTAAGGGCTCTCTCTTCATTCTCCATTTTTTAAGAAGGTTCTTGCATAATAATGCGCATGTTTGTTGACACACACTTATCTCCCTCTTAATCATTTTGCCCTGTTTAATAAGAAAGACAAGACGATCACGTAAATGCAATGGCCTTAATGAGAAGAAATCTCCCCACAAACAAACAATCAAAACAGAGCAGGTTGATCGTTGCAGTGCTAGACATAAGCACTAGGAATTGAGAGTTCCGAAGTTAGCTTTTCATAACCCGCTGCCCTGGCTTTCTTTTCCTCCCACGTCCAGACTCTTTACTCCCTCATTTGTTCATCATGCATTGTGTCGATCATCATTTTCTCGCCTCTCAGCTCAAAAGTCATCCTTTGCAGCCCGCTCTGTGAAAGCAGATCTGGGCCCCAGACATATTTTCCTTTGCCAGCCGCCATGATGTAAAACTGTCAGGAGAAAGGACTGAAGAGGCATTTCGGGAAGAAGTGACTCTTCTTTTTGGTGTCAGAGGGGTTCATTTTCCTTCCCACCCCCCCACTGCTCAGAGGAAATGATTTCCTTCAGCACAAAGCATCTGGATGGTACAGGTTTCACTGGGGGTTTCCAACAGCTCTTGACCACACAGCGGTAATGCATCTGGGAGCCTGAGACAGCTGGAGCCTTTCCCCCAGACTTTTGTTTCCTTCTGCTCTCCACTGCAAAGACAGAGCACTCCAGTCCTTGTGCCCATAGCTTGACATTCAGGCTTCCCTGTCATCCCGTGGGCTGCAACAACATCCATCCAAACACACCTTATTTGGCACAACACGACCCTTGCATGGAGTTAGCAATGGCCATCTACCATCAAGAATGCGGTGGGAAACCTCTCTGCCCCCGTTCTTAAGCAAAGGTGAGTTATTGCTGAGGTTTGCTTGGGAATCCAGCACTGATACAAAGCAGAGACAGGCTATCATCCAAGGAGGAGAGAGGATGCTTTCACATATCCAAGACCTCCCAACAGATACAAGGATAGATCGTACAACAAGCAACAAACCAAGTCTCAACAAACTGAAATTATACTAAGTTTCTTTTCTGACCATGAGAATAGGAAACTAGAAATGAGTAACAAAAGAAAAGCTGGAAGGACTTCGAATCAGTGATCAAAAACCTTCCAACAGGGGTGCCTTCGTGGCTCTGTTGGTTAAGCATCTAACTTTTAATTTTGGCTCAGGTCATGATCCCACGATTGTGGGATCAAGCCCCACAGTGGGCTCTGCACTGAGCATGGGGCCTGCTTGAGATTCTCTCTCTCTCTCTCTTTTTCCCTCTGCCCCTCACTCGCTCATGTGCACACACTCTCCCTCTCTCCCTCAAATAAAAAAATAAAAAATTAAAATTAAACAACCTCCCAAAAAAGAAAAGCCCAGGACCACACAGCTTCACTGAATTCTACCAAACATTCAAAAAAGAATGAATGCCAGTCCTTCTCAAAGACCTCAAAAACCTGAAGGGGAGGGTATACTTGCGGAATCATTCTATGAGGTCAGCATTACCCCAAGGCCAATGCCAGATATGGATACTATAAGAAGAGAAAATTACAGACCAATATCCCTAAGGAACATAGATGTAAAAACCCTCAACAAGATTTTAGCAAACTGAACACAACCACACATTAAAAAGATGATACACCACAACCAAATGGGATTCACCCCCAAGATGCAAGGATGGTTCAATATATGCAAATCAATGAATGTAATACAGCACACGAGCAGAACGGTAAAAATCATATGGTCATCTCAATAGATGCAAAGCATTTCACAGAATACACATCCTTTCATGATAAAAACTTTCAAAAAAGTAAGCATAGAAAGAATAAACCTCAGCACGATAAAGGCCATATACCACAAGCCCATGGCTGACATCATACTCAATGGTGAAAGGTTGAAAGCTTTTCCTCTAAGATCGGGAACAAGACAAGGGCACTCCTACCACTCCTATTCAACATAGAAGTTCCAATTCTTCACCTCTACTTTTGTCCATACCTTTTGTCTGAGAACTCTGGAGTTCCTTCCTTGAGGGCAGACGATAACTTTGACTGTAGAGAGGGATGGGAGCACTCTGTTACCAGAATTGTGCCAGTTCTGAGCCTAGACCTTATGAGACCTTGAATCTATCTTCTTGTTCCTGTGGCTCTGCCATTGCTATCAGAGCATACCTGGGCTAGCCTCTGGGATGAAAAGCACATGAAACAGCGGACTCATCCCAGTCATCCGAGTATAGAGTAGCCGACATCAAAGGACGGCCAGCCAGACCCCAGAGATCTGAGAAAACTTATCCAAGATCAGCAGAACCACCTAAAAACTACCCCACACATCCCAGCCGTAAATGTTTATTGATGTGTGTTATTTGTTGCCTTTTTTTTTTTAGTTTTGCTATGAAATGTAAATACAGCTACAGACAAGATATGTTACTTAGGATCCCCTACTTAGCCCCTACAATATTGCATTTCTTTGGTTTTAGTGGTTTTTTAATATTTGGTCTCTAACTTGATCATGCTGTAGTCCGAGGAAGTGCTGCTCTGTAAGATATTGTTTCATTGAAATTCCTTGAGACTTCCTTGGTGGTTCAGCATATTTTAATATTTGGAAATACTCCATGTATGCTTAAAATAGCCATATGTCACCCTTTAGTTTGTTTTGTACGTATCTTTCATAATTGTGTTCTTCGAACCTTCAGCACCCTTTTGAATGTTATTTGCTAGAGCAATCATTTTATGATAGAATTCTATTAAATTTTTCCACCGATCATGGACTTGCCAATTTTTTATTGTGTCTCTGTTACATTAAAAAAATTTTTTTTAATGTTTACTTATTTTTGAGAGAGAGAGAGAGAGAGAGAGAGAGAGCAGGGTAGGGGCAGAGAGAGAAGGAGACAGAGTATCCAAAGCAGGCTTTGTGCTGATAGCAGAGAGCCTGATGTGGGGCTCAAACTCATGAACCGTGAGATCATGACCTGAGCTGAAGTTGGATGCTTAATTGACTGAGCCACCCAGGTGCCCCCCTGTTACTTTTTACTGTGTGTATTTATTTATTATTTTGTTTATTAAACTTTTAAAAAATTGTTTATTTTTATTTATTTATTTAAAACAAATTTTTTTTAACGTTTTATTTATTTTTGAGACAGAGACAGAGCATGAACGGGGGAGGGGCAGAGAGAGAGGGAGACACAGAATCAGAAGCAGGCTCCAGGCTCTGAGCCATCAGCCCAGAGCCTGACATGGGGCTCAAACTCACGGACCGCGAGATCGTGACCTGAGCTGAAGTCGGACGCTTAACCGACTGAGCCACCCAGGCGCCCCTATTTATTTTTTTGAGAGAGAGGACAAGCAGGGAGGGTCAGAGAGAAAGAGAGGGAGACAGGGGTGCCTGGGTGAGTCAGTCGGTTAAGCGTGCGACTTTAGCTCAGGTCATGATCTCATTATTCATGAGTTCAAGCCCCGCGTCGGGCTCTGTGCTGACAGCTCAGAGCCTGAAGCCTGCTTCACATTCTGTGTCTCCCTCTCTCTCTGCCCCTACCCAGCTCATGCTCTGTCTCTTTCTCTCTTAAAAATATATAATAAATACTTTAAAAAGTTTAAGAAAAAAAGAGAGGGAGACAGAATTGAAATTGAAAGCAGGCTCCAGGAACTGAGCTGTCAGCACAAAGCCCAGGCTTGAATGTACAAACTGGGGCTCAAATACACAGACTGTTGGATCATGACCTGAACCGAAGTCCAATTTTTAACTGACTGAGCCACTCAGGCGCCCCTATTTATTTAGTATTTTAGAGAGCAAGAGAGAGCAAGTGTGAGTGGGGGAGAGGGACAGGGGGAGGGGAGAAGGAGGGAGGGAGAGGGAGAGGGAGAGGGAGAGGGAGAGAGAGAGAGAGAGAGAGAGAGAGAATCTTGAGCAGGCTCTGCACTGAACGTGGAGCCCGACCCAGGGCTCAATTCCCTGGCCCCGGCATCATGACCTGAGTCAAAATCAAGTCAGACAGATGCTCAACTGACTGAACCACTGAGGTGCCCCTAGTCAGTGCATTTAAAGGCTAAGTGGTTAGGTGCATAAAACCTTGCTCTATGGATCTTTTTATTTTATCTTTTTAATTTTTTTATGTTTATTTACTTTCGAGAGACAGAGAGAGACAGAGCATGAGCAGGGGTGGGGCTGAGAGAGAGGGAGACACAGAATCCGAAGCAGGCTCCAGGCTCCGAGCTGTCTGCACAGAGCCCGACGCGGGGCTTAAACTCACGAACCGTGAAATCGTGACCTGGGCTGAAGTCAGACGCTCAACCAACTGAGCCACCCAGGTGCCCCTGCTCTTATTTTAATGGTAGGTTGTTTTTACTTCTGACAGCAGCATAGGGACATGAAGTTTCTTTAGCTTAATATTTTGCCTCATGTCACTTTATCCTTCTCTTTATTTTAGCCTTTTGCTAAATTTTAAGATGTGTGATTAAGGTAGGAAAGATTCATCATTTTTTTTTTGAAATTCAAACTCATAGATACTATATTTTTAAGAGGTGAATTTAGTCACGTATGAATGTTTGTTTCGGATGATCTTCCATTGTGTTTTATTGTCTGCTTCTAGTTCTGTCTCAATAACCTTCTATTGAAGTTTATCAAGGTACCCCCCCCCCACCATGTTTCCTTTCCTGTCCCAAAGATATAAAAGATATTTATATTCTTTTAATGATGGCTACTAATTTTTGGACTTTCCTAGGAAAATATCTTTCTTTTTCAAGTGGAAACTCCACATCATTTATTATCACGACCCTCTTACAAACAGACACTTTCCAGACAATTATCTCTCAGCTGAATTTCAAACCCTATCATTCTGGTTACTGCTATAGAAATTTGGTTCAATTTTTAATATAGAGAATACATATAATTTAAAGGATACATAAAGTGGATTGAGTTTAGCCACCCAGAGTTAATTAAAGCTGCCAATGGATTGCATAAGGTTACTATGGGAAGGCTGTGATGTATTTGAACTTATTCTTGAGGTGGGGGATAGAAACTCCACCTGAACGAGGCTTGGATAGACTTTAGCCAGATTAAGAACCCAGGGCTCTGACTTGCACGTGGGCTAGTTCACTGTGAAAACAGCCCATGGACTCTACCTAAAACTGCCTGCAGAGGGCAGTATTCTTCCCGACATACCCTATCAGCAACCAGAGAACAGTATAGCATTACACCAGGCCGTTCCCCTGGGCAAAGAGCATATATGAACGTGTACGTGTGTGTGTGTGCACCTGTGTGCATATGTGAGAGCTAGTGGTGGTGGTGAGGATTAGGCAGGGAAATTTATGCTTTTTTTTTTTTTTTTTTGCAGTGACCCAAAATACCTCCCAGAAGGAAGCTTCTCAGTGTGTAATAGTAATACCACATCGTTCCAGAGCCCTAATCAGCCAATACTACACAAATACGATTTGCTGAGGTTCTCCCGAAAACCGTGGAAACTGAGGGCTTTCAAAAGGTCCTCACTGTAGGGGCAAGCAGTATATCTAAGCTGGATTAAAGAGAGTAAAGATATTCTGGAATGATCATCAGTTTTCTGGAAAGCATGCCAGGGACGTGACTTGGGAGAATGAGTCGAGACTTTTGAGAACACAGAGTCAGCACCTCCACCTTGAATTTGGCTCTTAAGTCCTGAATTTGGTGCAAGCATTTTCCTCCTCCCATGTGCATCTTATGCCGGCCAGGGACAGAAAACCACACGGTTGCCATGAACTTCTCCATAGTGATGAGGAATGGTTGTGCCTTTGCCCGAAGCTGTCATTCCATTCATGCCACGGGATGACGCTTAAGGCTGTGCTATTTCCTAGAGACCAAACTCATAGAAGATGTCCAGAAGCCAGTTCCAATGAGAGGCCAAGAAAGCCTCAGAGAGCCCCGGGGTTAAACCCTACACATCAGGCTAATGAGCCTGAGGGGCTAGTCTAGGTGGAAGCAGGTTGGGTGAAGAGGTTAGAAAGCCCAGGGAATGGCAGGTGATGGGAGGAAGACAGTTCCCGAGGTGGGGGGGGGGGGGGGGGGCTGGGGGAAGCATTAGGTCAGGTATCCAGTGATAACAGGAATGAGGATCCCATAGGCTGTCCCTAGTGCAGAGAATTCAGTGTGGACACTTTTAAGGGGACTGTGCATGGCTGCGTAGGAGGGTAAGCTGGCCAAAAAGTGATCTCGCTGTGGAATCAGCTGCAGCCCAATTCAGCCTGGAAACGTCAGTGTGGCTCCAATCCCTTAGATTTTCCACTGGAAATTAGTATTGCCTACTTCCCTCCGCCCCCCCCCCCCCCCCCCCACCGCCCCGATTCACGTATGTTCTGTAGTTTATCAAAAGACTAACAATAACATGAATTCCTCATTATACATGCAGTAGATAGTTTCATTTTGTAAGGGCTCTAATTTTCCTCCTTTGATACGGTTGTTAAATTCAGGGCAAAACGCTTATACCAGAGCAGCTTGAAATCTCTGTTTACAGAAGTAATGCACATTTGAAATAATACTGTGGTAAGGAAATGCTGCAATTTTGATTCAACACACCGTGTGCACAGAAGGCATCTTCCGCTTCCAAAATTCTCACAGCGTAAGAGAGCCAGAGACAATAAAAATACTTCTGTAAATGCTTTTGGTCAACAGTCTAACAGTCGTGGAACAGTGTATCCACAATAGCCCCAAATTATTATGCAATAAAAGCAAAGAACCATCGCTTCAAAAACAATTCAGGTTTACCAATCCGTTCTCAAGATCCCTACTTCTTCCCGATCAACATGTTAAGCAAAGTTCAGCTCATTTCCACACTCAGTTTCTGGTGAAAAATCATATTAAGAGTTGTATGATTTTTACAACTTTGTGTTTTAACTCAATGCCGTCGCTTCCATCACGTTAAACACGGAGTACTCAAAACATCAAAACAGCCCATTAATTTTCAAAATAATTTCTCCACAGAGGGGTAGCATCCAAATTTATAAATTTGTGATAAGGAGAAAAGAAAAAAGAAAGAAAGAAAACCCCGAAACACAAGTCACAGACCAGAAAAAATAAAACGAACTTACTCTTGAGAAATCTGAACCAAGGAATCCAGAATCACACTTTATCCACTGACGTCCTTGTTTAGAAGAAAACAGTTCACATGTTCCCCCGCACCCCCGGTCTCTACCACCTCTCTGCAATTTGCTTTAACTGTTTGACTTCTGTGAAAAGTTCCTGCGAAGACAGCCTTCAGAAGTTCTGACCTCAGTCCCGCAGGTCCTGCCAAACCTCACGTTCACATGATCTCTCTTGGACTGTTGGGGTGTTTTCACTTCTTTTCAGCCAGTTCCTGTAGAGCAGGGAGTAACATTTACATTTTGTTTCCGGGACATATCATATTATGAAGAGCAATCTTATCAAGGAGGTCCGATATTTCTAAGCTTTCGTCTGGTATGGCCAAGATAACTGTGGGCTAATATCAAAATCTAAAGCAGTGCCTTTGAAGAGAAAGTCAACCGTTTAATCAGAGAAAAGCTCCTCTCTACACGGCTCTATGCTGCCTGACTGACGTCATCACTCGGATAATCAGGGTTTTCATTTCTCTGTGTCTCATTTTTATTCGGTTCAGAATATTTCTAGTCTCCCTGACGATTTACTCTTTGACCTGTGAATCATCTCAAAGTGTGTTAATTTCCAAATGCCTGGAGATGTTCCTATTATCTTTTGGTTACTGATTTCTGGTTTCATTCTTTTTTTGTTTCTAAATTTTTTTTAATGTTTATTTTTGAGAGAGAGAGAGAGAGAGAGAGAGAGCAGGAGTGGGGAGGGGCAGAGAGAGAGAGAGGGAGACATAGAATCCGAAGCAGGCTCCAGGCTCTGAGCTGTCAGCACAGAGCCCGACGCGGGGCTCGAACTGACAACCTGTGAGGTCATGACTTGAACTGAAGTCAGACGCATAACTGACTGAGCCACGCAGGCACCCTGATTTCCAGTTTAATTCTACTGCGGTCAGAAAATTTGCTGTGTATGTCAAATTTGTTAGGACTTGTTTTATGACCCAGGATATGATTTATCTTGGTGAATATTCCTTATGCACTTGAAGAGAGGTGCGTTCTACTGTTGAGTGGGGTATTACATAAATATCTATGAGATCTAGTAGGTCGATGGTGTTTTTCAGTTTTTCTATATTTTTGTTGGTTTTCTGTTTACTAGGTCTGTTGATTACTGAGAGAGGAGTACTGACGATTTTAACAACAATCATGGACTCTTCCGTTTTTCCTTTCAGGTCTAACTAGTCTTGTGTCATGCACTTTGAAGCTGTCGTGTTTGGTGCATACATAGTTAGGACTGGTATGTCTTCCTTGCAAATTGGCTTTTTATCATTATGTAATAACACCCATCTTCATTCCTGGTGACTTTCCCGTGTTCTGAAGTCTACCTTGCCTGCTTTTAATAGGACCATTCCCACTTCCTTTTGATTAGTGTTTCCATGGTATATTTTCCCCATTTTTTAATTTTCAATTATCTATATCATTATATTTGAAGTGACCTTCTTTTAGACAGCTCAAGTGAGGTCCTTTTTGTTCGTTTGTTTGTTTAATTCCAACCTGATAATATATGTCTTTTAATGGGTGTCTTTAGAGCAGTTACATTTCATCTAACTACTACTATTTTAGGATTCAGGTCTCCCGTTTTGTTATTTGTTTTCTCTGACTTTCATCCTTCTGTTTCCCATTTCCTGCCTTCTTTTGTCTTCTCTGAACATTTTTAGTTTTCCAATTTACCCACTGCGATGGCAAACTACATATATTTGTATACTTATTTCAGTGATTGCCCTAGGGATTATAAAAGACACATTTAACTTTACACAGTCTACTTAGAAGAAGCAATATTTTACCACTTTAAGTAGAATATAGAAGTCTTACCATCACATAGGGGCAAAACAGGTAGGCAGCCAACAGGGTGTTGCTTAATAGCTAAAACCGGGAGTCAAGAATGGAGAGTAAGAGGGTAAGGGCAGTCACTATCACCCCAGGAAAAAGTTCTTATCACTTGTGTAGTTCCCGGCTCTGAGCTAATCTTAAGGTCCAGAATCTATTGTCTGAAGAAGCAGTCAGAAGAATCCCCAAACATCTTGACAAGTATATACTCTGATGATTTCCCCTGGGCCTTACTCAAAGGGACCTACAGCCATTTACTTGGATGACTGTGCACTGGAGAAAGAAAAATCCTCAGACATTTCAAGAGCTATTGGGCATAGGGCCTAAATGGACATTGATACCTAGAAAACCAAAATGTCACTATGGCCCCATTGTTAGAATGGGTGCATGAAATTAAGGTAATATGTGGAGTTGCGGTTAAAACCCAGCTTTATGGGGTCCCACTGAGTCTATGAACACAAACACACCCAGTGGCCAGTTCTCTAACACCAGGTATGGCATCAGAACTAATATATTTGGTATTTGGAATAATCCCCATGTTGGGTCCTTGGCCTCTGGGTAAGAAGTCTCATAACGGGGTAGAGAAAGTGGATACTTCTGACAATTCCTTCAACCCTACTTCCAGCCAAGACACTGAATCAAGAACAATACTGTATCCTGAGGAGGGGGAAAGTAGAGACCATTAATGACATAAAGGATACAAAGAGGGCTTCTGGGTGGCTCAGTCGTTAAGCATCTGCTCAGGTCATGATCTCACGGTTTGTGAGTTCAAGTTCCACGAGACTTGCTTCCAGTGAGTCCTGCTTCTCTCTCTCTCTCTGTCCCTCTCTCTCTTCCTCTCTCTCTTTCTCTGGCTTTCTCTCACTTGTCCCCCCCCCCCCCAAAAAAAAAAAAAAAGAATACAAAGAGAGTGTATCTATCTTCATTTAATTTGCCAGTCTCATCCCTCCAGAAACCAGATGGGTCCTGAACAACAACCAGATTGTTGTAAACTCAAACAGGTAGTGACAGCTGCTCTGTCAGACATGGTATCTGTTTCTAGAACAGGTCCATGACATTCAGCTGGTGACTAACCAGATGCCTTGTTTTCTATTCTGATTAGAAAAGAGTTCACACTCAGGTGAATTACACAATAATATTCCTTTATAGTTTTGCCTCAGGGCTATGTTAACTCTCTCGCTTCTGTTATAGTCGTAAGAGACCTAGAGTGTCTCACAGAACATCATATTGATACATCGATAACTGATCTATCAGGCCGAGAGATGACATGGGTAAGACACAAATGCTCCAGAGAGTAGGGGACAAATCCCGTGGAGGATAAGCAACCCATCACCCATGACCCATCACTTGAAGGGTTGATGGCTCCAGTGATCAGGGGCACTCTACGTATCTCCTCCAAAGTAAAAGACAATTTGACATATCTTGTATCCCCTACCGATAGAAGACCAGCACCTAGTATGTCTCTTTGGATTCTGGAGGCAACACATTCAACACCTAGTAATACTTCTCTGGCCCGTACACTGCCTGACAGGGAAGGATGCCATCTTTGAGTGAGGCCTGGAGTAGGAATGGACTTTCCAGCAGGCACGTAGTGTCCTGCAAATTGTTGCCATTCTGTCACGTGATCTACAGGCCCTATGGTATGAGAGGGGTCAAGGGAGGGAAAATTCTGTTAAAATGAGAAAGTTCCATTGTGTGGGCTTCCGGTCCTTGGGGAATACATCAGAGACTTACCAGTCTGTGACCTCTTTACCAATGAAGATTTTAGGAGTCCATGGAAATCATTTTGCTCAGTCAACTTCACACATTGTATGAACGTGCATTCTGCTTCTGTAGATAATTTGCATAAAGAGCCTTATGGGTTTATAAAAACTCCCACCTGCAGCTTCCCATTTGACTTCCATACAACCTAGCGTGTAAACAGGACTAAGAGGCCCCTAGGCTCGGTAAGGTTACGGGATTTACTCTCAACCACGCATCTCCGGAGAAGCCAATGCAGTCTCAGATGACCTGGGATACCAAATTCCAACCTCTTTCCCAAATGACACAAAGGCATATTAGATGCTTAATCTTCTGCATTAGCAAATAGATCACTGAGGGTTGTACTCAAAACTGATCACCGTTCATTTTATTTTTGCTTTTATCATAAACCAAAAGGGTGTCCAGGAAATAACCAGAATTGGTGTTTAGTTTTTATATTTGGCACAGAGTATAACAATCAGGCCAAGATCCAACATTGGCCTAAATGAGAGCTGCAATGCTTTTACAGTCCAGTCCCTGTACATTTCCCAGTTTAACATGTTATCAAAGATACATACTATATATAAAGGTATAACTATCTGTTATCTGTCTGTCTGTTAGCTCTCTTTCTCTCTCTCCCCACCCATCCATGTTTATCCATCTTGGCTATGCCCCGGAAATCTTCTCAACGTCATCACTGACTTTACTTCTGGACTTGCCCTTCTTCTGCTATGAAGACTCATTCCAGCATTTCCATGTAAAATTCTAACATGAGTTCCATGATAGTTTATACCAAATAATTGGTATGACTGTTAAACATTAAGGCATAATATTAAAGCTACGAAAACAACTCTCCTAGAAAATGGCAGAGACTTAAACAAAACCATAGGGTACATGGGCTTTTATGGGTTTTCCTACGGGAGCTTCCCCTTCACCAAGCAATCAACTTCCTCATCAAAATTAGCCAAGTCCTGCTATGTGGAGAGCTCTGTCCCTGCTGTCCTCTTCCAGGTTGAATTTCTAACTCCAAAAGGGTAGAATTATTGTACGTCTTGGTACATTCTTATATCCAGATGGTCTGAAAAATCGACCAAGTACAAGTAACAAAGTCAAGGAACAAGATAAAGTAATAAACATTCACGGACTGAGTTTGTCCCAGGGTTGAAATGTATAATGCGTTTGCTTACGTTTGAGAAAATAATAAATGCTTACCCACTGCACATCAAGGGAAGGAAATACTGCTTAGGGAGCTCCTTCCCTGTACATGACCCAGTGTTTTTAACACATTCAGCACAGCAGCAGGAAACAGTAGGAAGCAGGAGGAAGGGACATTTGGAAAAGTTTACATCAGAAGATCATACAGCTGGATATCTGTGGTTTTCTAGGGAACAGATACCCTTCTCTGTCTCTTTCGAGAAACCACTGCCCTAAGCTGGGTTGAACGCCCTTGTTGTTGACCAAAATATTGGCTCGGTAGGGCAGTGAGAACCCAAAGTGGAGCCCAACAGACCAAAAGACACCACCAACAGTCGTGGGCCAGTCCTAGCCACAGTGCCAGTCGGAGAGTGACCAATGACCACGTCACTGAGAAAGTCGAGGTGCTCAGCTTAATTAAAGAATGAAGACAAGATGTGTCACTGTGACCCCAGCTGCTGTCAACAGGAGTCATCAGAGTCTCCCAGGACCAGGAAACCTGAACATTTTCCTTGGAATAGGTGACAAGCAAGGATTCCACCGAACAACGAGAAGGAAAACAGCACAAGGAGGAAGTCGTGAACAGCAAAGCTCGTGAGCTCGAGGAGCAAGAAACACAAAAAAGCAGAAGACTGAGCTGGAGGGAATGATGCAGGATGTCCAGATGTAAAGTGCGACCAACCAAAGGAGAATGTGTTATTCACGCTTAGATGAATGGCCTGTTTCTTAATCCATAGTGTAAACCAATAAAATAATATCGGGAACAAAGGGATGTATCTTATATTTTGTCCATAATGTGTGTGTGTCTGTGCTCTAAAAAAGATAATCTCCTCTGAAAAAAATACATACAGGTATGTAATTGGGTTTTGTCTTATCTTGGACCAAAAAAATACGCAAAACAATGAAAAATCAGATTCAAAACAAAAAGCACAAAGCAAGAGACAAAGCCATCCCAATGACAACGTACACATGGATGAACAGAATACCTCACCTCCTTGATTCACGCTCTTGAATTTCAATTTAAGGTTTTTTTTTTTTTTTTTTTTTAATGTTTATCTGTTTTTGAGAGAGGGAGAGAGACGGAGACAGAGAGACAGGGTGTGAGAGGGGGAGGGGCAGAGACAGAGGGAGACACAGAATCTGAAGCAGGCTCCAGGCTCTGAGCTGTCAACACAGCCCTGACGCGGGGCTCAAACTCACGAACCGCGAGACCATGACCTGAGCCGAAGTCAGACACCCAACTGAGCCACCCAGGCACCCCTCAATTTGAGGTTTTAACATTTGCTGTATGATGGTCAAATCCAATAGATCATATACATGGATTATTTTAATGCTTGAAATTCTCTGCTTCCCAAAGTCTAATTTCAACATTCCATTACTTATTTTTTTTTTTTTAATGTTTATTTATGTTTGAGAGAGAGGGAGAGAAAGAGAGAGAGGATGGGTGGGACAGGGGCAGAGAGAGAAGGAGACAGATAATCTAAAGCGGGCTCTGAGCTGCTTCGGCTGCCAGTTCCTTCTGGATCTGCTTTCGCTGCACAAGGTCACCTTCTTCCTCGGGGCCACTTGCATCCAGTGGCGACTGAGTGAGGCTAGGATACAAAGCCCAACTGTCCCAACCTGATATGGACAACCCTGGATGGCAGAACTTGTCTAGAGCTCTCCCCCAGGTTGCCTGAGGCTTTCTTGCTCTTACATCACCACTCCCACCCTCTTTCTTCTAAGAGATATTCGTCTCTTATTATCTTGCCCTCAAAATTCCAATGTCGTGCACCAGAGAGTCTAACATTTAATAGCAGAAATGGTCCCAGAAAAGAAATGCACTGGTGGAAACGAAGGCACTAGCAAGTACATATCTATGAGGCATTTGAGATTATGGTGTCTCAGCAAGTAAATACGAGAATGACGATATCGGATGGCTATCGCTAAACACCGTTAACGCACCAGAGCTGGGGCCCAGCAATACACAACTGGAAACCAGGCCTGGAAGCCCCAAGGACGCTTCAATTACACACAAGAGCCCATGCTTGTAATAAAGGTCTCCCTGTTCTCACACATGCAGATAAGTTTCTTCACGTGTAAAGTTAGCCAATGATGGTATGACGTCTACGGACAATCTCAGGTCTGCATACAATGACTATATTCTAATACTGGCTAAAATGCACTCTTAACCATTAGGTGAGGAGTTTGTATTTAATCAGGCTACCAAAGGGGCGCCTGGGTGGCTCCGTCGGTAAAGTGTCCAACTTCGGCTCAGGTCATGACCCCGTGGCGGGCTCTGTGTTGACAGCTCGGAGCCTGGAGCCTGCTTCTGATTCTGGGTCCCTCTCTCGCTCTGCCCCTCCCCTGCTCGGGCTGTCTCTCTCTCTCTCTCTCAAGAATAAATAAAACATTTTTAAAAAATTAAAAAAAAAATCAGGCTACTAAAATCAGGTGCGTTATCTCACAGTAAACACCTGATAGCTTTTCAATAATTCTTTTTCTGGCTAAACTATTGAAAGGAGAGCCTTCTGCAGCTGTTCATGGAGTAGCTCCTGCTGACCACATGACTCCTCCATGTTTTCCATTCTTTGCTGCAATTCAATTTTCAGAGATCACACAAATAGCATATGCCACTATTCGTTTGTTTTGATTCTTTCCTTTCTCATGCGTGAATGATTTACAGGTGATCGAGCCACTCAGTTCTGAGTCCTGTGCCCTTTTGCAAATACTCGTGGGCTCACGAACTTCAAGCAGAAGTTTGCTGGACCCATCTGATTTTAGACAGGAAGCAGGAGACTGTCGGAGAACTGTTTCTACTACAACTCTGCAAAAAAGGCAGGTTAATTTCTTATCAGAAACCATGCAACCATTGCAAAACAAAAATGAAAAGTACATAATGTCAGCCCTAGAACAGCCACTAAAAATAAATAAATAGATAAATATAACTAATACGACAAGTGTGTAGAGAAAGTGGAATACCAAAGGTATAAAATCAGTAAAAAAAAAAAAAAAGTAGGAGTAGTAACAAATGGACATAGTGACTGATGTGGAAAACAAAGACAGAAGGAAATGGTAGAAAATCAAATTTCCTGGGGTGCCTGGGTGGCTCAGTCAGTTAAGCATCTGACTTTGGCTCAGGTCACGATCTTGTGGCTCAGGGGTTCGAGCCCTGTGTTGTGGGCTCTGTGCTGACAGGTCAGGGCCCGGAGCCTTCTTCGGATTCTGTGTGTCCCCCTCTCTTTGCCCCTCCCCTGCTCGTGCTCTGTCTCTCTCATTCTCTCTCAAAAATAAATAAACATTAAAAACTTCAAAAATAAAAACAAAAGAAAATTAAATTTCCTTATAACCTGTAGCCCATTGACAAATGCTTGGGGCAGTCTGAGTATAACTTTTCTCTAGGAACTCCCTACTGTCTTAATATTAATGCTTTGCTGGAGGGAAAAACAACCTTGGCTTGACAACAGCTGGGACTCCAGGATCCTGGGAGTCTTCTTTAGCACGTGAAAATCTTTTTGGAAACTTCCCCTTACCTTTATCTACCCCAACTCCCAAGTATATAATCAGTAACTTCTCACAATTCCCCAGGCAGCTCTTTCTGGCCACGGGTCCTGTCCCCGTGCTTTACTAAAGCCATCTTTTTGCACCCAAGACGTCTCAAGAATTCTTTCTTGGCCTTCGGCTCCAAATTCCCATCATCACCCCAAAACCACATTGGTGAGTAGATAGGAAATACAAAATCATGGTAGCTTGAATTCAACCAATGTCAATAATGACACCAAATACAAATTACGAAAACATCCCAATTATAAGAGAGTTTTCCGGACTTAATTTGAAAAGTCTGCCATAGATACATGCGATCCGCAAAGAACGAAAACACACTTTAAAGACCCAAAGATGAAAACTCCAACACTGGGAAAGAAACACCATGGGAAGACTCATCACAGAAAACTGGTGTGGCTCTACTGACTTCAAGACAAGAATTATTGCTGGTGAGGGAGGGGTCTTTCCTAATCATGCAGAGGTCAATTCATTAAAAGACATGAAAAACTAAGTGTATATAGACCTAAGAGCAGAGCTTGAAAACTCATGAATGAAAAAAAAACAGGACTACTAGCAGCCATATTTATTTAATAAAAAAAATGAGTGGAAAGAGAAAAAAAGAAGAAAAGAAAAACAACAGAACAGAAAAGGCTGACAAACAAGCCCACAGTTAAAGCTGCAGATTTCAACAGCTGAGATGAGTAGCTGGTAAAATCATTAGATAAAAAGTAACTATATAGGAAATTTGAATACAACCAAGCTTCTTAAACTAAATGACTCCTGTTGAGCACTCCAGGCACAAAAAAAAAAAAAAAAAAAAAAGAACAGATTTAAAAAAAAGATTTTTTTTTATCATTTTATTTATTTTTAAGAGAGAGAGACTGAGTGCTAGCAGAGGTGGGGCAGAGGAAGAGGGAGACATAGAATCCAAAGCAGGTTCCAGGCTCTGAGCTGTCAGCACAGAGCCCGATGTGGGGCTCAAACCCAAGAACTATGAGATCATGACCTAAGCCGAAGTCGGATGCTTAACTGACTGAGCCACCCAGGTGCCCCCAGAACATTTAAAAAAAAAAATAAATGCACATCGACTATTCATCATAGTAGATATATATTAAACACAAAACAAATCTCAATAAGCTTGATAAATTAAAAATATCTTACAAGTGCACTTTGACCAAAAGGGAATTAAATGGAAAATAATAATAGCAATATACCTGGAAAATCCCCAAATAATTGGAAATTAAACAACATACTTATAATAATGCATTTTTCAAAGAATATATTAAAAAGAAAAATATTTCGAAGAGGTAAAAATGAAATGCAATATATCAAAATTTGTGAGAAGCAGCTAAAACAGTACTTAGAGGACAATTTCTAGTTTTGGTGACTAGAATAAAATAGGAAAATAATAAAGAAATTCAATGAAACTAGAATTTGTAGTCTTTGCGAAGACTGATAACATCGTTGAGCTCTAGCTAACCTAACCATTAATAAACACACAAACACGCAAATTGTCACTAGCAGGAATGAAAGATTGGCAAAAATACACCGGGTGATTAGTAATAAGAAATCCTATGTAGGTGGGCACCTGGGTGGCTCAGTCGGTTGAGTGTCTGACTTTGACCCAGGTCGTGATCCTGTGCTTTGTGGGCTCCAGTCCAGCATAGGGCTCTGTGCTGACAGCTCAGAGCCTGGATGGAGTCTGCTTCAGGTTCTATGTCTCCCTCTCTCTCTACCACTCCCCCACTCTATCTCCCCAAAATAAACATTAAAAAAATTATTAAGAAATCCTATGTAGGAATACTGATATCAAGCAAAATACAACTCAAGGAAAAAAACTGAACATGACAATTAATTTATAATAATTATGATTTTTAAAAAATGTTTATTTTGGGGAGAGCGCCAACAGGTGAGGGGCAGAGAGAGAGAGGGACATAGGATCGGAAGTGGACAATGGGCTGACAGGCTGACAGCAGTGAGCCCGAGGTGGGGCTCGAACTCACGGAACAGTGGGATCATGACCTGACTTTAAGTCGGACGCTTAACTGACTGAGCCACTCGGACGCCCCGTATAATAATTATGATATTTATTCACCAAAAACCCAGCAACCAATTTTATAAAATAAAAATTACAGAGATGCAAAGGAGACAGCAACAGGGCATCACAATAGTAGAATACTTTAACACACCACCTTGAGCACAAGACAGAGGAAATGGACAAAACATAGGAAGGATCCAGAAGATGGGAACACCATAATTAAAAAGATACTATATATAGGGGCGCCTGGGTGGCTGAGTCGCCTGAGACTGGACTTTGGCTCAGGTCATGATCTCCTGGTTCGTGAATTGGAGCCCCGCATCGGGCTTACTGTTGCCAATACGGAGCCCGCTTTGCTCCTCTGACCCTCTCTCAGCCCCCCCCCCAACTCTCTCTCTCAAAAAGAAATACATATTCTATATTGATATATAGATATCAATGCATAAAACTACAGTCATTCCTATACAAAGTTCTATCTGTTTTAAAAATCACAATGAACAAGTTACTGCATGTACTATGTATGTACGTATGCATGTATGGCTGGGCTCGTGTTTGTGTATTTTGCATGTGTGAAAATATTCCTGCAGCCTTTCCGTAAATCTGAATTAATGTCAAAATGTATCTTACGTCAATATAAGTAACTTTACACCCTGATTACAGAGAATACAGCTTCACCTCTCATGCACAGGAACCAGTCACATACAGTGATCCTCCACTGGGTCACAAAAATCAGTCACCAAGTTCTATGTCAAATAGAAATATTATATAAACAACATTCTCAAAAAGCGATGTGATAAAACTAAGAATTAGCAGCAGAATTTAAAAGGCATTCCACATGGAAACTGCCCAACCTTTTATTAAACATCTCTTGAGTGGAAAGGGAAATAAAAATTGAAGTTAAACATCTTATAAAATGAAATAACAAAACACTACGTATCAGAATCGGTGGCATATATTAGGTTTAAGAAACAAAGGGACTTACTTATAAGGCTTGTGTCCCACACCTCCAGACGAGTAGATGTCTGCACCCAGGCCAGAATCTTAAATGTTTACCCTGAGTCCTTAACGGGGTTCGATCACGTAAACCCTCCAAAAGGTCTCAGCAGCACATTGCTGTCTCAAGGTTGTGACCTTCAAAATGGCTCTGGTGGGGGGGTCGGAGGGAAGATGGCGGCGTAGGAGGACGCTGGGCTCACCGCGCGTCCTGCTGATTACTTAGATTCCACCTACACCTGCCTGAATAACCCAGAAAACCGCCAGAAGACTAGCAGAACTGAGTCTCCGGAGCCAAGCGCAGACCAGAGGCCCATGGAAGAGGGTAGGAAGGGCGGCGAGGCGGTGCGCGCTCCACGGACTGCCGGGAGGGAGCCAGGGCGGAGGGGCGGCTCGCCGGCCAAGCAGAGCCCCCGAGTCTGGCTGGCAAAAGCGGAGGGGCCGGACGGACTGTGTTCCGACAGCAAGTGCGACTTAGCGTCTGGGAGGTCATAAGTTAACAGCTCTGCTCGGAAAGCAGGAAGGCTGGAGGACAAAGGGAGGGAGAGCTGCTGAGCCCCCGGACGGCAGAGCTCAGCTTGGCGGGGAACAAAGGCGCCAGCGCCATCTCCCCCGCCCATCCCCCAGCCAAAATCCCAAAGGGAACCAGTTCCTGCCAGGGAACTTGCTCGCTCCGCGCAAACACCCAACTCTGTGCTTCTGCGGAGCCAAACCTCCGGCAGCGGATCTGACTCCCTCCCGCTGCCACAGGGCTCCTCCTGAAGTGGATCACCTAAGGAGAAGCGAGTTAAGCCTGCCCCTCCAGCCCCCGTGCACCTTGCCTACCCACCCCAGCTAATACGCCAGATCCCCAGCACCACAAGCCTGGCAGTGTGCAAGTAGCCCAGACGGGACACGCCACCCCACAGTGAATCCCGCCCCTAGGAGAGGGGAAGAGAAGGCACACACCAGTCTGACTGTGGCCCCAGCAGTGGGCTGGGGGCAGACATCGGGTCGGACTGCGGCCCCGCCCACTAACTCCAGGTATACACCACAGCACAGGGGAAGTGCACTGCAGGTCCTCACCACTCCAGGGACCATCCAAAATGACCAAACGGAAGAATTCCCCTCAGAAGAATCTCCAGGAAATAACAACAGCTAATGAACTGATCAAAAAGGATTTAAATAATATAACAGAAAGTGAATTTAGAATAATAGTCATAAAATTAATCGCTGGGCTTGAAAACAGTATACAGGACAGCAGAGAATCTCTTGCCACAAAGATCTAGGGACTAAGGAACAGTCACGAGGAGCTGAAAAGCGCTTTAAACGAAATGCAAAACAAAATGGAAACCACGAAGGCTCGGATTGAAGAGGCAGAGGAGAGAATAGGTGAACTAGAAGATAAAGTTATGGAAAAAGAGGAAGCTGAGAGAAAGAGAAATAAAAAAATCCAGGAGTATGAGGGAAAAATTAGAGAACTAAGTGATACACTAAAAAGAAATAATATATGCATAATTGGTATCCCAGAGGAGGAAGAGACAGGGAAAGGTGCTGAAGGGATACTTGAAGAAATTATAGCTGAGAACTTCCCTGATCTGGGGAAGGAAAAAGGCATTGAAATCCAAGAGGCACAGAGAACTCCCTTCAGACGTAACCTGAATCGATCTTCTGCACGACATATCATAGTGAAACTGGCAAAATACAAGGATAAAGAGAAAATTCTGAAAGCAGCAAGGGATAAACGTGCCCTCACATATAAAGGGAGACCTATAAGACTCGTGACTGATCTCTCTTTTGAAACTTGGCAGGCCAGAAAGGCTTGGCACGATATCTTCAGTGTGCTAAACAGAAAAAATATGCAGCCGAGAATCCTTTATCCAGCAAGTCTGTCATTTAGAATAGAAGGAGAGATAAAGGTCTTCCCAAACAAACAAAAACTGAAGGAATTTGTCACCACTAAACCAGCCCTACAAGAGGTCCTAAGGGGGATCCTGTGAGACAAAGTACCAGAGACATCACTACAAGCATAAAACATACAGACGTCACAATGACTCTAAACCCGTATCTTTCTATAATAACACTGAATGTAAAAGGATTAAATGCGCCAACCAAAAGACATAGGGTATCAGAATGGATAAAAAAACAAGACCCATCTATTTGCTGTCTACAAGAGACTCATTTTAGATCTGAGGACACCTTTAGATTGAGAGTGAGGGGATGGAGAACTATTTATCATGCTACTGGAAGCCAAAAGAAAGCTGGAGTAGCCATACTTATATCAGACAAACTAGACTTTAAATTAAAGGCTGTAACAAGAGATGAAGAAGGGCATTATATAATAATTACAGGGTCTATCCATCAGGAAGAGCTAACAATTATAAATGTCTATGCGCCGAATACCGGAGCCCCCAGATATATAAAACAATTACTCATAAACATAAGCAACCTTATTGATAAGAATGTGGTCATTGCAGGGGACTTTAACACCCCACTTACAGAAATGGATAGATCATCTAGACACACGGTCAATAAAGAAACAAGGGCCCTGAATGATACATTGGATCAGATGGACTTGACAGATATATTTAGAACTCTGCATCCCAAAGCAACAGAATATACTTTCTTCTCGAGTGCGCATGGAACATTCTCCAGGATAGATCATATACTGGGTCACAAAACAGCCCTTCATAAATTTACAAGAATTGAAATTATACCATGCATACTTTCAGACCACAATGCTATGAAGCTTGAAATCAACCACAGGAAAAAGTCTGGAAAGCCTCCAAAAGCATGGAGGTTAAAGAACACCCTACTAATGAATGAGTGGGTCAACCAGGCAATTAGAGAAGAAATTTAAAAATATATGGAAACAAACGAAAATGAAAATACAACAATCCAAACACTTTGGGATGCAGCGAAGGCAGTCCTGAGAGGAAAATACATTGCAATCCAGGCCTATCTCCAGAAACAAGAAAAATCCCGAATACAAAATCTAACAGCACACCTAAAGGAAATAGAAGCAGAACAGCAAAGGCAGCCTAAACCCAGCAGAAGAAGAGAAATAATAAAGATCAGAGCAGAAATAAACAACATAGAATCTAAAAAAACGGTAGAGCAGATCAACGAAACCAAGAGTTGGTTTTTTGAAAAAATAAACAAAATTGACAAACTTCTAGCCAGGCTTCTCAAAAAGAAAAGGGAGATGACCCAAATAGATAAAATCATGAATGAAAATGGAATGATTACAACCAATCCCTCAGAGATACAAACAATTATCAGGGAATACTATGAAAAATTATATGCCAACAAACTGGACAACCTGGAAGAAATGGACAAATTCCTAAACACCCACACTCTTCCAAAACTCAATCAGGAGGAAGTAGAAAGCTTGAACAGACCCATAACCAGCGAAGAAATTGAATCGGTTATCAAAAATCTCCCAACAAATAAGAGTCCAGGACCAGATGGCTTCCCAGGGGAGTTCTACCAGACGTTTAAAGCAGAGATAATACCTATCCTTCTCAAGCTATTCCAAGAAATAGAAAGGGAAGGAAAACTTCCAGACTCATTCTATGAAGCCAGTATTACTTTGATTCCTAAACCAGACAGAGACCCAATAAAAAAAGAAAACTACAGGCCAATATCCCTGATGAATATGGATGCAAAAATTCTCAATAAGATACTAGCAAATCGAATTCAACAGCATATAAAAAGAATTATTCACCATGATCAAGTGGGATTCATTCCTGGGATGCAGGGCTGGTTCAACATTCGCAAATCGATCAACGTGATACATCACATTAACAAAAAAAAAGAGAAGAACCATATGAATCCTGTCAATCGATGCAGAAAAGGCCTTTGACAAAATCCAGCACCCTTTCTTAATAAAAACCCTTGAGAAAGCCGGGATAGAAGGAACATACTTAAAGATCATAAAAGCCATTTATGAAAAGCCCACAGCTAATATCAACCTCATTGGGGAAAAACTGAGAGCTTTTTCCCTGAGATCAGGAACACGACAGGGATGCCCACTCTCACCGCTGTTGTTTAACATAGTGTTGGAAGTTCTAGCATCAGCAGTCAGACAACAAAAGGAAATCAAAGGCATCAAAATTGGCAAAGATGAAGTCAAGCTTTCGCTTTTTGCAGATGACATGATATTATACATGGAAAATCCGATAGACTCCACCAAAAGTCTGCTAGAACTGATACATGAATTCAGCAAAGTTGCAGGATACAAAATCAATGTACAGAAATCAGTTGCATTCTTATACACTAACAATGAAGCAACAGAAAGACAAATAAAGAAACTGATCCCATTCACAATTGCACCAAGAAGCATAAAATACCTAGGAATAAATCTAACCAAAGATGTAAAAGATCTGTATGCTGAAAACTATAGAAAGCTTATGAAGGTAATTGAAGAAGATATAAAGAAATGGAAAGACATTCCCTGCTCATGGATTGGAAGAATAAATATTGTCAAAATGTCAATACTACCCAAAGCTATCTACACATTCAATGCAATCCCAATCAAAATTGCACCAGCATTCTTCTCGAAACTAGAACAAGCAATCCTAAAATTCATATGGAACCACAAAAGGCCCCGAATAACCAAAGTAATTTTGAAGAAGAAGACCGAAGCAGGAGGCATCACAGTCCCAGACTTTAGCCTCTACTACAAAGCTGTCATCATCAAGACAGCATGGTATTGGCATAAAAACAGACACATAGACCAATGGAATAGAATAGAAACCCCAGAACTAGACCCACAAACGTATGGCCAACTAATCTTTGACAAAGCAGGAAAGAACATCCAATGGAAAAAAGACAGTCTCTTTAACAAATGGTGCTGGGAGAACTGGACAACAACATGCAGAAGGTTGAAACTAGACCACTTTCTCACACCATTCACAAAAATAAACTCAAAATGGATAAAGGACCTGAATGTGAGACAGGAAACCATAAAAACCTTAGAGGAGAAAGCAGGAAAAGACCTCTCTGACCTCAGCCGTAGCAATCTCTTACTCGGCACATCCCCAAAGGCAAGGGAATTAAAAGCAAAAGTGAATTACTGGGACCTTATGAAGATAAAAAGCTTCTGCACAGCAAAGGAAACAACCAACAAAACTAAAAGGCAACCAACGGAATGGGAAAAGATATTTGCAAATGACATATCGGACAAAGGGCTAGTATCCAAAATCTATAAAGAGCTCATCAAACTCCACACCCGAACAACAAATAACCCAGTGAAGAAATGGGCAGAAAACATGAATAGACACTTCTCTAAAGAAGACATCCGGATGGCCAACAGGCACATGAAAAGATGTTCAACGTCGCTCCTCATCAGGGAAATACAAATCAAAACCACACTCAGATATCACCTCACGCCAGTCAGAGTGGCCAAAATGAAGAAATCAGGAGACTATAGATGCTGGAGAGGATGTGGAGAAACGGGAACCCTCTTGCACTGTTGGTGGGAATGCAAATTGGTGCAGCCGCTCTGGAAAGCAGTGTGGAGGTTCCTCAGAAAATTAAAAATAGACCTACCCTATGACCCAGCAATAGCACTGCTAGGAATTTATCCAAGGGATACAGGAGTACTGATGCATAGGGGCACTTGTACCCCAATGTTTATAGCAGTACTCTCAACAATAGCCAAATTATGGAAAGAGCCTAAATGTCCATCAACTGATGAATGGATAAAGAAATTGTGGTTTATATACACAATGGAATACTACGTGGCAATGAGAAAAAATGAAATATGGCCTTTTGTAGCAACGTGGATGGAACTGGAGAGTGTGATGCTAAGTGAAATAAGCCATACAGAGAAAGACAGATACCATATGGTTTCACTCTTATGTGGATCCTGAGAAACTTAATAGAAACCCATGGGGGAGGGGAAGGAAAAAAAAAAAAAAAGAGGTTAGAGTGGGAGAGAGCCAAAGCATAAGAGACTGTTAAAAACTGAGAACAAACTGAGGGTTGATGGGGGGTGGGAGGGAGGGTAGGGTGGGTGATGGGTATTGAGGAGGGCACCTGTTGGGATGAGCCCTGGGTGTTGTATGGAAACCAATTTGACAGTAAATTTCATATATTAAAAAAATAAATAAATAAAAAATAAACATTAAAAAAAAAATAAATAATAATAAAAAAAAAAACAAAAAACCAAAAAAACAAAAACAAAATGGCTCTGGTGGATGGGGCCTATGTTCCAGGGACAGGGGAGGGGTGAGCAGCCTCTGACTGCTGCGGCCAACCCTGGGGTCTTCCTGATAGCCCCCTCCAACAAATATTCCTATATGAAAAAAAAAAAAAATAAAATACAAATTTAATGTCCAGCACAGAAAGTCAGAAAAAATAACAACAAAACAAACGAAAAAGAAAGCCAAATCAAAGAGCCAAAAAAACAAAAGTAAAAATTAATAAGGCCACAACAGGAGGACAGTAGATCTCACTAATTAACCGAAACTTTTAAATAAATAAATATTTAAAAATATGTTGAGGCTCCTGGGTGGCTCAGTTGGTTGAGTGTCTGACTTCGGCTCAGGTCATGATCTCCCAGTTCATGGGTTCTACCCCTGCTTGGGGCTCTGGGCTGACAGCTCAGAGCCTGGAGCCTGCCTCAGATTCTGTGTCTCCCTCTCTCTCTGCCCCTGCCCCACTCGCATTCTGTCTCTCTCTCAAAAATAAAAACATTAAAAAAAATTTTTTTAAAGATGTAAACCACTAACTAACTTAATTATTTGGGGGGGCCTGAAAGAAAATATAGATTAAAATGAAATATTTTCTAAAATATAATAGTAATGTGTGCACATGTGTATATGTACATGTATGTGTTTGCACAAATGTAATGCAATTCTAAATAAGAAATGGTACCAAAAAAAAATCAAAGTGTTACTAAAAAAGATATCAAAATGAAAAATTAGAAAACATTATTTCTTTAAAATTTTTTTTAATGTTTATTTATTTTTGAGAGACAGAGACAGAGCACAAGTGGGGGAGGGGCAGAGAGAGAGAGGGAGACACAGAATCTGAGGCAGGCTCCAGGCTCTGAACTCTCAGCAAATAGCCTGATGCGGGGCTCAAACCCACAAACCGCGAGATCATGACCTGAGCTGAAGTTGGATGTTTAACTGACTGAGCCTCCCAGGTGCCCCAACGTTATTTCTCAATGATAATGAAAATACAACATATCAGACTTGTGACTATATCCACTTGTGACTATATCCTAAGTAATGATTAGGGGGCAATTTGTAGCTCTAAATGGATATATTAGAAAAGAAAAAGTTTGAAAATCAGTGATTGAAGCTTCAGTCTTAAGAAGCCAGAAATACAACAGTAAGTTCAACCTGACAGAGAAGTTTAGTTGCCCCAAAGAGAAAGACCGACAAAGTCAGCATTTGATTCTTGAAAAATAATAATAAAATTTTATAATCTACTAGGTCGACTAAGAAAATAAGAGACAAATTACTTATCAGGAATGAAAAGGAAAGTTTCTTTATCAATCCTGCCAATATAGAAAAGGAACAAGGGGGCGCCCAATGGCTCAGTTGGTTAAGCATCTGACTCTCCATTTTGGCTCAGGTCATGACCTCACGGTTCGTGAGTTCGAGCCCCGAATGGGGCTCTGCACTGACAGTGTCCAGTCAGCTCGAGATTCTCTCTCTCCCTCTCTCTGCCCCTCACCCACTTGCACTGTCTGTCTCTCTCTCAAAACAAATAAACAAACTCCATTAAAAAAAAAAAAAGGAACAGGGGTGTTATAAACTACCATATCTTAATAAATTTGAAAATTTGGATTAAATGAGAAATCCTTTAAAAAACACACACACGCACACTTACCCAAAGTAACGCAAGAAGATATTTTCCAAATTGAATCATTCTTTCACAATGTAAGGAGTTGAATGTATCACCACAAACCTTTCCCTGGAGGAGAAGAGGGACACATCCAGGTCTCGATGGAAAATTTTTCTAAGAAGTTAACTACTGACACTTGGCCAAGAGAACACTAGAAGGGCCAGCTAGTAATTTACAATGTGCCGCTTAAAGTGTGAAACGCCCCTGCCAGTACCTGGGGCCACCTTGTCTTCATTGTATAGCGATGTTGCGTTGATAGTTTACTTCTAATTTAACCAGTTACACAGCCTGGTTTGGATAAATCACCGGGGGGGGTACACATGCCTCTGTTTACTTTTACCTGGGCTTTCCTGGAACGAGTATTCCTTGCACATTATCTTGGTGGCTGATGATTCAAATACAAACAGTTACCTGTGTGATTGAAAAAGGACGATGGGGATCTACTTCTGGAATTTTCTCAGGCCCCCGATACTTTCCCTGCCCCTCCTTTATTTTCTCCTGCTGTACCTTACAGAAATACACACCCCAAAGGGTCTTGTGAGTCCTTTCAATTATCTGCCTCTATACAATTTATGGAATTAGCACCGTGGTAGAAGATTTTTTAAAGTCTCTCTGGCTCCACGGTTTTAATAATGGCCGTGGCTCTGTTTGGGAGAGAGACAAATACAAAAGTTTGCAGAAGAAAGACCTGTTGAAGAACTACCGTTGCCAGCTGGGTTTTGTAACCATCCCTGGGGGTTGTCGCTAAAGCACCGTAGCCATGGACAAAAGGAAAAGTTTATCTGGGGTTTTGGTGTTGGTATATCTCTATGAATTACAAGTACATTACAAAAGAAATTCTGGCTGAGGTCAGCCAGAAAAATGGTACCCTGGCTGCTTTGGGTTCATTCACCAAAAATGAAAGTAACTAAGAAATACTGTGGGCCACCAGAATTGCTATGTTATGGCTGGCGATTCAGTCTGTAAGAAAGGGACATAACATCGTAAGGAGTTTGGGGGAAATCTGTTTTGATGGCTTGGGTCCCTGTCCCATCAATGATCACCAAAAAGATTATATAGGTAGCAGGCGGTTGGAGGACAATCAAGACTACCCAAACATGGGGAGATGTGGTCAAAGAGTTAGGGTGTTCTGTGAACGATCTTAAGGAACTCCCTCTTTTTATTTATTTGTTTATTTATTTATATTTATTTATTTAGAGAAAGAGAGCATGAACACTGAAGAGGCAGAGACAGAGGGAGGGAGAGAGAATCCCAAGCAGGCTCCGCGCCTTCAGCACAGAGCCCGATGCAGAGCTCAGTCCCCCGAAGTGTGAGATCATGACCTGAGCTGAAACCAAGAGTCAGATGCTTAACCAGCTGAGCCACCCAGGGGCCCCAAGGAACTCCTTGGACCCTCTACTGAAGCGGATTTTACACACGAATGTCAAAGATACACCCAAGTGGAAGGGAAGGTTAGGGTCTCAACCAGACCGTCAGGTCGCAGCAGCTTTTGCAGAGATTTGTATAAAGGGACAGACTCCCCATCCCCAGCTTATTAGCCAGGGTAAATGTGGGGTTGTATAACGCATAATGAAAAAAGAATTGTACAACGCCAGTCATACATAGGAAGTGGAAGACTCCTTCTGAGGCCGTCGACCGTGTAGAAGCTTAATTAAAAATGACTTGAAAGTGGAAGAAATGAATAGAGTAATTGCTAACATTTTAGCGGAACACTAAAGAGAGTAGATGATACAGATGTTCCACCAACCTGTAGAGCTGCAACTGAACCGGTGAAGGTTCCTCTTTATGCTGCCATCAGGGACTTTTTAAATACTTGATGAGTAGTCAAAGGAGGAATCTACAGTTCCTGCAAAGCCAGAGTCACCTGATATGGTGGGAGACAAAGGAGAGAATTATGATCCGGACCGATGGGAGGGCCAGGGTCTCTTGGCCCAACTCCTGAAGATAGCTTGGCGTCATGAGCAGTGAGGCATAGACCATCTTGCTGGAAACTTTTTCCCAGACTTCCCTGATGTCACATTTCTTGCACACATCTTGGTGGATCTTCAGGCCAAGAAGCATATTCCATGTGATTGAGAAAGAAGCCTAGGGCACTATTTCCAGAGCCCAATGCTTGCCTATGCTTTTCTCTGATCTAGCATATCCTTTACCTTTAACAGCTTATGTGAGGAGTCTGAGTGTCCCTTCCGACATCTGACCTGGTGTGATCCACCCAAGTTTCCGACGTGTTTTAGGAGGCCAGCACTATTTGCATACCAAGTCGGACAAGGGCATGTCAAGAAATGAAAATGATAGAGCAACATGCCTCATAAGCATGGATGCAAAGTCCTAACCAAATGTTACCAGATCAAATCCAGGTGACCATGGCTTAATTGGCCATGAACTGGTCCGAGAAGTCTGGCTAGCATTCCAAAATCCAACCATTTAATTAATCATCATAACCACTAGTGATGAATGATTATTTCACTAGAAGAAAAAAATCATTTCGTAACGTTACCTATGCATTCATAATAAAAACTATCTGCGGATTAAGAAAAGAAGGGAATCTTTCAATACGATGAAGGATTTAAAAAAAAAAAAACACAGCTAATATCGCTCTTCATGGTGAAATAGAGAATGCTTTACCTCTGTGCGTGGGAAAAAGAAGGAAGTCCACAATCAATATAGGCATTCAGCATTGTTGTCTTAGCAGTTCACAAATGGAGAAAAATGACTTAGAAGTCATAATTTTTAGAAAGGAAAAGTTAAAACTTATTCAGAGGAATATTTTCATAACCTTGGGAAAAACAAAGTATTTTTCAAGCAGGACCATTTAGGGGTGCCCGGGTGGCCCAGTCAGTTGAGCGTCCGACTCTGGCTCAGGTCATGATCTCACAGTTTGTGAGTTCGAGCCCCGCGTTGGGCTTGCTGGTGTCGGCACAGAGCCCACTTCGGATCCTCTGTCCCCACCCCCCCCGCCCCTCCCCTTCTTGCGCTGTCTCTCAAAAATAAAACATTAAAAAAAATAAAGCAGGACTATCCACAAATGAAATTCCATTTGTGAAAAGGAAGAGTGAGAAACTAAAAATCACAAAATAAGAGAACACATCCATTGTGTACTTCCACCGTAGATCTATCTATCTATTCAGCAAAGGACTCATATTAATAATATATGTGAAATACCACCAGTCAATAAACGAAAAGCATACAATTTGATTTGTTTAATGGGTAAAAGATCTCAATAGGTATTCCAGCAAAAGAACTTCCAAGTGGCCAATACGTATGAAAAGATGTTTAACGTCACTAGTCGTCTGGAAACGTAAATTAAAATCATGTACATGCACCAGAATGCCTGTTATTAAACCGAGGACAATGTGGGCGGCTCAGAATTCTCACATACTATTGAGACGACTGTAAACTTGTACGACCACTTTTCATAACTGTTTGATAGTATCTACTACAGGTAGGGAAGTGCCTACTCTAAGACCGGCACTTGGGAGTGTAGGCATAGATACACAGAAATGAGTGCCGCCGTCCATCGAAAGACCTATAAAAGGATGTTCACAGCAGGTTTAGTCATAATAGCCTGAACGGATACATAAATTATGGTGTATTTACACAGTGGAATACCACACGACAACAAATAAAAGTGACCCATTGCCATGCCGATTTCACAGATAATGTTGAGTTAAAAAAAAAAAAAAGGAAAAATATGATGTGCAGAGACACAACACAGAGGCTGTGACCCTGGGGCGGGCTCAGCCATGTGCCTCTGTTCACGTGGTCACTGCCATTGCCCAGCCCTTGCTCTGCCTCTCCACTACAGGAAGAACTATGCTGTGTTTCTCGGAGAACTTATAACATTATAATTATAATATTGCAGCTTTATCATTCCAAAACATTTTCAGTAAGTTAAAACAGCATAATTCTTTTTTAGAAACAGAGGGTATTTGAGGCTTCCGGGCTGTTCCAGCAGAAGCTTGCACTTGGCTGAGGGCTGAAGTTCCTCCTCCAAATCATCCAGTTCCTTCTCTTTGGAGAGGTCCAAGAAAACCTCTTCTGGAAACGAATAGAATAGAAGGAGGCCACACGGCCTCCAGTAGCTCTGGACTGAGTGCAGTGTCTACTCACAGACGGTACTTTAATATTCACGGCTGATATAAAACCACAAATCCTGGGGCACGTGGGTGGCTCAGTCAGTTGAGCGTTCAACTTGGGCTCAGGTCACGATCTCGAGGTTCGTGAGTCTGAGCCTCGTGTTGGGTTCGCTGCTCTCAGACAGTCAGTGCAGAGCTCGCCTCGGATCCTCTGACCCTCTCTTTCTGCCCCTCCCCTGCGTGCACGCTCCCCGAAATAAAACTAAACGCTTAAAAATTAATAAGCAAATAAATGAAATCACGAAGACCGACCCACCTGCTCCAGGGTGGGCTGCGAGAGGCCGTACTCCTCCAGGCTGAAGCTCCGTTGAACTGTGGAAGGGTGGGCACGCTTTGGGAGTTCGTATATTTTAAATCTGGATGGTTTACTGCATCACCTTAGGACACAGAAAATACGGGCAAATCTTAAATGAGGTGAGGCGACTGACCCCATCTTTCAAAGTTTACTGTTTTTAATGTATTTGTTTTTTTTTTTTTAAGTTTATTTATTTTGAGAGAGACAGAGAGGGCGCAGGTGGGGGAGAGAGAGAGAGAGGGAGAGAGAGAATCCTAAGCAGGCTCCACACTGTCAGTGCAGTGCAGGGCCCGACGCGGGGCTTGAGCCCACGGACCCGTGAGATAGTGCCCTGAGCCGAAATCAAGAGCATGCTGATTTGCTTAGCCAACGGAGCCACCCACATACCCCGGTAATGAGCACATCTTCTAGCTAACAGACACAGGTCTGCTTAGGTCTGGGGGATGGAAGGCACTTGGTTACGCTTGCGTGGTGCCCACTTTTTGAGATCTCTAAGGGGGGAAACAGCCCCAAGGTTTCCGTCCCCGCACGTGAGCCAGTGCTTAGCAGAGCTGACTCGGCAGCCAGAAGGAAGGAAGGGAGGAAACGACACCTAGAAAAGGGAAGCGTTGGAAGATTGCAGAGAGGGTGGCTCAGTCGGTTGAGCCTCCGACTTTGGCTTAGGTCATGATCTCGTGGTTGGTGAGTTCGAGCCCCGCGTCGGGCCCTGTGCAGAGCCTGCTTCGGATTCTGTGTCTCCCTGCCTCTGTCCCTCCCCCTCCCCCACTCACACTCTATTTTTCCTCAAAAATAAACATTAAAAAATAAATAAATACATAAATAAATAAGTTTATAAAAGACCACTATGGCTATCGAAGGAACAGATAGATGCCACTTGGGCTTTTTTTTTTTTTTTTCCCCCAAAAGCCATTACAACTTGCCCCTAATCGAGTTGAAATATCCTTGGAGTTTAACAAAATAGACAGGCAAGTGCAGGTACGGTCCCTCTAGGAGCCCAGCAGATCGGAAATGTGCCGCCACATGTCCCAGGCCAAGAGTGGTCTCAGCGTCAATCTGGGGAGCGCTGTGAATGACCACATGGCCCAGAAAGTTGGGGTGCTCCGTTTGGAGAAGACAATGGTGTCACAGCGACCACAGATACTGTCCCCAGAGGTGAGAAGAGTATCTCTCTTCCCACCTGATGGGATGCTGCCCAGTAAAGCCAATTAGATCTCCAAATTTACCCTTGCATTTTGTTTTTTAACAAGGGGAAAAATATGTTGTCTCTGTCCTGTGATCTCTGTCCCTCTGGCAACCCTGAGCTTTCTGATGGTTTGGCCTCATTGCCTTTTTTTCTTTTTATGTTTATTTATTTTGAGAGAGAGAGAGAGAGAGAGGGAGGGAGAGGGAGAGAGAGGGAGAGAGAGAAAGAGTGGGGGAGGGGCAGAGAAAGAGGGAGACACAGAATCCGAAGCAGGCTCCAGGCCCTGAGCTGTCAGTACAGAGCCCGATGCCGGGCTCCAACTCACAAGCCGTGAGATCATGACCTGAGCCAAAGTCAGACGCTCAACCGACTGAGCCACCCAGGTGCCCGAGTGGCAACATTGTTTTAGAGTGTCATATCTTATAAACTTATCCTGGGTGTTGTTAGATTACATATTATTTATCTCATCCATCTACCTGTCCTGCACTTGGTTTGTGTCTCCAGTTAACATTCTAATGGATGTGCTTTTACTGGCTCTGTTATGTCCTAATAACCCTAAAAGCTCACTTGAAAAAAATATGTTAATGATAATGGAAAGATTAGAAGTCTCAGTATGTGGCAAGAGCTATGTTACGTGCTTTACATATAGTATCTCATTTAGTTCTCAAGCTGAGAGGTGTAATTATGATCTCCTCTCTCTCTCTCTCTCCCTTTCTTTGTTTCTTTGTTTGTTTGTTTGTTTCTTTCTTTCTTTCCTAATAACCCTAAAAGCTCTCCTGGAAAAAATATATTGATAATTTAAAGATTACAAGTCTCAGTATGTGGCAAATGCCGTTAGTATCTCATATAGTTGTCAAGCTGAGAGGTAAGATTCCGATCCTTCCTTCTTTTCTCTCTCTTTCTCTCCTTCTTTCTTTCCTTATTTACTACTTATTTTAAGTAGGCTTCATGCCCAGCATGGAGCCCAATGCGGGGCTCAGACTCACAACCCCAAGATCAAGAGTCAGATGCTTAACAAACTAAGTCACCCAGGCGCCTGTATGATCCCTTCTTTACAGATTCGGGGACAGAAGCTCTCAGGGTTAGGATTACTTTCCCAAGTTTGCACACTTGGGGAATGACAGCCACATTTGCAAAGCCAGCTTTGTTGAACGGAGGAAGGCAGAAGTCAGCAAAATAGGCTCTTTCTTCTTGTAACGGTTGGTCAACATTTCAGCACGTACTCCAAGGCCTCAAGGCAATTTCCTCGTGAACAGTGCTAAGAAGAAAACCACAGGCCCCACATAGTGCCCCTTAGGGCATGTACAGAAAACCAGGCTTTTTCTCTTAATTAATTTTTAAATTTAAATCCAAGTGAGTTAACATATAGCATAATCATGATTTCAGGAATAGAATTCAGGGATTCATCACTTACTCGCAACACCCAGTGCTCAGCCCAACAAGTGCCCTCCCGAATGCCCATCCCCCATTTAGCTCATCCCTCCCCCCACACCCTCCCACCCGCACCTCCCCTCCAGCAACCCTCATTTTGTTCTCTGTATTTAAGAGTCTCTGATGGTTTGTCTCCCAGTCAACCAGACTTAATCCGTAACCTACCTGCAGTTTCAACTTGCCCGGAATGTAACCTTTAAGCAGTCAACGTAGAATTTCTCGGTCCGGGCTCGGAAATTTACTGACAGGCCCCTTCCCCTCTCCTTAAGAGGGCAGCCTCTCCTAAGCAAGGCATTCCTTGCTACTAAATTCCTTTGTTTGCTTTTTTCTTCCTTCCT
Organism: Panthera pardus; assembly: GCF_024362965.1. Lineage (NCBI taxonomy): Eukaryota > Metazoa > Chordata > Mammalia > Carnivora > Felidae > Panthera > Panthera pardus. The sequence goes on along the minus strand of NW_026526876.1, from coordinate 24,108,632 downwards.
TCTTTCCTTTCTTTTCTTGATGTCCCCTCTCTGCCTTTGAAAGCTTTCTTTTAGCTCAGCAGAAGGCTCCTCCCCCCACCCCCACCACTTGTTCGATGATTCCAATTCATGAATTGTTTAATAAGGCCAATTAGACTTTCACATTTACCCACTGAATTTAGTTTTTTAACGGCAGTACTGACCATTAGGGAGTCAATTGCGTTAGTGAAGTCGAAAGGCTGTGGTTTCCATGGTTTCTTTTAAAAGAAAGCTTGTGGTTTTGGTGTCGACGGTAACTAGGTCCCTAGTCGAGGAGACAGTGTTCCCTGGAAAAGAAACAGTCGGTGACAGGCTTGCACGTTACGTGAGAGATGGCAGTAGCTTCTGAGAGCGTGGAGCTCTTTGTTCAAGGACCTTAACTCGCAGAGGAAATTTCTAGCCAAAAGTGGAAGCGACAAGAAATATCTTCCGGTGCTGGAAAATATCGTTCTGGTCGGTATGCTCCTTTGCAGGCAGCTGGCAAGAATGACCAGTGTCTGTAAATGACAAGCACATCGTACGAAGGGGTGATTTTTAGGGACGTGCTCTGAAAAAACACAACATATATGTGTTTTAGAAATTAAGTCACTTTGTCCTTAGCACTAACTCTGTGTCTTCACTAGCTGCCTTCGGTTATATCGTCTATAAGCCCCATAACCTCATTACTGTCCGGTGAGGTGATTTTGAACCCCCAGAGCTTTCCCCGCACCTGCGTGAAAACATAGTGCGAGATAATTGTTCTCACTTGTTAAAAAAGTTTGGAAAACTCATCTAAACTTCCACTTTTATAAAATTTCTTATTCTTTTAGAGTTTAATGATATTTTATTCCAAAATGATAAATATTCATAATTTTGAAAATATTTTTATGTTTAAAAAAGGGAGATTAACCTTGCTTTCTCACCTCATAGCTAAGCTCCTTGATTGGCGGGTGGGAAGAATCTACTTTAAAAACACCAAAGTAGGGGCACCTGGGTGGCTCAGTCAGTTGTGCCTCTGACTTTGGCTCAGGTCATGGTCTCACGGTCCATGAGTTCGAGCCCTGCGTTGAACTCTGTGCTGACAGCTTAGAGCCTGGAACCTGCTTTGGATTCTGTGTCTCCCTCTCTCTCTCTCTGCCTGTCCCCTGCTCACGCTCTGTCTCTCTCTCTCAAAAATAAACGTTAAAAAAAATTTTTTTTTAAACGCAAAAATTAAAAACAGCTGAAGGAAGCTTTTCTTAAGAAACAAAGTATAACAAAGGCTATCTTTCCCGCTGGGCTCTGTGTTTTTCTTATTGTGCCTTATCCTGAAGAACATTTTTAAGAGAATTCAGGTGCCAGGCAAGCGATGGTATCTTTCTGAGAACAATCATCTAGAGCTTAAAGGAAAATAATCCCGTGTTTTAAACATAGATGCCACAAGCAGTTTAAAATCCAAAAACCGTGGCAGCTTTTTCCACAACAAAGGAAAAATCCACCCAGGACAGTTTTGAGTCAACCTTTTATGAATGGGGTTTGCCCAATTCACCTTGTTTTCCTGGATACCACAGCAGATGACTGAGCCAACAGGTGGGCGCGTCTGCTTCTTGAAATCACCGCTGGAGCAGAGATATCCGTGGGCCAGAAATAGCCACCTGGGATTCTTTCGTGAGGAAGAATAATCTCGTTTGTTTGAGCCATTCTACTCTTCTGGGTTGATCCCATATCGCAGCCAAACTTGTCCTAATATACCTTTCCACATCTTCCAAATCTTAACATCTCAGAAACCTTCTTCGACAAGAAAAATCTTAGGAACATTTTGGTAATGAATCATCTCATTCCTTCAGTGTTTAATCCTGACATTTTGGAATGTTCCTTCACACCTGTAACTTGTTCTATCAAAGCCTGACATTACTTACTGTCTTTGTCATCTTGTTGTACAAGAAAGCAACTCCAACATACCTTAACTCTTTGTGGAAGTTCCAATCACCATCATCCGTGCTATTGCTGCATGGAATTTGAGTCCCACCTTTTCTGTTTATAATACACAAGAGGAGATGGTTTGTTAAAATCAGAAACTGAATTGATGCGTGAATGGCCGTCACCGGTGGCCATGGGAAGGCCGTGATATACTTGAGGGAATGGGAATTCTCCCCCCGAAATGGAGATTTAGACACATTTTAGCTGGATTCAATACCCAAGACCTGTTGATCTGTCTCCTGAAGCTTCCTGTCTTTGATCATCTGGGAGAATCACAATGGCGTGGTTATAAAGTGGGTGATTATAATCTGAGTCTGGAAGGCATACTAAAGATAATCGAGTTGAGCATGCTTGGGCAGGAGAAACTGGATGTGGGGAGAAATGTTATTTACTATTTTGGAGTCTTGGTTGGTAGCAAGACTGGGGATGAAGGTATGATATGAGCCAGACTAAGGCATATATGCTCCTTTATAATCTTCCTTGATGAGGGGTGCTTTTTGCTATAGACACCATCCTCAAGCACTGTATGTCATGCACTTAGGCGATACTACTCAAGGTCAAAATAGCAAAGGATGTGAGAGTATGCTTTAGAAGCTTTTATAGAAATTTAACATTTCTACAACCTCTCATAACATGTTTTGGTATTTCGGAAAGTATTGATCTGTAGTCGGTTTCAATTACTGCCTTTGAGTGGACTGTCTTAGGTGTCTCGTGGCAGTAGAGTAATGACACCACAGCAACAGCGTTGACCTGCAGCGCATGTGACTCCAGAGGCGTTCTTAAAATTCCCTATGGTCTCGGTCTTCCTTCGGGTAGAAGTGGGGCATATTTTCTATTTCTTCGTTATCTTACTGTTCATAAACGTAGCACGTGTTCAGTTGGGCATTAAGAATACCAGCCTTCTGGGGCGCCTGGGTGGCTCAGTCGGTTAAAGTGCCCAATTCTTGATTTTGGCTCAGGTCATGATCTCATGGTCATGAGACTGAGCCCCACATCAGGCTCTGCACTGAACATGGGGCCTGCTTCGGATTCTCTCTCCTTCTCCTTTTGCCCCCCCCCCCCCCCCCACCGCACCCTCTCTCTCTATCTCTCAAAAAAAAAAAAATATATATATATATATATATATAGGGTATCAGTCTTCTAATCAGGAACATAGAGCACCTTAGAGTATTGAGAAAGATTTTAAATTCGAGTAATAGATCCAAATTTTAATCAAAGTCCTGGTTGAGAAACATGTACCCATGAGGAGTTTTTACAAGATTTTAGGGTCTATTTTTTCAACGCTAAAACAACATGAAAATATGCAATTTTCTTACATGTCTGGAATGCCCAAGAATATTGAGTCTACAGTATGTTGAGGGACATAAGCGGAATGAGTATACACACTGTTCTCTTGCATTTGGTGAGCAAAGTAACTGATTTTCTCTGGCAGTGCTCAGTCTCCCAGATGGCTCATGGGTCCAGGTTTGGGAGTTTAGAATGGGTGTGCTAGGAGAGCATGGCTGTAAGGGAAAACTGCCCAATGAATGTGATTCAAATGATAAAGAAAGGGGTGGGTGGAAGGCAGGTCAAAGTATGGGCGGGCCTTGAAACTATACATTATCTTATGATCATCCAAATAAATGACCTAGAGAATTTCTAGGACAGGGTTTGAAAATAGTGAGAAAATAAGCAAATATAGAACAAGGTGATCAAGCAAAGTGATAGATAGCACCTGAGTTCCAATAGCTGGAAATGAATGATGAGAAGGACAATAGAAAATCTGCCTTAAGGGACAGGAATATTTTTTTTGCTTACTTTTTCCTTCTTTTTGGGGACAGTCTTTGTCACTTTTCCAGCCCATCCTTTTCTGAACTCAACATCACAAGTCAATGGGTTCCACCTTAAAATTTTGTTCAGTATCAAGGGTTTTCAACTTCTTCACTCGGTTTTGTCAGTTTGTGAAAACCGGGCAATGTAGTTCAAGATCAGCACGAACTACGCAGAAGAGACTGAACATCCAAAGTAATCCATAAAGAAGAATTTTCTTGTAGCCAAACAGGTTACAATATAGTTGGTGTCCATTAGTGAGAGAAGAGCTGCAAACCAGAATTCAACCTACCGGTACAATCCTATATTCCATTATATAGAATTAGTGATATAAACAGTGAGTTTTCATCCTATCATGCATTTTCAAAAAGTTAAGTCTATAAAAATTTATGATAACCAACGATCAAATTCTCTGAATGCTCTACAAGCAAGCCATGTAATCTGTCACTTCCTACGTTTATAAAATAAGCAAATGATGGTAGGATCTCTGAGGTCATGTTCAGCTCCGAATTTTACTGTTAATTTGCCCTGATGGTTAAAATGTGCTTTTAAACCCCAGGCGAGGAGTCAGTGCTGAATAAGGATATTTTTCCATATATGGTGATGTGTCTGCCTCAAAATTTACCTTTCCTATCAAGATACCACCCAAAGGAAAGGCTTTCCATCTATACCTGGGGAAGCATATTAAAAAATACACCAAACCAGGGGCACCTCAGTGGCTCAGTTAAGCATCCGACTCTTAATTTCGGCTCAGGTCATGATCTCATGGTTCATGAGTTCGAGCCCTGCTTTGGGCTCTGTGCTGACAGTGTGGAGCCTGCTTGGGATTCTCTCTCCCCCTCTCTCTCTCTGCCCCTTCCTCTCTCTGTCTCTCTCTCTCAAAATAAATAAACTTAAAAAAAATAAATTAAAATACACCAGAGAAATCTCATTTAGTTTTCAGTATTTTTTGCCACGCTTGTGTTTTCAGAGGCTGCACTGATTCAGGACATACCAGGGTGCTGAGTTCTTTATTTTCCCTCCCTGAAATAGTTTACAGACCATTGTGCAATACAGCACTGAAGCTTGTGCTCTCTAAAAAGTTCAAAGAGACGTGAACTTCAAACAGAAGCTACACCAAGGCCCACACATTTTAAAATGTGTTACTGACCATTTTTAATGTTGATTTTCTAGATGTCTGCAAAAAGAACAATTTTTGCAGGTTAGTCCCGAGTATTCAATGCAAGAAACCACATCCCCCAAATGAAAAAGACTGTTTTTCATTCATTTTTTACTTCATTCCAAAATGGTAAAATTACCAAGCCGCTGGTTTAAAGGCTTACAACTGTAATGCGATGGGGTGATCTGGGCCACGTCTGGAGAAGTTTTTGAATGTTATATTGAGGTGAAGACTGCTACTGGCATCTAGTGGGTGGAGGTCAGGATTGCCATAGAATATTCTATAATACATAGGACAGCCCCTCTGTTCTCCCTCCCCCCAACGAAGAATTATCTGGCATAAAATGTGAGAAACGCACATCTAGTATGAGAAAAATGAACCCTATGTCATTAAAATTATTTACTGGGGCACCTGGGTAGCTCAGTCAGTTGAGTGTCTGGCTTCAGCTCAGGTCATGATCCCATAGTTTGTGGGTTCGAGCCCCATGTCGGGCTCTGTGCTAACAGCTTGGAGCCCGGAGCCTGCTTCTGATTCTGTGTCTCCCTCTCCCTCTGCCCCTCCCCTGCTCACACTCTGTCTCTGTCTCTCAAAAATAAATAAATGTTAAAAAAAAATTTTTTTTAATTATTCACAATCCCTGTAGTGATTCACTTATCAAGCCCTTGGAATAAATTATGCTTACTTTCCACTTCAAATACTGCAAACATTCACTCAATATAACTTTGTTGTATATAACATCTAAGTTAGGTCATCCTTCCTGATGTTTTACAATATGGGGAAGGGTAGACTGATCCCAAGGCATCATATCTTGGGTTGGAAGCTACTGTTGTTTGGCTATACTTTGAGGATGGTGTGGCCCAAATGGGTTGAGAGTCAAGACGGGGTCACCCTTGCAGGATCTTGATCCAGGCAAAGACTGGGGACACGCAGCTTAGACGAGTTCAAGGTCTTTGGCAATTGCATCAGTGTCCTGATCAAATTTACTCCAGGTTTTTGTCCCCACCCCTTTCCTGGCACGATCTGTGTTAGTGAACATATAAGTGACTATCTGTTGTAACAAACAACCCGATAAACTCATTAATCTTGGTAGCACAATACCAGAAAGTATTTTGTAGTGGTTCCATTTTTTGGTTTTGTTTTAGAGTATGTGGTGTGTGTTTCATGGCTCGGTCCTGTGCAGTCCAGATGGTTCTGTAAGCAGCTCATCTCCAAATGCTAACTCCCAAGATAGTTTCCAGGAAATGTGGTTTCCGGCGACATCTTTCTTCTTGGCTTGCAAACAGCCATCCCGCCGTGTCTTCATGTAATCTTTTCCCTGTGAGTGCACAGAGATATGGCGTCTCTTCCCCTTCTTATAAAGATACCAGTGCTATTGGATTGAGGCCCCGATCTTATGACCTCACTGAACCTTAATTATCTCCTTAAAGGTCCCATCTCCAAATACCGTCACACAGTTCAGAGCGTTAGCATATGAATTTCGGGGAAACACAATTCAGACGGTAACAGCTGGCAACAATAATTGTAACAGTAACAACAAAACACCCAAGTAAGAGTATACAAGTATATTGCATTGATTTTAAGCTGTCTACAGGGTCACCAGTTAGAGAAGTCGTAACGTACATCAACACGAGAAATTAAGATCTGCATGAGGATAGACGCTTGCATCATAAAAAAAAAATGCAAAATCAGAAATATGTTTCAAGATTGTATGCAAGACATGTAATTTTTAAACTTTCGTCAACTTGATTATTGAAATCCCTACTGAAATTACTTAATAGGTTTCAAATTTCCTGTACGGTCACAACAGACAAAATATAGACTGTGCAATAGAAAATCGGAAAAATGACAGAAAAGGAAAATGCAGGTATTAAAAACCAACAACAACGACAACAACAACAAAAACCCAAATCAACTGAATTACCAAAAGCGAATACTTGTGATAAACACCGGGTGCCGTATGCAAGTGTTGAATCACTATATTGTGCACCTGAAACTACTATTACACTGTATGTTTAACTAACTGGAATTTAAATAAAATTTTTTTTTTAAAGCAAATACTGTGCTGTTGAATAATCACTGCCTCCCTTTCCCCCAAAATCAGGATTAGGTCTTACTTTGTACTTATGTACTGCATTCAAAAGGATAAGAAGATAGTCAGTATTTTGATGTTTGAAGACAGAAAATAAAACTATCTCTGTCTCATCCTCAGAAACCCAAACATTCTATAATAAATGCATTTTTAATTGACTACCCTATGAAATGTGGGATTTCGTTGCTGGTATAGAAGCCGCGTGGTCTGGTTTCACGACTGTTCTCACTGACTTGGCTCCTTAGTCCCACTATATGTAATATTATTGAGAAAAATGGTGGCATGAGTTTCAAAAGCATTTTATATCATGTCTGAGATAAGATATATTAATGATATAAAATATTCTCTTTCAAACGAGGCAGAAGCTTAAAGAGAAACATAGGGTGTTTGGCGCGTCAAGGGTCCTCCTGGGGGAGGAGCTTCCATCTAACTGAGGGGTCAAGTTCTTCGTCAAAGTCATCCAGCTCCTGCTCCTTGGAGAGCTCCAGGAACACCTGAGAGGGGCGAGAAATGAAGAGACGGGGAGGTCACGCTGCCTCCCGCAGCTCCAAGCGAGTGCAAAGCACGGGCACAGCTTGTACACTTCTGTCCCACGGATGGAACAAAGTCCCTAAAACGGACGCACCTGCTCCAGGGTGGACTGCGAGAGGCTGTACTCCTCCAGGTCGAAGCTCTGTTTAACTGCAGAAAGATGGGTGCACATGAGGAGTTCACATCCTTTTTATCTGGAGAGTTTTACCAAGCTATGTACAAAAATGTACATGCAAATAGATTTTAAAATCTAAAATATAAGGTAATAGATATTCTCGGATTAATATGGAAAGGCACGTGCTTGCTTCGGAAGCACGTATACTGAACACGGAGAGGCAGATTCACCCTATGGTCTTGTAACAAGCTGGAAATACTCTCCCGTTGTCTTAGAGTTTGGGCAGGGCCACACAAGACTGGAACACAACGTAAGGGGCTCCAGGTCACCTATGCAGGGTAAGCTAAGAGATGGTTCCCTTTGGGCTAGAACACCAGCATGTGCCCCTCTATGTCCACCTTCCCTCTTCTTTACTCTGATCTTTGTTCCACAGGCTGACTTAAGAGGCTTTTTCTGGTGTTTTCCACCAGTGGCAGTTCATGAGGAGGGACAGAGGAGAGGGGGGCTCAAGGCCTTTATTCCTTCCTTCACTCCCTCCCTCACATCAACTTTGCGCCGTGATTGAAAGTCCCTGCTTCCCACAAGGTGGAAATTCTACATGATTCTACTCCTGGATTCCAGCCACTGCTCCCTCTCTTAGTCTCTTCGGACCTAAGAATGGCAACATTTTTCCCGTTTCTAGCCTTGGGTACTTACGCTGAGCCTTGCCCCTTTGCAAATGGTCCCTTCATAGGCCAAACTTTGTCTAATTCCCTTTTTTTTTTTTTTACCTACTGTTATCCGTGTAGACTGTGATTAAGACCTTAAACGAGCAGACACGTAAAAGGAAGAAAATAATGAACAGAGAGGTAAGACTAGAAAGCAAAGGTTTCCTGTGGACAGTTACCGGATGTGGACAGAGAATGCGGTAGGATCAGCTTGCAGTCTGGGCACGTGGGGTTGGGTCCTTGACTCATGTCTGGGAACATGTAAAGGATTGTGGACGGTGATGGCCCTGCACTTTCAGAGTGTGGAGAGGCAAAGGTGGTGCATCCCATGGGGGGTACCCCAAGAGACCTCTTGGAAGGGTAAGGGGGTACCAAGAAGTGGCCCGGAGGCTGCAAGACACGCAGAGACCAAGAGGAGAAGGCATCGCCCACTCCAGAATGGAAGCTGTAGTCAGAGGTGGCAGACGGGAGGGGAGAGGGAGTCTTGAAGGAACTCACAAAGGCACCCCGTGAAAGGACCAGTGATTGATCATCTCTGCACAGGAGGCCCTGGTACCTTTGTACAGCTCAAAGGGACTTAGATTAAGCAAAGCTTAATCTAATCGAGCATTGCTGTCATATTCTTTCTTCTTCCCTCCCCTTACACTCCACACTGGAGAGGCTTAAAACATCAGCTTACGAGCAGAGGAGGGAAAAGTATAAGAAGGGAGTTAAGACCAACCATCCTGCCTCCCTAGCTTCGGGTCTCCAAATATTAAGCAGCTCCGACCTGGAGTGGGCATGGGAGGCTGGAGTATTGCAGTCTGCAAAACCCCAGAGTGATCTGATGGCATGGGAGAATGAGTGTGTGTAGCACGACAGAGGAATGGTCATGGGCATGCGTTGTGCTTGCGCACTATCGGGCCCACCTCATTGAATACATGTACTGCAGCTGAGAATGTGACTGTGTGTAACTTAACATTCGGAGAGAAAAAAAATGCTAACTTACGTTTCCATGACACAGGGGAGCGGGAAACTGTGATAAAAAGTTGGGTTTTTCCTCCAAGTGAGAACTTTACTGTTAGCAAACTAAACACGGCAGAAGGAACTCGAGGTGGGAGGGAACATTTTTAAAAGCAGAAACATTAGAAGGCTCTTAAGAAAAGGCTCCATTGTACTCCAGGGAGGCGGCGTTCCTGGAACATCCCCCTCCCTGCCCCTAATTGGTTATGAAACACTTCATGTTGGTTTGAGTCTGCTGTGGGATTCCCTCCCGCTGGAATGATGCAAAATTGATCACTAGGCCAAAATGGCCCACTGTGAAAATGGATACATAGACCCTAGAGCAAGGGTGACCGGCAGAAGGAGAAAGTGAAGAGAAAAGCTATCTGGGGCAATCCTAACCTTGTGTCAAGGAGAAACATTTCTCTAAGAACTAGAATCCTGGGGCTTCTAATGATGGTCAGGGGACAAGAAAGCACAGATCAAGAAGAAGGGGAGGGCGTTCAGCTTTTTATCAGATTTCGTACACTGGCATGATAGGCAAATACCGAGCCCATGGTAGATCAAAACAGTATATAAAGATCACCATCCAAGAGTCTAGAAAAGAATTATGGCTTAGCCCATATCAACAGAGAGGAACCTCCTTATCAACATCCAGTGCTGTTTAAGAGTACCTACAGACAAAAGCAATCATATATTGTTTGTTTTTATTTTTTTGTAAGAATTTGTGGACACTCCAGCCCCAGATGCCAACGATCTCTTCCCTCTAGAGCCTCATTCAATTAGGAGGGGATTTCTCAACCTTGGCACTAATGGTATCTCAGTGCGATCACTCTTTGCAATGGGAGGGGCTGACCTGTGTGCATTACAGGATGTTTAACATCAGCCCTGGCCTTGACCTGGGGGTGACCTACCAGTCACACCCTTCAACTCCACCCCCGGTTGTGACAGCCAAAGATATCCACAGACATTACCAGATCACTCGTGGGTGAGAACCACTGGATGAAAAGTCTTAATCCTTTATTTATGGTATGACAGTATGATTTCATGTCCGTGTAACTCTATGCTGGTCTTACACGAGATTTGAATTTCTCTGTTTTCCCGAGTCCTATCTCTCAATAGTCACTCTTACCTATCTCCAATTTGAAGAAAGCCTGTGATAAGGGTCGCACATCCTCAACAGGCAACCTATAGACCATCAGTGAGGAGTACCTGTGAGAAAGAGAGAGTGAGGTTGAGATTCAGGTTTCAAGAAGATAACCATGGACGAACGCATGTGGAAAAGGCAGCAACAATGTCATCCCCAATTTTGTGTGCATCTGCAGGTGGACGCAGCCATCATGTGGCTGCTCTTTAATCAACAAGAAGTCACTTTACTAAAGCAGAAGCATGAGGCGGCTCTTACAATAAGGGTCCCTTTTCCTCTTGGGGGGGATTGGGAGACAGAAAGGAGGAAACCGGCAGCATCTACACCTCAAGAAGGGAAGGAGCAGGATTACGTATCATCCCTCTTCATGAGAAGAGAATCCACATTTAAGTAAAAAGGACTTCGTTCACCTCCAGGCTCCACCGTTAGGATTTGGCATTATCTCACCTACCTGAGCCTCAAATGCCATTACTGATAATAACAAAAATGCTAAGAGCCACCACTCACCGAGCTTTGACTGATGTCTAGTACTGGGCATGGGCTTTGTACACTAATGCATTTAATGGGGATGGTTTTACCCTCTAGAAAGGATCACGATGACCTAGGTCCTCGCGTGCATTGGGACCCGGCACGTGACAGAACCACCAGGAACATATGTGAATTCCCTTACAACAGTCAGCTTCCAAATCAGCACATTGTTCTCTTATTTCTTTGCTGGGGTATCCTTTGGAATTGGACCTTTCTCTAATAATTAAAGTACTCGCAATGACCATAGAGTTAAAAATAAATAAATAAATAAAAGCTCAAGTAAAGCTTTTGTTTCTCTTCGCCATAATAAAAAAACACAACATATAGAAATAGAGAATGGAAAAACAAAACGATGAAACAAACTAACACCTATGTTTACCTTTCCTGCCGAGCAGCCTGGGGGAAAAGCCTCAGAATTTCACAGTGGAGGGGCTTCACTTGGGTGGGCGTCTTCACCTTCATCTCTAGCAGATAATCTTTGCCAAATTTGCTTTTCAGATGTTGTATGGAACCAATACATCTGGAGGTTGGAGGAAGACAAAGTCACGCAGGAGAAGAAGGTGAATCTATTGCCGGTGAATTTCAGCCTCGGGAGGCCAGAGCCATGCAGAGGGGGAGCAGGCAGCCACTCCCGCCCCTGTATGGGGATAACCCGGTGCAGGGAAATGTGCTTTGCTCAGGTCCCACTGGAGACCAAGTGTGGGTGTGGCCGGCCACCCACCTCAGCCTTCCAGACACCATGATGGCCACGCGGTCACACACGGCCTCAGCTTCTGCCATGTAATGCGTGGTCAGGAGGGCGCCTCTCTCCGTGTTCCTAAAGGTGGCCCGGATCACCTGCCTAAAGTTAGGTCAAGGGGCACGTTACCTAGTGGAAACGCTCAGGGCAAGACGAAAAGACTTGTAAACGCACCTCCATTGGCACCCACGAAGCAACTAGTGAATTCAGATTAGCAAGGAGTTTCGGAGGGACAACAGTCGTGTAAATAACCAAACTATTGGGTAGAGTATATCATTCAGAGCATGGCTGGGGCTGAATGATCTTAGAATATTCCTAAGGACTTGGGATTTTTTTTTTTTTCCTCCATAAGAACTGTGTATCAGGTGATGCTGCAGAAATCAAGCCTGAATAATAATAGGTGGGTTTGGTTGAGTATAAAAAGGGCCACGCATACCCAGAAGACCTACCAGGAAAATGAAATTCACTGAGTATTAAGGTGTTAGAATGATCTTTTTCTCCTGAATAAAAACTGGCTGTGATAAGACATTAGATCCTTCCCCCTTTAGTATTGCATTATCTGATAATGCGGTGTCTTTCACCTTATAAACAACGATTGTGAAGGTCAGTTGTTATAGGATTAATAAATTCACTTAGGGTTACTCATGACACCTCCTCACCACATGTGCTGCTGCCCCTCGGGGTCCATCCCCGTGGACGGCTCGTCCAGAAGCACCACGGATGGGTTTCCCAGGATGCTCAGCGCAAAGCACAGCTGGAACGAGAGGAACAGCGTGTCTGGGGCCGACATGTGGGGTGTGCAGAGGAACGCTGAGCCCCCCCTCTTACCTTCCTCTTTATTCCCTCGGATAAGGTCCTCACGGGCAGCTTCAGCTGGTCCCGAAGCTTGAGCACATCCGCCAACCTGAAGGAAGAGGAGCAAGTCAATCCATATTACCGCCACACGATGGGGAATATACGTAGACGAATAGGCAAATCAGAGCAACCACTATATTAAGAGACATTTAAAAAAGAGTATTCTGAGTGATCAGGGCGCCTGGGTGGTGCAGTCGGTTAAACATCTGACTCTCGGTTTCAGCTCAGGTCATGATCTCACGGCTGTGAGATCGAGTCCCACATCAGGCTCTGTGCTGACAGCATGGAGACTGCTTGGGAGTCTTTCTCCCTCTTTCTCTGCCCCTCCTCTGCTCATGCTCTCTCTCTTTCTCTCTCTCTCTCTCTCTCAAAATAAATAAATAAACTTAAAAAAAGTTTTTTTAAAAAAAAAGTATTCTGAGTGATCATAAAATCGAAACTACCTAGGATACTTCATGAACCTTTCTTGGCGGTCAAATACATATTTTCAATGACTTCTTTCCATATTAAGAATAATATGAGGCAAACCATAAGAGACTCTTAAATACAGAGAACAAACTGAGGATTGATGGGGGCTGGGGGAGAGGGGAAAGTGGGTGATGGGCATGGAGGAGGGCGCTTGTTGGGATGAGCACCGGGTGTTGTATGGAAACCAACTTGACAATAAATTATATTTTAAAAGGAGAATAATATGAAAATTTTCTCTCCAGCTTAATGTGTGAGAAGACAACACTGGACTGGCTTCTTGGTGACAAAGTCTTCTCCCACAAGAATGGAGTCATCAGTTCGGATCTGAATCTTAATCCTTCCTTAATTCTGGGTCAACGTCATTCCTACCACATCCCTCCAGGAGTGAACGGGCGTGTCTTCCCCCATGTACCGTGTGATGATGACAGTGGCGTCCCCCTTCTTCAGCCCTCTGATGGCGGCAAACACCTCCAGGTGTTCCCTCACTGACAGGTTGGGCCAGAGCACGTTCTCCTGAGGACAGTACCCCAGGAACCCGAGGGAGGCTCCTTCACCACTCCCTTTCAACACCACCTGCACAGAAAGTTCATTCTCACATTCAGTCCAAAATTGTGTATACCTGTGTATGTGCACGTGAGGGCATATTTCAGGGATGCCCTTCTCTCACACCCATGGCAGCCAAGAGGGCAAAAGTAAATAAGGGATCACTTAGCTCTAGGAAAAAGATGGTAATAACGCCAGAAATCAAAAGGAAGATATCCCCCATTGTCGTATCCCTCTACTGTAGTTTAGACTTTATTACCAAGTCCATTACCTTGATTGGGTTCAGGGTCGCTTACTTGGTTGTCCGTTGCTTGACTTCCTTCACTGATCCAAACATTCAAAGGATTTGATACTCATCGAGGATTCTATTTCCCCAATGTCAAATTAGCTATAATTATAGGATCTGTTTCACAAGTTTGTCGTAAAATAAGGCAGTGATCCTCAATTAGGGGCAATCCTCCTTCCAGAGGACATCTGGTAATGTCTGCAGCTGTTTTTGGTTGTTACACTTGGGTGCTGCTGGGATCGAGTGCATACAGGTTGGGGAGGCTGCTCGATATCCTACAAGGCAGAGGACAGTCCCTCACAATAAAAATCGTCTAGTCCAAAACGTTACCAGTGCCAGGCTTGAGAAATCCTGTACTAAGGTAATAAACGAAAAGTCCTGGGCACTAGTCTGGCCCACAGGAACCCATAAATACCGATACATAGCACTTTTTTATTTTTATGAGCTAGTCACTGTGCCATATGATCGCATTAACAGGTCGTGTGTACCAGGGCTTACTAGGTGCCAGAATCTGAGCATCTTATGTGTTTTGAATCACTTTACCCTTAGAAAAACTGTATTTGACTCAGATATTAGTTTTATCATCCCTGTTTCACATAGGAGAAAACTAATGTGTGCATCGATTTAAAAACCTGGGCAGAAGGTCACACAAGGTAAACCGGGGGTTAAAGCTGGGATCTGCCTTCAGAATCCAAGCCCTTGACCTTGATGCTATATTCTCTCTCCCCAGTACAAAAGAGGAGACAACTAGTTAATGTGGGCTCACAGAACTTTCAATCTAGAGAGAGAAATGGGAAATAAAAGCACGTCAGCACATATGGGGATGAATTCTAGCCCCCGCTTGCTGCTTTCAAGGCAATAAATGTGATAAAGAATAAAAAGCGAAGATCCATCGTAGCTACGAGTGTAGTCGGGGAAAGTCCTTTTGGGGAGGTGAATTTTAAGGTCGCAAGAAGGAGGTAACCAAGTCTATGCAAAGCCGAAGGAAGAGCACTCTTTGCCAATGGAAACATAAACCCAAAGATCCTAGAGAGGGAAGGTGACCAAAGGCCAATCTGAGTAAGGGGTGAGCTGAGCCCAGATCTTGCAGGGCCTTTTTTGGTCATAGTAAAGATTTTGGATCTTCCTATTTATTTATTTATTTACATTTAATTTTTTGAGAAGCGGGGAGAGAGCAGGAGAGGGGAAGAGGGAGAGAGAATCCCAAGCAGGCTCCACGCTCAGCATGGAGGGCTCGATCCCACAACTCTGGGATCATGACCTGAGACGAAATCAAGAGTCGGACGTTCCACCGACTGAGCCACCCAGGCGCCCCAAGATTTGGGGTCAAATCTACCTGAAGGATGCTAAGTAGGATAGAGACATGATCTCATCTGCATCTTTTCAGGACTGCTTCGGCGGCCGTGTGAGGCAAGCGTAGAAATGGAAAGACAACTTGGAAACCTCTGTGGCAAACCACACCACTGCACAACCTCTCTTCATGATTGCTCCCTGGGCCCTGGATCTTGGCAATTCAATTCAACAAGTCCTCAGGATACACAAGTAAAAAAAAAAACCAAAACCAAAACCAAAACCAAAACCAAAACCAAAACCAAAACACCCCAAATCATTTGACCACGAATAAAGCTAGTGTTCAGCTTTACTTACCCAAACATTTCCTTTTAGTGTCGCTATCTTTCATTCGATAAAAAGGATATTAGAGATACTATGTAGCCCTTGTTCAGCACCTAACTATTTTTGGAATTAAGGAGAGAAATTTTTACTTAGTTCTCTTCATTCAAGGCATCAATCAATGGATTAATAAGAAAGGATCCTTTACGTGTTTTTAAGATTGTCATCGGTGTTCATTAGTTAATGCTTGTTTTAGGCGGCGTTAATGACCAGATTTCTGTGTGTTTACTGACCTGCCCTGAGGTTGGATTTGTGTCTCCAGTTATCATCTTAATAGTTGTACTTTTACCAGCTCCATTGTGTCCTAAGAACCCTATGACTTCACCTGAAAGAGACAGGTGGGCTCAGAGTTATTGCTTCAAATAATTACAGCACAAACAAAGACAAATACCACTGGAGGGCTCACGATGTGTCAAGCTCTGTGTCAAGTGCACGAATATAGTATCTCACCTATCCCCCTCTTCCCTCCCACACACACCTAGCTTTGTTATTGGCTTCCTTTTATGGCAAAGAAACTCAGGAGGGATATGTAAGCTGCCCATGGTCGTAGAGCCAATAAGATGCCGAGCTGGAATTGAAACAAATTTTGATCCCAGAGTCTGTTGCATTTAAGGGGCCCTTGTCCAAAATGTGTTGTTTGCTTGAATGCACAATGTACTGCTGGGCCCCCGTGAGTTCCCTCCTGTCCACAATCCCTGGATGAAATAAATGATATTACTTTAAAAGCTACCCCAGCCTTCTTAATAGAAAGACTGCCTCTTTTTGTTTTTGTTTTTTGGAGTTTTATTGTTTTTTGTTTGTTTCTCCCGCTGTTACGCTTTTTTGTCTATTTGCCTGTTTTAATAGAACAGACATAGCTGTCTTCTTAGGCAAAGAAAAAAAAACCCACTGTTATATCATCACTGAGGCTTCTAAGCAGGATGGATGTGCCTGTGCCTGCTGACGAGCTGGCTGCTTTGTAGAATCATCAACAGAGGGCCCCATATTCAGGAACTATTATTCCCTCCCAAAGAACTCATCTCCAGAGATCAAGCTAGCTCTGCAAACAGTTGAAACTGCTTTCTCCAACCTTTTTTAACACAGAAGGAGACATTTCTTATGGCCACTTTTTTCTTCCTCTTGGCAAAACAGTTCCTCTTCTTGCCCGCATACTCCTTCCGCAGACAGCTCGCAATGATGACCGGTTTCTGCAGAGACAGTCAAGTAACAACGGGCCTTTCTTCTCACCTTGAAATGAGGGAGTGTTCCACACTCCCTCCAGCCACATTTTTCCCTGTGCAGAGTCATGACTCAGACAGGTCCTTTCCCCAGAAACTGCCATTTTCAAGTGAGCCCTCCCAGGCTGTCGCCCTGTAGGAGATAACATTTGCACCGTATCGCATGATCTGTCCTCGCCCTTCCTCTGGAAATAGGAATAGACACATCCACCCACCCAACAGGGCTGTTAAGACACACACACACGTACACACATGCACACAAACACACATACGCCCCGGATACACCGTCTCGTCTTGCAGCAAGCTTTACTCAGCTCACAAAACTCACAAAGTCTGACTTAGGTTTTGTAATGTTTAGCTTCGCTTCCCCAAACTGCGACCCTGAAAACTAAATTAACAAATCTGTGTCCACGAGCACGTGTGTGTATTTCCCTTGTTCTCTCATCGTTGTGGGCACTGCTTAGTCACTGATGTCAAGTATTGAGCTACGTGGGTGACGATGAAAGAACCTCAAAGTGTTTCTCAAAAGACTGAGATGGGGAAGTAGCCCCCTTTCTTGGATGAAGATGTGTAGTGGCTCGACCTCTTCGACATCGGCAACCGTCACTGCATTTGTGGTTCTCATCCTTTCCACCTGAACATCTTTATCCTCCCCTTCGGGTTCTTCAGGGTTTGGACAAATATCGCTGCCTCTTGGAGAAATTCTAAAACCAAAACAGTCTGTTAATAACAGGTTTCCAGTTGAAAAGCTTGTCGCAAAAATAGTGAACATTCTGCAGACTGCTCGACCATTTGAATAGATGAACTCTGAGTACAACGCAGGCTCCATTTTTCTGCTCTCTACTGTCTGCCTTGCAAACAGCCTGGTTTCCATCAATGAGGCAACTGAGGCTACTCTTACATCATCCTTGCTTTCTGCCTAGGTTTAATTTTCCTCGTCAGTTGTGGCTTTTTTAAAAAATAATAAAATAGTACATACTCTCTGGCAAAAGATTTGGGGCCACCATTTGCACGAAAAAGGCACCTAGCAACTGTAATTTTGACATGGATGGAATTCTGAAGACCTTGCAAGAACTGTGGATTAAAACAGTTGGAATCAGGGATGCATCCCAGAAAATCCAGGGCACAGAATCACCAGTAAGTGAGCACTGTCTTTTCGTAGGAATAGGTCAGAATCCCCCATTCCTGATTGTTACCAATTCAATTCAATTCAATTCAATTCAATTCAATTCAATTCTTTGCTTCATCATCCCCACCACTGAGGACTGTGGATTCTCAGCTCCCTCCTTCATACTGTTACAAATTACTGCTGTAAACAGATTTCCTAAATCATGGCTGTCATCTTGTCATACTCCTGCCCTAACACCTACTTCGCACTTGAACTTGATGCATATTTTGTAAGTTAGGCGAAGTTTCCAAACCACACCGGTCTCGGTTTCCCGTTATGCAATCTGCAAAATCTCCTCTATGCTTCTCTATTCCAAAACCCTCCAAAATTTAGCTTCAACTTAATTTTCTATTATCATTTGACACAAATGTAAAGTTCTTTCCAGCTGCCTTCTCAAATCTATAGGAAGGTGGTGTTTATATCAACTTTTGTTCTTTTGCTCAGACTATTCTATCTTCCTGGATTGGCTACACTTAGCCATTATTTTCGAGATTTGACCTCTCATATATAACTTTCTTCTAGTATGTAAGTGAAATTACGGTATTCCTTAATTTTTTGGCGTCTTATGTGTGCTAATGTGGCTTCTCTCACTGTAGCAAGCTCATTAAAATAGCATGAATTATAATAATTTTGTATAGTACACAATTCCTAGAAAACAATCCCGTGCAGTAATTTTTACGTAATCAACTTAGGCATATTAAAATGTTTTCCGCAATGAGTATTAAAATAAAACATGAAATTTTCTTTGAATTTTCTCAACCTGAACACAGGATCTTTTCTCATTAATTTCTTCCTGAACTTCATTTCCAGACACCGGAGAACAAAAACAAAAATGCAAAAGTGAAGGTAAGGCTAAGGGGAGAAAAAGACAATTAGTATTAGAAATCGCCATAAAAACAACAATTTCAGCGCTGGAATTTGTTTAAGGAGTTTGAGCATATGTACAAAGGTAGGTCTGATAACATTTTCACAAGTTTGAAAGAGAATCTAATGCCCAATGAAACTCTCAGAGCTAACTTCACTACTTTTCAGAGAAACCACAACAGACCAGATAGTAGTAAGTTGGTACTAGGCTATTCGTGCCATCGCGAACTTGGACTTCATACTCAGTGTCAGATGATTTTTACACACATATGGTCCAGATTTTAAAGCCCACGTGTGCGTGCATGCGTGTGTGTGTGTGTGTGTGTGTGTGTGTGTGTGTGGTGTTGTTTCAGACGCCTAAAATGCTGGACTTTTAAGGGCCAATATCAAACTTTTTAACTCAATGCTAAGCATCCAAATGTGTCCCTCTCATGCAAAAACATTTAAATGGAAATGTATTCTTACTATTAGCAGGGCCAGAAATCCAATCTGATGTTCTGAAGCTCCTAAATAATCCGTGGAGTCGGGAGAAATCTGCAAAATGAGGCAAGGCATGTTTAGATGAACCTCTATCTGTTCTTGAATCTCATCTCATCTAAGATAAACGAATGTCCATTAAATGACCTTGCCAGAGTTTTCTCTTGTGCATCAGGTAAAAGTCAATTTCTGCGTAATGTGTCTTCCTTGGTTTCAAGGTCACTCAGTGTCCTGTTATCCTGTGCTTGGCTCTAAGCTCAGACGCTTCTATACACTGCGTCAGCAGGATTTGTCCTGACCCATCAAAGCCATGGGCAGGATTCATCTTAAGACAAACCCTCTCCCCTAATTTCACCTGCCTTGCTCTCTACATCTGCTTTCCTTCTGTCTCTTCTTGTCCAACGGCCCTGGAACCATTATGTTGCTCTGTCCCTTGCTCCACCGGCTCTGAGAATAGTCCTGACAACCCCTCATGCTAAAGACAAAAGCTATTCGCCTGGAGTTTTCCATGGTTGTCATTAGATTTACAATACACAACAATTTTATGTGCATACATAATACACAGGCATAATACTTAAGTGCATGATTTTCATGAGAGTCACAATACATTTTGAAACATCCCCCAAATCTTTAGTAAATAAAGAGTAAAGAGCCAATTTTGTTTCTTGAGCTGTGTTTCCCAGGACCTTTTTCTGAAAATGTTAAGCTAAGATAGTGAATCTCTACCACCGCCATCCACCGTCACCGCCATCCACCGTCTAGAAAAGATGACTTTTTTTTTTCTCATTGAACAGTTTGCCAGGACCCTGGCGTTCTTTCAGATGATCTTGCTCTCCCACGTGCCTTGGTCACCCACTTTCAATAACTGGACCACATCCCAAATCAACTTCAGACCCCCTAATCTTTGCCCTGTCTATCATGTTTTATTTTTTCAGCTTCCTTGCTCTACTAGCCTTATTCCGTGATTTGGAGTTGGTGACCCTCCAACCCACCGACCCAACCCCTTTCTCACTGTCCACAAACCTCCTAATTTCCTTAACTGCGTCATTCCCTGGTCTGTTGTTACAATTCCTCCTTATACAGAACTGCTGCTCCTTTATCCTTTTCTTTGTCGGACTCACGCGGCAAAACACTAACCCTGACTGAATCCAATGCCACCTGCCCTGAACTGCATCCGAGGAGGAGGCTGTGATAAAACAACAACAACAAACCAACAACAACAAAGGCATCAACTTTGCTGACTTCACTTGAAAAGTAGGGCAAGGACTCTTTTAGTACTTCCTGTCAGTGCTACTGACTACTTTCTGAAATGATTGCTTACTATTCTCCTCATTCAACTATTTTCCATCTCCCTGTTATTCTTTTCAGCAAAACCAGAAGTCGCTGTCTCTAGGCCCTGTACCCCTTCCTCATTTCACATTATCGACTAAGCTTCCTCTTGTTGGGTTTTGTGTTCAACCTCCGTTGAGTTCTATCTTGTAAATATCACCAATGGCTTCCATGTAGTCAAATCCAGCGGTCTCTTCTCGGTTGTCAACTTTTAAGACCTCTGTGTTAATGGCTGAATCACTCCCTCCTTCCTGAAACATTCTTTATTGCCATCTGGCACACAACCCAGTGTACGGATGCTTTTAGTGTTTAAGGAGGGTTTCTGAGAAGAGATTCTGGCACACAACGGTCCCCCATTTTTTTCTCCTACCTCATGGGCTCCTTCTCAACCTGACTTGCTGACTCTTCCTCTTCCCAATCTTTAAATTTTGGAGTTCAAGGCCAAACCCTTGGCCCAGTTTTTATACTGACTCAGGAGGTTATATAATCTGGCCCCATGGCTTTAGATATCACTTATATGCTAATGAATCTCAGTAACCACATGCTGAATTTCAGACTCCAACATCCTACCGGCTACATATTTCCCACTGCATGCCTATTAGCAACCTTAAACCTAATATGTCTAAAATGAACAGAAAAAGCACATCTCATTAGCCTCCCACTAGGGTCATTTGTTCCCAGGAGAGAGGGTTATCATGAGAATTATAACATTCCACTACTGTGGAGTTGCCTTTGACCTTCATGAACCAAGGCAGAACTTCCTTATTGACTAACATGACCCTTGCCTATAAGAGAATGATCTCTCCAAAGACAGAGGCTTCAAATATGGTACAGATAAGGACTCCACCTACATTTTTACAATATTCTAAGCTATCTCCAATGGCCACACATTTCATGACCCTATGGCAGGTGTGAAATTACTTACCTCGGAGAAAATGAATAGAGAGCCAATCAGTGTGAAAGGTGGTATTAATATGGTGCAGAGAAATAGCCCTAGAAATCCATATTCATTTAGGTCCGTAGCAACTATTGAGAAGATGGTGATCTAAAAAATAAAGTGCAGCCTAATTTCACTAACGTGAAAGAATCTGAATTCTAGGATGTTTTCCGAGAGAGTGAGAATTCATCTCACAAAGGTTCCCGTTTTCAACTTTTGCCTCCTAAGGCCATACTGCCACCATGTTTGCTTTCTTTTTTTCTTTGTGACACGAGATTGTGTCACGATTCTGTATTGGAGTGACTGACATTTGTAAGACACAACAGGGCTTCTCAAATTCAGCGCGTGCACAAATCAGCTGGAATCCTTGCTGAAATTCGGATTCTGACAAAAGGGCTATTTCTTACACATTACTCTGGATTTTTTTTCCATTTCACAGCAGGTCATAGACACCTGTCTGGGTTTAGGCACACCAGCTATTTCACCTTCATAGCTGCACAGTATTTCCTTGACTGGATGTGCAAGGATTCCACGGTTTTGCCTTCAGAAAGTATGTTGTTTCCATGTCTCTGCCCGTGTAAATGATGGTCTACACAAACCCTTGTAGATCGACACTCACCGTCTTCAAGGAAACATTCTGAGATTCTGAGAAGTGTAAATGCAGGTTAACATTTATGTGAATTCGAATTTTCAACAGTTACTAACAGATAATTTTTCAAAACGATGGCGACACTCTATTTTCTTATAAACCATGAATCCGTGTGTATTTTATGCCTCCTCACTGACACAGGGTGCTACAATTGATTCCTGCAGGTGTCTTTGTTTTATTGCTGATATTAAGCAAACAGCTGTATAAGCTTACTATGTTTTTTGTTTTTAGTTTGGTTTTTAGTAATTTGTCCTTCCAGTGTTTATACTTTTTACTGGGCATTTTTAAAGGAATTGTATGGTGTTTTCTTAATTCATGCTGTTTTCCTCTGCTGGTTTGATAGCTGCTCATACTGAACCATCATCACAATCTGAAATAAATCACTGGCCTGCTTTTCCTCTTCTTTTAAATTCCTTCTGGGTTTTCTTTGTCATGTTTTTGTTTAGGGAACTGTCCTTGATTCTCCAGGCTAATTTGATTTTTTTTTTTTTTTTTTTTTTGCTCTTTCTTAGGATTTGTTGTTAAAGTTATGCTCGCTTTATAAAAGGAACTATTACACTTTGTGGATTTTTAAAATATAAATATGTTTGGGGCGCCTGGGTGGCTCAGTCGGTTAAGCGTCCGACTTCAGCTCAGGTCACGATCTCGCGGTCCGTGAGTTTGAGCCCCGCGTCGGGCTCTGGGCTGATGGCTCAGAGCCTGGAGCCTGCTTCCGATTCTGTGTCTCCCTCTCTCTCTGCCCCTCCCCCCGTTCATGCTCTGTCTCTCTCTGTCTCTAAATAAACGTTAAAAAAAATAATTAAAAAAAGAAAAAGAAAAAAAAAAGAAAATATAAATATGTTATAACCATGATTCCCAAAGCTATGCAATCTTCATGGATGTTTAACAGAATTCAGTGGTCCCGACCAGTGCTTTTATAGCATTTCTTATTTTCTTAAATTCTTTATTTTAGCTTATTTCTTGGTTGGATTAATTTCATCCTTAAATGGTTCATCTCTCTTCCACCAGCTTTATTGAGATATTATTGACATATAACATTGTGTAAGTTTAAGATGTACAATGGGATGATTTGACACACATATATATTGTGAAATGATTACCAAAATAAGGTTGGTTACCACATCCCGAACTTCACACAGTTACCATTTTGTTGTGACAATGAGCAGATTTAAGAGCTACTCTCTTAGCAACTTCCAAGTAAATGGTACAGCCTTGTTAACTATAATCATCATGCTGTAAATCAGATCCCCAGAACTTACTCATCTGATAACGAAATTTGTACCCTTTGACCAATATCTCCCTATTTCCCTCACCCACAGCCCCTGGTAACCATCATTCATTTCTCTTTTTCTATGAGGTTGGTTTTTTAGGTTCCAGATATATGTGAAATCATACACTATTTGTCTCTTCCTGTCTGACTTATTTCACTTAGCCTAATCTCCCCAAGGTTAATCCTGCAAGTAGCAGGATTATTATGGCTGAATAATATTCCATGGTATGTATATACGACATTTTCTGTAGCTATTCGTCTGTCAGTGGATAATTAGGTTGTTTCCACGTCTCGGCTATTGTGAATAATGCTACAATACACATGGGGTGCACGTATCTCTAAGAGATAGTGATTTCATTTCTTTCGAATAAATACCCAGAAGCAGAATTGCTGGATCATATAGTACTTGTATTTTTTTTTAATTTCTGAGGAAACTCCATACTGTTTTCCACGGTGGCTGCACCAATTTACATTCCCAGTAACAGTGTAAAGGATTCTCTTTTCTCCATATCCTTGCCAGCATTTCTTATCTTTTCTCTTTTTGATGATAGCCTTTTTAACAGGTGGGAGGTGATGGCTCAGTGTGGTTTTGACTTGCATTTCCCTGATGATTAGTCACATTAAGCTTATTTTCACGTACCTGTTAGCTATTTGGATGCGTTCTTTAGAAAAATGTCTATGTCCCTTACCCATTTTAAAATCGGATGATGACGGTGATGCTTACTTTGCTATTGAGTTATTTAGGTTCCTTACATAGCTCGGATATTAACCCCTTACTAGATCTATGGCTTGTAAATATTTCCCCCATTCCATACATTGCCCTATCATTTTGTTGATTGTTTGGTTTTCTGTGCAGGAGCTTTTTTAGTTTGATATTCTCCCCCCCTCCCCCCGCCCTGTTGATTTTGCCTTTAAGACATATATTCTTAAAATTATTTAAAAATGATTTAAAAATAAAATGATGTGTACTGAATGCGTACTTACAATTAAGAAGAAAAATGACCAGACGCCACTATTTTTCCTCCCATTGCGAAAAATGAATGAAATCACGTATGTCAAGAAAACCAGGGAAGAGACATATCCAATACTACACAAGATCTGAAAACAGAAATGTTAAGGTTGGATAACATAACTACTCTCCAGGAAAGTAGTCAGCCTTAAGCCTCACCTTTCCAAACCATGCTATAGGAAAGGTAACGTGAATTTCTTTAGTTTAAGATTAATCATGTTACGGCATTCATGAAATGCAGTCTAATAAAAGTATCTCATAACTTTTACCACTTACCTGAACTAACAGGTTTTGAATTACAAATATAATCTCATCTGGGCTGAACACGTAATCCATTATTTGCATGAGAAGGAGGATTAAGAAGTAGAGCGAAATATCCACCAGTGCCTGGCCAAACCAGTAAGCAGAAGGGTAGAGGCCTGAAATCCGGAGCTGGGAGTGAGCTTTGCTCTGGTAAAGGAAAGGAGGCATCATCAAAACTGCTGAACAGTTGAGAAATTGCAAATACGTGGTCACAAAATCATTCACTTTTGTCCCGTGTCCCTTTCGTATATCACACCGATTTAGTAACTGACACGGTCACTTGCCATACTCCTCTGTCAGGGGGATCAGTGGTGCTCCGGACCGTATGGTGACGTCACCGTCCAAGAGAGAAATGCACTCACATAACCAGCTCATGCTCCACCACCACATGACTGGGCATTGCCTCAGTGAGAAAATTCCTGTTCTTTTCTTTGCAATGCTACCCTTCCTTTTTTTTTTTTTTTTTTTAATTTTATTTATTTATTTTATTTTATTTTTTCAACGTTTTTTATTTATTTTTGGGACAGAGAGAGACAGAGCATGAACGGGGGAGGGGCAGAGAGAGAGGGAGACACAGAATCGGAAACAGGCTCCAGGCTCCGAGCCATCAGCCCAGAGCCTGACGCGGGGCTCGAACTCACGGACCGCGAGATCGTGACCTGGCTGAAGTCGGACGCTTAACCGACTGCGCCACCCAGGCGCCCCTACCCTTCCTTTTGCGAGAACACAAATTGTACACAGATTCAAAAGATGTAGGCTTGCAATTTCCCGTAAGACTCTTAAAATTTATGCTGGATGTGAACAGTCCATTTATAATTGGCATTTTATTTTAGGTCCAAGGAATGCTCTTCTAACAAGTCAATTTCATTACACGCTCTTTAGGTTGGCATAAGAAGACGTCTGCTAAAATTAATAACATAAAAATGGTCTTGATTTATTGCCTTGAAGTAAACCACATCGTTCGCTATTACATAGGAAAACGAGGAAGTTGATTTTGATATTGTGACCCACTATAAGCTACATTGTTGCAGTGACTGTCTTAACACAAGGCTTAAAATGTTACTTGAATGTTCCTAACAGTGAAGCACAAAAGTAATAAAAAATTTTAAATCTAACATTGAGTCTATGTAAAGACATTCGTTAGGAAAACAGTTGGAATGGAGACAAATATTCCGGAAAGGGGAATGTACCCAGAAAAAAAGCAGGAGAGAGAATAATAGTGAGGGCGTGTTAGAGAGCTGGACGTTTTCTGTTCGTTGATGTGTTTGTTTACTGAGCACACCATGTGCCTGACTTTGTGTTGGTCATGGGGTTCTTGGGGAGTTTGAGTTGCAGTGAGGAAGGTAGATAAAAGCAACATGCAAATAAATGTAGCAAAAGCTACATAATCAAAATTGTTCACATTAAAATTTAAGAAGTGGGTTGCCTGAGTGGCTCAGTCGGTTGAGCGTTTGACTCTTGATTTCGACTCAGGTCATGATCCCAGGTTCATGGGATGGAGCCTTGCATTGGGTTCTGCACTGGGCACAGAACCTGCTTTGGAATTTCAATCTTTCTCTCTCTCTCTCTCTTTCCCTGTCCCTCTCCCGCTCTCTCTCAAATAAATAAAATAAAATAAAATAAAATAAAATAAAATTTAAGAAGTAAAATTAAAAGAGTTAAGATAAGGATCACATGAGAGCCTTTAGGAGGGAGATGAATTGGGGGCACCTGGGGGGCTCAGTTGGCTAAGTGTCTGACTTCGGTTCAGGTCATGATTTCACAGTTCGAGAGTTTGAGCCCCGCATTGGGCTCTGTGATGACAGCTCAGAGCCCGGAGCCTGCTTTGGATTCTGTGTCTCCCCCTCTCTCTGCCCCTCTCCCACTCACGTTCCATCTCTCTAAAAAATAAATAAGCATTCAAAAATTTTTTTAAAAAAGAAGGGAGGTGAATTGTAATTAGTGTATCTGTCAGAGAGGGTTCTCTTGAGAAGGACCCGAGTTAGGATCTAAGCAGTGAGTGGGAGTGATACAGGTGACTGGTAGGGAGCATGGCAGGCAGAGAGAATAGGAGAGAAGACTTGCGTGGGTAGAGGTGATGCTCTCAGGAAACTGGAGAGAAGCCAGCAGGCTAGACATAGTCATCAGGGTGACAGTGATGTCATCTCAAAATGGAGAGAGACATCCGGGTCCAGACCATGCGTGGCTTTTCAAGCTAGGCAGCAAGGGTTTCATTCTTAGCCTTCGGTTTGGCAAGAAACTACAGAGGGGACTTAGGCAGGTAATCAATGTGGCCAGATGTGTGTTTTTAACTAATTGCTCTGTCACACGGTGTGGAGAGTGGATACGAAGACTAACGAGGATCCACACACAGTGAACAGCGGGAGGCTGATGTGCTCGTTCAGGAGAGAGATGTTAGTGGCTCTGACTAGGGTGTTGAAGGAGAGGGTGGG
This sequence comes from Panthera pardus, assembly GCF_024362965.1. Classification (NCBI taxonomy): domain Eukaryota; kingdom Metazoa; phylum Chordata; class Mammalia; order Carnivora; family Felidae; genus Panthera; species Panthera pardus. The sequence goes on along the minus strand of NW_026526876.1, from coordinate 24,081,393 downwards.
GGAATGTGGAAAGATTCTAAACATATTTCAGAAGCAAATTCCGTGACATCGCCATTGGCCGGCTGTGGAGGTTAAGGAGAAAGCCGTATCAATACCATGGGACTGCCAATTAAATTTGAATTTTAGATGAATATCTTAAAAAAAAAAATGTTTAGTACAAGTATGTTCCAACGGAAGGAAGCTCGAATGAACCTTTAAAGGGGCCATCTTTTCCAACAATAAGGCAAAGTGCTGTGCTGAGTTGGTTAGGACTTTGAGTAACTTGGTGAAGTTTCTGAAAGTGAAAACCATCCCTGAGTGGGGCATTGTGATGATGTCAGAAGGTTGTGGTCATCCATAACAACCTCAGTGATGAACCAGATGAAGGCTGCCGTTCCCTGTTAGCTGATGGTACCTCCCAAGCTTCCTGAGGTCCCAAATTTGTTTAAGAGAAGTAACCTTTGCTTCATATTTGTCAACCTTTTCTTTTTTTTTTTTTCTAATTTTTTTTTTAACGTTTTATTTATTTTTGAGACAGGGAGAGACAGAGCATGAACAGGGAGGGGGCCAGAGAGAGGGAGACACAGAATCTGAAACAGGCTCCGGGCTCTGAGCTGTCAGCACAGAGCCTGATGCGGGGCTCGGACTCACGGACCGCGAGATCGTGACCTGAGCCGAAGTCGGACCCTTAACCGACTGAGCCACCCAGGCGCCCCTTGTCAACCTTTTCTTAAAATGCCTGGCGATTCATTGTTGCAAGCACGCAAACTGGGCTCACCACCTCCGTGTAAATGGAACGATCATAGTGGAGAAGGGGTCTGTGAGTAACAGGAACACATAAGGACTTTGTTAACTCTTCTTACTTTATAGTCGCTGATGCTGCTCATTGCAATGTAAGGAGTAAAGCAGGCGGCGACAGGGATCCAGAAGAAGGCGTTACTCAGGTACTCGTGGTCATAAGACACGTGCTCCTGAAATCGTGCAGAACACATGAGCTAATGGCGGCTGGATGTATGGTTCATCTGTACTTAACTAAACCATTCAAATAAGTGAACTGGTCGAACCCCCCAGAGCACTTCCCAAGGTCCCATTTGCAACTTCTCACCCACACTCTTTCAATCCCGTGGTGCAGGAACCTGGGCATTTTGAACATGTATCCTGCTTAACTGGGGAAGAAGCAAACTCCACGGAGTTGTACCCGTTGGCTAAGGTCCCACAGTTAATAACTCGTGAGGCAGGCACAAAGCCTCTGTGCCTCTGACCTCATCATGATGGCAACATTTAGCCGATGTTTTAATAGACATCAGAGTGGGTGTGCTTTCAGTGGAAGAGCTATCTCGCTATGCTCAGCAACTGGGGCCAAATCAGTTCAGTCCAACATTTGCAAAGAATCGTTCCTTTAGCGCAACGAGGTGTGGAAGTGGCAAGTTCATATGCCTTCAGGGACCTGGCAGATATAGATTTCTTGAGGAAATAGGTGGTGGGGCTGGGAGAAGAATGGCCAGCACACCTCTACATACGGGCAGTGAATTTAAACAATTAAAAATCCTACGCAGGGTAAGGAGGGCCTTGCGCTTTGCTAGAAGCCTTAGTTTAATATGGGATTGGTTGTCTCACTACACAGCACGTCATCTGAGGTCAGGTATCATGTGTTACTTCCCTCTCCTCTTAGCCCCTCCTAAACCTCAGTGCCCTTCTGAGCACATAAAAACTGCTCAAGATGCTTATGCAGAGATTCAGCCCCGGACACGGTAGAGAAGACACCAAGGACCCATTTCATATCTTTCCCTGTGGTCACCCTTGTAGATTTTCCAGATCTGGGAGATCTTTGGGAATGGAAAAATCGCAATTAGTCTAAACAGCCAGCCTCCTTCCTCACAACTTGGTTTGTAAACGACATGCTATGTCCATGTGAGATCATACCCCACCAAAGTCAGAGTTTGGTAGGGGCTCAGCCTGGAGGGACCCCCAGGGACACCGGACGTCACTGGGTCACTTGGTCAGTTGAGGACATGCAGGAGTGGCTGGTTAAGAACACTCGGGAACGTCGAGCTCTGTGCTTTAGATCCAAGGGGGATGGGCTTGCAGAACTGTAGGAGAATGCCAGAAGCTGGGTGGGGAAATCAGCAGGGGATGCCCAAAGAGAATTTATCAACCATGAACTCGAGGTCAGCTGGGCTGGTGGGTAGCAAATACTTTGTAGTTAAGGCATCTTTGTAAAGGCAGGAACTCAGGGCGGGTTATCTGTTCATTCTTGGGAGTGCTCTCCTCTTGCCTATCCAGATTATTCACTAGCCTCTTCAAACATAATAGCCAAGGAAACATATCATCACTTCTTTATGTGGCAGTTTCCTTAGATGTGTAATATAATAATGATAATACTGTCCATCTTAAAAGTCTTATTAGGACATTGAAATATGATAATACATGTAAATCACACGGTAAATGTTCTAAGTATCTGAGGTTAACCTGGAGCCTCCTGTTGTGGGGAATAAGTTTAGGAATTCTCTGAGCCCCACGTGGATGGGTTCACAAGGCATAAAGAATTACAAAGCCACAGGATGCTCACACCCAAGTTTGGGTAAACAAGATTAAGTAAATAGGTATCGAGAAGGCGGGGCAAAGACCCCAATGCAAGGGTATATGAGGTAAAGAAGATTAGGGATTCTGGACGGATACACCCCGCAATTTAGTACCATAGCAGAAAGCTGCTTTCACTGGAAGAAAGGACCAAATCGGGTAAACAGGTAAATAGGGCTATTGGCTCTGCCTGGTGAAGCTGCCCAGAGCTAATTAGCAAAAGAAAGGTACCTTGTTGACCCTGAGGTTACCTGCTTTATCTGTCTTATCCCCTAGGCTGGCTAAGATAAACAGACATGGTGCCTCCTGTCTGCTGTTAACAACCATCTGCCCGGCGGCAGGATTTTGTTTTGTATTGACCCAAACGCCTAACACCGTGTATCTTCCAAACCCCCTTTCCCTCACACCCACCAGTTAGTGTTCACAGATTTATTGTCTCTTTGTGCCCGTCCATCACCATGTTTGTAAGCATGATCCTAATAAAAATGGAGCAAGGCCCCTTAATCGGGGCTCTTGTCTTCTCCTGGACATTAGCCAGCTCTCATATTTTAATCCTGCATCCCGCTTTCTTGTCTAGCAAGACAAGAAATTCTAGACCCAAAGTCTATGACATCCTGTGAACAGGGAGACAGTTGTTTCTTCTCAAGAGATTTCAGGAGGAAAGACTCTTGTGATGTGGTTGGAGAAAACGATGCCGTAAAGTGCTTATGAGGAACGTGGGGCAGCCCTCATCACACCCCAAATCTCTATAGCTTTCCAACAGCGTGCAAGAGGCACTCAACAGTCCTCAGAGCTCTTTCTGAAGAGGCACAGGTTACAGCAGAGGTGGAAGTTGTTAAACTACCTGCATGATGGGCACATCAAACAATGAACAAGGGAAACTGGAGAGAGCTTGGCAGTGAGGACATCTCGGCAGCGGCTGAAGGGAAATTCTGCTCGGCAACATCGAGCACATCTTCATCTACAGAAGGGACGGGGGTCAAAGCCAAGCACTACCGGAGACAATCACACAGGTCACCAAGGCTGTGGTGACAACATATGTAGAAGCTACCAGTGGCAGATGCAGCTAGAGAAGGAAGCGATGTCTCCACGGCACCATTTCTTTCTGTCTTAATCTCTCCATCCTTCCTCGTGGCTTCCAGCGCCAGCAACATTTTACTCAGAAGGGAGCAGAAAGGGGGGGGGGGGGCAGGGTGTCCAGAGCAAGATCAACTCTCTCCTTTCTACTCCAAGATGTTAAACAATAAAAGGAGAAAATAAAGGCCAAAGTCCACCGCAGCTCACCCACGCCAGTCCACATCCATTAGGTCAACAAAGTGACCCCATGGTGTTTGAATTGGAAAGGACATTGAAGCTTTGGACAGCACTGGAATCATTCTTACTAACAAAGAGCGACCAGGAAACTACAGAGTATTCCCAAGGTATCATATCAAGAAGGTGAAGGGAGATTCAACATGGCGGGGTATTAGATCCGCACACCACCCCCCCCACTGTGGAGATTCTGACTCAGGATGTCAGCAGACCTGGAAAATTATATTTTATTTTTTTAATTTTTATTTATTCTTTATAAGTTTATTTATTTATTTTGAGAGAGAGAGAGAGCATGCACAAGCAGGGGGGAAGCAAAGAGAGAGGGAGAGAGAGAATTCCCATGGTGACGGTGCAGAGCCTGACGTGGGGCTCGAACTCACCAACTGTGAGATCCTGACCTGAGCTGAAATCAAGAGCTGGACGCTTAACTGACTGAGCCACCAGGCGCCCCCCAGGAGATTAGATTTTACACAAGAACTGCTTCTAGTTTTAATTCAGCCCGGCCTCTGATCTAGTCAAAGCTGAACGTTCTTTAATGGAAACTTGGTGCACTCCCCAGAAAAATAATATTAAGAGTAGTTGTGTTAATAAGCACAATTTACTGAGTGCCTGTGGTTTTCTATGTTTATGTGCTTATTATTGGTCTTTACAATAACTCGGTCAACTGAACCTGCTGCTTGCATTGCCTTATTCACTTCTCAAGAAAACTTGTGATGAAATTTTTATCTGTATTTTTCTGTGGATTGCTGACCCAAAGCCTATGGAAGTCGAGTTGTTACAAAGTCCACAGAGTCTGGCCTTTAAGACTGGCTGTTTCAATGAAGTCCCATTACCACAGATGTGACAGGTGGTGACAGATCTAAGAGGAGAGGCCGTCATTTCCTTCTCCCAATTAATTATATTTTCTGCTGTTCCATTGACTCTAAGCCACCCAATTCAGGTTGCAATGTTACATAATCATTGCTAGATAGTGTGTGTCTGCATATATGTGTGTGTATGCATGAACGCAGAAACGTAAACTATACGTATTTAAAACATACATGCATTCAGGGTGCCTGGGTGGCTCAGTCGGTTAAGCGTCCGACTTTGGCTCAGGTCATGGTCTCACGGTTCGTCAGTTCGAGCCCCGCATCGGGCTCTGTGCTGACAGTTCGGAGCCTGGAGCCTGCTTCAGATTCTGTGTCTCCCTCTCTCTCTGCCCTCCCCTGCTTGTGCATGTGTGTGCGCTCTCTCTCTCTCTCTCAAGAATAACTAAAACACTAAAAAAAAAAAAAAAAAATTAAAACATACACATATTCAAGGACAAATTCACAAAAATTAACATGATATTGGGGCACGTGGGTGGCTCAGTTGGTTAAGCATCTGACTCTGATTTTGGCTCATGTCATGATCTCAGATTGTGAGATTGCGTTCCCTGTGCTGACAGCTGAGAGCCTGCTTGGGGTTCTCTCTCTCTCTCTCTCTCTCTCTTTCTCTCTCTCTCTCTCCCTCTGAAAATCAATAAATAAACATTATAAAAACAGACAAACAAACAAACATATTATGTCAGCATATTCAAGGGTCTTCTTGAAAACTTCTTAGGGCTCAAGGTAAATGAGATAATATTATACTTACTTCAAAATAAGTACTTCTGTCGGTCTGAATGCGCTCCGAAGAATTAAAGATCCCAAGCAGCCCATTGCTGATGATATCCATGAGGACAGGAAAGCAGTTCAGCCTTTTGGTGTTACATGCTATCGAGAATCTGTGACCCTACGATATAACAAACATGCATTCTAAGTCCTCAGGAAGCAAACACAAAATTTAGCGAAGGGATATGGTAGAAAATCATTTGACGTATTGACAACACGAGAAAGCCAAGGCACCGGAAGTGATTAACGTCACCATTCCTCATATTATCTGATTAATTCCTGATATACCACGAGGGACATCTTTGCTCTCTACTGGCCACGGCATCAGCCAGGTGGCTGTTGATGCCTCAACTCTCACAACACAAAATCCCTCTGGTGATTTTTAGCAACGTCACCATAAAAGTCCACAGAACAGCGTGTCTTTAACGTGACATTAGGCTTTCTTTCCAAATGCGACACATTCATTTTATAAATTACGAACGGGTGAATACTTGGAGGTAGAAGGCAGGCGGCTATCGTTATGAAAGCGTAGGTTTTCACAACTACGGATCCTGCGGTGGGAACGTCGCATGTAAAATCTCTTTTAAAATGACGTTTTAAAATCATTTCACCGAGTATGTCAGTCAAGCCATTATGTTGTATACCTTAAACTGATACAGTGCTGTATATCAAGCATATCTTAATAAAACTGGGGGAAAACATAAGGTAAAAAAAAAAGTTACATCTGTATCTGTATCTATCTTTAAAAAAAACATAGGACATATGTATACATATACATAACATAATTACTTCTCCCCCAGATAAAAAGAATATACGAGGGGCGCCTGGGTCGCTCAGTCAGTTGAGCATCCAACTTCAGCTCGGGTCATGATCTCTCAGTTCATGAGTTCGAGCCCAACATCGGGTTCTCTGCTATCAGTGCGGGGGGAGGGGGGTCCGCTTTGGGTCCTCTGTTCCCCTCTCTCTGCCCCTCCCCCACTTGTATGCACACACTCTCTCTCTCTCTCAAAAATATACACACATTTTTTAAAACTCTGGCAAAAAAAATAAGTAAATTATTATTTGGGCATGCAGTTTTGCAATCATAAATAAATTATGTGACGTGCATCTTATCTAATTACTTAAAGCAATGTTTATTGATATTAAGAATGCCATTTTTTAAAAATTGTTTTTCTGAGCACACTGGTAACTAACTTGATTAAGACGTACTAAGGACTAGTTTGATCGGAGGTAATTTCTACTAAATATGTTTTTAAGTTTATTTGTTATTTATTTTGAGACAGACAGGGAGAGTGAATGGGAGAGGGGCAGACAGAGAGAGAGGGGGACAAAGGATCCGAAGCAGGCTTTGTATTGACAGCAGAGAGCCTTATGCGGGGCTCACATTCGTGGACTCTGAGATCATGACCTGAACCAAAGTCTGACACTTAACCGACTGAGCCAGCCAGGTGCCCTGAAGGTAATTTTTAACTTTATTATTGGCATGGAAATTATTTCTGAAAATTAACTCTGACAAGTTGCCAATGGTCAGGCTTTGTGAGACTTACGTGCCGTGATTTATACATATAACATTGTCTTTTCGTCTTTTTTCATTTGTTTACTACAAGGATCTCTCCCCAAACTCCCATGGGGTCTAGGCAGATAATACACATAAGTGAAGTCGTGTGGAGAAAGAGTAACAGACGAATGAAGTCCAAGTCTAAACTGGGCAACTGTTTCGCAATTCCAAATGCAGACTGCCAGAATTAGCACATGAAGGGTTTTTTCAAGAGTAGCCAGAAATTTCAACTAAAAAAAAATTTTTTTAATGGTTATTTAGTTTTGAGAGAGAGAGAGAAAGAGAGAGAGAGCACAAGCAGGGGAGGGACAGAGAGAGAGGGAGACGCAGAATCCGAAGCAGGTTCCAGGCTCTGAGCTGTCAGCACAGAGCCCAATGTGGGGCTTCAACTCACAAACGGTGAGATCATGACCTGAGCTGAAGTCGGACGCTTAACGGACTGAGCCACCCAGGCGCCCCATAGAAAGTTCAACTTTTATATGAAATACACCACTCTTAAATATTGCCAAATAAGGCGGTCCTTCTCAAACTTTAATGAGCATACTAATCCCCTGCAGATTTTATTAACGTGCAGATATCCAGTAGGTGTGGAATGGGGTCTCAGAGTATGCATTTCTAACCAGCTCTTAAGTGATCCGCTGATGCTGATTCATGAACCACAAGTTGCAGGAAACTAAGGCATTTTTTTTTTAATATCAGATAGTTGAGCATAAATACTTATCTGAAGATTTGACCCATTTGTGTAGAGTTCAGCAGGTAAGACTTGAGATTTTTTCCCATAAAAATATACAAAAGCCTACTGTAAAAAATTGAGCACTGATTTTTTTTTGGTAACAAAACTGAAGTTCATAATAGATATTAATCAGATTTATTATTAGAGGATTCATCAAAATGACATTTGAGTTGAAATCCAATTGAGAATACAATTTAAATTAGTGATTCGAATGGAGCACAGTAGGTAAGATTTAAACTCATTATTAATAATAGTGCATACAATTTAATAAAGAATGAAATCAAATAGCATTTCATTATATGTTGCTGTGTAAATATTTATAGTACAGCTTCTCCTCTAAAAATAAGAGATATCCCACCTGTTTGTGTTAAATTGGCCTTGTATGTCAGTTGTTAGGTGTTATTCAAATGGCATTCATCCCCCATCTTTGGTGAGATCAGAGCCCAACATACCTTGTCGTCACCTGACACAGTGATAGCACCATTGTATGATGGCTCGTTTGGGCCATTTCTAGTTCCAAAGGCATCCACTTCCAAAGCTATGTTCTGTTGCCTCAGTGAATGTACGAAGTTATCAATGCTCGACCCTACCATGAAGGTAAAAATCAAAAGAAGCCAAAGTGAAGTCAAACAATGGTCAAGTAATATTTAAAAAAAAGAACAAAACAAAACAAGACTAAACTAAATGATGTCACCCAAAGCATACCATGACGACCATCTAAGGATTTCCTTAGAAAGGCAGAATTGATGTTGTGATACCCAAATCCATTCTCATATTGAAAGTATGACAAGATTACTTTACCTAGAGTCTAGCTATTGACATATAATTTCTGTTCATGTAGAAATACTACTCAAAATTAACATCATAATCCTTAAAGATCTTCTGTGTTCTTAGAAATTTAGAACAGATTTTTTCCCCCAGACCCCAAGAATGCATAACACTTAAAAAATGTTATGGAAAGACTTCAGAGATCAGTCAGTGACCTACCAACCACCCTTTTTGTTGCTTGATGTGATACACTTTAGGATTTAAGTAACCTCGCAAAACGTGTTTCTAAAAGAAACTCCCCAATCTTGAGTTTTTCACTTTTTAAATTAATTTCTTGTTTGGCCTCATATGTGTTTTCTAAAACATACAAGACTTTATTTTTCCCCTCATGGTTTATGCTGCCCGGGGAATCCTTCAACAGGAGCGACGCGGAAAAGTTACATTTGAGCCCCATGTTTACCTGTTTTATTGATGACCAGTAGGGGGGTCAGAGGAACTTGCGGTGGTTGTCCCGGGGAGAGGAAGTACATATTAGGAGCCAGTCCCCAAGAATAACTCTTTTGATATAACTCATAGAATAGATGTTCCAAAAGCTGAGGGCAAAAGCTGATGCCAAAAAGCAACAATCTACATGGAGGAGAACGCAGAAGAAAAAAATTCACCTATAGCGACCTTTGTAGACTTTTCAGTTTGAGTAGATAATGGGTATTATAATAGAAATACATTATAGACACTAACCAAACAAATGAATCATGCTTCCCACCTCCTCCCCGTTTCTTCTTTCTAAAATGAAATGGCTTCTACATATTTATGCTTGGTCTTTCTCTCTCTCTAAATGCCTCCCCCCAGCCTCCCCCGCTTTTGGAAATGTCATTCAAGCTCATGATGTTGGCTGAGTAGGACTCTTATTTATTTTTGAGAGAGACCTCAAGAGGAGGAGGGGCAGAGAGAGGGGGACAGAGGATCTGAAGTGGGCTCGTTGATGGCGAAGAGTTCCATGGGAGCTCGAACTCAAGAACCATGAGATCACAACCTGAGCCAAAGTTTGTCATTCAAGTGACTGAGTCACCCAGGCGCCCCTGGCTGAGTAGGACTCTTAAATCTCTCTCCAGTTCCCACTTCTTGCCTCTGTTTCCCTCTTGCATTTCTCCCTTTTTCTGGACCACCGTTGCTGGCAAATCACCAACGCCCAGACGTATCACTACACTCTGAACTTTTTCCCCCTCCTGTTCCCAATTACAACATTTTCTCATAAACCCAAGTTCCAAGGACCAATCATTTTCTGTTCATTTGTCTCTGGTAAAGTCCCTTTTCTGAATGGTTGAAAATGTCTATCGTAAAAAAAAAAGAAACAAGAAAATGTCTATCGTATCGTCATTGTTACATGCCTAGAAACATTTTCTCTTCCCCCTTTCGAGTCTGGACCTTAATTATCTCCTTCCTGACCTCTTTCAATATTGTCCTCAATGACTGTTTTTCTTGTCTCCAGAGTCTTCTATTTCCAAACCATTTTGTGCTGTTGCCCAATTAGGTTTCCTGGCAATCTGTGCTAATGATGTCAATCACCTTTCCAAATAAAAACTAAAATGTCAGTATTTCCTCATTATTCACAAAGCCCAGCTCTTCAGCTGTATGTAATATAGCATCAAAGTTATTTTTACTTTTCTGTGTACTTTATGTTGTAATTCACTTAACTCGATACCAATCGACCTTTTGACCTTTCAGGTGGCTCCAGACTCAGTACTGCCCCCTCTGCCTGAATTTCCATCCTTCTTTCTTCCCTTAACTAACCGTTACGTTCTCCTACACCAAATTCAATTTCTCCCCCGTAGAAAATTGTTCTTTTCCGATGCTCATATTGGAGCATCATCTTTCTCATACTGAACACTCTGCTTGCCGATATTGCCTAATCTTGTAGCGTGGTTTTTAGTGTACGTCTAATCACCCCCCCAGACCCAAATCTCACGCCTGATTTATTTTGATAAGTGTGGCAGATATGCAAACATAGCGTGTTAGGCAGAGGTGCTAACAAATGTTTTTTTCTCTGAATGAGTCCCGCCTGGAGAGTAGGGTTTTTGCAAGGACCTATTACTCAGCAAAGAGCCCGAAGCTATAGGAAAATCAAGCGGGTTCCAGACAGCAGCATGAAGCTGGGGCGAAGACACAGGCTGGCACAGGGCTCCTTGGGTCAAGAGGCAAGTCTGGAGGATGGGACCTACGTGCTAACTGCCACGCTTCTGAAACACTATTTCAACCCTTTGGGGAGAGCAGGTTCTGTGTGAAATTAACAGAAACCCCCCAATCGGTTAACCTGGTTTAATTACATACCCACCAAAGCAATTAGAAATTGCTTTCTGTGTTGCGAAAGACCGTAAGCAAGGGCTCAGAGCACGGACCAAACATATCTGAAACCCTCAGGTACTCACATGGTCAACAGAGTTTTTTTTTCACTCTTTAACTTCAGGAGGCGAACTTTTGCTATGGCACAGAGCTGCTGCCTCCAGAGAGCCACGCCACTGATTAATTTCTTTGTCTCGTTAAAGGAGGACAACGCTTGCTCTAGCTCAACAAGGCTCCCGGTGTCTTTCGTCCTAGGACCTTGTAACTCTCCCCAAATTCCAGTATCTATAAAACACAAAATCAGGAATTTATGCTGCGTCAGCTTAGATGCGCTTTACTTATGTGTCTCTATGACCGTATCTTTTCACCAAATGGTGTCAGAGTAGAAATCTTGGGCAAAGATGTGAATAACCTAATTCATGCCATTTCTAGAGCAACTTAAAAAAATTTTTTTTAAAATGTTTATTTACTTTTGAGAGAGAGAGAGAGAGAGAGAGAGAGAAAGAGACACAGAGTGTGAGTAAAGGAGGGGCAGAGAGAGAGAGGGGGGGGACACAGAATCCGAAGCAGTCTCCAGGCTCTGAACTATCAGCACAGAGCCTAACGTGGGGCTTGAACTCACGAACTGCGAGATCGTACCCTGAGCCAAAGCCCGACGCTTAATGGACTGAGACACCCAGGCACCCCTAGAGCAACTATTAAAGGAAACAAAGCAAAATAAGTAAGTAAATAAATAAGGTATAATACAAGAAGGAAAACTAATGACATAATAAAAGAAATCTTGTATTTTATTTAAAAAAAAATTTCTTTTTGTAATCTTTATTTATTTTTGAGGGAGAGACAGAATGGGAGTGGGGGAGGAACAGAGAGAGAGGGAGACACAGAATCCACAGCAGGCTCCAGGCTCTGAGCTGTCAGCACAAAGCCGGACATGGGGCTCAAACTCACGAACAGTGAGATCATGACCTAAGCTGAAGTCGGATGCTTAACCAAATGAGCTACCCAGGCACCCCTTGTATTTTCTTTTAAAAAAGCTTTGTGTCTACAGCTTTAAAGGACTTTGTTCATTCTAAGGAAATCAATGAAAAGAAATCCATATTTAGCCTGGAAAAATCTACTCATTGCAAAAAGATAAGCTATTTAGTATTTCTGACTGAGGTGGGAAACCTGGTATATATAGAACCCTCTCCAGGCACCGCCCCCCCAGCCCCAAAAATACGAAATTGGTAGAGACAATACTTTTTTTAGTAGTCATGATTGAAAATTAAAAACCGAAGTGACCTCTTTTGGAAGACAAGCCTAGAGCAACTGATCTACTCTAGACTTTTAGAAAGCAACAATATATGTCTATTAAAAGTTAAGTATAACCATAAGTATATAACTTCAAAAGTGGATAAAAGGGAAAAAGAGGTGTTTTTTTAAGTTTATTTATTTATTTTGACAGAGAGAGAGTAGGGGGCAGAGAGAGAGGGAGACAGAGAATCCCAAGTGGGTTCTGAGCTCATAGCAGAGCTCGAACACATGAACCGTGAGATCATGACCTGAGCTGAAGTCTAAAGTCAGATGTTTAACTGACTGAGCCACCCAGGCGTCCTGATTTTTGTTTTTTTAAGTTTATTTATTTTTGAGAGAGAGAGAGAGCATGCATGTGGGAGGAGAGGAGGGGCAGAGAGAGAGGGAGAGAGAGAGAATCCCAAGCAGGCTCCATGCTGTCAGCCTGGACCCCACGCAGGGCTTGATCTCATAACCATGAGATCGTGACCTGAGCTGAAATCAAGAGTCTGAGGCTTCACCGACTGAGCCCCCCCCAAGGGTCCCCGAGAAAGAGGTAATTTTAAAAACCCGCTCAATCAATTAAAACATAGAAAATGAAAAAAAATAAAAGAAGCTAGTAAAGAGTACGCCAAGTAGGATGACACATAAACCAGAAATAAGGAATTGCCTTAGATTAAGTAGAGACGACTTTCCAAGGAATGACAATTATTCTGACAGCAAACCTTTCAACAGCAACGATGGAAGCTGAAGACGTTGGAATAATATCCTCGAATTGATACGAGAAAAGTAACTGTCAACATTCAATTCTAATTTTCTTTTCTCTGGGGCACTTATATTACATAGTTATTGTCTGCTCCATGAGGATCTAGTCTTGTGCCTTGCTATACCCTTAGTAAGACATGTGGTACAAAAATCAGGAACTCAAGAATGGGGGCCAGCACTGAGAGAAGAAGGAGACAGAAGAGATACCTCTCTTCTCTGCTTTAAGTTTACCCAAGACCAGACTGAATCAGAGCAGCTCCAAAAGCATACAACCTCATCATTCAAAGTGTATTTTCAAGATAGGGTAGTCTACAGAAAGACAAAATGAAAGCTTCTTTTTGTTTTGCTTTTTTACCTGATTCACCAATAGCTGATTTCCCTTCTAATTTCAAGAATACCTCATTCAACGTTGTCATGGAAACACCATAATCCTCAATGCCCTGATTAGAGCATCTATCAAGATCCCTGTAAAGATCTAAAAGTAAGCACAAAAATACATCAAAAGAACATAATGTGAAATGAGATTGGTAATAGCTGTATTTTTCAACAATAGAAAACGTGTGATAGGCCAACAGCATTCATAAGAAACAAAGCTATGGTACAGACATTCTCTTATTTCTAAAATAACCTAAACTACAATGTGTTTCTGAGTCTTGAGTATAAAATTGTAAACATCTGTGTTTCATTAGAAAACTACATATGCAGTGTTCTTTAAAAAAATCTTATGTTTTGTTTACTCTCTTTTTTAAAAAATTAATTCTGTTTGATTATGGGGAGTTTAATAAATGGACTGAATGCTTGTGTCCCTCCCACAGATCCATATGTTGAAACCCTACCCTCCAGTGTGATGGTATTAGGAGGTGTATAATCATAAATGAGATTAGTGCCTTTGAAAGAGTCACAAGAAAGCTGGCTTCCCCTCCCTGCTCCCTGCCATGTGGGAATACAAGGTGAAGTCAGTACTTTGCAACCCCCAAGAGGTATCTCATTGAACCCAACTGTACTGGAACCCAAATCTGACACCTCCCAGCCTACAGAGCTCTGAAAAATAAGTGTCTGTTGTTTGTAAGCCACCCAGTCTATGGTATGTGTTACAACAGCCTGAACTAAGGCAGGAAATGTTCAATCTTAAAACCCCATTAATTCAGGAATATTATCCCCAAAGCTGAGAGAAGAATGCTGTTAGGAATAACTGGTAGGCAGTTTAATAACACATGCAAAAGAACTAATGTTTATAGAAATAATTAGGTGCTATGCATCCATCCTTAGTTTAAAAATATATATAAATTAAAGGGAAAACAATGTATATAACTTTGCATTCACTCTCTCTCTCTCTCTTTTCCAGCATCTGACCATGATATGAAGATTACACAGAGTTCTCAAAGAAGGTAGGTCTTTTTAGGGATTTTGAAGGTTACTTTTTTTTTTTTTTAAAGATACTGGGAATAATTTTTGGGTAGTTCAGGAAGGTTGGAAGTAGAATGAAAGATAATTCAAATATTGGGAGAAATGAAAGGTTTCTATCTCAACGCTGTGTTAGATAAATAAAAAATACAGATGTAGTCATGATTTCCAATGAGTTCTAAGGGTTGGTTCTTTTTCAGCCTTTTTCTAAATTGTGCACCCCTCCTTTGAAATGCATTTAAAACGTAATCATGGAATGCTTGGGTTCGTGGGTTTCATAAAGATTTCTGTTTTCACAAGCATACATGTATCCAAGACGTGGTGTATGTGTCCAAGAGTACAGTTACTTCACTGATTCTAAGATAAATACATTTCATCTTTTCTCAACATATTTGGAATGAGCATGCATCAGGAAATGCTGGTGTGTCATTTTATTGATTGATTGATTGATTGATTGATTTAAATTTATTCTCAGGTTAACTAACAAACAGTGTAGTCTTGGCTTCAGGACTGGATTCCCATGATTCATCACTTACGTATATAACACCAACTGCTCATCCCAACAAGTGTCCTCCTCAATGCCCATCTCCCGTATACCCTATCCCTCTACCCCCTACCGCCATCAACCCTCAGTCTGTTCTCTGTATTTAAGAGTCTCTTATGGTTTGCCTCCTTCTCTGTTTTCATCTTATTTTTCCTTCCCTTCCCCTATGGTCATCTGTGGCAGCATTGTTTCCTTCCGTGTCTTTCTTGGCAGCACCTCCTATAGCTGAAGCTGTCTTAGATGCTGTGAACTACCATACGTTCCATGTCAGGTGTTTTTCCAGGTCTGTGTTTATATTTAATATTTTAATAATCAATTTAAGTGTATTAATCATTTAATCCTCATAATTGAGGAACTATAAAGCTCATACCATCATTATCCCCTTTTTACAAGTAAGGAAACTGAGGTACAGAAGAGTGATATAACCTGTCCAGGATAACAGAGCTAGGAACAGCCTTGCTGCGATTTGAATCTCCCCAGTCTGGCTCTGGAATTCCAGCTTTCAACCACTGCACTCCACTGTCTGATGCTATATTTCTATATTAGCCATGATTATTGATGCAGGCGTATTGATTCAAGCAGGTAGCAATGGAGCCAGTATCTTCCATTAAAAGTTGGCAAATTCCTTGAAGTCCAAGTACACACATATTTATGGTTACACTTAAAGAAATGCAATCTACCTCAAAATTCTTGGCAAATGAAAGCATATTGGGAGACCAGGTAGAAAAGTGGGAACAGCAATGAGCTTCCGGGCTTTTGTACTTGCAGCAAAGTGGTGAATTTAGAATGTTTGGCAACACACTGGTGGATCATCATTACTATTCATTTACCGAGATTATAACATTATGTCACGATGTTGATCATAAAACCATCTATCTGCATTTGGCATGCTATTCCCTTAGGCCCCGTTCAGTACTCTGCCCTCTTTTCACAGACCTCTCCTTGTCCAGACCACACTCTCTCATTCATTCCTGAAACAAATGTCCTGAATATTCTTAATTTTACCTTGATGTTCTCCTGCCCCCCTTAACTGCACATACTTCCACTTGAAGCATATTGAGTATCTTTGGGCTCAGTTTACTAATAAGTGATCTGGGGATATCAGGGGCTAATACTAGCTGGGACTTTGGGGGATATTAAATGATTAATGCACAGTTCCATGCACTTAGCAAGCATAAAGATGTCAGCCATCATTCTGAATGCCGCTGTTATTGTTAGTAACATCATTGAAAACCATCCCGCGGTGTCTCCGTTCTGTTACCTGGAAATTTGTTTGTCCTTTCCAAGGGCAAAATATATACAAGCTTTTCTTCACTTTGTGCTGTTAATTTGGCCTCAGGGATGTGCTGCTTAACAAGTGATGTTATCCTGTCCGGATCGCACATTTCATTCAGGTGCAAACTGACATTTAAAAAGAGTGTGTTAAAGCCATTTTTTATCCACCACCATCTCTACAAACAACTGTAGCGTGTTTGCCACTTCCTTAATATTTATGAGACACAAATGTACATGTATCTAGGATCATGGAATAAGCAAGACTTAAAAATATGTAGTCCAGATAGAGTCCACAATGATATAGTCCAAACTGTATAATCTAGAGGCACTGGTGTAGGGATAATAACTCAAGGGTTATTATTTGGAGGCAAGAGATATATCAGCTAGATGTAGGCTGGGGTGAAGTGGAAGAAATGCCCGATTTGGTCTCCATCTACCCACAAGCTCAGTTTTGAATTTTCCCTTTGCAATAAAAGGGTTTTGCAAAAACCACGAACATGGTGAAAACAAAGACAGAGGTGGTGTGGTACGGTCATTAAGAACATGGTCCTATGTCCCACTGATATACATTCCAGAACTCAGGCTTAATGTCTTCCAGCATCAAGTTTCCAAATTTCCATCAAAATTCCATGCAGTTTTCCAATAGTCAGTTCTCAAAGAATCTCGAAAGACAGAATAAAATAAAGCATGCGTGTGATCATACCAAACCTTGCACCAAGTAAACCCTCAATATATGTTATCTAATATTTTTTTTTTTTGGGTCCAAAACTTACTCAAGTCAAAGGTGATCTGCCTTTGTGGTGAGAACATATAAAGCTCTTCATGAATCATTGGATTTTACATATTAAAATTTTTTTAATGTTTTATTTATTTTTGAGAGAGAGAGAGAGAGAGAGAAACAGTGCGAGCGAGGGAGGGCCAGAGAGAGACACAGAATCCGAAGCAGGCTCCAGGCTCTGAGCTGTCAGCACAGAACCCGACATGGGGCTCGAACCCATGAACCTTGAGATCATGACCCAAGCTGAAGTCAGATGCTTATGGGACTAAGCCACCCAGGCGCCCCATCATTGGATTTTAGAAACACCATTTTTAGTCACACCCATTGAAATTTCCTGAGGCTATCGAATGGTGAGGGCATCACAGTTGACTTTGATGACATAAACCTGAAAAACCCATTTTAATTAAAACTATTCTGTGTTTACAAGGCCCTTATGTGATATGCTATCCAGGATCCCAAACAGAAAGAATACAGTACATTCCCTAGAGGAGTTAGGAACATAACAGTAATATAAAGCACCAAATTATAGAAGAAGTGAGTGAGGGAAGTTGAGCTAAGTCAGTTAAGCACTTGGCACCTTGTCAGGTATTCATTCATTCAATATTTTTAGTCTTAATTGCAATGTGGGTATTATTACCACTATTACGTCAATGAAATTACTGAGGATCAAAGAAGTTAAGTAAATTGTCTAAGGCGACAATTCAAAATAGTGTTTTCAGAGCTCCAGAAAAGAGAATACTTATTAAGGAGAAAATATTCAGAAAAGACCTTCAAGATTGGGGGGCACCTGGGTGGCTCACTCGGTTAAGCATCCAACTCCATTTGGGCTTAGGTCACGATCTCGTAGTTCATGAGTTCAGGCCCTGCATCGGGCTCCTTACAGTGCAGAGCCTGCTTGGGATTCTGTCTCTCCCTCACTCCGCTCCTCCTGTAAGTGCGCTCTCTCTCTCTAAGTAAATAAATAAAAGAATGGATAAGATGTGAACTTGGTTAAAATGGGTCGCAGGAGGACATGTCAAACAGACATCCCACTTTAAGCGGAGAGAAGACAACAAAACTATGGAACATACTTAGAAAACAGCGAGTGATTCATTTTATTTTATTTTATTTTTTTAAGTAGGCTTCATGCCCAGCACGGAGCCCAATGCGGGGCTTAAACTCACAACCTCGAGATCAAGACTTGAGCTGAGATCAAGAGTTGGACACTTAACTGACTGAGCCATCCAGGTGCCCCACAAGTGGTTCATTTTAGTTGGAAAGTACTGATTCCGTTGGATCATACTAAGCAATCATGATGGAATAGTAGATTTGAACAGGTTAAACACTCAGACTAAATAATGGAGGGAATTTAACCACATCTAACCACTGAGGATGAAGTGATTTAAATTATGCTTTAAGAAATATTAGTATTTTTAGTGGGAAGTATAGGAAGAGATTCACGCCACACCTAGAATCTTGGTCCAAAGATTCTGCCACTTATAAATGATGTGAGACTGGGCAGATTATCAAAACTCTCTGACATGTCAGAGGCTAATAATGCCATCTTCTTACAGTTATCTGAGGGATTAAATATGATTATATGACTATTTCATACATAAGTTATCTCAGCAAGAATGCAGAATACAGCCAAGTGATAGACATTACTAAATAAGCATACTAATTATTATCAGGAAGAGAAGGAGATAGAAATGAATGAGGGGGAAGATGAAGTCAAGGAGAACAGAGAGGAGACTACTGAGATTGTCACAGCGAACAAAAGTAAGCATTGGAAAATGATCAGGAAGGCCTGGAATGTCACTAAATTTCTCTTTGCG
Organism: Panthera pardus; assembly: GCF_024362965.1. NCBI lineage: Eukaryota > Metazoa > Chordata > Mammalia > Carnivora > Felidae > Panthera > Panthera pardus. The sequence goes on along the minus strand of NW_026526876.1, from coordinate 24,062,641 downwards.
AGTGATATGTTGTGAAAACACTTTCCAAAAATTTTGTTTAAACTTAGCTCACTCATCCTTATATCCGTGTCTACGATCCTACCTGTTGCTTCATTCTTGCTAAGAACGGTCAGTTGTGGGGTCATTCTAACACAGCTCTCTTGAAATGGTCTTCATAATTTTGTAGCCTTTTCTAACCTACCGATACTGAGATCTCCTGCCCCCGACATGTTCCAACATGTCCCCAGCAACACAGGCTGTACCTTAAATGGTAGCCGATGCCCCATTTTTTCTTCAGGAACAGGGAAGAGCCTGCACACTTCAGCCTCCCGTTGGATATAAATACCTTCCTGTCTAAGCAGAAAATAAAAACAAGAAATTGCATTACAAGGTAATTCTCTCATTGTTTATCAAAGAACAGATCCATCAATAGATAGTGTATTTTAGGAGCACGATCCACTCAGATACTTGCATTCTAATTCTAGTCATAGGTAAGCCAGTTTCTTTATCCTCCAGTAACTAAAATGATACATTAGTTTATTCTCTAATCTCTCTAGAAAAGTTATCACACGATGAGAGGCTCTGTTTCAAGCCACCTGACATTCCTACTGAATAAAACAGAAGATATTTTTAAGAGCATGCTATATATTTACAACCGATGAGTTATTTTGCAACAGGATCAGAATCCATCTATGGGACAAGGTGCATGGAGATGTAGATGCTCAGAAGGGTGACAGCAAGTCTCCTGTCTTGGTTCATGACAGTCACACGCAAGGCAGTTGTGTTGGAATTTATCTACACATACCGTGCACATCCTCCCTAATTTCCCACTAAGATACATGAAAGAAAACCAAGAACCACCATGAAATGACATGAATGGAACTTGAGGGCATTAGGCTAAGTGAAATAAGTCAGAGACAGAAAAAGAAAAATACCATATGATCTCACTTATATGGGGAATCTAAAAAAAAAAAAAAAAAAGAATTACCAGCCAGGATGTCAGCCTCATCCATAAACTGGGTACTGAAGAGAATGACTCTATCAGATTTCCTCTCTTTTAGAAGGTTCCATACGCGGTGCCTTGACAAAGGATCTGATCCGGCAGTTGGCTCGTCCAATAGTAAAACCTGCACCATAGAGAAATGTAAATCATTTTCCCCTTTCAGGCAACATTTTTAAAAAAAGAATAGACGTGTAAATGTATTTGGGAGAAATACCTTAGTCCGTAATTTTCCATTTGAACAGTTCTCTTGCATTTATCATTTGCAAATTCAGTCCAATTGAATACAATAGTTCCAGACTCCTCAATCTCATTCACCAGTAGTTTTGGCCCCACTTACCTGAGGGTTTCCTAAAATGGCAATCCCAAAAGTTAGTTTCCTTTTTTGTCCACCACTTAAATTTTGAGCAAGAATGTCTTGAATATTTTCCATCTCCAAGTCCCTTAAAACTTGTTGTACCTAATGAGAGAGAAAGAAAGAAAGAAAGAAAGAAGAGTAAGAAGGAAGGAAGAAACAAAAGAATGAAAGAAAGAAGGAAAGAAAGAAGAAAAAGAAGGAAGGAAAGAAAGAAAGAAGAAAAAAGAAAGAAAGAGAAAGAAGGAAAGAAAGAAGAAAAAGAAGGAAGGAAAGAAAGAAAGAAAGAAAGAAAGAAAGAAAGAAAGAAAGAAAAAGAAAGAAAGAAAGAAGAAAAAAAGAAGGAAAGAAAAAAGAAAGAGAAAGAAGGAAAGAAAGAAAGAAGAAAAAGAAGGAAGGAAAGAAAGAAAGAAAGAAGAAAAAAAGAAAGAAGGAAAGAAAAAGAAAGAAAGAAAGAAAGAAGAAAAAAAGAAAGAAGGAAAGAGAAAGAAAGAAAGAAAGAAAGAAAGAAAGAAAGAGAAAAAGAAGGAAGGAAGGAAGGAAAGAAAGAAGGAAAGAAAGAAGGAAGGAAAGGAGGAAGGAAGGAAGAAAGGAAGGAAAGAAAGAAAGAAAAGAAAGAGAAAGATAGAAGGAAAGAAAGAAGGAAAGAAGGAAAGAATGAAAGAAAGAAAGAAAGAGAAAAAGAAAGAAGGAAAGAAAAAAAGGATGTTTAGTTTAAAACCCAACATGTTTGTTTTGAAACGCTATTGGGGTGCCTGGGTGGCTCAGTTGGTTAAGTGTCTGACTTCAGCTCAGATCATGATCTCGCGGTTCTGAGCCCGAGCCCCACGTCAGGCTCAGGGCGGACAGTTCAGAGCCTGGAGCCTGCTTTGGATTCTGTGTCTCCCTCTCTCTCTCCCTGACCCCTGCTCGTGTTCTCTCTCTCTCTCTCAAAAATAAATAAAAATTAAAACAAAACAGCAGCAAAAAACCCAAAAAACCAAAACAAAAAAACACCACTATCGTTTTGCTGTTCGTCGCTAAGGGCCTTTTGCCATTTAGATGATGAACTGTGTAGGAATAACACGTATACATCTAGAGTTTTCTAGATAAACAATTTCGTGTTCATGGCTGTGTGACATCGAATATGTCCCTCTACCTCTTGTTCCACTTCATGTGGTTGAATCCCTTTTATTTTGGCAAAAAGCCTGAGATTTTCTCTCACGGTGAGGAAGCCAAATTGTACGTTGGTTTGTGGACAGACTCCAGTGAGCTTGCTGATGGTTTCCGAGTCCGCCATTTCCGAAAGGCTGTGATTATAGATGGTGACTGAACCTAGAAGTAGAAAGGTTGACGGTTAGCGTGAGGATAACACTTGACAGTTAGCATCAGGACAACACGTTCATTTAAGATGTTTTAAAGTGAAAAACAAGTGGAAAACAATCTCTAGAATCTTCTATTTATTTTTGGGGGGCGGGGGCGGAGGGAGAAAGAATCTGAAGCAGTCTCCACGCTCAGCACAGAGCCTGATGACATCATGGGGCTCCATGTCATGGCTCTGGGATCATGACCTGAGCCGAAATCAAGAGTCGGATGCTTAACTGACGGAGGCACCCAGGCGCCCCTCACTAGAGTCTTATATGCACATTTCCCTATAAGGACTACACTGTTGACTAAAAATGTAACGCTCAAAATTCACTTGAGCCAGTCGGAATGCCAATTAGTAAATATAAAGCTATTTATCTTGAAATATTTACACCACAAAGACTTTCCTTTTCTCTTTTACGAACTATTGAAACTCATTTACGAACTATTGAAATGAACCAGCAAAACGCATTAGCTAATGAAATGCACCGTTCATTCGTTTGCCCACGTTCTTGCCCATAATTGTGTCTCACCTGACGTTGGGGCCGACAGTCCACTGAGCATATTCAACAGGGTCGTTTTCCCGGCTCCACTGTGACCAAGGAGGGCAGTGATCTGGCCTTCGTATATGTCAAATACCAGACCTGGCATTATTACAAAAAAAAAAATCCCACTCAGAGCTACATATTAACCTTACATTCTCCAAAATTTTTATAATTTCTTATAGCATGTGCATATTTGGCTAGCAGTATTCAAAATAAAATTCATCCCCAAATTCTTCCCTTTAAAATGGCATCTCCTGGGGCACCTGGGTGGCTCAGTCAGTTAAGCGGCTGACTCTTGACTTCGACTCAGGTCGTGATCTCATGGTCATGGGTTCAAGCCCCACATCAGGCTCTGTGCTTATAGTGCAGAGCTTACTTCAGATCCTCTGTCTCCCTCTTTCTGCCCCTCCCCTGCTCATACTCTGTCTCTCTCAAAAATAAATAAATGTTTAAAAAATTGAAAAAAAAAATAAAGATCATATACTAGGGCTAGGGAGGGGATGAGGTGAAAGTAAAGCGTATCATGACATAGTCATACATCTTTCAAACCCCTAAGGTATCTATGGCACACCTTGACTTTCTAAAACTGTTATATATTTTTTTAAACGTTTATTGACTTATTTTGGAGAGACAGAGACAGGGTACAAGCAGGGGAGGGGCAGAAAGAGAGGGGGAGACACAGAATCCGAAGCAGGCTCCAGGCTCTGAGCTGTCAGCACAGAGCCCGACACGGGGCTCGAACTCACAAACCGCGAGATCGTGACCTGAGCTGAAGTCGGACGCTTCACTGACCGAGCCACCCAGGTGCCCCTAAAATTGCTATACGGTTTTTAACTTGCTTGGAAGGAAACATGATGTGTTCAAATGGAGGAGAGTAGTGGTATTTGGGACCCCCACGAAGACAATGCAACAGTGAGGCGTGGTCACCAGATCAAACAGCCTTGTCAAATATGAGGTTAGTGTATTACCTTTCAAGGCCTCTACTTTTTCGTGGTTTCCTTTTCTATATTCTTTTTTAAGATTTCTTATTCTGGAAAAAAGAAGAGAATGTCTTAAGGACGTTGTAGAAGTAGATAGAGGATTGAGAAATCAAGTCTTTGGGGCTGTGAGAAAATCTGGGGGCTCTTTCCCTCACACAGGCCCAGGTGGCCGGAAAGGATTTACTGAGGAGACAACAGCAAATGGCACGGTGAACAAATTTTGAGCAGAGACCCGGGGAATTGAGGGATTTCTAGTTGTTTGGAAATACAGCAAGCAGCATTGAATAAAACACGGACATCATCTCAGAAGGGAGGACGTTCATGCTGTGATACCCTAACTTGGGTTTTCTTCCCATGTCTCTGGATGCCTGACTCCCCTTTTCTGCATCATCTGCCTCTTCCTTTTCATCTTATTAATCAGGAAGCAAGGAGGGGAGACACCAAGTGTGTCAGAGAAAAAGGAGATAAGCATAACAAGGGACACGATGACAGTGTCTGTTATAAAGCGAGGAAGCACAGAAAGAGAGAGAACAGCGCAACGAAGAGAAAAAAAAAAAGCAAAAAGAGACAAATGGAAACATGAAGGTTATTTATTCACTGATATTTGTCGTTCTGCATAAGATAGCAGTAAGTGCAAATGGTGACAACGTTGCTTCTGACAATGAGTGTGGCCTTTTGTAAGTACAGCAGCCTGGATGCATGCGTGGTGGACCCAAAGAGGCCCCTGGGAAAATCCGTCACATCTGTGTTTTTCCTCCTAGGTCTCTGTTCCCTGACCTGTTTCCCATGTGCACTTTCACGTAATGTGTTTATTACCTGATGGCTTCTTTTCCATGGAATTCTGGAGACACTGGCTCAAACGAGTCATTAGGTGAAGAGTCTGAATCTGTTTCGTTCTCAAGGGCCACATGATCAGCCCGCTGGTGTAGAAACCAAAAAGAGGATTTCAGGAAAAACCAAGGAGAACGTCGATGTCCGTATTCACCTGCGCGAACAGGAGGCAATTGCATATCGGATCAGTCACCGCTTTAAGGATGAGTTGCCGTGGGACAGCTTATCAAGGCAGCTGCTTTGGGAAGCATTTAGACACCCTTAAACCCACTAGCAAGCACTAGCTTTTCCATCTTGCTCTGATACAAGCACTAAGAGGATAATTATCCTTAATTTCTTATAAGCGTCTCTTTTTATTTTATTTTTATTTGAGAGAGAGAGCGAGCGAGCGCATGAGTAGGGCAGAGGCGCAGGGGGAGAGAGAAAATTGAGGTAACTTTAAACAGGCTCCATGCTGAGCACAGAGCCCCACATAGAGATCGATCTCGCAAACTATGAGATCATGACCTGAGCTGAAATCAGGAGTCGGAGGCTTAACCGACTGAGCCACCCAGGCATCCCACGAATCTCTCTTTTTAGACAAAAACAATCTGAAGTGTTGTGGTAGAACAAGATCTTAGAAAGCAATTCTCTAAACAAAGCGCGGAATACCTCTGGGCTCATTTTAGAAATTTTGAAAACGATGCTGGATAATTGCTATCCGACATGTGGTAGAGAGATATTTTAAAGAAACGCACTGAGTGAAATTGCATTGAATTACAATTATGTTACTACTTACTGGGCAAAATTTTGTCAAAATACAACGTCAAGGCCAAATAGAGAAGAGCATCAAAAAGCAGCATGAATAGAGTCGCTATTATTAGGTACGGGTTGTCTGAAGAATCCAGATGGACGTTAGAATTCACGTCATAGTCCAAATGTATAAGCTGGAAAAAAGATACACCCATTGAATTTTAAAAGGGGAAATAGAGTATTAAGAGTTATTTTTGTCTTGTTTCTGCTAAACACTGGGATTGAAAAGATAAACATATTTCCTGTCTTTACAGAGCTCTAATCTATTGGAAGACATAGCAATGAAACCATCTAACTAAAAAGCAATTTGGGAAGTCAGTGGAAGGAGGTACTAAAGGCTTAGAGATCCATGGGCAGAAGTAGGCAAGTCCTCTGAGAAGTAAAAACTCAAAGGAGAGGCTGGCTGCCTATAGAATTCCTTCAGGTGTAGGATGTGGACAAAGGAGGCGTTCTAGGCAGGGGACACCGTCTGAAAATAGAAACACGGAGGAGCGAAAAGCACTTCAGTAGTTGGGCAGAAGACAGAAGAAAGTTTTTCTTATTATCGTGAGATACACGTAGCATTTTACGGTTATGACGTCACACCTGGAATCAGATTTGCTGAGAAGAGGTTCAGTTTCGTATACATCAGGCCAATTAGAAAGAAAAATTTATTTCTACTGAATTCCTGTTGTCAAATACTTGCGATAATATTAAAGGTCATGTTTCCTGAGCATTAAGTCAGTTAAATGTCCACTGGGACAGCCCATGAAAAGTACAAGCTGGACCACATCCATAATACAGGATCAGTCTATATTTAGCGACTTAAAACCAAGCCACTTATGCTGAGAGAGAAAAATAAAACCTGTCCCATTTCTTAGATGTATCTGGAAGTGGATGGAAATTTTGATGCTTAGAACACGCAGCATGAATTCCTCAGAGAGAATTATTTTAATGTTTGTAAAAAACAAAAAAAAATGAAATAGCTACATTAACTCTTACCTGGGCCATCCCAACAGTGAAAGCGAAAGGGCTAAGAAGACATAAGGTCCATTCCAAAAATGCAGGAAGATCTCTGTACAATGCAGTGAATCCCAGACTCCCCCAAAAGACAGTGAGGAGAAAGACAACCAAACCCGTAAGGAAAGGTTTCTTTATCAACACGCTCATCAGGAAAGCTAAAGTTATCTGAGAGGAGAGAAAAAGTTCAGGTAGTATGTAATTCTCTGAGAATCATCACCAGCATAATAAAAAAAATTCATAATACAAAAGTATGTGATATCCATTCCTCCTCCCCGCCTTCCCCCACCGCCCCGACACTGTCCCATGCAAAGATTCAAATACCGTGAACAGAAACAAGTGTGATCAGAATCAGAGGGAAATGACTCTCTCAAAGAGAAGGAGAGGAGAGAGAGAGAGAGAGAGAGAGAGAGAGAGAGAGAGAGAGAGATATTAAATTCACCAACTCACCAAAGACAGGCCATAGAGGAGAAAGAGAGTGAAGATCACCACGAAGCCAGTCTGGACGACGACTTGGGCGGATGTTACAATAAGAGCCATCAAAGTGGCCACAATGAAGATGAAACCACCATACATCAACCCCCAGCAGAGCCTAGCACAGAAACTTAGCATCAGTTCAGAGGGCTGCTACTTTGTCACTTTATTCATTCACGTACTCTGCAGATGATTTGGGAAGCTTACCGTAAATCAAGAGTTAAGGGAATACAACAGCTAGTACAGTAGAAAACTTCTCTGTTCCCAAAGGTCATAGGCGACCGGGGAAGGTAGACAATGAACAAGTAAACAGGTAAAATGGGTAGCTAATTGCAAAAGAAGAAAGAGACGGACTGGATGATATAATGAGGTTAATTGGGAGACGTTTTCTGGGAAGACCGCCATGATGATGTATAGATTCTGGACTTCCTCTTTCAGTAAAATGTAAACCCCGTGGACAAAAAAGCAGGTGATGAAGCAGGTTTCAGCAAACTTTTCCCCTGAAGAGCCAGGTAGTAAATCTCTTAGGCTTTTCAGACCATACGGTCTCTTAGAGCTACTCAGGTCTGCTTTTGCAGGACCGAAACAGCACGGACAACGTGCAGACAATGTGTAGACACTGACATCTGAATTTCATATAAACTTTTGTGTACCATAAAATATTTTTGTTCTTTTGATTTTTTAAGGCATTTTCGTAGAAGCCATTCCTAGCTTGCAGATGGTACATTAAGGGGCCATGGTTTGTTAACCCTTGATATCGATGACTAGATATAGATACAGATAGTCACACACGCATAGGACATAGATAGATGCAGAAACATAGATGGATATGAAAATACATTTTTCTTGCTATCAACGTCACAGCCTTTTCCTATGGGGGAAAAGTCCTGATTTTTTTTTACCCCCTTCCTAATTGGATTTATTTGGTTTCTCTCTTCTTTTTAGCATATTGTTTGCTTTTCTCTGACTGTAGATTTCTATTTTTTTTAAATTTTTTAATGTGTATTTATTTTTGAAAGAGAGAGACAGAGCATGAGTGGGGGAGGGGCAGAGAGAGAGAGAGAGAGAGGGAGACATAGAATCTGAAGCAGGCTCCAAGGTCTGAGCTGTCAGCACAGAGCCCGACATGGGGCTTGAACTCACAGACCACAAGATCATGACCCAAGCCAAAGTCGTATGCTTAACCAACTGAGCCACCCAGGTGCCCCTATTCTTTTTTTTAGGTTTGTTTATAATTTTGAGAGAGACAGAGACAGAGTGAGTAGGGGAGGGGCAGAGGGAGACTGAGAGAACCCCAAGCAGGCTCTGTGCCACCAGCATAGAGTCTGATGTGGGACTTAAACCCATGAAGCTGTGAGATCATGACCTGAGCTGAAACCAAGAGTTGGACGCTTAACCTACTGAGCCTCCCAAGTGCCCCTTCTATTCTTTTAAAAACACAGTGAGCAAAGTTTCCTTCAGTATTGAGTTACACAATTTTCGTACAAAAAGAGAGACACCAGACAAAACTCCCATTCTAGACCCAACCAGCAATCCATTTTCTCCACTTTTGTACTCACTTAAACATTTCTGGAGGAAATAAATAAATAGAATTGGTATCAATTGGCAGCATTAAAACGTGGGGTCTTCAGTTAAGAAATGGGCAAAAGACATGAATAGACACTTTTCCAGAGAACAGATACATGAAAAGACGCTCAACATCACTCATCCCCAGGGAGGTACAAGTCAACACCACGATGAGATACCACCTGACACTGATCAGAGTGGCTAAAATTAACAACACAAGAAACAACGGGTTTTGGTGAGGATCTGGAGAAAGGGGAACACTTCTGCACCGTTGGTGGGAATGCACTCTGCCACACAGTACGGGAGTTCCTCAAAAAATTGAAAATAGAACTAATCCACAACCCAGCAATTGCACTACTCGCTATTTATCCAAAGGATACAAAAATGCTGATTTGAAGGGGCATGTACTTGTAAAAGCATTATCAACAATAGCCAAATTACGGAAAGAGCCCAAATGTCCATCGACTGATGAATGGATAAAGAAGATGTGGTGTGTGTGTGTGTGTATATATATATATGTATATATACATACATATATATATATGTATATATATATATGAATATACATATATAGGAATATTACTCAGTGGTCAAAAAGAATGAAATTTTGCCATTTGCAACAACATGGATGGAACTAGAGTGTATTATGCGAAGCGACATAAGTCAGTCAGAGGAAGACAAATATCATATGATTTTACCCATATGTAGACTTTGAGAAACAAAACAGATGAACATAGGGGAAGGTAAGGAAACATAAAATAAGATAAAAGGAGAGAGGGAGGCGAATCATAACGGACTTGTAAATACAGAGAACAAACTGAGGGTTGCTGGAGGGGTGTTGGGTCGGGGGATGGGCAAAATGGGTGATGGGCATTGAGGAGGGCACTTGTTGGGATGAGCCCTGGGTGTTACGTGTAAGGGATGAATCACTGAATTCTACTCTGGAAAGCAATGCTATACTATATGTTAACTAACTTGAATTTAAATAAAAAAAAGAAATCTTTCCATTTGCAATGATGTGGATAGAGCTAGAATGTATTATGCTAAGCAAAATAAGTCAGTCAGAGAAAGACAAATACCATATGATTTCACTCATGTGTGGAATATAAGACACAAAACAGATGAACATATGGGAAAGAGGGGAAAAGAGGGAAGGAAACAAACCACAAGAGACTCTTAACAATAGAGAACAAACTAAGGGTTGACAGAGGGAGGTGGGTGGGGGATGGGCTAGATGGGAGATGGGCATTAAGTAGGGCACTTGTTGGATGAGCCCTGGGGGTTACATGTAAGTGATGAATCACTAAATTCCACTCCTGAAACTCATATTGCACATACAATATTGCATATTGTATGTTAACTAAAATTGAAATTAAAAAAAAAAAGAAAAAATATGCGGGATTTTCTTACTCAACTGAATAGTGCCTGACATTCTTTTAAAGACTACACGGCATATGTCTAGATCTATTCTGTATATTCTACAAATCTTGTTTACTATTGAGAATAACATCAGTGTGCAAAAAAAGCAAATTCAAACCATGACTTTTTTCAGTCCAGAACTCATGCTTTTACTATTCTGTATCTCAAATACACCCCTTGGCGAAACTCGTTAAAAATTTGTTGTTGTTCACTGGGGATTCACTCCTTGGTTTCTTCACTTACATCTACTGCCCTCTCAGACTGTGATCCTTCCCAAATTTCTATCAAGTGCCACCTAATATTCAGTTGACTTTTTGTTAAGCTCAATGCAAAGCACTTCAAATACATTCCCTTCTGTAATCCTCACAGCCAACGGAAATAGATGCTACGACCAATATTTCACAGAAAAGAACACTGAGGTTTAAAGAGATTAAGTAGCTTGCTCAGGGTGGTAACGCTCAGAAGGAGAAGACCCGTGATTTCCTGCCACCCAGGCCTCAGTTCTAACTTCCTCCACTCAGAAATCTCTGTGCTTAAAGAGCTTAATGGGCTTGTTCATTCAGTGTCATCAGTGTTGGTTCATTCAACGCAGGGGTGATATCAACCATCCCATCTAACGAGACCTCTGAAATGTATATTTCATCAAACATTAGAAACCTCAAGTTCTTACACATCTAGGTTCACACATTAGAAACCTCAAGTTCTTACACATTTGGGTTCACTCACGTATGGCAACTAGGGACTGAGAGCCATCATTTCTATTGCATAGTGACCCGGGTATCAGCAGACATCTATGGAATCAGGCTTTCTTTAATTCAAAGAAGTAGGAAAAGTTTCATTTACCAAACTTGCTTGAATCTATTCCATTCATTTATAATGCACTGCTTTCTGGAAGAATCAAGTTTAAATAGGATACTGTATAGGGAGTCCAATTGGCTAGCTTGCTGTGTTTATTTAGGTTGCGTGATAGATTGCACTTAACTTACCATGTAACTTACCAGAATGCTGACTCTCGAAGGCCCATCATTGTCATCAATGACTTAATGTATTGCCTTTCTTGTGTAACATTGACTGATACATAGTAAATGAAGGCAGAAAAAGAAATAATGCAGAAGAATATGAAAAAATCAGTCGCAATTCCTGCTTGGGCAACAAAAGGCAGTATCTTCATATTTATGCCAGTAATTGACATCAGCTCTCCCATCACTGAGTGATTTGTTGTGATCTAAGGGAAGGTATCAGTGAACAAATTGTTATCATCGAGCTAATTATAACCTTGCACGTTGTCTCTCAGTTATAAGAAACTGTGTGCATTCCACGTTTAAATATCCATGCTCATTCGTGATCTGGCCCCTTGTAGTTCCTGGATCTCTCCAAGTTTTGTCCTGACTCCTTAGAGCATGTCTATTTACCATCTTTAAGGGACACAATTCTATTTTTGCTCAAAGTCACCACTGAAATGTCACCTCTGTTAGTCATCTCCGCTGACATTTCTCATCAGAGTATCTCCTGCTTCGTTGTTTGCCTTGCACAGCATTTATAATTCCACAATTGATAGAACCTAATCTCTTATGACGACTCCATATCCATATTTCTATCCCCTCACTACCCAGCATCCCTGGAGAAAAGTGCCTGTATTGTACTTATTTCCTGATCCTCAGGGCTTAGTGTCATGGCTTAAATACAGCAGCTGTTGAGTGCATTGTGCCAAATAAATTAAGTGGATAAATTCAATGATAAGATAGGACAACCCATTACAGCACCATGCATCAAAAGTTAACTTACAGCACGATGAGCCTACTTTAACTTAATACTCACTTCAATGATAGCAGCGTTAATGGCGGCCTGAAAAGCTACAAAGCCTTTCTCCCAGAACATTGAACCTTCACATGTGGTTTTTCCTTCTGTTACTTGACAGTGAGCTTTGGTGAAAGAAGAACACCACCATTTACAATGTCATTCTCTCAATTAGCCAAGAATGTTTTGTTGAGTTTTGCTCTTCTGTTTGCTTGTGCTAAGAAAGTGCTGACTTTTTTTTTTTTTTTTTAAAACATTTGGTATTCACTGAACAAGAATCTCTCTTTCAGGTTATATTTAGCAGTAACATAGGAATAATAATAGCAAATACAATTTCTTAATAAAACAACATACCTAGAAACATAGGCTTTATTTAATAAGAATGAAACTTGGGGTGTCTCAGTGGCTCAGTGGGTTAAGCGTCCAACTAGGGCTCAGGTCATGATCTCACAGTTCGTGGGTTTGAGCTCCGTGTTGGGCTCTGTGTTGACGACTCAGAGCCTGGAGCCTGCTTGGGATTCTGTGACTTCCTCCTTCTCTGCCCCTCCCCCACTCATGCTCTGTTTCTCTTCTCTCACAAATAAATAAACGTTAAAAAATTTTTTAAAAAAGGATGAATCTTGGGGCGCCTCAGCAGCTCAGTCGGTGAAGCAGCCAACTCTTGATTTTGGATCAGGTCATGATCTCACGGTTTGTAGTTCGTACTGATAGTGTGGAGCCTGCTTAGGATTCTCTCTTTCTCTCTCTCTCTCTCTCGCTCTCTCTCCTTCTCTCTCTACCCTTCCCACATGATCTCTCTCTCAAAATAAATAAATAAGCTTTAACAATAATAATGGGAAGAATGAATCTCATTTATGTTCAGAAATGAAAAGTACATGCTGGGCACAGAGTTCAGCTATCACATGCGACCTCTAGTGACTAATGACGTAATAACAACAACAAAAAATTTCTAGCAGGAAAGTTACCTGAATGGTCTCTGTGTTCCTTTATCTTGGGGATTCTACTTCCCCAGAAAAATTTTAAATGGTATGAGAAGGTATCATTGAAGATGACTCTCACTGCATCTATTGAGTAGTTTAAGTCCAATTCTTCCATGCTGTTCTCATCCGGCCACCCCATGATTGTTCTTCCTGTCATATGAAAGAAAGAGTCATATGAAAGAAGGAGATAGCTAATAAGTAAGAAGATTTCTACGTGGTCCAAAGACAGCATTCCATATTCAGTTATGCTTAAGTTATTTTAGGTGAAAATTCTTTATTCACTAAAGGCTGTGCTGGTCCTAAATAAGACAGTCGTACTGGGGGTGGGGGTCTAAAATCTAGATAAAACCGGAGGTATGTGGCAATCACTTTGATCGCAAATAGATCACACTTTCCCTGCAAAAACACTTTTAAAACAATGGCTTAAAACACAATGAATTTGGAACAGTAGCACCACCGCTCACATATACACAGATTTATCCAAAGTGGAAATACATGCTATAATTACAATATATAATTTCGTTTGACAATGGTGTCCCTGTGGCCAAACTTCCAAAGAGAGTGTAAAGTTATTAAATTTGGAGAATGTTTTCTCAAGATAATTTGTTTATTCCAAAGATATAATGTAAATTAATGACTGTTACTGACCAAACCCAGGCCACTTAAATCACGTGATTTCCTGCAATCTGGCAGCTGCATTCCAGAAGCTTATCAGACTCAGGTCCAATACTTTCATCAAGACTATAAGTGGTGTGTATTCTTTCTTCAGAGTGTCATGATTTCTGAATATCTGGTTGGTTTTGTTGTTGTTGTTGTTGTTGTTGTTGTTTATTTGAGATATTAGCAGCCATGGGCGCTCAGTGCCTAGATCCAATGATTCAATGGCCCTTTCAAAATGGTGATATTATATTCCCATCATATGTTTTTTACTAGTGGAAAATGTTTATGGAACAGTACTTTCCATCATCTGTTTGATTATCCAATAATACACTTCATATAGGATAAACGCTGGTATTTTCCCTTTATACGCAGATTTTCATAATAGGAGCTGATTTCGTACCATCCTCCCAAAGCAACATTTTTTCCTTTTAATATGTTACGAAAGCCTGGATTTCATGTATACATTGGATGTGATTGAAATCATTGCATTTTTTATTCCCGTTGGAGCTCAGAATGCTGGGTTTGACCGGGGGGAGTCTCTTCCAGTTGACTACTGAGCCTTTCTGACAGAACCTTTTCTTCCTCGTAGGCTTCTATCTGGGGTGACAATATTCTTCACCCTGTAAATATCCCGTCCAAGACCTCTGCATCTCCTTTCTGCCAGAGCTGGGACTCCTGGGCTACCAGGACACGGAGGTGAGAGAAAGAGACTATTCCATAAGTACTTATTTGGTATATCTCACTTTCCATATATAACGGCTTCGGAATATATATATTTTTTATGTATTTGAAGAGATTTAAAAACCATGTGCTGTCCCACATTTCCAGAATCTTCTCACTAATATACATTTGAATAATACTGGACTGTCTCGTTTTGATACGGACTCTAATGAGGATAAAAGTTAATCCCAACATAAAGGGGTGTGTTTGGCAAAGAACTGCAGAAGAACATACCTTTCATGAATGGGGCCGAAGCCACTTTGTTCATGATCTCCTGGGTTGTTTTGGATTCGGGTGCGAACGCAATCACATAATTAGAATCGTTAAAATGATCTACACGTCCCAGATCCATTGCGGGCAATTGAGGAAAGTCATTAACTTGATGTAAATTGGAGGAAAGTCGGTATGCAAACAATACTAGAAGAAATGAGAAAAACCATTCCTACACAGCAATGAGAGAAAAATAAAGCAAATCAATAGCTGTTCAACCACAGATAAGTCATCCACGAACAACTTAAAACACTTAATTTTCTGTGTAGCTTTGACCAGTTTTCTCTCCCAGTTTCCAAGTGTCTCAATTTTCTTTTGTCTTTTACTCTGCATATTTTGAAATATGCGCATCCATGCATCAAGGCAGAGTTATGGCATCGGGTCCCAATTATCACTGAGAATCTACATTTAATCACACTTTCATGTGAGTGTTAGAGGTTGGATTGCTTCATGAATGGCCTAAGGGCTTATGGTCATGTTGAAACCCGAGCGTCAATGATAAAGAAGTGTCATATGTTATGAAATAGGTTACCAGCTTCCATCAACAGGAGGAAGGTCATATTTTTATCTGCTGCCACCCTGCATGTGGAAGAAGATAGTCCTAAAAAACCGTTCATAAAAAGAATGTTAAAAACCTTTGTCTTTGTGACAACATTCCGAAATGGGAAACGCAGCAGAATGCATTTGCAGTCTGGCATTAAGAGCACACTTCACTATTTCCTTTCAATTCTCAACACATGGGCATTAAAAGAGGTATATATCTTACCATCTGATCTTATTTTAAAAAATTCCTTAAGTGTACCCATCCATTTTGAGAGAGACAGAGACAGCACGAGTCGGGGAGGGGTAGAGAGAGAGGGAGACAGAATCCCAAGCAGGCTCCGTGCTGCCATCGCAGAGCCCAATGTAGGGTTTGAACTCCCGAAACCACAAGATCATGACCTGCGCTGGAACCAGGAGTCGGATGCTTAACCGACTGAGCTACCCAGGCACCCCTGATCTTCTTTTAGTATATGTGTTGTCTATACCTACACCAAATGCATCTGTCTAGATGGATCAATTGATAGACACAATGCTTATGTGAAAAACAGTTAAAAGGTTGGAAGTAAAACACCTGTATAAAGTAGAATCCAACTTTTATATTTAGACTTATGTAATCTTTACTCCACGCGGGGATTTTTGTATGCTTTATTTACTGCCAATCTAAGCTTTCAATACATACTTGTTGAAACAACACACACACACACACACATACACACACACACACACACACACAATGTTCATAAAATCAAATGTTAATAGATTAACCCTCGAACTATGGATATTTAATGGGTGATTTAATTTTTTTATTATGTTTTTCTCAGTTTACTTAATTTTCTATACAAAGCCCATCTGATCATTCTCACTGGAAGAAAATACTCTCTTAATAGAGCAAAAGTTCCAAATGCCACTTTCTTGTCCTGTTTCTTTATATACCCATTATTTCTTTGCAGTTGATGTTGTCTGTGTCCAAAGCGCACTTGTGTAGGAAGTGCTACAATGTCTCCTTTGAGTTGTTGGGTTTTTTAAATTGTGGATTATTTGTTGCATTAATTTTGGATTAAATTTACCTCTTTCTTTGACTTTGACCCTGAGCTTTTATACCTATTCCTTCATGAGTTTCAAATGAGTTCAGATGTTAAGAAGTATGATCTCTGCAATGTATGGATGTGGCTTTATTTTTCAGGAAGCTTCTGAACATCAGTTATTTAAAGAATGCCTCCAGTAGGAAATCCACTAATAATATATTTAAAGGACTCTCAGTTAAAGTAATAGCAAAGTCCAGAATTTGAACAAAGAAATCCAGCCTGGTAGTTAAAAGTATATATATATATATATATATATATATATATATATATATATATATATACACACACACACACACACACACACAGTTAAAAAGTGCACACACAGTTAAAAAGTATATATATATATATATATATACACACACACACACACACACACACACACACACACACATATGTGTGTGTGTGTGTGTGTGTATGAAACATTAAATAATGAAGATAAAGTGTGTACCACCCAGAAAACTCCCAGTTTCCTCTTTGAAACATGAGAAGATGCTGAAGCATACCAACAAGGTCTCTCTTTTCATCCTCCATTTTTTAAGAAAGTTCTTGCAGAGAAGGGCGCACGTTTGCTGACCCACGCTTATGTGCCTCTTGCTCATTCTGCCCTGTTTATTTTGAAATAAGAAAGTAAAGTAAGTAAGTGTGAAGGTCTGCTATAGGAAACGTTGTGCAATCAAACCAAAAAAACCATTGTAACAGCTGTTCTCAACTGCAGGTATAGAAAAGGGAGCCAGAAAGCTAAAAACATACAAGGGGAAGTTGAAGCTAATTAGCGTGTCAATTATTTTAATCCCCATGATAAACCTTTGACGCAGATCCTATTAGTCTCCCCATATTAAAGATGAGGGAAATGAGGCACTCGGAGGCTGAGTGGCCAAACACAGCGAATGATGGACAGCAGAATCAGAGCTTTATTCCGGAAAACCAACTTCTGGAGACCTCACTCTTAACCAGTGTGCCATGCTGTTGTCAAAATTCATCTAGGGGGTCGCTTGGTGGCTCAGTCCGTTAAGCGTCCAACTTCGGCTCAGGTCATGATCTCGCAGTTGGAGAGTTCAAGCCCTGCGTGGGACTCTGTGCTGATGACTCAGAGCCTGGAGCCTGCTTCAGATTCTGTGTCTCCCCTCTCTCTACCCCTCCCCCACTTGTGCTCTGTCTTTCTCTGTCTCTCTCAAAAATAAATAAACATTAAAAAAATTTTTTTTTTAAAGAAATTCATCTAGGGAATTTCCCACATTTCACCAGACAGGTGGTAAGGAGCTCTAGGAGGGATCCACTCAGACTACTTATCCATGGGTTTTGCTCTGTGTAGTAATTATCAGGAACCCCCAAATGCTGGAACATAAGGAAAGATCGATTACTCTCAGAGTAATCTCTGCAAAAGGCAGAGAAAATATACGATTTTTTTAAAAAGACAGCTTTATTACAATAAACAGAAGACAAGGTTTTAAATCTTCCATGTAATGAACTATAGTTAAATTCAAGGAGAAAGGTAAGAAGAAATGAAAAGCCAATAATCCTACTTAAAATTCCCATCGAAGTCAGTAAAGAATATAAAATCTCCTATGATACAGAGAAAAATTTTTCAAAGAAAATTAAAACTCACTTAGAAACAATGAGAGAGATAAAACTACATGAAGTAGAAACAAACAAACAAACAAACAAAGGATCCAAAGTAAAGTATTTGGTAAAGAGATACCCAAAAAGAAGAAAACACAGTTGCAAGAAAAATACATTGAAGAAAATAACATTGTGAAAAGTCCAATGGAAATTAATTTTTCAAGGTAGTGGAAAGATGTGTATTTCCCAAAAAAGCTCTCCAAGTACCAAATACAATGACAGAAAATATCAAAAAATAATGATTTTTTAAAATTAAAGGATAGAGGGGAAAGTTGGAATCAAGTTGACAGCATAGAGGTGTGGTCATTCAGGAAGGAATGAGTCAACAATGTATAATGGAACAGAAACCAGCCTGATATGTTCCAAGTGGAAGTGAGAAAATGATTTGCTCTCTTTCCTTTGAAAAATCTACCCAAAGGGACAAAAACAAAGAACACTGATGAAATATTTATTTGCAATAAAACTAGAATGATTTAACCCCAAACCACAGATACTCCCCCACCAAATTATTAAATTTTGCTTCAAATTAAGAAATATACACAAAGGAGTACCATAATGTGCTTATTAATCAAAAATTAATTGACAAAGTTAACTGAATCTAAATTATTAAGAGATCCCTGAAACCCACACAGTATTCTTTCCCTTGAAATGACCCGTAGGGTGAAAAGCCATGGCAGAAGCATGGCAGCTGGTTTCACCTCGTGGGAAGTCAAGGAAGGTGATGAGAATCTGCACGAATACAGTATTGTTGTTTTCTTCAAGTCCACAGCCGGGATACAGAAGAATGTGGAATATCTTTACACCAGTGATAGAAACAACAATAACCCAAACAAAATGAGAACCACAGTCCCATGGCATGAACAAAAACCAACAGACTCAAGAAGACTTTGACGAACTGAATTGTCAAGAAAAACAATCTGAGTGTGGGTGGGGAGACAAGGTGTGTCCACGGTAAAGGGTATTTGCAGAGATGAGGAGGAAAAAATCAAACCTTAGATGATGTACATGTGGGATGCAAAAAGTAGAATCTAAAAGAGTCTAAAATGCGAAGAATAAAAATAGCCTAACCAATTTTTCTTCACCCTACAGTCACATTGGATTTTCTCAGGAAAAAAAAAAAAAAAAAAGTGAAAGAGGTAAAAAAGGTCCTGAACAGTAGAGAGAATGTTTGAAGTTCTGTGCCTTCTCATGCTGTCTAGATTTCTGAGACCTTGTCAGAGTTGAACCCGGTGGTGTGAAAGTGCTCCTTGGTGGAAAGGTATGGACAGAAAGTTATAGTTATCGTGGTAAGGTCTGTTTGGTAAAGGGGTGTGTATGGTGTCATTACAGACAAAGTTGATTCTTGCAATGTGGTGGGACCCATTTTATTGCCAGTAGAAAAGAAGCACCTAAAATAATTTTCAGATTCATGATGTTCTCTTACTTCCCCATGCGTACAAGTGGATAGGTGGGAGGTTGAAATAGGGATAAGGGGTGAGCAGACAATGGACACATGAATCAGATAAATTTGTAGTTGGAGTTCCTTGAGTTGGAAGCTCATTCTAATAGTATATTATCAGAGGCAACATACACCTATTTGTAGGCACCCATGTAGGCACTCTGCTGTTGTCAGTGGAAGTCCTCCATTTCCTCCTATTTATGGGCTCAACCTTGGCCTTGGGGGTAATCCGCACAAGGGCTTAGGCTCACAGGGAGAGAGGACTAGCCTTCAGGCTTACGCACAGGTCTACCAGTCAGCCAGGCTGTTGGTTTCCAATAGGTAGGCCAAGTTATCAGCAACTCTATAGAATTGTTTGCAGAGGACTTCATATACATAGAACCTATATAACAATAATTCAGGACATATCTGCTCAACAGCCATTAAATGATCTCTTTCAAACCTAGTGAAGGCAGCAGATTCTAGATATAACACTCAGTGTGGTAGTGGTAGTATGATGTAACTGTATGGTCGTCTTAGTGGAGCCCAAGAATTACTAGTATATCTACCAGAATGAGTTACATAATTGAATTACAAGAGGTCTATCTCATTATTTTCCCATCAGGAAGAATAACAAAATTTCTCTGAGACTTGTAAAGCATGAATGCTCATGAATTATCTTAGTTCATAAAGAAACCATGAAGCATAACCTTACTTAATAGAACCCAACATTCTAGGAGTGGGAGTTGGTCCAGGAAATGGTCCAAGGGTAGTGGCTTGAGCCTTGGCACAAAGCTTAGAGCACAAGGTTGATTGGCCAATAAGATCTGGCTTTTCGGGGTGGTCGTGTTCTCCTTTCCTTTGGCTCTATATTGAAAAGGGATGGAAACCATAGAGTTGTATTGTCTCTTCCATCATATGAGTAATGAGGTTGTTTCTGGCTACTAGATTCATGGCCTAATGCTGATCTTATCCATGGGGTGAGAGCAAAGACACAAATATTCTGGTCCCTACTGGTATTTAGGAGGTAACTCAAATGGGAAGATCACTTATTCAAGGCAGCCTCGGGAGGCATTGCCAGAGATAAAACCTAATCATTGTGTATTGTAAAGAGTATTGTGAATCTGCTCTTTCAGTCTGAAAGTCACGGAATAATTGAAGAGGAACGTGGTAGGCAGAATAATGGTTCCCTTCTAATCCTGGAACTTGTGAATATATTACATTATACCGCAAAGGAGAATTAAGGTAATGGATGGGAGTGAGGTTGCTAATCAACTGACTTAAAATCAGAGAGATGATCCTGGATGATCTGGGTGGACCCAAGTAATCACAAGCGTCCTGAAAAGTGGAAAAGGGAGGTAAAAAAGGCCGTCAGATGAGGTGATATTAAAAGGACTCAACCTGTTGCTGGCTTTGAAGATGGAGGAAGGTGGGCATGAGCTGAGGAATACGGCAGCCTCTGGAAGCCGTAGGAGGCAAGAAAACAGAATAGCTCTGCAGAATGGAAGGCCCCCCTGCCAGCAGCTTGATTTTCATCCGGTGAGACTCACATCACACTTCTCACCTCTCAAACTGTAAGATGATAAATCTGTTTTGTTTCCCACCACAAAGTTCATGGTCCTCTGTTACAGCAGCAATGAAAATTAATACACGGAGCACAAAAGGGAGTCTGAGAGCGTGAAAACCGAGAACAAGACAGAGGCGAGGGCTTTAGGACACAAAGAGTTGTTTGTGGAACAAATGAGGGCGTGAATTTATGTTCAAAAACTGTCCAAAAATTATCAAAGGAATCCAGAAGCTATGTGGATGAGTTCTTGACCATAGATAGCACCACCAGAGCAGGCTGTGACGGCCTGGAGATCCCAACTGAAATGACACTACGATGTCACCAATTAAGAGACCAGTACCTCGGTAAGCCATGGTATCTGAGAGGGTTAAATACATCGCCTACATGCCTACTTTTCTTTCTTTCTTTAGCAATGCATGTGCTAGAAAATATTGATGAATACAAGAAATTAACATGACCTAATTGTCATGATTGTGGGTATTCCCTTCGGACTGTTAAGACTGATTTTTTTTTTCCCACTACACATCCTGATGTAAATGTCAGGGGGGAAAAAATTACTATTCACCACAGTAGCACGAAACATCTAACTAGCTTACATTGCTCCGAATCGGAAGTTGTGTGATCTAGAAATAATAATGTGGCTCTGTAAAAAGCCAGTCACCTCCTGCCAGAAAGAATTCCTCATATTCAGAAAATAAGTACATTGCACAACAAATTAGATCAAGACTCCTATAGATGTAGTATATAAACAAGGTCAATGAAAATGTTGCCCTAAGTTTTCTTGAAAATCCGCAGCCAGCTAAAACAATTCAAAACCCACTCAGAAAATCATGTGCTCCCCCCCATGCTTATAAATCCTCTGGCAATAAAACAATTAAAAACTCACTCAGAAAATCGTGTGTCCCCCCCCCCTCCATGTTTACAAATCCTCTGGCAGTAAAACTGAAAACAAACAAAAAAGAGTAAGTAATTCTAATAACTTGGGAAGCAGCCCATATTTGCAAAGAAATGACAGAAAGTGATTCCTTTCAATCCGTCTAATACCTTTTAGATAATATATGCTATTTGTCCAAACATGCTTTAGTCATAGGGTAAAAATGAAAAAAAAAAACAAAACCACTTAGTTCCCCAACGGGTTATTTAGCCATACAATAGAAAACACTCAGCTGATTGGGGGAAAATCAAAACAACAAATAACTTACTGCCTTGAATAGTTTTCATCCAAATGTTTGGCATTCCCTATTCGAAGTCGTAAGTTATAGTTTTATATGCAAAACAATCACAATTTTAGAGATTAACTTACTCTCAGGAAAGCTGGGGCAAGAATCTAGAAACGGTTCATCCACATGTCTCTGCATGTCCTGGAGAAGAATTCACATTCCTTTTGGGTCACTACTACATCATGCTTTTAATTTCATGTTTATTGTGAATAGTTCCGTTTTAGAATGATTTCCGAAAAGGATTATGGTCTTAATTCAGCCAGCCTGCCAAAAACTCTCTGCTCACATCACATGGTGACTTCTCCGCAGTTTTCCATTTCTTTGTCTCCCAGCCAGCTCCTCAGCAGGGAGTTTGTAGTTGCAGATGGCTGGCTGGACATATCAAAACATTAGGAACTATCAGACCAAAGAGAATCTAGTCTTTCTCAATTAGCTTTTTCATACAAAGCCCTAATGGGAGAGCTGGCCCCCAGCACAGTCTTTTTAAAGAAACGCAAGTAAAGAGACAGTTCGGAGAAAAGCAGAGCCGGGAGAGGTTGAAAAAGAAAAGGTTTTAAAAAATGATAGCTGTAAGTATACAATCCGGTCAGAAAGCAACTCAAAATCTTCCACTGAAATTTAGCTCTTAAAACCGAGATACGGAAAGATGGCTGTGAAGCGATGTAATTTTTTCAGGGTAAAACAATGAACTTTTATCTGCATCCCAGCTGCGTGCCAGCCATCTACAGCATCTTCCTGGGAGGGCAAAATAGGAAAATCCTTTGAGCACATCCTATAAAAACACCTGCAATTCTCATGATCTACAAGCTTGCTATTTCTGTAAGTCCCAGCAAACAAACCCCTTTCTCTGTAACCACCTGCTGGCTTTTAGTATGTCCTGTTTTCCATATTTTTCTTTTCTTCTAATGCTTATTTATTTTTGAGGGGGGGGGGGAGAGAGAGAGAAAAAGAGAACGAGTTGGGGAGGGGCAGAGAGAGAAGGGGACAGAGGATCCCAAGCAGGCTCTGTGCTGACAGCAGGGAGCCCGGTGCGGGGCTTGAACTCACCAAACGTGAGATCGTGACCTGAGCTGAAGTCGGACACTTAACCCACAGAGCCGCCCAGGCTCCCCTCCATAGTTTTCAAGAAACATTTTTAACAGGTAAGAGGCGCCATTCTATCTTTTTTGAGCGTTTCATTTAGGTTGAAGACAAGGCAATTCCGAAACTCCTTGTAACGCACGGAGTCTATTTTTGGCTGAAGAAGAAAAGTGAAAAAGGACCACACTCTGTCTGCTTGCAGTCCTTAAGTCCGTTGGGTGCTTCTGCACTGTGATTGCTTTCTGAATACACAACTGAAGGAGAAACAATGTGCTGTGCGCGCAGTTCTTAAACTGAATGGGCTCGTCTGCGTCCCATTGTCCACGATAATCACATGAAATCTTCCTCACCTACTTCCCATGCCTTAATGTTTATGCAATCATGTGTACTCTTTTGCTAATTGTGGGTCCAGAGGTTGTTCAGCCAGCCAAATAGACGCAGATCGAACTCATTAATGCATGAGACTATGGAAGTAAAAAAAAAAAAAACTTGCTGAGTGTTTCTGCAAGCCTGCTGTCTTCTGTAGAAGATGCAAAATTATCACTTTCAATAACCTCACCAGCATTTTGTAAACAGACAGTATCATTTAGGAAATGCATTTCTTTCTTTTTTAAGTTTATTTATTTATTTTGAGACAGAGAGAGAGAAAGCACGCACAAGCAGGGGAGGCGCAGAGAGAGAGGGAGAGAGAGAATCCCAAGCGGGTTCCGCACTGTCAGCGCCGAGCTCGATGTGGGGCTCGAACTCACCAACTGTGAGATCGTGACCTGAGCTGAGACCGAGAGTTGAACATTTAACCAACTGTGCCACCCAGGCACCCCTAGGAAATGTTTCTCAAGTAACTTTTTTCTAAGAAAAAACTTGTTGGCTTCTGGACTCTCTTTCTTCCTCTCTTTCTTTCTTCCTCTCTTTCTTCCTTCTTCCCTCCCTCCCTCCCTTTCTTCCTTCCTTCCTTCCCCTTTTTTAGTTGAAGTATAGTTCACACACAATGTTGCATTGGTTTCCAGTGCACAACATAGCGATTCAATAAGTCTATCTGTTATGCTGTGGTCATCACAATGTAGCTGCATCTGTCCGTACAACGCTCTTATAATACCATTGACTTTATTCCCTATACTGTCCCTCTCATCCCTGTGACTTATTCATTCCATAAGTGGGAGCCCGTACCTCCCACTGTCCTTCAGACACTATTTTTTTCCTTTAGAATCTTGGTTTCTTCCTTTAATGTGGCCACGTCGTAATCTCTCTACCTCTATAACAGAGCAACAGCACCCTCATTAATCTTCTTTTCAACATGTTCTTGATTAACCCTACGTCTTTACTCTTCTAAATAAGCTTTAGGATCAGCCGGCGATTAAAACCAAATCATGCCATTGGCATTTGGAAGATGGAATGGCACCGATTTTATGCAAAAGGTAATTACTAAGCAGCCACCTATGGCACCTACAATACGCAGGGCACACTTAAATATGAACACAATCACATAATAGTCTCCTCAGGTAGGTGCTATTTTACAGATGAGAAAAATGAAGGCCAGAGAGTTTAAATAATGTACCCAAATGCACACAGTTGGCGAGTAGCAGATCCTGGGTAAAAGCTCGGACCATCTCCAGTCTGTGGCTTAAATAACAAGTGCTCTGATGTCTCATTTGTGTGTGTGTGTGTGTGTGTGTGTGTGTGTGTGTGTGTTCATTCAATGAATCTCATTGTCAAGTAGTATTCCATTGTGTACATAAACCACATCTTCTTTATCTGAAATCTGGCCATTTGTAGCAACGTGGATGGAACTGGAGAGTGTTAGGCTAAGTGAAAGAAGTCAGGCAGAGAAAGACAGATACCATATGTTTTCACTCATGTGTGGATCCTGAGAAACTTAACAGAAGACCATGGGGGAGGGGGAGGGGGGGGAAATGTTACAGAGAGGGAAGGAGGCAAACCATAAGAGACTCTTTTTTAAAAAAAATTTTTTCTAACGTTTATTCATTTTTGAGAGAGAGACAGAGTGTGAGTGGGGGAGGGGCAGAGAGAGAGACACACACACAGAATCCGAAACAGGCTCCAGGCTCTGAGTTGTCAGCACACAGCCCGACCCGGGGCTCGAACTCATAAACCATGAGATCGTGACCTGAGCCGAAGTCAGACACTCAACCAACTAAGCCACCCGGGCACCCCACCATAAAAGACTCTTAAATAGTGAGAACAAACTGAGGGTTGATGGGGGATGGGGGCGAGGGGAAAGTGGGTGAGGGGCATGGAGGAGGGCACCTGTTGGGATGAGCACTGGGTGTTGTATGGAAATCAATTTGACGATAAATTATATTAAAAAAAATGATTCTCACCTTAGATGCACACATTTTACAACTCGCCTTGCCTTTTGCTTTGTATATTTGGCAACAATATTCTCCAGTGCCAGAAACTTTATAGATTTCACGTGGTGTAAAGCATTCTATTTGAATTCTTTCCTGGCTGATTATAGCGCCATGGACTTGTGTATAATAGCCCTCAACACTGTGTGCAAAAGCAAGAAAAAAAACACCCCGATTTGCAAAGAATGAAGAGTGGAGCCACCCAGCATCCAGAAAGAGAGAGAGACGGAGAGAGAGAGAAGCTGAGAACATCTGCTTGATTCCCAGGGACTTTGCTGTTGTTTTTTGTCCTTCCTTGGACCCAGCTGCATGGCTGTATTTGAGTTTTGGCAAATACTCTCCAAAACTTTCTGTCTTTTTTTAAATATAAGAAACAAACTTGGTTCTGTTTTGTGCTCTCTCTTCTTTGCCTTGAAACATCCTTTGTGTGATATATTCCTGCCCTCGATGATTACTTCCATTTGCATTTCTCAGATATATTTTTTCCTAATTCTCTTATCTGTCTACAGGATGTCTCTTGGAGCAGTAGAATTTTATTTTTCTTTTCACTGGTCTGCGAATCTTCTACTTTCTGTGAGAGATGTAAATCCCTGGGATAACCAAGTCATTTTATCCAGTCATCTCACTATGCAGTCTCCAAATTAAGCTTTCCTGTGGTTTTCCTGTTTCCCCATGTCTACACTGATCACGTTTGTGCTCTGTTCCCTTTCTTAGGTTCCACTTGTCCTTTTCTCGTCTCATGTGGAAAGCCCCAGGTAAGAAGTTTCTAGTCTTTTATTCTACTAGTGATCACCCTTAAATGCTGACAAACATACGTGAACCTACCTTACTCTGGCAAGGGAAAAAAATCAACCTAAGTCTCTAACTGTCTTCCCCCCGACGACCTGCTATTTCTGTGCCTATGCTCCACCCCATATGGATAATAAGTCTGCCAGCATATCTGACCTTGAAACCTGAGCTCTACTCCTTACCAGCTGTGCAATGCCGAGCAAGTGACTCACCTGTAAGAGACAGAGAGTACGCTACTATGCAAAAGAGTCTTTTAGGATTTGAAACTTTAGAATTTGGGGGTAGAGTAGGGATTAAAGGAAACAACACACGTAAAGTATTTTGTACAGCATCTAGCGTTGAGTGAGCACTCAGTAAAATGCTAGCTATTATACTCTCCAGAGCCTTGGCAAAACTGGAACTTATGGGTATTTTTTTATTCAAGTATAATTAGCATACAGTGTTATATTAGTTTCAGGTGTACAATATGGTGATGTGACGATTCTGTATATTACTCAGTGCTCATCAAGGTAAATGTACTCTTAATCCCCTCTGTCTATTTCACACATCTTACCCTGGAAATTATAGTCATTTTTAAAAATTACTAATCTGATTGATAAAAAAAATAATACCACCTTAATGACTTACCGTACATCTCTTAGGTTACTTGTGACGTCAAGCATATTTTAATACAATCTCTGGCCATTTGTAAATTGACTAATAAGTTCATTCGTTTTTTCTGCCTGTATTTCTGTTGCTCTGCCATTCTGGATTTTTGTTTGTTTGTTTGCTTATGCCTTTGTTTTTGACTAAGACTGAAAATGTCTTAAATCATTTATTTTAAAAATAAGATGTTACGAGGAGGAGTTCAGATGGCAGAGTAGTAAGGGGACCCTGGGCCTGTCTCGTCTCTCGAACTCAGCTAGACCAACATCAAACCGTTTTGAACACCTAGGAAATCTATCTGAGGATTAATGGAACAATCTGCATAATTTGAGGGAGAGAAGGCGGCAGGGACATGGTGTGGAGAGGTCAATTGGAGAGAGAAGAGACGGGATGCCACAGAGGGGAGGGAGCCATTTTCGCAGGGAGGAGAAATAAAGAGGGGAGACAGAGTAGCTCATCCAGCTTGTGAAAGAAAGCACACCCCGGTAGAGGTCATATGGCCTCTCTGTGAGCCAAAGACCCAGCAGGCCCCAACCATCAAGCCACCCTACCCACACAAAGACTCCAGCTGAGGGCAGCAAACTCTGGCTCTGGCTGTGTGTTGTGATTTACCATAAACTCTGAGCTGCTGCCACTGCATGGTGGCATGACCATTTCCTGGGAGAAGCCGGCCACAGCATGATGACACCCTCCCCCAGAAGATCACTACGGGTCTGAGCTGCAGGGGTTTCTCAAATGGGGTGTACTGAAACATAACCATGCCTGTGATGAAACTCTGGAGGGAGATGCTGCTTGTTAGACAGACAGCTCAGACACAAACAGAGAGAGACAGAAACAGGGGACATAGAAGGGGTGACTGATCATGTACGCATGAGGGCGCAAACTTCCTGCTCTGGAGAGTGGGGTGAAGTCATTTTCACCAGTTGCCCACCAACACTGATTGACCCTGGTGAGCTAAATTCCACCATCAAGTGGAGAATGGAGCCACTGTACCAAGCCCTACACCCCTGTGCCCTCCAAGCTCACCTCCACTAAGGCAAGTCCACCTGAGAATTAGAGCAGCAGGCCCCTTCCCCAGAAGACCAGCAAATCCCTTCCATGCACTTAGTCTACTGATCATAGAGTGCTGCAAACTTTCAGTTCTAGGAGAAACTGGATCTAGCTTTATTTGTTTTTTTGTTTTGTTTTTGTTCGTTTTTGTTGTTGCTTTTGTTTTTATTGTTGTTTTTCTTTTCTTTTGTTTCTTGGACACAGAAAGAGCAAAACTTTTTTAATTTTTTAAAATTTTATTTTATCATTTATTATTTCTTATTCTTTAAAAACTTTTCCCACTCTTTTTCTTTTCTCTCTCTCTTTCTCTCTCTCTCTTTTTGTTATCAAGCTTCTGTTAACAAGCAGACCAAAACACACCCAGGATCTCGCTTCTTTTATTTGATTTTTTTAAATTTTTAAATTTTTATTTCATTCTATTATGATTATTATCATTATTTTCATTGTTGTTGTTGCTGTTTTCTTCCTCTAAAATGATAAGCTGGAGGAATTCATCTCCAAAGAAAGAACAGGAAGAAATAATGGCCAGGGATTTAATCAACACAGATAAAAGTAAATGTCTGAACTAGAATTTAAAACAATGATTATAAGGATACTAGCTGAACTTGAAAAAAGCATAGAAGTCACCAGAGAATCCTTTCCTGCAGAGATAAAAGAACTAAAAGTCAGGCCAAAATTGAAAATGCTGTAACCGAAAGGCAAACACAAATGGAGGCCATAAACATAAGGACGGATGAGGCAGAGGGGCGAGTCAGCTAAATATAGAGGATAAAATTATGGAAAATAAAGAAGCTGAAAAGAAGAGGAAAACAAAGTTCAGGGATCATGAAGGCAGGCTTAGGGAACTCAGCGATTTATTAAAACATAATAACATTCATATCATAGGAGTCCCAGAAGATGAAGACAGAGAAAATAGGGCAGAAGATTTATGTGAACAAATTATAGCTGAAAATTTCCCTGATCTGGGGAAGGACACAGACATCAAAATCTAAGAAACACAGAGAACTCCCATTAAGTTCAACAAAAGCTGGCCATTGCCAAGACATATCAGTCAAATTCACAAAATACACAAACAAGGAATGAATTCTGAAGGCAGCAAGGGAAAAAAGTCCTTAACCTACAAGGGAAGACAGATTAGGTTTGCACCCAATCTGTCCATAGAAACTTGGCAGGCCAGAAAGGAGTGGCAGGATATATTCAACGTGCTGAATAGGAAATACTCTATCCATCAAGGCTGTCATTCAAAATAGAAGGAGAGATAGAGTTTCCCAGAGAAACAAAAACTAAAGGAGTTCATGACCACTAAACCAGCCCTACAAGAAATTTTAAGGGGGGCTCTTTGAGTGGAGAAGACAAAAAAAGAACAAAAGCAACAAAGACTAAAAAGGACCAGAAAGCATCACCAGAATCACCAACTCTACAGGTAACACAATGGCAGTAAATTCATATCTACCAATAATTACTCTGAATATAAATGGACTAAATGTTCCAGTCAAAAGACATAGGGTATCAGAATGGATATAAAAACAAGATTTATCTATATGCTGCCTACAAGGGACTCATTTTAGACATAAAGTCACCTGCAGATTGAAAGTGAGGGGATGGAGAACCATCTATCATGCCAATGGACATCAAAAGAAAGCTGCAGTAGCCATATGTATATCAGACAAAGTAGATTTTATTTTATTTATTTATTTTTTTAATGTTTATTTATTTTTGAGAGAGAGAAAGACAGAGTATGAGTGGGAGACACAGAAGCCAAAGAAGGCTCCAGGCTCTGAGCTGTCAGCACTGAACCCCATGTGGGGCTCGAACTCATGAACTGTGAGATCATTACCTAAGCCAAAGTCAGAAGCTTAACCAACTGAGCCACCCAGGTGCCCCAAGACAAACTAGATTTTAAACCAAAGACTGTAACAAGAGATGAAGAAGGGCATTATAACATAATCAAGTGGTCTATCCATCAAGAAGATCTAACAATTATAAATATATAGGCCCCCAATGTGGAGCACCCAAATATATAAATCAATAATAACAAATGTAAAGAAGCTCATTAATAATAATACAATAATAGTAAGGTACTTTAACACCCCACTTACAACAATGGACAGACCATCTAAGCAGAAAATCAACAAGGAAACAATGGCTTTGAATGACACAATGAACCAGATGGACTTAACAGATATATTCAGAACATTTCATCCTAAAGCACCAGAATATATATTCTGTTCAAGTGCACATGGAACGTTCTCCAGAATAGATCACATGCTGGGTCACAAATCAGCCTTCAACAAGTACAAAAAGATCGAGATCATACATGCACATTTTCAGATCACAACACTATGAAACTTGAAGTCATCCACAAGAAAGAAATTTGGAAAACCTTCAAATACATGGAGGTTAAGGAACATCCTACTAAGGAATGAATGGGTTAACAATAAGTTAAAGAAGAAATTTTAAAAAATACATGGAAACAAATGAAAATGAAAACACGACAGTCTAAAACCTTTGGGATACAGCAAAGGCAGTCCTAAGAGGGGAGAATATTGCAATTCAGGCCTATCTCAAGAAGCAAGAAAATTCCCAAATACACAACCTAGCCTTACACCTAAAGGAGCTAGAAAATAAACAGCAAATAAAGTGTAAAGCCATCAGAAGTGGGGAAATAATAAAGATGACAGTAGAAATAAATGATATGGAAACCAACTAAAACCCCAGTAGAATAGATCAACAAAACTAAGACTTGGTTCTTTGAAAGAATTAACAAAATTGATAAACCCCTAGCCAGACTTATTAAAAAGAAAAGAGAAAGGACCCAAATAGATGAAATCATGAACGAAAGAGGAGGGATCACAACCAACACCACAGTAAAACAATTATAAGAGAATACTATGAAAAATTATATGCCAACAAACTGGGAAGTCTAGAAGAAATGGACAAAGGCCCAGAAACTCACAAACTACCAAAACCGAAACAGGAAGAAATAGGAAATTTGACCATACCCATAACCAGCAAAGAAATTCAATCAGTAATCAAAAATTTCCCAACAGGGGTGCCTAGATGGCTCAGTTGGTTAAACATCCAACTCTTGATTTTGGCTTAGGTCATGATCCCACAGTTTTGGGAATCAAGCCCTGTGTTAGACTCTGCACTGACAGCACAGAGCTTGCTTGGGATTCTCGTTCTCTCCCTCTCTCTCTGCCTCTCCCCCACTTGTGTGAGCACTCCCTCTTTCTCTCTCAAAATAAATAAATAAAGTAAAAAAAAAATCTCCCAACAAACAAGAGTCCCGAGCCAAATGGCTTCCCAGGGGAATTCTACCAGACTTTTATTATTTATTTATTTATTTATTTATTTATTTATTTTTTCAATATATGAAATTTATTGTCAAAATGGTTTCCATACAACACCCAGTGCTCATCCTCTACCAGACTTTTAGAGAAGAGTTAATACCTATTCTTCTCAAACTGTCCCAAAAAATAGAAATAGAAGGAAAACTTCCAAACTGATTCTATGAATCCAGCATTACCTTGACTCCAAAACCAGACACAGACCCCACTAAAAAGGAGAATTACAGGTCAATATACCTGATGAGCATGGACGCAAAAATTCGCAACAAGATATTAGCAAATCAAATTCAACAACACATTAAAAGAATTACTCACCATGATCAAGTGGGATTTATTCCTGGGCTGCAAGCCTGGTTCAATGTCCACGAATCAATCAGTGTGATACACCACATTAAAAAAGAAAGGATAAGAACCATAGGATCCTGGAGATGCAGAAAAAGCATTTGACAAAAAAAAAAAAAAAATACAACATCTATTCTTTTTATAGGGGTACCTGGGTGTCTTAGTCGGTTAAGCGTCCGACTTTGGCTCAGGTCATGATCTCATGGCTTGTGAGTTCAAGCTCCATGGCGGGCTCTGTGCTGACAGCTCAGAGCCTGGAACCTGCTTCAGATTCTGTGTCTCCCTCTCTTTCTACCCCTCCCCCACTTGCATTCTCTCTCTCAAAAACAAATAAACATTAAAAAAATTTAAAAATATATTTGTATAAAAAATGTTTAATGTTTATTTTTGAGAGAGAGATAGAACACAAGTGGGGGGAGGGGCAGAGAGAGAGGGAGACACAGTATCTGAAGCAGGATCCAGACTCTGAGCTCTCAGCACAGAGCCCCACGAACCATAAGATCATGCCCTGAGCCAAAGTCAGATGCTTAACCGACTGAGCCACCCAGGAGCCCCAACATCCATTCTTGATAAAAACCCTCAACAAAGTAGGGATAGATGGAACATTCCTCAACATCATAAAGGACATATATGGAAAAGCCACAGCTAATATCCTCAATGTGAAAAAACGGAGAGCGTTTCCCCTATGGTCAGGAACAAGAGAAGGATGTCCACGCTCACTATTTATATTTAACATAGTACTGGAAGTCTTAGCCTCAGCAATCAGACAACAAAAAGAAGTAAAAGGCATCCAAATCATCAAGGAAGAAGTCAAACTTCCACTATTTGCAGTGGACATCATACTCTATGTAGAAAATCTGAAAGATTCCACCAAAAAATTGCTAATTCAGCAAAGTCACAGGGTATAAAAATCAATGTGCAGAAATCTGTACAACCAATACAATGTCGATACACCAATAATGAAGCCACAGAAAAAGAAATCAAGGAATCGATCTCATTTGCAATTGCACCAAAACCAGTAAGATCCCTAGGAATAAACCTAACTAAAGAAGTAAAAGACCTATGCTCTGAAAACTATAGAACACTTATGAAAGAAATTTAAGAGGACACAAAAAGGGAAAAGCATTCCACGCTCATGGATTGAAAGAATAAACATGTTAGAATATCTATTTTACCCAAAGCAAACTACACATTCAATGCCATCCTATCAAACTAGCATTTTTGGCGAGTTTGGACAAACAACCCTAAAATTCACATGGAATCACAAAAGACCCCAAATAGCCAAAGCAATTCTGAAAAAGAAACACAAAACTGGAGACATCACTATTCCAGATTTCAAGCTGTATTACAGAGCTGTAGTCATCAAGACTGTATGATGCTAGCACAAAACCAGACACATAGATCAATGGAACAGAATACAAGTTTGTCAACTCCCCTTTGACAAAGCAGGAAAGAATATCCGATGGAAAAAAGATAGGCTCTTCAATAAATGGTGTTGGGAAAACTGGAGAGCGGCATGCAATGAGATTGGACCACTTTCTTACACCATACACAAAGATAAATTCAAAATGGATGAAACACCTGAAGGTGAGACAAGAAACCATCAAAATCCTAGAGGAGAACACAAGCGGCAACCTCTTTGACCTTGGCCGGGACAACTTCTTACTACACACAATGATGAAGGCAAGGGAAATGAAAGCAAATATGAACTACTGGGACTTCATCAAGATAAAAAGCTTCTGCACTGCGAAGGAAACAATCAACAAAATGAAAAGACAGCCTACATAATGGGAGAAGATATTTGCAAAGGACATATCTGACAAAGGGTTAGTGTCCAACATCTATAAAGAACTTATCAAACCCAACACCCAAAACCCATACAACCCAGTTAAGAAATGAGCAGAAGACATGAATAGACACTTTTCCAAAGAAGTTATCCAGATGGCTAACAGACATATGCAAAGATACTCAACATCACTCCTCATTAGGGAAATATAAATCAAACCCACGATGAAAAAACCACCTCACCCCTGTCAGAATGGCTCAAAGTAACAACACAAGAAACAACAGATGTTGGAGAGGATGTGGAGAAAAAGGAACCTTGAACTGTTGGTGGAAATGCAAACTTGTACAGCCACTCTGGAGAACAGTATGAAAGTTCCTCAAAAAATTAAAAATAGAACTACCCTATGTTCCAGTAATTTCACTATTTATCCAAAGGACACAAAATATAGATTTGAAGGGGTACGTGCACCCCAATTTTTGTAGCAACATTATCAACAATAGCCAAACTATGGAGAGGGCCCAGATGTCCATCCACTGGTGAGTGTATAAAGAAGATGTGGTGTGTTTATATACATATGTGGTGTGTGTGTAAATATACGTATATACGTTCCATTATATGCATATATACATACACACACACACATCAAAAAGAATGCCATCAAAAAAGAATGAAATCTTGTCATTTGAAATGATGTGGACGGAGCTAGAATGTATTGTACTAAGCAAAATAAGTCAATCAGAGAAAGACAAATACCATACGATTTCATTCATATGTAGTACTTAAGAAACAAAACAGATGAACATTTGGGAAGGTGGGCGGTAAGAGAAGAGAAAGAACCAAACTGTAAGAGACTCTTGATAGAGAACTATGGGTTGATGGAGGGAGGTGAGTGGGAGGTGGGCTAAGGTGTTAAGGAGGGCACTTGTTGTGCTGAGCCCTGGGTGTTGTATGTAAGTGATGAATCACGGAGTTCTACTCCTGAAACCAAAAAATAAAAATATAAAATAAATAAATAAATAAAATTAAAAATGCAAAAAAACCCAAACCAACACAAAACCATGTTATTGCCTTCTCACATCTAGTTTTGCTGATAAGAATGCTTATATAACTGTGGGGGCGCCTGGGTAGCTCAGTTGGCTAAACGTCTGTCTCTTGGTTTCGGCTCAGGCCACGATCTCACGGTTCGTGGCGGGGAGCCCCACGTCAGGATCCGCACTGACAGTGCGGAACCTGCTTGGGATTCTCTCTCCCTCTCTCTCAATAAAAGAAAATAAACATGTAAAAAAAAGAATGCTTCTAGAACTCTGATGCTCATTCATTTATTTTGTTGTTCCTACTAGGATATGTTAGGATTCTCTCTTTAGTCAGAAGTATATGAAGTTTCATGCAGATGTGCTTAGGTGTAGGTTTTGGTTTTGGTTCTTGGTCCTACGTGGCACTCTGTGGTCACTTGTAATCAAAGAACTTGTGTTTTTGTTTTGTTTACGTTCTGGGAAATTTTCAGCTAATATTTTGGCCCAATACTGCTTCCCTTTTAGCCTTTCCATTCTTTTTTTTTTTTTTTTCTGGAAGTTTGTTGGGTATTTGAGATCTATTGTCTTTGTCTTATCTTTGGCCCATCTACTGTCTTAAAACTGGAAAGTCATCCATTTTCATACCACGTACATCACTCCAACATACAATTTTTATTATGTCACTCCCATCCATGCCTTCACTGGCTTCTTCGCAAAAATACACAAGGCTTTTATCATCGGTCAGTGCTCCTCTCTCCAGCCTGCCTGTGCCTTAACCCTCACTCCAACTCCAGTCATAATTTAGACATGATCTTTGAAAAAAATTTTTTTACATGGTTATTTATTTTTTGAGAGAGAGAGACACAGAGTGCAAGCAGGGGAGGGGCAGAGAGAGAGAGAGACTCAGAATCTGAAGCAGGCTTGAGGCTCTGAGAAGTTAGTGCAGAGCCTGATGTGGGGCTCAAACTCACAAACTGCGAGATCACGACCAGAGTGAAGTCGGACGCTTAACCGACAGAGCCACGCAGGTGCCCCATACGTGATTTTTTTTTTTTTTTTTTTTTTTAATGAATTCATGCACTGTATTCTCATTTACCTTTATTTGCTCTCCTGGAATTAACTCCTCCTCTCAACTGATCTTCCCATAATAACCTTATAAAGTTAATTATAAGGCCTGACAATTATAAGTAATAATTGATAATTATCTGTCTAATTCTTACTTGTCCTTCAGGTCTTGGGTCTGGCCTCCTCCTGGAGGAACCTTTCTGACCGTCCTACATGTGGATTAGATAGATGCCCTTCTGGGGCGCCTGGGTGGCTCAGTCGGTTAAGCGTCCGACTTCAGCTCAGGTCACGATCTCACCGTCCGTGAGTTCGAGCCCCGCGTCGGGCTCTGGGCTGATGGCTCAGAGCCTGGAGCCTGCTTCTGATTCTGTGTCTCCCTCTCTCTCTGCCCCTCCCCCGTTCATGCTCTGTCTCTCTCTGTCTCAAAAATAAATAAATGTTAAAAAAAAAAATTAAAAAAAAAAAAAAAAAGATAGATGCCCTTCTCAGATGTTCCCAGGGCTTGGTAATATGTACCTCTTAGTACTTTAATTATACTCATCTCTCTCCCACCATAGACTGTAAAAATCTTAGGGGTACTGTGGAATCCTCACCATGGTTCATATCAGAGAGCCTAAAACATGAAAGTTGCTCAATACATATATTTTGAGTTTCAGATGTAGAATATTGATGTGAGATAGGGAAGCAAAAACAAAACGAAACTCTCAGGGATTCTTTCTAGAAGCCTGGTTATGAAAGAAAGGCCATTGGTTGGGGGGTAGCCAAAATGAATTGTCTGGGCCAAGAGTAGGTATCTTTAAAAGATGGTATTTTGGAGGGGAAAGGAAAAATGGAAATGCTAAAAATCCAGGAGAAATCAAGTAACAGAGGGAGCATTGCTTTTTCTTGGTGGGAGGTAGAAAAGGAGAGCCTGGGTCAGAACCCGATGAGACTCAGACTTGAGGTTTTTTTTCTGCGAAGTGGAAAGCGAATTCTAAGAACAGACTGACAGATGTGCTTGGCCACTGAGGATGGTGTTAGGAGTTTTGACATCACTGTCAAAAGAATGGAAGACGTCTTCCTTAGGCATGTTAGCAATTTTCAAGTCATGCTGAGAGCTCTGCAGAGGTTGGTAGGACTCCTTAAAACAGAAGGAAAGCCTGTGAAGTTTGCCTCTGAACTGACGGCCCCAAATAGCGTATTTTCGAAAGTTGTTTACCAATGACTAAAATCATTGGTGGATCGATAAAGGTTATCGATGGCTACTGAAACTGACTAAGTCATGAATTACCTAAAGACTTGAAGATGCTTAACATGAGCAAGAAAGAAAAAACTTCGTTACTGAACAAGATGAGTTATTCAAACTCAGGACACGAGCGACCGTGCTAGTGTCTCAGTGACAAAAATAGCAATACAAAAAGTGTTGAATTTTGTAACATTTTTGCGATGTCATTCTTTTCACAAAAGGTAATTTGCTTACTGTATAATTAAATACGACTTCCTGTTTTTATTTATATTCACCAATTTTGAATTTATAAAGTCGTTGGGTCTACACAGGTTTCTTCCCCCCCCCCCCCCGCCCACCTCTTTTGTTTTATTTTACATAAGCCTGTTACATCCGGGGGTTTTTGGACATAATCATCAATTATAAGTACATCACTCAGAGCTGCACACAGCTCATTTGGTTTGAAAGAACTGAGCAATATTGCCATTGATTTTCTCCTTGACTTTGTCGACAGTGGGGGAGTATCTCAGGGGAGGATGTGAAAAGGGGGTGTGTTAGTAATGGTGGATGCCAGTCTCAGTGCAGAATGCCTGAATGGAGCCGGGGGAATCTGGTCTCCTTCTCTCTTACAGATTAGAAAGATCCAAGCCTCAAACCACAACATTTTTGGCTACAAGTCTTTCATGTATATAGATTTAGATATGTGATTACATCCAAATATCCAGAAGTTATTTACTATTATGTAAGAAGGTCAGGTGCTCAGCCTTTTTGTAAAAAATAGTCGGTAAGAACTTCAACCAAAAATCTGTTCTGTTACCTAAAAGTATTTACAACGCACAATTGTTACTCTTCTAAACCGGCCCCTGGAGTACTTTTGCAAGTTTCCTGGTTTGCTTAGTGTAACACTTAAAAAGCTGGAGGAAATGTTGGACCAGCTACCTTTTAATTGATCATTTGCATCAATATAGCACATGGTATAATTTTAAAAGACCATCACAAGATTTCTACCAATAGTTGGGTGATGCTGATGTGTTTGTTCCCTCAACAAAGACTTAAAATGCATGAATAAAATATAACAAGAATAGAGATCAAATTCAAACGAAAATAAACACCCGGATGCCAGAAATGAGACAGGAAAACAGAGCTAAAATAAGATTGTTATTTTAAGCCAGTTAAATTTTAGGTGGTTTAGCAAAGGCTGATTGAAAAAGCCAGCTAAAATATAATTCACGTGTAAGGATAAAACGTCATATCTTTAAACAAAATCTGAGATTGTGGTTTTTTTAAATTTTAATTTGTTTTATTTTTATTTTTTTTTAATACTTATTTTTGAGAGAGAGAGAGAGAGACAGAGGGTGAGTGGGGGAGGGCCAGAGAGAGAAAGAGACACAGAATCCAAAGCAGGCTCCAGTCTCTGAGCTGTCAGCACAGAGCCAAAGGTGGGGCTTGAACTCGTGAACCACAAGATCATGACCTGAGCTGGTCAGATGCTTAACCGACTGAGCCCCCCAGGCGCCCCTGAGATTTCTCTTTTATACATATCTCTGAAGGAACTAATAAACACCCCTCAAGGAGAAAAAGACTGAACACACAAGGGAGTAGTTGGATGTTGAAAACTAATAATTATATTGATAAACTAAATAAATATGATTGTGCAAAGTAATGACGACAAAGATTAACTCGTGTTTGGGGTGGGAGGGACATGTTAGTCACAACAGGGACTAAAATATGAGGCAGCAATTATATGGAAGAAGAGAGAGGGATGATCAGAACTCAGTTCCCTTGAAATCTTATCATTTAGGATGAGGCCAGAAATCCGGACTAATTTTAAAAACACATTATCCAATATGGCAGCCACTAGCCTGAGGTGGGTCTTCAAATTTAAATTTTAAGATTTAAACTGCTAAGATTTAAAATTAAGTTTCTTTACCTCTGACAGGTCAAACACTTTTGAAGTCATCTGGCTTCTAACAATAAGAAAAAGCCAAACAAACTGAAAATCAGTGATGTTTCCTGGACCCATCGGAGATTGAGGCTTCAGGGCAAACCACAGCCTTGAGATCTGGAATCCTAGGAGAGACCTACCACTTTTTACAATTCAGATATGTCATGCTTGTATTTAGGTCCCCGCGCAAATATGGCTTTCATTCAAGGAGCTGGCAATATTCTTAGATGTGAAATACGCATTCCCCCAAATCCAAATAAAGCACCAAACACTGGGCTTCTTGTTTGGTCCTAAGAGTGGGAAGAAACAGTCACTTGTTGAGCATTCCATGGGGCTCCTGCCCAGGTTATTCCTAAGAATTTTATAATCAGGGCAGGTCCTTGGACCTTCGCTGGATTGATTAACCAGTTTTGGTTGCGTCTGTGTGTCACCATTGCATTCGAATCAGTCCCAAGGCTTCTCTTCAGTTTCCAATACTATCACATCACCAAGACGGTGTATTTTTACCCTGGAGACCTGTATCAGGTCCGAATCCCTTCCGACCAAGTCATGGCAGTGAGCTGCTGAGTTCAGATGACCCGTGATGACACAGTAAACGTGAACTGGGATCCTTCCCATGGGAAAATGAACTATGGTTGGCTGTCTTCCAAGACTGAGCTAGAGAAGAAAACATTTGGAAAAAAAAAAAATCCCGGGATACCTGTTGTGTTTTGTGGGTGGTTGAAGCCATGTCTGGAACTGCCGATGTATTGGACAGTACATCTTTATTTAAGCCTCAGTGGTCCACTGTTGGTCTCCATGAGCTATAAAGACTTTTCCACAGGCCACACAGGGCTATTATACAGAGAATTCATTGATACCTGTGCTCCAGCTGCTAACATGTCATTAATTAAAGAGGTAATCCCTTTGCCCACCAGGTATTCTGCATTGTTTTAAATTAACCACCTGTGTGGGCCCGAGAAATTCTAGTGGTTTCCATTTACTGTGCCCAAGGGGGACTGTCATGCCTTCTGTTTACAATATTAGGTAGGGGAAGTAATTGCTAGTTGGACGTAATAGCCACCCCAGTGATACATTCAAGTAGAGGGGAACCAGCCACCTCACAAAAAGTTTGCTCAAAAATCCCAATTTTCCTCTAAACTTTCACCTTAATCCCATCCACCTTTTAATTTCTGTATCTTCCTGATCTAAATTAAGCTGCTGTGAAGGCATTACCCAGAGATTTCAAATCACAATGCATTGGCTCCTGTGTTAAGGAGTCCCAGAAAAGGTTTCTTCTCCTCCCCTTCAGCTCCCTGGCCATTTTATCCATACATGTGTGGGTGGCCTTGGGTCCCCACCAGACTTGGCCAGAAGACTCTGGCCTCTCCAATATTTACTTGGATTAATCTGCTGACCCAATACCCCAGGCGATTCTGGGTGGCGTTTCTCACATAATCTTTGCCGCCTGGCTTTTGAATTCCTTCCAAGTGGGGTAAATGGAGAGAACTTGTCTGGGGGCCTTCTAATGTTGGGGACCCATGGGGAGTCTCACTGGTCCACACAAGCTTCCATAATGCTGCATCAACGTCTTTGTTTCAACACTATGTCCACCACATTCATCCCCCTTTTCAATAACCATCTAAGACGTCCACACTGCTGGGTGGAGTCCCTTGATTCTCCTTTCTGTCTCTCCCATTTCTTTTGTAATTCCTTTGGTGACCTTGGTATCGGTAAGATCCAAATGGGGCAGCTGAGAGAGCAAAACTGATAAAACTTCTGAGACCATTTGATTTTGCAAGAGTAGTGTCACATGGGATGCCCATGTGACAAGGGGCACCCTTAATCACAGCATTTACCATAACCTGGTAACGGGCATATTTAGTGGGTGAATATCCTAGTCACCATAAAGCCAATCCCACGTGGCTTGCCCACAAAGCACATTCGCCGCTTCATCTGAAGTGTTCCACTTGGCAATTGGAGGGGGAATCGGGCAGCCCTCCGTCTCAGGTAAGCACACCTCATGGTGGCTTTTATCCAGTCTCCTAGGAATCGATTCCTCAGGAATAACCTTCCGCGTGTCTGAATCACATATAACCATCCGGGGTTGTTCAATGGTGGACTACAGGTCCT
The DNA here is from genome assembly GCF_024362965.1 of Panthera pardus. Lineage (NCBI taxonomy): Eukaryota > Metazoa > Chordata > Mammalia > Carnivora > Felidae > Panthera > Panthera pardus. Next base: position 24,021,731 of record NW_026526876.1, on the reverse strand, counting down.
GTATCAAACCAAACATGCTCCTCCACTCTGCACCATTCGAAACCAAAGACATAGCCCCCAAATTAGTTATCCCTGCAGTCCAGTTTAGGAAACGTTCCTCAGGAAGATGATAATTTGATCCACGAAATGAGACATCTCCTCCACACCATATCCCCCGGCTTTAGTAGTTTTCTGGTTTTGCTCTCCACCACACTGACTACCTTTTTGGTGATCAGAGGGCTTAGAGGTAGTTTCCTGGCATAATTTCCCCCTCTGTGGGCAGCTTTGAGGCTAGTGGCCAAAGCTCAGGCTGATCCAAATTTGAACTTGGTCCAGCATCAAGTTCCAACTCAGAACTCTCTCTCATTTTAGCTGTTACAGATAATGATAACCAAGAGGTTGCGTATTTAGCATGCTCGTTATTTTGCATTTCCTTGGGTCTACTCTCATCTCTAATTCCACTGGTAACTTTTACCCTTAGTAACTGATCAAAGAGCCGTTACAGTTTTATACCACAAGTGCCTAGGTAGCCATTCAGGGACCAGGGTTCCTCATCCCTGCCCTTCTTTCTTTCCCTTTCCAAACCATGTTTCCATATGTGGCAGAGCTGTTCTAGCAAATTCCATTTCACTGATACCAAATGTCTGGGAAAAGCAGGTTTGTTTGTTTTTTTCGTGTTTTCTTTTGCTTTCATACTTCACTTCTTGCCACCAAATGTGTGGGGATTTTTCCCCCCGTACTGACCAATTCTCCAACAGCAGCTGGGGGTCCTACAATTTGATTTAGTGCTGACACGATCTGTCTGTAGTGTCAGATCCCATGAGTTAACAGCCCTGTCTCACAAGACTTCCCCGAGTCCCATGTAGCCTTCTCTGATTCTGGCCTTCCAGCTCTAAATGGGGTTCCCATGACCCCATCCTTGGGTTTGACAAGCTAACACAGTTCAAAGACCTCCAGTGGGGGGGGGGGGGGCGTGCCTGGGTGGCTCAGTCGGTTCAGCATCCGACTTCGGTTCAGGTCATGATCTCACAGTTTGTGGGTTCGAGACCCACATCAGGCTCTGTGCTGACAGCTTGGAACCTGGAGCCTGCTTCAGATTCTGGGTCTCCTTTTCTCTCTGCCCCTCCCCCGCTCACGCTTTGTCTCACTCTGTTTCTCAAAAATAAGTATGTGTAAAAAAATTTTTTTAAATAAAAGACCTCAGGGGAACACTTACTTATGTTTACTGGTTGATTATATAATAAATTGTATGATGAAGGATTCAGATGAATAACCAGATGAAGAGATACATGGGGTAACTTCTGGAAGGGTTCCAAGCTCAGAAGCCTCAGTCACCCAGGAACTAGGATGCACCCACCACCTTCCCAGCACATTGATGTGTTCACCAGCTTGGAAGCTCCCTGAATCCTATATTTTTGGGATTTTTATGGAGGCTTCATCAGATAGGTGTGATTGACTATTAAGTCAATTTCTAACCCTTCTCCCACCTCTGGAGAATAGGGGTAGGGCTGAAAATACCAAGCTTCTAATCACGGTTTGGTCTTTCTGGTGACCAGTGCTGATCTTACAGCCCACCAGAGTTATCTTATTGGAACAAAAGATACTTCTATCATCCAAGAAATTCCAAGGGTCTTAGGAGCTCTGTGTCAGGAACTGGGGTCCAAGGCCAAATGTTAGAAGGAACTGGGAGCCGAGACATTCTATATGTAAACTTATTCTTATTTTTTTTTGCAAGTAAATATAGAGAATTGTAGCCAAGATCAGCTTACCTGAAGCAGAAGCCAGTAGAGCCCAGAACTGGTAGGAACAAGCACCTTAAATGGTAATTTGGTGAATTGTTGGAGGCTGAGTGAAGATTAGCCAAGAACTGGTAGGAACAAACACCTTAAATGGTAATTTGATGAATTGTTGGAGGCTGAGTGAAGATTAGGTGAGAATAGGACGTTCCTGGGGTCAATAGTATTAAAGGGGTCAGAAGCAGGTGCATGTAACTGGCAGAGGGCAAAAGCTATGGGCATGGAAGGATACATCTACTGCTTGACATCTGGAATGAAAACGAGGGCAAGAGGGAAGAGATCCTCTGATCTCTCTCCTTTTCCACCTTTGCATCTATTGTTGCTCTTTCCTATTGGATTGGTCAGACCCAATTGGAAGCCAACCATGAAAGCGGGAATTGGTGATACAGTCCGCAGCGGTCAGCCTCCCCTGGAAAGGGTATAGTAGGAAAATAAAGAACAAAACCAGCACAAGACCTGTCTACAATAGAGTTCGAGATGATACAACTATTTTTCCTTTTAAAAAAAAGTTCCTTTTAGGGGAGCCTGGGTGGCTCAGTCGGTTGAGCGTCCGACTTCAGCTCAGGTCATGGTCTTGCAGTTTGTGAGTTCGAGCCCCGTGTCGGGCTCTGTGCTAACAATCAGCTCGGAGCCTGGAGCCTGCTTCAGATTCTATCTCTCTCTCTCTCTCTCCTCCTCCCCTGCTCATGCTTTGCCTCTCTCTGCCTCTCAAAAATAAATAAATGTTTAAAAAGTTTTTAAAAAAATTTGTAAAAAATCCCTTTTGTTTTATTCTGATCTCCTTCCATTTTCATACCCATGTATCTGCTTTTGAACATATTCCTAATAAAAACCCAAGTTTTCAAAAACAAGCATATTATGATGGTTTTAGCAAATCATGTCCAGTTTAATCTTTTAAAATATTCATACATCATCTGATATTGGTTATTCAGTACTTTGTAAACGTATTTCTACAACACTTAAGAACATTTATAACTTATAATGAATAGAAGCAAAGATTTCATCATATCATTCATTACGTGAATGGTTATGTATGTTGTGGTCTTGTACATCTGAGCAAGACAGGAGAATTTATTGCCTGAGTTTTAGAAAGAATTTAAATGCAACTGTCATTATGATATGAATTTGTCTTTACAGGGTGCGAAGGATCCTGAATAAACAGTACGATCATTTATCATGGATTTAGAAATATAATGTTCCAGATATAATTTTGATGTATGTAATATATGCAGATAAATATTTAATTGTATGAAAGTTTACAAAATGGATATGAAAAAGATTAAAGTACAAAAGTAAATGAACAAAGAATGCAAATAATTAACACAAAATAAAATGCAAACATAGAAAGCTAGAACTCCACCATAAGTTTAAAAGTAAATTAAAACAATTCCAATGTTTTATCAGCAAATATGCGTATATGTTTAATTAAGAAGTTATGTATACTATAATGATTCCACCCCTGTAAAAGAGTTCACTAAAGAAAGAAGTTGATTTTTTTTTTTTTTTTTTTTTTGGTGTGGAGAAAGTGTGGTGATTCTTTTATTCAATTTTATTCCATTTCTATATTTTTCTCCATTATGCAAATGTTCTTCAATGAGTATCACAATTTGTTTTAAGTTATATAACATATCACCAAAAAAAAAAAAAAAAAGGACATCAAGAATACTGCTTGGTACCCAAAAAATTTTCTGGTGATATTCAAAATGAAATAACTATTGCTTAAGGAAAAAAAATAAAATTACGTGTAAAGCACACACATATTTTTTAAAATTTAGTAATAAAAATGATACATGTATGTGTGTATACAGATAGAAACACATGTACATATACATATGTAAGAGGGAAGTGAGTTTAAAATAGCAGAAAATACAGTTGGCCCTTGAACTGCATGGGTTTTAACTGTGCAGGCTTACTTACATATGGATTTTTTATCATACAGTACAGAATATGTATTTTTTCCTTATGATTTTCTTATAACATTGTCTTTTCTCTAGCTTACTTATTGCAAGAACACAGCATATAAAACATGACATACAAAATATGTGTTTCTGGTATTGGGAAGGCTTCCAGTCAACAGTAGGTTATTAGTGGTTAAGTTTTAGGGGAGTCAAAAGTTATATGCAGATTTTTGACTACATAGGGGTTTGGCATCCCTAATCCCCATGTTGTTCAAGGATCAACTGTACACAGAAAACTGCTAATGAGCTGGTGATAAATCAACACCTCCCATAATCACAAAATAACATACTCAAAAATTTTAAAATCTGAACAAATGCTGTGATGCCCCTATTTTCAAAAAGTATGTTTGAACTGCTTCTCCGATGTACGTGCTTGTTCATTTGTGAGTCCAAGGGACTCCTCACTCTGTGAATTTCAAAACAATTTCTGAAAAGTTTTCAGAGGAAGACTCTTGGGTTTTACTTGTGTTTTACAGCAAACCCATAAACCTCGTGCATTCCAAATGGGCGTGTAGCACATATTTCAGCAAGGGAATTTTTTAGTAAATGTCATATTTCAATGTTATATGCCATGTTTGAAGTTATACTTCAAAAAAATTCCAAATTTGTGATCATATTTTCACAATACCTGGTACCTGGTCTTTAAGTAACTTTATCAATACTTTGTATTGGCTTTATCCCAGATTTTCTATCATTCCTAAATTTAAGAGGAAGAATGATCTTGAAATTTATTCATTTATTAACTAAACATACAAAACATACCTGATATTGATGTTAATGATTTTTAAAATTATACATACTGCCAATTATAACATATAACATAAGCTTATATGACACAAAGGATTAATAGGTTTGAGCTTTTAAGAGTCGTCTGAAGGAGAGAGGAGTTCCCATCTCATGGTTGTATCAATTTCTTCTTCAAAATTCCCCAGCTCCTGTTCCTTAGAAAGTTCTAAAAATACCTAAAAAGGAGACATAGCAGAAGGAAAAAGAATATCAAGTTGTTTATTGTCTTCCAAATTAATAAGAAATATAAATGGTACTAGCGTGTGAAATTTACAGGAATGATACAAAACCATCAAAGCTGACCCACCTTTTCCAATGTGCACTGGGAGAGGCTGTATTCTTCCAGGTTAAATTTATGTTTCACTGGGGGGGGGGGGGTAAAAAAAAAGACGAATAGCAGATGCTTACAATTTATTACTAAGAATTTTTTCAAAGGCATACAAAATAAAAATACACACAATTAAAATAAATAGAACATAAAGCTGAAAAAAAAACGCTTGGTGAAAGAATGGAATCACGAAAAGTCATAGTGTTAATATAAATGCAAATTAAGACTCTTAAATACAGAGAACAAACTGAGGGTTATGGGGGTGGGGGATTAGAGGGATGGGGAAAAGGGAGATGGGCATCGAGGAGGGCACTTGTTGGGATGAGCCCTGGGTGTTGTACGTAAGCGATGAATCACGGGAATCTACTCCTGAAGCCAAGACTACACTGTATGTTAGCTAACTTGACAATAAATAAATTTTTACAAATGCAAATTAAATGAATCTTGATAGTAGAGTTTTCTCATATTACATTTTGATGTGGTTTATTACTTAGTATATATGTCTTGGGAGACATATAAATTCCTTGAGGAACTACATAATTGATTGGTACATTCTTACACAGAAGGAAAATTTCAGTCCCATCCCTTCCACTTTGAAAGGACCCAATACTTCTGTGTCACTGTCTTCAGCCAGTTTATCTGCTGTACCAAGCTCTATGCTGGGCATCCCCACCGGGAAATCCTCGTGAGACTGGTCATCGAATTTACATATTCAAGCGTTCACAGTTCACTACTCACCCAGTGAGAATCTTCTGTGTGTGAGCCACCCTTGGTACCATAGGCAAAGGAGGGGCGAAAACAAAACCCCTGCGCTCTAAGGGCAGGAGTATGGGCCTTAAATAAATAGGGACTTAAATATATAATAAATGATGACTACTACTAGGGAGAAAAAATAAATCAGGTAAAGGAAACAGGAAGTGCCAAGCACTCTTTTTTTTACAGGATGGCTGGGGCTGGCCATAGTTACCAGGTAAGAACTGAGCAGAAACTTGAAAGAAGTGAGAAAGCAAGGTGGGTAGTTAGGAAACAGAATTTCACGAAGCAGAATCAGCAAGTGCAAAGTCCTGAGGCAGGAGTGTGCAAGTCTGGTAGCATTTAGGAAGTACTGGGAAGTCAGGGTGTCCAGAGCGGAGGGAATAAACCTGGGATTCGTATTCTCTCAAACGCGATGGGCCAGGTACAGGTCTAGGCACTTGACAAACGAACTCATTTAATCTTCCCAATGACCCTGCCAGGTGGGCACTGATATTACCTCTCATTTCTAATTTTTTAAATGTTTATTTATTTTTTTTAGAAAGAGAGAGAGAGAGAGAGAGCAGGGGAGGGGCAGACTGAGGGAGACAGAGGATCTGAAGCAGGCTCTGGGCGCTGACAGCTGAGAACCCGATGGGGGTTTCGAACTCATGCACCGGGAGATTGTGGCCTGAGCTGAAGCCCCACGCTCAACCGACTGAGCCTCCCGGGCTCCCTTACCCCTCATTTAGAGATGGGTCATCTTAGACCTGCAGAGATCCAGTGGCTTTACCAAGGTAGAGGGGCTGGCACAGGAGTTGGGGGTTTTCACCACTGTGCTGTGTGAGAAATTACTCCATGACAGTCTGCTGAAAGCCAATGAAGAGGAAGAACAGAGAATTTCCAGTGGCAAGAGGAGCCATGCACAATGCAGGGGACAAACTGAGCAAGAGACACGGACGGTTCATTCACTGTGACAGGAAGGCAGAACACACAGGCACAGAGGCAGGCCTCCTGATGGATGGGGGCAAGGTTTTCCGCTCAGGTCACATGATCTTATGGTGGGTGGGATGGGAGGCTTGTGTCAGGCTCCAGCCTGACAGTGCAGAGCCTGCTTGGGATTCTCTCTCTCCCCCTCTTTCTGCCCCCCCCCTGCTCATGCTCGCGCGCGCTCTCTCTCTCTCTCTCAAAATAAACTTAAACAAAAGAAAAATATATTACACATATTACACAATTAACTACCACGAAATTATTACCTAAGTCTGAACAGATTCTTCCAAAATTTTATTTTACAAGGATACCTCTTACCTGCCTCTAATTTGTGAAAGGTCTGAGATAGAGGGTACACATCCGCCAAAGGTATCTTATAGGCCAAGAAGGACGAACACCTGGGAATACGAAAAATGTCATATTTGACGTTGAGTTTCAAGGGGAGAAGATGACCATCAAAATAAATACTGATATTGACATCAGTTTCCTCTGAAGAAAATAAAAATAATGCCAGTTAACGTATGGCTTATGTATAGAACAAATAACATGACCGATGGAAAATCCTTAAAAGGTCTTTGGTGGCTGGCTGTTGGAGCGAATTCTCCTAGAAATAATGCAGCTTATCTGCATGTATGCTCAGTGTATGTAAACCTTTCTGTTATTGTTGTTGAACATGGGCATCTGAACTGATCCCTTTGCTTAGTTTAAATTAGGTTGCAATTAGGGGCGCCTGGGTGGCTCTGTCGGTTAAGCGCCGACTTGGGCTCAGGTCACGATCTTGCCGTTCGTGAGTTCAAGCCCCGCGTCGGGCTCTGTGCTGACAGCTCAGAGCCTGGAGCCTGCTTCGGATTCTGTGTCTCCCTCTCTCACTGCTCCTTCCCTGCTCCTGCTCTGTCTCTGTCTCTCACAAATAAATAAACATTAAAAAAATTTTTAATTAGGTTTTAATTAATTAACTTAATATTTCATCTTTGTCACTAGAAATCTAAGGGAAGGGGGATGTGAGGTTCAGAGAGAGGGACCGACTAGGGAAAGTTCAAAAGGCTTTAACTATAAACTTCCCTGAGCTCTGAGGACAGGAAGAGCCGGAATGGATTTGGATTCGTGGCGTCTTGTTTCCACTTGCTACTTCCAGCTGCATGACTTCGTGTCTAGTCTCAGCTCATCCTCAAATGGCTGTCTGATGCCCCCAGCTGGCCCTAGAGCTGCTCACACCTCCAGGCCCGGCCCCTTTCAGCCCAGCCCTTCCTCTTCCAGCCTTGCCACCCATGGCCATCCCACCTAGATCAAAATCGCTTCTTGGAGTTGTAACACCAACTGGTTCCAAGAGGAACTGGTTCCAACTCTTTCCAAGAGGCTGGAAAACAGGACTGGGTTACTTGCCCTGGCACAGCCTTAGAGAGTTCCGTTATATTCATGTTGGGCTAAAATGGAAATAGCAGTTGCTATCCCTGCTTCTTTGGTGTGCTCCTCTCTCCAAGGAGTTCCAAATTCAGTTCTTGTCCCGCCTCCTCGCATCATCCCCCACCAACCGGCAGGCATACACAAACACACGCGGACGTACAGGTCCACACACGCGCCTTTCTGTTCTCCATTTTGAGGCATGAAAACTCATTAGAGGGAGAATGTTTGATGATCTCGACTGCTGTTTGTTTCCTAGAGGGGAATTCACCCTAAATACGTTACATCTTTTAAACTGTAAATATTTACATCTTTTAAATATTTTCAGGGAGGTCTGTGGAAGGCGCATGGGGCCAACCGTGGTCCCGTGTGGGTTCCATGCAGGAGAAGTTCCTTTCCCCCAATTTTTCCAAGTCCTGTTCTGGGTTGGGGCCAGCCCTGGATGGCTGAGGAGGCTCATGCAAGGTGTCCTCAAGCCTTCCTAGGGGACACAGCTTCCTGGGTGGCTCTCCAACCTCTTACAATCTGGAGGAGTCTGTAAATCGGTTTTTGAGGTCCCTAACTATTATTATGAAGTCAAATCATCCTGAAGTTCTCACAGAGCAGAAAAGAAACGACTTGAGTGGGTAATGCCAACAGGTTTTTCCATAGTCAGAAGCTCCTTCACCTTTCTTGCTGTGCAGCCTGTGGGAAGAGCTTCAGAATCTCAGCTTGCACCCAAGTCACTTGGGACGATTCCTTCACTTTCAGTTCTAGAACGTAATCCTTGCCAAGTTTGTTTTTCAGGTGTTGGATGGAGCCGATGCACCTATGGGCAAGAAGGAAAACATGTTGGAAAAAATGTTACTCCTTAAATTTCTTACATTATTCCTTTTTTTTTTTTAATATTTATTTTTGAGAGAGAGGGGCAGAGAGAGTGGTAGAGAGAATCCCAAGCAGGCTCCCAGCCGTCAGCGCAGAGCCCAATACGGAGCTCGAACCCACGAACGGTGAGATCATGACCTGAGCTGAAGTCAGACTCTCAACTGACTGAGCCACTCTTACGTTATTTTTAAATTTCAGATGGAGGGAAAGGGGCATCCCTGAGCGAACTGAAGGAAAGAACTCTAGGCGCTCACAGCGATTTCGCCCTTCCTGTGGGGAATCTTGTTCTGAGGGTCAAGCACAGACTCCAGAAACACACCCACCTCAGCCTTCCAGACACCATGATGGCGACGCGGTCACAAATGGCCTCTGCTTCAGCCAGGTAATGGGTGGTCAGTAGGGCCCCCTTCTCTGTGTTTTTAATGGCTGCCTGGATCATCTGCCTGAAGCACATCAAAAAATTATCATTAAAAAAAGGGTAGAAAAAAAGAGAGAAATGGAGGGAGAATTGTAGAAAGAAAATACAGTTTAGGAATCGTTTTTATCAGCCAAGTTTCTAATTAAAAAAGCAGAAATGTGAATATCGATTAGGTTTCTGATAATACGAAGTGTTTAATATTTTTAACGCTTTGATATTAATATTTAATGTTTTTAGGTATGCCAACGGTATTCTGGTTAAGTATTTTTTAACATTTATTTATTTTTGAGAGACACAGAGAGACAGAGTATGAGCAGGGGAGGGGCAGAGAGAGAGGGAGACAAGAATCCAAAGCAGTCTCCGGGCTCTGAGCAGTCAGCACAGAGCCCGACGTGGGACTCGAGCTCACAAACCACCAGATCATGACCTGAGCCGAAGTCAGACGCTTCACCGACTGAGCCACCCAGGCGCCCCAAGGGTTTTTTTCTTTTTTTAATGTGAATACCACATGAAGATGATACATCAGAGAATCTATGTGTTAAATATTTATTTTCCCAATTATACGGATTATCTCCACTAGATTAGAAATGAGTGGATTTGGTGTCCCGAGATCAGTTTAAAAACACAACTTTTGCATAAAGGTTATACTCCTGGCTCTGAGGGTTATGATAATGCTCACCACATTTGCTGCTGCCCTCCTGGATCCATGCCCGTCGATGGTTCATCCAGAAGCAGGATAGGTGAATTTCCCAGGATGCTCAGCACGAAACACAACTGAAAAGCAGAGAGGCACCTCATTTCGCTGCTTCCATCATACCGGCCCTCAGAGGAACATCACACATCACACATACCTTTCGAGTGGCTCCTGCCGTCAATTTCTGCACCGGCACATTTAGCTGTTCGCGCAGGGTGAAAGTATCCACCAGCCTGATGGGAAAAGGATGAGAATATCAGCGCAAAAGAGGATGTTTGGAAAATGTGATCCCACAGAAAAGTAATAGCTTTTGGAGGGAAGCCTGGCACTGTTCTTCTGAAACTCGAACGATCGGAGAGAAGAACAGTTCGTTTTGGAACATGGAAGGCTTTTCATCTCGTAAAAAGTCCTGGAGGGTAACCAGAATTTCGAACTTGGAACTGAAACGGATGCTTATTCGTGATCATTCATTCATTTAACACCGTCCATCATTATATGCATTTTTGTGTTTTTTAAAGATCCCTCAATCAGGGATGCGGGAAACAGCTCCCGCCCTCCAACCCTGCCCTACCACTGACACTCTCTGAAAAGGGGGAGGCGTCGCTTCTCCTCTCCATTCTTTATTAGTGAATTCAGCATCAGTGGTACAGCCTCCCTCCCTGCCTGGGGACCGAAAGGAACCAGACGACCTCATTTTACCGTGAGATGGCACCAGTGGCGTCCCCTTTCCTCAGCCCTTTGATGGCAGTGAACACCTCCAGATGTTCCCTCACTGTCAGGCAGGGCCACAGCACGTTCTCCTGAGGACAGTACCCCAGGAAGCCCACAATGCTGTCTCCCTGATGACCCCAGCCTCTCAGCTCCACCTGAGAAAGTAAACCGGTTTTAGACCCACATGCAGCCTTTTCTCTCATCTCACGATTCCCCAAGACACCGACACAAAGCTAAAAAATACCGCAAGTTTTTGAGCATCGACAGACTATTATCAGATTGAAATCATAAAGCCTTTGTCTTTCTCTGTCTGACTTATTTCACTCATTTCACAGTATACCCTCTACGCCCAACCACGCTGTTGCAAATGATAGAGATACTGAAATCATTATATTGTATACCTGAAACTAATTTAACACTGTTAACTGCGCTTCAATAAAAAAGGGCTTAATTAAAAAGATAAATAAATAGACAAAAATTAAAAAGCTAAAAAAATGAATACAATAGACATCGGTTCATACATTTCTTCTAGAAAATCATCGAAGCTGCTAAAAGTAGAGTCTCACGAAGATACAGCCTGCATTTATCACGAAATTTATAGTTTGGGAATAAAAAATCATTCTTCCATTCTTTACTACCTCTCCAGCTGTGGGCTTTGCGATCCCAGAAATCATTCTAATAGATGAACTTTTACCGGCACCGTTAGGTCCTAGCAATCCCAAAATCTCACCTGAAAGAGAACCACTGATTATCAATCTGGGAAGTGAGTCATCACAAACTCCACGCACGGCACTATTTTGAAATTGATCACATACATGCAATTCATGTCACCAAACCATGTCCTTTAACTCCTATAATTATATGAAATAATAGTGAAAAGCTTGTGGGTTTGATGTCAATAAGTCTTTTGTCTTCCAGATTACTTTTTTCAGGGAAAAATGTGCCAGGTGCTTTTCGGTAGTAGGCACCAGATGTTCTGAGTCCATGGTTGAGTGATCCCTAAACTTGGAAAGGCAGGGACATTTTTGTCCATCCCGAATTCCCCCACCTGCATCCAAGCCACCATTGTCTTTCATCTGAACTGATATAAGAGCCCCTTAACTTGTCTGGCACCCATATTTACAAGCCAATAATAGCCAACGTGCGATTTTTTTGCGACGCTTAAGTGCTAACCAAAAGCTGGCTAAAACCTCTCTGGTGGCATTCTACTAATTTGGTATAAAAATCTCAACCCGTGGCTGTATTTCGCAGAGTGGCACCTAGTCTGGCCCTGCTCCCGACTGGGACTTCCTCTCTCCCGTCTGCGGCTGCATCACTAGTCTCTCCGTGCCTCGACCACTCCAAAGGCAACCCCAGGTCTGAGTCCCTGCCCGTGATGTTCTCTCTCCCTGGGTGCTCTTACCTCTTCCTGCTCGCATAACTGACACCTTCTTATCACCCAGGTCTTGGCTTAAACGTTACTGCTCTAGAAAGGTCTTCCCTAACCCTAAGTGAATGTAGCCCCAAGCTGCTCGTGCCATTTCACGTATCTGAATGCTCCACATAGAAATTGCTTGCTATGTGCTGGGGCGCCTGGGTGGCTCGGTCGGTTAAGCGGCAGACTTTGGCTCAGGTCATGACTTCATGGTTCGTGAGGTCAAGCCCAGCGTTGGGCTCTGGGATGACAGCTTGGAGCCTGGTGCCTGCTTCAGATTCTGTATCTCCCTCTCTCTCTGCCCCTTCCTCCCCCCTCAAAATAAACATTAAAATATATATATATATGAAAGAAATTGCTTTTGTGCTGACACTTTTCTTGATAAGTTAGTTTTGTTTTTGATCCTCTCTTAGGGTGCAAAATCTATGAGGATAGGGACTTGCCTATTTCTTTCATGATTATATTCCAGCACCCAAAGTAGTCCCTGGCATGCTTAAAAAATATATGTTGAATGAATGAATGAATGAATGAATGCTTCAGCAAGTACAATGGTGCCTATAACATAGATGTTCAGTGGGGTACTTTTAAAATAATGGTGAATAAGCTTAAGTGATTCTGCCAAACCTTTTTTAACACAGAAGGAGATATTTCTTGCTGCTATTTTCTTCTTTCTCTTTGAGAAGCAACTTTTCTTCTGCCCTGCATACTCTTTGTGGAGACAGCTAGCAATTATGACAGGTTTCTGGAATAGAGGACAGTGTGATTTTCCTCTTAAGCTTCAGAGATGTTATGTTCCTATGTTCTCACTGCTGGACTCTTTCTTACTCTATGTCATAAAACAAAGTATATTTCAGATTGACAGTAATCAAATCAATACCACTTGTTTCAAATGTAATGTGCATTCGTTGATGTCAATAATATTTCTTGCTTCTAAAATTAACACAGATAGCTTCGTGGAAACTGGCTCATTGCCTTCCCAGAAGTGCCCAAGCTCACAGGCACGTCATAACATCTGTCTAGCAGATAAAAGAGTAACCCTTTAAATCTTAATCCCTATTCAGCATTTTAAAACGAATCTCACCTAAATTCCCCAACTTGGGAAATGTTTAGTTTTGAAATGATAGCTCTACCTATCAAAGCCCATTTTTCTCAAAAGGGGAATAGAACTGGGGCTCCTGGGCGGCTAAGTCAGTTGAGGGTCCCACTTTGGCTCAGGTCATGATCTCCTGGTTCCTGGGTTCGAGCCCTGCGTCGCACTCTGTGCTGACAGCTCAGAGCCTGGAGCCTGCTTCTGATTCTTGTCTCCCTCTCTCTCTGTGCCCCTCCCCCACTCGCGTTCTGTCTCTTTCTCGCTCAAAAATAAACATTAAAAAAATTTTTTTTACAGTGGAATAAAACCATTATATTCCATGTTCTCCTTTCACCTTGAGGACACCCCAAAGAAGCGCTTGCATATTTAAGAATTATGAAAAGGCACTGAACTCTGGGGCACCTGGGTGGCTCAGTCGGTTAAGCGGCCGACTTCAGCTCAGGTCAGGATCTCACGGTCTGTGAGTTCGAGCCCCGCGTCGGGCTCTGTGCTGACAGCTCAGAGCCTGGAGCCTGTTTCAGATTCTGTGTCTCCCTCTCTCTCTGACCCTCCCCTGCTCATGCTCTGTTTCTCTCTGTCTCAAAAATAAATAAACGTTTAAAAAAAAATTTTTTTTTTTTTTAAATCATGCTCTGTTTCTCTCTGTCTCAAAAATAAATAAACGTTTAAAAAAAAATTTTTTTTTTTTTTTAAAAAGGCACTGAACTCCAAACTTTCACAATGAAAACCAGCATATCGCCCTCTATTCTCGATAACTCTTGAATATAGGGCCGTTAACATCCACTTTGTCACTTGCTTTTCTACCTCCTCTGAGAGTGAAGTGGCCAGGGCAGTTGCCGTTCTTATTCTTTCTGCTTTCACATCTTCATCCTCGTCACCAGGTTCTTCTGGATTGGGTTGAGCACCTCTACTTTGGGGGGAAATTCTGTGGACAAAACGAAATGTAGGACAGAGGTTTCTTCGTTATGAATGATATCCTTCAGTCGGGAGCTCTGTGATCGTGCCATTGTCCTTTCTTTCAGTAAACTGGTGATGATGATCATGGCCCTGTGAATACACTGCTTCCGCTTTCCCCAAGAGCTCCCATCCCCGTGGCCAGAATTGCTCCCTTCATGCCCTCCATGTTGTTGCCCGTCTTCCAGTTAGAATCTCTGACCCGTTCGAATGTGCTGGCAAATAACTGCTGCTGCTTTCAAAATCAGGTCACCTACGTCTTCTCTGTTGACTCTGAGCCCAACTTAAGGACACCTGACATTTGCTTCAGCATCTTTTACTGTCCGCCCTTCCTAGAGCTCTTCTAGAAGGTCCCTGTTATGAAACACTCTGGGCTACATTCCTCAACCAACTCCATCCCACCTCCTCTGTTCAAGGACACGTGATCACCTGAGAGGAGAGACTGGCATATCTGAGTACTCGTTAAATTCCGGAGGAACTGAAAACTTCCCTCCGCCGATGAGTGACGGAGAGTCCTGTTTCCAGGCAGTTAAGTCAGCAATCCAGCAACCATCGTGAAAATCAGCCTGCTGCATACGTTGTCAATATAAACCCACGCCAACAGGTCAGTAGCGCAGCCGCTACGTAGGAAGGTTCAAATGTGATACTAAGTTCGAAATTAAGTTTTCTCCCAACCTGAAAACAGGATCCCTTCGCGTTATTTTCTTTCCCCATTTCGCTTCCATGCATCTCAGGAGAAACACCAGTATCAGCGTCTGAAAGTAGGGCTAGGAGCAAAGAACAGCGGTTACACGTTGGCATAAGTTCACAAACATTATTTAAGGGTCTGAATTAAATTGGTGGCCTTTGTCTTCAGGTAAAATACAGGCGAATCGTTCTTACAAGTCCGGGGAGAAAGCCGGCTGTCCGGTGACCATCCAGCTCTGTGCCTCCTTTCTGCTCACAACCCACATCCTGGCTGTCAGCTGAGTTTATCTGCCCTACCTTCAAAATCACCCGGAACCCAACTGCTTCTCACTCCTGCCTGTGCTGCTCCCCTCCAGGGTCCAGGCCGCCATGATTTCTTATTGTGATATTACAACACCTTGCTCCCCGGTCCCCTTCTCCTTCTCCTCCCCTTGCCCCCAACATCTATGCTCAACACAATAACTAGAACTACTCTTTTACAACATAAGTCTATAAATAAACTTAAAAACAAAAAAACACAGGGTGCCTGGGTGGCTCAGTCGGTTAAGCATCTGCCTCTTGATTGTAGCTCAGGTCATGATCTCATAGGTTTATGGGTTCGAGCCCCGCATCGCACTTTGCATTAGCAGCACAGAGCCTGCTTGGGATTTTCTCTCTCTTCCTCGCTCTCTGCCCCTCTCCCACTCACACTGTCTCTGTCTCTCTCAAAACAAATAAACTTGAAAACAATAAAATAAACTAAAACATAAGTCTAATCATATTGCTTTGCTTAAAACCCTCCAATGAGTCCTCAGTTACTCAAAGAAAAGGTAGTCCTTAGAGTGACCCAGAATGCTCTGTGTCAGCTCTTTCTGTCCTCTTTGCACTTTACCCCGTGACCTCTGAGATCTTCTCTTGTACCCTTCTCTCCTTGGTCACTCTGCCACAATCACACTGGCCTCCTTGCTTACCCTGGGACAAGCCAGGGTCCCTCGTGCCCCTATTACAGGAATGCTCTTCCCCAAGCTCTCCCTACAGCCTGCTTTCTTGCCCCACCTCCAATCTTTAGTTCTCAATCAGGCCTTTCCTGACTACCCATCGGACACAATATATACTATTTATTTTAGTTTATTATCTGGCTCCTTCAACCAGAATATAAACTCTACAGGGGCAGGGACTTCTGTCCAGTTTTGCTTCTATGTCTGGAAAAGTAATGACACGTTGTATCCAGAGACAGTAGCTTTCTTCAGCCCAAGCATACCAACAAAATCATCTTTCCCTTTCATTTTTATTATTCAACGTTGCCCTTTTTATCTCTAATTCAAAGGACTTAAGTTACATTGAACCTGTGTTTCTTACAAGCTCTCTCAAACTTGGAGGTGGCATAAAAAGGATAAATAAACATGAAAAGTTAATTTTCTATTAAATTCTGGATTTACCCAGTCCGCTCAGGCATATAAAAACTAACTCATGATTTGGATTCATATCTGAATTATCTTATTCTGAGACTGTATCAAAAGGGCTTTCAAAGCTGGTACCCATCAGATAAAACCAAATATTGTAGTAAATGGTAACTATAAAAAAAAAAAATAGGTAAAGAGGTAGAAAGGCCTTCTTACTATTAGGCATACTAGAAGATCAACTCCACTCAGATCAAAATGGTGGTCCTGATTGTCTGAATGGTACGCCTGGGCTCTCTGCAAAGACAAAAAGAAAAAGAGCTAAGTGGAAATTCATCAGCTTTATGATTTGCATTTAAATAATGAAATTCCAAAAAATCAACCAACCAACCAATCAATAAAATGAAATTCCACAAATTGCATATTTTCAATGCAAGCATCAAGCTTGAGTCCTCTGTGTGCACTGGTGACAAATATTCCACTGCAGGGAAGAGAGGGGACTGCTACTCAATGCTGTCTCCCAGTGAACAGGTGACCTGTGTCTGTTCTCTTTTCCAATCTTTTGTTGTTGTTGTTGTTTAATCTTTTGTTTTAACATTTGCTTCAGGTCTACTGAAGGCATCACAGAGAGAGGATCCTTGTGAAAAATAATAGGGATTGACAATATCTGTCCCAAATGCCCCTCAAGAGCCTTTTCTGGGCCCCTTCCTACCCTGATGGTGACTTTCCCACCATAATAGTTAGCCACATCATGCTATTCTTCCATCATCAGTCAGTACGTTCAGAAAGTAGCTCATTCCTCCTAAATAACGTACGACAGATATAAGTTAGTGTGGTTCACTCGGCAGGTCTGCTTATGTTTTAGGGGATTGCTTTAAGCAAAGGAAGGGATTTCCAATTGAGAATTCTAGGTGTTCCTCAATCAATGGAAAAGTGCTTATGCAGACAGAGGGCTTCCCAGGGGCCCCAAGAACATGAGGGGTTAGGGCAGCTTTCCCTACTTTCTTTGAAGTATCATCCAGGATGATGTGGGGCCCTAAAGAGCATCTTACTGGCTGAGCTACCCAGCACATCTATCTCCTCATTCACTTCTTTCCATTTGAATCCCACTTTCTTTAATGCCTCCTGGTCTTTCCTGTTTCAGTGCCTTTGCCTCCCTCCACAGAACATGCTTACCTTCTGCCCCCTTCTCCTGCTAATTAATTCTGACTCATTCTTCAGGATCCTGTGGAAGCATTGCTTCCCCCGGAAGAATCATCTGACTCTCTAGATCATGTCAGCTGTGCTTTGTATCCTGCCCTTGGCACTTTGCCCTTCTCTTTTGGAACTTTCAAGCCTTTTGCACTGAGTTGTTTCACCAAGTGAATGGTGAAAGGATGAATTGTGCTATCTTGCTCATCAGGTGTCCCCAATGACCCGCACAGTACCTGACACAGAATACTGTTTCCCAAAGACCAGCACAGGGTCCAACACAGACCACTGGTTAATGTGTATTTTCGAATGAATAAATGACCCTGTATATGGTTTTATCCTCACAATGGATAATGAATACCTATTAAACTAGGCAACGGTTTTCAGTCTGGCATTAGATTTGAATAGCATTTGACAATGCTTATGTTTTGCAAAGTGCATATGGCAAAACTTTATTGAGGTTAACTTTTCATGCCAGGAAATTCACCCATTTTAAGTATACAATTCAAGGATTTTCAGTAAATTTACAGAGTTGGGAGAGCATCACCACAATTCACCTTAGTAACATTTTCATCACCCCAAAGAGATACTTCATATGCATTTGCTATCAAACCCCGTTCCCAACCCAACCCAACCCAACCCCAGGAAACCACTAGCCTGCATTCTGTCTTTACGGAATTGGGGCAAAGCACTTGAATAGGCTGCATATTCAAAATTAATGACCTATTAACGGTTAATATTTCTTACCTCTGCCAAAAAAGCTAGAAATTCACCCATGGTGGATGAGGGAATTAATATCATGCTGGAAATCAAGACAGGTAAGTTGAAGTGGTTCATTATAAGGGTGTCAAACATGATGGTTGAAGTCTACAAGGCAAGTGAAGACATATTGCATGTCAGACATAGACGGTCCATTGATATTGGGGAAAATATTTAAAATGTAAATGTTATCATCTATATCAGAATTTCCCCACATACAGATTTACCACTTTCAGATGGAGAAGGGAAGGGAGGGGTTTTAGTTAATGAGAATGAACGTGACTGTGAGCTCCCCAACAGAAACATTTTACATAAAAACCTGGAGATTAAGGCAAAGACTTCCTGAGAGTGCATTAAGTGCAGTCTAAGACAAGATAAAGAGAGAAATCACCCTTTTACAGCTAAGGTAACAATATTGTGAATGTATAAAAACCTGCATAAGATGAGAAGCTATATGGGTAGTTACTTTGTTTTATTTTTTTCTTTAAAAAAGTTTTTGTAATGTTGTATTTATTTTTGAAGGAGAGAGAGACAGAGTGTGAGTGGGGGAGGGGCAGAGAGAGAGGAAGACACAAATCCGAAGCAGGCTCCAGGCTCCGAGCTGTCAGCACAGAGCCCGACGCGGGGCGCAAACTCACGAGTCTTGAGATCACGACCTGAGCTGAAGTCTGATGCTTAACCGACTGAGCCACCCAGGGCCCCCTGTGGGTAGTTATTTTAAAAAGTCCATACTGCCTCCTACCTAGACTAATGCTTTCTCAATGTCATTCCTGCTCCATTTACGCCCCATTCCAAACAGATAATTTTATCTGCATTTTGATTACACTGATTGATTTTGAGACTCTGCATTTTGATTACAATGGACTTATTTGCTTTCAAAATCCTGGTAAATGTGGGATGAGGGATAAAGATGATTTTTCATTGTTCTGTTTTAAGGATCAGTTTATTAGTCCACAGTGTGTATTGAGCACGATATTGAACCTTTTCTGGATCTTATTAGTGTGAGAATTATCATAAAAATAGTAAAAGTTGTAGCTATTAAATTCGCTGAATATCACACAAACCCCAGGCATTAAGAACTTGGCATGCGTTGTTTGTTTTAATGCTCACAACACCATAATGTGGTCATTCTTGCTATCCCTTCCTTGTATGGGAAATCCAGGGTTTGGAGACCATAACTAACATCCCCAAGACCACACAGTCAGTCAGTGACAAAGTCGGACTTCAAAACCCTATGTGTGTGTGATGCCTAAGTCTTTATGTCAGAAAACTATACTGTTTAGTGGGTTACATAAGGGAATGTTGAATGGCTACTCAGTGAATTTAGAGTTTGGGGGGAATGGATAATCTACACATAAAAAACAATTGGGAATACAACTAAAGAAGTTGTAATCAAGGGTTCAGTAAGAGCACAATAAGCATTTTAGATGGCAAAATTTCAAAAACATTTTCTCATTTTACAACCAATAAGCTAAGACTCAGTGTGCAAAGAAGAGAGGTTACCTCCCTTCTTGGGCTGACATCATGGGCACCATCATGGGCTGACAGGTGCTTCCTTATTAGACAGGGACCTAAGATACCCATGAGGTACCACACCCTGTGGGCTATGAGAATCCACTGGACTCCAGAAACAAACTGACAGCTGACTGTGGCTTCACTCAGTGATGGAGAGGCCTCGCCTACACTGTCTTTGCAAATATACCCAAGATCACAAAAGGACAGCTGCACTGCCCATCGTCCGATACATTTCTATATATGATCTGTGAGTGATAATGAATGACCTGGCGTGGTTTAAATGGATACTAACTGCGTCGTGCAAGATCGGTTCTCGCAATACACGTTGCCTCAACACATATTTCAAATAAAATGATAAGTTCTTTGTACCAGGCACAAAGGTATTGCAAAACAGCTTGAGGTCTGTGCGAAGATGGACGGTACATGGCAAATCAAAGAGTTACGCCCAAATCAAGATGCTGATCAGAACAGACTTTAAATATTGTCAACCTTGCTGCTACCTCATACCTTGTGACATGTGTAATGATGTGTGTGAGGTTGGAGGCGTCAATTTTATTCTTGAGTCTCCAATAGTTTGTGTGTGACCTGGAAACAAGCGACTCATTTTTCCTCCTCTATAAAATGAGGCGAATGATACCAGATAATGAATTTTTTTTTAAAATCTGATGTTCCAATATTCCATAAGTATGTAGCTTCTTTTCACTGATAGAAAAATAAAATGTTAGAGACCAACACACTGAAATAGATACAGATGAGGAAGGAAAAGGGAAAATAATCAGAAAGTATAAACCTGTATTATACTGGAATACTTGAGTATATATATATTTTTTACATCTTGGATAAAGAAATCCTTATTTTCCAAAATTTACTTTGACTCTGCAATACTGCCTCATCTAATTTTACTCTGTAATAATTCAAAAATAGTTGGCAGCAAAGGAAAAAGCCACCCAATCATATGTAAATATATTTCTATTTGAAAAACTGTTTTAGAGCTGCGTGTTCAATTATCTGCTGTAGCCCTTTATTTACTAGTTGGTTCATATCACAGTGTGAATGTCTTAACCATCATGTTATTCCACAATCCTAATAGGACAGGTGATTTGCATTAGCATGACTTTGCTTAGAAAGAGCAGAGTCAAATTTCTTCATTCGTTCATTTATTCACTTACAGCTGAAAAATTATGCAAAAGAATTTATATGACAATGCGGAATCTATTTTGCCTTCTACCATGTTTTGAAGGAAATTTGCCTTCACGAGACTTTCATTATTTATATCTTCCCTGCTCCCTAAGCCAAGCAGTGAGAGCTATTGTTCTGGCAGATTCTGGTGTATCGAGTCTGGAAAGCCTTCATATTCTGTTGAACTGATACCCTTTGGGGGCACCTGGGTGGCTCAGGCGGCTGCGCGTCCAACTTCGGCTCAGGTCGTGATCTCTCGGTCTGTGAGTTCGAGCCCCGCGTCGGGCTCTGTGCCGACAGCTCAGAGCCCGGAGCCCGTTTCAGATTCTGTGTCTCCCTCTCTCTCTGCCCCTCCCCCGCTCATGCTCTGTCTCTCTCTCTGTCAAAAATAAAAAAAAAAAAAAAAGAAAGAAAAAAAAAGAAATGATACCCTTCGAAATCCTAGAACTTGGCTGACAAAATTCTGTCCACGTTTTCAGCAATCTTGGGCATTCAGTAATCTTTCATTCATACTGACCAATAAGTTCTCTGGCGTAGGTACAAAAACATCTCCAATCTTGGAAATTATTAGCGTCTGAGGTTCAAGGATACCTTCTTGAAGCCCATAGAAATGGACTGTGACATTTGACAGTACAGTCCATTTCTGCTGACAAATGGTACAAAGCCATTTTTTGTTCTAATGTCACCAGGAAGCCCTGTATTCTGAAGAACCCATAAACTCAATAGTAGCACCTTGCACTTCCGGTCTTCTGTAAGGTTCTCCAGAAACGCTAGTCAAAGGGTTGTACGTGACTTCTTCAGGAAGGTCACTGACTCAGAAACATGTAACATTTCCTCTCCTTTCTACAGTGTAATCGAAAGGTATTACTTTTTTCCCATTTCTCAAGGCAAAGGTGACCATATCTAACGTGACAGTGAAAGTTTAAAAAATAACAGTCTCTCTATCAATAGGTTTGTACGTGTACTTACGATAAAGAAGCAAAATGACCAAAGGCCACTATTTTTTCTCCTCTTGCGAAAAATAAACGATATCACATACGTCAAGAAGACCAGCGAAGCTGCATAACCAAGCGTAATCACAGCCTGAAGATAATACAAACAGTATCAGGGTCAAACCCTGAAGTATTAACCGAGGGAAAAATGAAATTACAAATCTTTTAAAATGTCTTATTGCACATGCACTTTGAATTTTTTTTTTTTTTGGTTTTAGTTGATGACAAAATGAAAATGTGTATGTCTTCCTTATAGAAAATATCAAGCATTATAATTTATAAGATATTGTCTATATGGTGTGTCACTTACCAGAGCAAACACAATTCGACTCGTGATATAAACGCTCGTTATGTTTGCGATGTAGAAAATTAAATACATTGAAAGGAGAAGAAAAACGAAGAGGCTAATATCCACCAGTGCCTGCCCACACCAGTAGGCAGAAGGGTAGAGGCCAGAGATCCATAGCTGGGACTTAATTCTCCTCTGATGAGAAAACAGGAGATACACAGATTCAGTTGAAATCCAAATCCAAAACAAACACACTGGGGGAGATTTTAAAGATAAATGTAATCAAGTTATTGTAGATCTTCTAATAATTTAATTATGCACATACTGTTTAGAACCCGAGGTCTAAAGAGCCAATTCCATAATGGCGGCCATTGTAAAAACATGTTTTATTTTATAGGTTAGATTCCCACTTTAACACATGCCTAATGAATAGAAAAGCAGATCTCATAATGATCAAGGCATAGGCCTCCTTCAAGAGAGATATTGTTCTGTGACCTGAAGGACAATACCCATTACCCAAGTATGTTCTGGGAGTTCCAGGCTCAGAATAGGGATGGTGATTCAAAGTTCATCTGGCCCATTGGCTAAATCTGATTTAACTGTTTTGCTTTGGATCACAGACAGGAACAAATACAAATACAACCACAAATTTTATCTTTGTAAAATATAAAGTCAAATATAATTCAGGGCCCACTTCAGGGTCTACACCAAAAAGAATTGAAAGCAGGGTCTCAAAGAGATATCTGTGTCTATCACAGTAGAAAGGGGACGTAAGTCTTCAATCTGGTCCTCAGCGTGAATATCAACGATTTCTTCCTTTTCCTTGGGAAATAACGCAGTCGAAAGTCGTATAATAATCCCCTTTGAAAGTTTAAATTAATTTGAGTCCCTGTAAAATTATTGCATTTTTCCTGAAATTTTGAAGTAAAAGATACTTTGTGTTTTGGAACTAAACTTTCTGACTTGATAGAAATAATGCTTAACTATACTATCTAAATTAAATGCATGTTTATATGTTTTCCTCACAGGGAAACATTTTGAACACACACCATTTAAAACACAATTTCTGAAGTCCCCGCAGTTCCCCCCACCCCCTTTCTTACTTTGTAATCACTGACACTGCTCATGGAGATGTAAGGGGACATACTGCACACCACCCAAAATAAGAACATGGAACCTTCTGGCAGCCCAATCCAGAATAACACGTAATTCTGCAAATGTAAAAAAGGCACTTTAAACTGGTGAATGTTTTTTAAAAAAAGAAAGGAACAAATGCTAATTATCATCCAGAATACGCTTTTCGAAGTCTTAGAAAATCAAAATAAAAGTGTATGCCTAATTCAGCAATATCTATGCATGAAGGTGGGAGGGGAAACGATTTCCAATCATTTAACGTGAGGCTTCACCTGCTAGAAGAAAACAAGAAGCAAAATATAACTCAGGACCCATGTCAGGGTGTACATCGAAAAGAATGAAAGCAGGGGTCTCTAAGAGAGATCTGCCCACACATGTTCATAGCAACACTATCCATAATAGCCAAGACGTGGAAGTAACCCAAATGTCCATCAAACAGAAGAAGGAATACACACCGTGGGGGATATATACATACAGTGGAATATTATCCAGCCTTTAAAAGGAAGGACATCCTGTCACATGTTACAACATGGATGAATTTTGAGGGCATTACTCTAAGGGAAATAAGCCAGTCACGAAAAACTAAATGCTACATGATTGTCCTTATATCAGGTATCAAAAGTAGCAATAAATTAATAGAAACAGAAAGGAGGATGATGATTAGCAGGGCCTGGGGGAAGGGGAAAATGGGCTGCTCTTGTTTGATGGGGATGAAGTTTTAGTTCTGCAAGATGAAGAAGTTCTGGAGATCTGTTTCACAATAATGCAAATAGACTTAACACTACTGAACTACACACTTAAACATGGCTAAGGTGATGAGTTTTATGTTATGTGGTTTGGCCACGATACCAAAAATAATCATTTGGGAATTACGATCCTGGAAACACAGATTGTTCCGTTCTGAGTCGCACGTCTTTCTCAGCACACCCGGTGATAGATGTGTGAAGACACCAGCGTCTACTCAGATGTGTTCTGAAGATGAAGATGGCCCTTCGTGCCACCAAGCCAGTGGGCCAGGAGATGAACTTTGAGT